>NC_080838.1:76400838-77660338 GCF_030435755.1 Ochotona princeps
CTGGAGACCGTAAGTTGGGATGGGGCAGACCAGACCAGGCAGGGCTACATGTGAGCTAGATCAAGGAAAAGCTTACATGTGAGCTAGATCAGGGAAAAGCCAGGTTGAGCTAATTGTTCCGACTGGTGCATGCAACAATTAGAGTGGGTGAGGGTTGGTTGGGCTTTGCCACAGCATCAGCTGGCAGAGGCTGGCACTGGGGACTGAATCTGTCAAGTTAAACCACAGAACCACCTGGAGAGTGCATAATCCGGGAATGGGAGTGACCTACTAGGGAAATAGTAGGCACCTTCCTCTTGGGTTACCACTCCCACTGGAGAGCACAAAAACAAGGTCAGGAACAGGGGTGGCTAGACAGAAAGGCACCTGCCAGTATGTGTGTGGGCTGGAGAGTAGGTTCATTGGGCTGCACTAGGCTTCAATGCCCATTGACATGAATGAGAGCTAAATGGGATGTGGGACAGACTGAATAAGCCTGCGGTACATACTGGCAAGCATGGGAACCGAGGTAGAGGGCAGGCCTGGTGGGGGTTATGGGGAGTTACCACACCTAGGCTGCAGTTCCCACTGGTTTGCTTGAGGACAGGATCGGGCAGGATCGGGCTGGACTACAACACCCATTGGTTCATGAGGAAGACAGGGCTGGAGGCAGAACTGACCCAGCAATTGCGATGATCAGCATGTGCATAAGCTGAATGGGGCGACGGACTGTGCCAGACCCTGTACTGGCAAGCACACACAAGAATTAGGTCTGGGATCACCTCAGACGAAGTTTCTTTGGAGATTCCTCCAACTGAACTGTGATCTCAGAACCCAACCATGAAGAGACTATGTCAGCCAGTAGATTCTGATTAGATTTTATAGTGCTAGGAAAGGCCAAATTGGCAGCAATTCAGATCTGCTGAACTGTCAAAACTGCTTGAACAGGACCCTCGGAGCGTGCCCCACATCAGGGACCTGGGATGGGGCTGGGTGGGGCTTCTTCCTTTGTTTCTCCCCTGACCCCAGATACAGGGGGAGAAAACAATGATATTAGTGTGGAAACAATGGTGTTACCCACTTTCCTGTAGCCCTTGACCCTTTGTATCCTAATCAACTATGTAAGAGTATAAAAAATTATTTATTTATTTAATTAATTAAAAAAACATTTAAAACAATTCTATTGTTGGCAGGAAGGACAGCAGCGTAGGCTTGTGACCTGAGATGTTCATCCTGCTGGCTGTGCAGCTGTGGTTAGTGGGTTGGGAAGTCACCTAGCCCCACTACCCAAGTTTTCCACCACTCTAGCTGTAGCTAGGCAGTTGGCAGCATCTTAGGTTGGGCAGCAAGGGTGCTGATGGCACCAAGCAAAGCCCTCAGGCTACCCAGCAATGAACTCTGGGGACTTGAGGGGTGTGAGTCTGGGAAATGGTACAAGTGGGGTTGAGTTGGGACCTGAGGGTTCATGTCCATGTGAATAATGATTTCTGAGGGACTTCCATGAACAGGGCCACTATCCTACCAGGTAAGCATGGATACTGAGCCTGAGCTGCTTGGAGTGAGGAACAGGAGGAACTTGAAGGTTCAGAACAAAGTACCAGCACACATGGGAGGGTGCAGTCCTTGTGAAGAGAGTAATAGGTTATCATGGAGTGACTTTTTTAGAAAAGCCAGCTATCTTTGACTTAACTATTCCATCTTATCATGTGATGCCCTCTACCATATGGTGATGCAATTGGTTTTATTTATTTGAAAAAGCACAGCTACAAGGAGAGACACAGAAATCTTTCATTAGTAGTTCACTCTGCAAGTGTGCACAGCGACTAGGGCTGAGCCAGGCTGAAGCCAGGAGCTTCATGGACTGAACAGCATGGATCCCTTCACCCCCACCTCACAGAGGACTGATGGCCATTTATTTTGTTGTGAACCAGGGAAAGGCGGACATGAGAACTTGACGGGAAACATGGTTACAAGGACCCAAGCACTTGGTGGACCTTCACTATTCTGCAACAGGAGTGAGACAGGAAATGGAGCAACCAGTACTGGACCAGGTGCCCACATGAGGAGTTGGTGCCACAGCTAGTAGCTTAACCAGTTATGCCACAGCAGTGGTCTCAGTAATTTTATTTACACCAACATTGCAAATGTCGTTCTGCAACAATAAGATGGCTTGTGAATTACCAAGTGATAGGAAATTTCAGTTTTATTTTGCAATCTTGTGAGACCACTTCATATATACATTCATTTTTTATTCAAACACGAGGCAGATGACTGTGTTTGTCTGTGTGTGTGTTTATATGTCAGAGAGAGAGCAACAGATCTATAAATGACAGCAGGTTGAATCTTTTTTTTTTAATTTGGTCTATAGCTATTGATCTACATTGATAACCACTGTTATTAATAGCCACTATTCCTTTATAAATGTGTGCTATGTCTCTGCTTTTTAGAATTCACTCTGTTCTTCTGGTCTCTAAACTTTCTCTTTTTTTAGTTTAAATTTAAAACTTCTTTTTCTAATACACGACCTCTCTTATTTTCCAAAAAGACCTCCTGCTTAAAGCCATAAAGGACTCTCCAACTTCAAATAGTTGCCTCAGACATTTTGAGGAATGTAAATGAGTTTTTTTTAATCTTCTGGCAGATTCATAACACCGTTCAGATGTGCCCGGACTAAGACATTCACATGGAGCTCTGTTAGAGGAGTGTGGCTCACTAAGAGCTGCCCGATCATGCCTAGTGCCACTTCCAGTTGCCATTTCATCCTGGCTAGAAAGCTTTCAAGTTGCCAAATCCAAATCAGGAGCCTTCTTTTATTACAATGACTGAGGATTATTCTTCTGAAACCTAATCCACTGCACATAACTTGAGGCTTGAATGAACAGTCATCGAGTCATCTTAAAGGTCAAGAGCAAAGATCCCCTGGGAGGAGAGAGGGAGAAACGGGTGGGAGGAAGGGAAAAGGGGGAGGAAGAGGAAAGAGTGAGGAAGGGCACTGAGGTGGGTGGCTTGTGTGCTCTCCCTGTAATAGATGCACGTTTTACCCAGAAAGTCTGCATATTGAAACATCACTGATGCAGGTTCTTCAACAACATTTCTTCTCAGGAACCTCAGAGCAGATGGAAACGTCATCCGAACATCGGTCAATGATACAACTAGAAACTTCCTCCTTTTTGTTTAGGATTTATTTATTTATTTTTATTGGAAAGGTGGATTTACAGAGAGAAGGAGAGGCAGAGAAAGATCTTCCATCCACTGGTTTACTCCCCAAGTGGCCACAATGGCCAGAGCTGAGCTTATCTGAAGCTAGGAGCCAGAAGTCACGTCTCCCAAGAGGGAACAGGTCCCAAGGGCTTGGGCCATCCTCCATTGCTTTCCCAGGCCATGGGCAGGGAGCTGGAAGGAAAGTGGAGCAGTCGAGATGGGAACTGGTGCCCATATGGAGTCCCCAGCATGTGCTAGTCAAGGATTTAGTCACTGAATCATTGTGCTGGGCCCTGCAACCAGACACTTCTAATAGGTAGATCCATGTGACCCTCTTTCATATGCTCAGTTTACAAAAATCATATTTTTAATGATTTATTTTATTTTATTGCAAAGTCAGATATACAGAGAGGAGGAGAGACAGAGAGGAAGATCTTCCATCCAATGATTCACTCCCCAAGCGACCGCAACCACCGGTGCTATGCCAATCTAAAGCCAGGAGCTCTTCCGGGTCTCCCACGCAGGTGCAGAGCCCCAAGGCTTTGGACCTCCTCGACTGCTTTCCCAGGTCACAAGCAGGGAGCTGGATGGGAAGTGGAGCTGCCGGGATTAGAACCGGCGCCCATACGGGATCCCGGCGTGTTCAAGGTGAGGACTGTAGCCATTAGGCCATACCGCTGGGACCTACAATGTCATATTTTTAAAGTGAACTCAAAATAATTCACAACACTGTAGTTTAATCACACATATTAAAATAGTGTAATTATGCCAAAACATATCCTGAGGACAGCAGTTGATATTCCATGTCACTGTGTCTCCCCTGTCTTTTTTTCTTTAATGAAATACCATTAAGCAGATACATTTTATGTGTCTCCAGATTTCATTTTTTTCTACAGACATGAGGCATTTTTATTTCAGTGCTTCACCTTTCAATTTCTTTTTCTCATTATGAATTGTATTCATTTTAAAGATACAGCTTAACAGGCATTCACTTCGGATGGCTTTTCTGGAATGGGTTTTCTACAGCAAGGTCATTCATCACATTGAGTACTGTCTTTCAAGCTAAAAGGGAAATCAGTAGATAACAAACACTCTCGATGCACCTCTGGAATTTGCAAGTATGTCTTTAAGCAAGACAGGTGTGGTGGAAACGGTGTGTGAACTCACAACTCACATGACGTGTACATGTAGTCCTAACGGCATTTGTGAGGTTGGCTGCCTTTCTCGGCATATCATAATAAAGCATGTGTCTACCTTGAAACCTAGCCACTTGTTAAGATAACCAGAAGTACTACTTTTGTTTTATAACATGAATACCTAATACAGATACACTGTGTTTTTAAGAAATCTTCACATGAAAACACAGCTTTCTAAAACATCACTGCATTTTTATTTAAAAACAGCTCTTAGTGAAGTCCACTGACCAAAGCTTCCTGGGTTTTTTCTTATTTTACTTTGCTTTATTTGGTAAGTGAATGCCTTACAAGAAAATGATTTTTAAAGCCAGAATTGTAATTATATATTCATTTTCAGGGAGAGAACGTTGGGAACTACATCTCAAGTTTAAGTTCATGGAGACATAAATACACTGAGTACTTCAGTCTAGGGATCTCATTATTGCCTAACAGTCTTTAAAAGATTTTAATGGAAACATTTTAACAGACACATCAAAATTGTCTTTATGTATAAAATATCATGTGATACTGCAGTGTGGATCTACATTGTGTAAAGTTTAACCAGGTAAACACGTATGTCTCCTCAAACATTGAATGTATTTTTATGGTGAAAACATTTAAAATCATATCTCCCAATATTTTTTAAATAGAGATATGCAAAATACATTAACATTATCTATACTTACCCTACTGTGTGTTTGAACAGCAGAAATTCCTACACTTTTCTACCTATAACCTCATCATTAAGACATTATTTGACAAGAAATTGTGTATTCTTTTCTGCATCCCAATGGACAATTTTTTTGTGAGCATGTGTTTGATGGGAAATTGGAGCAAACTTTCCGTGAAACATTTTGACTGACCTCTAGTGCCATCTCTATCAACCCTAATGTGCAGACACCGCTGCTATAGGGACACAGTTACATTGTACTCTGAGCAGCCCAGAGCTTGCCAAAAGTCATTCATTCATGTAGCAGACTGACCAAATGCTTGAAAGTGTGCACACTTCTTGTCCCTAAGTGGATGAATGCAGTTGTTACTCCAGAGAATGTTAGGGCTACAAAGCTATTACGCCATCTAAGTGAATGACTTAGGATTGTGGGATGTGGGAAGTGTGAATATTACCATCAAGGATGATCTGACAGAGGAAGGATTGTACGAATAGCGGTGACATCCTAAGAAGTAGAGAAGCATTCATAATTACCAAGGAGGGATGTTCCAGGCATGGGAAGAGAACAATGCAAGAGAACAGAAACTTTGATCACGTCAGCTGGAATGTGTGAGGTGCGATTTCCAGTCTATTCTATGCAAAGAAAAAAATTAATGACAATCACAGAAGGATCATCCTAAGATTTAAAATTTCAAGTTTGTGTTAGAGATCATGCTTTCATCATTCCAAGGGGGTTAGGGAACAATCTGAAGCCAGGAATAATATCCAGAGTCAGGCACAATGACTTAACTTGCTAATCCTCCACCTGCAAGAACCAGCATCCCTTATCAGCATCAGCTCATGTTCCAGCTGCTCCACTTCCAATCCAGCTCCCTGTTTGTGGTCTAGAAAAGCAGTGGGGAATGGGACAAAGCCTTGGGACCATTTACCCACATGGGAAGACCCTGAGGGGGCTCCTAGTTCCTGGCTTCAGGTCCACTCAACTCCAGCCACTGTCGCCATTTAGAGAGTAAACCAGCAGATGAAAGATCTGCCTGTTTTTCCTTCTCTCTATAAATCTTCCCCTCCAATAACAAACTTTTAAAATGAATAATGTTCAGAATTTTTCATTTTTGTGTCTTCAACATCTGGACGTTATGGTACTTAGTCAATAAAGGATTGCATGATTATTGGTTTAAAAATAGCTATGAATTAGTAAACAGAGGCAAGCTGATGCTTATCCCAGGAGGTACTCTCAGCTTTGGAGAAAAGATTTAAACTGTGAGTTTATTTCTTCCCACTGAATAAGTATATTACCGTCTTTGCCAATGTTTTGATTTTTTAGAAGTGAAATTCCAATAACAGGACATGTCCTCTACTCATATTGCCTAAAAGGTAAACTTCCTCTATAGAGAAAGAAGGCAGCTTCCTTACACTCACTGAAGAAGTGCAGTTTGTAAATATTATTTGCTAGAATTTTCACTCATGGTCTACTAGGGACTCAAAAAAATTCACTATGGCATTTGAAGTTAAAGACAAAAAAATTTAGAAATGTATCTAAAGAAAGGAGTGCATGTAAAACACAGCAAAAATTCTAAGTTTCTTGTATGATGATCAAATCCTCTTGTCTAAATTAGAGATTAACTTCATTTTGAAATTTATTATTTAAGTAAATGTTTACAAGCTCGGTCCTGATTCCTGGTGAAGCTGCAAGCATATATTTAGAAATAGTAATATTTTGAGCATTGTCATTACAAGGACATTCTTTCGGCAGTATTTTATATGTGAGGGCCTTTTTCATGCTTCACTTGTTTTCAATCACATTTTGGATTCGTTGTTTGGAGAATCAAGCTCTAATTCAGGGACACACACAATTTACAGCATTGACGTTTGGGTGGACATGGCTTGTCTTCAAATGCTCACAAAAACACGCTGCTCCAAAGTCAACTATGTTTGACAAGCAATGTGGTAATGAGAGTCTCCACTCTGCTGTCTGTCAGACCGGAAAGCAGCACCCTCAGCCACCTGCAAGCATTGACTGTGTCACAGATCTGTCCTTTATCTCTTCCTCACTGTTCAGCTGGTCACTGTGCTTGTTTTTAGTTCATCCCAGCAGCTAGTTTATATTACACATCACCATGTTATGAGCTTCTTCTTGTACCATGCAAGGTGAAAACAAAAACACAAGTGGGGATATGATTCATGGGATCAAAAATACAGAAAACCCTCTAGGAACTTGGGAACTGGATTAAAATCCTAACTCTGCCCTGCCACTAAGATCTTGTAGCTGGGCGAGTTTGGGGGGGTTTGAGCCTTGGGGTTGGGGGCAACTGTAGCTCCCTGCAGTGTGGTGGTTGTGGGGAGTTGCCCCTGCCCGGTCAGACCCAATGCTGGGGACTCAGCCAAAGACACTGCTGGAAGGCAGTGAACGACTCCCTCTGCGTTGGGCGGCCAGTGCACCAAGTGGTGCCAGGCTTTGCCTACTGGCAGTCTGGCGGGGAACTCTGGGGTTTTTAAGTTATGTAGTTGCTGCCTGGGGACACCCATGAATAAGGCCAGTTTTATTGTAAGTGAGAGGTGAGAAGTGAATTCTGGGTGATTCCCTTTGACAGGGTCATGAAACTTTCAGGCATGCGTGGGGACTGAGACCAGATGGTTTGGAGGGAAGTATCCATAAGATAATTTGGATTAGACTGATTCACCAGCCCAATTAGGAATACAGAGATGGGCTGTTAGCAGAGAGCATCACTGACGGCCACACACCAGTCCACACCAAAGCTATGGATGGGGGGCTGCTTGATAGGGTTAGGTACCATTACCCGACTGTGTGGTGGAGTGTTGGAGTGGTTACATTTGACAGGGTCAAGCACTATCCAGCACATAAGAGAACTTGGTCTGGGAGTAGACTCTGTTGGGTTGTGTGGTCTCAACCCTGTGGAAATACAACTCCCCCTGGTTAGCTCGCAAGCTGGGGTTGCGATGGACTAAGCAAGGTGTGACCATGGCACCTGCCATCACTCACAGGTAAAGGAACCCACAAAAGTCGGACAGGTCAAGGCAGCAGCACCCGAATGTGCATCCTAAAACAGGATGTGGGGTGGTCCGGGCTGCCACTGGAAGGGGGCAGAATGGGCAGGGCCAAACAAACCTTAACTCACAAGAAACAACAGAAATCAGGTTGGAGCACAGGTCATGCCAAGTAGGTCCTTGCACCTACTGATCTGTGTGAGACAGGGACACTAAGCCACAAGCATTTAAAGCAGGGACCAGGACAGGTGAGGGCCTCTGGCAATTGAAGTCAGAGCAACCACTGGCCTGCACGTGATCTAAGGCTGGGAACAGGCCTGGTTGGGAATCTAAGAGGACACCCTTGCTGGGTTGTTTCCCACCAAGGAGTGCATGGGCTGGAATGGGTGCTGCGTTCTGATCAGAATATGGTTGTAATCTCAATAGCACAAGTGTGGACTGGGACTGAAAGCACCAAACTGGCCTAGACTCTAGCACCATCTGGTGCTCTGGAGGACCAGGGTAGATGCGTGATGGACTAGGCTAGGTCTCAGCCCTTATTGAACCATGTGTGAGCTGTATGGGGGTATGGAAGAGCTGTGGCTGGGTTGAAACATCCAACAGTAAGAACCAGATTGGGTTGAAGGCCAGTCAGGAAAAGCCACTGTTACTGCTAGGACAGGAGGTGAACTGAGTAGGGCTGGCCCATGGATCCACTGGTATGCGCAAGATCTGGCATAGGGAAAGTTTCTGATGGAGGAGCCTGGACAACTCCTCTGGCAGGACACAGACGCTGCAGGTAAGCGTAAGAAGCACAATAGGAAACAGCCCAGAACAGGCAATGGAAATTATCCCACTGGCATACATTTGGCATAGGTTGAGGGCAGACCAGGCTGAACCCGTTCACATCACCCGCTGGCGAATCCGAGCACCAGAATAGAGTGTGGGTCGAGCCAGGTTCAGTTGAGACACATACCAGTACTCATTAAGGAAGCCCAAGGTGAGCTGTACCAGATGCGGTTGCAGCACCCAAATAGCACATGTGAAAACCAGGGGGAGGAGGCAAAGCCAGCAGGGAAATGTGGGCTCCCCTGCTGAACAACTGCTTCCTTTGGAAAGTGTGAGTTGGGATGAGGGCAGATCAGACCAGGCAGGGCTATAACATCTGTGGACCTCATGTGAGCTAGACAAGAGAAGGGCCAGGTTGGGCTGACTGTTCTGACTGGTGCATGCAACAATTAGAGTGGGTGAGGGTTGGTTGGGCTTTGCCACAGCATCAGCTGGCAGAGGCTGGCACTGGGGACTGAATCTGTCAAGTTAAACCACAGAACCACCTGGAGAGTGCATAATCCGGGAATGGGAGTGACCTACTAGGGAAATAGTAGGCACCTTCCTCTTGGGTTACCACTCCCACTGGAGAGCACAAAAACCTGGACAGGAACAGGGGTGGCTAGACAGAAAGGCACCTGCCAGTATGTGTGTGGGCTGGAGAGTAGGTTCATTGGGCTGCACTAGGCTTCAATGCCCATTGACATGAATGAGAGCTAAATGGGATGTGGGACAGACTGAATAAGCCTGCGGTACATACTGGCAAGCATGGGAACCGAGGTAGAGGGCAGGCCTGGTGGGGGTTATGGGGAGTTACCCCACCTAGGCTGCAGTTCCCACTGGTTTGCGTGAGGACCAAGTGTGAAGTGGGTAGGTTTAGGCTGGACTACAACACCCATTGGTTCATGAGGAAGACAGGGCTGGAGGCAGAACTGACCCAGCAATTGCAATGACCAGCATGTACATAAGCTGAATGGGGCGACAGACTGTGCCAGACCCTGTACTGGCAAATTCACGCAAGAATTAGGTCTGGGATCATTTCAAATGAAGTTTCTTTGGAGATCCCTCCAACTGAACTGTGATCTCAGAACCCAACCATGAAGAGACTATGTCAGCCAGTGGATTCTGATTAGGTTTCACCACGACTGGAATGGCGAGCTTGGCAGCAATTCAGAACTGTTAAACTATCAAAACTGCTTGAGCAGGACCCTTGGAGTGTGCCTCACATTGGGGATCTGGGATGGGTGGGAGACTGGGTGGGCTTTTCCCTTTGTTTCTCCCCTGACCACAGATACAGGGGAAAATGATGATATTAGTGTGGAAACAATGGTATTACCCACTTTGACCCTGTAGCCCTTGACCCTTTGTACCCTAATCAACAAAGTAAGATTATTAAAAATATAATAATAATAGAAAAAGAAAAAAAGAAAACCCTCTAGGATAGAAATGGAAAGAAACTGAAGAAGGTAGTGGAAGATGACAAGGATAAACATAGTGGAAATAATCACTCTGTCATGTTCCTGGCCCAATAAAAATTGATACAGGAAAGAAGAGATTCTGTAACAAAATTGTGCCTTTATTCACTTTCATCCTGTGAATGCCTACCATGTGTCAGACTCAACTCTAGGCTGAAGTTAGAGTGATTACTAACACAGATTTCTGCTTCCTGATGAGCTTACTTTTAGCATAAAGCACAAATGTGTGAAAATGCAACCCCAATATAATGAGAAAAACATTGTCATGGGAGAAGTATGCACTGATTAAGTAGCAAAATGGAATTGTTGATCTGTGTTGCACCTCACCCAGACTGGGAAGTCAGTAATGGATTCCCATAGCAAGTTATAGGTAAACTAAGATTTCATCAGGAATAGTATTTTTGAACACATACAACTGATCCAAGAGAGAACATGACTTTCCTTCAGAAATGTCAGCTAGTCCAGCTGAAGCATTCAGGGTAAGAGTACGACAAGACAAGGACAGGAAAGCCTAACATAGGGGATTGAGTGGGAAAAGCTTTCAGAGGATATGCAAGGAATTTGACTAAATTCTGTGTTCAAGGGATCCATTGAGGTGTTTACAACAGCCTAGTCTGGGGAGTGGATACTTGGCCTAACATTTAACATGTCAAAGAGGTTGCTTTCATGGACATCAGAGTGCCCAGGTTCAAGTTCTGGCTCCAGCTCACAATTCTCCCTTTCTGTTCATTCAGACCCTGGGAGGTAACAGTTGATCTCTTACAACATGGGTCTTTATTCGTTCACATGGGAAACTGGAATTCCTTCCAAGAGGAGTCTCTGCCATTTGGAGCATTAAGGTGGTGAAGCAATAAATTGGAGTGCTACCTCTCTCTCCTATTGTCTATTTTCCCCCTATTGCTTATTCCCTCATCCGCAAATAAATTTAGAAAAACAATAACAGCAGAAAGGCAAATTGGGAATTTTTATAGCAATCTAGCCAAGTAAAACGCCATCATAGCTACATAGAGACTAGAAAAAGTGACAGATGGGGAAGATATTTAGGTGCATGGAACCTCATATTCACAGATAATTCATGAAACACTGAAAGAGTCAACAGTTAAGAAGGAGCCCCAGACTCCTAACCAGGACAGTTAGCAGGGAACACAAACTGTCAATGTCAGACCAAGACCCCTGGCATAACCTGTGCTGCTCCCCTAGGCACTAGGGCTGATTTTAGAGTTTCTAATTGTTGAACAAAATGTAAACTCTTGTAACTCCTGATAGTGAGTGGACTTGTGCCCACCCCCAAATCCAAATCTCTCTAAATGTGATTATCACTGAAGATCTTTGAAGAGGTAGTTAAGTGTTAAAGGGGTGACAGGGTGGACCTTAACCCAATGTATCCAGTAAAAGGAGATTAGAACATCCAGACACACCAGATATGCACATTTACAGAGAAAAGGCCGTGGGAGAACACATCGACAATCCTACTATGCACATGCCAAGGACAGAGGCCTCAGGAGGATTCAGCCTTGTGCTACCCTGAGCTCAGCCAGCCAGCCCTCAGGACTGTGAGAGCAGTCAAGTACTGTTGGTTCAGTCAGGCTGTTCATAGGATATTTTCACAGCATCACCAGAATACTGACTGTTCCCCAAATGAGAGTTCATCTACACAACAAACTCATCTTAATCAAACAGGAAATGAATCATTTTGAAGGAACGTCATGTGAAAATCGAAAAATCATGTACATGTCAAGTCGCACCTCTGGGGGATGGAGAGCAAATACATTTGACCATCCGTATCACCAGTGTTATCTGTGCATCCAACCAGCTTCAGACAGAACATCTGTGCTGAGCTTGTACAGACGTCCTGCTGTTATTTCCTAAACTATCAAATAGAATAACTATTTCCATAGCTTCTGTGTTGTACTAGGTACTAATGATAAGGAAATATGTGGAGTTTATGGAAGAACAGGTAAATGTCATATGGAAATTCTATGCCACTTTACATACTACTTAGGAATGTGTGAATGATGTGTGTCGACAAGGTCCCTGAAATCCCTCCATGGAAGCTAAAGGACAACTCTAGCTCCATAGCCACAACCTTCCTCAGTTAATGTCATTGGAAGTGACCTCAGCCTTGGTTCAGGCTCCTGGACATTGCACCGAGAAACAACTATGCACTGGACCCATTCAATTCATCATTTCATTCTCAGTGATGGCTGGATTTTGCTTGAGGAACCTGCCCCCTCCCTTGCACTGCCACTCCAAGACAATTATATTCTAAGGAAAAATGAATTATTTTCTAACAACCTTAGCCCAAGAAAATTCCACCAGACAGTCATCCAACCTATTTTCTGAAATTCTTTGTACTGCTATGAATGTCCCGCAAGATATTAGCAGCTGATTGCTGTAGCAGTTTTGTAATATTATTTCTGAAATTTAAAAAAAATACAGCATTTTATCACTAATAGTCATTTTGTCAAGAAAGTAATATTTTACTGCGCTGAAATGAAGTAGCCAACTGGTTTCTACAGCCATACATTCATAAGAATTTATGTAAATTAAATTGATATATTAGAATATTTATATCTTATATAAATCCATCAGTTATCTACAGTAGAATACTCTCTACTGCATTATTTGCTAAAATATAAAATTAAAATGACAATTATGTTCTCTCAAATGCACAACTTTGAATATTGAATAAAACAAAAACACATTTCAAAATGCAAATAATCCTTCTCCAAAAATGTCTTGGGACAAATGATTAGTTAAAATTTGAAGAGGGTGTCTCAAAGTAAATGATCATATTCAACTCTCAAATATTTGTAGGTTACTCTTCTATTGCTACATGGAAATAAAATAACAAGCAATTGAATGTATCTCTTCTCTGCACTCATTTCACATAATTTATCACTTTTAGAATATTTCTAGACTTTAATTTTATTGTCCACTTGTAATTATCTCATACTCCCTAATATATTACTTTTTGAAATAATTTTACATAGCTTCTCATTCCCTCAAGATGCCTTCAAAACAATTTGTGAACAATGAACATTTTTTAATTGAGAGATACCAAATAAACCACCACGGATATTATCAGTGAAAATCAAAACACTTTCAGCAGACAGCCTGATGATTGCAGAAACACTACAAAAACACACTTAGCATTATTCCTGTTGGTTCAAACAAACCACAAAACCCAGCTCATCTTTATCATTGATTTCAGTCATATCAAAGAGCTATTACTGACAAAGACACTAAGCTCACATTGCATTGAAGGAAAATCCTCACAGAGTTTTGTACTTTTCAATTATTAACATCAAAGGTCAAATTCAGTGTCATTAATCCAGGCTTGAAAGAGATGGCACATTACCTTTTGGAAAACATACTTCCACTGGGATCAATTTATAAAACCAGTGCAATAGAAAGTATGATAATATACAGCAATTCCAAAACAAAAATAGATGAAAACCACAGGAATAAAGTAACTCAGAATTATTCCATATTAATGGTTCAACAGACCTGTAGAAATGAAATTTGTAACCTCACACTTTGGTTTGTTAGTAGTAAGACTTTATGTTCTCTTCTCTATTGTTTCATAAGTTATCCTTTTTCATGTCTAATTCATTGAGTAATTGTTTCCAGGTTATTTTCCCCTTCAACCTCCATGTGAATGCATAAATGCTGGTAAAAGTGGAAGGGGATCAGGAAAAAAACAAGATGTAGGAAGCATTTTACTGACAATGTGACATTTGTATGACAACATATTCATAGTACAGAATTTAATATGCAAACCATAATATAAACAGCATGTCAATCAAACCAAGAACCTATAAAAGTTTTGGTTGGCAGAATTTAAATCCTAAAAAAGAAAGCAGACTGTTCAATGTTAGCGTCTACATATCCAGACAGCTGGTTTCCTTTATACTTGCATAGTCAATTGATAAGAAAACAAAGTGAGAGAAGGAAGATGGTGGGAAAGGGTAAGAGCATGTTTAAACAGACAGAGAAACATTACCCAGTGTGAAGCAGAGAGGGCACATTCCAGGAAATAGGATAAGACCGAGCGACTGCAGAGGGGTACCTGAAGACTGGCATACACAGGAAAGCAGCAGATACAATGGTGTGACATTGCAGTGACTAATAACCAAGCAGCATTCAGCAAGTGGTGATTTGAATTGCAGTGGCAGCTGAAAATCCACCAACAGCAAGGTAGAAAAGGACTTTCACCAAGAGCTCAGGAGGTGAACTCAGAAAAAGAACTGCTCGTTCTGCCGGTCTGCTTGATTTGACCAGGAGCAGAGATAGAGTGGTAGATCCCAGCAGGGCAGTGCCGGAACAGGGTGATTTCACAACCCAGTCTGCCCTCTACAGCCAAATCAGGCACCATTTTGTTTAAGGAGGCAAAGGCTATGGAAAGGATTGAGCATGCACTGAGCTGGGAGTGAACTCATTTTTGGCTCAGTGAACTTGCAACAACATGGCATTCTACAGGTTCCACCCAAGACAGATCCAGGTAGCCCTCAGACTACCCTCAGGCTGTCCTTGACAGCCAGCAGATCAAGAACTCTAGTAGTGGCACATCAGGTGCCATTTTGTACAGTGTGGCAAAAGCTTTTAGACTGCAGGGACAACAGAGAGCTGTGTATGAGCTGAGCTGGGGGAAAACTCACTGAGCTCAGTAAATTGCACTGGTCCCACATAGCAAGTACTACTGACTATGGCATCGTAAAGGTCAAAATAGGTCCGTGTGGCACACAGACCTAATGGCCAACAGGTTCCAGCAAGCTTACCACCATCAAAAACCTAGCTATATAGGACACCTGGTGTCTCTCTAATCCCAGGACCTATTGCAACCGAAAGTGGGAGAAAGATTGTACAGACAACAGTGCAGCCTCAGCACAATAACACAGGAGGTGGAGAGTGGTGAGCCAGAAGCTGAGGCTACAGACCATGGTAGGAATCTAACATAAGAACCCAGACCTGGAACTTACTGGAGGGAGTGGCACAATTCGCTGCAAACAAAGAGCTGTGTGCCAACTACATTAAGTAAAATCGAACTGTAGACCTGTGGGTGACACAGCTTAGAAAACCGTCCCAAGGAGAAGAGTGATAAACAGAAGTACAATGACCAAGAGCAAAAGAAGAGACAAAGGCACAATGAATATTACTCAAGACTCCCCTGCAAAGGAGCAAAACCCTTTGCCAACCTCAGTGTTAACTGAGGAAGATATGGAAAAAATGGGAGATACAGAACTCAAAACATTGTTATAAAGCTTCTATCAACAAGAACCACATAAAGCAGGCATTCAAGGAACTTAAGGAATATGTCACAGTGGAAATGAGTCAAATGAAAGCTGATATATCAGAAATGAAGAATACAGTGGAACAAATTAAGAGTACAGTGGAGAGTCTCCAAAATAGAATGAAGGAGGCAGAAGAAAGAACCTCAAAATTAGAAAATATTTCCTGTCACCAGGAGGAAGCAAACAAAAAGCTGGAATCAGAGCTGGACCAGATAAAAAAAAAATATTCAAGAATTGAAAGACACTATGAAGAGGCCTAATATAAGACTTATGGGAGTCCCAGAAGGTGTAGAAAGAGAAACTGGGATTAAAGGTGTATTCAAAGAAATAAGGGAAAATTTCCGTAATCTAGAGAAAGAATTGGGAAATAACATCCAGGAGGAGCATAGAATTCCCAACAGGCTTAGCCAAAAGCAATCTTCACCAAGACACATGATCATCAAGCTCTCTTCAATTGGACATAAGGAAAAGATCCTTAAATGTGCACGTGAAAAAAATCAAACTATATATAAAGAAATGCCAATTAAAGTCACAGGAGACCTCTCACAGAAAACTCTACAGGCAAGAAGAGAATGCAGTAACATATTCCAGATTCTAAAAGAAAAAAATTGCCGGCCTAGGATAACATACACAGCAAAACATTCCATTGTCTTTGAAAATGAAATAAAATCCTTCCACAGTAAAGAAAAAAGAATATGCTTCTTCCAAACCTGCCCTACAAAGAATACTTGAAGATGGTCTCTTGACAGAGAAGAGGAAACAGCACCCACCAAAACCAAAGGTAAATGTGAAGAGCATCCCAGTAAAATAATAACAGAAGTCTAAATCAATGAACAACAGATTGCTTAAATCACAGAACCAAATTACCACCCATTCATATTAACCCTGAATGTAAATGGCTTAAACTCATAAATGAAATGTCATAGATTAGCAGACTGGATTTTAAAAAAACATCTGTGTTGCCCACAGGAGACATAGTTCACCAACACAGATCAGTGGAAACTATATCTCATGGATTTTGATTTTGTTGTTGTTGTTAGTTTCAACTCTTCAAAACACTTTCTTCTCATTAAATTCGTCCATGACTCATATCATACAGTAGAATCATTTTCTTCAAGAAGGTTCGTGTTTTTCTTTTTCATTTCTTCAGTGATACATTAGTCATTCAGTAGCATGTTATTTAACTTCATGGTGTTGTTCATTTCTTTCTTCTTCCTGTTGGTGATTTTGTTTTGTGGCTTTTCATTTAAGGGAATGTATAGTAATTGTGTAATGGATGGAGACTATCATATCCAGATGTGAGTATACAATACAGTATGCATCTCTACTTCCAGACCAAAGATGGACTCCAACTGAAACTGTTAACTATACCTTGACAATAGGATGCTGGACTCTCTGCCATTGTCCATGTCCTCAATGATGGACAGATGACACTTTATGAAGAACTATAGTTTGGTAACAATATAGGGCAACCCAGTGAGGGGGGGAGGGAATTGGGAAGGGGATAAAGGAATCCCAGGGCCTATAGAACTCTATCACAAAATGATAATAATAATAAGAAGAAGAACAAGAAGAAGAAGAGAAAGAAGAAGAAATAAAGCTAAAAGTTAAAAAAAAAGAAAGCAATGCATAAAAATAGAACACAGGGTGTTCTATTTGCATAAAATGGATCCTAGAAGGATTGGTCAATCAGTCATCAACGAATCATTAAGGTTGTAAGAGAACAAACCGTAGTCAGAAGCCACCACTGATGCAGTCCGGTTTTTCAGAGACAGTGCAAGAACCCCGCTGCCCTTTGTGCTTAGTCATGATTGAAGAGTCTGTGAAGAAATGCTACCCGGGTCAGGCAACAGCAAGCAAATTCAAAGCAACTGGATGTGGAAGATTGCTCCTGCAGCTCAGCTTGTCTGTGTTTTTAGACTTAGATCCTGCTCCCAAGAATTTTGACAGACATTACCTAATGTAAGATCACATTCATCTGCACACGTTTCTTGTAGCTATGTGTGGAAGCTTTTTGCAAGGATGTAAGTTACATTTTCAGTTTTATTTCTAAACACAGTCTGCTACTGGAGCAAACAATACACATAAACACTTCAGTAAATGCACTCAATTTTACACAATTCTATATTACAACATGCATAAGTTTTTCCAACAGTTAAATGCACTACACTGGTGCTTGAGAAGTGTTAGCAACTTCCAAAAACACAAGCAAACAGCAACAGACAGTTCTTCCAATGGAAGTGAATAGTCTCTTAAAACAGGAAGAGCAGGGCCTGGCGCAATAGCCTAGTGGCTAACTCCTTGCATTACCTGGACCAGTATCCCATATGCGTACTTCTCTACTCCCTGCATCCAACTCCCTGCTTGTAGCCTGGGAAAGCATTAGAGGATGGCCCAAAGCCTTGGGAAACTACACCTGTGTGACAGACATGGAGGGAGTTCCTGGCTCCTGGCTTCAGATCAGCTCAGCTCTGGCTGTTGTGGCCACTTGGGGAGTAAACCAGCAGACAGAAGATTTTTCTCTCTGTGTCTCCTTTTCTCTGTAAATTTACCATTCAATTAAAATATATAAATCTTAGGGGAAAAAAAAGCAGAAATAGCAGACAGCCATTTGCAGGGACTGAGGGTGAGGGAAGCAGAACACCTTTATTTAAGAAAACCAGCATGGCCATGGAGCTATCTCTTGCCTCTAGTCAACACGTTCAAGTTAGGAATGTCGATACAAAAATGGAGTTCTACGCTAATTCAATGTGAACTGCTGTTATTCAATCAATTAAAACATTAAGAGAAAACAGAAACACCTTCTCAGTTTCCAAATGAAGATTTTTTTCCCAGGGTTATAATCATTTAACTGTAGAGTCCCTGTGTTTCTACCACCCCGTAACAGTAGGACTGCAACACTTCCTCTCAAGAAAACGCGGCCAGATCCCAGATGGAGCAGTCAAGGGTTTGTCTCACACAGACAGCAGGTATGAGAGTACAACGCCACCACACTTCCGCAAAGTAGTGTGACTCTCGCCTTCCTGAAAACAAACCAGGTGATAACTTGAAATATTTGCACCTTCCTTGGCACCTGCAACAATATTTGTCACAAAGTTGAAATAACAATGTGCTTCCCATTTGTAGCTGCTCAGTTTGCATGGAACACTGGTGTTGATAATGTCACCTACATTAGTAACAACATCAATGTAAGATCTGGTTTAGACACATACACTCAGAGGATACCTAAGAATAGCGTTGTTTTCTTAAGTAGATGCTGAATTTTAGTTGATTTTACAATTTAGATTTTTTCCAAATATTCACAAAGAAGATCACAGCTTCCATTAAATGTTTGAAAACAATTCGTGGAAGAGAAAACTGTTCTCTTGGGATTCATTCCTAAGTAATTGTCACTTTGTCACTTTCAGTTTCACTTGCAAAAAATGGGTGTGTTTTTACCCCCAAAGTTATTTAAAATTAAGGGAAATACTGATTGTTGTGTGAGGATTAGGAGGTGCAGCTGGAATCACAACTCAGCAAAGGACAATGGAAATACACTTTTACTTCTTTTGTTGTGCTCAATGAAATACACTTCTTGTTTTTCAATATGGCTATCAGAGATATAAGCACACCAAATGCAAAAGCTGCGAAATGTTTCTGATTTCTGTATCTAAGTCACATTGTTTGAGTTCTTCACTTCTTCCCACTTCCAATCCAGTTCCCTGCTAGTTTGCTTGTGAAAGAGGCAGAAGTTGGCGCAACTGTTCTTGTCACACTCATAGAAGGCTCACATGGTGCCGGAGTCCAGCTCTGGCCGAGGTTCGGAGCTCGGGAAGGGTGCGTGGATGAGGCATGAAGAGAAAGAAAGGAGACGGACCACCAGATTCCTTGATCGTAGTGGACTAAGCGAGAAAGGTGTCCGCTTTATTTATACAGAAGCAGTACAAAGTTTTTTCTTAGGGGCATATTGACATAGCTTCACAATTTACAATTTACAACTTCTTGAGAAATGATTGAGGAAGGATTCCATATTCCTTGCTTATCTTGGCTTGTCAGTCTTCATCTGCTCTCCTCGGGTCTGGACTATAACCTAGGCGCCTCCTGTGTCAACCAGACCCCTATCTTGTATGAGTTAAAAGGTCTGGGGCCTTGGTCTATGGGGATCTGGGTTATTGACATTAGTTGGCCATTAGGTCTGTAAGCTCACACAGTTTGTTAAAGCAAGGGTAATAACGGCGGAAAGAATTGCAGTTAGCAATGAGCTAAGTTACTCTATTTAAGTTTCAACTCTACAATGGATGAGTGAGTGTTTCCAAAGACAATTCTACAAATTGTTTCAGTATTAGACAAGGCATTATCCATTCCAACGTTGCAACCAAGAGTTTCTCAGTAGACAACACATCTTATGCAGTAATACACTCCTAATACAATTCTTATTCAACTTATCTATCACTAAATGGGAGAAATACATCAAGAGAGAAAAAACATGAAGATCTAAGACAAAAAGTTATAAACATTATATTCCTCTACGACTGCAGGCTCTACAACTTCATTAGTGATCAAACAATAATCAAAAATATATCTTTATGATATTAGTGAAATCACCCTGTATTTCCTCTAGCTAAAAATTTATGAAAACAACTAAAACAACTACATTTTCTATATTCTAAAGAATTGCAAGGACAGGCTAACCTTTAAGACCACAGTAACTATATTTTTTGCCTTAGCAGGATAGGCTTCAGGGTTACAGTAGCTATATTCTTCATCATAGCAGAATGACTTTTAGGGTCACAGTAACTATATTCTTTGTCATAGCAGAATGACCTTTAGGGTCACAGTAACAGGATAACTTTTAGGGTTCCTCTTATCAAGCCATTCCCCAGAAAGCATGCTAAATATCTGGGCCAGATTTTCTGGCAATGGGAAAACAGCACAGACTTAATTATACTCCTGTGTGTAGTTAAAGGCCCACTCACCAGGACATCCTCAGTAACATTAACTCTTAAGCTCACGTTGGTTGTAAAAGCCATCTCACAAGGGCAGACAATGCCTCAATAGATTACACAGTGGGGTGGTTGAGTGCCCACGCGAAGGGGAGTGAAAACTGCGTCAAGGTGGTCAGAGATGAATCCACTGAGCCCTGCTAAGCAGCTGGTAGCTCCCCGGGCCCTGCCAGTCAGGGAGCTGTTCTCTTCACACCTTCGTGTTATTCACACCTACTGCATGTACTCCATCATTATGGAGGTCTAGCCTCCTGGCATTAGCATGGCCCAGTCCCATGTTCAAAGTGAACTAGTAGATAGAAGATCTCTCTCTCCCACCTCTCTCTCCATCTCCATTACTTTACCTTCAGAAAAAATAAATACATCTTTAAAGAATTGGCACAGAGATGGGCATTTCACCTGGCAGTTACAATGTTACTTAAGATGCCAACATGCTATGCAGGAGCGCTCACAGTCAAGGCTGGGGTTGAAATCCTGACTCCACCTTCCTACTAGAGCAGGCCCTGAGGGCAACGGCGATTGTTAAGCTGGTCAGATTCCTGCCAGCCATGCGGTAGACCTGCATTGACCTCCTGGATCCTAGACTCAGCATGGCCCTGTCCCAGACACTGAAGTCATTTGACCAGTAGATGAAAGCCCTTTCTCTCACTCTCTATGTCTCATTATTCTCAAAAGAATATGGCATAGCAGATACTAGAATGAATTATCACAATATCATTCCACTCACTCCAAAATATCACCCATGATGACTTACGAAAGAGAAAACTTCATTTTTCAAATGGATGAATGTGTGGATGAGACAGTCTCGGTCACTCTCAGCACAGAATTGAAGCCCAATGCATTTCATCAGGTCGGAGACAGAGTCCCTTGTTCAAGCACTCTGTGAATGCATTTGAGTGTGTGGATTCTCCAGACACTGTATTCCATTCAATATTTCAGACGAAGGCTTACCAGTGTCTATGGGTGTCAGTCTGTGCGCCAGGTGCAGGAAGAAATGTGTTGCTGGCTGAGGCTTCAAGCGGCTCTTCTGGGCCTCCTTTTTAAAGGTCTTTGTGTTATATTTCTCTTCTATTGTTCCCTTGGATTCAGTAAAAGCTTGTTAAACATTACAACCTGTTCTCAATGATTCCTGTGGGGAACTGAAAGCCGGCTCTCTGCCCACACTCACAATGAAGTGGTAGGGACCAGCCAGAGCTACCTAAGAGAACTTCAGCTGAAGACAGGGTAACAGCACCTGGAACAGGCCCTGATAAACCAGGAACAGAGCAGAGGGCAGAGTTTCAGCAACAGACGGAACAGGTGAATGGATGTGGTCACTAACAATGCAAAGTGGTATATGTGCTTTCAGTGGAAACTTCCAGAAGGTTGAAAGAGTATAATCTGCCAAAAGCCTGAACGTGGTTTAGTCAGGTGGAGAACCACGTACTTAGATGGGGAATGGTTACATCACACGTCACTCATTGTTTCCTATGATTTCTTCCCTGTATACCCTAAGAGTGGTGACGAGACACATTGTTATACATACAATTAATATATATTTCTATTTTAAGGGTAAGTGAATCAAGACATGTTCTCATTTTGGTGTGTTTTACTGATTTAAAATGCTTTCACTCGGGCTGGGTGTTAAACCTGGTGTTTACAGCACATACACCCAACACTAGAGTTCCTAGGAAAGATAACTGGCTTAATTCTTCTCTCAAGCTCTCTGAGAATGCAGACACTAGGGGGCAGCCTGTGATGATGTAACTGTGTGCCAGTTATCCAAGTCAGAGAACTGGATGGGTTCCCAGCTCCCAGCCTCAGCCCCAGCCCTTGCCTCCTGGCCCACAAGCACTTGGCGGAAGCCCCAGTGGGTGGGAGCTCTCACTCTCTCTCTCTCTTTCTCATTTTCATTCTGTCTCTCTGTCTACCGATTTCTGTCTCCCTCACAAAGAAACATAAAGCAAAATAAGATAGGATGTCGTGGCTTGAAAATTTTTAAATCTATGCAGTTTGCAAACTAAGTAGCCAATCTAGAAATTCATTTGGCCGTCGCTTTCAGATGTGTGAACTGTGGTGAGACGCCATGAGGAAGCGAAGGGGAAGAACCGCAAGAAGAGCAAGAGAAGGACTCTCTTTTGCTTCGTTGTGTCTCCAGTGCAACTGAAAATGTCAGTTAATCACCAAGGGATTCGACTCAGGAAATTTGTACAAATGTGTGCTCACATTAGCATACCACTTAGCATTGAATCTTTAACATGACTCAAAAAAAATTATACTTTCCTAGACCTTGTGTAGTCTATACATTATTCCAGCAGGAATAGAATTTCTAAAGATATTTTAAATTTGTATGTAAGAAAAAAATATGAAATGTCATATTTAAAACTTAATATCCTTTTTATGTCTATGATAATACAGTGTTTTAAATGATATTTTTAATAAGAAAACACTATAAATACCTATGATTTATCATATATATTTAGTAATGTTATAATTTTAAGATTTATTTTATGGTATAGCTCCATAGCCTCAACTAGTGCCAATGCAGCTAAAAATGTTAAAAATAAACTGATTTTTAAATGTTTTATTGGTAAGTCAGATATTCAGAGAGGAGGAGAGACAGAGAGGATGATCTTCGGTATGATCATTCACTCCCCAAGTGGCGACAACGGCCAGAGCTGCACTGATAAGAAGCCAGGAGCCCACAGCCTCTTCTGGGTCTTCCATGCATGTTCAGGGTCCCAAGGCTTTGGCCCATCCTTGACTGCTTTCCCAGGCCACAAGCAGGGAGCTGGATGGGAAGTGGGGCAGTCAGGATTAGAACCAGCAACCACATGGGATCCTAGCACATTCAAGACAAGGACTTTAGCCACTAGGCTACCACACCAGGCCCATCAATTTTTTAATGAATGATCTCATAGTTATGACATTGTGTCTGTGATCTAACATCGTGAAGAATTTTAATGCTTTTTAAAATTAATAAAAATTGATATATTTTCAGATAATTATCAAGTTCACTTATTAAAATATTTTACAATTGATGTGATTATATGTTTATTAGTAGCAAAAATTCTAAGATGTTGGAAGTAGTAAATGGTGCAGGTTCGTGTCCTGGTTGCTCCACTTTTGGACCATCTCTCTGCTAATGGTCTGGAAAGCATCAAGAGAAGGTGACCCAAAGCCTTGGGAGCCTGCACAGTATGGGAGACCCGGAAGAAGCCCTGCACAGCATGGGAGACCCGGAAGAAGCCCCTGGCTTCAGTCATTTAAGTAGTGAACCAGTAGATGGAAGGGTACTTTCTCTCTCTCTCTCTCTCTCTCTCTCTCTCTCTCTCTCTCTCTCTCTCTCTCTGTATGTGTGTTATCTTTCCCTCTCTCTGTAATTCTGAGAATCAAATAAGATAAATTAATCTTTTTTTAAGAAAGCAGTGACTCTGATGTCTGTTCTGTGGATTTTTTTTCCTTTATCTCTTTAGGTATACTTACTTTCCCATGTAACAATTAAGTTTAGAAACTTGATTCTAAATCAAATCAGAAATAAAGAAAAGAACTCAATATAGAAAGTGGATGAATTATCAAATTAATAAATATCCTTTCCAATTGACAATAAGTTTTTTTTTCTAAAGTGGAGATATCAAAGTTAAATTTTTCTTGTATTTTTCATTTTTCAGTGATAAATCACTTGGTATTAAACCTTTGTAAAGAAGTAAAGTTTTGTGTTTCTCCATGATTTATTATAATACCCTTGACTTTAATGTGTAATTTTATAAATCACTTGCATTTCACTCCATCAATGAACCCAAACATTTTCTCTTGAGTCTTTATATTTACAGTCATTTGTAATGATAACATATTTTACTATTGAATACACAAATATCTGATTCCTAGCTATTTGTTCCTGCATGTGAGGAAAAAAAAAAACATTATTATAGCCAATGTCGCTAACTTCCCCAAAGGTTCGTATTGAATTTGATGTTTCAAATAACACACTTGACAATTTTATTGTTGTCAAAGATAAGAGTGCAGCTCAAACAAAACAAATGTCCTTTGCTGTCACAGGCAAGGATATCTCATGAGCTGGATGCCATCAAGGAAAGGAAATTGCTTGCACTGCTTTGAAACAGGAATTTCAGGAAAAGGGAAAGATATCTTGACAAATTACGTGCTTCAAAAATTGTCCATCAATCAAAGGAGGAAAAAAATCTTTAGATTAGATGCTACCTCTTCACAGATGACGGTGGTGATGCCAAAAGCGTCCACAGCAAGAAAGATCTGAGGATTTCTGTAGTAACATTGTGGAGTCTGAAAATATCGTGGGTTTAATACATTTTATGGAAATGCTGTTAGCTAAATCACATGTTGTGAAAAGGAGCTAGAAGAAACGCTACTTGCCGGTTGTAGTTTTAAATCATATTGTGTAAATACAAAGGAAAAATGTGAGAAAAGCTTCTGAGCTGGGTCTTATCTGTTCTGATTTTTAAAATGTAAATGAAGTTTATAATTCATGTGTTTAAATGATCTTATTTTCATTTGAAACTGTACAGTCCTCACGTGTATTACTGCTGAACTGGGAGCCTTTTCTTTTTACCTGTAAATCACCTAGTGGAGCATTAAGCCCTTAACTGTGTTGTTCATTTGAATGTGTTAGCTCAAAAACTAAGCAAGAAGGAAGAGACAAGGAGAGCAAGGAAGGAAGGAAGGGGGAAGGAGGGAGGAAGGGAAGGAGGGGGGAGGGAAGGAGGGGAGGAGGGAAGGAGGGGGGAGGGAAGGAGGGGGGGAGGGAAGGCGAGGGGGAGGGAAGGAGGGGGGGAGGGAAGGCGAGGGGGAGGGAAGGCGAGGGGGAGGGAAGGAGGGGGGAAGGGAACAGCACCATGAAGGACACTGAAGGTGTGCTCTTTGTATTAATGTGCCATTAAAACACGCACACACAAAAGTATGAAAAAAATTTTAAGTGTGATCAACATACACAAATATTTGAAAGATCACACAATGGGAAGAGAGTTGTTCGTGTATTCTTCCCACTGCCACTCTTCCCTATCTCTTAGCTCAGTTACCTGTGGAAATGTCAATTGACTGGCCACTGACTATCCAGGTTGCTTTTATTCCAGTCACAAAACTTGTTTCTTTCTCTGCCCCCCAGTTGCCTTTGGGATAAGGTAAGATGTTTAACTAAATGTATTAGTTCGTATTACTGATGAGAGGACACTGTCGGTATTTACGTTTGTCAAAACACTACAAATCTTATTTGTCAGCAAATTCTGAGTGAAAAGAATTGTGATTAAAAAATAGTTTCTCATCAATAAATATGTCTTCATTAGTAAGTTTCAGTCACTTATTCTCTCAGTAAAAAAACTGCAGATCATACTTGTGTGTGTATGTGTGAATTTTTCATGATTAAAATATACGAAGTAGAAGTGGAGAAATATTACATCATTTTGTCTCTGCAACTCATAGAATGAGAACATAAAGATTTAGGACACATTTGTATTTGGGGGGCTTTGTGTGAGTGAGGCTTTAGATGAATTGGCTAACAAAGAGCCTATGCTTAAACCTGTAACTGAACTGGAAAAATATTGTCACTAATGGAAAAAGGGCAGAGGCTTTACATCTTTCCCGTACTCCATCTCACTGTGAAGTCAATGGGGCAAGAAATATAGGCAAGTACAGAACAGAGATTCATGGCTGGGAACTCGCTAAAAAACAATTTAACATCTTAGAAAGAACAGAGACGGCATCCCCAGCCATTAATTACCCAAAGTTACAATAAAAAGCCTTGCATTGAGCATGCTATCCACCAAGCCCGTGGCTTTCCGCTGGAGGCAATATTACGGAGTACTCTGAGATGGGATTTGGTGTCAGACAACATAGGCTCTTTAGCCGGAACTGTCACTTCACTGTTTTGTAACCTTGGCAAACCCGATTCATCTTTCCCAGCTTTCATTTCTCCATATTGACAAATGGAGCTAATATCTACCAAATCAAAGTATATCTGTGCCTGCTAGTAAATTTCTGCTGCATTAGACAGTGCACTGATGAACCTTACATATTGACTCACATGGCTTCCTGCAAGTCACCGATTGATTGAATCATGGAGGCGTTCCATTAGTTGTTGATAATCTTAACAACCCAAAGGAAAGATCTGCTGAAAGTGATGACTTTCAAAGTTTTACAGTAAGTCAAAAATGTGTCTGCTTGCCAAGTCCTTTGGGAACAGAGAAGATTAACGATTTGACAAAAAAAAAAAAAAAAAGAATATTCTTATGTTTAAAGCCACATTAGGTGAGCAAGTTCAAGCTGTCTTAGAACGCTGACAGGAAAAGGAGAGAGTTATTCCTTTTATATTCAAATAAAGGTATCTGAATGATATTGACTGGAATTTCTTGCCCTATGGAGCTGACAGAAATTTATTTCCTGACTCTCCATCTCTGTAGTGAAGGATATTTCTTATAAAAACAAGGGCTCGTTCCATGTCCATGGCATGGGATTTGGTCTGACTATCTAAAGAACAGTCTTCATTTTTCTAATTGTGTCCACAATGATAATTTCTGCTAATAAATTATAAAAGATAAAATTGACTTATTTAATTAAATGTTGAACGCCTAGGAAAGACTAATTTAAAAAATACTTATTTTTATTGGAAAGTTAGATCTACAGAGAGAAGAGATTTCCATCTCTTGATTCACTCCCTTAAGTGGCTGCAATAGCCAGAGCTAAGCCGATCCAAAGCCAGCAGCCAGGAGCTTTTTCAGGTCTCCCATGTGGGTGCAGGGTCCCAAGGCTTTGGGTCGTCCTTGACTGCTTTCCCAGGCCACAGGCAGGGAGCTGGATGGGAAGTGGAGCAGCTGGGATACAAACCTGTGCCCATACTGACGCATGCAAGGCAAGGATTTACCCACTAAGCTACTAAGCCGGGCTCATAAAGACTAAATTGTTTATATTGTCACAGCCAGGTTTATTTTTGCAGATATGGTCCAAGCTGTAAGACTAGTAATTCTTTTCTGCGTCTCTCAAGTGTGTAGTGTCCTTCATACTGGTTCAAACCACCTCAGACACAACTGCTGTCCCCAGTGTGTGCACCTGCTGCTCCCTTGGATGGGATGCTCTTGCTCTGAATGTTCAGACAGCTGAATCCTTCTCATGATCCAGCTCAGGCCAACAGCCACTTTCCAGAGCCCTTTGCTCACCACTCCATCAACAATGCGCCTACTCCAGTCACCTCTGTCACATCACAATACATTTCTCCTTTAGAGCAGATATTGCTCTTAGAAATTACCCTAAATGACTGTTCATGTGTTTACACCTGTCTCCCTTGTCACAGCTCTCAGATATTGTCCACCAAGCTTCAGCTTTAAGATTTGCGTTCTTTTTGAGAGAACATGGACCATCCACACACCTTCTGTGGTCATCACCACTCTGCAAGAAACACGCAAATAAACAATGGGAGGAAAAGTTAGGGTGTATGGTATAGTTTTCAGTCCATAGCCGGCAGGCAAAATGCGTAACATTCCAAAAATACGTCAGGCAATGTTTGTGGCAATTTTTGTTCCTTGAGCGAGGGACAGGATCTACATTTCAGGTGAACTAAAGCCAAAAATATATGGAAGACTCTTGTATTGCTGTCCTTGCCTTGACAGTTTATATGTCTCCTTTTAATATCTAATACTGTAAAAACGGATAAACAGCTTTTTTTGTATATAGAACAACTCAAAAGCTATGTTGATCTTTAAATGTGTTAAAATGTAGCAAGTTTTAAATAGAATTATCCTTCTAGGTAATTAGATTTACTTGCAGATCCTTTTGTTTTCTCAAATACAATTATATTTATGGACTTAAGATTTTTTTTTCTCTTTAAAGAAGCAGGCCATCTAGCCTTGGACATCAACAACTCGCCCCATGGAGCAGCTTCACATCTTTATCTTCTTTTGGATCATCGTTTTTCCTAGGCTGACTAGAGCATCCCCTTCGTTCACCTTTAGGAAGTGCCATCCAATCAGAGAGCAACAGATTTCAACCTTAATTGTTCTCTAGTTCCATCTCACAATCCCAACCCCAAATCCGTACCCTAACCTCAAAACTTTGGTCTTTGGGGGATTGAATTGCCTCCATGACCTATCACTGTCCAAGCAAATGCTACCAAGAGCCTCAGCAATGGATCTGGTTTATAGTTAAGGGAAGTTTCATGGATAGTGATATCATGGCCAAAGTCAAGGGGTGAAATTAGTTCAAGGTAATGACACTTGCTTATTCTCCTGCAGTACATGGACATGTTACAGCAAGAAATTCAGAACCGTTTAAGCTACTTTATATGATATTTGACAGTGTTTTACCATAGTTTTCTAAATAAAATTAATGCAAGTGGAGAAAATAGATTAGAACTAGCAAGATTCTGGAAACAGGAAAGTCAAGAAGCTGCTTTATTATTTCAGAACACTGATGCTGACTTAAAAACTTCAGACACTCTCCGTGATTTTGATCAAACTTGGGAGGCATAGGAGGAATAACCTTGACTTGAACAAATGAAGAGTTGTAATCATTAAAGGGGAGGAAACTGTCAAAGATTACTGTCTTACGTCATATATCGAAAAGTGTCACCGAGCACTGACACAGAATCAGCTGTGGACCACGAGTATGAAGAGGATGAGTTCAAAACAATACATAGAATCAATGTAGAGCTAGGTAGGGGTACCCCCGCTCCCAGTGTAATCCAGAATTCACATCCATAGAAATGAGTTATCTTCATGGACTGCACCAGGGGAGCTTGGAAACTTGTTCTCCAGGGTGGTGGTACTGAGGCGGTGGAGCCTGCCAGAGACAGGATTTAGTCAGCAGGAGCTATGTCAAAAAAACGTTGCAAAGGGAGGCCACCCCATGATCACAGCCCCTTCTTGCAGCCTTTAGCCTTTTAGCTTTGCCACCATGTTGTGAGGCAGCCAAGGAAACTCACCAGAGGTCAGAGCAGGGAATTCCATCCTGCATGTTCAGCCTCCGAAACTGTGAGCTAAATAATCCTCTGTCCTTTACAAAGTCCCCTGCCTTAGGTGTTTCATTATAACACAAAACAGTGCAATATATTATGCACTTTGCATAACAGATGTACAGATAATTAGTTAGTCTTATTTGGGAAAAATAGTGAAATCTATAACTTACTTCACAAAATTCCTAGAACCTTAAAGATTTGAGATGTGTATCAATCTCAATTTTTTTATTAACATGAATGTAAAAAAAAAATATTTTCCAGTATGTTGCAAAATTCAAAAGCTGCCCTCTGTTGACCGTTGAAGACACAAACATATATATACAAAACTTCCAATATATAAAAGAAATCGTTGAATTGATCGCCCTGTGGTATAGCAGATAAAGCTTCCACTGCTGTCTGTGAGGTTGGCATCAGATAGTAGAACTAGTTCATGTTTCTGCTGCTCCAATTCCAACCCAGTTTCCTGCCAATGCACATGTGAAAGCAGCAAAGAATAGCCAAACTATTTAGGCCCCTGCTACCCACATATGTCACCCAGTAGCTCCTGACTTGGCCTTGGCCCAGACCTGAACGCTGAGACCAGATGCGGATGAACCAGTGGAGAGAAGATATCTCTTTCTCCCTCTTTCTTCCTCTTTCTGTCTCTCTACAGTCCCACAAAAATAACTTTGCCTATTAAGGAATAAATAAACATTAAAAGATATACATCAAACTGAAAAAGTTATATTAAATAGGTAGGAAAAGACACCATTTTACCTTTAGCATCTTTGGGCTTAAAATTTTGACAACAGAATGTATAACTGAATTATTAAATAATTTAACAAAATTTATTTTCATGGCTTAATTAAAACTATAATATTAAGCAATTTAGCCATCTCACATTTTTAATCTCATGGTTTACTAAATGAATGAAGTTAGATTGTACTCAAGATTGAAAAAATCTTGCAGTAAAGTCCAGGTTCCAGGACCCACAATTCACATGGCTTTGACACCAGGTTTCACATGAATACTGGCCATGCAACAGCAGTGGGTAATGGCCAGCATCCCTGTGAAAAATAATCTCCCTGAAAATTACCAGAAGACAAAGTTACTGGAATTTTGATCCAGGTCCTATGTTCCTATGACTCTATCAATGGTAGACATTGCTGATGCATTAATGTAAGGTGGCTAGATGATGGGCAGATAGATAGACAGAGTGACTTGAGAGATGATACAGAAAACAAGCTTTGTTTAGTTTTAGAAAACCTGAGTGAATCAGCCTTGTCTACACAAAGAGTCTATATTGGCAGTATTTATTAAACATCCATTAAATGAAGTTCTGTTTCTAAAGCAACATTATATACCTTGAAATCACATTTTATTTTTCTTTATAATTCATATTGAACGTTTTAGCTAAAGTATTTGATTTCTCTAGTTTGACAGAAAAAAGGGGAGAAAAAGCAACATAATTTCTTGGAATAGTTTTCACACACACTGAAGTATTAAATAGATGCCAATTGACTTCTCCTTGCTTGATTGCCTCTATGCCAAGGTGAATCCAGCCAGTCTCATCTCGAACTTATTCCCTTCCCTAAGCCGTAAATAGCTGACTCTTTCAAACAGCAATGATGCCCACCTAATTAAATCAATCACTCTTCAAGTGTTGTGGGCCTGCACTTCCTTGCCTAGATCAGAAAACCTAAAGATATTGGCCCATTCAAAACTCACCTTTCCTAGCCACAAAAAGTCCAGGAGGCTGTCTGGCAAGGAATGAATTTTTATGTAGGAGGGATAATCTTAAGAGGGTCAATTTGTTTATAATTGGCTTGCAAGACTGTCCTTTCTCTCAAAGCCCCGCTGAGACCGAACTGCTTTGTTTAACTCCAGCAACAATCATTTTAAATTAGGACCATACATTTATGGGATTACTGACAATGAAACTCTTTTATGAAAAACAAACAACAAAATCATGTCTGATGATCAAACTTCAGATAACATCAGACTCATAACCTAAAGCTATTTTGAATGAAAGAAAATGTGTCTTTGTAAAAGTTAATGCTTAGTCATATGCAAAACCTAGAGCAAGGAGTTAAGTGAGCACTCAGGGCAAGATTCCACATGAGTTCTGTCTTTCCCTGGTTCCAAGCAGCAAATTTGAGTTGATGCTTTGCCAATCAAAAAAAAAAAAAAAAATCTGCTACACCCACCTGAACCAGGTCACTTACAATGAGAAAAGTTAAGTGTGTACTCTAAAAACTAGTGAAAATATCTCCTCTATAAACAGCTTAGCTCTAAGATCTCTTTGAGCCATGAAGTGCTATAAAGCATGAACAGAGCTTGACCACACTGCACACAATGAGAGATAGGAGTGTGAGTGAGAGCTAACGTATCGGTCCATGGAAGCCCCCAAAGTGAGTCTCTTCTCTCCCGGGGAGCACAATGCCTCATTCTGCCTGCCAGTGCGGCTATGGGGGAACGCTTTCAGTGCGATTACTTTCTCCTCTTTTGCAAGCTGATACGGCTCAGAAGCAGCCACACAATACCTGCAATTCTTTCCCAGAGAACCATTTATTTACAGAGAGAAGTGCTAATGACACCCCAGGGAATGGTTGGTGGGAGATTTGCATCTCATCTGTGTGCATTTTCCTGGTACAATCAGGTGTCCCATTCCTCTAACTGTCCTGTCCCTGACAAAGTGACCTACATTTTGGCAGCCCTTCCTTCAATTCAAACCCTTTAGCAAAAGCAAATTCTCTGTGAATAAAACGGGAAAAAAAATAAAAAAACAAAGGACATTCAAAGATGCCACAAGGTTAACTTTCATTTTTCTTTCTATTGTCTATTAAAACTGAAACAGTCTAGGAAAAAGGAGTGTTGGATGAATTCTGCAGCCATTTGGAAGGCTTTCAGCTATTATTTTTATTTCAATAGCTGGTGTATTTTTAAAATTAATAATGATCCCTTTCAAAAGTATTAGCTGTTACCTTTTCTTTGTTAAGAGCTATTGTTATGCCTAACGGATTACGTCTTAACAAGAACTGCATGTATAAGCCAGCAACTTCCAGTTTCAAATTGTTTTCAAACATGCTTTTTCCTTTTTACTTTCCCCCAAATCCCTTTTTCTTATAATTTCATAAATAAAAAGTGACACACAGATGGTAAATATAGGACCATAATTTTTTGGGTGAGAAAGCTAAATCCTATGTGCAAGGAAGGGATTTTAGAATCCCAGCTGTTGGTTCAGCTGCCGCAGCAAAATCTCCCAAATGCGTTATGAGGGATAGCTCCTGGGGCTGAATTCTCAGCATCCCTCGTCTCCAAGGGTGACCTGAAGTGACCCCAATTGGAAAACCAGCTCATTTATGAAATCTATCTGTTGTTGGAACAACAGTATTATATCACCTTGCTGTACCTTGGCCTCACATAAATCCCGCGCCAATTCCAAGGCAAAATCACTTTGGCAAGTCACACAGACATGTAACAGATGCCACAGACATGAGCACTTTAAGCTAACATCCCTCAAGAAATGAAGAACGAGTCTGTTCTGTGCAATGCTTTTCCTCTGCCTAGATTAACAATGACTGAAAGAAACTGCAATTAGGGAGCTGGGAGATCAATTGCTCACTGTTAGGACACAATCTCCGCTGCCGGAGATTGGTTGGTTTCTGGGTGTGACTTCCCACCTGAGCGCCAGACGTTGCGGATTTAGTCCATGAGAATTCTTATTCTTATACTAACAAGAAGAGAGAAAGAAGAGACATTTCTCAAGCATACAAATTGCTTTTAGTATCTTCATCTGCAAAAATGTTTCCCCTTTGATTAACCATGTATACTGGTTAACATAAAATTTCTAAATTACCAACAATAAAATCATGGAGCACAAGAACGGAACTCAACAAATCACTAACATTCCTCAGGAAAAAGGGCTGTTGCTATGCTAGGCATGCTCCACCTGGCAGGGATGGGTATATTGTGATGAAGAAAAAAGGTCCTGGGGAGTTAGACATGCACTGTGGCAGCCAGCTGTGTGTAACAGGTAAGCCGTCTGCCTGCAGCCATATAGGGAGGGAACCCATGGATAGGTTTCTCTCTCTCTCACACCACACTTTCAAATTGCTCATTTACTAGAAAATGCTAATGTGATCAAGCTGTTTCTACATAATTTTTACATGCAAAAATCAAAACAAATAATTTTTTTAAAATAATAAAAGTAGGGCTTGGGCATGTGGGGAGAAACAGCAAAGAAATAATTGCATTATTAGATAAGTGAAGAACTTTGCTAAATTTTATATAATACTCAAATGAAAGTAAAAAAAAAAACGAGAGAATGAGAAAGAGAGGAGTGTCAACAATACAATAAATGATGAGTTTATGGCATCTGCAGAAAAGGAAGTCTTCCCAGTAGAACTGACATTTAACAAGCAATGAAGTGGCACACAGGCGTTACCCAACGAGAGAATGAAGGGCAAGACATTCAGGTAAGAGGAACAACAATTTCAAAAGACTAGAATAAGGCCAATGCTAGAAAATCTGTAGATGTGGATCGGCTCTTTGGAAAGGAACAAAAAGGAAAGTTTGCCAAGTTTTGTTAGGAACAGGTTGGAGTCCTGGGTTGTTCCTCAGGGACCAACGTGTGCCGCCTGCAAGTGTCATAAAGCCTAACTGGAAGAACATGGAGGGGGCTGGGATCTACAAAAAGGACAATTCTTAGGGAATATGTTGACCAAAATGGTGAGTAACAAAGGGAAAAAGAGAGATCAGTAGTATCACTGGTGCTCACATTTCCCAAGAAAAAGGTTTTCTAAATACATATCAAATGTGAGGCATTAGACAAGCATTCCAGTTACAGAGAACACAGAATCATCTGTCAAATATTCTCCAAATTATGGCAATAAACAGAATAACCAGAGCTCACAAAAAAGGGCTATGCTACCAGAATAGTATACCCCTACCCATGCAGGGTGCATGCTTTCTCTCAAGGAGTCTGTCTTCTTACAACATGATGCCCCTGAACTCTGATGCATCTCATGATCACAGTTAGCCAGTTGTGGCCCAACGTCATCTTCTCCACTTGCCTGTTAGTTTGCTTCTGCCTGATGGTTGGTCAGAACATGAGCATGTTTTAGAACTGCATTGGTGCATGTATTTCACCCTGAGCTTTCTTTCTTATATAAGCATTGGAACGACTGGAAAGGGCCTGGCGTGGTAGCCTAGGGGCTAAATCCTCACCTTGCAAACACCAGGATCCCATATGGGCTCCAGTTCGTGTCCCAGCAGCCCTGCTTTCCCAACCAGCTCCTGCTAGTGACCTGGGAAAGCAGTGGAGGACAACCCAAAGCCTTGGGACCCTGCATCCACGTGGGAGACCCGGAGGAAGAGGATCCCAGCTCTTGGCTTCGGATTGGCTCACCTCTGGCGGTTGTGGCCGCTTGGGGAATGAATCATCAGATGGTAGATCTTCCTCTCTGTCTCTCCTCCTCTCTGTATATATCTGTCTTTGCAATGAAAATAAATAAATCTTTCTTTAGAAAAAAAATGAAAAATACATATGCATAAAGAAAATGCTCTGCAAATGCACAAAATAAACATTGGAAGTAACCAAAAGATTAGGATTGTGTCAGTCATCGTCAGCAAAGTTTATTTTTTATTAGTGATAAGAAATAAGTTTGAGTTAAAAATCATTCACTTCTCAGAATCTATTAAATTTAACAGATTAATCAATTATCACAAGACATAAGCAATATTTTGCCTTCCTTCTGAAAACCTTGAAGATCCAGAAAGACATCCACGGCAGTAAGTAAGAAAGACAGTAAGAGGAAACCACTTTAGCAGCAGCCTGCTCACAGTCACTGGGATATCCTGGAGCAGGTTTGTATGAGCTAGTCCTGGATTCTGTGGCAATGCGGTTATCCAAGGCTTGCTACCGTGAGCCAAGTTGTGATTTGCAGTTCACAGTGACTTCAACACTCACTGTTTACAAAAAGTGAGCAGAAAAGCTAAGAGTGGGTTGGTGGTTTTAGACAATGGGGCAGTAATAACAACAGTGTTTCCCAAATTGTACATAGGTAAAGAATCAGCAGGTAACTGTGCTCCTCACCACCCCTAGCAGCATCTGACAACTTAGGAAGGAGAGATGGGGTGTATTAGGCTTATGGTAGGGTTGGGGGGGTGCTTTGGGGCACTTTATTTTAACAATTTGCCTGCTTCTATTGTAGATATGTTTACCTCATCATCTACTGTATTTCTCTTTCAGAAATAAGTGCCCTAACCCCTGGGACCAGCTGCAAATTATTTCTAGAGTGGTTATGTGTGTTGGGCCTAAGGGTTAGAGCCGTTGCTGGCTGTCTGTTTATGTGCAAGCATCTGTTTAATCAATCACTGTGCAGGTTGCTCCCTGGCCCACCCTCCTTTCCTCGGCGTGTGGATTCTGACCTTGAGTTTCTGGAGAAAGTCCCATGCTTCTTTCTATAGCTCTGGGTCACAACTTCTGTTCCTTTGGCATCTTTTCTCTAGAAATTTCCTTAACTTTCTGTTGTTCTGAAGGAAGCCGGCCTGATTTCTGATGACAGTATTACTTCCTGTTGCTTCTGTTAAGATTTTCTGTGATTTTGGCAGAATGATCATAGAAGGAGAAGTAGATGCCTGGGTTAGTATTTGGAGACTCTTAAGTGGTTGAATATAGCCAGAATGATGTTTTTCAAGCAATGGCAGTAAAGCTCAAAATGATACCTAGCAACTGCATCTAAGGCATAGGGGAAATGATTATTTTCTGCATTCAGCTTAAAATTGATACATTGTTGACTTCTTACATTTTCTTGTGTGAAGCTTTTAAAATGAATTACCACTGGTTTTCTATCTTTTAAGAATTGGAGCAACATTTTAAATACTCGTTTTAAATACTCCTTAAGAGGAGTAAGTATTAAGGCATAGGCGATAAGCCCACTATTCGCAGAATCTGCATCTCATGTTTTCCATCAGAGTTTCTGCCTGAGATCAGAGTCCCACCTTCACTCTAGCTAATGTATTACCTTGAACTTACAGGTGACGTTTCATGAACTTGAGACCCTGTCGCCACATGGGAGACTGGGATGCAATTCTCAGATCCTAACTTTGGCTGTTGCTGGCATATAATCAGTGACCCAGTATATGCAAGATCTCTTTCTATTTCAAAGAACAATCAATAAACATGTCTTTTCAGTTTGTCACTTACATGAAAATATCTACTTTGATATCTTATTCTTTTATCACTTTCTAACACAGGCATTGAGAGAAAACCTGGTGCTTCCAGTGGGCTACAAGTTGAAGCTGAATGTTAGGAGTGCAGAGCCACTCCCTCCACACACGCCCTGTTACAGGAAATCCAGTCACCATCCCCAGTGCCACTCGAAACAATGAGGACAGGATCGGGGTGAAAAAAACATTGAATCTGACAACACATAAGAGTATAGTAAACTTACAAGTCTCAAGGACAAGTGCTCTGTTGAGGGTGTTTTGGAGCTTACAAAGGGACCACAAAGAAGTAGGTGCTAGAGTGACAAAATCAGGAAAGAGCTGCGGTCCCTGGTGTCTGGTGCCAAGGTTTGGCAATAAATCAATGACAAAGTGTTGCTTCTCGATTTTGTCATGGTAGTCCTTTAGGTCCATAGGTGGTTAGATCAGGTCAAACTACCCACTCCATCTTCTTCCGCTTCTTAAAAATACATCGATGACAATATTAAAGGTAATTGTGTTTCACATTGCGTCTTGGTACCAAAATTCGAAGGTTCCAGTTCAAAAAGTAACTTATATTCCCAGCCAGTCCTTCAACCTCTCTGACTCTTTCCTTTCCTATAAATCTGAAAGAGACATAAGAAACTTCTCAGAGTTGCTGCAATCAGATGTCTATTACCACAAATGGAAAGAGCATCATGAAAGCTATTGATAATACAGTAGCTATTAAGTGCAAAACATTAATTTTATTGTTAGATTTTAAGACACCTAGTTATAAACAGGGAAAGAGACAGATATTCATTCTTTCCCAATGTGAACATAACACAACATAAAGCATACATTTACCACTTTTAGGGAAAAAAAATCTGTCATTTTCTGAAACTGCTGGTTTTATTTCTTACTAGTCAGCCAAGTGGGAAGGTATACAGAGGTCATTCATAGCCAGCTAGACTTAAAAAAGTTATCGACAATTCTCTCCCAGACCTAGGGATTCACTTTCTCTCATTCTTCCAACCAGTGAAAGGGAAAAGTAGTAGTTAAGAAGTTCAGTTCAACTAAGCACCCTAGAACACTTGGCTGCTGACCGAAATGTTATTTGAATCTTTGCAGCACATATATAATTAGACCAAACATAGATTCACTGTCTGGTACTATTTCCATGCATTTGACTTCTTGATACAGCCATAATAACTGAGAGCTAGGAACATATGTAAAAGTAACTTCTGAAAATTATCCACAGTTTTTAAAATACAGGAGAGAACAAAAGTTGATTCATGCCCTTGTATAAAGTTCAAATTACTTCAAAATGCATTTTCACGTGGTGGTTCACAGAGGAGAAAAGTGAATGACTCAGGCAACAGTTTTCTTTGTAAAACCAGATTAATACAACCAACCAAAGCCACCAATTTCTTCATATGTAATAAAGCAAGAATCGTTCCACATGTGAAATATGAGGCAATAAATATCCGCCAGTATCAGTCTTGCTGGAGGCTGATACACATCTGGTTGGTCAAAGACTATAAATACTTCAGGACACAAAGACACCAGCTAATTTGATTTTTATCTACATTCAAGTGAGGACAACGTGCTTGCAGCTGTGGGACATAAATTGAACCCTCCACTGCCACATTCATTCCAAAATAGTATCCCACAGCATGTCCACAAGATACAAGTAGCCAGTTGCTTTAAAATACATGCAAGAAAAAAATGACCTTCAAAAGCTGAAGAGAGCTTCCAAGCCCTGTGCAAACTGCACCATTACCTCATTCCCTAGAAGGAAAGCGAGCAAATGACACCTTGAGCTTCCACTCTGAGCTGGGCTTTCTTTTTTCATATTATTTAAGTTACCTTAAGCTCAATGTTTGATTTAAAAAAAATAGTGAAGAGGCATGCACATACATGATACATATGACTAAAATATCCATGCTCTGGAGAACAAAAGTATGAACAGAGAGCCTGAAATATTAGTCAAGCTTAAATTCTCCTTCTTCCTTCCCTCTTTTCTTCAGATGAGAGATAAAAGAGAAAAAGAGACACAGGAAAAAGAAATCTCCATTCTACTAATTTACTCCCAGGTTATTTGTAAAGGCTGAGACTAGGCTGGGCCAAAGCTGGGAAACTAAGCTCTAGACCCCTGTGTGGCAAGAACCAGGAAAGTGAAACATCTCTACCACCTCCAAGGGTGTGCCTCAACAGGAAGCTGAAGACGGAGCCAGAACCAGGAATCCAACCCAGTACTCTCGAAATGTAGAAGACTAAACAGTGCTTGCTGGTTTGTTTATTTGTTTGTTTTGGTCAGCATTTTGTTTAATTATTTATTTATTATTTTAGCTTTTTAAATAAATATTTGTATTTATATTTATTGAGATTTACGCAGAGAAGGAGAGACAGAGAAAAATACTCTGGTCATTGGTTCACTTCCCAAGTGGCCACAATGGCCAGAGCTGAGCCAATCCGAGGCCAGGAGCCAGGAGTCTCTTTTGGGTCTGTTGCTTGGGTACAGAGTCCCAATGCTTTAGGCCACCCTACACTGCTTTTCCAGGCCGTAAAGAGGCAGCTGGATGGGAAGTGGAACATCTGGGACACAAACTGGCACCCATATGGGATGCCTGTGGATGCAAGGCAAGGATTTACCCACTAGGCTATTGCACCAGTCCCCATGATACAGTTTTATGAGCATAGTGGTTCACCCCTCCGTCTTTCTCCCTCATTTCCTCTCCCACTATTTGTCTCCTTGTTATCACGAAAGCACAGTCACTCATTTCGTGATTGCAAGCTTGATTTTGATACTTAACTGCATCATCACACGGTAAGTGTAGGAATAATTGAAAAAAAGTACTATCATAATGTAAAACTATATTTATGAGCATACGTAGACACCCTGCTACTATTCCTGAGTACAGATGCACCAATGGTATTTCAACCAGGAGTGCAAGCACCCATCCCACTCCGTCCTTTTTATGATGTGAAGATTATTTGGGTACATGCTTTCCTGTGATCTTGCTACCCTTACATGTTTGCATAGCATTCATTTATCAATCCAAGCAGAAAGGAGTAGGTAGTGCAAGCCAGGGAGGGACAAAGAGGGCAGAGAGATTGAAGGGAAGGAAGGGAATCGAAGCAAAGACGAAAAGAAAAGGGGAGGAAGAGAGAAGAAAGAAGAGATGGTGTGACTCCTGCAGCGCTCACTTACCCTACCTGGATGACCATGTCATTACCACGTTCTGCTTTATGTAAGAAAACAAAGGACTGGGCTTGCAGAAACAAAACCTTCACCTTTCCATCTGACAGGTCAGGGCACGGGTGGCAGCATGGAGTCATGAAGTCCCCAATTTATTCTTCCACTTGCTTTCCAAGACCTTTAGACTGTGGGTTCATCAGTCCCACAGAGCCTTGAGAACTGAAATTTTATGCTTAATTTTCTCTCCTATAGAAATATATAAGTGTCTATCTAGCTACTACCTGGTATTTCAAAGAGCTTTCTTCACAAATCAAGTTCCCAAGGTGCCAGCCTGCCTATATTTTGATTACCACCTACTGCAATAATAAGCTCTTATTTTAGATGGAAACTGAAAGCAGGTTATCTCAGAATGCAAATTCACAAAGCACTACCAACAGCAAGAAATATAATCTGTACTCACACACGCCAGTCTCTCAAGCCAATTGGTGGCAAATTTGCTTCTGAATCATTTTGTTCAATTCATACAAACATATTTTATGCCATAAATTTCAAATGTAAAAACTTTTTTAGAAGAGTAAACCAGCAAATAAAGAAATCCAAGTGAATTTCTCCAAAATCTAATGAAATGGAAAGAGAGAAAAATAGCATACTCAGCAACTCCAACCCAACCACAAACACAAGCCACGGAGTCTTAACGACAGCTCAGGCCGTGGTGGTCTCCCTAAAAGCCCACTATCTACCATTAGGAATCCACCGGGATTTGTTCCCTACGGCATAGTTTGAGTTCCAGTTTGGCCAAAATTTAAGCATAGTACAAATTCCATTCTGTTTCAGAATTCCCCAATATTATCCCAATTGTCAAAGTAGCTTAAATAGTCTATGTTCATAAGTGTCTCTTAAGAATAGGACATTATGTGCATAGTTTTATTGCTTTTACACAGAGCTGTGCTGCGATTCAGAGCCATGGTTGAGTGCTACTGCCTTAGCACCAACAGGAAGGCACGCTCAGATTTGAGATTGTAGGTCTGAAGCCAGACAGGCCCTTAGGAGAGTGTGAGAATCGCTCATGCTGAAGGCATGTTTTCACTGACAACATAAAGAAATAGCCTAAAGGATAAAAGCTATTTTGATTTTCTACACAATCTACTCATTTTATGTTATCGCGGTAGCAAACATTAAATGTTGTATTTAAGGGCTTGCTTCAGGGTCCTGGGACTTTTAGTTATTCACCTCCACATGCTCAGTTACTTAAAGGTGTCATCTCATCTTCAAACTTAATTATTTTAACTAGAACAGTTTCAAAAGAATAATGTCATTTCCTTCTTGACTCAACACAGTCTCTTATTTTAAAAGATTATGAAATTATTAGAAAGGCTGAGTTCCAGAGAAAGAGAAACACAGAGAGAGAGCAAGGTCTTCCACTTTCTGGTTCACTCCCCGTAGGGCCATCACTGTAGGTACTGTGCCAGGCCCAAGTCAGGATGCAGGAATCTGAGACTTCATCTGGGTCTACCATGGTGGTACAGGGGCCCAAGTAGTTGGGCAATCTTCGACTGCTTTCTCAGGCACAGTTGCATTAGCAGGGAGCTGGACAGGAAGTGGAGCAGTGAAAACTTGAACCAGTACGCATATGGGATACAACATCTTAGGCAGTGGCTTAACGAGCTACAATCAAAACGCCAGCCCCTCCAGCAGTATTTTGAAAAATGGAGAAATAATCCTTGTCCAGCCTCTCATCCAAACTTTCTTCGTGTTGAATTCAGCTAGGCAAGATTAAAAGATAGATTCAAAATTATATGCCCCCAAAATCTCCTTTCTCTATTTTGATTACTGATGGTTTTGCTGAATTCATTGAAATCTTACTAAGCCCAGGTTTTAAATTTACACCTGTTGGAGAGAGCCAGCCCCACCAATTAACAGCAAATCTCTTTTGCCGCTGACGGCTGGCAGCAGACCGGCCATTCTGTAGGAAAAGAGCCTCTGGAAATCTCCCGAAGAGCCCTTCCCTCAGAGGCCACAAGAAAAGAACCTCTGTGTTAATAGAAAGACAATATTAAACAGCTGCTCACAATCTCTTTCCAAAAGCACTTGATTTCTATCATAAACCAAATTAAATTGTGTCCATTTCTGGTCCCAAACAACAGAACTGGGCTTAAAAATGCAGACCAGGCCCATAAAATGCCGCTGTAAAATCCAGCCCCTGTCATAACACAGTAGTCAAGGGAAATTTTGGATTGGATTGGAGAGCCAAGGCTTATTAACCAGCCACTTTAAAATGATACAGGCAAGTCATGCTTTAATCATTTTTTTCTTTATTTTTCTAAACCAAATTTGAAAAAACAACTGTATTTGGCAGAACAACAGGGTTTTTTCTTTTCTAGTAGTTTCTCCTTCCTCATTTGGAAGAAAGATAAAAATTAAAACTGCAGGTTTTGCTTGAATGCCAAAACAGGTCATGTGGACCAAAATGGCTTTTTCTGTGCGCCAGCCCCCGAAGCAAAAATAAGGAGTGGGAGGGACTAGCCAACTTCATGCCTGGGCTGCTGAGCAGCCAAGAGCAAGGCAGGCAGTTCCTTGTGTTGGGGAAGTCCTGCCAAGGACACTCCAACTCCCAAGCTCCCCAAAGCCCAGCCCAAGAAGGTGGATTCCATGGACCCCAAAAATAGCAGAACGGGGGCCCTGTATCTAAACCTTGATGGACACATTTCCTGTGCTCTGTTTGTTTTCAGTAAAGCACCAGAAACAAGAGAGAAGCAGGGCAGATGCCCAGCAGAAATGCGTGTCTGGCACGAGGCCTGAGAGGCCAACTTCTTAGAAGACTTCTTTTAGTTTTTAGTCAATTATGACTAGATTTGTTGCTAACTAGTAAGAGAAATACAGTAGCAACCCCAGTTCTTCCCACTTCTATTTCAACATTCCATTGCTGCTAGGTATAACCTCTCCTGCAACTCTTGCCAGCATACAAAATACAAATACAAAGCATCTCAGCATTGGCACCTTCACTCACTCACCCAAGCAGTGAGCAGAGGGTGAGGAATACAGACACAGGAGCTACCTGTCCTCGGAGTCCTCGGGAACCCAGACATAACCAAGACAGGAAGCCCCTCTCTATCATGGATCTTTATAGGGGCTTGCAAGGGAAATGGTTGTGCAACAGCCCAATACCATGTCCTTTCGGGCCTCAGCTGTTGATGAGTGAACATCACAGGTGGGCAGAAAGAAATACCTAGCTGCAGGAGGTGTGGCCTTCAAGAAGCTCATGACCCTGAACTACTTGCCTAAACCACAACATTCCATAACTGAGGAACTTTGGCTTAGTTATTATGAGAATAATAATAAACATTTGTAAGCTATTTTAAAAGTGTGTTTACATCCGTTAAATATGTGTAGATGACCAAATACAAAAAATAAGTTCTTGGGCTTTGAAGATCACCAGGAGAATTTGAATAGTCATCTCAAACTATTAAGATTATTTTAAGTAAGTTATAATGCTCTAAAAGACGTACAAGTGATATGCATGTCTCTATGTGCATAAAAAAAGGTTTTTTTCTTCCTCTGCTTTTTGAATTACAGGTAGAAATATCTTGAGCTGTCTGAAATGGGAAAAGAATAATGACATTATCAATGAGGCTCACTAAAGTGATATTGAGAATTTCAGTCTGTTTGCTATATAATTGAAATACTTGGAAAATAGTTCATCAAATTAGTATTCAGACAGTCTGAAAAAAAGTAGCGATATTCTAACTGAATCCCGTGTCACACCCATACATACGCACTTACAAACACTCACACAGTCACACGAACATGTATGCCATGTATTTCCAGATTATTTGTCCTTTGAGTTCATTTATATTTCGGGAGTATATTATAAGCAGACTGACAGATGTGGAGAAAATTTCATCGCTTGTAAATATCACATGTATATGCATGTGCCAAATGTATGAATATTTTAGTTGGAATTGCAAACAATAAGGACCCTTTTCCAAGTGTTAAATAGAAAAGGAATCTATCAATGAGCAGGTGTCCCCCAGAATTCCTAAGATCATAGCCAGAGGCATTATTAAAACGAAGGATCATTCCCAGCGAAAAACCAGAAGCTAATCCAGGCATAGCCAATAGAGCTTCTTCAAGCAATGAGTTCCAAAAACCTCACATCTCACCACCAGGCTCTGCCACTTTTTTGAGAAAGACTCCATGAAAACTTGCCTCTTCATTTCACTTTCTTCCATGCAAAATTATTGAACAGTGGTTCTAACCAGTGGAGTTTAGAGTAGAATTTATTTCAATTAGAGGAAAAACTGGGCATACAGATCTGTATCCTGAAAACAGAATTCACAACACTGAAAATTTATACACACACATTAAGACTCAAAAGATACTGATGCGGCCAGCGTGGTAGCCTAGTGGCTGGGGTCCTTGCCTTGCATGCGAGAGGATCCCATATGGGAGCTGGTTCTAATCCTGGCAGCCCAGCTTTCCATCCAACTGCCTGCTTGTGGCCTGGGAACGAAGTCAAGCATGGCCCAAAGCCTTGGGACCATGCACCTGTGTGGGAGAAGTGGGGGAAGCTCCAGGCTCCTGGCTTTGGACCAGCTCAGATTTGGCTGAGGCGGCCACTTGGGGAGTAAATCACCAGACAGAAGATCCTCTTCTCTGTATATCTGATTTGGCAATAAAAATAAGTAAATCTTTCTTTTTAAAAAAAGATACTGATAGCCACAAAATATCAAAAACACATACCAGTAACCCCTCTGTGAAATTCCAGTGTAACCATACTTTGTTTAAATGTAACCATACTTTCTGTAAATGAACACCCAAATGTCCTTGCCCCCAATGGGGTGGTGAATCCCAGGAATCAGAGGTGTCTACAGCCTATCTCAAACAACCAAGTTTGTCCAGGTAGCATCAGAGACATCATCATGTCATTCTCCCATTCTCTAAATCAGGGGCCAAGTTAGTATGTAAGAATTCACAAGTGCAAGCTAATCAAGGTAAGAAAGAGAAAAAAATATGTTATGCTTCTAAATCAATATATAAGACACCACAGCGACTATGAGCAGATGCTTGCTTCCTCTTTGCTGGGACTACTCATTTTTTTAAGCTGTGGTTTCCTTTCACTACTACTGGTTGGAGGTCTTCTGTATCCCCTCTTCCAACTGTGGTTTGTACGAGATATGTAAGCCGATTTTATTGCTAAGATAAAGAAGCCCTAGTGAACCTTAGCTATGATTGTCTATTTTTCACTATCAGCAGTTATAGCACTATGAAAACCAGACTATCTCCTTAATTCAATTACTCATTTCTGGACCTATTGTACAGGAATATTGTAGGAGTGCAGCAGTATCAGCTCCCAGCTCTATGCAAATAAAGTGGAGCATCATGGTAGGTTAGTCTAAGGCAATCTAAGTAGGAATATTATGACTTAAAAAAAAAAAAAAGACTTTCAAACAAGCAAGCCCAAGGTCAAGGTCATAAGCCATGAAATATAACTTTCGTTAATGGAACATAAGATACAAAAATGAGAGGGATGATACTTTCACTTTCAATCTTTTTATTCCCTTATCTTTTGGAGAAATTCTTGCCTTATTCTGGAAGGTGCCACTCCGGCTTCATATTACTAATGCCTGAACATGGTTTCAGTACTTTTATACAAATGTGCAACGACCAAAGCTGTGCTGTGACAGAGTACGTGGCTAGACCTCTGAGTTAAATGAATGTATGCATGTGCAACATCATGCAAGAAGAATAGACAAAGTATTGGTGAGTCTACTTATACTGTTCTTGGAAAACAAAGAACTCAAACACCAATACCCCATATCAAAATAATGCTTCCAATGGGACAAAAATCACTTTACAATTCATGGGAAAAATAGATTTAGTATAATGAAATAGCTATTAATAATCTCCCATCCTTGTTGCCTAATTCTGACCCAGACCCTAGATAAAATGCCAATGTGAGGGATGAGAAACTCACCTCTGAGGTTCTGCCACTGTGACCTGGTAGTAACTGGTCAGATGGTGGTAAGTAAGGAAAAGGTTGACCCAGTACCTAGCCTGCTCCCTGAAACAAGAGAGAGCCCATTCAGTAATGGCATGGTTACTGACATTTACTACCGATCAACTTTTTATTTCTAATCAGAATATTGATTTCCTTCACAGAGAGATTTCAGATGAAAATTTACATGGGAAACATCTCATATTCTAGGTATATTTTTAACCTGTTCCCCAAGGCACTTGTCAGTTTTTTCTCCTAAGCAGAACCATGTCATTTCAGCTGAATTACTCATCAATCTCCATGAATGAGTGTGAAACTGTGCCTCAAATCTCCTTATTTTTCCAAGACTGGTAGACAATGGGAAACATCATTCAGATTTGTTCCATTAGAACAATTATATTTCATCACAGTTTTCAAGAATATTCCTGGGTAGTATTTTAATGCTGAGGACATACGTGTTTTTACGTTACCAAACAGAATTGTCTATAACTAAGCCAATTATTTTTTCTCCTTTGTTAGTCACAAGGAATTTCTATTGAGATTCCAGGTATAAATTAATGAATAGATAAATTCACATGTTGCAGTAGAGCTGTGGGACAATGTGAAATGTCTGGTTTGATGCATCAGGAAGTACCCAGGAAACAATGGCACCTTTTCTTCCAAGTGAGACTGTTGTGTGGCTGTTTCATTGACAGAGCTTACATCACACTGCCCTCTGTACTTAGGAGGAAGGCTGGGGAAGTAAATCAACTCTACCTTCTGCTAGGACAGAAGACTTAGAACAACAACAACAAAAATTCTCCCAAGCTTAGGAAGGAGTTTTGAAATGCCAATAACTACTAAGTGTGAAAAATCATCTCTGCAACATAGCTACAGATCTTCGATGCTAATAAAATTGGTGTTCTAATTTAAGAGATGGGAGGTTATGAATACAATAAAAATGTTACTATGAGTGTCAAATAAACAAAAAACTAACTTTTTGATCTAGGCTATTATTCTAAAGTCAGAAGGAAAACCCACCATAAACAATAGGTCTTTTATTCATTTATTTACAGTGTATTGCATAATGACTTTATTGTGAAGCATTAATATTGCTATGCTGAGCTTCTATCCTGGCAAGGAAGCTGGAGGTCTCACATAATTTGAAGTCACACAAAGTTTTATGATAAATGCCTCGCCAAACATTAGGCAAATTCCAGTAGAAGAGGCTGTACTGTTACTGAGTAAATGAAAATGAGTAATATCAAATCATTTTGAGACAAAATATACACAGGGAGAATCATTAGACCTAACTCCGAAAATCAATATCTCATATCAGAGTGCCTTTGTTTGAGTTTAACCTAATGACCCAACTCCAGGTTTCATTAATGTGGAAATGTAGAACTGGAGCTAATCCTCCACCTTTTAGTGTTGGAATCCAATACGCGCATCAGTTTGTGTCCTGGCTGCTCCATGTCCCATCTAGCCTCCTGCTGATAGCCTGGAAAGCAGCAAATGATGGCTACAGTCCTGGGAATCTTGTACTCAGGTGGAAGACCCAGAGGAGGTACCTGGATCCTGGCTTCAGATCGGCTCAGATCTGGCTGGTGTATCCATCGCAGGAGTGAGCCAGCTGATAGAAGATATTTCTTTCTCTCTCTGTCTCATTCTCTCTATAAATCTGCCTTTCAAATAAAAATGTATTTAAAGAATAATAAATGTAGAACCAAGGAGGTGAAGGCTCAAGAATTGCATTCTCTACCACCCACATGGGAGACCCAGGCTGAGTTTTGGATCTGTGACTTAAGCATGACTAATCCCAGCAGTTGTTAGTGCTGCAGGAGTGAATTAGAGATAGAAGGTCTCTCTTTCTCTCTTTCTGCAGTGGGAGCTTTTGTTGTGATGTTGGGCAAAGGCAACAGCCAAAGCACCCAGTCCAACCTGCAATCCCAAGGGTGAGCCACCTGTGGTCAGCAGAGGGCTGTGCGGCTGAACTGTGGTGTTCTATATATGAAATGTATTCACTGCATTTTAAACTTAGGTTATTTTTAAGATAAGATGGATTTATTACAATGTAACCTCTGTGGAAAGGTGAGGTGCATATGTATGAAGCAAAACCAAACACCATGATTTGACGTCATCAGAAAAATGTGCTTGTTCAGAAATACAACTAGTTCTATTGAATGACCCTAATTTCCATTCTGATCTCTATGGGTAAATAAAGTACTTGAGGTGATTTCCAGCTTTCTCTAACCTCAAATGTTTTCTACACATGGCTACAATGGCTTGTAGCCAGAAAAGGTGAAAAAGTAAAATGAAAATGACAAAGCCATTGATTTTCTAGTCAATGAATTTCAAGCTGACAAATTGTTTCCAGGTCAGGCATCCAGTCCTACTATAGAATTTTGATCCCAGTCAGGCTTATTAAAGCACCCTATAAGCCATCATCTTCATTTTTATTTCTTTATTGATATGTTCACTTACTTGAGAACATTTTTTTAATCAACCATATTACTTGATGTGTAGTTGTGAGATTTTGCATTTAGTACAGGCATGTGGCCACTGCGCAAACATACAGCATGTTGTCATCCTAAAATAACCCTTTGCTCCCTTCTGTCTGGGTAGTCCCTGAACACCCAGGCATCTTTCTTGTCTAACGTTAAAAGCAAAGCATTGGGGATTGAAAGATTTTTTAAAAATCTGCTCCATAATTAATATGTAATAAATAACTGATATTAAAGTTCTGGATCAAATGTTCTGTCTCTACCTCTCTTAACTCTCCTGAATTTGTCTTCTCATTATATGTGACAATAGCATCTGCAAAGCTAAATTCATTTCATAAATGACCAAACTTCTTAATGGATGTCTGGTTACAAATTATTTCTCTATGTCTCTTCATGCCTGCCAAAGGGAAAAAAATCACATAAATGCTCATATTCATATATATCAAATATTATCAACTTACTTGGTAAATCTCAGAAATGTGTTGCTAAAACATTGGATAAGTTCCAAGCTTTCAGATTACAATCTAAGTTGAATAAATAAACAGACCCAATAAAACTAATTCTGCTAAATCCAACATATCATCTATAATTTTAAAATTCCAAAACAATGGAACAAATTCAACATACAGAAACTCCATATGCTTCACATCTACCAGAAATACATAGAATTAGTCATTAATAGTGTATCATAACTGAATTACTGAGTAATTATATTATTTTCTTTGTCTACTTGATAATTTATAGTGTGATTGATTTTTTATCCAAATAAATTCACAAGAGGAGAATTAGAAAAGCAAGTTCTAAGAGATTTTTCGTGAAAAATAATTAATACATAATACACCAGAAAAAGTCCACGCCAACTTCTCTTCATTTTTTTCAGCAAGTACATCTCACTCATCAGTTCGATAGTTAGAATTCTTCTTACATTTTCCTGTTATTGTTCATAATGTTCTGACATCTAAAAAGAAATAAGACCTTTTAAAGACTAAGCATCATTATAAATTTTTTTCTACTTTGAGTTGAAATATAAAATTTAAAATTTATTTCACATTTATACACAGAAATGGTTCAACTGACTGTGCAAGTTCTGGAACAAAATAGGCAGTGGTGGGTTGCCGAAGGAAATAAAAACAGACAATCAACCGATTTTTAAAAATCTACAAGCAAAGACGGACTACAGCCAGAGAGTGGGTAAATCGGAGGTTCTGATTAAGCAGACACCTAGTGGATTAGAGGAAATGAGACTGCTGTTGCCGTGGTTCTGCTGCCAGCACGGAGAGCTTTCCAACTCCAGTCAGCCCACCAAGAGGACTGTAATTATATAGTTTTAATTTTATTTTAGAGGGAATGGTTGCAGGCAAGATAAACTCAACAAAAATTGAGAAAGCTGCCTGCTATCGATGACATTAAGTTTGCTAAGCGTTATCTACATGGACAAAGTTATCAAATTTTAACTTCAAAATTGGATTGTGTTTTTATTTTAATTCCAGTCATGTGGCATTCAGTCAAAACCTCTCAGATAGGAATCAAAAGGCAAATATGTGAAGAATTTCACTGCCAGCACCCTGCACAAGAAACAGCTGGCATTATAATCCTAAAATAACACACACCGAGAGCAAATGCCTGGAGCTGAATAAATAAACTCAAGGCATCTCAGGCTGGAGCACCTACATTTTGAATTAACCCAGTTTCCTTAAGCATTTTGAATGAGAGTAGCTTTCGGGAAAAACTAAGGAAGTTTTCCAAAGACTTGTGCATTAGATCCCTCATTCTTTATAAACTGTCTTCATTTCAACCTTGCCTCCCACCAATGTGGCTGTAACTCCTAGGTACCCACTTATGGGTTCTCCAAAACTGGTAGTCCACAAGCTTCCCCCACTGCCCCAACTGTTAGTCTTTGTATCAGAAACAAAAGTGGCAAGTTAATATTCCAACAGTAAAACGAGTACCATCCTTATGTGCAACTCATTCCCAAGAACATCCACACACTTGCATCAGGTGGTGATGGAACTTGGCACGGGGCAGTGATAGCCACTCAGGCAAGACCTTCATGGACCTGACGGAAGCAGCACTTTCTCAAAGAGCAGGTCAGAGCTGCTGGGCTGGTCAACCGCTCTTTGGTTTGTTTCCCTTAACATGCTGTAGGTCAACTTGCTGCTTTCTGCCACCACCATTTGCAACACCGTCTGCTAAAGATTGGTTCTTCTGATTTAAAATTCCAAGATTTGAGAGAGCAAATCAGTCTATCTCCATCAAACACCCTCTCACCCCGTTACTTTAGCCAACTTCAGCTTTCAGGTTAGTCATTCAACCTTTCAACTAATCTCTTCCAATTAAAAGTGAAGAGGTTTGCAAATACAGTATACAAACATGCATTTAAAACTATCAAGTCAGGAAAAATCATAAAAAATCACCTTCTCAGTTGCTTAGCTGTGTTTTACTTGGTAAAACTGTCTATACCAGAGTTCCGCTGTGGAAGAGCAGTCATCCAAAATTTTTTAAAAGGGAGAAAACCATGTGCATTCAGTGACATAAGCATTTTCGTTATAATTCAGCCAACAAATTTGTATAGTTTTAAATCTGAAAATTTTTTGAAATGATGTAATTAAAAATTTTCATTCATATTTCCTCATTTAAAGCAAAAAATGTTTTATTCAGACAATGAGGAAAATTGTATTTCATACACCAAATTGTTAACACGGTATTTCTTAGAAGTAAGGTAACTGGGAAAGTTCAGTGCTACGTTACGAGTACACTCAGAATGTCCCAAACTCATATAGCCTTCCGGATTTACCTCTTATTATAATCTTGGAAAAAAAATAGCAATGGAGCCTGCATTGTGACACAGTGAATTAAGTGGCCACCTGTAACGCCTAAATCCCTTAAAGGCTGTGGTTTCTTGTCCTGGCTGCTCGGCTTCCAGTCTAGCTCCCTATTAATTCTCCTGGGAAAGCATCAGAAGATGACACAAGTGCTTGAGGTGCTGCCAAATCTCAAAGACATCCCTAATGGATGTCTGGCTAATGGCTTCAAGCTGGCCCAACCCCAACTGTTGTGAACACTTTGAGAACCAACAGATCAAAGATTTTTCCTCTCTCCCCCCACTCTCAATTCCATATAGCCCTCCCTCCCTCTTTCTGTTTGAATTTTCTTTTCAAATATATAGATAGATATAGATATACAGATACTGATTTATAGATGTATGGAAGATCAACTCAAACCTGTGTTCTGTGACACTTACTCATCTCTATTTCTGAGCCTTCCTGAGACATCAAGAGAAGGGATGAATAAGAGAACCCCAGACTTGCCAGTATACTTTGCTGTAAAGCCCTGGTTCAGCTTTCAGTCGTGCTGTTAAACCCCAGGCTTTTTCGTATGACTGGTAGTATATAGAACTTTATGCTTACTCCGTGATTGAATCCCTACAACCATGTTCTGAACTGAATGCATTTCATCCTGGTTTGAAGGGAAGGTTAACACAGCCCCAAGAGGCTGGGCGATGAGTGGTGTATTTCAGCCAGATCTTGAGTCAGGTGACAGGCAGGGCTGTGTGCCTCTGTAACAATGCTATTGGCTGAATATTCTATCAAGTTCCAAGGCTCTTGAAGGAGATTTAGCACACGCCCAGATACCTCAGCCATGAGAGTGTCTTTCTCACTTACCTTTCATGTGATCCCCAATTTCTCAAATGATCGCTCTTCTTTCTCGTTTTCTCTGAATCGTTGGGACAATCCAATTATCTTTCCATTGGAGTGTTGGGCAACTCAGACTGCCTGTTATTGCTTTAAGCTGCTTTTTGTCATCTCTCTGCAATAGCCTGAACTCTGATGCCCACGGTTGGTTAGAAGAGCTGTGATTATAGCTTTACTTTTTCTTTTTTTTTTTTTTTTTTTTTTTTTTTTTAAAGATTTATTTTTACTTTTATTACAAAGTCAGATATACTGAGAGGAGGAGAGATAGAGAGGAAGTGGAGCTGCCAGGATTAGAACCAGCGACCATATGGGATCAAGGCAAGGACCTTAGCCACTAGGCCACGCTGCCAAGCCCTAGCTTTACTTTTTCAAACTCCATTTGTCAACTTTTTCTTCAGAAACGAGGAGAGAAAGCAAGTTAGATATTCTTTGACTTTTTCTTCTCATTGCATGTTTTACAGACAGAAAAAATGATTTGGGAAGTTAGAAGAAATTTTTCTAAAATTGCAAAGCTTGATTTATGTATACATATATGTGTATATGTATGCATGTGTATAAATAAATTCCAATAATAAGACTGACACAATTTTCCAAACACTAAAATATAATAGAGCAATATACATGCGGATCACAACAGCAGATGTTATTGTTGTCTTTTCTTAGTGAACGTACATGAAATACACAGGTGAAACTCTGGGTGGACTTGGTGTCAGTTACACTGACGTACAAAGAATGGCAATGTGGACTCAAAAAAAAAAGGAAAAAATGCTACTTATAAAAATTCTCTTCTTATAATAACTAGAATGCATTGATTACAAATTTTGAGATTATCACTGATACTGCTAAAAAGTAACCACCTATGATTATTTAAGCTATTTTTCACTTTTTTATATTAATGATTTAGAATTAGATAGAAATTATACTCTCTTTATGGACAAATAGATGTATATAAAAAGAATCTTGCACACACTAATAAAACCCAAAGGAAAACTGCTGATATCCAAGATTTAAATAATAAAATGCTATAGCTAAAATTTTTCTGCATAGAAACATTCCATAGATTATTCATTCTGTTTTTACCAGTACTAAAGAAAACAATTAGATATACTAAAATTTAAAGAATTTTATGTGAGCAGCAATTTGTACAGTGAGAAATACAGAACACAAGTACTTGGGCTCCCCTGATGGAGCATATATCATAAACTTTTATGATGCGTTCATCAAAACAAACAAACTGAAAAATAGACTCTCTTGATAGTTGAAGTGGTTGAAATTCCCTATTATGGTGCTGGACTCAGAGGTAGCAGGTGCATGAAGATGAGGTTTAATGTTACTGTTTACTCTGAGTTAGGTTTCAGTTTACTCTCAGCAAACCCAAGGAACTGAAACTGTCTCAGGCTGAATACGTTCCAATGATCGTTTTTTAACACCAGTGAATATCTCTTCTAGAATTTAAATTGTATTACCAGGCCTACTCAAACCGAAGTTAATTTCAGTTGTAAATGCCCACTATTTTATATTTCATGTTAAAAATAATCCTCTAATTTTAACAGTAATATGTCACTAATTGTGCCATGTCTCCAGACTTCAGAGATGTTCCAGATGTGAACAACATGGCATAAAAGTAACAGAGAGTGGTATTTCTTTTGTGTTCTAGCCATGAAAAATTGCTTGTATTTTTAGATAAATAAATGCCTGAAATATTAGATTTTAGAGTCTCTATCATTACTCTCTATTATCTTCCAGCAACTGAATTTATTTTTCTTAAGAAATTCATACACTTGAACCTGATTTTATTGTAGGTCCATTATTTTCTAGAGATTATTTTAGCATGCCTGACCCTCACCTGCTAACTTCTGACCTCCTTTCTGCTTAAAATGGTATCACAAGACCTGAGCCTACCCATGCTGGTAAGTAACATAGAAACGGCCAGAGGTCAAGCAGTTTGTGACTTTAAATCAATCATATTCATTCTCTGATTTCATAGACATCGTGTGTTACGTTCAACTGTAATCTCTTTGAGGGTTATTTCTTTATTGCTGTGTTTTGGCTCTGTCTCCCCAGTCAGTCTTAACCTGATGTGAACGTCGGCTACACCCTGCTCCTTCCTCCAACGTGGCCTAACACCAGGTTTCTGACACCTGTGCCAGGGCCGTCGACATTCTCAGCAGACAAGCTTCAGCTGGCAAGGTTTCTCATCTGTAACATAATGTACGGATCTGAGAATTCTTCCTCCCCATTTCCTCAGAAGATACATTTCATGCTCTCATCTCCATTGACAGAAACCAAATGTCAAAAGCCAGTGAGCCAAGCGACAGGTCAAAAAGAGGGAAAATATTCAAGTATTCAAAGTACGAAGCAACACAAACTTTCTGCTACTCTTCAAAAAGAAACCACAGATGGAAATGTTGAGACAAGTCAAGCTTGTTGGTGTTTTAACAACTTTCATTAGTCCCAAGCCCAGGGAAGCCATTTGATTGAACATTGTAACCCAAACATTATATGTATAAATGAAAGGTAAAATTTTACTTCAAGCATTGAATAAAGATTTGTATCCTTAAAAAAGAATGTGTTTAGAAAGTGAACACATTACATAGTACTTGTGGACTAGATTTTTGCAAGAAATATTTGAGTAACATTTGAAGGACTTTGACATACACGGGCCAATTAAAATTCCAAATGATTAGCAGATTTATAACTGTAGAAAAAATATTTAAGTAGCTTGGACAGTCTAAATATGAAATTCCCCAAAATATTTACCTCATAGTAGAACTATGCTAAATTTTTTCAAGATTGAATGCTTTCAGAATCCATTTTTGGTAATATACCAATGTCTTCAAAAAGTTCAAGCAGAATTTCTGCCTAAACAATCCCAGCAATGGGTGCTCAGGGATCCTCAACGTAAATTATCTTTAGGTACAAATACAGTCACATTTTCCATGCAGTTTTTGAAGTATTGAACCACTGCTCATGATCCCAGCTAACTTTCAGCAAATCTCTTTGCCTTTTTCTTTCAGCTCTCATACTTTTAACCAAAAGTCTAATTTGCAATACACTTACTGCCAGATGCTTTGCAGTTTTCAAGGGTGTGTGGTATGTGTGTGTGTTTGTGTGTCTGTTTGTGATTTCAGTGTTTAAAATTGGCCACAAGCATAGTGTTGACGTTTTCCTTGGTGCAAGAAATCTGTGATTCTGACAGTGAAAACACATACGTGAAATAAACTTTTCCCAGATTGACTTAGAGAGCTGTTGACGATAAATTAGTAAATTGAAGATATCTTTTATTAAAAAATAAACAAAAGGTTATATATTGATTTGTTAATAGAAATGAAAATATTGTGACAAGAAACTCACAGACAGACACACACACACCCCAGGAGCCTGTATTTTCTGTAAGGACAACTTTTCAGTGTTTATCTATTCAGTATTCCCAGGGACATGATAGGATGCACTGCCACAAATGATAGCGATGGGCTGTATGAACACTGTGGTGACCTCACTAGAGGACACCTGATTCTGTTTAGTTGTCGCTTGCCCAAATCCTCTTGTTAATGGGAGGAATGCGCATTGAGAAGGAGTTGGCAGGCTGAAGGGGATCCTATCCTGAGTGCTAGTAACTCTAGAAATAGAGGTACAGACATTTAACCCATGGCCATTGCTTGGACCCTGCTGCCCAGCACACTGAGGATGTGAAGAAAGAGGCGACAGTCTTCCAGGATCCCAACAGCAGCTTTCAGCACCATCAGCGTGGGACCAGGACAACTCAGGGATGGAAACTCAGCTACATGCTGTTGGTGCCTATTTCCTGTCCATTTTCTAAGCCTCCAGTTTTCTCAACAATCCTTTGAATGACAGCCTGACACCGATCCAATAAATTCCTTTTTTGATACGTAAACCAGATCTTGAGTTGTGGCATGCAACCCGAAATCCAGACTGATGTAACCATCAGATGCTGCCAAACATTGTCAAATTATGTAGACAATTTATGTGAATATGGGAGGACATGGAAAAATAGAAAACATATGTGGGTAAATACCTTTCCCATATAGGGATCATTATCTTATTTCTACCCTTTATTTAATGTTTAATCTATATTACAGTAGAGATAATTGAATTAACTGAAAGGTGCTTAAGTTATTTAAAATAATAACTTGTACCAGATGAAACTATAGAAATATAACTCCAAAGGTACAGTTACCTAAAGCAAGATACTGGACTTAAGGTATTGTTGCAGAAATAAGTTGGTCTTACTGATTACTTCCTTAGACTTTCTAAAGTCGCTTTTTCCAGTCTTTACAGTAGTGTCTACATTTTACCCACAGAAATATTTTGTAATCATAAAGCTTAATTGAATTACCTTTTAATTCTAACAGCATGTGTAAAAACACATCTACATAGGAGTTAAAAGTTAATGGAGTGAAACAGTTATTCAATAGATGTTTAAATCTTGGAAATGGGTTAGGAGTTACATGTAGGGCAGTTTTTCTGGCATAAAAAGATGAAGTCCTACTTATTCACTGTTCCCATTGGCTGTCTTAAGTCCCCAAAAATATGCACTCTTTAGTTAATTCTGCTAGCTCTTTTCCAAACTGCTTAGTCTCAAGGTACTTTTGGTTTGGTTTTGTTTATTTCATTTTCACATTTCAGAAGTGTTGAATAATAAAACTGTTTTCACAGATTGTATTACCCAAAAATTGTTTCGCAATACTTGCAATTTCTCTCACTTCTTAAAAAAGATAGTTTCCTGGTCCCACGTGTTGAAGTGTTGTTGAAGGCCCAAGGGGGGGAAAGAAAAGACTTTTGTTACTCTCAGCCGAGGCCCATCCCGGAAAGCAGTAAGACACACTCCTCAGGTCCTGGAAGAACAACTGTCAAATTCCAGAAAGAACAGCCATCAGTTCCCCTGGGAAGCAGACGCAGCGCACACCACTAAGAGCCTTGTGGGTGCCTGGTGTCTTGACAGCTTCTTTGTGCTACATCCCAGGGTATTTCTAAACCAAATGAGCACACCAGGCCATCACAGGAATACATAAACATGTGACCTCTCCAGATAGACTCCATTGAAGTTAAAAATAAAATATACCAACAATGACATAGCGACTGATCCAACTGACATGGTTCTTCTCTCTGTGCAGTGCACAAGGTGGGAAAGTCAGAGAGCCAAGCACTCAGTCTGCATCCTGGCATCTACCTCCTCCAGATCACTCCTTTTCTTTAGAGAGTTTTTATGAACAGGACATATATCCAAATACGTACAAATTCCAACATTTAATTTTACGTAATAGGCTGATTTATCTTTTGCAAATCTATGCAAAGACCCATTACAATTACAAACCATTTTATTTTTAAAAATGATAAATAATCATTATTATCTCATCCACTGCATCACTTGTTACTTTAGACCACCCTGTCCACTATTTACTTCAAATTCTTGATTTCCTTCTCACTCCTGTGACCAGTTGTCGGCATGCCATATACAGAACTGTAGCAGGGCCCAGCACCGTGGCCTAGCGGCTAAAGTCCTCACCATGAATGCACCCTGAGATCTCATATGGGCACCGGTTCTAATCCCGGCAGCCCCAATTCTCATCCAGCTCCCTGCTTGTGGCCTGGGAAAGCAGTCGAGGATGGCCCAAAGCTTTGGGACCCTGCACCCGTGTGGGAAGAGGTTCCTGGTTCCCGGCTTCAGATCGGCATAGCACCGACCGTTGAGGTAATTTGGGGAGTGAATCATCGGACAGAAGATCTTCCTCTCTGTCTCTCCTCCTCTTTGTATACCTGACTTTGTAATAAAAAATAAATAAATCTTAAAAAAAGAGAACTGTAGCAAAGAATGCATTCAATTTCAATGCAGTGCGATTCTTTGATGGGATATCAGTTTAGACATCTCAAAATCACATTTTTTTCTATTGGATAGTTATAATTCCTAATATAAAATTGAATATCCGAAGTACAGTGTGGCACTATCGACTTCTGTCTAGTTTGTAATGAAAAGTAGACATTAGTTTGACGACGATAATAGCTATATTTTAAAAGTAATAAAAGATAATCTTTTTATTTTTAGGAAAGAAAAATAAAAGTGCAACTCATCATTATGAAAAATGTAAGTTAAGGAATAGTGAAAGAATTAGAAAATTAAAATAGTGTTAACCAAATTTATACTTTCCCTTCATCTTTATACTTTTAAACTTCTTTCTATCTTAAAATAACTTCATAGTTTTACACGTTAAGAATAATGGACTTTCAAATTTACTCTTGGAAAATGATTAACTCCTAATTTATACCTCTCTGCTAAATACAGCTTCGGCGTCCTAAACCCTGCCCTCATCAACCCATTTACGACTCATTTCTTTATCTGTAAAATTTGTGCAAGAATTTTGTCCATGGACTCACATTACTCATTTTCACTTTCATCACACGCCCATTAAGTAACCTCTTTACTATTCTATGTTAGAAAACATAAGATGGAGGAATTATTACTGACCTTTTAGTTTTAGTTCTCTAAGACAGCACACGTTGCTTTCCAAACTAGATGCAGATGAATAAGTTATTAAAGAACCATCACAAAGTAGAATGTATTTCTTCTTCTCAAGCAACTCATTTCTATCATCCTTGAGATTAAGGAACCAATTATAGTGAATGACAGTATGTACCATCAGAAAGGGAACGGGTTTTCTTGTGTTAAAAATCAGCATGCTAAAATTCTCATGCAAATCCTTGGAATCCAGACCAGCCAATAGTTCTGCAGAACACAGTTGGAAAATTTACATTATGTTTTTTCAAACTGTATTAGAGAGCATGAATAATCAAACCAGTTTGGATATAAAGAAGACACAGAGAGTCCAGAAAAACCTCAAACATGTGAGCTCATTTTTTTAAAATTTTTGGCGCAAACATGAAGGAAATTCAGGGAGGGAAGGAAAAGTTTATCAGAGTCTGATATATCATGGCAAATGCTGCACTTCTGAACAACCCTTGCTTGTCTTAATGCTTCCATTTTGTTATCAAAAAGAAATAAAAATATTAATGCGTACTTCATGACTTCCTTAAGCGGCTATACATGACTTATGTAACTGTTCAATGTCCTAGTGCATCCCTTTTTGATTTAACAGGTATTTATTGACGCCTACCGTGTAAGTGCAGCAGAATTTTATTCCAGAAGCAGAGGACGTAGCACGGCATTCAAACAGATATCACAGCAGCCACACATCATAACACCAAGCTAACTAATTCCAGGAGAGGTATTGTCTGGATCAAGGCTAGAAGATGTTTGCTTGAAGCAGAAGATCCAATCCTGAGGGGGAGACATTGTGGTGCTTCAGCCACACCAAGAAGCATAGGTCAGTGAGACAGAACGGGCAGGTAGGTGGCAGGCAGAGAAGACACAGAAGTGAGACTAGGTGGGGGGGGGGGGGGTTGTGAACCAGGATAGGGAGCATTGCTTTTATTCTAAATGTACTAGGTTCATATTGGGAAGTTTAGTAGAGGGGTGATAAATTGGATATACGCTTTACAGAGAGTAATGTGAGTTTGGGGATATGGATTGCAAAGGTTAAAAAGGTGAAAGTTTAGCTGCAGAATCACTTTAATTTTTCATGACTGTCTATTGAAGAAACCACCTCTTTCACAACGACAGTTTTAGGTACGTGTGTTAAGTTTTATTCTCAACTGAAGCTTCAAGTCCTACCACCATGCATGACCAGCAGGTTTAGTGAGAAAGCTGTATATAGTTACCCAGGTAAGCCGAATCTATTCCTTGGATAGTTGCCATGGGCCTCAGTTTCCCTGTCCTGAATTTCTGATGCCTTGTGGTTAACTCCCAGCTTCATAGTTCTCTATATATTTCCAACTAGAAAATTTTAATTTGTTTATATTTGATTATATCTTCATAACACCCTTTCTCATGTGGCCACATTTCCTGCTACCTGTATTAACTCATTCTACACACATCTTATCCTTATATACCAGAAATAATTCAGGGGAAGGAATATTGATCACCACTTCTTGCTAGAAACTTGAGGAAATCTTCAGCTTTGCACTGAAAAGCAAAGGAGGGAACATTCTTTTCTGTGTCAGAATCAAGACCCTTTACATTGCATTTCTAAATTCTTAAAATTACATAAGACCATACTAAGCTGTACTATCAAAAATGTTGTTTGCATGTCATTTAAATGTCCACCATCTGATATTTACAGCATAAAATAAACCTCCTTTCATGGCACTGAGTACTATAAACTCAGTCAGAATGAAAATTGAACTGAAAGTACTACAAACTATTGAGATAACTAGTCCTTTAACAAAAAAAATACTGTAAAATTGTATAGTATCACTATGTGGCTGATCATGGAAAAGTAAGAACTCTACAGGGCAGCTGTAGAATGGGACCTGTTGTGATGAAAATGAAAAACCAGATACCATACATTTTTAACTTTCAAAACATAGGCTTTTTTCAGGTCTGCCATATTGTCTGGTAGGATTCATCTGTATGGTAACAGTACACAGTCTTTGTGCTTGGGTACATCAGCCTTAAATCATACAATTTGATACAACATCTCCAGAAGAATATTCAAATGCACATTTTTTATGTGATCTTAATATTGATTTTGTTTTCTCTGGCACTGACCAAATAACTTCCACAAAAACCTCTCTTTCTGTTAATCTCTCAAAACAAAGTGGCTGATTTTCTGGGAGGTCTTTCATTTGGAGACAAAAGATCAAGTGAAATCCACTTGTACCCCTTAGCCTACAGTGCTCTGGGACTCTGCGCCAGTCCTATAATTTAAAGTGGCTGCTGGGACTGGGCAGAGTTTGGCTAAGTATTGTTTAGTTTGCTCAGAGAGGATAAAATAAAATGGGTTTCAGAAAAAAACTATGAGTTTGTGTCTGTAAATTCAATCTCTTTCTTTACACTTATCCAACCCAAAATAAACAAGAATCAACCAGTTTTGTTCTGACCCTTTCTCCAGATATTGCTCTGCATCTGTTTTTCTTTCTCAATTCCACAGTTGTTAAATGAAGTAGGATTGTGGAGTCAGAAATGAGGAAAATCTAATTCTTGTTTTGTGTGGAGCTCTGGTCCAGATAAGTAAACATCCCATTCATACAGAGAATTAAATGTCCGTAAAGGCTGGGCATCGCAGGAGCCTTTTCTTTTTGGTTATATTTTATTGCCTCACCTATTCACTTGAACATATTAATTCTCATGCGTTTAATTTCTCACAGAGATGACAGCATCAGGCTGAAAGGAATAAAATTAAAAACTGCTTGCTTCCATAAAGTGGGATAATGCCAGCCTCTCACTCTTTTCTCTCTTATTCAACCATTTTTTTTTCAAAGCCCAACAAAGTAAGAACAGTAAGAAATTTAGTTTAACGGAAACACAACAACACATTCACAGCTTCCCATTTGTCTTGCAAGAATGGGAGACAGAAGCAAGAAGCATAGTTCCTATCAGTCGCCACATGCAAAGCAATGACTAAAGCTCAGGCACGCTCCTTGATAAACACGAAAGTTTCTCACTCAGTTCAATCTTATTTTTGACTATGGGTAGAACCATCTTTTGGATATTATTCATTTGTGAAAGTAATATGAGATTAGAAAACACAAATTTTGATCACCTGTGAAAATGTGTCATCTTCATAAAAATTCTATTGCCACTGGTAGCTTATGTATATCTCTGATACACCTGCCTCTTTCTCTTGGAATGTGTATCCCTCTGTCTCTTCGTCAGTCTCTCTTCCTCCACCCTCTCTCCTGCTTCTGCTTTCTGCAAAATCACTTAGAAATTTTGGTTTAGAAAACTGAATTTGCTCAAATCACTGAAATGATGTTAGAAGAGTTGGGCATATAAGATGTGTCACCCAAGCTACAGAACCTAATAAATAATATCAAAATTCAGTAGGAGAAAAAAATGGAGTCAGCTATTTTGGCAATTTACACCACATTACCCACAATACCCAGTGCTTGGAGAAGTATTTAAGAAGTTATCATGATAACATAGAAAAGAACAAAAAGAAAATCCTAACAATACCAAATATAAACCTTGAAACAAAATGTGTGGTAATCACCTATTCAGCTGTGCTGAGAAGTACTTCCCCAAGCCATTTGTAAATAAATAAATAAGAACACACACAACAAAGGTAATTTTGTCACACAGTAAGTATTGTATTTATTGCAAAAGAAGTTCTCTGCAGGGCCATCAGACAGCTTCCTAGAGTGGAATAATTAAGTTTGAGATTGCTGGAGTAGACTGCAATGGTATTTTAGTTTATAGCCTCAAAGCCAAGGGGACCCGTTAAAATGAAATAAGTGAAACTGGGCTAGTTCCTTGTAGGCCAAGTTCTTGAGTGACGTCACTGCCATCGAGGTAACATGCTTGAATTATGGCAACTACATTCAATAACAGCAAAATCTCAGACAACCCTTCTTCCACACACACAGACAAAACAATACTCTGACGAAAGGAGCCTGACAGAAAACACGACACTAAATGAGGGATAACTAATTAAGATTCACTGGGGAGCTCAGGGGGCTAATGAGCAGTCAGGAGAAAGTTACTAAAATCTGATACCAACTGTGATTTGGTTGAATTCATCTAGAAGGAAATTTCACATGGTGACTTCCAGGCAACCTGTTTCTAAAAACCACTGTTGGATCATCTCCGGTGGAAGAAAGGTACGTGGTATTATGGAGTGGAGAGCATGGCTCCTGGATGGGAAACTTGCAAGAACTACCCCAATTCTCCTGGGAACATAGATTTGCAAATGAGCAAGGTCATTCCTTGTAGTAGTATGGTACATGCACAGGAAGCATTAAGCATGCATGCCTTAATCTTAATACTTGGAATATAAGAGACTGCAGCGCTTCAGCCGGAAGCTAAGTGCTATCAGATTTCATCCATCTGGTCACCTATGGCACTGGCTTTTATAAGCAGCACAACTAGTATGGTGAATACGAAAGAACTGGGATATAAATAAGACAGAAACTTCTTTTCCTCTTTTCCTTCCATTCCTCTTTAATGGGTGGCAGAAGAAATAGGAAAGTTAAGATCTTGTCCCCTTATTCTTCAATGGAAACTCAGGTAGGTCACAGGATTTTGCCTTTGCACTTTCTTAGAGAATAAATCGTGCTACAACCACTTTAATTAGCAGACATTAGTTCAGTTAGGTGATTCATGTACTGAAAACATTCTAACCTCTAGTGTCTTTGAATCTCTCCCTTTGCCCCAGCTTGGAGTTCTAAGAAGCTGTGGGGGAGGGTGTGTCGGGCGCTTTGGCTATCAACCCTCTACTGGCTCCTTCTCACCCTTCCGTGCTGCAGTGTGTCTCCTGACCACACTTACTTTGCATGGCTTGGTGCTGTTGTTTTGGCCAGTTGACCCATTGAGGTTCAGTGTCTTCCCTGAAGCGGGTAGATGCCAAGACACTCTCTCTCACGATCTTGAGTGTATGAACTTTGGAATGGTTCCCCATCTCTCCCACATTGGAGTAGATCCACCGCTCCCTGCAGCCGAGTTCTCAGGTCATTTCGGTCCAACGGCATCTACAGTAGAGCTCAGCCCATACCCCTTCTGAAATCCCTCACAGGCACGCTCAAGAAAATCCCCCACCACGTGGCTCATGACTAGTTCCCCAGCCGCAGCCATCCACCCTTGTTCTGACGATTTTCGAGAGAGTGACTCAGTCCCAACACAGCATCACCTCCTGGCCCAGCCACCAAACAGTCCGTTGAACTCTGTCCCCCTCTGTGAATCTCAGGCCATGAAGAACTTCAGCACAAAATTTACTTTGCCTCCCTTTATTGCTGGCAGGTAGCATACATCTTTCATGTTTCCTCGTCACCTCAAATGCCAACTGGGAGACTACAAGTCTGCCTTTTTCTAAATTGTGATGATGGAACGGCTCACAGCTCTCCTTAAGAAAACTCTAGAAATGTATTACTTCAGCTCCTTCCACAATGATGTCAGTGTCACTCCTGGCACTAAATATGTTTTCATCTGTACTCTGTATATTAGCTATCACAAATCATGGAAAATATATTTGTGTTTGGGGATGTGACTTATTTCACTGAGCATAATAGTCTCCAGTTGCCCTTAATTATACTCCTGCAAAACAGTGTTCATTGCAGTTTTATTTGTTAAAATCTTCATTTACTGGAGAATTGTGCATGTGAGTATGAAGTAAAATAAAACATTATCACAAATATTAAAAAAGTAAGATGGCAGAGGGGGAGAAGGAGGAAAAGAAGAAACAAAGTATCATTGTACTCACTATATTCTTAGAAATTGCATTTATGAGCCACATGACATTTGTTCCCATATTAATAAAAAAATGTTATTTAAACTCCTCTCTTCAGAACATGTACTCTGCGAGAACATGTTCGAGAATTAAACATTTCAAGCAGCTTTTAGAATTTCCACTTGCACATTTAACGCACACTCATTTGGTACCCGATGTCACTACACTGGGGGTCTAGTTGAAACTGCAGCAGGAAGAATCCATCCTGTCACATCCCCTAGAGACCTAAATGCCCTGTTGTCTTTTGCTAAAGTGTATGTGTAACATGTACAGTTCTCAGGGAATTTAAAGTTTGAGATGGTATGCACCCACAGATTTAAGAATTTGATGAGGTAAAGCTACTGCAGAAAAACTATAGCCTCACACACACAAAGCTTGAATTAGTGAACGTAACTATAAGACTTCACAGATTTTCTGAAGTTATGAATTCCAGGTAAAGCACTTCTGAGGGATATACCCAACACAGGTTTGTTCAACAGACTGCTGCCCTGCAAAGTAGTTCATGTGTTACACACATTTACAAAAAGTGGTTATATCTTCTGTCAAAAAGTCTTTGTGTAATTCAAAACAGAAATGCTGCTGACCCCAGCTTGCTGTTACGATGCATGGAGGTAGCAGATAATGCCACAGATGTGGGTATCCTGGCTTACAAGCTCAGCCCCTGGAGTATGTCCAGCTTTGCCCCAATCACTGTAAGCTTTTTAGGAATGAGCCAGCCAATGGCACATGTCTTTTCTCCACAATCCCTCTACTCATCTGCCTATTATAAACAAAAAGAAATTTTTTAATGATATATTCATTCCAAACACCAATTTGTAGTTTCATCTTGTTTTATTTCAGTTTCCATATCAAGGCATTGTATCAAAGATACATAAAACATTAACAAATATAAAAATATGGAAAACACAAAATAATACTGACATGCTCACCCTGAACATTGTCTTTGTTATTCAACTCAACAAATGCAGCTAAGGACGTAAATAGAAAATTTTGAAATAAAATGTAACTGCACTATTTCTGTGATCTGGATGAGCAGGGCGATGTGAGTACCAGTCCTGTCACCATTTCTTATCTGCCACATCATCTCTGCTTGCCTTGACTGTCACTGCTGCTCACCACATGCTTACAGAGGAGCATGGAGATCTTCTTATAAGGAATGATTTCATTCTCTTACTTTTCAATTGCAAGTAAAGGGAATTGAAGAAATGAATGAATAGGAAACTTCATCTATAGACAAGAAGGAGCAAATAGCTGAAAGGGGAAAGATCAGATAATTGGCTTCCTGCGATTTTATGGCACCTCTAACCTCTTTAGGAAATTTTTATGACAAGTGACATTTAATTATCTTGCATAATGAGAATTTTCTCCATAACATATGCACAACCACATACACTTACATACACATATGCGTGATAGTATTTGACCTCATTTTCTGAAATATCTATGAATATCTCATTAATAATTTCTATTTTCAGCATATGCTCACTAATTAGAAATACAATTAGAAAGATAAAACATTTGTATTTGCTTTATGCTTTCAAAATGTCATTTTATTTTTATGTTGTTGATTATTGGAAATACAGTGAAATTATTCATCCTCACTATAGTGTTGAAAGTACTTTGCCAATGCACACGGAGTTTAACAAAATTATTAATCTAAATTTTAAAATTGCAGCTATATGAAGGGAAAACAATGGATACCACCAAAAACAACTACAAATAATAAGCAAGGGGATCTATGCTTTCTCAGATTAAATTGAAAACTGAAAAATACACTAAATCAAGAAACCTTCGTATGAATATGTTCCCTGAGAGTCTCAAGTTGAAGTTTCAATTCTATTCTAATTAATGCCAGGTTATGTTGGGCCCTGATGACTCAGAAACCTTTGGAAGTTAATTCAATACTGACATAGGACATGGAGCAGTAAAATCAAGACAACATTTCTTTTTATCTCTGGGGCTTGTGACATTTGTGAATGCTTCACCAAACCTAGAATTGAAGGTCATAAATATGAAGGGCCTGCTACATATAGCTTCAAAGATATACCTCTGCAATCCCTTATCTTTGATAAAAGTATTAGCAACAGAATGACAACTCATTTGGGAAAACAACATCTTAAATTTAATGTGTACACTTAGGTATAAATCTCATGAGAAGACTACGTGAAATAGGTCCTATTCTCTATCTGAATGTGCAATATGAATGCTAAACTGTAAACCGCACCTGATTCAGGTGCAAAACACAAGGGACACAAATTCTGTGAGCAACATACTGTTGCAGAAATAATTTTCTGAATCAGTGTGTGATATTAGGTAGTACTGAATAAAGCTCAAAACAAAATTCGGTTGAAGGGCCCATCATCCTAACGAGCAGATAAAACCTCTGCCTGTGATACGGCATCACATACGGACACCAGTTCATGTCACAGCTGCTCCACGTTTTATCCACCTCCCTGCAAATGGTCTGTGAAAAGCAATGGAAGATGTTCCAGGGTGCTCCTGGTGTCTGAGCCCCTGCCACATGGGAGACCCACGTGAAGCTCCTGGACCCTGGTTTCGACCTGATCCTCTCCTAGCTATTGAGGCTATCTAAGGAATGAGTGAATAGATTAGATGGAAGATATCTTTCTCAGTCTCTCCTTCTCTCTGTAAATCTGACCTTTGAATAAATAAATTCTAAAAAAAAAGCTAAATTCTACAACTGCTCAATAAACACAGTATTTATGGAAGATATAGAAAAATAATTTATACCATATGTCTCTCTATGCGCTTATGGACCTAATGTCTCTATGTGCAGACTGGTGTTTCCTTTATACTCAAGTAACTACAGCTAATTTCTAGATGAACAATCCATACATCATTTGAAAATATATAAGACGAAGATAATTGTGTGCATCATTTTCTGGTGTTTACTAGGAAGAATGCATATGATACACATCCAAAAACACTTCAACAACGAAATAATGCTTTCAAATGTTGCTGAAATACTCATAAAAATAGCAGCATTGCCACTGAACTGTGATTGGATGTTATGCTCTATCTTTCTGGAAAGTCGGCTAGCTGGGATTGACAAACCATATCAGTATTGGAGAGCTACGGAAGTGAACAGAATAGGGCAGCCTGTCTACCGGGATTAGCGTGTTCACAATGTTTGCAATTGGCAAAATCAGAGGATTTTCCAGAAGCTTAAGCTTTCTGACTATTTATGTGCCATGGTGACCTCAAGACAAAAGTATTACAACAGCACAAATTTTTGTATACACTGCTTGCTGCCGGGATTAAGAAAAGAGGACAAGTCAATCCTAAATTTGACCTTTCAGATCAAACGAATGCAGCTAGAAGGTTCCTAAGGTCTTTCTAGGAACTTAAACCTGCAACTGGAGGACAACTATTTATATCTGCCTTACAGAGGCATCAAGGTCATAATAATTTCCTCATGCTACCCTAATAAACCTTTACAAAATAAGTAGTGTAAAGCAACAGGAGCCTCTTATCTCGCAGCACTGCAGTCTCAAAGTCCAACATCAAGGAATCAGAACTGTTACTTCCTTCTGGAGGCTTTGTGACAGAGATCTGTTCCACAGTCAGTTCTCATTTCTGGTGGTGGCCACTAATTCTTGATGTGTCTGATAAACACAGAACTCCAATCTATCTCCAACTTCATGTGTATGTCTCCATGTGTTCTCCTTCTCTTTAACAGAACACTCAGTGAACTGAATTTGGAGCCCATCCTGAATGGCAGATGATCTCATCTGAAGCTGCTTAGCCTGACATTGGCAGGTGCCTATTTCCTAATGGGTTACATTTGCAGATACCATGAACTTCAATATCTCTTTAAGGCCATGCTCCCAGAGTAGCTCAGAGCCAGTAATTGGGATCTCAACACATTCTACCCAAACAATAATAGCAACATTGTCCCGTAAGTGTTGATTCCAATTCACACTAGAAAAAAAGATCTTATATTTGGAAGATGAAGTTCAGACTATTGTTCATCAGTGTCCCAAAGTCACAAGTCTAATCTATTTTGATTAGAGACCAGGGGAGTAGGTCTAAATGCAGAGTGAGATCCAATCCGGAAAGTAGATTGTATTTACAATCAAAGTGACTAGAAAAAGAAAATTTTTCTAAAGAAAAATTTGCTTAAAGAACCACAAATAGAAATTTGCCATTGCATTGCAGAAGCCAAAGACTAGAAAAATAAAAATAAAAATGCTTGCCATTTTAGGCACCAAAGTTCAGCAACCTGTTACATAAACCTTAAACAGTCTTAATACCTGTATTTTAGGTGCTTGAAAAAAATATTCCAGCTGAGGGTATTGGGACCCAGATGCGCCGAACTTGAAATTATCAATGATACTTCCCAAATTTTGCTTTGGAGAACACAGATATAATTGCCAATAAAAGGAAACAGAAGGGACTGAATTGCAGAGGAAGACACTTTACAAAGAGGGACAAAGAAGTGACAGAGGCACAAAAGAAACTGTGGCAAAAGACAGAGAGAGAGAGAGAGAGAGAGAAGCTGTAGCCGAGCAGTTAAGCCACCATTTGAGATGCCTGCAACCCACATAAAAATGCCAACTCAGCTCCTCATTACACTTACTCTGCTCCAGCTCACTGGTAATGTCCTGGGAAGCAGCAGACAGTAACTTCAGTACTAGAATCCCAGCACCCATGTGGGAGACTGGGAGACTTGGGTGGAGCTCCTGACCCCTGGTTTCTGGTTCTTAGCTCCTGGTTCTTAGTTTCAGCTGGGCCCAGCCCCTGCCATTGAGGCCATCCATGGAGTGAGTCAGCAGATGGAAAAATCTCTCGTGCTTTTGAATAAATAAATTGACTGATTTTGAAACGGAAGTTATTGGGTCAGCATTTCAGTTTAAGCCACCGCCTGCAGTGTTGGCATGCCGTTTGAGTGCTGGTTCATGCTCCATGTTGAGTCTGGTTCCCTGCTAATGCTCCTGTGAGAGCAGCAAACGATGGCCCCCTGCCATTCATTTGGGAAACCTGGATTGCGCTGCAGAGTCCCGGTCTCAGCCTGGCCCAGCTTGTTGCTGCAGACAATTGAGAGTGAACCAGCACGTGGAAGTCTCCCTCTCTGTCCCTGTAACTACATCTTTCAAATATATAAGTAAATGTATTTTTTTAATAGAAGGAAAGAAAGTAGAAATTTTTAAAGTTTATCATTTGGCAAAAAAAAAACAGAAAAGAACAAAAGTGAATAAGAAAATTAATTGTGAAAGTGAAATCGCTTATTCTAAGAGATAAATGAAAATGCGGACAAGTGGAGAGTGGGCGAGATGAAGCACACAGAAGCACTCACTGAGCCGTGCACTTACCTCATGTCCCTCGTACATATACCTCCCAGGGGCTGCGGGGACTAGATCACCGCTAAGGCACACGCAGAAATGCGCACACTCACACAGAGGCAGCAATGCGCAGAACTGATTTACTAACTCTCTGTGTCATATCTGGGAAAATTTACAGGGGATGGTAATTCATCGTAGCTTCCAGGACTCCTGGCATTTGTATTTTACACATACAAGTAAGTTTTAAACAAGTGATCTTGTATTTCAAATACAATGATTACATTTGGCATACAATCAATGTATAATATATATCAATTAGTCAAAACTTTTGTGCTGAGATAAAGGTATCTTGTCAACAGAAACCTAGACTGATAATACATCTTCAAGTAGATACTCGAAAATGTATCAATATGTTATTTGTCCTATCTCTCTTTTTTTTTAGATTTATTTATTTTTTATTGAAAAGGCAGATATACAGAGAGGAGGAGACACAGAGAAGAAGATCTTCTGTCCAATAGTTCACTCCCCAAGCAGCCGCAATGGCTGAAGCTGAGTCACTCTGAAGTTAGGAGCCAGGAGCTTTCTCCGGGTCTCCCATGCAGGTGCAGGTTCCAAGGCTTTGGGCCGTTCTTGACTGCTTTCCCAGGCCATAAGCAGGGAGCTGAATGGGAAGAAGGGTCAGCAGAATTAGAACCAGCGCCCATATGACATCCATGTGCGTTCAAGCCGAGATTTTGGCCGCTAGGCTATTGCGCTGGACCCTGTCCTATATCTATGAATGAATATGTGATATTCTGTAGAACACAGATTTACAGTAAATCTGAGCTCAGAAAATTGCACATTATATTTTATAGCTGGAGTTTGAAGAATGTAAATAGAGAAGTAATTAGATGAATAGCATATAAAATGTGTCTTAAGAGTACAAAATAAAAGAATATCAGCTCATTTATCAGAAAGTAGAAAGTGCTGACTTTAATAATTCCATATTTTTACTGGGGAAAAAATTTCCATATCTAATTAGAAAAAATCTATTGAATCTATAACAAATTAAATTAAGCTCAATTTCATTATTTCCTAATTTCTTACATGTTACTGGGAGTAGCACTGTCCTGATGATGATTAAAAAATAATTGGGGAGAATTTCAGCACCAGTGTGGAAAATTTGGTGAAAAATACTTGTTAAGGCAGTAAGGACGTAAGATTTCAGCACAATGAATGTGAAATGGCATCCTTCATGAAGTTTTCTTCGAAGAAGTGGAATTTGAAGAATAGGGGAACAATGAGAGGGAGGAATTGTCAGGGGACAAAAACCCAGCCACACGCGCAGCTTCGTGGATTTAAATATCACGTAAATCAAGCTTTGCAGTACTTGTAAATGTGGATGATTAAGATAAATATCTTGACATTATGACTCATTTTAGAATCTGACACATTTGCCAATACATTAAAATACACGGGGAGCTACCAGGCTCTATCTAGGGAGAGGTGATTATTGACCAACTCTTTCAGAATTTTTCATTTCTGAAACGTTCTATTGGAAAAGTGCTACAAGTGAGTGAGAGCTTTCATTAATGAATCTCCTGAGCTACATCAAAGACACTGACCTTTTAATATTGATAAACTCTTATCAAGAAAAAAATCCAGAAGTCAATTTTTTTCAAATACCTTGATGTGTAAAATAGCTCAGACGATTATAACTTAATGTAAATCAACAGATTTTTCCTGTACTAGGATTTTTTGCACAAAATCTGGTAAAGCTTATATTCTGGTTTCTATTGAATATTCATAATAGTGACAATTTTCCCCATTTTTTTCTTCTCCATCTAATGGCCTGGGAAATGAACTTTCCCATTACCTTCAGTGACCTCCTTTGTTATTTGTAAATCAGTTAATACTTATGGTCTCATTAGTAGGAGCTTAATGGGAAACTATGCCAAAAATACAATTATAACTTATTTCTGGTTCAAGGACTGGGAGTTCACCTCCATTTAACCAAATGGATTTTTAAAACTATTATTGCTGAATATTTATCAGAGGTTGATAAAAGTTTTACCAAGGACCTGAAATTCATGCAATTTAGATGATAGCTATAATTTAAATTAAATTTTAAATTTTCTTCTAGGTTGTATTGACCTCCAAAAATACATAGTAAATTTTACAGGACATATATAAACATGACAAACATAGTTAGAATTTTTTATCACTGTTTGGCCTGTTTCTTCTGGCTATTTCTCTTCATTTGTGATGGTTTTTTAAGACATGTTGAAGGAAATTACTGTATTCTTTCAAGTCAAAATCTGTGAATTAACTCAACAGAATGGTATATGGTAATAAGCATGTAAATTCACTCCTGGAGGTACTTTCTATTCTTGACACTGCATGTAGTTGTAGCCTATCAATAAGATCACGTCAGTAACAACAGAAAGTGATGGTGAGTCTATATATACATATACAGTCTATATACATACATACATATATATACATATATATACATCTCTATGTGTGTATACACATGACTGAGGAGCAAAGACAGAAAAGAGCAGAAAAGAACTTCCGTTCTGAGCAAAGTTAAGGTAAATGGAAACTTTTGCTTATATGTCTGCAGACTGAAAATTATTTCCGCAGACTCACCGCTCAGACTGCCTATTTGTAACTTTGCTTCTCTTCCAGAACCTACATAATTATGGTACAGAGTGTTGTAGGATACTGAATGCTACATATGAGGTTCAATCTCAGCAGGAAGGTTCCCAGAATTCATTCCCACATTTGAATGTGGAAGCAGCAGTGGTCAAACTTTACGTGGGAGCAATAGAATTCACACAAATTCACCCCACTAGAGTAAAACCAAATACATCCTTAGCTCAGCTTCACTTTCCATGGATCTGCATAACTGCCCTATATGGCCTCTTACATTTGAGCTGTTACTCATACGGGATGCCTGTGTTGAGGCCAAGGCCACAGTGCCGGGGAAAAGACTCCTAAGCCACCTTACTTACTCTGCAAATACAGATGGGAGTAGACAAACATCGGCATGAATGTAATCAGCTAGAACAAGCTGAGCCAAGTTGCCTTGGTTTACTCTACATTCTCACTCAAGATGCTTGCCAACCATCCTTACCTTTTATTGGTTCTCTGCCTTCTTTATCATTCTACAATAATATATTGAAAAGCAATCGAGTGAAATCAAAGTTATTAAAAGATCATCTTTACCAAACCCTAGGCAACTCTTCTTATTTCCCAGGTTTCAATATTTGGGGGAGTTTGGAGGTTTAGAGGAAGGCTGAGGGAAGTAGTTGGGTATTAATGACCCACTTCAGTGGCTGTCTTCCCATTTTAATGAATGGAGGAAGGAAGGAAGGAATGGCTTCTAGTCAACATTTAATGATGGTTGAATACAGTCTAGGCACTCTTAATCTGAATTTCTCCTCCTACTATACAATTTTTTTCTGTCTCAAGCAAGATGCCCTGCTGTCTTAATTCAGCATTATGGTTCACAACCCCGTTATAAGTCTCATGAGTCTCAAACATAGTAAATATTTAGTTCTTTCAGCAAATTTTTTATTCAGTAATCATTTACTAAGTGGCTTGTGAAAGTTCCAAGACAGGGGCAGCACTTTGGCGTGGCCACTAATTACCTGTGACACAGGAACCCCACATGCTGCTCCACTTCTACACAGAAAACGATGCAAGTGTTTGTACCCTTGCTACCCACATCGGAGACCTGGATGGGGCTCCTTGCTTACAGCTGCAGTGTGGCCCAACCCTGGCTGGATGTTGGAGCCATCTGGGATGTGAATCAGAGCGTGGAAGCCCCTTTTCAAAGATGCTATAAATAGCACATTTTTGTGATTATTTTTATTCTTACATGATTTCTATTGATCCGATGAACTCAATTGTATAATATAGCTTCGACTGAGATGAGACTAGATTCTTCCCAAACGGTGGACAGCCATGTGTGATTTTTTTTTTTTTTTGCATTTCTTGAACACAATAAGGCTGAACTAGTGCATTAAATTGGATGTTTGAAATCATTTGAGATTTTGCAATAGTTGCCAACTTGTGTCACCCATCATCACACCATATTATTAGAGTCTAATGAGTTTCTACATCTGATCTTATTTTCTTGTAATTTATGTATACACAATGCTCTCCTTATTTTACTGTTGTATCTTCTAGTTTAACTAAAGCAGTGTAAAAGGAACTTAACAAGAATAAAACACACTTAGCAAACATGAAATCCAAGGTCTTAGGGGAGTTTGATTGTACTTCTCTGCTCCAATGAGAAAAGATACATAAATATTAAATTAACTTCTTTAATTCAACTCCGAATTTTAGTTGGTTTTAACGGGGATACACGACAATGACATTGCTTGCTTACAAAACATGGACTTAAAGTACTGCCAAGTACCCTTTTCCTGCGCCTAGAAGTCGTGAGCAGAGCAGGTGAAGGTGAAGGATTCTATCCAGTTCATTCGACTCTTCGCTCGCCTTTTACATCTTACAACGCTGAATAGATTTTTCAAATAATTTCACTGAAATAGAGATCCTTAGAGTCCCCTCCGGCCGACATACCAATCACATGCTTTAATAGTGACCCCTTTTCTCTAGGCCTGCTCTATTTTTCTATTAGCTCTCACTGAAAATTGCTGTCTTCTCAACTCCCATGAGATAGAAAAGTATATTCTTAAGCCAGGGGGTTAGATTTTAGTCTGGATCAGCTAATTTAGTTTTTTACTTCTATCATGAGAATAGCAATCATTTATTTTGAACTTTCTGTACACAGCTGTTTCTGAACTTCCAACATTTCTCTTACTGTCACAAATGACTGTAATAGAAACAATTCTAAAAAAGTTCTTTCTGAGCCTGCTAGCTGAGAAAGCCATCGCCGTATCATGGGACCAAACTTATGATACATGGTAAGGTGCTTTAGGATTGCTACTCAAAGAAAACAAAGAGCCTTTCAGATTGTGGTCTGAACACCTGGTAGAGGAATAAATAAATGTAATCGTAGAGATCCGTACAAAGCAACATGAGGGAGGAGGGGAGGCTGACCCTGCGGATTCCACTGCGTTTAGTCACTGGTTTGAACCTCAGTCCTTCCGTCACTTCCTCTCCTGCTTTCCTACCGTGGGGCTTCTGAAAAGTGGTGCAGTGGGCAGAGGAAACCTGCAAGGAACACCAAACAGAGACGTAATCAGAATAAAACAGCCAGAAATTAGATGAGTGAGTGCTGTTTAAAAAAAAAAATCCAAGACGATGGCTGGTGCATGGTTGCCGCACTAAGGCTGTCTTTTAAGATAAAGGAACAGTGTTTAATAAATGTACCGATTGGGAAGACTACTGAAATACACCAAAATTTAAAGTTCCTGGAAAATGAGGATTAAAAGATTAGTTTCCTTTGATGGAATAAACTGAAATATGTTGACTTTACACTTTCCTTTTTTATTTTTATAAATAAGATTATTTGGATGGCAAAAATTTTTGAATTCCAAGATTTTTGTTTTCTTATGGGGCACATTTCCCATAAACTTTTTATCTGTTTGTCTTACTTTAAATTTTTCATGCTGTGCTCAGTGATTTCCCGTTACACTCCCTCCATCCCCTCCCTGCACTGCTTCCCCCACATCATTGCAACACCACGGTCCTGCAGCAGTCACAAGTCCACCATTCTGCCGTTTCATGACATTGTAGGTGTAGACAATGAGAGAGAGTCCATGATCAAATTATCAAGATATACTTGACAGTTTCCTTAGGGGTTCCATTTTTCTTCTGTGGAGATGCATACTATAACATACCTTCACTTCCTGGTGTGCTCGTCTCCCTTATATAGTTCCTCTTGCTAAATGTGTACATACCTATTTACCTATCTATTTATTGAACTTGTACTTTGCAGGAAGATTGCTTTTTATCAGAGAGAACATACGATATTTTTCTTTTGGGACTGGTTTATGTCACTGAGCATAATGGTCTATAATTGGGACCATTTTGTGCAAATAATAGAGACCATTATGCTCAGTGACATAAGCCAGTCCCCCAAAAAAACAAACATTATATGTTCTCTCTAAGGCAACCTTCCTGAAAAATTCAAGGCAAATAAAGATATAGATAAGCGGCCATTAAAAAATGAAATTCTACCATTCCCACAAACTTTTTGAAGGGAATTTGGAGTACCTTGGAGTACATTTTCTGGAGGAAACTATAGAACTGAAAATAAAGAATAAACTGTAGCCAAAGAATAACTGAAACATGCGTAAGTCCATTTTCAGTAACAGCACTTTTCAATTTCTAATTTCAAGACAATCACTTTTAAATAGAATTTTAAACAAAGCTTGAGATTAAATTGTACAGATACACTACCTTCGTAGTGAAATTTGTGTATTGTTTTAAGAATACGAATTGTCTTCTTTTCAAATGGTTAGCCAGCAACATTTACATTCAGATGAGCTTGTAAGAGTGCTCCCTCTTAAAGCCATTGCTTTTTGAACTGCTGTTATTCTTAGAATCCTTTCCTGTAGCTAAAGTGTATGTCCTTTTAGAATTTTCCTATGCCCCAAAAATTACTGTTAAAAGTTAATTCTCTGCTATTCCAGCTCCAGCCATGCTCATTGTCAATCGAGTGGATTCACGTGGTGACATTCTATGTTCGACTTTCCATCTTAGCCACAAAAGCAAGCCTTCTAATTCTGCCACAATTTAATGATCGACAGATGACTTTACACTCATTTGACCTTTTCCAGGCGCTCTTGTTTGATTAGCAGCCCATCCCTGTTCTCCTGCAATAAAAGGTAGAATGGATTAGCCATTCAAAATTCAGAATATTTAAATAGCTGAAGCATAACAGCAGACCACTGCTGGCATTTAATGCAAACATTAAAATTCTAATGACTCATTCCCTTGTCACAGATGAGGAAAGGAATAGAAATAGATGTACCATGGATCTGTTGCTCTGCAACTAATTATGACAGGAATTTGGGATGCTAAACACTTCATCCATTCATGTAAATCAGCATTTCCTTTAACTTGATGGAGAAGCCCTTGGCTTCACCAAAATCCAGACTTTTTGAGTTTAGCATCAATTTAGTATAGGATTATTTTTTAAAAGAGATATTTTTGGGGACAAAAACACAATGGGTTATATAAAGGCAGGTAGATTCTTTTTTTCCTAAGGATATAATTTAAGAAAAATTTTGTGCAGTGGGGAAAGGAAACTTGGAGAGGAAGTAAGGAGAATCCCAGGGCCTATGAAAATGTATCATAAAATGATAACAATAATAAAAGTTTTAAACTGTTTAACATAGAAAAATAATTTTTAAAATTTGAAAAAAATTTTAATCTACTCTGTGAGTAGATTCAGGTTTGCAATGCATTGTTATTATCTATAGTATCACACTGTATAGTCAACCCAAAAAACATATTCATCCTAATGAAAAATTGTACAGGTTGACCAACACCTCTCCACTTCACAGAACCTTTTATACTTTGTTTCTAAGAGTTTGACATTTCTGAAGCGGAGAAGCAGACAGTACAACATGCAAGCTAAGCTCTGCTTGCAGCTCCAGCATCCCATACAGCTCCAGTATGAGTCCCAGAAGCTCCACTCCCAAACCAGCTTCCTGTCAACCATTTGGAAAGGCTTTGAAGGTGGGTTCAAGCCCATGGGCTTCTACACCCAATAGGGAGCCCCCGGGAGGTCCAGCTTCTGACTTCAGACAGCGCCACCTCCTGCTATTGTAGCCATCTGGGAAGTGAACCAAAGATTGGAAGATCTCTCTGTGTGTCTCCTGTGCAATTCTGCCTTTCAAATAAAAATAAATCTTGTTAAAAATGTTTGAGACTTTTATATTCAAAAATGAGGTCCTGGACTTTGTCTTTCTTTTTCTCCTCTTCTTTCTCTCTTCCTTTCTTTCTTTCTCTCTCTCTCAAGATTTATTTGTTTTTATTGGAAAGTCAGATATACAGAGGAGAGACAGAGAGGAAGATCTTCTGAATGTTGGAGCTGAGTTGATCTGAAGCCAAGAGCCAGAGCTTCTTACGGGTCTCCCATGCAGGTGCAGGGACCCAAGGCTTTGGACCATCCTCTATTGCTTTCCCAGGTCACAAGCAGGGAGCTAGGCGGGAAGCAGGGTAACCGGAAGTAGAACCAGCACCCATATGGGATCCGAGCACATGCAAGGCAAGGTCATTAGCCACTAGGCTACTGCACAGGGCTCCACTTTGTCTTTCGATGCCTGGCTAACTTCACTTAACAAACGGTTCCCCAGATTCTCCTTTTCAGGGTTGCATTGTACTTCATTATTTGTGCATATAACATTTCTGTATTCATTCAGGCATTGTTGCACATGAAGCTTATTCCATATTTTGTCTACTGTGAATAATGCTTTAGTAAATATTGAAGTGTAGACCTTTTTTCCTTATACTGTTTCATTCCCTTTGAACATATACCCAGAATTAAGATGACTAGCAATTCAATTTCTAATTTGTTTAATAATTTTATATTTTTCTATGATTGTAGTGATTTTCTTTCTCACTATTATTGTGCAAATACTACCTTTTCTTTACATTGCCACCCACAAAACATGGCGGCATTTATGAGGTTGATATTCTATTCTGTGTTTTCCCCGATAATTTGTGATGTTGGTCATTTTTTAGTATATCCATTGGCTGTTTTCATATTTTGTTTTGATAAATGTAACAGGATATTCCTTTTCTCACTTTAAACTCTGGGTTTTTAAAACTGTTGTGTCATTTGTATTTCTTAGACAGTTGAATATTATTTCCTTATCATGCTGACTTGCCACTGGATCCACTGTGTAAAGCAAGAGAGACAATGTCTAGAGGTTCCAAGTGGGGAAAGGTTTCAGAAATGTTTCATGGGTTGAAGAGTCTAGGATCCTTCGTGACTTGGTTCAGATATTTGCTCCTTCAAAGTCAGGAGATTAATCCCCAAAACCTTATGTTGATAATATTACTGAGGTAAAAACATAATCCGATTAAGATGTGCAGGGTAGAGTTTTGGGGAAGTGATTGGATTGGATTGGTTTTTAGGATGGAGCCCATCACTGGATTCTTGGTGATTGCCACAATCATTGCTTAAGCCCTCTGTCCCTTGCCAAGTGATTTTCTCAACCATCTTGGGTCAGAATGCCTTCATCAGAGTCCAGTGTAATGGGACCCACTTTATTCTGAGTGGTCCTGATATCCAGGTATTAGGAGAGCAAGCCTGACGCCGTGTCACTGAGTGGGCCTAGAGGCCAGGAGAGCAGGTGAGTCCAGTGCCTAGGTCGACAGTTGAGTGAACCCATTCTTGGGGTGTGAGATCAAGGAGGCCACACTCTTTCCCCTCAAGTAACAACTCACACACCAAGGTAATCTTTATCAGTGTCGGAGTAAACAGGCTTGGACAGCACCAGTATGAGAAATGTGAGTTGCTTTTTCTTTCCTGTTTTAATGCATCTTTGTTCATTCATTTCTGTGCTCCTGCCAGTTGCTTGAATTTCTCATCTGAATTCCAAAGCTCTTGAACTGCTCTTGTAAATCTCTACATCTGCAGATCCCTGTTAAATCAGTCTGGATGCTTCCGTTCTTTCATTTTGGATCTCAGACCGCGCAGGGCATTATATGATTATAGTCGTATCCAACCAGTGACACACTTGCTGGATTTCTCCACTGCGTCCAAAACCCGCCTTGGGACTATCTAAAGAAGTTGGAAGGAGGTAAAAGATGAGAGAAAAAAGATGGGGTTCGTCCTTATTTACATGTGCCAAGAAACAGATTTTGTATAAAGACAAACTTTATCATGTATTTAAGACTAATATTTTGAATTATGCTAGACTGGCCATGTAATTCTCCTACAAGGTACATAACAATTGAAAGTGAGACCATTTTCAATAGCAGACAGTGAATATGAGCAACCCTAGTATGTGCTAGAGATAAAGAAAATCTAAATCAAAATACAACAGCAAAAAAACATACAATAAATGGGTTCTTTCAATGTGTTTCATTAAATTAAACCCATTCAGAATACAACATCAACAATTATTTGTGATCATTTGCATTGCATTTGAAATTGAAGTCAATGTAAGTCTTTGCGTTATTATTGGTTGACTTTATAAGAGCCTCTTTTTCTTTTTTAAGTAGAGCTTCATCAATAATGGTGTGCATTTACTTGGCTTCAAATATTTTCTAATTAAATATTTGATCTTCTTTGTAGTAGGCATACATTTAAAATCTCTGTGCCATAGTCATCCAGAGTGTGCACATTTCCAGAGAATTCTGTAAACTAGAACCAGTTACCTAATTGAGGGTGATTTGGATAATCTCCCACATTCGCACATTTTGTTGAGTCTTTGGGCAGACAAGCCCATGTGGAGGATTGGTCTCAGACCTCACAGTTTGTCTAATACTAGGTAGAGCTATAGCTGTGAGAATCTGTGAGGTTTATGCCTAACTCAATTCTCCTGTTAAGTTGTCCGAATGATTGAACAAGCTAATTAATTCTTTAGTAATGTCTAGTAATTGCAATTTACAAAAATAACACCATAAAGCAGAAAGGAAAATAGGCAATGTGTGTCATTTTAGGAAACATTAGGAAATAGAATAGAAAAACAATTCCCATTAATCCCATTACTCAGACACAAACAAGTGTGTTACCTCTCCATTGCCAAATGAAATAAAATGATCGTTAACATTGTTTTTCAGACAGGTTGTTCCTACATTCCAGGTGCAGCTGGAGTTCTAGACTCAACAAATTTGATTAATTCCTAGCCTATTCTCCTCACTTACTCTGTTCTTCTTCATGGCTACATAAGCTTTCTTCAGGGGCTCCAGCCAGTGGTAACATGGTGTAGCAGCTCAAACCGCATACATGCTTGGGTCGATGCCCAGTGGGAAACTTGTTTTGTGAATAACCCGCAGAAAGATCCCATGATCCAGGTGTGACATCTCAGGACGTGTGCCCATCCCTGAAGCAAAGGCTGCTTTGTGCTCAGGGTAATTCTTTACTGCTGGGCTCTGGAATGGAGTGCCCAGATGAACATCGAGGCATGTTGACAGAAAGGAAAAATGGCTGCTGGGAAGTTAAAGCAAAAACAATACTCACAATAATTTCCAACAGACCATCAATATTTCTCTGTAAATTGTGTTTCAGTTTTGGTCCCAAAGTACTCAAGTTACCTTTGTGACTATTTAATTTTTAATTAGGTATTTGGCTTATGAAACAAATAACTGCCTTTAGACCTATGTGCTTATTTAAAAGTCAGAGTTACAAAGAGAAAAAGAAGAGGGGAGAGAGAGAGAGTTAGTTTACTCCCCAAACGACCACATCGCAAAGGCTAGGCTAGACGGAAGCCAGGCTTCCCATATGTGTGGCAAGGGCCCAAGTCATTGCATCATCTTGTGCCGCCGTCCCAAGCGCATTCACAGGAAACTGAATCTGAAATGGGGCAAACTGGACTCCAGCTGACACTGAGCTGAGCAGCCGATACCACTGGCAGTGGATTAACCCATTCTACCCTCTCGGCTGCTTCCTGTTCATCATATTTCTCAAGCTCATCATTCCTTATTACTTATCTATGCATATTTCACTTACAGAAGAGAGTGTGTATGTGTACGTGTGCACATTTTTTAAGAGATATAAATTCTCTCCTGAAGTTTCTCTCATTTGTACTTTCACAAGTTGTATCCATGGCACAGTTTAAAATTTAGTTACCCGTAAGTCTTCTTATTATCAATTATTTCACTTATTTATTGTTTTAGCTTCTAAATATTCACATATTGGAGACAAAGAGACGGAGATACGGTGAGACAGCCTCCTTCTGCCGATTTACTCCTCGGTTACCTACGAACACCAAGAGAGGCAAGACTAAAGCTGGAAGGCTGAAACTTAGCACAGCTGTCCTCTGCTGGCGGTAGGAAGCCAGTTGTCCAATCACCATTGCCTCCCAAAGACTTCTTTAGCAGGAGGCTGGGATCAGGAGCAGAGCCTGCCGTTCAGCCTAGCACTCTGACTTGCTTCATGGACATGCTGATCATCAGTTGCCCCATCAGGCTGAATGCATGCTACAGTGTTATTTTTGAATAGCAATCTCACATCTGTTATGGGGCTCTGTACAAAATGCACAGAAAAAAACATATTGGTATTCTGATAAAACTCTTCATATTTTTCTGATATTTGACCTGCCTGTTTTTCTCTGTTTGAAAATTCAGACAACTGTGTAAACCATTCATATCCTTTCATAAAAAATTAAAGAATTATATACTATTCTAGAAACCCTAGTATTGTGCTTCTCCCACACTGCTTGGGAGAATTGTCTTCCACAGTGCTTTGTAACTACAGAGCTTACCAATTTCTCTTCTAACGAAAGGTGCACGCCTAATGACAGTGCAGTGTGTGTTGTGGTCATGTTTGATACAATCTGACAGCCTGAGGTCACTCCTCAGGAGGCAGAACAAATCATCCATTGGAAAAAGGTTTTGCTTCATCTTGTACTTATGAAGGCTTTTATTCCATCCTTTTCTTGTTTGGATTTACTCAAATTCAGCCTTCACAACACTCTGATACTACACCCAGAAACAACTCTGAAAATAGCTGAAAATTAGTAGCTGAGTAACATAATATTACCTTCTTGCTTCTTACAAAACCATTACCTCTGACACCTTCAAAATGTCAGAAGGAAACTCCCAAGAGCCTCTCTAACTGAAACATTCCCAAGGGCGTCACCAAAGGGCCTGGGCTTCTAAACAACAGGACGTTTGGAACCTTACATTTCTCATATTTTTCCTGATGTGCGGAGCCTGTACAATCAGTACCATCATCTGGTTCCAGAAACAAATGTATGCATTGGTGGAACAGTACAAATGGTTGTAAGATGTGGGCAACAGCGAGCTGATAGGAAGGCCATGTCTGGGAGTACTCTGGAAATTCTAAATTATTCATTCTTCTTATGTGAAAGGATATTCTTGCAAAAGCAGTGAGAGGAAACCAAAGTCTAACAGGGAAAATCAGAATCAGTGGAAAATTCCTATATGGCAGACAAGAGGAATCCCTTTTCTTCTCTCATTTTACTGCAACACCCACAATTCATGTAAGCATCAAATAAAGTGGATTTTCCTCCCATTATACTCTTTTAGCTCAATCACTTTATTCCAACTGCCATTTTATTTTTCTTCTTTCTTTTTTTTTTTATTCATTAATTACATTGTATTATGTGTCACAGTTTCATAGGTACTAGGATTCTCCCCACCCCTCCCCAAACCCTCCCCCCATGGTGGATTCCTCCACCTTGTTGCATAACCACAGTTCAAGTTCAGTTGAGATTCCCTCATTGCAAGCATTTACCAAACATAGAGTCCAGCATCTTATTGTCCACCAACTGCCATTTTAAAGACAAAGCCTCCATAATGCTAAATTATATGAATGCAATAAGCTCCAAGCTGTCCCATCTAGTCTATTTCTAATCTTGTCATCTTAAACAATATAAGAATTCTAGAACTGTAGTATGCATTTTTAGGAAACTTTGAAATGGGTTCAGCTGTTTAAAGCTTCACTTTCCTATTTCCCATAATGGATAATAATTATTCTTTCTGTGGTATTCAATATTTTTGGAAAATTAGCATAAGCTGTTATTACATTACTGTTACTTTCACACAAATATGGTAAGTTGTCTTTAATGAATAATTCTCTTCCAGAAAAAAAAAAAACACTGTAAAGAATAGTCCTAATGCCTATAATTGAGTACCAAAATTCTGAGCTTGACAAGCTGGTAAACATGAATTTCAGTCACAGATTTGTTTTTTGCAGGAGAACAAGTAGGCATTTAGTGAATTTTTGTATCTTTCAGGTACTTTTGCTGATTATCTCTTCAATACTCACACTCTCCAAAGTTCAATGTTCTAATTTAATAGCGGAACAATCTGTAAGATGCACTACACAATTTTACAAGAATTTCGTAAGAGAAAAATGGCAAAAAGGTCTGATCAAAAAACACTTTCTTTTGGCAGTTTTACATACTATATTATTAAATATATACATATATATAGTTGAGTACTAGAGAAAATTTATTTTTGGAAGATACTCGTACAAAATACATACCCTCATCACAGGTTCTTATAGCTGAAAATCCTTTCATCAACTGGGAGGGTTTCATGAGTTATTGATTCTGTGCAAGAGCTTCTTGCTACTTGAACCAAGAGGTCCAGTTCTGATACATGCACTCCAGGGTCAGACCACAGATCTTGCGATTCTCCACATGGTTGGCATTCCAAATCCAGTGGTTCTGCTGGGGTGATTCCCAAAGAAACCTCACCTAAAGTGATCCCAGACCTGACTTGTATGTGCTTGTCAGTATAGGGTCTGGCTTAATCCATCACCCTCATCAGCCTATGCACATACGGGTAGTTGCGATTGCTGGGTCAGTTCTTTCTCCAACCTGTCTCTTACATAACCCAGTGGGTGCTACAGCTCTTCCCAACACTGCTCACCACACACTTGGCCCTTTCATACACAAGCAGTAATGGAAGCCTAGACAGAGTGACCCCCCCCCCCAATAACCCTCAATAACATCAGGCCTGTCCCCTAGCCCTAACTCCCTTGCTTGCCAATATGTGCAGCATACTGGTCCAGTCTGTTTCACATTCCATTCAGCTCTTGCACATGTAAAAGCACATTGAAACCTAGCTCAACCCAACCGACCCCACTATCCAGCCCACACTCATGCCAGCTGCTGCCACTGTCTGTCTAGCCAGTTCTCCCACAACCCTGATTGTCATGCTCACAGTGGAGTTGCAGCCCACAGAGAGGTGCCCACAGTTTTTCTGTGGGACCCACTCTCAGTTCCAAGTCCTTTAGCCCCAAATCTTGCATTCTCCAGGTGGTTCTCAGTCTCGCTTGACAGGATTTGCCCCTTGTCCCAGCACTTGCCAGCTGAGACTGTGGCAAAGCCCAACCAACATGCATTTATTTTGACTCATGCATGCACCAGTGGGTAGAGTCGGTTAACCCAGCCCAGCTCTCCCCTTAATCCAGTTCACATGCAAACCAATAGGTGTTGTGGCCCTCCCCAGCCTGGTCTGCCCCCAGTCACAGCTCTCATGCTCACCAATGGGATCAATGGCCCAGCAGGGGAACTCCTACAGTCCCCCACTGGGCTCAAGCCCCCTAGGGTCTCATGAGCAATCATGGGTGATCTAGGCTAATCTGTTATGGCCCACCTTACCTTGGCATTTGCCAGCAGATGATGCAGCCAGGCCCAGTGGTCTGCCCCAGTTCCAGCTCAGGTTGGTGGGGCTACAGCCCAGCCCAGCCCAGCCAGCCCCCTGCCCTGGCCCTAATGTGAACTGGCTGGTTTTACAACCTGATCCAGCCTATCCTGCACCCTGCCCTGGTTCTCAGATGTGCCAGTGGGTCTCAGACCTGAGCCACACATGTCCTGGTGGGTATCGTAGCCTGGCCTTGTCTGGGCTGCTGCCAGGCTTAGTTCCTGCACTCATCCGAAGGGACTGCATCCTGACAAAAGAGTTCCTCAAGCTCCTCTATCGAGACTCCTCCCAGTGGCAGATCTCACGCACACCAGTGGGACCCAGGTCCAGACTGCTTTAATCCACCTTCTGTCCTGGCAGGAACAGTGACCTTATCCAATCAGCCCACACCCATTCTGGTTCTTACTATTGGTTTTTGCAGCCCAGCAATATCTGATCCACTCCCAGATTCAGCTATCGCATGGTTCAGCGGAAGCCAAGACCTAACCCTGCCCATGCTACATCCACCCTGGCCTCTCACGAGCACCAGCAGGTACTGGGGTAAAGCCTAGTCTGGCACAACCCAAACCCTGTCCACACCTATCTTGCCTGAGGGACATGTCAGTCATATCCATTACAGATCACTGCCTCAGTCACTCACAATCACCAGTGAGACCCAAAGCTCAACCGAGCATCCTCTTAAGCTCCCCAAACAGGTTTGTTCCCAGCCACAGATCTTGCAAGCACCAGTGGTTAGCCCATTGGCCATCTTGGCCTTTGCCATCATATGCTGCAGCCTGGCCTGACGTTACCCACCCCCAATCCCAACTTTTGCTGGTGGATGATGCAGCCCCACCCTGCCCAGTCTATTCCCATCCCTGTCTCATGCAATCTGGTAAGTGTGGCAGACTAGCCAGGCATGATGTGCACTCCAGCTTGGCTCCTGCACATACCAGTAGTCTGAGGTTGGTCCTCCCCTGCCTGGTATGTCCCTCTCCAGGAGCAACCCATACACTTGTCAACGAGTAGAGTTACCTTTACCCAGCCTGACCACCAGTGGGAGCTATGGCCCACGAGGGGAATTTCCTAAATACCACCACCAGGCCCACTCCTGGACCCAGATCTTCCATGTGCCAGCAGGTAATAGGCCTCTACCTGGCAGTGTCCGCGTCCTCAGTCCTAGCTTATGTATTAGCTGGTGGATGTTGCAGTCTGGTCCACTCAATACCCTATTCTTGGGTGTGCCTGCAGGTGATGCAACCTGGTTCAGCCCAGACTGTTCCCAATCCCAAATACCTATCAGTGTCAGAGATGTCATGATCATGTCCAGCTCAGTTCATCACTACTCCCAGCTCTTAAGCAAACTAGCAGAAACTGCAATTCCACCAGGATGGGCCAATATATCCCCCACAGAACCTGCCCCCAGACCTAGTTCTCTCACAGGCTGGTTAGTGTCATTGCCCAACCTAACACTACCCTTACCCTGTTCCAACTGGTGGTACTGTGACACAGCCTTGCTGGGTAAGCCCCTATCCCCAGCTATAGTGTGTGCTGGTGAGTGGTAATCAATGATAATCTATGCCAACCAGCCCAGCTAATGTTTCCCATGTGGGCTGGTGCTTCAGTATAACCCAAAAAGGTCCTCCAGCTTCCCACCTCCAAACTGCTCGATCTTACCTTCTCACTTACCTGCAAGTACAGAGGCCTTGTTGATGAAAGTCTTTCGGAAGTCCCTCAGACATCACTCCTCATCTGCATCACTCTTTCAGCAGTCCTCCTTCCCACACATTCCTTTGCCCCTTCCTCTGACCAATCAATCCACAGTCCCCGTGCCTGGGAGCACTTGGCTTCCCCAGCCCAGCCTTCCAAAGCCCAATCTTCTGATGAGGTATTGTGCCGGCCCAGAACTCTGTCCATCCACTAGGGTCCCAAGCTCCTCACACATGTACTGGTCTGGGACTCTAGCCTCCACCCACCCAAGACCCAGGCCCGAACAAAGTTCCCCAAGCCCGGGCTCAAGCCCACAGGTCCCCACACATGCCTGCAGGCTGCATCCCCCAGGCCACCTACAAACCTGCACCGCCAAGCCCCACAGGCTCAGCAACCTTCACACAGGTGCAGAAGGCCAGAAATTTGTCTTTTAGGAAATTAATCTTTAAAATGAATTGTAATTGGCTTCCTGTATGGGTGGATTGCATATCTATGAATTCCACTTAGTACAGAACAAAAATATTTGAAGAAAAGTCGCAAGTGTTCTGAATATATTCTGCTTTATCTCTCAATATTATTCCCTCGAGGGCACAGTATAGCCATTTATAAAATGTTTAGAATGTACTAGGTCTGAAAGATAGAGATAATTAAAACTATATGAGAAGATTACTCTGATTGGATGTACATGTTATACTAATCTGTGCATGGGATTTGCGCACCTACTGACTGGTTTCTACAGGGGTAGGAATCCATCCCAATGACAGTAGGGAATGTCTGTGTATGATAATTTAAAGGAAGATCCTTCCCATTAATACTTTAAAGGAAAACTTAAAGCTCATTGTGCAGAAAAAATATATATCCTATCATTTTGTGTATCCTGCTCTCAATCATTATTACAAAACTTCTTTTTATTATTCTTGGATCATTTATCTTTTACCCTAAGAGCGATTTATTTTAAATAACACTTCCTTTTTAAAATTAAGTCATATAAATGTTTGGCAAACCCCAAAAGGATACTTGCTTTGATTATTTCTTTTAACCATTCCCCCATAAAATGTCTTTTGCATTTCCTTTCTGACGTCATGCAATTTTTCAATGTGTCTAACCTCCAGAGGAAATAGGTCAATAATTTTGCTGTAAAATTAAATGTTGACCTTCCTTTCTTTGAGCAAGAAAGAATATAAATACCAATCAAAGACTCTAAATCGTGCCATGCCTTCTTTCTTATAACACAGATTTTCTTTCTCCTTGGGAGTTAATTAATTATTATGGTGGGTGCAACAAATATATGAAGCTACTTTTAAGATGTTTTTTTCCAGCTAGTGGTAATTTCACAGATTCAAAAGTGCAAGCTAACTTCCTGAGAAACTTTTGTCACTAATAGCATCTGGCTCACACTGAGAGAAATGACAGACGTTTTAAAAGCAGACATATGTTACTAATAACACCCTTGGGAATGCAACACGGTATTTTCAATGTGGATGAGGAACTTGGTGACATCATTCTTTAAATTCTCCTTAGGTAAACCAGATGGCTGAATGTGTATGCAGTAAGAGTGCCGTCAAACTGTCCAAAGAGTGTAATTTAATCATCTTTAAGAATGTCACTATTAGACCAACACGTGTATTTTTAAATGAGTGATTATCCTGAAAAAACTTGATGTCCCAAAGTTTGCTTCAGACACTATCTTTTATATGAAATGATAAAACTTGCAGGATTTTGAAAATAAACAAACAATAATCCTGAAAACAACTGAGATTTTTGTAGACTTTCCAGTGGTTTTATTTTTATGCTACGAAGTCAAGAGTATTAACAATTTGTATCAGGCTAGAAGTCAATAGTATAATTTTACCATCTTATAAAGAAGTATGTAACTTTATTTCTAAAAATATGAAGATAAGGAAATTTTAACTCCCAAAATATATATATGAAGACTTTAAAGATACTTTTATTTTTAGAAATACAAGATTAGAATATAAGGAAAAATAGGAAAAGAGAAGCAGATTGAAACTTCATTGACCACTGTGAAATCTTAGAGCCAAGAGATTTGACAATTTTTGTCTCCACTGCTGTCTGCAGCATTCCACATGTGCAGTGTCGTGGGAAGAGAGGAACTTCAGTTGCTGATGTAACCCTTCTAATTGAGGTTGGAGCTGGAGCAATCAAAGTCAATGGAACTGATCCAGTGAAAAAGAAAAGTAAAGATGTATTTTAAATTTGATACCTGAGATTTTTATCTTTCTAATTGCATTACAATTAGTGGATTGCCCTGGAGCCTTCCTGTTGAGCCCCCCCTCACCCCACAACTGTTAAAATACTGGAAGGAAAGTTGAGTAAAAGAAAGCTGATAAAGTCAAGAAAAGCCTAGTAATGAGGATGCAGCCTTTAATTGTCTAAAATTAAGAATAATTGAGAAATTTAATTACACACCAAATTTAAAATAAGCTTTAATTCTCGTTTCCTAAGATTGAGTTAGATATTATTTTTCTGAGGGTGTTGTAAATCCCTCTGTAGTCTTATTTAGATGTAAAAATGATATGCAAAGCATCTCAGATGAACAGCCTGCATCTCGATTCCAAAACCCATCCAACATGTTTTAATACTAAGATTTACTGGTCCTTAGCATGCAGTAGATTCCATTGCAATATTGAAAGCATCTTACCTCTCACAGATGATGCTCAGGGGAAAAGCTGGTGAGGTTGAGGGAGGTCAAATTGTCTTGATCATGGAGGAGTAATTATCCTAATGATGATGCTATTTTTTCTTTCAAGGTGCACATAGGTCTCTAACCGCTGCTGCGCTTCTCTTTCTCTTCAACTAATGGGTCTTTCAGCTGTTTTCTTTCTCCTTGCTCAGGGGCTGAGGAAGCAGCTTGGTGTATTCCTTCTAGAACCATGCCGTCTTCCTACCAGTAGGGAGTTACTGCAGCACAGAGATAGCTAACTAACAAACCAACCTGGTCTGATGGGCAGATTCACCCTGTCTGGGATCGGTCTTTGGCCTAGCATGTGAGGCGGTGATTAAGATGTCTGCCTGCGTTTGGGTCTCTCCTTCCTGATAATGCCCCTCCTGGGAGGCAGCAGGTGTTCCCATTTCTGGGGTCTTTGACACTCATGTGGGAGATTAGATTGAGTTCCTGCTTCCTAGGTGCAGCCCCAGTAATACCCTGGCCATTGTAGACATGTGGCAAGTCAACCAAGAGATAAGAACGCTCTGTTTCTATTCCTCTGTCTGCTCCTTGAATAAAAGAAAATCACTTCACTTTTCTAATTAATAAAGATAAGATATCAGTTGTTTCTCTGACTTCTAAGTTTATTTTTCAGGGAGTTTCAAATAGGGGCAAGCATTTAGTGTAGTGGTTGACAGCCACTCAGAACATCTGCATTCCTTGTCAGAGGACCCACGTTTGAGCACTGGCTCTATTTTCAGTTCTAGCTTCCTGCAGCTATGTACTGGGAGGAGCAAGAGGTGGTGATTCCAACATGTCACCCACATGGTAGATCTGCCCTTATCCAGCTCCAGCTATGCGGAGCTTTCAAGAGAGAAACCATCAATGGAAGATACTTCTCTCTCTCCCTCTTTTTCGCTTTTTCATATAAATCAATAGCAAATGAAATTAAAATTAAGCTAGATAAAACTCAAACAAAGAATAATGTGCCTTGATTTGAGATACTTCACTTGAATGTCTCACGCTAGAAAATATACTGGAAACGGGTCAGTGTTGTATCACGACCGCTAAAGCCACTGTGTGTGACCGGCATTCCATACCGGCCCTGGGTCAAATTCTGGCCATTCCATTTTCCATCCAGCTCCCTGACAATGTGCTTGGCAAAGCAGCAGGAGATGGACCAAATACTTGAACCCCTGCACTCCTTTGGAATACCTAAATGAGGTTCCTGAGCTCTGGCTTTAGCCATTTGGGGAGTGAATCAGATGAAATATCTCTGTCTTTGTTTCTTCCTCTGTCCCTTTAACTCTACGTTTCCAGTAAATAAACAAGTTTTGGGGGAAAAAAAAAAAAACAGAAAATACTGAATCTGCACTGAGATTGAATCAACAATTAAAGCCCTCCCAACCAAGAAAAGCCCGGGACCAGATGGCTTCACTGCTGAATTCTACCAAACGTTCAAGGAGGAACTAACCCCAATCTTACACAAGCTTTTTCAAACAACAGAAAAAGAGGCAATTCTTCCAAACTCGTTCTATGAAGCTAATATCACTGTAATACCAAAGCCAGAGAGAGAAACAACAGAAAAAGAGAACTACAGACCGATATCCTTGATGAACATAGATGCAAAGATCATCAATAAAATACTAGCCAACAGGATCCAACAACACATTAGGCAGATTATTCACCCGGACCAGGTGGGATTCATCCCAGGCATGCAGGGATGGTTCAACATTCACAAAACAATAAATGTGATACATCACATCAACAAGTTGACTCATAAAAACCATATGATCCTCTCAATAGATGCAGAGAAGGCATTTGATAAAATCCAACACCACTTCATGTTAAAAACCCTAAACAAGATAGGCATAGAAGGAACATTCTACAACATAATCAAAGCAATTTACGATAAACCCAATGCCAGTATCATACTAAATGGGGAAAGACTGGAAGCCTTCCCGCTAAAATCTGGAACTAGATAGGGATGTCCACTCTCACCGCTACTCTTCAATATAGTTTTGGAAGTCCTTGCCAGAGCTATTAGACAAGAAAAAGCAATTAAAGGAATACAAATTGGAAATGAGGAATTGAAATTATCGCTATTCGCAGATGACATGATTCTCTACATAGGAGAACCAAAAGACTCAGTCAAAAGACTATTGGAACTCAAAAGAGACTTTGGCAAAGTAGCAGGATACAAAATTAATGAACACAAATCAATGGCACTAGTGTATACAAATAATTCCACCGCTGAGAAAGAAATTGTAAGTACAGTTCCCTTTAAAATAGAGGAAAGGAATCTTAAATACCTAGGAATTAAGTTAACTAAAGATGTGAAAGACCTCTATGATGAAAACTATAAATTATTTAAAAAAGAAATAGAAGAAGACCTTAAAAAATGGAGAACCTTACCATGTTCTTGGATTGCCAGCATCAACATTATCAAAATGGCCATATTACTGAAAGCAATATATAGATTCAACGCAATCCCAATCAAAATCCCAGCAACATTCTTCTCAGAAATAGAAAAGATGATACAGAAGTCCATCTGGAATCACAAAAGACCACGAATAGCTAAAGCTGTTTTGAAAAATAGAAATCAAACCGGAGGAATCACAATTCCAGACCTCAAGACATACTATAGAGCAGTGGTTATCAAAACAGTCTGGTACTGGTACAGAAACAGAGAAGAAGATCAGTGGAACAGAATAGAAACACCAGAAGGGAATTCACACATGTATAGTCAACTAATCTTTGACAAGAAAACAGAAAACAATCCAGGTAAAAAACCTGGTCTATTCAATAAAAGCTGTTGGGACAACTGGATAGCAGCTTGCAGAATAAAGAAGCAGGACCCGCACCTGTCACACTATACAAAAATCAGCTCTAATTGGCTCAAGGACCTAAACCTACACCCAGAAACCAATAAACTACTAAAGGAAAACATAGGAAGCACACTCCAAGATATAGGAACAGGGAAAGACTTTTTAGAAAAGACGCCTAAAGCAACAGCGATCAAATCCAAAATGAACAAATGGGACTATATCAAACTAAAAAGTTTTTGTACAGCAAAGGAAATAATTAAAAAAGTGAAGAAGCAACCAACAGAATGGGAGAAAATTTTTGCATTCTACACAAGTGACAGGGGACTAATATCTAGGATCTATAAAGAGCTTCAGAAACCCAGGGAGAGTGAAAAAACAAACCCTGTAGCAAAATGGGCAAAGGAAATGAACAGACATTTCTCAAAAGAACAGATTCAAATGGCTAACAAACATATGTAAAGATGCTCAGGCTCTCTAGCCATCAGACAGATACAAATGAAAACCACCTTGAGGTACCACCTAACTCCTGTGAGACTGGCCTTACATTCAGAATTCGAAAAACAACACATGCTGGCATGGATGTGGGGAGAAAGGTACCCACATGCTGGTGGGAGTGTAGGCTAGTACAATCATTGTGGAAATCCATATGGAGAGTGCTTGGAAAATTGCAAATAAACCTGCCATATGACCCAGCAATCCCACTCTTAGGAATATACCCAACAGAAGTGAAATCTGCATACGAGAAGGGGATCTGTAATCCTATATTCACAGCAGCACAATCCACAATAGCAATGACATGGAAACAAACCAGATGTGCATCTAAGGAAGAATGGTTAAAAAAACTGTGGTACATCTATTCAATGGAATATTATTCAGCTGTCAAGAACGATATTATTCTGTTTAAAACCAGGTGGTCCCAACTAGAAACCATTATGCTCAGCGAAATGAGTCAATCACAAAAGAATAAATACCATATATTCTCTCTCATATAAGGAAGCCAACATGGAAAGGATAACTCCAATAGTCCATTGAGCGTCTGTTGGCTGTTTTGGCTGTGTCTCAGATGTTTTGATGTTTTTATGTCGGTTTGTTGGCTTCCAAATAATTTCTTTTCTCTAGTGGAATTCATCAAGTGCCCATGGAGTATGCAATGGCAACATAGTTCCTAAGAGACTTCTGTGTTTCCTTTTAGTTAAGCATGTGCTGCCTACTCAGTGGCATATTACTTAATCAAGGTGCTACAATTAGTTGTTGACGTTGTTGCTGTTGTTATTCCTGCTGTGATTGATGTGGCTGTTATGAAATGATGTCAATCCGAAAAATAGTTTAAAAAATGTTCTAGATATGAGAAAAAAATGTCTTTGGTATTTTGAGATTGCAATAAGCTTGTAAATTGCTTTAAGTACGATGGGTATTTTGATGATATTAATACTTTCAATATTTAGGAATTTGATTTTAACAGATAATTTTGTGCTATGAATGTTTACTGTTAGTACCAGGTATGAAATATGGCTTTTTGTTATTGTTATACTTTTGTTTTCAAAAGATTAATTTTTCTGGCTGAAAGTCTTTATTATTTTAGAGGTAATCTGTGACTACTTTGCCATGTGTGTGTTTTTCCTTTCTTCCTGCGTGTTCCATGAGGAAGATATTCTGACTTTGTAGATGAAACATGCTTATGCTTTATTGTACAAGAAGTCTTATGTTTTTAAAGCAAATAAAGGTGTTTTTAAAAAGAAAAAAAAGAAAATACTGAATCTGAAGAGTATTCCACCTCATTATAAATAATAATAGCAGACATCTTTAATACTTTAAAATCAAGAACGTCTTTGTTATTACAATGGGTTGTTAATCCTGATTCATAAAAGAGACCGTGGGTCTGAGATTTTAAATTTCTGAAAAGCTTCCTGCTAATACCAGTGTTACTGTTGCAGGGACAAAATCTGTGCCAAGGGCTTGAGCACACTGCCTTCGGCCACAGGCAAGACACCCTAAATTACCTTCCAGCCTCTCTCTTCCAGAAATACTTCCTTTTCCCTCTAGCACACTGGGAACTTGGCAGCCTCATTGTTCACATGTGGTCACCATTCTCGCTCCAAGTTGATTCTTGAACTTGAACTGTCAATTCCTTTGTGGACTGAGACCCAGAGAGAGTCACTGATGTGGTGCCTTCATAAGATTCCAGAATAATTGCAGGTGATTTTTTGATCTCTGAAAATGGGAAAGGGAAAAAGTCTACTTCCAAGAAGAGAGAAGATATGAGTTTTACTCACAGAGAGTAGGTGCAAGAGGCAACAGGGGAAGAACTTGATGGATTCATAACTGTACTGCCATGCTAGGTCCAAGGATATTGCTGCTTAATGAGTTACCCTGCTGCCCAGGCTTAGTGAGGCTCTCTTCATGCTCCCTAAGGAGGGATAAGCTTCTGCCCTAAAGTACAGCAGGCTCTGCCTTTGCAAGCTAAGATTGCCTGAGGTCAGTAACCAGAGGCACAGCCATGTGGATGTGAAGAGCGAAGATTGTGTATCAAGCAGGATTACCACATATATAATATATTCTACGCATGTGCGCTGATTGTGAAGAACTTTTGCCTAAAATACATTATCCCAGGACATCTGTTACTTTAGAATTTGGTTCTAAATAAGCACAGATAATAATCATTAAGCTGCAGATGTTCCATGATGGAAGAATCTGTTAAGTGACATGTTAGAGTGAGTTTTATATTTCCATAAGCTAAGCAAACTGACTTAAAAAACATATATTTTTTAATGAGAAGCTCAGTGATCGATTATGTGAATGGAAACCCTTGCATTAGATATATATGTCTTTTACTAACAGACACCTGAATGACATTTTATTTTAAATAAAGGTATTTTTGAATTAAGTGTGTAAACCATTTATTATTTATACGTTTGACTGCTTAAAAGTTTAGCTTAATTGAGCAGAATGTTTGTGAACAAGCAATGCCATAAAAACATACCCAGTTTTTGGGGTATAACCAAAATCAACTTCTTGTAAACATCCAGTGATTAATTTGAATCCCAAACCACTAATAAATCCATCTAACATTAAATCGTAGGCTAAATCCATGTGTTGGAAGTAATCAGATCATTTTGATAACACAGATGTTAGAAGCTATCAGAGAAGCTAGGTTTTAAGGAATTATCAGGCTTAATATGTATCAAGTATTTAGACTATTCAAACATGAAGTCAAGGTACATTTGTTAATTTTAAACACAGTTCATTACATTGTTTATATACATCATTGGTCTTAAATTTTGTGATCAAGTCTATAGTATGCAATTGGCTTTGAGAAGAAGTAGCTACAGACCAGTCCTTGGGTGAATTTGCAGTCTAATTTTAATATCAACTAATAAAAAAAAATAAGTTATAAATTTGTAGCAACTTTACTGAAAATCTCTAGAAGAGCAAAGCCTTATCCTAGAATATTTAAAAAGTCTTGTAAATAGTTTTTCTTCAAAATATGAACAGCTCAAGGAAAGAAAAGCAAACAACAGGGCAGGCACTGTGGTGCAGCAAGGTTGAGCCCGTCATGAGACACAGGCATCCGGAATCAGAGTGCCAGTTCAAGCACACACTGCTCTGCTTCTGTTCTGTCTTCTTGCCAATACACTTGTGAGGCAACAGATGAGAGCCCAGTGGCCTCCATGGGATATCTGGATGGGGTTCCTGGCTCCTGGCTATTGCAGGCATTGAGCGTGAACTAGCAGATGAAAAATGTCTCTTTCTCTCCCTCTCTTTCTTTTCTCTCTCTCATTCTCTGTGTGTGCCCCATATCTCTCCCTCACTCTACCTTTCCACTAAATAAATAAACCTGAAGACAGTTTAGTGACTAATTATTTAGTTAAAATGCATACTGTGGGTACTCAGATAGCGTTCCTAGATCCTGGCTCCGGTTGGGTCCAGCTTCAGTTACTGGAACCATTGGGGAAGTGAACCAGTAGAGTAAAAATCTCTCTGTTGATCTGCTTTCAAAGAAATAACAATAAATAACCAAATAAATCAAGATAATTGCTAAAAAAAAAAAAACCAAATAACCTGATGTCAGAATTAGACCACAAATTAAACAGACATTCATATTGTTAGAATAAAAAGTGGGTATGCAGGATAGAATTAAATGCTGAAAAAGGTTAAACCTGTCTAGGGGGAACTGGAGACTAGAAAGAAAGATTATAAAACTCATAGAAATGAAAAACATGAACATTTTAAAATTCAAAGAATTGCTATAAAATTAAATAACATAATCAAGAGAGAGTTTACAAAATCTACAGAAAAAACTTGCATAAAATATAGCACCTAAGAGAAATCATTTAGCAGTTACTAAAATAGAATGAAGAAATGGCAAAATGAACTAAGAAAGTCCAAGATAGTTCTAATTAGTGACCCAGCCTGAGAGAATGGCAAAACCTATTGAAAAGGGAATGGCTTAAAATATTCCATAGCTCAAAGTCCTCGCCTTGAAAGCCCCGGGATCCCATATGGGCGCCGGTTCTAGTCCCGGCAGCTCCACTTCCCATCCAGCTCCCTGCTTGTGGCCTGGGAAAGCAGTCGAGGACGGCCCAAAGCTTTGGGACCCTGCACCCGCGTGGGAGACCCGGAAGAGGTTCCTGGTCCTGGCATCGGATTGGTGCTCACCGACCCGTTGTGGCTCACTTGGGGAGTGAATCATCGGATGGAAGATCTTCCTCTCTGTCTCTCCTCCTCTCTGTATATCTGGCTTTCCAATAATAATAAAATCTTAAAAAAAAAAATATTCCATAGCTCATAAAAGTTGCCAATGTGAAGATTCAGGAAGCACAGTGTATCATCTATAGAATAAATCAAAAGAAACCCACATTCAGAAACATTTTAATGAAACTTAGAGTATCATTAAAATATTAAGATACTAAAATAAGAAAAAAAGTATAGAACATGACCAAATGATTAAAAGATGGACAACCAAGTTCCAGTAACTAAAATGAAAACCAGCTTCAAATCAAAGAACATGTCAAATTTTACAAAAAATAAAATAAAAGTAAAATAAAATAAAAACAGAAAAAAAAAACCGTTTCTAACTTATGGTACTATTTGGATATATGCTTATTATCTTAAACAAAAAATATATATGTGTCATAAGAAAACAAAAAATTCATTCATTTCATTTAATTCATGAATATACATGCAATATTCTAAATAAAATATTATTAATTGAATCAAAATGCTCCTTTCAAATAACACGGCTTGGCCAAGATGATAAACTTGTTAGCACGATGCTCCCGGCCTGCGAAGGTCCTCCTTGAACACATTCGACATCGGCATCTCGCTTCATTCTTCCTCTAGTATAATGAGTTACCTAATGGACACCTGACATGTAATGGGTTGAAGATCAAAGCTGCACACACAGCTCTGTTGTGTGACTTCTTTCTGCCATCTGATCTCTTTTAGCCACCTTTACGCTTGTTAGAGAGGATCTTGCGAAGCCATTCCAAAAGCTGTTTAATTAAGCAGTGTGGATTCCTCGGGGTACGAAGCCACCTGCTGCCAACGCATCCTTTTCAGCTGACAGTGAAGACTTGCGTCACCCCTTCCTCTTGAAGACCATGTGCTGTGGTAGGAGCAGCAGAAACTCGAGTCTATGCCCTGTAATGAGGTAGGAACCTCAGGACCATTATTTGCAAAAATCTTCTCAGGCCTTTTCACAGTTCCCTATAATCATTGCTGTAATCTTTTGCAACTTCTGAGCAGAAAACAAAACTGCATGTTATTTAGGTCGACATTAACTGATAGTTGGCATATTCTTTTCAGACATCCAGACTCCTACAGAGAAAATGGTTTTAGTCTCAAAATTCATAAATATTAGTGACTTAAAAAGTGATTTATGGCCCATGTTTAGACCAAGGCAAAATATACATGCACACACACACAGAAGGGAGGGGATGAGGTAGTGTGTTTCATAAAATCGATGGGACATTTAATTAAAATACAAACCTATTTTTTTGTAAAAAATTTGGAATTCCTGCTTATGAGGTACCTTCCACATTGTCATGGAAAAATGCATGGATATCCAAAAATTATGTGTGAATATACATACAAAAAATGTTTGCCCCAAATTATGCATCACTTTGTCCTATTTTCTACAAATTTTTATGTCCTTATAGATCATTATGAATGTATGTTTTCTTAGATACTTACATTTAATATTTTCTTAAATTTTACATGTTAGATATTTTATATTTCATATTTATATACGATATTTTCATGTTATGTGCATGCAGGTAAATCAAGGTTACCAAGTCAGTAGAGACAAGAAAATTGTAGGCAGAATTTTGAAAAGATCTACAATGACTCCCACCTTCTGCTATTGACCTGCCCCACATGCAGTGGAATGATCTTAGAGACCTGCTTCCAGCACGGCTCAGAGCATGGTACCAGGAAAACCCGGGTGAAATGTGACTACCACTTTGCTAATGCATGTCTTTCTGTCTGCTAAGCTGTGAGTTGCTCTATAAAGAAACTTGAGTAACAAGTTACCGAGTGCAGCTTCCATTCAACAGTCAAGGAACAGCAGAGGCTTTCAGAGACCAGGACACCTTACAGGCAGCAGCCAGGAGAAAGTGCATATGGCTAACAACGAGTGAGCTTCACCAGGTGAATTTTACAGTGACTCCAGTCATGGATAATACTTAATTACAACGTAAATGACAACACACAGCCCAGGGTAACTTGCATTCATGACTTTCGGGAGCTGTCAGATAATAAATGTTACAGATATAAACCACTGAGTTTCGGAGCCATTTTTATGCAGCACCAGGAGTGAGGAATTTGAGAAACTGGAACTTGAGCCATTTTTCAAGCTTAAGAAATAGTATGTAAAGGAAATGATGGGACACCAGTTAGGACTTTCATGTGTAAGTCCCAATGCGAAAGTTTTGAATAAGAGATTGTACTTTATGATTGTTTTTAAGAAGCTTTGTTTTTATTCCTCTTGAACATTCTTCTATCACAAAAATGATCCAAAGAGTAATTATTTTGGAAACTGTAGTTGACAGATGTATTTATGACAGTAAAACTGATTACTTGCATGGTTCAAAAAGTCTTTAGAAGGAGTATACACAATTTTCAGGCAGCTCTATTTTCAGACCAGGATGGTTTCCCAATGAAACTGTTGAATTTATCTGGACAATAAGATGCTGGACTCTTTGCATGGTCCATGCTCACAATGAAGGAATCATGACTGGTTATGATCTCTACTGTTGTAACAATATGGAGGAATTCAATAATGAGGGGGTTGGGAGAGAGTTGGGGGAATCCCAGAGCCTATGAAACTGTGCCATAAAATGAAATAAAAAAAGATGTCTCCCACATCCAAATTAATAACTACTACTACAACTCTATTACTGACAGCTAATGATGGATTGTTACAATATAAAAATGATACAACACTCACATATAAATGTTCATGTAACATAGGTAATATTGTTACATATTAAAATTGTGGGACTTGAATCTTAAAAAAAAGACTGTATTGAAGATAATTTGCCAATAACTATTAGTAGTGAGAATTCATAAAAAAAAAATTCTAGAAAATTCTGCTATGTTTCCAGATGCATCATATTGGTTCATTCAAAACAAAAATACATACCTGGGAGACAAGGATGATTTTGATTTGGCTGTGTTTTCACTGTGGCTCCTCCTGCATGTTACATCAGCCTGATTTCAGAGTGGAACTATTGTGTGGTGAAGGGCTCTTTGGTGGTAGGGCTTAGTAGGAAGCCCTTCGTTTCTGGGAGTGTGCCTTCACAAACATCACCCAAGTCTGTCTCTGTGGCTGCTGGAATGGTAATGTGAGCTCTTACACACACAGACGCATGTCTGTGCTCTTACCATGATGTGTTGCTGTCTGTTGCCAATACCACACCGATGGTACAGGTGCGTCACCAACATTAAGCCTCATAAATGTGATCCAAGTTCAATTTTCTGTTTATAAAATTAGCAAACAGCTGTACTGGAAGTGGAGCAGCTGGGGATTGAGCCCCTGTACACATGTGGGAGACCTGGAAGAGGCTCCTGGCTCCCAGCTTCAGACCGGCCTAGTTCCGGCCATTGTGCTCATTTGGGGAGTGAACTAGTGAATGGAAGTTCTCTCTCTGTTGATAACAATGGCCAGTTTTGATTAAACAAATATTTTCTTGCTGTAATTATTGTTTATCCATGCATTCTCTCATTCATTTCCATTTAACAACTACCACTTGGTGGTCTGTGCTACACTGTTCTAGATTCCACCAAAGTCCTAATTAAAAACACCAGTGCAAATGGCTGCCTGTGTGGAGATTTAACCTGAAGAGACAGACAATATATCAGATAAACTGTGAGGAGAAATACAAGGAAGACAATATGCAGTAGGGATATAGCTGAATTTTTTAATAGGGCAGACTAAAATGAGATGCCAGGCTTTTTGGTGAATCTATGAAGGAAGTAGAAGAATTTACCAGAAGGATTTTCTTGGGAAAGAACCGAGCAGGGGACACAGGGATTGCATGGTCTTTCAGGAGGGGGCCCAGGAACTGCACGGTTCTTCAGATGTGGACACAGGGATGATGTGGTCCTTTAGAAGGAGTACCTCTTCTCCCTGGGAGCAACTGCAAGGAGGAATGTATGGCTGAAAAGAACTGGAGCAAGAGGTTAGAGGGCGAATTCAGGCACGAAACTTCCTTTCAGAACTTAGTAAGGTTTTAGTATTTTAGCCCAAATCACATGGGAGAGGCCTTCAGATGTTTCTTCTTGTTTCTGTAACACTACTATTCGGATTTTTTTGAATTTGTCTTGAGTTATATGAAACTCATGTTTGTTTCAAATGAAAATACCTCTAAAAGACATCTGCAAGTGTCCTCACTTAATTTGAATACCTTAATTTTTCTGAAAAAGGAAAGCACTTGAATAGTAACCCCCAAACCGATCTACTCAACATTAGTACTGTTTCAATCCCTCCTGTGTTAACCTTTCATGAGCTTCCTGGTGCCTGCTTTCACTCATGGCTTCCTGTGTCTCTATACAATCTTGTTCTTTCTGTTTTGTCTTCCCGTTTCTAGGTAGCAGAGATACCCGCATGTAGCCAAGGATGATAATATACAAAAACACCCACAAAAGTTCTATCATCTACCCATGCCTTCTCATGTCAGATGTCTGATGTGCTACCTGAACAAAGTTATCTCAGACTGTTGTATTTCAGGAAGAGATGAGTCTCGACAAGACTGATAATATGGTCACTTCTTGGTGAATTCATCAATTATGTCCTTATCTAAACCATATTTAGTGTTTCTTTTCTTTTTCCTTCTTCTTTGTTTCCTTTTGTATCTTTTCAATAATGCCATTTGCATCTATTTTATTTATTTATTTATTTATTTATTGCAGAGTCATATATAGCGAGAGAAGAGGAGAGACAGAGAGATATATCTTCCGTCCAATGATTCACTCCCCAAGTGACCGCAACGGCCGATGCTGCACCAATCCAAAGCCAGGAGCCAGTAGCTCTTCCAGGTCTCCCATGCGGGTGCAGAGTCCCAAGGCTTTGGGCAGTTCTTGATTGCTTTCCCAGGCCACAAGCAGGGAGTTGGATGGAAAGTAGGGCTGCTGGGATTAGAACTGGTGCCCATGTGGGATCCCGGTACGTTCAAGGTGGACTTTAGCTGCTAGGCCACAGTGCCGGGTCCTGCATCTATTTTTTATTTATCTATTTTTACTTAACATACAGTTATCGTAGTGTTGATTTCTAATGGAATTATTAAGCACCGTATAGACAGCTTATTTTGCTTGAATCAAGAAATCAAAGCAATGTTTCTGTTGCTATAATCTTAATTTAAGCATAGTTTACTATCTTTGGGCTCAGTGCTTCATTGCTGCGTTTATGATGATTACAACCTTTGAAAGAAGATTCTTGATAAGCCAGGCCGCTGATGACAGGGCGCACTGAGCTGGAGGCAAGGAGAGCTGAGAGTTTTTTTCCATGACACATACTCAGCAAGGAGGTTAGAACAAAAAGAGACCTTGAGGAAATCTGCACTGTCACACCCTTTATGTTTAAAGCAATAACACCATCATTCTTACCTCTTCTCACATGTGCCAAAAAGCTAACATCATCATTCTAACCGCTTACGGACTATGCAACTGTAGAAGACCAGAAATGTTTAAAAAAGCTGTGATGGAAACCACAGTGACTGGTGTCTCCTGTTAAATAGAGCAGAGATGGCCAAGTCAGGGCTGCACAGAAGCAGCACAGTCAGCAGGAGCCTCAGCTTCGGAGGGCCACGCTGGGATCCTGTCTCCCTGTCTTCTGTCAATTCCCTTGCTCGAGGTGGTTTAGTGGCCCAAGATGGCTGCTGGAGTTCTAGCCATCACAGCCAGGTACCAGCAAGGTGAGTTGGAAGACAAGGAAGGGTCAATAATGTTCTACCAGCGGCAGCTGCCACCTTCAAACAGTCCTCTTGGAATGGAAAAGTCCCTGCCCTCTTTATGCATAGTTTAGCTCTGTTCTGAAAACCTGCAGTAAACCTTGAGTTACCAGCACTAAGCTCTGGTCTAGAAACACTAAATGGAAAAGTTGTGAAATAAACAATTGATGAGTTTCAAACGTGTGCCTTATTCTGAGTGATAAGATAAAGCCTCATGTCCTTCTGATCATCCCACCTGCAATGTGAGTCATTCATTTTCCTGGCACAGCCATACTGCCTGCAGCATCACCATTAGACACCTAGTAACCTTGATTGGGTCAGCTGCCAAGGTAAAAAAGTCTTTATGTTCAAGAAAGCCTTACTTTATTTAGTAGTGGCCTCAAAGCATCTCGATACGCCACAGAGTTGCTGGAAAACGTTTCCTTTAACGAAAAGGTGAAAAATCATAATTAGTAAAGAAACAAGAAAATAATTGTATGCTGACGTTGCTAGGGTTTATGGTAAGAATGAATCATTTATCCATTAAATTAAGGTTAGAAAAATGCTAGTTCTGCTTTCTCACTTCAATCTGCAAAAGTTATGGTCTCAGTGCGTGACAAATGCCTGGTTAAATGTGTGGATAGGAGACATGAGCAGAAAGCATGTTCAGACTGAGGGTCACGCAGCGTGCCAAAAATCACTGAGCTGATAGCAAGACTTCAGCATGGGGGCTCTGAAATGGGCGACACTAGGCAGGAGCTACACCCGTATTAGAATTGATTAAAAATGAAAAATACTGAAAACACTGGAGAGATTTTATTTGCTGGATGTGAACAATCTTCTGTTTCACTTTCAAAAGAACAGAAGAAATTAAGGATAAAAAAACTAATATGCAAATTATAACATGTATATTATACACACATACATGGACTTTCAAGGTTTATTAGCATACTGGGACATAAAGGCACTATATAGTATGTGTCTCTACTCTTAACAGTAGGACTCTCGATGAAACTTACAAATATGCCTGTAAATTACAATACAGGCATATTTGCCTTTTCCTATACTTACCATGTCATGATGCACTTAATTATCGGAACATTAAAGATAATAACCATTGAAATGAGAGGTTATGCTTTTGTGATAACATAGGGACAAGTAATGGGGGGGGCAATGGGCAGGCAGCTGGGAGGAGGAATGAACCACCATGCCTATAAAACATGGAAAAATAAATAAACAATAAGTACCTTCCAAAGCAAGTCCTCAGCTGACACACAACCTGCATCTCCTGGAAGAAGATATCCAACAGGAACGACATTCAGGAAAGTGCAAAAGAGACACCAGGGTGTAAGAGATGGAGACAACAATCTAATTATAGAATTCTTGCCAAGGGCTTCAGCAAAACAAACCAGGCACTTCAGATAGCACAGATTTACACACATCAACATCATGTACTCTGCAAGCATTGTGTCTTCATGGCTCTGTAACTCAGTCTCACCCACAGCAGATGGCCCACCCTCTCCTGGACGGGGGCCCAACACCATGAACCAGTGTCTGCATCATTCGCCCCATCTCTCCTCATCTCATCAGCTAGCACTGTGTCCTCTCACATCACCACAAAAACAACAGTTAATGGAGCACAAGAGATCATTTTGAGAAAGTGCTGATGTTCACATTAATTCTAGTGTTCTATTAGGCTACTGGTTATTAATGTTATTAATGTATCTAATTTATAAACTAGATTTGATCATTGGTGCGTGTGCCTGGAAGTAAGCACATTCCGTATTCAGTTCCAAATTTTCTGCAGCTTTACACTTCTCCTAGGGCACTAGCTGTTCTACCTGTTTCATTCTCCATCTCTAACCACAAGATAGAAGAGACAATATAGACATTGAACTTGCAACATTTCAACTTTAATAAAAATGTCAAGATTTTATTCATAGGTTTTTACAGTCAACTTATAATACACTTTATGAATATCAGCCACATAGTTTGTCCAAATTTCTAAATCATCTTCATGTATTAACTTATTCTCATAACTACTCAATGAGGAGAGAACAATGAGTATTGTTTTGTAGCTGAGGAAATTGAGGCATTTAAAATGTGAATTTAAAGAAGGAAAATAAAAGCCAAGATGTAAAACCAGAGGTTAACAAATACGTTTTGTAAACAGGCAACTAGCAAATGTTTTAGTATTACTGCTCATAAGCTGCCTGTGCACCTGTTTGTACCCTCATACTTCAAAATGCAATTCATGATACACAAACAGTTCTGATTCTCTTCCTTTAACAGTCCCTGAAGTGAACCTTGCCAACCTTTACAAAAATCCATCTCAGCTCTCTGGGAGGAAACATGACTGGGTAGGAAACAGAGATATTTATCCCTTAAAGAGTTAGTGGATTTGTCTCTCTTGTAAAAGAGAGCAGGATTCAGAATCTATTAATTGGAAACCAGATTAAAAAGGCAATGGATCAGGGCCTTAATAAAAGATTTTTTTTGTCATTTCAATTTCCTTCTTTTGTATTTGCCTCCTTATCCTCCTAATAAAAACTTAGTTTATGCTTTTGGGAAACTCATGGTAAAAGTTCATGTATTGCACAAGTGAGTGTGGGTTGGTTGGGCTTTCCTACAGCATCAGCTGGCAGATGCTGGCTGGGGACAAATTCTGTCAAATTAAACTGCAGGACGAGCTGGAGAGTGCATGATCCAGAGTGGGAGTGGCCCAGTAGGGAAATAATAGTTGCAACCTCCCTAGTGCGTTGCCACTCCGACTGGTGAGCGTGAGAACCAGGACTGGGGCAGGCATGGATAGGCTAGTGGAGGTTACTGTGGGTTGTTCCAATAGACTATAATTCACATTGATTTGTATGAGAGCTGAGTGTGTGGTGGGCAGGGTTGGGATGAGGTGCAACAGCCATTGGTTTGTGCAGAAAACAGGGCTGGAGACTGAACTGACCCAGCAATTGCAACCACCTGCATATGCATTAGCTGATTGGGGCTACGGACTATTGTTACACCCTGTAATGGCAAGCACACACAGAATCAGGTCTGGAATCACTTCAGACATAGTTTCTCTGGGAATCCCCCAACTAAATTGCTGGACTCAGTATCCCAACCATGGAGAGGATTGCAGCTTCCGAGGTCTGACCGTGGAGTGCATGTGTCAGAGCTGGGCTTTCTCAGTGGCTTAGATGGAGCAGTGGACAGCGTATCCAGGTGCATTTGGAGGATATGACAGTCCATTGGAGTCTGCAAAGCACACCTTGCACCATGACAGAGGACATAGCAAATTGATCTGCCTCAGCCAAATGTTGGCAGTGAATCTCTGGGCAAAAGGAGACTCTAAGGTGGACTATACCAACCAGTAGATTCTGGAAAGATTTCACCATGCTTGGAGTGGCAAGACTGGCAATAATTCAGAACTGTTCAACTATCAAAACCTCCTAGGCAGGACCCTCTCGAAGCTGCCCCACATTGGGGACCCGCAGGTGGTGTCAGGTGACACCTCCTCCATCACAGGGTACAGAGGCTGTAGGGAGGCTGGATGTGGCTTCCCCCAGTTCAAGGAAGGAAAATAAAAGAAAATGCAGAAACAATGCTCTCATCCACCTTCCTGTAGCCCTTGGCCATTATCACCCTAATTAACCTCATGAAAATCATAAAAATAAGTGAATTTTTAAAAAGAAAAAAAGTTCACATATTAAAGCCATAGAGAATATTACTGTTAAGAAGTGTGTTTAGGGCTCAGCAGCGTGGCCTAGTGGCTAAGGTCCTCGCCTTGATCCCATATGGCCGCTGGTTCTAATCCCAGCGGCTCCACTTCCTCTCTATCTCTCCTCCTCTCAGTATATCTGACTTTCTAATAAAAATAAAATGGATCTTTAAAAAAAAAAAAAGGAAATGTGTTTAAATAGTTTTAATCATCTTCCCAAATTTATTCAGTTCACATAAATTACCCCTACACACACACACACACACACATACAATCACAAAGAGAATTTTATCAAAATAGTTTCACAATATTAACTTTAGTCTTAATATACCTTCCTTAAGTTTCATTGTTATGGAAATGTCATCATGATAGATTATTTTGTTACCATGATATAGCTTTTTCTAAATTCTCCCATTAAGAATTATACTATAAATATTGATGTACTGAAGAATTGCTTACTTGTAAATCAAAGATTGTTTATTTTTTTTCTTTTGAGGTACTAGGAAATGGAAAGAGTTGTCATAGGGCTTTTTCTCGAGTCCTTTACATCTCAGATTTTTAAGATTTATTTATTTTTATTGCAAAGTCAGACATATATAGAGAAGAGGAGAGACAGAGAGGAAGATCTTCAATCCAATGATTCACTTCCCAAGTCACCTCAACAGACGGTGCTGCGCCAATCTGAAGCCAGGAGCCCAGAACTTCCACGCAGGTGCAGGGTTCCAAGGCTTTGGGCTGTCCTCAACTACTTTCCCAGGCCACAAGCAGGGAGCTGGTTGGGAAGCGGGGCCGCCGGAATCAGCGCGCATATGGGATCCTGGCACGTTCAAGGCAAGGATTTTAGTCGCTAGGCCACTGTGCCAGGCCCAGTGTCACAGCTTTTAATACACTAAACATTCTCTTGCCTAATCGTGGTTTGGCAGAGAAAAATCACCATAATAGGATCTCTTTTTGGGCCCGGCGGCGTGGCCTAGCGGCCGTATGGGCGCCGGTTCTAATCCCGGCAGCTCCACTTCCCATCCAGCTCCCTGCTTGTGGCCTGGGAATGCAGTCGAGGATGGCCCAAGGCTTTGGGACCCTGCACCTGCGAGGGAGACCCGGAAGAGGTTCCTGGTTCCTGGCTTCGGATTGGCGTGCATTGGCCCGTTGCGGCTCACTTGGGGAGTGAATCATCGGATGGAAGATCTTCCTCTCTGTCTCTCCTCCTCTCTGTATATCCGGCTTTCCAATAATAATAAAATCTTTAAAATATATATATATATATATATATATATATATATATATATATATATATATGATCTATTTTTAATTTCTTTAATTCTTCCATTTCTTTGTTAATTTTCTTCCCCAGACTCATTTAACATAGAGTAGGGTTCAAGTTCAATGCTACGTGGAGCCCTGTGAAGTTTATTACAAAGGTGCCCAATGACCACAAGTATATAAAACACAGGCCAGGTCATTTTCATTTTGAAAAGTTTTTTGTTGGATACCCACTATGAGTGAGACATTGTTCTAGGCATTGTGTTCAATGCCGGTAAAGGAATTGAAAACAACTATTTGGCTAAGCACTTTCTATCTAGCAGTGGATATGGATTGATCAATCTATTGACTCTCATGGTGTACTGCAAGTTAATATGTAGAAGTAAACAAATATCTCGTAGGATAATTAAATCTCAGTGGGGATGTAATTGCTGAATAGCATTCTAAAACTCTGGAGACGACAGAACTCCAGCTCATTAAATCAACAAACTTCCATTACATGCGCAGACAGTCTGTACCTTCCCTCCAAAGAAAGCACCTTATTTTCTCTAACGGTCACATCAGGATTTATTTGTAACACAATATGTTTAGTTACAACAGTCTTGAGAGTTATAATCCTTTCAAGCACTTCCGCTTCTTGAAAGCATTTCTATACACTGGATATGGGACTACTTAAGCCCATGTGTGATGTAACCCTCATTGTCCCGGGCTGTTCCTGAAGCTGATATTCACTAAGAAAAGCTGAAGTATATGTTGATTTTGTGTATGGCTAGCATTTAGCTGGAATGATAGAAAATGGACATGGTTAATCATTTTATCAGACAAAAAAATATGAGTTACAAAAGCTATGTATATAGAGGAACTAGGTGGGGGGGAGGTAATTGGGGAGGGGATAATGGAATATGGAACTGTATCATAAATGATAATAATAATAATAAAATGTAAAAAAAATTTAAAAAGCTATGTAACTGGCTCCATATAAAACCTACATATATAGCCCAAATCTAAACATTTAAATCTTACATGAAAGCCATCACTTCCACCAAATCATTCAATTGAAATATTTTTCTTACTTGGGGAAATTATATCTTCATTTGATCTGTAATTAAGTCACAATTAATGTTAATTGTTCTAATTAAAGACTTGTATCATTTCCTTATGATGGGATCCCCTGTAGCCTGTTTTAAATTAAATCCACTGGAAATAATAAGTCATTTCTTCTGATGTATGTCCAAGTCTCTGAGTCTCAGATCCAGACACTTCAAACAATTTTTTAAATGACTCCACTCACTTAGTTTTCATTTTCATTTAGTTTATAAATCTTCTGGAAATGCTTCAGAAGAAAAAATTAAAATTTAGTATCACTTCCTATAGTTGGATTATTCGTAAAAATCTCAGTAACCACTTCTACAAAGAATAAAACTGAAGACTGAGAAACAAAACCCACTGCTACTTACACATGAGTCATAGAACAGGAAAGACAGCACAGCAATTGTTCTTCACTTCTGACATCCAGTCAGTAGTTTGGAATCCTGTGCCCGAAGAACCAGATCATCCCTTCAATTCAAAGAATATGGCAGACATAGATGTAAATTGTACCTATCTTCTTCCCAGAGAATTCATGAAATTGGTGGGTGGCTGGGAGAATCGACAGAATTCACTTCTGTGTGATAGCCAAGGTGGGGCTTGTAGGGTCTCCCATGTGTGTCACAGCAGCCCAAGCACTAGGTTATTCTCTGTTGCTTCCCAGGTCCATTGGCATGGAACTAGGTCACAAACGAAACAACCAACATTGAAACCAATGCTCCCATAAAAGACGCTGGCATTGCAGGCAGCAGGTGAAGTTGTGCTGCAATGCCAGACCCTTGCACTCTGTCACTTTTTTCCTCCCAGCAGTCACGTGTGTGTGTGTATTTGGGGATAAGATGTAAAACCCATCTTAATATAAAATGCTGGAATGCAAAGTGGAGTGTCTCCTGAGGGAAGTTCCCCCCCTTTTTATCCAAAGTTGTTTCTAAGTGGAAGTAGCATCCTCTCACATAAATTTGTTCTTTTATTGCAATGTGGATGCTGTGGGCACGGGTGTGTGCCTCAGCCATCAGCTATATAAGCCTTCGGGTTTCATAAAAGGAAGAGCTTTTCTGGCGCTCTCTTGTTAATCCTGGATTAAACTGCAAGGCATATTTTTTCCTACTCCCCTTTTTTTGAGAAAACAAGTTTCCACAATAACCAAACTGATCATCTTTGGAAGGACACAAAAGTGTGTAGTAGTGTTTCTATACAAAGAAATGCAACGTCATGGAGTATGACTTGATACTTTGGAATGAAGGGAGCATGAATAGAGTAGAACTACGCAATTATGGTTTCCTGATATTTATAACTCATAGAGCCCAGGATAGAAACCAGCCATGAAGTATAGCTCTTTAACACGGATTGGATTGTGAACCTAATTGCTGCTTTTGCTTAGCATTGCACCAGGAGGACAGAAGTGGAAATAGAGTGAAAGATTGAAACTAGCCCAAAATGAAACATTATTTCCATTTTTAAAGATGAAGTTTATAAAGCTCAGGTATTGCTTTGTCTAGGAAAGTTTTAGTATTGTAAGAACTGATATCAACACGGAAGGGCATGTGCCTGGATTGCCTGCATGACAGCTTCTGGTAAAACTCTCTTGCTCTAACTGGAGATACCATCAAGTAACCTGGATTAGGCCAAGCCTGGTATCCAATGCTTAGGAAAAGATGGGTCTTGAGAAAGTAAAAGAACTGCGAGGAAGCAATGACAATGTTAGCTTATGTGCTTGACAAGCGGTGGAAGAATAATGGAGGCTGCTTGGTGATTGGATGCAGGGAACAGTGTGGAACTACCCCTTGGAAACAGACTGGAATTTGCACATCAGAAGTCTTGCCCTTTTCAATAACCCTGTTAAGTGGATCCCTGCCCTTTCTCAGGGGCAGATGAAGGGACTCTTCCTGGCCTGTACCAGTTAGGGTTATTAGGCCCAAGATTCTGCAGGTGAAGCCCAGGGAGGAACTTGCCCAATTTCATGGCCAGGAAGTACTCCCCGCAACCAGATCCCAGAATATGAAGGTGGGAAGAAGAAACGATGGATCATACCTGTATCCGTGAACATTCCAGAATGAATGCAGAAAAGGCATCTCTTTACTGACATGTCAGCTTGGTCTCTTTCTCACATCTGAAATTCTTTTCTTGCACAAAAATCAGAACTCTGGGTTAGACGTTTTCTGTGATGGAACCAAGTGAATGTGAACGCTTTCTTGCATCATTGTGTCTAACCAAAGGTTGCAGGAGGGGCCCTTTCATATTATACAGCCATTTGATTGAACGTTGGAAACTGCTTCCAAATCTGAAAAGACATTCTGCTGCAAGACAATGTCATACTGCAACAATCAGAATCAATTACAGTTTTCAATCATTTATTCTATGTCGGCATAGTTAACACTTTAGGAAATCACAGTTTTAACTCAATTTTCTCAGCAATCTATTCTACAGACTTTACTACCAGTCCCATATTACAGAATATGGTACTGAGGTAGACAGAAACTTACCCAAAATCACTGAAAATTGAGGGGAGCAGATTTTAACTCAGACAGTCTAGACTGCAAGTCTAGACATTCAGCCACCATATGGTGCTGCTTCTCAGTAACAATAAAACCTGGTTTTCACACAGGAAAATGGAAATAAAATGCAGAGCACATCTTTACTGTGTTTCTTGCACTGTGTTCCTGTTAGCTCTGTCTCTACCTCTTTCCTCGCTGATTAATCAATAAATTCCAATAATGTCACTAACTCCTTCAAATTGTATCAGAGTGCTTGCTTTTCTTTGTCTTGATCAAGTAAATTGATTTGTTTCTTTCGAGTTTTCCTAAAAAGTAATCCTATAAGAAGGGAGAAATAAGATCTTACAATGTTAAGGCAGCTACTTAGATATTAACCCGCGTGTGTAAGAATGAGGGGTTAAAAGAGCTGCTAACCAAACATGCAGTTCTGATTTCCTAATGTTTATAATTTAGGCTTATTAAGCCCAGGATAGGAATGAGCTGGTAATGTGTAGCACTGTGACACACATTGGAGTGTGAGTTTAATGATTGCTTTTGCTTAGCATAATACTGCGGAGGCAGAAGTGCAATAGAGTGAAAGGCAGGTCCCTTTTGAGATGAGAAAAGGGGAAACAGCCTTTCAGAGGGGGCACACCACTTATTTCTCCCCTAGAAACTGCCTTTACCAAGAGAGAATCACCAATCCCACCATCTGATTTTTTTTCTTTTGTTTTGGGTTATAATGAGCAAGATGGACAAGATGCAATTCTGGGCCTCTGAGGGATTGCAGCTCTGGCTCTCTGATGGGTTTTATCCTTGCCCTCTGATTGTCAGCTGTTTTTCTACTCCCCTGAATTGTGTCTAGAAGTCTGGCAAGTTTTTTCCAGGAATACTCTCTTGAGATCTCTCCCCTGACTGCTGTTGCAGGAAGCTTCTGACTTAAATAAATGTTGCTTTACTCACTGTCTTGTGGAAATTTGTCTAGGTCACTTTCTTCATTCCCACAGCAAGAGGGGCCAAAGGAAATGGGAAGAAAATAAATGTATGCACAATGAAATGAGGGAACAAGTCTTGGAAGCAGGACCAGGCTTCTCTTCTGTCTCCTCTAGCCCAAGGTGTCCTTGCTTGCCTGCTCTTTAGCAATGGAATGCATTGAATAGAGGGAGTGATATAAATGGGTATACAAGCTTAAAATTACTGGACCAATAGAGTCTTTTGCATCTCCATTAGATAAGAACTTTTATGGTCACCATTGTCTGAAGGGCTTTAAGGAGAATTTCACATCCCCAAATCTCATACGCATGTGCACAAAACCCCCAGAATGAATGGACATTAAGCTCTTAGTCAGGTGGCTGGTGCAACTGATGGAACAAACCTGACCCTACACTGGCTGGTACAAACCATAATCAAGTCTGAGATCACACCAGGCAAGGTTTCTTGGGGGACTCCCCAACCAGATCACTGGGCTGAAATCCCAGCCACAGGAAAATCACCATGTATGTGGTCGGGCCTTGGAATGCATGCATTCGGATTGCGCCTCTTCATTTGTTGATGCCTGTGCAATGGACAGTGTGCCCAGCTGCACACAAGGGACATGACAGCCAGCTCATCTAGACAAACAGTGGATGCGGGGAGCCTTGCCAAAAGATGGAAAGTAGAAAAGGTTGAGCAACTATCCTGGTCAAGTTTTGCAGTAATTGTCTGGGTCTGTGAATACACTATGATGGACTTGGTCAACCAACAGACCTTGGAAGAAATTTTTCAGCCCTGAACTATTAAAATCACTCAGGTAACACCCTCATAACACTATTCCCCACATCAGGGTTTCTAAGACATCATCAAATGACCATCTCCCATCCCAGGTGCTGACGCAGTGTGACAGCAAGAAGCAACTCCCCTGCCCTCCCAGGACTCCCACCCACCCCTCCATTGACACAGGAGAAAAAAAAACTGAACTGTTTGTCACAACCACATTCCTGCATTTCTCAGCCCTCCGCACCGCACACATGGGTGTGCCTCCTCTCAACTATATAAACAATATTAAAAATAAAATTAAAAATTAAAAAAAGAAATTCTGTTTCCTTCTGTTTTTTTCACCACACCAGCACACCTTATATGTGTGTATGCATTCCATATTCCACATTCCATATTCCATATTCCACATTCCATATTCCATATTCCACATTCATCTTATTTCAAGGGTGTGTCTGTTAGCAACTGGTTGTCTCTCAGCTTTAAATCCACCCTTCTCCGCCCTGCTTTGTAATGCTGAAAGGACCCTGTGCTGTTTCTCCTATGACCACTGCCCTGCTTTAGGCAACCTCAGCCAGGGACTTCCCTCTTGTTTTAAAGCACAGGACTTTGCTCTGGCTGTCTCCGGACTGGCACACGGTGGGCCGAGAAGCATTCACAGCAGCAGACCCTCCTACAGTGGGATGCTTCCTGCATTCCACCTGCGTTCTGCCCACAGGCCCCCAGGATTCTGCTGCATGGACTCCTACCTCGCTGACCCTCCTGGTCAGCACGTTTCTCCGCCTGGTCCTGAGTACCAGTGACTACCAGAGCCAGTCTCGGGTTTCTTATTTTCCCAAAAGCACATGGAGCATGACCTCTGTGCTGGTCTCATGTTTTAATCCCTTCTGCTCACCTTTTATCACTTTAAGTTAGTCATATTTTGTTAACCATATTCCATAATTAATTTACTCCGCCAAAATTACTGGTGTAGTTTCTGTCTTTTGATTGGCTGCTGGTTCATCTTAGTGTACTTCAGAATGATCATATAAATGAAGTTTGAAGTCTACATATGAGGAAATCTTCAAAAGTTCTTGTAAAATGTATATTAAGAAAAAATGGCATATTTGCATTTCAAAATATATTTTGAATAAAATATTTTTTCCAGTTAAAAATAAATAATTGACCTCTTTCTATTGTTAGTTTCCATAGACCCCCAGAAACAGTGATAGAAACACTATGAATATGTATTCTATGAATGAAATCATGAACAAGATGCTTCAATAATGCAATTGATTTTTACCTAACTATATGTTATTAATCTTGATAAACAGGGGAAAAAAACAACAACAGGCAACAAAGTTACCCTCATCCAGGGAAAATATTTTTTTATTTCAATATTCCCTATAATTTGCTCTTTTATTATACTTCTAATTTAATCTTCTTTACAATTTTCCCTATATAAAATTTAGAACCACTTTTGGAAAATTTAAACATGATTTGCAGAAACATTATCCAGTAATTATTAAGCAGTAAACTCTTTGATTCTCAGTCCACCTCACACATTGGACTTGTGGACTCCCACTATTTGTTCCTGAGCGCTACAGATTCTGATGTGTGCGGGCTGAGTCTATGTGATGCGTAACGGAGCGGTGTGCAAAGTTCTGAGTAAACTCCTCTATTGTTCTTCACAGTACCACTTGAAAATGTCAAGATGAATTGGATCTTATTTTCAAATAAAGTGACCACAATGGAACACTGAATTACTTTTTTCCACGGGTATTTGATTTTGTCAGGACTTTAGTTCTTGGATATTCTTCAAATTTGCACTTTAAAAAATCAAATAAAAGATCAACAGTCGTTGTTTTTATGCTTTCAGTTGGTGTATATACACACAGGTTACGACTGTAAAAACCTATCTTAATTAAACGTTTACTGAAATGGCATCACACATTTAAAACCAAATTTAAGTAATACTTCAAGCTCTAAAACAAAGTTTGCATTTATTTGTTTTTTAAATTTAAGTCTATTTATTTTCATTGTGCTTTTTTGCACTAATAAAATCGAAAGGAATTCTGTTTTTGTTAGTGGCCATGAATGATCCAGGTTACCATGGTGCCAGATAGAGATATTCTCCAAACACGAAGGAAATTCTTGTCATTAAGGAACACAAAGCATGAGACAAGAGGCTTGTAATTTACCACACTTTATCTTTTTCTTCTATTATTATAAAAAAAATGTGAATTTCTGAAATATAGGCTACTTGGTGCAACTGCGGCTTTGTGTAAAATACCAAACATACGATTTAAACAGTATATAATAGAACATAAATATCAAATAAAATAATAATTTTAGTAACTTTTCCCACTTGGATATATTAAAGAAAACTAGTATTTTTGGAGGCTTAGAAATGACTGTTTCATTTGGAAAATTGAGAGTATCTGACGATCATTACAGGAAGTATCTAATTCACAATTAGATGCCTCTGTTAAATACTGTGATGTGCTTTGACATTAATTCGCTTAATCATCTTTATGAACAAGATCCTTTATTTTTTCCTCTAGAAAATATTCAGAGCAGTTGTTAGTTTGAAACATTTGGATAAAACACTGATGTTTTCTGCTGCTAAAACTGGGAGCGAATTCTGCATGAAATGCGAAAGAAATAGGTGGGGATAAGTTCACCTTTATTTTCTTAAATATTTTATACTGAGATGCTTTGATGGCTATAACATTTCAGTATCATATTATTATAATGAAAAGTAAAAGATTCTTTCGAAATTCTTGTACGTGGGTACCAGGGTGATAGCCGAGTGATTACAGTCCTTGCCTTGCACGCAGCAGGATCCCATATGGGCGCCGGTTCTAATCCTGGCTGCTCCACTTCCCATCCAGCTCCCTGCTTGTGGCCTGGGAAAGCAGTCGAGGACGGCCCAAAGCTTTGGGACCCTGCACCCGCGTGGGAGACCCGGAAGAGGTTCCTGGTTCCTGGCTTTGGGTCAGCTCAGCTCCGGTTGCTGTGGTCACTTGGAGAATGAATCAACAGAGATCTTTCTCCCCATATCTCCTTCTGTCTGTATAAGTGCCTTTCAGATAAAAATAAATATTTTTTTAAAAGAAGAAATTATTGGACCTGTAATTGCTGACCCTTTCCATACCTAGCTAATTGGATTATTTTGTTACACATACAAATAGAAGACCCGCAACTCTCGTCAATTGCAAAAAAAAAAAAAAAAAATCAGATTTTTTGTTTGCATACTTTAGGTTAGTTTAATTATCTTCACAACTATTTTTTCCTGGTTAACTGGTTATATGGAAAATAAAATACCAAGAGTTCAGACCTTGTTCCATAATCAGCAACCACTAGTCTTATTTGTGTGTATGCATTCCATATTTTTGCACTGACATATAACTTTAACTCACAGTGTTACTGAGTGATGGATTATAGAACCACACACAGGAGTGTAGATATGTGGGTGCTCAAGTCACTTCCATAAAATGCAATGGTATTTTCATGTAACCTTCTGGCATCCTGATATATACTCTAAGCTACCTCCATATTACTTATAAAGTCAAGTACATTACGAATGACCCCTGCATGTGTGTGTGTCACTGGATGTGATCTGTTTATTTCCCATGTCATTCCTAATCCCAGATGCAATAGCTTTAGACCCAGTATCATTGGAATCAATACCAACTTTGAGAATTCAATACATTTTAATTCCTAAAAAAATATTAACAGTTGAACCTCTCAGTAAAATTTAAGTGACTATAAAATCTCTTCCTGTGGCATCGGGCTTCATGTCTAAAAACAACCACTTATTGCAGAAAAGATGTATAGAATATGTGGAAAACGTGTAGGCTTATTCCCTTGGTGGGGGTGGAGCAGCCGTCATGGACATCACAGAGGCTTGTATGAAATACAGCAACTCAGATCCACTGTCCAACTAACACAAGTTAAAATGTGCATTTTGACAGGATACCTACGTAATTTAGAAGCACTTTGCACATGAAAAACACAGCTGTCTTCTCAACTCTTTTGTTTCTTTCTCTGCAACCAAATGGAAATTTGACATCAGCAGAGGGCAATTTGTGTTAAGCTCAAAATCCTCTACGGTAAGGACAGCGTTCTATAGCAAGGTCCATGCCCACATCCTTTTCTCCCTGCATCTACATACTGGAGCATGTATCTAGCGATGACATATGTGCAAAGATATTTCATCCTGACATATGAAGTCTGTGATCATGGGAGGAGTCATGGAGGCAGCATTTCATTTGACAAAAAGTATCCAGAGAAGTGCATGATAGTTTCATTAGTGAAAGCTGCCCTGCTGTCCAGTTTGCAATGGGAGAAATAAGTTCAGGAATAAGAAATAAGTAGACAGAAGACAAAATTTTATTTTACCTCTCAACAGCAAATTTTAAGGTCAAACAATAAATTCTTTATTTAACTTCCTGTCTTCCTGGAAAGGACAAATCGCCGTACAGACCTCTCAGGTAGCCAGTGTTCTCAAAACAAACAGGAGAGAAGGTCTGACAGGCTGTACTCAATGTGTTGAAAATAGTGCATGAAGGCCATGGTACAGGAAACGTTCAAGTCTCTGTTTCTGTTAAAATCTTATAAACAGTCACCAAACCCACGTTTTGAGAATACCATACAATAACAGTAACTACGCACTTATTATTTGCTGATATTTTTATTGAGGTTTGTTGCTCATGATTTTACATGTGATTGTACAGAGCATTTAAGAAAAAAAAAGGAGGATGAAAAGATTGTACAAGGGGAAAGATCCAATAGTTTGTAATCTGGACAGTGTCTACGATAATAATGCCACTTGTAAATACCTGGATATGAGAATCCTAAGAGACCAAAACTAGGATATATTCTTCTTTCTAAAAAGTGATTTTTTTTTCTCATCAATGAGGAACCGCTCGATTAGTTGTTAGTTTTTCTGTGTTTCTTTCTTTTTAATAAGCTGTTAATTTAAAAAAAGAAAAAAGTTCTGGAATTAGATTTAATGCTGGGTGAGAGGGAAAACAATATGGAAAGACTTCCAAACCACCCACCCACTTCCAATGCATTCACAGAAGCTAAACGGAGAAAAATGACTGTGACTCTACACAGCTTGACCTCCTAAGTAACAGGCAAAGAGCAAGTCAGAATGCACAAGCAACCAGAACGCACTGCGGTGGGCTCCAGCTGGCTCAAGGCATAGCACTTTTCATTACCAAGACGGTAAGGGAAAGTGTTATTCTCAAATGAGGCATGAAAACCAACTCTCAATGCTTTCTCCCCATCTTTCTGGATTCAAAGCACAAACCATTGGGACCATTTGAAATTCAAAGCATTATGAGGACATTTAGGAGGACCAGTTCCTGAATTTCACCCCCTAACATGGCCACTGCGCTGTGAGAATTGAGGATACTCAATACTTTTTGTCAAACATTCTTGGAGGTCAAGCGTTAGTTTGTTTTGATGTCAGGACTATTTTTGCTTGTTTTGTGTTCAGAAGAATCAAAGGGCTTAAAAAATTTTTAAAATCTGGATGTTAAGAATATTTTGTTTCCAAAACAAAATGAAAAATTTTCATTTTGAACCACTAAAGCAAACATAATATGTGTCAAATTTTAAATCGTCATATTCTGGACTTAAAGGTAAATCTTGAGTAGTTTCTCCCTTGGAATAGTTTCCACATTTAAATATAATTCAACCTGGGTAACAGTGTTTAAGCCAGATTATCAGAAGTCAACTCTATTTTTTTTCTTCTTTCACGCCCTCTCCTTCAGCCTCTAGAATGAAAGCAGCACTGGAAGTAGCAGTCACTTTTTGTTTACAGAACACTTTGATAAACCACCATATATGTCCCTGAATGCAGAATTTGGTGAATTGACTACAATAACTGCAGAGAGAGCTTTGAGAGTAGTATTTTCAGGAATGTAGTTATTTGTCTCAATGTGTTATTCATATTTATAATGAAATATATTTATAATTTCTTATAATGTGAATAGCACTTGATTATGAATGCTTTTGCACAATGTACATAATCCCAATATAATATTTATTAGAAAGATTCACAATAAAGTTCTAAAAGGTACAAGGTGACTAGTAGCAGTAAGTGTGTTGGGGAACAATAGTCAATAGATTAGAGTGAAGGTGATTTCAGACAAAAATCCTTACAGTTTAAGAACATTTATAAAACATTTTTGTTCCCTTGAGACAAGGTATAGTTAGACAAGAAATAGTTAAGGACTATAAAAGTATTTAGTAATTCCTGTGCAATTAGCAGGCTGAAATTGTGAGAAATTCCTATTTTATAATTTTGAATGTATCAGTAGCATCTGCTACAGTTTAAAAGATTTTAATTACAATAAATGAATTATTATTGTCCTTGAAATATATTTCGCTGTGACTGTAATTCAGGTGTCTACCACTGCACCACAACTCTGGTTCTATTCTTCCTTCATTCATATTTTCATTGAAAAGATCTGTTTACCCAATAGGGCTTTTCAGATATGATCTGCTACACTTTTTCACCCAAAGTTCCTTAACTTGCCTTCTTACAAATCATTTGTTTCTATTTGGTTTTAAATTACTCTAATGTGACAAAAATGATCAAGTGAGAAAAAAAATGCTTAGTTCGGTAGCAGGGGACACAAACATCAAAACATTTGAAATCAAAACATCGGAAGAGTAATTTTCAGTTGCTAGATGTTAAAGGAATATTGACTTAATTTTCCAAAGAAAGAATGGCAATAATTTTATTTCAAATTGGAGTATGTAAAACTATATTAGCTGCAAATCAGTTTGTGTTACAGTAAGCAACCTATTTCTCCTGCACCCTTAAACAAGAATCAGAGTAAGTATGTGTACAGGTGAAAAATGAGGATTGACGTCCACCTTATTGCAAAGAGGGTGTAATACAGTTAATCAGTAAACAGGAAACACTCCTCTCACAGTCTAACCAGGAAAGAGGCAGTTGCCAACTTTGCAATTTCTGCTAGTCTAGAAATGAAAAATGTGGTGTCCTGTAATATTGTTTCAGAAAGTTTAAGGACATATTTGCTGATTATAAAGTTCCATTTACTGTTGGGGTCAGTTCAATCTGTTTAAGAAGCTCATAGAAGCTTCTTAGAACCCATGTCAAAGATGTGCCTCCAATGCTGCTTGAGGCTACTGCTGTTTCGCTGCCATCTCTCCAGCTTGCACATGCTCCTCAAGTGCAGAAATCCGGCTAATGTCTATTGAAAGTATTTACTATGGAATGCTTAGTACTTATGTGATGAGCTACAATCACAAGCTCCTAAAAATGAACTTGTGACATTTCACTCCTTGGCTTAAAAGGATCTGGAAAATTCCTACACATTGTTATTTCATCTCAATTATTATTTTGTTAGAGATATTTCATACCAAAACGCTTAGCTTTGCTCAAAACAAGGTTAGTGTAACCCCCTCGCCCCCCCAACACACACTAAACTTCATTTGACATGTATTAGAGTTCTGAACTGTTTTTTCTTTCTTTTTTCAAAGTTATTCAAAGCGGTATCACTTTGGTATAAAACTGAGGGAGGACTTCTAAAACCTAAGAGCAATGATAATGAGGAGTTGATTTTTAAACAATCCAAACCTAACTGTGCTCTCCCTTTTGTCTCAGCAATAACCAGAATGCCCATCACTGACATTTTTAATGCTATTTATGAAAGAAAGTGAATTAGTCAGTGGATTTTTGTATGTGCAAGAGGAAAAAGCAGAAGACGTGGCTTAAGGTTAATGAGAACACGTTACACATGTTGCTAATTCCTTTATATATTTACCATCATAAATGTGAAAAATTCTGTTACACCAAGTTAATGAAATCTAAAACCTAAATCTTAAAAACCCTTTCACTATGTCAATGCCTTAGATTATGATGAGACGTTTATACACCTTAAATTACGTTCTAATTTAGAAGAGTGAAATTTTGCATAGGAAGTTAAAGGTATCTCCATCACCCACTTAATATATTTTCCTTCTTATTTTATCAAGATAATTGTTCTCATTCCAGTTACTTTTCTGACTATAATTATTTTAGCATAGCGTATTATTCTTCCACTCCAGCATGTATAATTTGAATAGAATGGAATTACAACCTACTTCCTCTTCACAAAATTTGTATTTAACCACAAATGTTATCAATCAGCCAACTCAAAATCAAACAACCATGACTTTCATTAGTTACTGTCCCGACTTTAAGGACACATTTGAAAAGTCAAATGTAAAATATTATTTTAAAAAATCCTTTCACTGGGAAATAATAATTTGTTTCATTGGCAAAAATGTTTATTTCAGCTGGTCAGAAGTGTGCTATGTGTTTATAGTCTTTTATAATTTTGGAAATTCACCTCCTAATGAAAAAAAAGATAAACACATTTAAAAATGCAGACAAGCATGTCACAAGGTATTAAAGAAATGAATTCAACAAAAGGCGCTTGAGAGAAGAAAAACTATTGATGTGTCAGTTGCTCTATATGAAAATACATGTGGGGGAAAAAAAGATCTGAGTTTAGAAATTCAATCCTCACTAGTATAAGGAGTATTAAATGTGTGCATGTTAGCTATACATACATTTCTATTGAAATATATGCATAATTAACACCTTTATCCACTGTTATGTTTTCAGAGGAGTCAAAGAATTTGGGAGAAATAAATTCTCCTCCCTGTGCAGAATCTTGGGATCATATGATGTTCTGAAAGCACATCAGTGATGCTGTTTGAGGGCTCAGAAAGCTCAGCCTTTCACCTAGAAGAAAGGACTCGGTGATGACTTAGAGTACTGACTGGTCATCGGCACCTGGTTATTTTTCAAGTGATCTTCCTTCCTCCTGGTCTGTGTGGAGATGGGGAAGCTACCTGCTTCAAATCTCTAAAGACCAACACAGCAAAAATAACGGAAAAGGAGGTAGCAAGGTCAGAAAACACCAGCAAGCTGAGTTGAGGTAGTTCCCCCGTTGTTCTGTGAAACTAACTTCTTACTGATGGAGTTGGTACCACAGAGATTACTGTTTGATTGGCAAAATATGCATAAGCGTTCAGAATCCGTATGTCACATGTACGTGTCTGAAGTTACCTAAAACAGGCCATAAAGGGTTCTCTCATTGCCAAATGTATTCTGTATATCATAGGAGTCAAACTCTCTTTGGATGCTCATATTACCATAGCTCGGTATGAGAAAGTATAATTATCAATTACAGATTGAGGTTCTCCTCCAACTTAATGCAAATTTGGAGATGTCATTTGGCTAAAAAGAAATAACTGAAAAACATTCTGAGGTGACATGCAGATCACGACATTCTGACCCAGCACAAGTCTTTAGTCCCAAATTCTTCAATCACTCAGAGTATAGATCACTGGCCACTTGCACAACATTTTTCATCTTCACTTAGATTTTTAGAAAAAGCAAATCCAGAGCTATAACACACAAGAGGCTGAATGTCTGATTTGGCAAATCTGCTTGAGCTTTTGCCCTGAGAAGGGCCCTGTGCCTGTGTGCGCACTGCTGGCAACACCTCTGCAGAGACGGGAGACTTAGAAAAGTGACTATGGAAGGGCTTCCTCCACTTGTCTTTCCTTTATCTGTTGGACAAGAAAAAGGTCACCCTCCTATCTTTAGAAAAAGAATATTCTCTCTGCCACGATTTTTGCAGCCTGTAGCCAACTGGCTGGAATTAAATTGCTTTCTCCTTCAAAATGGAGCTACAATAGAGGAAAAAATAGGACCTCTCCTTTAAAATTTGTTGTTTAAGTATCTGATTGGATGTGGCTTTTCAAATAAACATAATGGCTGCAGCTGGTTTAGAAAAGCACAAGTTAACCTCCTTGAAACTAAGTTATGCAACTTATTTCAGCCAACATAAACATGCTCATCCCATTTTTTTTTCTGGTTTACTTTGCAAAAAAATGAAGTAATTTTGTGCTTAGGTTATTCATTTAGTCAGATTGATTTCTTTTGCATGGCTCATTGGGGCCACCAAGGATTAGCAAAATTTAAATATTGAAAACAGAAAGCAAGAAAGGCAAGAAAAGCAAAAACAATAATTAATTACATGGTAGATACATCAATACAATAGCTTCTAAATCTCAATCAGTTGTTTATTGGTTGGCAAACAAGTTCCACTTTTACAACAAATATTAGTGATGAGGTCATCCCACTTTGAGACCATACAAAACAGATCAGAGAGTCAAAAGAAAAATTGTATGTGCTGCTAATTTACCTCTTTTATCCCATTATTTTTTAAAAAGTCAAATAAACACATTTTCCTGTTAATAAACAGGAAAAGAAAAGTACTTCAAAATAATTTGATGTTTCAATTCTAAGAGGGACAGAATTTCCTGTAAAAATTCGTAGTGCAGGTGCCGACTGGGGACCAGGCTACGGATTTAGCACTCTAATGCCTATGCAATAACATTGTGGTTTTTCTTTCCCTTTTTTTTTTTATTTTCACATGCACAACCCCCCTAGTTCTATAACCACCTCCTGACTTCTTGAATCAGAGCTACTTTCTTGGCAATGAACTGCTTGCCAAATACGTTTTGCATTACAACTGATGTATGTGCAAACATAAAAGTTCATCCTGCTCTAATTTGAAAAAAAAAGTTACAGCTGGAATATTCTGGCTGAATAAAGATATATATAGTGAGGGAAGGAAGTCTAATTTTATTTATTTTCTTTTTTTGTAAAAAATAATTCGTTTGCATTACTAGAAAATGATCCTTATAAAGTGATAGTTTCATTTATTTATTTAATTTTTGCAAGGTGAATCTTGAAAGAAAAAGGAAAAGGCAAAAGAGAGGGAGGGAAACTTTACTCTTACTGGTAGACTAATTTGCAAGACCAGCACAAAAGAAAAAAAAAAGAAAAATTTCTTTTTTTTTTTTTCCACTACATTAACAGGACTGAAAATTTGGAGGAACAGAAAGCAGACTATATGTGCAATGCTAGTATCTGTACATTACACAGAAAATGTTCAACTTTTTCTGCCATTAGTTTTCTCATCAGTTAATACAGCAAATCATAAAATATGCATTTCGCATATAATTCTGGAGTCTCCCTCCATCTCATCGACAATCTCCTGGTTTGTTTTCCACAGCTCTTCCAGCTGTGGCGCAGTCGGGTTGCCAGTGACCACCCTAATCCCCCCAAATAAAAACCCCACTACGTGATCAGTTCTGCTTGGCTTTCGTGTTTGTGTGGCACTCCCATCGAGATGCGCCTTTGTCACTCAAGTCGCACAAGCGTTCTGGCCTTTTGGAAAGCAGGTCCTGCCAAGGACAGCAACAGAGCATCAGGGTTGGGAGAACAAAGAACTGAGACATTTCCCCAAGGCCACCGCGAGCACGTTGCTCCATCTTTCCTTCATTAACATAATGAAGTCTCCACCAGAGGGAAGGGACAGGGAAGAGAGGGGCACAGGGCACATTTCAGCAGTTAATCTTTCTCCCCTGGGCTGACCTAAAATTCCCAGCTTTAAAAAAGAAAAGAAAAGAAAGAAAGAAAAGGGAAAAAAAAAATGAAATCGGGGTAACGAAAGCAAGCAACGTCTGCGAGTTTGCACAGGTCTCCGGACCAAGGCGTCAAAAGTCTGGGAGCACACACACGACGACCACCTCGGACATCACCCCTAGAGACTGGTGACCAGATGCGAGGGCCCCTTGTCCGGGGGGCTGCCCTCCCTGTTGGGGGGCACGATGAAGCCGTCGCTGCTGCCTCGCCCCAGCTGGTAGTAGGTGTGCAGCTGGTGCACGTGGTTCCGCGAGCCCAGGTTCGGCATGCTCTTGTAGTACACGTCGTCCGCGTCGCAGCCCCCGGCCGCCCGGGCGGCAGGTGCCTCGGGCGGGGGCCCGGCGGCCACAGCCTCGGCCCCCAGCGCCGGCATGCTGGTGTAGACCGAGTCCCGGCGCGGCGACGCGGGCAGCTCCTCCGTGTGCTCGCTCGTCAGCAGTGGGAAGAAGCTCTCGCTGTGGTCCTGCGGCAGGCGCCGCCGGCTGTAGTGGTGGGGCTGGTGGTGGTCTGCCGAGTACACCCTGGGGGGCAGCAGGGGCGCGTCGGATTCCTCGTGGATGAGCTCCAGGCCCAGGCTCTCCTCGTGGGTGAAGGACGTGGCGTCGTCCAGCACGATGGCGTCGTCCTCGCTCCCGCCGCCCACGTGGTTCACCAGCTTGTTCATCAGGTTCCTGCTCTGCTCGCTGGAGCGCTCGTGGTTGTTCAGGTAGGAAGGGATGTAGTTGGAAGTGAGTTCCTTCAGGATCTTTTTCTCGAGGGCGGTCTCGGTGTGGGTGTAGCCGCGGTCGATGATTTGCACACAGTTGCTCAGGTACTCGCCACCAGCGATGCTGTAGCTGTTGCCATGGTTACCATTCAGTGGTAGAGTATCCATGACACTTGTATCCCTGGCATTGTTCAGAAGCCCCTCTGAAACAAGAGGACACAACACTGTGACACGGAGCCTTGCCGGCTACTCTCACAACCCCACGCATACATACCACACCCACACACAAGAGCAAGGAACCCCCAGCCACTGCAAAGAAGCACACACTGCTAGCATCTTCATATCCTTATAAAATGTTTGCCAGGAAACAGAAAATGGGGTTGAGTCTATTTTTATGTCATATATATGTGTGTGTATCTATATATTTATATATATGTAATTGCATAATTTGATGGAAATCTTGGAAGAGAATTCTTTAAAAGAATAAAACTCAGTAAATTCTACATTTTCAGTTTCCACACAAACATTGCCTCACATTGTCTGAAGGGTGATTATCAGAATTTGGGCAAGTTCATGCAAAATTTCAAGGGCATCATCAATAACTTTAAATTTATACACATCAAAGTCAGATAATCCATTCCCTTTAATTTTATACGTTGCTATAGTTTGGTCAAAAGTAATATAATTAATTTATGATAATTTGTTATGGAGCTTTATAAAAACAAAGATATTCCCTAAACATGAAACCACAAAAGGATTATGTGAAATTTGTCTGGATGGTATAGCCAGGGAACAATGCTTAGTCAAATAAATAAATGACTCTTAGAGGCAATTTACACATAGGAACATTTAAGAGTATTTGGATTTCATTGTAATTTATTTCCTGCTTTGAGCAGTTTGATTATTATTGTATATTACCCTGTCAGTGATGATCTAGGGTCATTAGGTAAAATTAAAGAGAATGTATAAAAAACTTAGGCCTGATTCTTCAAGTGTCAGTGTGAAAGTGACCATTACAGAAGGCATGACGACTTGTGTGCGTATGAAACTTTGCTTTTAAAAGAAGATAAACATTTTATTTTGGTAAGAAACAGCTACAGTGATGTAAATTAGACTGTAATATATCGTCATAAATCACTTCAAAGGCAACCAAAAAAAGGAAACACACACACACATACACACACACACATTTAACCAATACCAGTAAAGAAAAGGAACATTTTCTCTTTTTTCTTTTACAGAAAAACTGGAGAATTGCATTAAACTTCTCGATACAACTTGTGAAAATACAGCAGTCACTCTATATCTGTGATGCGGTAATATGGACCAAACACCACCCATTCGGTGGTGGTTTACATCAAGTGTCTCAAGTCAGTTTCATATGTAGACTTCTGATCTGAACTCTGTGTTCAAGTCACCCAGTTTTCAAAAAGAGCAATGGAAAAATGCATTAGCAGCCATCACAGACATAGGGTGAAGCCGTTTATTTTCATGTTATAGGATATCCTGTACACAAATCCACAATGATAAGAAACTATAAAAGGACTGCCTTTTAAAGGCCGAGTGTGATGGTGACTGCTGCCGAAAAGCTCCATGGTAGCGATGGCTATGGCCGGGTGGCGGATGCATTGAAACATGTGATGTTGCTGTTATCAATGCATTAGGTATGGGCTCAAACAGCCATAGATTAAAAAAAAAAGAGGGGCGTGTTGCATGGAACACAGTTTAGTGATGGAATGTATCAGTACAAATCAAGACTTCATGAGTTACTTTGCCAAAATAAATGCTTAATTTAAAAACAATTTAACTCACACAAACATTACATGAGACTTAACAGCTATGTTGATTATATGACAGAATAACAGCATCAGACAACATAAGCGTCTAATCTCTATTAACATATATTCATAAAAGTCGATTCATAGGCTTTTTAGTTTTTAACTTGTGAGATGAACTGTTTTTAATAACTACATCATCTATATGTGATGCAATAAAAGTGAACTAAAAAAATTACATTTGATATGCAATGTTTAACTTTACTCCCATACTTGTCTCCCTGTAGGGCTCTAAACGACAGCATGAAGAAAAGGAAAGAAAAAAACAACAGGTAAGCTTACAGCGACAGGAGAAGGAACATGAGTCAAAAGCAAGTTGATGATATGCAGAAAAAAGAGTCAAAAGAAATCATTTCCACTGCCCCCAAATTCATGAGCCTGTGTTACATGGCTTATCATAATTAAAAATGCTGAAATGTTAGTCAGAAAATAAGAAATCCCCCTTAACACATGCTTTCATAACGAATGTTTTATAAGCATTCCTACAGTTAGTAAATCTCAAATATTCATTTATATCACACAAAACGCGAGCAACAGTCTGAGGACAACCCGTGATTATTTCCACCATATTTCCATATCGCATATCGTTGTGCACAGGATGTTAGATCATATGTGCTTCCAAAGAATGTCATTTCACTTTAGAGCATTCAGTAAAGCTGTGAATACAGTCATTAGCTTTTACAGAGTGCCAGAGTGCAAGGTTCCTGCATAGGGATCCCTTTTGTCCCGATGTAGCTTCTGTTTCCCTACATAAAGGTTTTTGTCTGCCAGTTGCTCCTACACTTCTGATTTTTTTTAATGAAAATTGATCGATGCTATCATTTCTGGAGTGCGTTTTCAAAAGTTTTGTAGATATGGAGCAGGAAAAGGTTAAAATTCATCCACTGTTCAGGAACACAGCGCCACCAATATCAGGTGTACGCCTGGGCCTACAGTTGCATAGCGTTCACAGACACTTTCAGAGTTGATCCAACAAATCAGCCCTAGGAAAACTTTTTTTAAAATCAGGTCAGAACTGCTCCTTCTGATTTACTCCACAGGAACATTAAAATACCACAAATTTTAAAAGCAGGGAATGTATGGGGCCAGATCACTTTAAGAGGCTCTAACCTGTCATAAGATAACCATGGGTTTAGAAAGACAGTTTTTGTGTCTTAAAGGTTGATTTGTTCTCGGAGAAGAGAACATCATCATCTCAAAATATAGAGGCATTTTTTTCCCTCCAAAGTTCCAGAGGAGCTTTGGTAAATAAAGAGCCACATCAGTAACTTCAGCAGATATGAACGGCTTGCTACTTAAAGCGGAGCATCTGAACTGGGGTGTGAGAGCTGGCTGGACTTGAATTCTTCTTAGCCTTCTTGAAGGCCACTGTGCAGGCATGGCAGCGCTGGGATCAGAAAAAGAATCGCCTTGGTCCACTTCTCCTCACTGCCACGTGCACTTCCCATCTGCCTTAGGCTTTGAAGGCCACTGCCAATACTCCTCGGTGTGCTGTATTACAGAATTGTATTCATATGATCCACAAGGCATTTTTCATCATGGTAACCTATTCTATCATGAATGTCCTTCTCTAAAATTTTAGTATGGAATTAAATTACTTTAAAATGTAAATTATTTTAAAATTGCTGCTTCTTCCGTATATTATGTTTTGTTGACAGGTTTTTCTATAATGTGGTTTATCTTCATGGAAATTGAATTTCTGATGGTGACAGGAAGAGGGTGCTCCAGAAATGCTATGCATGAAATTTCTAGCATTTTTACAGATAGAATATGAATTTGATATAACTTAAGCATATTATTCATCCTTACTCCCAACTCTATGCATTAGTAACATCATAAACACATCTTTTTGTATTTTAAATAAAGGTAGTTACAGACAAGAATAGATTCTTTAACTCTGATGGCTTATCTGCCAGGATAAGACTGGGGGCACTGCGTCAGAGGACCACAGGAAAAGCCATGTGGAATTCTACATTAACCACTTCAGTACCTGCGGAACCACGTATAGTTCATATAAAATTTCACCTTGCCAGTAAAATATAAGCGCACTCATCTGAAAATATAAGGTTAGTAGCAATATAACAATCACCAAGATTTATTTTTTGGTCATGGGTAAAAAGAATTAGTTTCAGCTTTATCATAATTTCTGAGAAAGCGTAAAATAGCTGAACAATCCCACCCTCACCCTTAAAACACTCAAAAAATAGTTTTATTTTTTAAGCAATGTCAGAGTTTATTGAATGTATTGGCATAAAAGACAAATACATTAAGAAGATTCCTGTGTGTTTTTAGAGCTAATCTTAATAGCACTAACCAGTAATGTATAGCATTGCTTTAAATTCTGCATGTAAGACTTAAATATGTAGTGGTCCATTTTTTTGTGAACTTCGCTATTTTAGAACAACATTAAAAATCAAGGAGTGGGTAAAGCTGATATGGAATTAGGGAAACCACACTGATTCAAAATATTACTTTTGCATTATATGAGACATTATAAGTTACATCTGTAAAAGTAAAAAAAAAAGCTTATGATCTAAATTTATGACTTGGTTTAAAATAATTACCCTCAATTCTTGAGTATAATGTAAATAATGTAGAGTATATTTAACATGCAGCTATGGTGCTGGTCTTCACTTACCATTACTCAAAATCCACTGATATTATCAACACACTAAAAAATGCACATAATGATACAATTACCTGTCACTTTACCTAAACAAAACAAAACAAAACAAAACAAAAAACAAGCCATTATAAGATCTACTAAACTGTGCTGCCAAGCCTCATCTGGCACACTGTGTAATGTACAATTCATTCAGTGCTACCATGAAACAGGGACATTCCCAAATAAGATATACTTGAGAGGGGGCAGCCGAGAAGAAAAACCAGAAACTGTCTCATTTTCATCAGTCTGTTTTCTTAGGGAAATGAAAGACTGCAGGCAGGCAGGCAAGCTACGTTCACGCATTTCAAGAACTGCCACACACAACAAGAGTTTGCCTGTCCTTTGCACTATAGGGCATTCATGGCCTGAGGAAAATTTCAGTTAAATAGGAAGACAAGAAATATCTATCAATCAATCTACCTAACAAATGGAATATTTAGTAAATAGAATATCAGGAGTCTTCAAAGAGGCTTATGGAAATACTAATTATGGAAAAAGTATGAATTTAAACACTTTTTAAAAAAGCATAGTCAACTTATGTTCTAATTCCATTTTCCATCAACTTTCTGAAGCAGCTTTGAGCATAAAATCATCCTGAGGTCCCTCTCAAGCAAATTCTTTATCATGACAGTTAACAGTGACAGAAAGAGGGCTTGAAATGAGCTCTACCCCTTCTTGGGATTCTAAATCTGTAATTTAGACTCTTAAACCATAAAGAATTGGATGGAATTTAGTTTGCTGAAATATTTGATCATATTTACAAACAACTCAAGAGTCCCTGGGGACAGTGCCATGGCAAAGGGGGACCAGCGGCCATACGGAGCTGGTGTGAGTTCCAGCTACTCCATTTTCAATCCAGCTCCCCGCTTATGGCTTGAGAGAACAGTGGAGGATGACTACAATCCTTGGGGCTTGGCGCTCAAGTGGGAGACTTGGAAGAATCTCCAGTCTCCCAGCTTTGCAGTGGCCCAGCTCCTGCAGACACTTGGGATGAACCAGCAGATGGAAGATCTGTGTGTCTTTCCTTTTCTCTGTAAATCTGCCTTTCAAGTAAGAACAAATAAAGCTTTAAAAATAAACAAGCAAATAAAAGAACAATTGCTTTAGTCATCTTTTCATAGTGACTTTGGAATTCTAGAAATAATCTGAAATCATATCTCAGGTCTTCTTAGGGGCCATGTTGGGGAGCTCAGAAGGTTTAAGGCTTGCAGCGGCAAGGCTGCACAAACAAGCTTTTCTGAAATAGAGCTTTCACTTGAGATTTATGCTGTCCTGCCACTAATCTTTTACCTCTGACTAAAAAGTAAAACTAAAGGTTCTTAAGATAATCCTGCAAAGTTTACTCAAAAATTGCCTGGAAAATTTAAACCCATGTGAGTGAGTATCACATTCAACTTGAAGAACCTCGGAAGTCGACAGTAGGGAATTCCCTCAGATACAATGTTAGCTATGGAGATCACTAAGGATTTTCTTTTTCTTTTATTTTCTTATGAATTCCTTTTTCCTGTGGTGTCTTTACACATGGAGCATATTTTATAGTTCTTGGGCATGTGACAAAGTTTAATCCCTGCAAACATTAATACCACTCCACGAGCTTATAAGAGATTTCTGTTGATTTGTTTGAGAAACAATTCATTTCTATATGTTTTTCCAGCTGGAGGATATGCAGAGGTACCATATTCAAAAGCCTTGTTTTTAACATGCAGGTGCAGTGGAATAAAGCAGTTCTGTGGCCTGTCTGGGCCAGCTCCCGGAGGCCAGAGTAGGGTGAGGGGAGGTCTTGGCGCTGCTGCTGTGCAGTTTGCTGTGCTTTCCACCACTGCGTGGCTCACATGCCATTTCCCTGAGAGTTTATCTAAATGCTATCCTCAGTGCTAGTGCGTGGGAAAACCCAGACATATGTCCTCAACTTTATAACCACAAGACTACTGGATCAAGTCATCCTTATCTCACTTACCTTGGACAAAGATCTCATTTCTCAAAATAATACACAGGCACTGAACACACAAATAAATGCACAACAAGGAAAGTCGTGACAAACCACAATATATCTCATAACGTTACAGAGAAACAAACACAAATTGATGGATCAAACATTTGTTTACCACAAGGAACCCATTTCTTACTAAGGAAAACCTAAGGAGAATGGAAACATAAAGTAAAAACACCAACAGTAGTGGAATGGGAAAGGAGTCTCTGTGCCTGCTTCCAAAACAAAGGCAGGAGAAAGAAAAACAGGATGTGCCCAGAAAAGCTACATAAAATGGGACTCTCACTTGAAGAAATTAAGATAAAGTCCAGCACACCTTGTGCGTTGTACATGCTGACAGAAGGGTTGTTAGAGACCGCCGGTTCCCCAAGCAATGTGTTATAGGGATTGTTAGTACCATGCGGACGGAGCAGAGCACTGCTTATAAGATGATTAGCCATGGCTCCTGGAGCAGCCACAAAGAAAGACAGAGAAAAAAAAAGGTCAATCAGGCAAATGTGTTTGAGAAACAGAAAGGAGACATTTAGAATGACAACACCTGATATAGTCCTGATTACAAGCAGGCAGCTAATTAGACTAAAAAAAATATGCCACAAAAGCACATGCTTCCCACAGTGCACACGCCTGCATCCGTGGGAAAGAAGGGAGATGGTTTACAACGCTGAGGAAGCCACATTTGGGTGCTTTCCTTCCCAAGGTGTAAGCAAGAATATACTCCCATGCTTGCTAAAAATAAACACACAAAATCCAGTCATCCATACAAACAAAACACAAACAGAGCCAAAAACAATTTTAAAACACAAAGAAAAGCTAAAACCTAAACAAAACATTCCCTCATTCAAGAAACCACTGGGTTGTTTTCAATGGAGGTAAAAATCAATAAAAGATAACATTTACAATCAAACCCTCATTTGGAGAGCAGTTATTGACACAACAGGAGAATCTGACATTCCTTAAATTCTATAAAATATTATTTCCAATCAAAGTAAAATTAAACATAATCACATTTATTAGTACACCATAATAAATACAGTAACCTCATGATCTTATAAATCTGATAAAAATGATTATTCTTTTAAGATATTAACTTTACAATAGCAAACAACACGCACATATTCCATTTGCCATTTCCCAATCAGTTGTACCAACTTATGCACAGCAACATAACAAACTTAACTTCTTTTCTTTGTTTGTGCACACATGTGCTTAGTTTCTACTGCGTATCACTGAGTTGTGACTTGTCCAAGTCTAAGGTGATCTCTCTTAAGATGTTACAGGTCAAAGGGAGAGTTTTATTAAATATAATCCGGCTATGTAAGAAAATAAGAGGCAGACTGATGTATTTTTGTACAAGGGTAAAGGAAAGTGGTGAAGGAAAGGGAAATACAAATTGTACAAGGATAGGTTGAGCACACGCGTCTATATTAATATCACATATACTAGAGAAGAAAATATAAGCTAGAGACCAGGAGAAAATATTGGCAAATAAATCTACAAATATTTTCGAGCTAACAAGCAACTGGTATCTGCAGTATAGAAATGTGGCTTTTAAAAATCAACACTAGTAACAAACAGAATCCGGTTGGAAAATGGACCAAAGACATAAACAGACCTTTTATGAAGAGGCTCTACAAGTGGCCAATAAGACAAGAACTGCCAGTGGCCTCAGGGAAATAAAGGGTAAAGCCACAGCAAAACAGCACTACCCATCTCAAATCAGAATTCTCAAGCATTAACTGGTCGCTAGCAAGGATGCTTTTTAAACACTGGAGCGTTCACATTGTTGGTGGGAATGTAAAGTAGTGTGGCCACCATGGAAAAGACTTTAGCAGTATCTCACACAAGTAAACCTGCAGTTATTATATCACCTAACAACTGCATCTGAGACATTTATCCCAGAGAAATGAAGATTTATTTTCTCACAAAAACCCATTCATAAATGTCGAAGCAACTGAGTTTGTAATCACCCCAAACTGAAAACAATCCCAGTTTCCTTCGACTGGTGAATGCTCAAAAAATCTGTAGGATATATTCATTTTCTGGAATACTACTTAGCAGCACAAAGAATAAACTATAGATACATAAAACAACCTGAATGAAACTCTACAGAGTCATACTGAGTAAAAAAATAAATAAATAAAAAACTAATCCCCAAATGTTACACACTGCGCAATTTCATTCATCTGCATAACATTCATGAAATGACAAAGTTAAAAAAGACAGAGAGAGAGAGAGAACAGGTTGGTGGCTGCCATGAGAAATCATATTTGGTCAGTGAAACTAATCATTTAGTAAGGCCGACTTCTAACATTCGTTTTATTTTTCATCAATTCTCCTAAGCTTAAAAGACTGCCTCAACGATTGTAGATGTTGTTGGAGTATAGTGAGCAAGCCTTATGAACTAAAGTCACATGGTTTTTCTGGATTGTTCCTCAAACTATGGAGCAATCCAGGGCCAGTTAGCAACCTGTTGCCATGACAAACGGCACAGTGACAACTAGAAATATACCAGCTGTTGGCATCAAAATCATAAATGTTTATAAAACAAAATGTAAAACAATCCAACAACAACAACAAAAAAGCACTGTTAACTAAAGACCTGTTTCCTGATAAAAAGGATCACTACTTAAAATCAGTTGCATTTTTTGTGTCTATTATCTTCCTTTCTATTATCTCTTGTACTACTTGAAACAAATGTCATTTGCTGCTTTTAAACTAACTGTGACTCCACAGAGCCAATGATTCCAGCGAGGGCTCCAGAAAAGTAACAAAAGAGTAGAAAACAAGATTGGGTGGTTAACATTTTTCATAGAAGGGCAAAGATACAGTTTGTAATATGGTTTTGTTAGCTTTTCAGTAAAGCTTAAGTCCCAGTGCAGAAATCTGTATCCCTCATTTGACTTAGTAAAGTGATCAGTCAGCACACTTTCCTGGACACCAGGTCTTGCAGCGATCCCACAAAGTCTTTCTTGCTAGCATCATCCCAAACCAGTGCACTTTTTAGCAGATGTTAACACTTGGCTCCTCAGTCCACATTCATATTTTGGCATTTCAATGAGATTTTTGAATGGTGGTCCTGACACCAGATCAAAGAATGATCAGAGGACAAAATTAATCCAGCTGGCTGCAAATGTCTGAAAACTCCTGCCAACCCTGTCTTATTCCATCTTTCAGGTGCAAGTGCATGCCTGCCTTTTCTCTGTAGCACACCTGCATTTCACCTGTCTTGGCAGAAATCTACTCTGCTTCTGGTTGGTTAGCCAGACTGATTTAGGTCGCTTGGAATCCTGACACTATCCTCCAGGATTCCATCTTCCTGCGGCTCACTTCTGATTTGTAAACTTTCCTCTAACAGCTGTGAGAGTACTGAAGACTTCCAGAAAGTTCAGTGTACACAGACCATCTGTCACTATTTCTCAGCTGAAAAGTTAAGCGTATTGGTTAGTCAGTTTGAAGATACAAGTCAAGTTGGATTTCTCTTCCTGCTTGAGGGGAGGTGGTAGTGTAAACAGTGCATATGTAAAAATAATGCTTTGTGACGATTTTCATTGGAAAATTTTCAGGAAAATGGAATACCTAAGAGTGTTTCTACTGCTTTCTACCAATTGTACTGGACAATTTCCTAGAACTCAATAAATGTTTAAATAATGAAAAAAAACTATATGAAATTGATAGCACTTTTAAAATATAAAGCTAAAATGAAATAATTCTGTTATAATTTATAATTATAAAGTTTAAGAATGCCAAATGTCTAATTCTTGATGTGATTTTTAACTTCCTTCCAATAGTGTGGCAGGTCTCATTCTGTAAATATATATATATATATATATATATATATATATATATATATATATATATATCAAAGATTATTTTTTACATATAAAAAATAAAGGCTCCATTTTGGGTCAAAATTAAGACATGAAGAAACCTCAATATCACCCAATAAGAACTTTGCTTTTTATAGATCTGTTTTACCAACCAAGCTGTATATTGGAAATGGCTTTATAAAAATTGTTACGACAAACCAAGGGAGAAAAACCAAGAGGCAATCATATCGAACATGAGGGATTTATAGAAGGAAGAACCCTTGGGGTGAATCTGTTTTCATAGGATAAAACAAGCAAAACAAAATATCCTATGTTTTTGCATAAGTGGAAGTTGAAAAGCATATTGCTAAGTGATTACTGAATAATACTCATTTCAGTTGGTTCATTAGATCTCCAGGGTCTTAACTGACAGAGCTTTGGCCATCATATATGATCCAATAAGAACAGAATTATGTTAGGGAAAAAAAAATTGATGGACAGAGCCAGATGCCAATTCAAGTTATTTTAGCAGCTTTTCTGGATGCTTGTGTTAGCTCGCTGTCAAGAACAAGTCTTTGAATTATGTTTCTGAATAATATAATATGAATCCAAGTGAGATCCAACTGTCATCTGTTTTCAGATCTGTTTTTCTACTTCACAATTTCAAAGCATTCTGATCTGCCTTAGATTTCCAATCCTCACTTGAATGTATCACACTGAACTCAGACAGTGCTGTCATTCAGAGCCTACAATGTCATAACACGCATTCTGTTGTCAAAAAGTAAGAAATACGACAGTTGTGTGGTAAAACTACGCATTTGAGAACAGTGTACTCATGGTTATTCTATTCAAAACTCACTCATTTGGAAACTGTAATATCAGTCTCTATCTTCAGGTATAAAGTAGAAAAGAACCCTTCTTAAAATGACTATCTGTGATTCTAAACTAAACTTTTTCCATGAGCCTTAGGGTCTGCTTTTTAAATAATTGCCATCAAAGCTGAGTTTTTCAATTTGGGATATAAAAATTCTATTTGCTTTGTATGTCAGTTTCACCAAAAATACAGATTTTTGTGGTTGGGTCTCTGTTCACAGCTATGTGATGATTCACATATGTTGACATGCAGCCCTATATTCTGTGGATTTATTAGACAGTTACCACTTGTTTCTGACAACAGAGAAACAGGTATTAAAAGCCTATAGCTAGAATTTACTTTGCTATATAATTAAGGAATAACTCAATGATACACAAAAGGTTATGTGTAACTTAACTATACAATGAAGGTGTAGCCACTTTATTTTAAATCTTGATTTGAATGCTTTATTTTACATCATAGAAGGTTGCATTGTAATTGCTTGCCATTATTAATAGTGATATTGGTAGAAGTATCTGCAAATTAGTATTCAGATAACATTGTGTACTTCCAAACACTTATATGGTTGTTGCTGCTTTCAAACTTTCAGCAGTATAGACCTGCCACACTGTTGGAAGGAAGTTAAAGAAAGTCTTTAAGAAAAGACTCATATGTCTTTTACTATGTTTGTTTTGAGATTTTAGATAACTTAGGGGGAAAGAGTTGAAGTTTCTCTCCCTAGCAAGTAAACCATAATTTGAATAAGAAAACTGGGGAAAAAAAGCGAGTTAAAATTGCCAAAAGACACACTATTTATATATGTAACACCTGCAATATAGCCTTATGGAAAAAGACGTGTAAGTAAGACCTGAGGAAGACCTATAACATTGTCCTCACTTAATTTCCTAAATACATGGCTTGAGACATTTATTAATTATTCAAACTCAGGCACAATTGTGGTTCTACTTGAATGCATTTAATGAATGACTTTCTAACTCTAAGGGTTCTGGAGCACATTTCAACCTAATTTCGTTAGGACTGTTCGCCAATTGTGTTTTGGGCAGTATCAACTTTTTAATTTTCATATTCCAAAGAAGTACAAATCAAACTAATTAGGTAACAAGATACCTCTGAAACTACAGACAACAGATTCAAAAGTCATTGTTTGTTAAATATTTAATTTCTTAATTTTTGCTTTTCTGTGTAAAAAAAGAGAAGCAAGACATGCACACTTGTGAGAACCATGAGTGCTTCGGCCTCATAGGAATACTTTATAAAACAGGAACAACCACAGAAATGAAACTCAGATTGTTTATTAAAAGAAAAAAAAAAGATGAAGTCTGCCTGAATAAACATAGAAGTTATGTAAAATAACTTTCAAAAACCACAGAAAGTAAGCGAACGAGATGACAAAGTGCCAGAGAGGAAGTGTTTTCTTGCAAGCCGGGTGCTCCTTCATCATTTTTTTTTTCTGAAGTCATAAACGGAGGAGCTGACATCTTGATTTATCACTCTGTGCGCTTTTAATAGCCAACAAGCTTGCTATTAAATTTTAATCAACCTGCCTATTAAATTTCATTCAGATGGTTTGCAGATACTTGAGCTCCTTGTAATAGCTAATTCATTCACTGGGAATCTATTAATATGGATTTCAATGACACACTTAGACCAAAGCACAGATTTGGTTATGTCCGTTAAACATCAAATGAAATACTCTGATTATAGAGGAGTCGCTCCTATAAATGGCAGAGTTGGGACTCTCCTCTTTACTATCTCGTTACCTGTATTTTGTACTGATAGGCTTTCAATGTGCCACACTGTCTAGAGGGTAAACATGCAGAGGTGACGCTGTAGGGCTTGTCTATCAAAAAGACACTTTGAAGTGGAATTGTTGCTCTTTTGTTCTCTACAGTTTCAAATTACAACATGCTGTAAATGCTGCTTTGTACCAGTTCACCTTCCTGCAGGCAGAATGAATTTCTCATGTTCTTGTTGGGATTTAGTACAGGCAGTCATTTTCCTCTATCTAATTATGAAATAACATATCACTATTAGATTTTGCATTTACCATTACTAACAAGATGCAATTTTTTTCTGTTTATTGGCCATAAGCTTTTATTTGTTGTAAGTTGCCTGTTTTTATATTTTGTTTTGAGTATACTGAGTTACTGAATTTTTATTGATTTATTGATATTTTTACATAGCCAGGGCACGAACAGTTTATTGGTTAAATGAGACTATATCAGTGTTCCCCAGAAGTTTCACCTACAATGAGTGTGTTTTACTTTCCAGACAATAACCTTAAGCACCCTTTCATATAGTTTGTGATCCTCCTGTATTAAAAACCTTCTTGAAGCTAAAATGTAAATGTTGCACTTTTTAAAGTTTTAAGCTGGCATTTTTTTTTACCACTTGATCTTCTCCCCATGATATGCAAAACCACCTTGTTATGTTGCAGATGAAGCAATGGGTGCCGATAGATATTCAAAGACATTTTTCATATAATTCCTAAACACAAAACCACTCAGATATCTCAGGTTTTCCAACTATTAAGCTGATAATGATGGTACTGGAATTCGAACTCCTTGTTGATCTTTTTTTTAACAAGTATAGAAGTGGTGGACTTGCAGTAGAATGATGAATTGAAACTCATTTAAACTAAGTCCTTTATGTCTAAAGCTCATCTTTTATGGTCAAAGCATTTGGGTTTTATTGCCTTGGACATTTAAATTCTTCAGTGTAATACAACCAAAATACTGAAACTGAAGATATTGGAGCAATTTTGCTTTGCCACAAACAATAGAAAACCACAGCTGAATTTAGTAAATCAAATGCATTTAGCAAAAAATATATGTTATTATTCATTTTGTGGCTTCTAATCTATGTCCTTAAAATTTGGTTGCTTCTTCAGACTTTGCTAATAAGATATAGTTAACCACAAACACATATTTCTTCTTAATTCTTATACTGTTTTGCATATAGAAAACATCAGATGCTTGAATATGAATTTTATTTAATGGAAAACGAACCAAGAAGACTGATAATCAGATTTGTTGTGAATTTTCTGTATATTGAATGAAGATAGAAATTGAAGATTAATATGTACATTTACATGATTTCATTTTTGTAAAGGGCAAAAGTGCATTTATGTGTGTTTATATATACTTGTATATACAAAGGAAAATGTTTCAAAGGATATACTTTAACTTGTTCACGGTGATAACCTCTGGGGAATGGGATTAGAGGGAAGGGGATTTATGTGGCTGTCTGTATACTGGGTGGGATATTGTGGTTTTATTTCTGTATTTGAATTTTTAATAAATATGTATTATTTATAATAAAAAAAGAAAACATCAGAACAAATGAAAGTACTGCTGATTAAAAAATGTGACTTGCGAACGTGAGAAAGATATGACTTTCAGTGTAGCTTACTAACAGTGACATGCTTTTGTACACTGTGAAATTTATGCAAGTTTACAAGCTGAAAGTTTGGACTAAGCATGATCTTGAAAATTAAAAAAACAGCAAGTTATCTGATTAATATAAGCAGTATTAAAAAAAAAACAACCTGCACTCTGAAACAAGATATCAATGAAACAATGCCTTTGATACACTTGTTCCTAGTGGGCTTCCTTCATCAGATGATCTGAATTGGTTCTGCTCTGTTCTGCCTAAGGCTCATTCAGGAACTTTTCTGTCCCTACTTCTCCAAATCACAACTGACTCTCATCCTTCAGTCTATTGATCCTCAAATCTTTCTTAATTCTTCAGTGATTTTTTTCCAGAGTTACTTTCTTTTTTTTTTTTTTCAAAACATACAAATTTAACTTTATTTCATCTGTGTCATATAAGACTTGATTTTATAAAACATAAAAACATTTTAAGAGTTTTGCATCACAGGAAATGAAACAGTAGAGATGCTCATTGCTTCATGGGTTCAACTTACATAAATTAAAATAATTAGAAATCTTTTTTGATACAGAACTATACAATGACATAAACGATAAGAGGATCCAATAAAGCAACGTTTTCATTGCTTTGGAATTACTTTCTATAACACTTCGGGTAACTTCTCTTGTGTCTCTAGGCATCCACATTTCTTATAATGATAAATTTTAAGTCATAGGAAAGTCTATTACATAAATGCTAATTACAAAGTGGCATATGGTATATAAGGCATATAAAATGCAGAACTTTCTATGTTATGTAACAGGAGCTATTATAATTGGCCATTACACAATTACTGGAAATGACAATTTAAGTGTCTTTTTCCTAATGAGAACTATTTTTCACTAAATATATTTCCTATTTTCCTTCACATTCTCACTTTTTAAACTTTTTGTGTAATTGAATTAACATCAGTTTCCTTTCAAATACAGAATATGAGTTAATTTGACCCACTGGATAGCAAAATAATGATTGGCAAGAAAGACTGTTTGATTACGATACATGTTAAATATTACATTTGTAACATTACAATTTTTATATTACAGTTGGAACATTTTCTGTAGATGAGAGCTATTGGGATCCACTTGCTTTTAAATTTTAAGTGATTAGGCATTTTATAGATTTTTGTTAAAATCAGAATTAGAATACAAACTAGTTTATAAAATTATTAAGTTTCTATGCAGATATATTTTGTGCTTTTTTAGGCATTACCGTACTCTCCTGAAGAGAAGGACAGGACTTCAAGGAACATAAATGCAGGAATACTAAGAGTTGAGGAAAGTTATATCTTTGTTTTGTTAGTCAAAAGTAGAAGATGTTATCTAATTTTTTTAAACATCATTTCCCTGTGACCTAACCAATATTTTCATCCCCTTACTGAAATATAAAAAATATTTAAAAAAAGAAAAAAGATTCTCCAAATAGAATAGTTTAAAAACTGTCAGGAAATGAAAAAATGACCATAATAATCTCCTTTAAACCTAAATTTCCAGCCAAGAAATAATTATTCTAATTCAACATCTTTCATAGAAAGTTTTGTAAAAATAACATGCTATTTCTCAATCTGTATTTACAGTTTTAAAATGTTTTTTTTTTCTTTGCAAGGATAGAATGAACCTATTTTAAAAAAAATTCTTTAAGAAAGTAGAAACAAATGAAGAAAAATAAGAAAGTTGTAAGAAACTCCAATTCTAAGAATACCTATTTTCCATACTAGGTGATAAAATGAAGCAGCAGTTGAGAACATTCTAAAAACAAGTGCCATTATGGGAATCTTCAGTAGGTTCCTTGAAGAATTGCTATTACATCAAAAACATAACTTTGTTGTCATCATGAAGAGGATTTTGTAGGAGAACTTGATTTTACCCTTACTAAACACGTAGTCCTGGCAAGCTACTTTACCACCAAAAAACAAAATTTCCTCAAAAAGAGAATAGATAGCAAAAAGTGAACACTGTGCAAATGCATATGCAAAACAGGAGTAATTTTATTAAAGGGGAAATGCCTATTTCTCAAGAACTAGGAGGTATATTACATTCTATTAAAGGATCCCAGCAATCCTAAGTTAGAGTTTTCACATTTACCTCTAAAAAATGATAATGGGGGGGATTTACATCATCAGTAACTTATATGACATAACAGGAATGTTTCAAACCTAAATGGAAATTGTGTACCACACTCACATTTAAAATGTTTTCACCAGGCCACTTGTTTAATTTATGAGAGTCCATAGAGACTGCCAACTAAATATAAGGCTGAAGAATTATAGTAGCAGCAGAAGAACTGTACAAAGATAGAGAATCCTTTCCATAAAGAGACACATGGAAGATTGTTACTTTGATGTCCTTGGCTGTGAGTGACTGGATAACCCTGAGTCTCATCAAAGAGGCACCGTAAGCCCCAGAAAGGACTTGGTGTATATGCGTTTCAACAGTTCTCCTTTTACAGTGGTGGTCAACCATTCACAGCAAACCTTTGACCTTGATTGACTGGAAATGAATGTCTAACCTAACGGTTTCTCCATTTGCATGGAGAGTTTATTCTGTTCATTCTTTGCCCCACCTTGAGCTATGAATCAGGGAATTCATAGCATTGTTTCACTCTCTGACTATACCTTCTCTGCATTTGTGCTATTAACCTGGAAATCAAGGCATAGCTGCCTTTAACGTACCACACTGTTTCCTGATTGTGTTCTTATGGAGAGCATGTGCAAAGGAGAAATTTTGACAGCACGTTTGCCTCATTCATGTAAGAACATAAAGGAGAAAAAAGTATAAACGGCATGGAGAGTCTCAAAGGAAGCCTTACCCAGGCCATAGGAGACTTATATGAATATCTGCATTCATAATATATTAATGCTTATACCATAACAGAATACAAGTTTACTTTGTGTTACAGGCTATTCAAGTACTACAGGTACAATTTTTAAAACTATTTGGCAAATTTCACAAGTAGTTGTCAGATTATATTACAAATGAGCTAATATAAACTAATCATTTCTTGTAAAAATTTCCGATCAGCATGCCTTTGGGGTAGCAAGCACATCTTCCGTATGTAACTCAAGTCACAGTGCTGGCATTACTACAGCACAGTGAGCGGGTTGGAGCATTTCACCCTGGTCACTTTAACTCTCAGAAATCAGGAATGGCAGTCAGCAGTCACTCAGACTTTCCCATTAGCACTTTTATTTAAAACATCGTATGTTCAGAAGCCTGAACCTTAGTGAAGTGGCAAGTGAATTTTCGTTTCCTCTGCCTCAGTGACAATCCTCCTGCAAAGCCCGATTCAGCCTCAGAGAAGACGAGAGTTTACCAAGCAGCCAGCGCTGTCCTGGTTCAGGGACAGAACTGGTTCGGGAAAAAGAGCAAACAGTATCTGTTGATACCTCATTGTTTAAGGAATGGAGAAAGCGCATCATGCTTTTCATTTCTTTGATACTAAAATACTGGTTACAAATCAAAAATGGAAAAAAGCAGTACACAGATGTAATACAAATTTCATTTCTAGTATTGAAGATACAAATGAATGTCATCAGCTTATTCTTTCTGATGAACTACAAGGGCAGGGTAAATTACTACCTGTTTTACTTGGCATTTAGGTTGACTCCCTCTATTCCTCCGACCTATTTCTAGAAAACAGAAGAAGGACAGGAAACTTCTGCTAATGAAGGATGAATTAATTGATATCTGATTGCTCAAGAGTACTGGCAAGGACACATTTTCGTTTATTGCAAAATATAAGTGAACCTCTGCCTAAGACAATAATAACAAAAATATTTCTTATTATGTTCTAGGTACTATGGTAAGCAATTCATACATGTTACCTAATTTGCTCCTCTCAAGGACATGTTGAAATGCATGCTACTAATATCCTTTGTGTAGACCCTGAGAAGTTAAGGCAATTTGTCAAAATCGCTTGGATATAAGACTCGGTGTCCACTCTTACAACTGCCAGGTGTAATCGCACGAGGCCATCAACCGCTTGCAAAACTATCTGCTGATACATCTTTGCCCTTGGGATCCTATGCTTCTAACAGGTGATGTCGCCTTTCAACAGGCAGTTATGTTACCAGCTGAGAGCCAAAATTCAGGCTACAAAACCTATGGAAATAAATGCATTGTCATTGGCTGTTATGATTTTCTTGATTTACATAAATTTAATAAGAATGCTTATGGAGATTAGTATGAATCAGAACCATGGAGAGAAAATCTAATGATATTCATAAATTAATGCTACATATGTGCATATCAGGATTATGAGAGGCCTAGATTTAACTTATATATGGTTTTGTTGGTTGGATCTTAATGAAAACTTTTTTTTTATCACATTAACTCAAACCTAAATAAAATCTAATTTCAGATAACATTCATATTAGTTTACAGAAAGAGAGGAAACATAAAAATTCATCTTTATGGCACAGGGATTTCTTATCAAATGCTTCATTTTTGGATTGAACTCAAGTTTTAGAGACACTATTTAAGAGTTTAACCAGCAGAGAAAGATGGGGCATTTGGATCAAAAAGATCTGTAGCTATGAGCCCTTCCTGTAACTAACAGGAAGTTACAACCACTCTAGATTAGAAATCAGTTTCCAAAGGCCTTGAGGTACTTGATATGAGCATTGACTGAATCACCAAGGAGTACATATTTCAGTATATCAGTGAATAAATCATCTTGCAGTCCTAAGTGTGTGAACAGCTTCTTCTTGGACTCAGTTAACCTCCCGTGATGCCCTGTCTCCTCTGAAGCTCCTTTTAACTGTGTGACAGGCGCATCCATGCTGTTAACTTGGCACTCCGGATTTTCCTGAGTGTGTAACATTTTACCAAAAACTAGCAGGTAGAGGAAATATAATTGAAATGTGGAAGTAACCTTTTAGGAAATACCTTCATAAATAGAGATATTTAAAGTATAGAGGTGGTGGAAGGATTTAAAGAGGTGATGTGATTTTAAAAAAATAAAGTACCAAAGAGAACATGTAAGCATTAATCTGCCCATTAAGAATTATCAATTATTCTTCCAGAATCTTACATGATCCAAAGAAAGACAGCAGTGATCAAGTTTATCAAATTAGGAAAATTAGAAAGATAATCTGTCACAAAAAGTTGAAGTACAGAAACTTAGAGCTGGATTTAAAAAAACATTTTCAGTAGCTTTGCATTGCATGATGGAATTTTTATTATTAATTCATCCTATAATTCATAATGATTGCTTGAAGAATAGATGATAAAACATACAAAATTTTTAAAAAATACTCGATGAATCAGGTTGTGATATGAATACAAAATAATAGTTCAGCAAAATAGGATGAATTTTTAGATAACAGCTTGTAGTTTTCAAGGGCCAAAACTACTTAAAAGATAAAAATAAGAAACTTAATATATCTAACTAATTAAGAAACTGAAAAATGGAGTTTGAATTTTAAAACTTTTGGGTATAACAAACTGAGAATGAATGGGAAGGTAGGATACATGAAGATGTAAGGATGCAGGATCCAAATCTGTGTTTCATTATAGGACGTATAAGCTTTTGAATAGACGGAAGTGAATATGTTGCTGAGGTGACTGAAGTGTGTATCTGGAGAGATGAATCTTGGATGTCACCTACCTAAATATGATACACACGCCTGAATGCAGGGAAGATAGGACCCTGGGAAACAAGATTAAAGAAGGAGGTTAAAGGCTATCTTAGGAGATATAACATGAAGAAATAACTGTTAAAGTACTGCACTCATCCAAAACAAGTGAGATGAGAATAAAATCAGGAGTGCCTGACTTGGAGGAGGGCTAACCAAACTAATGCAGGAAATGAAGAGGATCCCTGTGATTCCAGCATCATCAAGTCACCAAGTGATAGGAAGGTTTAGACTCTGAAGAAATAGGCCACACTGGGCCAAACCTTCACGTTACATGTTCAACTTAACCCTCTCTCTCACATCAGCATCACAGGAAATTTTATAACCATTATATTTAATAGCTTTCAGATTTATCTTTTAACATGGGAGACGGTAATAAGCAGATTTAAACATGTAACTGCTTAACATAAAATATTATTTTTCCTTAAGTTTTACTCTAAATTTACTCAACCACATGCCATTATCTTATCTGTTGATAAAATTTTGGAAAAGGAATTTTAGAAAGAAAATAAATAATGATTTACGGTATGACTTACGAAAAAGTCAGAAAAAGTTAATTGATATAAAGCAGCTTTTCCTACAGTCACATACTTTAATATCCACATAAATTTAAAATAAAATGCCTTACAAAAATAATTTTACATATTTTAATCATTCTTAGAGTAGGTCAATAAACAGTGCATCATCAAAATCATATGTCATCTGGTTACACAATTATTGTCTGAGAGATGTAATCATTAGATCCAACATAGCCCCAACAAAACCCACCGATACGTATAGTCTTATTTCCAGGAAAAATACTGCAAATTAAATAAAAGATTATTTTTTAAATAAAGGAAATTAGTCACTCTGGATGAAAATCAGCTTCTGGGTTTTGTAGGTATTCATAAGCAATTAGTATTCTACTTTGGAAAGTAAAGTTAAAAAAAAAAGAGTGTTAATCGTGGAATAAAGTTTTACCAACCAAATACTAAAACTAAGATAAAACTTGAGATAATGTGATTGAATATAACAAATTAAAACAAACATAATGAAGCAAAATTCAATGAATTCTATCTTAATATACTGGCTTCACATCTGGAAGAATATTTCTACTTTTTCTTAAGCTGAAATGAGTTTGGTCATTTTAAAATCATCATTAAATTACTGTTACTACATTGTCAACCCAAATAACACAAAATTCAATTAAGATTATATTAAGGCATGGCTCTCTCTATCAAATTCAGTTCACATTCTTCTAATTTGTTTATATAAATAATATACAACTTACTTGAGTAAAAATAATTAGGAACATCAGCATTTGATCTTAATCATAAAAAATAATTACAACACAATTTGTTTCTAGGCAGTAATACAACCAAAAGCTGATAGAAACTGGTTAAAAACTGCTTTTTAACTCGAGTTGGGGGATAAGTCACAGAAACCAAGTGCAGAATGCTGTCCATGTACATAACCAGGTTCACATAAAAAAACACCTTCCAATCACACTACATTCTGTTTCCCAATATTATCTACTGTATCCTCTTGCTTGTCACAGACGATGTAGCTAGTCACCCGCACTGTGGATAAATCAATTTTATTCACACACAGACACACAGACACACGAAAAAATATGGAATAAAAAAACTGACTACAAACAAACCAATAAATAAAAGAACTTCATTTCAATTCCAAATGAAGCACATGGAACACTTCAATTAGAAACACACACAAAAAACATAATAAACACAAAAAGTCCTTGTTTCTTCTACATATTTAAATGCCTAGTGTTTTCTGTACATGTCTTTCAGAGACTAATATTAAATATGATTCTGACAAGTATACATTGCCTCAAGTATTGGACAGTATGCTTTTATTTCCACAAAGACTGCAACATTGCTTCTACCTGGGATAATGTAGAACCCTACGAAGCTTAGCCGACTATTTAGCCACATAATTGCCCACTTCCACTGCTTCCAATGAGGCCTAACAGCTCACCCATTTACAGGGTGCAAGATGACTAGAAATAGAATTTTCTCATTTTCTAACTTCCTTTTACAAATCATTTCCTGAAAATCCAGGATTTTTTTAAGGCTTATGAATGATGGAACGCACTGCCTCACTTAGCTAGGTTTCTTTCCCTTGCCGAGCACCTGTCACATGGGTCAAAGGGGATTAAAAAAGAAAAGGATTTAGGGAATTCTGAAAGTCATCAGAAAAGTAATACATGTGAAAAATCCTTTCTAATTACCTCTGTTGAGTGACGCTGAACTGTTTATGTCTCCCGTGATAAAAGACGATTCTGACTGTTTTCGGACAGTGTCGTTCCACATTCTGCGGATTCGGCTCTGGGGGCGGGGCGGGCGAGAAAGAAAGAGGAAGTGACTCAAGAGGCATTCAGTTTTCACACCAATCCACCAATCACTCTCATTCTTTCCAACATGTTCCATAAAATCTCTGTAGCATTGGAGAACAACAGAAATTCAATCAATGTGGACACCTGGTTCCCATTAATTCTGTAGATTTGTATCAGAGAGAGTTGCAGCTTGGAAAAAGGAAATAAGGAACAGGCTATAGCAAATGCTAAAGAAATACACACATATACTCTGGATAGAATGGGATAATTTTAGCCTCCAAGCTGAAACATTATTTTCATTGTATCTTTTAGTGGAAATGTCCTAATATGTATTAAATTTCCAGTTTTATTGAAAAAATAATTTGTGTAGGAATCTAAAGTCATCTAGGATCATGGAAGGAATTCATTCGGAACACAAAATACTACTGAAACGACACTGAACTTGTTTATGTAACTTTTGTATAATTTATATGTGTAAGAGATTACACACTATCCCCAATTTTTTTTCTTTTGAAAGGCATAACATCACTAACCCCAATCATTGCTTTACAGTAAGAAGTTTTGTGTGTAATTGAAAGTTCTTACACTACTATCTATCTTTTAAAATCCATATTTCTAACTATGGGGAGTAACAAAATATTTTCAAAAGCTTTTCCAAGTATGAAATAGTTGCATGGGGCAGGGGTGGTGGTTCAATTAGCTAATCCTCCCCTCCCAAGTGTCAGGATTCCATATGGGTACTGGTTCATGTGCTGGCTTCTTCACATCCAGATACCAGGCTTCTCCACAACTCCTTAGCTGTGGCCTAGGTAGAGGATGGCTCAAGCCCTGGTGATCCTGCACCAATGTAGGAGACTGGGAAGAAGCTCCTGGCTTCAGATTGGTACAGCTCCAGCTGTTTCGGCCATTTGGGCAGTGATTTAACGGAAGGAACATCTCATGCTCTGTTTCTCCTTCTCTATGGAAATCTGCCTTTCCAGTAAAAAACAAACACATCTTAAAAATAATAATAATTGCATGAAATCTGACTTGAATCTGATTCACAGCTGGGAATGTTTCAAACTTTTGAACTTCCTGAATAATAGGAATAGATAACCTTAGAAGATTAGACAATGGCTTTTAGGAATCTTGGAATATGTTTATCATTAACAAATATTGAGCTGTTATAAATCCCATTTTTGCCAACCTGGCCAACAAAAGCTAATACACACGCGGCAAAGCCAATAAACAAAGGACAAAGCTGAGAACACATTTCTCAGCTTTGCTTTATAGTCCATCCATGAATTTAAAAGCATCAATCATCCTCTCTACTGATGGCCAAATACTAATGTATAAGACACGCAGGTGAAGGGTCAACACAAAAAATCGTTGCCTCAAGCAGCTGCAGGATTCCTAAGGGACATGCTATTGTTATTATTTTTTAAGATTTATTTTATTTGAAACGCAGATTTACAGAAAAAAGGAGACAGAGAGGAAGATCCTCCATCCATTGGTTCACTGCTGAAATGGCCAAAACAGCCAGAGCTGAGCTGATCCAAAGCCAGGAGCAGGGATTTTGTTTTGAGTCATGCAAGCGGGTGCAGGGTCCCAAGGCTGTGGGCCATCTTCCACCGCTTTATTAAGCCACAAGCAGGGACCTGGATGGGAAGTGGAGCCACTGGGACATGAACCAACAGCCAGATGGGATCCTGGCACTTGCAAGGGGTGGATTAATTACTTGAGGCAATTCACCTGGCCCAAGGACACATTATTACAGGATGAATGCCAAAGTATCACAATGTTTACCTGAATTTCCATTAAGTTTTATAGCTGAATATTATGAACTACCCACAGAGTAATGCAGGGGGGAATGAATGAATATATTACAAAATCATATGCAGCAGGGCCCAGCTCGGTAGCCTAGTGGCTAAAGTCCTCTCCTTGTATGCGCAGGGATCCCATATGGGCGCCAGTTCTAATCCTAGCAGCCCCGCTTCCCATCCAGCTCCCTGCTTGTGGCCTGGGAAAGCAGTGGAGGACGGCCCAAAGTCTTGGGATCCTGCACCCATGTGAGAGACCAGGAAGAAGCTCCTGGCTCCTGGCTTCAGATCGGCTCAACTCCAGCCATTTCAGTCACTTAGGGAGTGAATCACTGGATGGAAGATCTTCCTCTCTAACTCTCCTCCTCTTTATAGATCAGATTATGCAATAAAAATAAATAAATCTTTTTTTTAAAATCATATGCAGCAATGAAAATACAAAAGCAACACTGCACTTTGTAGCAACCCAACCCAGAAGGAAAATACAGAGAATGTGTGCTGTATAATTTCACTACAAGTGGCAAACACCTGAAGATCATGGTTGCAGAGCAGTTATCCTGGAGGGTCATGATCAAAAGGAGTCGAGCAGTTTCTGAGATATTCCCAATATTTTCCGATTTGATCTGAAGAGTTCTTTTTTTTTTTTCTCATACATGTGCATCTCATGCACTGTATTTATTTATTTTTTTGGCTTCAGGCAGCAAAGGTGTCGTCACGATGTCTGAGAACAACAGCCTGAAGGAGCGTCAGCTTCGCTGAGAAGCGCTGGCGTTGAGTCTTGCTGGGTGACATGCACGGGTGCTCCCCCACGTCCTCTCACCTCCTGTCAGTCTTCCCTAGCAGGTCAAGCTCCCCCGTCCCCTGGTTGCTCCTCCGTGTACTAGGCACGTTTAGGCCTTAGGTTTTGGCCTTGCTGTTTCTTTGCTTGCAGTGCTTTGCTCTTCCTTTTGATAGCATTATGGCTAACTCCCTCATAGCTACATTTTTTTTCTTGCTTAAAAATTTCTTCCCAATGATATCTTATAAGAACACAATAGGTAGAAATATATGCTGTCCACTCAATCCAATTACAAGCTCAGTCCCTTTTCCCTACAATTTCCTCTCATGGTCGCTCCCATCTTCCATAACATCATGTACAATACTTCCTCCTGCACACAAGCTTTCCCTTTCCAAGGCTTCAGCTGCCAGTATTAAACCACAGAACAAATATATTTGATGGAACATTCCAGAAATAAGTGATTTCTATGTTTTAAATTGCACATCATTTTGACTAATGTGATGAGATTCCTTGCCCTACTGTTTCATCCCCTCTGGGATACAAATCTTCATTTTGTATGCGTTTCCACGCGGTACAGGTAACCTACCTGTTAGCTACTTAGTAGCCATCTTGGTCATCAGACCAACTGTCCTGACATTGGAGAGTTTGTGTTTCAGTAAGCCTTATTTTACTTAATAATGCAAGAAAAGTGATGCTAGCAATTAAGATATGTTGAAAAAGTCATAAAGTGCTTTCTTTAAGTGAGAAGGCTAACATTCTTGACTCAATCAGTAAAGAAAAACACTTTGTGGTAAGATTTCTCAGGTTTCTCATAAGAAAAAATCTTACAGTATGCAAAATTGTGAAGAGAGACAAAGAAACTTGTGCATTTGCTGTTATGCCTCCAATTATAATAGTTGTAGCTACAGCATGTTACATTCAGTTAAAATGCAAAAGGAGCTAAATATGTCCAAAGGGAAGAAATAGACATAGTTCTGTGGTTTCTGGCATCCAAGCTGTCTGGACTGTAAGGTGCTTATGCCTACCCACTGAATATCGGAGTCTACACGGGGCACTGTCTCTTGCCTTCTCTTTAACCTCTTCTCCTGTTCTCTCACTCCCTTGGCCAACCACATTCAGACCCTAAATTTGCTCATTGTCTGAACTTTTCCTCCTCTCATTTAGAATCTTGCCATTCAGACCATGGTATAAACATCAACTCCAAAGATTGTCTTTCTCTGGCATTTAATCTTAGGAACCATGTGGCTCCTCTTGGTCATCATGTTTGGATTCTCCACTGGCTTCCACAGTCTGACAGTGAAGGAATTTTCTGTCTAGAAATAATAGGAGAAGGTATCTACTTTTGAACCGTTTTATTCCCAGAGCTTGGAATATTGCTGCCATATACAGAAGGTACACAATATATCTAAATTAAAACACAAAGTACATACAGACGAATGCATTGGAAATTTCCTCCTATGAAAAAATGTGGCTGTCTTCAGCCTTAATACTAGTGAAAATTGTAGTTTCTGCTCACAGAAAGTCATAAATTCTAAGACACATGTTACCTAAACATAAAAGCAGGATTTAAGTGACTATTGCTTTATGTGGAGTTTGAAATTTTGGTTGATCAGAATTAGCAATATATCGAGTAAAATAAACGTTTTTGAAGATAATTGTGGATTTACAAGCTTTAATTGTGAAGAAAAGTAACTGTTTCAAAAATATGGAATTATATTTGCTCAATGAGTAATAAATGATAGCAGCTACAATTTACCGGTTAGCTATAATTTATTTCAAAGTATTTTGTGTATTTCAGTGTGGAATCTTCCTCAGGATCTAAGAAATTAATATTATTGCCATTTTTAACAGCTAAAAAAACTGACTATCAAGGAAATCAACAGTCATCCTGTGCCACAGAGGACAAATGGCAGGGCCAGAATACAAACCAAGGTATGCCCCGCAGCACATCTCCCTCTGTTTTCTTAAGTGGCATCACTTGTAACTTGCATTCATAAGCACTGCAAAATATCACATGCAGTGTCTGATCGTGTATTTTATAGTGCTGCTAAACGCTGCAGTAGCTCGGTGATTGGGAGTAAGTGAAGTTCCCAAATAAAACTGCACTAGTGACACTTGTCAACAAACGGCTATGGTTTGATAGCAGATGCGCTCCGTAATGTGAAAAATGGGCAGGGTCTAGTCTGGCTGGATCATGTTCCTATATCAGCATTTTCAATTTAAAAGTTATGTAAAGGTTCTTCTAGAAAAGAAGAGGCAATGCAAAGCTAGCGAGGCATGAAGAAGGAACTCCTGCTGGAAGTATCACACTGCTTTTTATGTGTTGGTATTAGAACACTCATATTCTCACTCACAGCTTTAGTAGTCCTAAATGCAGAAATCACTGGCCATCCAAGACGGTACAGCTGCTAACCCCTAATATGCGATTCTGAAGCCTCAGTAAAATATGGCAATAATAAATCAGTAATTATTAATAACATTCATTAGATTTAAAAATTAATTTCTGTTTTGTTCACTATTTATGCCAGTCTGATATTTTCAAAAGTTATGTATTACTTTTAAATTTTTCATTATAAGTGTTAGATAGATATTAGTTAAAGGGCTTCATTCAGTAAAAGATAACTCCATTAAGACTGAGGAAAATTTTTATGAAGATGTTGCTGAGTCTGGCATTGTGGGTCTGTAGTTTAGGCTGCAGCCTGCTGTGGTGGCATCCAACATGGGTGCCAGTTTGAGTCTCAGCTTCCGATCCAGCTCCCTGCTAATTTCCCTAGGAAAGCAGCAGAAGTTGCCCGAGTGCTTGGCCCCTGTGCCCACAGGGTAGACCCAGATGCAGTTGCAGGCTTTCTGCATAAGCTGACCCAGCACCAGCTACTGTGGACATCTGGGGAGTGAACCAGTGGATGGATGAACTCTCTTTTGGCTCTTTCTCCCTTCTGTGTAACTCTTTCAGTTAAATTATTAAAAAAATAAATAAACAAAAGCACTGCTTGCCATCTTTGACCTGTAAGCACTGTTAGCATGCTAGACAGGGGGGTTTGGTATGACCATTCAGTCTGATAGCTGGTATGTTTGGGAGAATTAAATATATTAAATTTGTAAATGACATTTAAAGTGTACAGGAAATTCAATTTGCAAAGTATATGAACAGAACTGTTTAGGGAAATTTAATCTATTAAACCAACTGAATATCCATCAAAGACCAAATGATGCAATCATTCTTATTGCATTTAAAATTACCAAAATATGAACAAATAATTCGATTTATAGGTTGAGCCAAAGTAGTTTAAGCAATAAATTCTTGGTTTATAACTTTATCAATTTTAATTCAAGTCATCCTCAGAAAAACTGTACTGAAACATTAGAAACATGACTACTTTTCCTTCCAAATCACATCATCTTAAATTCTCAGCTAGTCTGAATGCAGACTCACTCCTGAGCCCACAATGCTATTAGCTAACTAACTTGTTTTAGCATCATGCAGTTGATAGAATTTCTTGTGCCCTCATTGAAACCACCAATGATGGTACACAGTTGTGTCTTAAATTTCCTAATTTGATGACTATTTTGGTTTCTGCCACATCTGTCAGAATGGATTCCATGTGAGATACACTAACATTTGGGTTAGAAAAATGGAATGATCAGAGAGGCCAGACACAGGAAAGAAACAGGAAAAGTCAGCACACCAACATTGCTCACCTGGGAGCCTGTGGAGTAGCGTCCAGGAGTTCGAGAACCAGATGTTTTTCCTGAGCCGATGGAACTCTCTGTACTTTTGCCACTACAGCAGTGTGTTCGCAGGCATTTCCCATACTCTTTTCGTACCTGGGCAATTAAATAGTGACTCCCGTTAGCAGGAAACTCGTCTCAGTTAAAAACCAGGGTATAAAACAGGTGTTTTATTTTTAAATAATAGAATTCTTATGCTATCGACACAAGAAAGTTTGTGTATGTATTTTACAATATAAAGTGATTCTATTTATACTGTGAAATTAGAAATGTTGCACAACTAGAACCTTTTAAAACATACACACACACATTTTTCCAATCAACTCATCATGATACTCTTATTTCACAGACCATATATGTAAGACTCCTCAGAACACCATTCTTAGTTCAATACATTTAATACAAAAAGCACACAGATACAAGGGTATTGTAGCTGTTTGTTAGGTAGAAATCCATTGACAAGTTTGAAATAAGGTAGGGGAAGGAAGGCAGAAAAAGGGATAAAAAGAAGACTAAAGAAAAAGGAATACCTGGGGTTAAATGTTTCTTCTAAAACTAATTCTTAAAGCTAATTTCACTTGCAAGGGATGAAGTTTACAGTTAGAGAAAAATACCTAGCACTTTATAAATTTAATTTTGCTTGAGGTTAGTTCTTTTATTATTTTGGATGATGCAATATTTCAATGCCATTTCCTGTAAACTCAAGTTATAAAATGCATGCTTTTTAAGGAAATGTTGATAGTCAAAAATATAATCAAATGCCATTTATAATCAAGAGTGAGTGATACAATAAAATTAGTATTCAAAAGGGAGACATCTGTGGGAGATCGCTTCTGGATCTCTGCCTGCCTAGTCCATGTGGGAGGCTGTAGGCACACGGCACACCATCTCGCCCAGGGAAGCCCTGACCGGAGTCTTGGCTGAGACTCCAAAATAGCCTGTTCACTGAGCATGCAGCAAGAATGATAGACTGCACCGCAGTCTCTTTTCTCTGCCTCTTGAACGAACTGTGCTAAGACTTCCTTGGTAAACAACTCTAGGAAGTCAATGTTACATTCATCCTGCTTTACAGCAAGTAATGAGTTTGGCCTGAGACGTAGTTTCTGAGGCATACAGCAGGTGATGAGTTTGCCCTGAGACATGGCAGAGAGATACAAATACCTACTAGCTTGTCCAGGTGTCGTTGTTTGGTAGAAATACTGTCAGAACCACCCTTCTGCCTACCCCTTTTTCCTACCTAATATATAAGCTTGTGACTTCTTTCAAATAAACAGACATGCTTCCCCACCAGTTTGTCTCCAGTGTTTCTACTGCAGAGGAACACTGTCACCTCACCCCTTAGTGGCCTCGGGGCTTGCTTGACAGAGGATCACCAAGAGACATCATATCTCATTATCGTAAAGTGCAGTTGCTGAGAGACAGAGCAATACCACAACCAGATATGCTTGAAGAGCTCATACTGCCTAATGCTGCCAATGGGATAGGAGTCAAGAAAGAGGGGGCGTCCAGTGAACTGAAACATGGAAGAGGAATGAATGTTGCACAGCTGAGGAACAGAAGATGGCTTCTCAGTGAGAAGGTCTCTGAGAGAATCTCCCACAGAGAGTTTGGACTTATGGAAGAGGCTGAAGGTGAAGGAAAGGACCAAGGACAATAAAGACAAAGGCACAAGGGAGATGAATTGAAGGCCAAGCAGAAAGGGACTCATGATGCCCTTTCCTGCAAGAAGACCTCGAGTGAGAGCAAGAGACCCATGACGTCCTGGCCTGCAAGGCCAACATCTCACAAGCGATCTGTTTGGCATACTTTGTCCCATACGCCACATTCAATAAGAACTACAAAGAACTGTACTGGTGGTGCAGTACTTGCAAGCCGCTCTATATTTTGTTTATTTAAAGAAAAAGAAGTTTGCAGTGCTTGTACACGTTACTTATTAATTTGTATTGTGGGAAAGTGAAGTGGAGACATTTCTAGTGTTAATCACTACTTGCTACGTACCTCCCTCAAACTGACTCTGGGAGATGATTACAGATGAAATGGTTATGCAGTGCGAGTAAACTGAAAAACTGAAAAGATGAAGCCATACATCATCAATGAAAAGAAACAAGTTCATGTGTTTTCTATGACCAGAAATCTCTTTCTACAATGTCACATTCTCTATCATTGCCACTAACGCAGGCATTATAAATATTATTAAAATAATACATTAGATTATCTCCTGTCTAGAAAGCATAAGAGAAAAACTTCGGTAATAATCTAGGAAGGCTAAACTTTCTCTCTAATCAAAGGGAAGCAGCACATATTAGAACTTAGAAATGTGCAGTGGATTCATGAGGCACCTTCAAAATCCTAAACGTTGACCACAAACATCCCCTCACAATCCACCTTGTTCTACACAAGAGAGAGTTTCTAATGGAGTGAATTAAAGAAAAACCTGAGCAGAGAATGAGAGAGAAGAGGAAGGAGGGGTGGGAAAGGCAAGGGAAAGGAGAGGAGAGAAGACCTCGTCTCATCATTTTCCAACAAGTATTTTATGTTCTGAACTGATGATATAAACAACCAGCAACTGCAGAGCTCTGGTCATGCCAAGTCCCACATTAGCTATATTACTTATCGAATCATACTGACTTGAATTGGCTGTGATTGGATTTGAAATGGTAAGCACATATCTTAGAAAGAGGAAAAATAAATGGCCCGTGTTCATGAAATATTTTTCTCTAGCTCACACATACACACAAAAGTATTTGGTTGCTCAATAATTTGTGTTTTCTAAGCTGCCAGGTTATTCTGTTTTAATTGCCTCCACCAGAAAATGATATATTTCAGTGTGATGATCTAGAACTTGGAAAGGAGGAATGAGAGGAGTTTTACTAACTCAGTATTTCTCGCATAGTCTCAGATCATATAGAAATCACGTGAGCTAGGGAATGCGATGAATAAATGCGCTCAGAACAAACTCAGGGTTTGACATAATCGTGCCCTCAGAAAAGGACAGACACAAACATTAGGATGTTCGTTAAAGACAAGGAAGAATCAACAAACAACCTGATTAGATCAGAGATCTCAAGAATCCCATTAGCAGAGGCTTACTGATGAAATTAAGTCAAATGTCCAAAATTCCTAAGATAATTCCTACAGTTTCAGCACAAGCATTTGATAAATTGGTGAGAAATGTCTGTTATGTTGTCTTCTTTTCTGGAAATCACATAAAAATGTCACCAAAATTCAACAAACAGAATACAAGAAAGTACAAGACAGTTACTATATATTGCTGTAAATCGTGAAAGTGATTTTCTAAATCAGGGTACAGCAAAGTTTCTAATGAGAGGAAACAAAGTCAGTATTTCAGGTTTGTGAGATAAGAAGCAAAACCAAGGATATTGTGGATGCTGTTACTTTAAAATTTAAGTGTAGAAAACATAGGGGCTGGTGTGGCAGTCTGATGGCTAAATCACTATCTGCAGGGCTGGCATCCCGTATGGGTGATGGTTTGAGTCCTGATCCAGCAACCAATTCTTAGCTTGGGGCAGCATCAGAAATGGCCCATGTGCTTGGGCACATACAGATGTGAAAACCTACAAGGAACGCCTGCCTCCTGGCTTCGGATGGGCTGACCACATTTGGGCCATGAGGGGAGGTCTCCCTCAGCCTCACTCCCTCTCTCCATAAATCCTGCCTTTCAAACCCTTTTTTTTTTTTTTTTTAGTTTTTAAATTATTTTCCAAGATACAGTCATGTAGCTATGTGGATTCCCCTCTCCCCTATTCAGATAAATCTTTAAAAAAAATTAAAAGTGTACTAACATTTTGAGCTTTCTAGTTTTAAAGATAAAAGGCAAAGGGAATAACATGGCCTGTAAGGTGTAACTGCTCTACTAAATCTGATTTTATTTATTTATATCTATATATATTAAACTTACATTAAATATGGGGAAGATGCCTGACTCTTTTTGCACATGGACACAAATACTCTCTACCTGTGTATTACATTTTATTCCTAGGTATCTTTATGCAGTTATATATGATACATTTATGTAAGAAAAGCTATTGGCCCAGCACCATGGCATATCAGGCTAATCCTCTGCCTGTGGTGCCGGCATTTCATATAGGCACTAATTCTAGTCTCAACAGGCCCAATTCTGATCCTACTCACTACTAATGCCCTGGAAAAGCAGCAGAGGATGGCCCAATTCCTCGGGTCCCTGCACCCATGTGGGAAACCCTGAAGAAGTTCCTGGCTCTCAGCTTTGGATTGGCTCACATCTGGCTTATGTACCTACTTGAGGAGTCAACCAGTAGATGGAAGATCTCTCTCTCTTTGTATCTCTCCTTTTCACTTTCTACAATTCTGGCTTGCAAGTAAAATAAATAAATCTTTTTAAGACAGTAAAAATTAATGATTTAAAAAAATAAATATTGCCTAATAAAATACAACTAAAATTAATTGCAAGTTCTTTAGTGCTCTGAAGAAAAGACACTTGTAAATTTTGAGCTAATATTTGTACATAACATAAAGATGACAGGTAAATCCGATTAGCCATGATTCAATATGTTATAGCTGATGATTTCTGTATTTTCACGAACACATGCTATGTTGTCCTAATCTCCTGATTTTGTCCTCATTATTTTTTTTTGGCAAATATTTTTCTTGAGACTCAACTGCAGCTTGTTCTACGCAGGTTAAGCATTCTTTCCTAAGTATTTATTCATTCTGACTTCCCTGAGACCAGGCACTGTCTACTTGTCGACTGTTCTTCCTCTCATTATTTCAGTGTCTCAGCATGATGATCCTTCTCCTTTGGCAGTCTCTTCCCACTCATCCTTCTTCTTAACCACTCACATGCTTCCCACAGTGTAAACTCGTCTAACGTGGCACAATGCTGACCAAGGCAGCTCCTACTATTTCAGAGTACCAAATCTAGGTTGATTCTCAGTTTTTCCCTTGCAGTTTAGTATGGACAGTGGGAAGACAAGAGAATCTATTTCCAGATCTATTCCGCAAGATCTTCTCTCTCTTCCTGAAACATTCTGTTGGAAGTCAACATTCAAGATGACTGACCATGGAATCACAAGCTGAGGCTCACTGAGCCTTTATCAACCTGTCTCCAGATGAGGCTCCTATGTGAATTTGACAATGAGTAAAGCATAAATGCATATGGAGGTAAGTGCTTATAAATGTTGAGGTGACTATCATAAAGTATAAGTATTCATTCTCTTGCCTAAATTGAATTCTAATTCATTAGATTACAGCCCATCCACATGAATACAATCATTTATTTCCTGTAACCTGTACATTCTGTCTGACTTAAATACCCTAGACTATATTTGTGACTGTAACAACTTCTTTTACATGTGCTTGGGCACTTCAAATTAGAACAGAGTAACACTTTGCTGGACTGTTACACTTCTCAAGAAAGGCCACCCTTCTCAATTTCTGTTCTAAAACTTGCCAGCTTCTCTAAGCAAAAATGTTGCAGCTAGGGGTCTTTGCTCTTCATTTTCTTTTTCTTCCAAAGCAAAATTGTAGGTCTTATTTCTTTTGTGTGTGTGTGTGTGTATATATATATATATATATATATTTTACATTTATCATTTCATTTTAGATAGAATTTTCTCAATATTTCATAATTATGATGATTACCTCTTTTTATACACAAGGAAACCTGGACCTAGGGAGGTTAATTAACCTGTCACAAATCACAAAGCTTTTCAAGTGTAGAAACTCAAATTTGAACCCATGCAATCTGTCTTGGGGATCTCCGTGATTGGAAATATTCTTAATAGAGTTTTCAAAAGATGGGAATGAAAAGTGACTTTAGAGCTTAAAAATTAAAGAAATATATTTATTCCCTAAATTTAGCTTTGAAAATGAATGGTTCATGAACTAATAAGTATAAAATATTGCAAAAATAGTCCCATGCAATGATTAAAATTGAATTCTAATTCAGTTGATAAATTCAATAAAATTAACAACTCAATAAATTTACTTAAATACTGCCCACTCATTTAAATTTATTTCTAGCTTAATTATTTATTTTATTTGTCATATTATTACATTATTTATTTTACACAAAATGTCTACAAGCTATATTTTCTAGTTTTTAAAGCAACAATCTGTGAATACACACACACATATGTATCTAGTCAAACCTTCATGACATTTTAGAATAGTTATTTCATAATCCCCTAATTCTAATGTGTCCCAAAGAAAATATTAAGAACATAAGGTCAAGTGTACAAGAAAATAACTGTGTACTGTCCCCCAATTTTTATTTGGATTTTTACTGTTAGACATTCTCACCAACTGTTATACTCCCATTTTATGTCATTTTGTGTTCACTGTTACCAAAAAAACAAAAACAATAAAATACTATATTTACTTCTTGAAGATATCAAGAATGGTATGATAGAATGTATTTTGGTTGTTTCGCTATCATGAAATGCATGGAATTTGTTCTTGAAAAGAGAATTCTATCTTACCTTCTTCTGTAGGACACAATGGAAAATGAAGATAAACATTCCCTGTAGAGAATTGAAAATGGTGAAGAGATACGCCATGATGACTGTGCTTTCATTAATGTACATGAGTCCAAAGGCCCAGGTCAATCCTAACAGGCAGAGAAGGGCTATTGCACCTATAACCCATGACCTGCAGAGAGAAGATGAAGCATTATGAAATATTTGATCTTGACTTCACACAACCATATCATGCCAACCATACTGAGACACTGAAAAGAACATTACAGTAAGTTTTATTGACAGAAAATGTAGGACAAGTGAAGTGCTTCGTGATTTTAATGGGGACTGTAAGTGTTCAAGCTTGAGGAACTACACATGGATGAAAATGTTATGAACACAGAAATTCACTTCAGCAAAAGCGGATTTGGACTATAAATTATTCATGTATTTGCAGCACATATGCAAATGGGATGGAGATGTAATTATGGTGGATGGCAAGGGGGAAAATGTGTGTAAAGTCTCGTTAGTCTTCACTGGTCTCACTGGAGTGACAGCATTTGTTTGGATTCTCTTCATTAGTGCTCTAGCTAAAATCCACTTTCTACCATTTTCTCACGTTTTTTGCTTTCCTACGAAAATTGTAGCATGCACTGACAAAAGCATACTCTTACTAGAAGGAACCAGCACTGGGAACACACGTAGAAATTTAAAGTCTTGTTTATCTGACTCCATGACATGTAGACTAAGCGTCAGATTAACGTGTGGGAAAAACAAAATTAGTTCCAGCAGCGTGCAAGTGCCTCAGTCTTGCTTTCAGCTCTCAGCTTATTTGTCTTCTAGATCATGATAGGATAGCTGGACTTGTGTATCAGGCACATGGCAGCTCTGCTGAAAAGCATCTTACAGGCTCAGGGAGCCTGTCTGTCTATGAAAGGTTTGCACACTCATGGAGGGGATGAAGTGAGAATGCGATGGGGTGATATGTTCTGAGCAGTACAGTGTGGAGACAAATCTCACTCTCACTCCATTCTTTTAGTTTCCTCCAAGTTACCATCCACAATAACTGGTGGATGACAACAATTCTTTTATTTGTAGTTGTATCATGTATTTACTATCATGACAGAATGAATTTTTCCAAGAGGTGTAACTCTAACAATTGGAAATGGAATCTCCTTTACTCAACTCAACGGGTAAGGCAGAACAAGACCACCAGTTCACGTCTCCACACTTCTCAACCGTAACCTTTCCAGATTCACATGCCTGCCTTGAACAAGGTAAACAAGTAATTCTTTTCCACAGGCTAGCATCCTCCATTGGCATCTTCTAACGAAGAAACACTAATGGAGATGGAAGGTTCGTAAAATGAATGGAAAAAATTGTCTCTGTTTACCATCATTTGCAGCTGAGTTCCTTGCATTTTTTGACAAGGACTATATCCTAAGAATGATATGGTTTCAAGTCTTATCAAAATGTGTTGTAACTATTTACTATTTCTTCCCAGAACAGCCAGCTATCATGAATCAGATTTAAGTGCATTCTAAGCTTTCATTTACAAAAGTTTTGGATAAAGAATACCTAAAGGATGTGGCATGCTTGCACATATGAATTAGATAATGTCTTGGATATTGACACATTATTCTGCCACTGGATTCAAAAATATAGAAACTTTGAGGAACAGGTTTTGAACTCTCTCAGATAGTAAAACAAGGAAAAAGTGGAAGGACTGGTATTACATAAAGATATAATTGCTACTTAGACTTAGAAATAATAGACTACAATACTAAATAAGGCTATTATCCAATAAGAAACATAGGATGGGCCCAAGGGTTAAATGATAGACAGCTGCAATGAACCCCAGCTTCTAAAGAACAAAGCAAGCAAGAGCATGAAGAGGTGTGTGGAATGGCATTGGAGCAAATGAAAACAAAGGACTCTTCACCAGAAGAACAAACTGAAAGCCTGCAGCAAGGTTGCCCACAAGTTGGCATACTCTTGCAGGACAAGGAATTTGAAAGTACAGAGAAAAATGCCCAATATCAACATTTATGCAAGGATTAGTACAGACTTGTAGCTTTGTTGGAGAAACTTAAATACATTCTTTTAAAATTTAGATGCTTAACTGGGTGGCAGAGGTGTCAAATTTGTAGGGGACCATTTTGTAGGTGTAAAAATTATTTTTCTCAAAGAATCCACTGTTTTCCTTTTTGAATAATTAAAGTAGCAGTTCACTGATATCAATTGAAATTGAGTGGTTTTATTCCCATAAGATCATTTCAAAGATACACCTCTAATTCACAAAATAATTTTAGCAGAAAGATCCCCAAACACTGGAACTGCCGACATAGGCAGCAAGGAGGAACATGGCACGGTGCAAGGGGGGCAGGGGGCTGTAAAAGCAGAACAAGTCTGTACACGAGAGGCGACTGTTACTGTGGACCTGGGTTCAAGTGAGTCCAATTAACAGACAGGAAGAGAGGTGTTTTTTTTGGCAATACACCTGCAGCATGTTTATTCTGCACAGAAGCTGTATGCCAGAGTATTTTCCTGCACAGTTTGCTCTTCTGCCTCCATGTGAATGACAGAAGCTCTAATGACTTTTCAGTACTGTTCTGACAGCTGGTTCATGGGACCACACTGATAAATGCAATTTATCAGCCATTCAGGTCATTCTTACTTGATGAAGGGTCTGTTATCCTCATAGCTAAAGAATGCATAGACATAAAGACAAGAACACCAACATTAGCATTTCATGACAAAGATTTTCATATGAAAAAATATATTCTGGTTCCCAAAGGCCTCTGTCTCCCACCTCCCTAAAAGATTATATATCCTTCCTTTTATTCTCCAGAAGGTAAAAATGACCAGGAGAACTTAAATAACAAGGAATAAAATCAATTTTGTAATATTGCAATATCCCTGTGAAACTCAAAAACTCCATTTTTTCCTTTCTGTGTTCATATTCCCTGTGACTTGACAGAGGCATCTATTTCTTAGAGATCACATTTCTCTAGAGAACGAGAAATTTTATGGGCAATTTGGAAAAGGCTTGGGGGCATGCTTAAAATGACAGATTTCATGTCACCTGAGGTATTCTTACTCTGTAATATTAGCAGATAAGATTACTTAATTATGGACAGTACGTTTCTAAGTAATTCTAACATGGCGGATGATTGACCTCAGTTAAATCTGAGCCTTATGACTCTTGGAAAATAATTAATCTTGGCTACTTTCAAAATCTGTTAGTATATTGAGGAAAAAACACAGTATGAATAAGCTTGCAGTAAGAGCAAACATCCAACACCTGCATAGTATCACTTATATTTATTAACTGATTTGATCTCATTCTGATCAAATGAAACTCCAGGGCTGCAACAGTCCACTTGATACATTTCAGATCATCTGTTTTTATTATTGCTGTTGTTGTTTTAACAAACCTAATGTCTGCTTAGAGAATTGTGACATTACTAAAAAGAATGAGAAAGCGGTTGGTCTCTTCCCTCTTGCCAGGGGCAAAATAATTTCCTCTCTTATGTATAAATAAATAAAGCTCTAGAAAGATCCCATCTGTGATGCTTCTGAGTAAAGAGAATCACTGGTAACAGCTGATTTTCCAGAAAGATGAACAATGAACAGAGTGAGAGGGTGGGATTTGACTCCAGTCAGCCTGAGGTTGACATTCTAGCTCAGCCGCTCACCAGCTATTTGATCTTCCGCAAAGTTAATTACAGCGCTGCTGCAGTCTTTAATGCATCCACAAAATGGCAACAACTATAATGGAAGTCTTCTTTGTAGTACAATGTAAGTTGCATGTGATAATGGAATGATTTATTATGTATGAAGCATCCAGTGCAGTACTTTAAGTATGTGTCTAACATATACTATGCATTCTGCTATTATGAGACTATTTAAAGTGATAGTCTCATAGAAAATGTAACAGTTCTCATCCAAAGAATAAAATACCAAATACATGTTGTTAGTAAATGGAACAGTAGTGACTAGAATTTAGTGTCCAATATGATTGCCAGGCACATATGGCTATTTAACTTTAGATACGTTAACACAAAATAGGTAAACAAAATTCTATTCCTCAGTCACAATTGTCATATTACACATGTTTGAAACCTTCACAGGGGAGTAGCAACCATATTGGTCAGTGCAGTTTGGACTATTTCTTTCTCACAGCAAATTCCACTGGACAGTCCCTGACTAAGACAGTCAGGGAAAGTGAATTCCATGAGTGTTTGAAAGATAAAGAGACTTTTCTAATAACAATTATATTTAAAAATTATAAAGCTTCCCATCTTCCTTTCTTTTTTAATGTTTGAGATACTATTTTAAGTTTACATTACAATAAAAAGGATTACTTGTTAGGTAAAAGTTTAATCCAATAACAAGTTTAGCAAGTCAAAAGCAAAAATGTCTTAGTTTAAGTAGAAATACAGACAAAAGCTATAAAAATTGAATGGAAAAATCATTATTTTACTCATATACAGTAAATTCTAAAGTAACCACAGATCATAAAACTATGTATAACATCCTTAACCATTGGGTTGAAAGGTATCAAACAAAGCTTCATAAAATACAGCTGTAACAATACTGGTATAGACAGACATTTCTTTATTTTTACCATTTTTTTCTGTATTTCACTCAACATGATGTCCTTTATTTAGTTAAGTCTGTTTTGCTGCAAGTGACAGAATTTTCTTTGACATGTTGAAGGATGTGTTTGTGAGTGAACTGTATCTTTAATAGTGAATAGGCATACCACCATGATCTATAAAGATACTCTCAATATTTCTAGTTTTAAGATGCAATTGAATTTATTTTCCTGAGTATAAAGCTAACATAAGAGGCTTTCCACCATTAATTTTGATGTGTGTTAATGTAGGAATGACAAAGGTAATGTTAATCAGTTTCTCAAAGTTAAACATATTCTTCATTGTTCATGGAACAAATAAAGGCAATAGATCAGAATGCATCTGCATGTGGGATGAGGCTTCCCTACTGTTCCTAAATCTACAAGAAAACTCTCAACGAAAGAAGATCCAGTTACTCATATTCTACAAGGAGCATCCAAGAACTGCAACTAAAGGATCCAACTCTCAGAAGCAATCTTTTATGAGGGACTGCTTTGCCACATTGTTAACCCTGGCATTCAGTCTATAAGACTTTGAGTACTGAAGCTGGTGCTGGACATAGCAGGTGTAGCTGCTGCCTGTGGCACTGGTATCCCAGCTGAGTCCCAGCTACTCTATTTATGATCCATTTCCCTGTTAATGGCCTAAGAAAGCAAGGAGGATGGGCAGGTGCTTGGACGTCTGCACTCACACTGAGACCCAGAAGAAGCTCCTGGCTCCCGCCTTCCAACCAGCAAAGCCTTAGCCTTTGCAACTAATGGGGGAGAGAGCCAGTAGCTGGAATCTCTCTCTCTCTCTCTCTCTCTCTCTCTCTCTAATTCTGACTCTGGTATATCAATATATCTTAGAAACAAACTCAACAGTAGAGAAAATGCCATTCTAGGATTGCAACATTCACAAAATATGAAGAACAGTTGAAAGAATGAAAAAAAGTTATTTTATGAATCCTAATTGCCCCAAATATCAGCAGTGAATGACGGACTGTATTTTATTTGCATTTTAAACACTTATTTATCATGTGTTACTCAAAAGAGTGATCAAGACCAGGAGAGAAGAGATCTTTCGTAATTTGGTTCACTTTCTAAATGCTGACAACAGCTGGAGCTGGGCCAGGCTGAAGCCAGGAGCTAGGAACCCATCAGGGTCTCCGTTGTGGGTGTCAGGTGTCCAAGCACTTGGTCATCCTCAGCGGTTTTCTCAAGTACCACATCCCCACCAGAGGGCCAGCTGGAGGAGACAAGATTCACACTGGCCCTCTGGTGGGGATGTGGGAATCCCAAGATGTGGCTTTACCCTGAGTACCTCAGTGCCCACACAAGGGAAGGATCGCAGGATAAGCTAGCCACATTTTTAATTAGTCAGACATTGAATAACTGAAACAGACTGGCAATGCTGTAATTTCTAGAATAGCACTAGGCTATCTGCTACCCAGTGGTTAATGGGCATTTAATACAGCATAGCTAGAAGAACAGTGATTAGAAATGAGTTTCATGCTTACATCCCACTGTGCGAAAAATGCGCAATCAGGCTATGTTTATGATAGAAATGCTGACTGCTTCATGTTTCTTTAAAATGTATTTTATGTTAGTTAACATAAATCCTGAATCTATATTATTAATTTCCTCTTTGTTCACCTCTCCAGGAAGACTAAAAGCAAAAAGCATTTAGAATTTAGTTCCACAGCTGTGAGTATAATATGAACAATGTATCTTTGTGGGCACATATTTAAATCACCAAGGATTAAAGAGAATAAACATTCTTAGAAAAATATGAAATTCATATAAATAGAAAAATTATAAACAGGAAAGGACAGCTATGGATTTTATAGCTATTAAAATTTACTATCAAAAGCTGTATTTCTACAATTTGCTCATATACACTTTATTCCAAGGAAAATTAAATGAACTAAATAAAATAAATGGTTTAGGATATATCATAAACATATCTCAGTGTCCCTATAACAAAACTGGAGATTGAAGATTTGTCTGCAATACTGGAGGTTGAATGATTGTTCATGAATCGGAAAGTCTGAAATTAGGAAGCACTTAGTGTAATAAGCCAGGATCAGCACACATCAAATCACTGGCAGATAAAACTTTAACAGTATTTTCTCTACAATTCAAAGCCATGCAAATTTCTGTCTCAATGTACAGGATGAAAAGAACTGAAAGAAGTTAAGGGTATCATAAGGACGTAATGGATTATTAAAGTGTACAAAGGCAATCATAATTTTCACAAGTTGAGATCTCTACGTATCAGATTCATAAGGTGAACTGGTAGACTGTGTGCAAAGATGACAGGCAATTTGGGAGTGGGTGGAAGAAAGTAAGAACCCTTGCATGATTATTGATTAATATCAATATGTGAAAAGCTGTCTATCGGTAACAGAAAGCATGGCCTGTGAAGCAGCCTGCATGAGTTTGGACGCCCGTAGAGCACTTTACCAGCTCTCTAGCCTAGGGATAATTTCTCGACCTCTACTCTTCACTGCTCTCTCTGCAATATGAAACTTTCCTCTTAGATCTACTCTGTGTATTTTTATAAAAGTATCTGGCATTTTTATTTAATACTTATACACAAAAATATGCAAAGATACAAAATGTTAATCAGAAGAGCTATAAGATAATATTTGGTAATAAAATTGTATCATGTATTGACCGTCTGGTCTCAAAGCAGGGGTTGTAGTGAAAAATACAACAATACTACATTAGAGTTTCTTCTTTAAAGTGCTCGGCAATTTCTATATGAAGTAAAAATTCAAAGAGGATGAGGGAGACACTTAAAATTTATATTTAACTTCTTCAATGTTTTGTTTTTCTTTAGATGATGAATTTGATTTAGTTAATGCTATGACTTTATATAAGTTGAAGTAGGAACCTGCCGAGATTCCCAGTGACTGTTAAAACAGAAACCCAGAATGGACTGGTTTCCCTAAGAAAACTAAACTTGACTCATAAATACACTGTGATCTCAGTGCTGGGAATCCTGCAAAGCATCTGCAGCTAATCACTCAACAGAGCCATTTCAGTAAGAAGCAAGGACGACAAGAACCAATTTACAACATGAAATGCCCACTGAAATTTGTTAGGAGATACGAATTCTAGGGGTTATTTTGCTCTTCTTCTTAGGAAATGACCGCTTCTTGTTTCAATTTGCAGTTTTGTGGTGTCAAATTAATTATTTTTGATGTGAATTTTACTTATCGTACTTCCTAGATATTTGTATCTTTTCAATAAATTCTTGCGGTTCATTAATTGATCATCCATAAGAGACGGTTTGATTGCTTGTAAACACCTGCGACTGTAAATGTCCCTTTCAATACCGGTTTTGTTACATCTCATGGGTAATGATGTTCTGGTTTTAATTGTAATTTCTTCAGTGCCACATGGGTCATGCAGTAGCATCCGCTTCTCCAAGAAGGTTCTTGATTTTCTTTTTTCATCATGTTAGCGGCACATTTGCTAGTTTTGTAGTATATTCATTAACTTCATGTTGATGAAAATTTGCTGGTTTCTCCCTGTTGTGGACTGTGGTTACTGACTCTGTATTTAGGGGGATGTATGACAGAAGTGTAGCAGAGACTGACATGTTCAGATGTGGAAACAAAGCGTAGTATGTCTCCATACATCCAGACTAAAGATGAGCTCCAGGGAAACAGCTGAAAATACCCTGACAGGAAGATGCTGGACTTTCCGATATCGTCCGATATTTCCCATAATGTTGGGAAACACCTCAATAACAGCATGATGGACTTAAAACTGTTCATGAAGGAACACCTATTTTAACACTAGAGGGGAAATCTATGGGGGTGAGGGGGCAGAGAACTTGGGGAGGGGGACAGGAAATCCCAAAGGCTATGGAACTGTATCATACAACAATAATAAAAAATAATTTTAAAAAGAGATATGAATTTTAGAATTAGATTCAGTAATTTTTCCTCATGACTTTTTACTTTGAAATCTGGAATAGGAAAGATAAAATAAATGATGACATATTGGTATGAAGAGAGATTTTTAGTTCCTTCTAATAAGTTTCCACCTTGTGTAATCAACGAAAACCATTGGTTTTATCAGTAACATTACAAAGCTCAAAAACTATTATAAACAAGTTGATAGTTTTTATTTATTGATACATATAATCAAAATTTGCAGTGGTTGTTGGATCATTTGCCACTGGAGGCTCAACATTATTTTTTTAAGATTCATGCTGACTCTTAGAATTCACTAACTCCTCAAAACCTGTGACTGCTTACACAGTAAAATATGGACAATAGAAAATATAAAGTACTTTAAGGAAAACATACTATATATTCAGTATTTATTTATTTCAAGTTGGAGTATGCACAAACATTTTGAGAGTGAGACATTAGCAAGTTTTTGTTATCCTTGCCAAAAGTTTTTTGGCAGGTTGAATTTCTACTATTCTTTTTCATACCATATGGTATCATCACCTCTCATTTCAGCAATTTCTAATACAAACATTCATCATTCCTGTTTTGTGAACAAATTATTGTAACCTGTTTAGAAAAACACCCAAACACAGGGGCCAGGGCGATGGCTCAGCTGGCCAAACCTCTACCCCCAAGTGCTGGGATCCATATGGACACCAGTTCATATCCTGGCTGGCTGCTCCATTTCCCATCCAGCTCCCTGTTTGTGGCCTGAGAAAGCAGTGGAGGAGTCCTGTAAAGCTTTGGGACACTGAACCCATGTGGGAGACCCAGAAGATGCCCCGAGATCCCAGCTTTGTATATACTTAGCTTTGGCAGTTGCAGTTATTTATCTGGGGGATGAACCAGTAGACGGTAGATCTTTTTCTCTGTCTCTCCTTCTCTATGTAAATCTGCCTTTCTAATAAAATCAATCAAACTTTAAAAAAAGAAAAAGAAAACCCAAACACAATGAAGCCGCAACTAAGTACTCTAAATATTTCTATACTTAGTAAAGATCGCAATCAATGGAACTACAGTGGAATTGTAGCACAGTAGGAAGCAGACAAGCGTTACTTATTGGAGTATGCCATTTATTCTTTCCAAGTCTCAGCTTACGTACATCCAGAATGAACACTGAAGACTTCAATGGACACAAAGAATCAATAATTCATGGCCTTTAGAAAGTACCAATAAGAGATTCTGAAGTATACTGTGAATTCCAGAATTCACCATTCATGTGGAAGTACACTACTTTTCTGATGATGGATTTGAAAAATGAGATCACACTAATCAGTTAATACACAGTACTTTTTACAATGTGAGTAGCCCAAAGTAATAATCAAAGATCTTTGTCTCGAGTATGCTTTTAATACAGAAGCTCGGTGAGGTTTCATCAAGTCTATTTAAAAGTGTTAGCAGGAATTTAAACAGATCTTAAAAACTCTCAATGAGAATAACATTTAGAAAATTATTGAAAATGTAAGTAATATAATACACATGTTTTATATGTGAATAAGAAGATGCAAGCCACAAAATAACATTTTCAATGGAGCACATTTCAGGCCAAAGGGCAGTCTCAAGAAAGTGCTAAGAGAACAAATCAGAAAACATTCTCCAACAGCAAAGAAGCTCAATTAGACATCAATAGCTAATAAAACATGCATGGAAGCATGATTGTATATCAGTCATTCATTCACTACTAGAGCTCAGAAAAACCCTCAAGCTTCACAGCTTTTAACAAATAAATTTTAACTATTAATGAGTGAGAAATAATTATTTTCTTCATATGAGGCAGAAGAAGGGAAGAAAAAAATAGCTTATATGATTTTCCATGTAAGGAAAGTATGAGAGGAAGGACCTTACATTATAAGGACATTTTATCTAGGAATTTAATCTTAAGTCTTAAATAAGAAATTAAAAATATAAAGGAATAGCTGATTAAAAAATGATGAACTAAGAATTATCTCCAAATGGCAAGGAGAGTAAAAGCAACCTATTATATCATATTTACCACATGGGTAGTTTAATTGCATTTCCCGATTAGAAAGAAAAACTGATAAGTATGATTAGCCATGTTTTATGAAAATATAAAGTAACTTAAAATCTAGGATTATATTCATAAAAACATTTCATTGCCTTAAACATGATTATCTGATTTTTAGAAGTCCACAACAAATATCATGCTTAATGGGAAAGCTTCAAAATGCGTATTTCTTAAAATTTCAGGACCACAACAAGGTTATACTTTAAACTACTCAATAAAATCTTTTTGACATGACAATATGATGAGAAGAAAAACCATTAAGTGCCATAAGGCTTACAAGAGCAGATACAATTTAAAATTTATGTTAAACATATACACGATCCAATCATTTCCTAAGTTTGTAAGCATTAGGGGGACAAAGAAATAAGGAGAGAGAATGGTTGTAGAGAATGTAGCCATGGTGGGAAGTATTGTTATGCTCCCAAATCTGTACCATAAAATAGGTAAAATTTGTGGCTTCATACAAATCTAAAACTTTTTAAAGGTATAGATATACTTTTTAAACTATTTAAACATAATCCAATAATTTCCACAAAAATGCAAATGAACTGGAAGAAAAATTGTTGGAAGTATTAATGGAGTTCAGTGTGTCTGATATAAATGAGCATCGTTCTCTTGTTTAGTAACAACAAACATGAAAGACAAAGAAAAAACTAGATATTTTTCACCAAAACCACAAAATAAAATCTTTTAAAAGTCTTGGTTTAAAAGGATTTGTTCAAAGATCTCAAAAGTTTTAGCAAAACGCTAGATTATTCAGATTGTTATAAGCTGTCTACTCCCTTGTGTCTATTGTAAAAGAAAAATGAAAAGGTGATCATATAGATTGGAAATCCTTGTAATTACAAGAGATTTCAAAATGTAGACCAGCAAGTGAAAGAAGAAAGATATAGGAAAGCCAAGCAGAAAAATGAAGAAATTAAAGCCTTTTTGGAAGAAAATCTAGTAGAAACTAATGGACATAATAATTTTAGGAATGGGGTGCTGTGTTATGTCAAATAGCACATTCTATCACATTAAAAGGAGTGACTGAATTGGAAGAGGTTGGCAGCTTTAGAAACCTGCCTGTAGCCCATAAAACAAGAGGTAACAAACTCAAGCAAGGCAGAAAATGAGAGAACTACGATTATAGCTTCTAGAACAAAGAAAGCATCCTAGATTTGAGTCCCATGTTGATATATGTAATGATGTCAATATTGTTAATAAATTGTTACCTTTTTTATTCCTGGCTTAATTTCTTAATCTCAAAATTAAGTAGTTTTAAATAATAGCCTCAGGCTATCAATCTCAGTGCTGGAACAGAGAGAATTTTCATTTAGAATATCAACTTCCATAGGCATCCAGAGAATTCTAGAATGCATATTCAAATGGTACATTTATAAAAGTGCCAAGGACTCTGATGACAGACCTTTTAAAAATACATAACTGTCTGTAGTGGAGAAACCCAACAACTGGGACTCGGCCAAGAGAAAATAGGATTAGGAAATGTTCAAGTGTGGACTGAGCAGCTCAAGCTACTTACCACTCTGCAGTTCTGTCTACACTTTTTAATTACAAAGCCAGTGACTTAATGCTTAGTATTTTTTTTAACTTACAACTTTCAGCACTTTTAAAATGAGGTAAGGAAAAAATATCATTTTCAAACAAAATAACATTCTTCTTGGAAACAACTCCCAAAGAATAGAAAAATGGAGAAAGCCGAAGTATGAAAAAAACATTTTCTTGGTTTTGGTTAAAGGGGAAGTACTCACATGGACCCAGCAGTACTGTGACACATACAGCAGACGCATGAACAGTCGCACAGTTTGTCTGTGCTGACAAGTTAGTGATCAACTGTACGAGGCTCCGTCATAAAGCATTTTACAACCTCCTTATACTGCTAGGGCTAACTGAGGAACCCTGGAACGTATGTCATGGCAATCTTTGGAATTTTCAGAGGAAAGTACATATGCCAAGTATATGCAATGCTGTTGCCTGCTTGAGGACTTTTCTGTCTACAATGACTGGGATTCTACTGCCCAAGATGGCAGGTGACTGCAGAAAGAAAGGAAGGAACACGTACTGTTAGAGTGTAGGTATAATGTTATTGTTGGGCAGTGTGAGATTGCTTTGTACTGAACAACTGCTACTTTGCTAGGCCAGGAGGTGCCTGGACTTTGGGAGGATTCCGCTTTAGCGATAAATCTGTTCTTTGCTGCCTTGCAACTTTGTGAAGGCAAGAGCGCAGTTTTTCTCTGGTCCCAAAAACAGGAGGAAGATAAGAGTGTGAGAATGGGATGAGCCATAAAGATAGTGGGTATGGAAATGAACAGGCTCCCTGTGCCTGAAGGCCCTAAAACAATGAACATGTCTAAGGTTGTTACTTTCGATGTATTTCCCAGCCCCAAAGGGCCTATATAAGCTACTGTCTTGGGCTGTTCGGGGTCCGACCGCCCTGCTTGGCTGGCCTGTGTGCCCCAAGTGCGGCCTGACCCCAGCATGCTGGCGCAATAAACTCTGTTTGCTGTTTGCATTACCAGTGAGACTCTTTGTCATTCTTTGGCCCGGACTCTAACAGCACAACAACAACAACAAAACCCTAATAACATAAACTATTCCTTCCATTTCCTCTTCCTTTTTTATATGGCTCATAATCCATTCTCACGCTATCCCATCCCCTCCCCCACACTGCATCCTTTCTGTTGGATCTCACAGTCGGATTGTTTTGGAGTATTTCTGTCACTTGATGCTTCAAAGTAAAATCATCTGCAGGCCTCATAAGCTCACGTTCTTTGTTCTGTGACATCCCTCAGACTGTGAAAGTGACTGTGAGTCCTCCCCCTCTAAGAACCACAGGCCACTCTGAGGCGCTTCCTGGAAGATGCCAACACCACCATCCTTTCCTTCTTGTTTCTAACCTTCCCAGAGCTCCTCTTCCTGGGGCTCCCTTTTCTTCATTCACTGCCCCCCTGCTGGTTGCTCCTTCCTTCATACCCAGCTGAGATCCTAGGATCTCAATCTCTTGACAGCCTTTCTTCGCTTTATTCATTCATAACCAAACAAGCAAACAAGCCCTACCTCTATGTAAGCAGACATGCTGCAGGAAGCACCCAGCATGCTGACTGAACACAGGCTCAATGTGTGAGGAGCAATGTACAGTGACCATGCATTGCACAGCACGAGGCATTTATGCTGTGCCACTGCCCTTGCTCTGCAGTCTCCAGGAGGTGTGCTCCACACCCTCCTTCACTCGCACACGTTTCCCGTCACAAGTACAATGTCTCGATGATGCCCGCTCGTTCCCTGAAACCACAAAAACCAGTCACCCTGTGCCGAATCCACTGGTGTACTCTCCGGGTCTGTCAACTTCAAGAACTCACCTCACTTATGAATAACACCTAAAAATGTGTCTCCACTTCTAACAAGATGGCTGTCACACTGAGACGCCCAATAGGTGCATTTTATAATTCATGGTTCTCCATGTAAAACCTTCCAGTTCATACATTTAAACTGCTAAAGTAATCACGGGTTTGAAGCACAGGATCCTTAGTGAGCTTTATAATCTGAACAATTTTAGGAGTTAAAGCTTCTTAAGCTTGCTCTGTAAATTGCTGTAAATTACTGTTTACTGAAAAGAAGACCTGCTAAAAGTTTAACACAATTTAATGTACTAATAGACATATAAAGTGATATGGCAAAAAGTACATGGTAAAAGTTAGGGAAATGGACTCTAACACTACAATACAGAAACTGAATTTCTGATGAGTATTGGAAGCAGTGCAAAAACTTAAATATTATTCATCAAATTTCACTTTCAATAGCTCTAGAAACTGAATCTTGGGGGTTTGGGGCAGAGAATTGGAGATCCAAAGTCTTTTAATCCAGTATCACTTATTAAAATTTTCTCACAACATATGTTAAAGAACAGTGCATTTTATTCAATTTCCAGAAAAAATATACATATAGTTATTAAACAAATGAAGCCCTCAACCTAACATGCCATGCCACATTTTTTACAAAAAGCTCTGTCAGAAAAACATGCTTTTCCAGTTGGTTCAGGTTACAGCAACCAAGGCAAATTAAGAAAAGCCATAGAGGATGGTTTTAATAGTTTCCTGTGTATTTCTCTCAGCCTATTAAAAAAAATCATATTTTTCTTTTAAGAATTTGAAGAATGAGGATCTCAAGTAATAATTCATTAAAGACTGACTGATGCGTTTGAAAAGATCAGGAACAAGCAGCAAATCATTTGATGGGACTCGGTATATGATAATCCAGCAGATCTCAGCATTTGAGACAACTTCAGAAGTAGGTTGGTCTCTGTCTCTGATCTCTCCTTAGGCCCTTTCCCTGAAACAGAAAATTGAAAACTTCCCTGACCATCCTCACCGTATGAGCTTTCTTTCAGAGGCACCTGTACATAAAGGGATGACACAGAGACACAGGGATGCCAAGAGTAATCTCAACCAATCGGCCTGGCCACATTCCTCCTCGTTAATTCTATCGCACAATACACTTCCACCCTCTAGTCATATTTCTTCACACAGGTCTGTATCTTCATCGCTGGCTGGCACACAAAAATTGCGGGAGTTTATCTGTTCCTTTGGCTTTTTTTTTTCCTCCCATGTCATGTGAAACATGTCGGGAACTTTTGTGCTCTTCTCTTGATAATATACCTTGTTTCTAGGAGTTGCTACCATGAAGCTAACGATGGGAGAGAAAAGAAATCTTTTCTCTCACACAGTGAAACACTGCCCTTCCATTATTAATAACATAGAGTTCCAAATGTTGGTTTCCGTGTGATTACTTACAAGTGGGAACTACAGGAAGATAAATGTGTATGTCAAGGAATTTGTGGATAACATTTTTGAGTTTTCCCCTTATTACGCATGATTCAGTTTTGTAAACTGTGACTAAAAAAGATGCTACTAAATATGTATACTTGTTTTTGAACCTTTATTCAAGATCTTAACATCCAAGGGAAATAAACAGCAATTGCCTTTAAAAAGGAATTAAAAAGGCAAACACAGAATACGTTTTAAAAATGTTACCTCCTAAATCATAACTGGGTCTCTCCACTAATATTTAATTGATATAAATAAGAACAGCTTGATACACTAGAGTGAGTCCTACCTCACAAGGAATTTGGAAATAGATGAATTATAGTAATTAAATCTTCCCATTTTCATGAGACTTTATTAAATTTTCATTATGTACAGTAGCTGTATCCACAGAAGCACATTAACAACAGGAAAATTGGACGGGTTTTAAAACATTTTCTGAGGGGCTAGAAATAAAGAATGATCCTTGCAGAGAAGTGACATCCTTGGGCTACCTTTTCATGAACATGCTTTGCACAGAATGTAGGGCAACACAATTTATTAAAATGCTTGTATATGAATATTATATATATATATATATATATATATATATATATATATATATATTCATCACACCAACTTCTAGAAACACAAGAATGCAGAATTTACTAGAAATTCAGCATTTGGTCTTTGTTCCTCTCCTGGTGCAGAGCTCAGGAATCTTCTGCAATCTCCTGTCCTGTGCTTGCCAGCAAGATGGTTCAGGGTGTGTACATCTGTGTGGGGATGGTCCTAGGTGACCTCAGGAGGATGACTGGTCCAAAAAAGAAAAAGCACTGATACAGGGTGCTCTTCCGGGGCAGATGGGAGCATGGGTGGTCTGCAGAGCTCATTTAATCAAAAGTGATCAGTACTTTAAACATGCTTATGATACAAAATATCAACACAAAGCCTTGAATGGAGTTGTTTCTACCAGGATCGGGAGCACATCCTGGAATCAGGGCTCTGACCTCCCCCTGTACCTTTCTGCATACATCTCTTGCATTGGGTTCTTCCTGAGTTTTATCCTCTTTTATAAAGCTATTTTCATTGCTAAAACTCCTTGCTTAGTTCTGTTAGTTGTATTAGATGATTCGTTGTAGTTGAGTCGGCAGGGTGAGAGTAGCTTGCACTCTCCATGTGCACGGAATGTGAAAGCAGACTTGTGGAAAAAGTCCTTCACCACGGGGTCTGCAATAACTCTGGGGGTTACCCAGGTAGCCAGGGAGCACTGATTGGTGTGTGGGAACATGATCCGTTTGGTCTCCGAGGGATGTAAGGAAATACCATGCAAGAGTTTGCAATCTTGACATCAAAGAGCTTGCAGCATCCATTTCAATACATTGTTTACTCTTTTTTCCTGCATATACATATCCATTTTTTGAAAGATTTATTTATTTTTATTGGAACGTCAGATATACAGAGAGGAGGACAGTCAGAGAGGAAGATCTTCAATCTGTTGATTCACTTCCCAAGTCACCGCAAAGGCCGGAGCTGCGTCGATCTGAAGCCAGGAGCCTGGAGCCTCTTCCAGGTCTCCCATGCGGGTACAGTTTCAAGGCTTTCCCAGGCCACAAGCAAGGAGCTGGAGGGGACGTGGGGCTGCTAGGATTAGAGCCGGCTCCTACATGGGATCCTGGTGTGCGCAAGGTGAGGACTTTAGCTGCTATGCTACCACACAGGGCCCATAATCATTTATTTCTAAACAACAAAAAGGGCCAAATATCGAAAAAGGATGGTATGTTGACATTGCACTATTCTTTACAAAGTATACCTCACAACATTTTAGGATGTATTGTTGAGTATTTTTTTCATTTAGGAAGTCAAATAAAAGGTTGTTTTTCATGTATTCAAATATTTATAACTATTTGAATGATAACTTAGGTAAAATCTTTCTTAATGATTTATTTTTCCCCAAATGGTATAGCTTGTTGTTTCTTAAATCCATAAAATTAAAGAAAAATTTGTTCTCCATATATAATTAACTCTTTTTTTTTGGTTACTAAAGCAGCTAAAAATCCACATTTTTAAGAAAACATTACAAACGGATATTTACACATACATATGTGCTCTTACATGTGTACATATATGCAAAGATATGGATAAAAAGGCTTCAGAAAACAAAAATTTTAGAGACTATGGACTATAATATGAAGGGGACAAAGAGAAAATGAAAATACTCTTGTAGGGGCCTGCTGCTGTGGCACATGGCTTAAAGTGTTCCTCACAGCGCGAGCACAGGCTTCAATCCCAGCGGCTCCCCTCTCCCAGCTCCCTGTGAGCGCGCCTGGGAAAGCAGCAGGCGATGGCCGAGTCACGGGACCCTCCTGCCAGTGGGCGAGACCCGGCCTGCCGTCCTGACCCATTCCCATCTGTTGTCATTGCTACACTGGTTTAACACTGAACCCCACGGTGACCCATCCTCTCAAGACTGTAGCATCCACATTCCTACTGTGGAGCAGCAGACTAGACAAGGCTAATGATAGGACAGACTTGACCAGCTCAGCTCAGTGGACAGGAGTGAGCACACACCTATGTGTGAGGGCCTACTCGGTCTGGGTCTAGTTGAGGGGAGTGAGAGCTAAACAGCCAAGGTCAGGAGCCAAGTCCTGATGTGAAACTCTCTTTAGAGTTAAAGACTTGGAAGTCCACAATTGACCCTCCAGGTTGTATTGAAGGAATATTTTTCAGAATGTTAGCACAGGTTTCACCTGTCTTGGCCCCCCTTCTCTGAGCTCCATAATGGTGGAGACTATCTCATCTTTAGGGATCTAAACCAGCTCTCTTGGCGAGATCTTTGCTTTTCTAGGTTCTCTCACAGCCAGGAAAAGTCCAGAGGCTTGTAGGAAATATTTTCCACTCTGCAAATGGGAGGCCAGCACACAAGGAAAGGCTCCTGTGGAGAACAGTTTCAAAATGTTCCATCTTTGAATGTGGCAGCTGTAGAATATGACGTCTGGAACGAAGAGGTCTTCTTTGGACTATACAATGACACAGAGAGTGACAACCACAACATGCCAAGGATGACAAAAGATTCTAAGTGTTTAGGTCTCTACTGACAATACTAAGCTTCTGAACAAACTCCACAGCCACCTGCCTCTGGATTTGATGTTCCACAAATCATCGGTGTTATGGTTTCAGCTACTCTGCTAGAAGGCATTCGGTACCCGCAACAGCAAACATTCTATCAAAAACAAACATTCTAAGGGTTACACAGAGAAACCTGTCTGACGGGAAAACCATCATCTCTTATCTCCCCCTTTTACGATGAAAGGTTTTTCAGATAATTTCATTTTCCTTGCTTAACGTCCCTAAAAGGGAAACTAGAACTGCTACAGATAAGTCAGGACTGTTCGTCATTGAAGAAAGAAAGGACAGCATTGGGGCGCAGTGCATTAAACTGCCGCTTGGACCCTAGCCATTTCAGGCCAGGGAGCCTGAGTGTTGGCCACTCCGCTCCTCGTTCAGCTTCCTCCCTCGTCCTTTAGACGAGGACAATGTCTCTTGCATTCCACATGGGAGAACAAGGAGCAGCCTCAGCTATCCGCAGGGCGGGCATCTGTCATTTTCTTTCTTCTTTCCTTGTGTCCATTTTTCCTTCCTTCCTTCCATTTTTCCTTCCTCTCTCTCTTTCCCTCTTTGTCTCTTCCTCTCTCTTTATAACTTGGAGACTCAAATAAATAAATCCTTGAAAACAAAACTGTCTCAATACGTTTCAGTTTTTCACATCTCAGTAATCACCAGTCACCCTTCTAACACTCGACGCCATAAATTGTGGAGACACACTCCACTCCCTTCACTTAGAATTGATACACAGCTAAGGAACTACTTCTGACATCTCTGCCTTTAAAATATGTCTAAAGTTATAGCATCTTTCAAATGTTGAATGAGTGAACCATTATGAATAAAAACCTAATCAAAATCCATACATCAAAAATTAAACAAGTGAATAAGATGCAAAACATGTTCATCAATTGCAATTCTCAGATTTCATTTACTTTTGTGAAATCTTACACTTCACTGTTTTGAGGAGGAGATTATAGTCTCATGAACGGCTAACCAGTTCAGATGAATTTAGATCATGAAGCCTTCTTCCACCAACTTCTTTTGGAGATAAAGGTCATGTGGCTCCAACCTTACTAACACGAAAAACAAAGGAACTACTAATCTTTTCTGTTTTAATTACTAAGAAATACTAATCTTTTCAGAAGCATTTAGGCTTTCTCATCTTCAGGCAGTGTTGGGCTCCCCATCACTGACAGAAACCTGGTTACTGTGGGGAAAAGTGGTATAACCTGAACCCAGGGAGTTCTAAGAGTTTCACTGTGCTAATGACAATATCCTTCAAACTGTGTTTCTCAAATGTCAGCTCCCAATTATAAAGCACAGCAATGCATTTAACACCCTTTCCTCGAACAAGTACATGGGGATAGCAAGACATTTAGAGAAAAACAGCTACAAAGAAATTAGCCCTAATATATCCCATCAAGTTGAACTGCAGCCGACAAACCATGGAATCCATGGGACTGGCAATCACTTGCGGGATGCAAAGCTTTGTATATCTGTGGCTGAAATCCATTTGTCAAAGAAGTGGTTCTGAACTGCTAAAACTAAGATGATCAGTGAAGAACGAATTACTTCTTTCAAAAGGTCTCAAGTTGTTTAAAACAAGTGTAGTGGTATCATCCCTATGGTTTGTACCTGCACTGTTTACTGGACTATTAACGCTCCTCTCCTGTAACGTCTAACCAGAGACAAGGACAACAACAAGAAAACCAGGAGACACTAGATAGCGAACAACAACGTGCATTTTTGCATTCTTATAAAAGTTTTCATCTTATTAATATGTGTGGAATCAATCTACCAGTAGTTCCGACCGACTCTAAGAGCTAGAGTGTTGCTAATATACATGAGCACTGGGCAACATATTGGATTTTTAAACATTTGATAAAATATTTTTCAGTGTTTTTTGTTTACCTAACAATCTTCTTACAACTTGCGACAAATTTTAAATACAGGTCTTTAAATGTTCATTTAATTTTAAATTAAAATAATTAAAATGTTTATTTAGTTATTTAATTAAAGTTCTGATATTTTCATATTAATTTAATGATTTGTGCAAGAGAAGAACAACTACAAATAAAATCTGTATGGAGATAAGTTACATTTCTACAGTTTTCTTCGACAACTTGAAACTTCCTTCTCAAAAATCCAAATCTATTTTTAGTGCTTAATAATCTGGGAATAATGGAAAAGCCATAAAAATATTCTCTAAACTCATCCACAAAAGTGTGAGATTGATGAACATTGTCACTAAACCCACCGTAGGACCAGATCTGCTGTTCTCAGAAAGGCTCAAAACAATGTTAATTACTCTTCTAAGTAGAGTATCAAAATGAAGTAATTTTGAACAATGGACCATATATATTTGCATATTAATATATAGCTCTATTAGTATGTGAGAAATGTCAACATTAAAATATTCTTGTGCTGTTGCATTTTCAGGATAATTTATATTTTTTTGTCATCACCTTTATTTCTGTAACTTTTTAAAAAGTTAACAGATGTTCACAAATTGCACTCACATACAGGATAACATTGGGTAATGTCCAATTAGGGAAATACATCTTTCTTCTAAAACATTTAATATTTCCTTGTGGTAAAAAAAAATATTGAAAATCGCCACTTTAGGGTTTTTTTTCAAATTGAAATGCATTATCATTATCTACAGTCATTCTACTGAACTTGTGCTTTTTAGAAACTTAATCACATTTACCTCCATAAAGTAATAATTTAATACTAATCAGGCTGACTTAATTGTTCATACTAACATTTAGAAATACAGTTCTTAAACACAGGTGACTGTCCTGGAGACAGAACGTGTTATGACTGGTCCTGGCAAAGCCGAACAATTCTCCGGTGGCCCCTGCAGCCACTTAGAAGCTTTCCTTGATTTCTTCATCCATGGCAGGTGCCCAAGGACACATTTATTTTTCCCCTCTAGAATGATCTACAGAACTTTGTATTTATTAGCCAAATGAACATACTTCTCCTGGAGCTAATTCTTTCATAACAGGACAGATTCAGCTTAAAAGAAGAAAGGAGCAGTTCACGCACAATTCTTAACGACACCAGATGGGTAAACAAAACCGGGAAAATTCGAATGGGATTTTGATGGAACTAAGCAAAGTTTTACAATGGAAAGAATAACCAAAACCAGCAAAAAGTAGTTAAAAAGAATCAAACTGCCCTGTGCGGGCTGCAGATTACATAATGAAAGCTTTACATGGACGATAATATTTAGTTATCACACAACTCTACAAAACAGAATCAATCCCAATTTGGAGAGAAATCAAGAGTGAACACCATGACGTATTAACTTGTCAGAGTAACGTAACCATTAGAGGGATGAACAGAAATCCAAAAGCAATTAGGTCTGACACACTAAAGTTGTTCTCCCCTTCAATGTTTTCCTGAATCAACAGCCAAAGAAGAAGGAAAAAGCAAAATCAGGGGTGAGTAATGTCTGGTCTGTGGGTTGTGGAAGGCTTTCGACATCATGTGGTTTGGCTCTGCCAAGACATTTGTGGGCTGGACTTAAAATTCAAGAACTCTATAACAGGCTAATTTTTAAGTCAATATTCGTGCATGACCTGTGAATGATGTCTTAAATACACCAATGGCCTTGGCAGAAAACAAAGATTCCTTACCCCAGCATTCAACAAAGTAATTATGGATCCCTAAACTCATGTAAATCCTAAGCAAAGAGGAGAAATTAGAAATCAGAAAACTAGACAAAATTGAGGGGCTTATGCAGAAACATGTTGATAGGAAAGAAGTGAGAGGACATCGCACAGAGAAGCAAGCTGGCAGAGCCCTCGTATACTGCATACAGGAACCAGCGTCTTTTCCTAAGTCCTAAATAAAGCAATATCCTCCTTCTGGTGTTCCAAATAATGTATGGTATTATTCAGTATTTTGAAAATAGTCTGCTATGATATATTTTTTTCAAGTCTGTAATTACAGAAACAATCGATGGTACTTTGAAGGTAAGTGTCAAGGACACTCCAAAAATGCTTCAAAAATTAAGGCTTTACATACTGTTAGTTAATTTTATACCAGCAACAGTAAGTTTTGCTAATATTTATGAGAATTATTTTTAAAAATTAGCTTAACTTTTTGCTGTAATAATTACTGTCAATTACAATTTTAATTTATCAGAAACTTAACCAGAAAGTTGAAATGATTGGAATTACTTCTTTCCTTTGGTTTAATTACCTATTTTTGAAGAAAAGAAACAAGTGACAAAGAAGCAAGCAGTAAACCGACAGGAGTTACTTAATTTTAATTACTTTCTTAGTTGAGTTTAAGAACTGGCATGTCTCATTTCCTCTGTATCCGTGTAAACCACAGTTCTTCACTCCACTGTTCATGATTTCTTCTTCTCAAATATATCACTAACATAGCAAACAGCCAGCCAGCTAAATGTTCTAAATTAACTGCAAAAGGGGCTTCTAATAACTATGACCAAGTAAATCTGGAATGGAAAAAAAAGCACTTATTTTTCAAGGAATAAAATGATAATTAAATGAAAGGACAAATATGTATCAGCCAGGCCCAGTAAAGGGAAGAGAAAAGTGAGAAATGAGAGAGGAAGGTGGAACCCACACCAAGCACACCTAAAATACCCCAGCATGCAATAGGCTTAGCACTTTGTACAAGTCAGCATGCCTTGACAAGAACAGGGCAGACTGTGACTGGAATCTTGAGTGCACAAACCACTGGCACCAGAGATCAAGGTCATACAAGCCATGTCTGCAGGAGAACTAGGATCCCAGGCTGCAGGGCTGTGTGCTTTGTGGATATCTGTGAGACACTCATGCACTGACTTCTGTACTTGGTTCACATTGTTACTTTCTGATAAAGCACAAGCTAGTTAACATGAAATTGGGGTATGGCTATCGATGCTTGTGCCACATCAATTCTTGTAACTTGATGCCCCAAGCAGTTCCATAAAATGCTGTTTTGCTGAGAATCAAGATGGCAGAATAAGGTAAGGACATGTTTAAACAGATGGAGAAATGTTAGCCAGAGTGATGCAGAGAGGGCACGTTCCAGGAAATAAGGGAAGACAGAACAACGGCAGAGGGGTACCTGGAGACTGACAGACCCAGGAAAGCAGCAAACAAAACGTTGTAGTGTTGTAGTGACTGATACCCCAATAGCATTCAGTGAACAGGGATCTGAACTCCACTGGCAGCCAGAAATCCACCAGCAGCAGAAAATCCATCAGCAACAAGGTGGAGAGATGTATACCGGGAGCTCTAGAGGTGAACCCAGACAAAGTACTGCTCATCCTGCTAGTTTGTTTGATTTGAGCAGGAGCAGGCACAGAGTGGCAGATTCCAGACGGGCAGTGCAGGAACAGGGTGGATTTCACAACCCAGTGCACCTTCTAGAGCCATATCAGGCACCATTTTGTTTAAGGTGGCAAAGGCTAGGGAAAGGACTGTACATGCAATGAGCTGGGAGTAAACTCATTTCTGACTCAGCGGACTGCAACAATGTGGCATCCTATGGATTCCACCCAAGATAGGTCTGAGTAGCCCACAGACTTGATGGTCATCAGATAAAGAACGCCAGTAGTGGTACATTGGGCACATATTTTGTACAGTGTAGAAAAACTTTAAGACTGTAGGGGCAACAGTGAGCTGCACATGCACTCAGCTTGGCGAGAACTCACTGAGCTCAGTGCATTGCACTGGTCCCACAGGAAAATAACACCAACTATGGCATCATATGGGTCAAAATAGGTCCCTGAGGCCCTCAGACTTAACGTCCAACAGGTACCAGCAAAATCACCACCAACAACAACCTAGCTATATAGGACACCTGGTGTCTCACTAATCCTGGGACCTGCTCCAACCGGAAGTTGGAGAAAGCTTATACAGACAACGGTGCAGCTTCAGCACAATTTCACAGGAGGTGGAGACTGGTGAGCCAGGAGCTGAGGCTTCAGACCATGGTAGAAATCTAACATAAGAATCCAGACCTGGAACTTGCTGGAGGGAGTGGCACAATTGGCAAAAAGCAAAGAGTGGTGTACCAACTGCAATAAGTAAAATCAAACTGTAGACCTGTGGGTGACACAGCTCAGAAACGTGCCGCAAGGAGAAGAATCTGATAACCAGAAGTACAATGACCAAGAGCAAAAGAAGAGATGGAGGCACAATGAATATTGCTGAAGACTCCCCTGCAAAGGAGCAAAACCCTATGCCAACCTCAGAGTTAACTGAGGAAGACATCGAGGAACTGGGGGATACAGAATTCAAACCTCTTGTTACAAAGCTTCTTATCAACGACGAGAACCATGCAAAGCGGGCATTCAAGGAATTTAAGGAATACGTCACACTGGAAATGAGTCAAATGAAAGCTGATATATCAGCTTGAAGCAAATTCAAAGTACAGTGGAGAGTCTCCAAAATAGAATGAAGGAGGCAGAAGAAAGAACCTCAAAATTAGAAGATATTTCCTGTCACCAGGAGGAAACAAACAAAAAGCTGGAATCAGAGCTGGATCAGATCAAAAAAAGTATTTAAGACTGAAAGACACTATTAAAAAGCCAAATACAAGAGTTATGGGAGTGCCAGAAGGTACAGAAAGAGAAGCTGGATTTACACATGTAATTAATGAAATAATAAGGGAAAATTTCCCTAGTCTAGAGAAAGAATTGGGAAACAACATCCAGGAGGGACACAGAAATCCCAAAATGGTTGACCAAAAGCAATCTTCACCAAGACACATGTTCATCAAGTTCTCTTCAATCAAACATAAGGAAAAGATCTTTAAATGTGCATGTGAAAACAAACCAGTTGACATATAAAAGAATGCCAATTAAACTCACAGGAAACCTCTCACAGGAAACTCTACATGCCAAGAGAGAATGTAGCAACATATTCCAGATTCTCAAAGCAAAAAATTGTCGGCCCAGGAAAACATATCCAGCAAAGTTTCCTTTGTCTTTGAAAATAAAATAAGTAAAATTCTTCCACAGTAAAGAAAAGTTAAAAGGATTTGCCTCTGCTACACCTGCCCTACAAATGATACTCAAACATGTTCTTTGACAGATAAAAGGAAACCAAAGGCAAATGCGAAGAACATCCCAGTAAAATAACAACAGAAGACTAAATCAATGAACAATCCATTGCTAAAATGACAGGACCAAATTACCACCCATTCATATTAACCCATTTATAATGTAAATGGCTTAAACTCAATCAAACGTCATAGAGTAACAGGCTGGATTACAAAGCAAAACCCATCTATTTGTTGCCTACAGGAGACATTCAACAACAAAGATCAGCGGAAACTATATCTCATGAATTTTTACTTGTTTCTGTTAGTTTCACATCTTCAAAACACTTTCTTCTGATTAAATCCTTCACTGATTCATAGATCATACAGTAGCATCATTTTCTTCGAGGAAATTCTTTTTCTTTCTTCAGTGACACATTAGTCATTCGGTAGCATGTTAATTAACTTCATGGCATTGTGGATTTTGTATTGTGGCTCTTCATTTAAGGGAACGTACAGTAACTGTGTAATACTGTGTAATGGAGACTACCATATTTAGTATCATGCTATTTAACTTCATGGCATTGCAAATTTCCTTTTTTTTTCTTCCTGCTGTTGTTTCTGAATTGTGACTTTTCATTTAAGGGGATGTATAGTAACTGTGTAACGGAGACTATCATATCCAGATGTGAGTATACAATACAGTGTGCATCTCTACTTCAAGACCAAAGGTGGACTTCCAATGAAACTGTTAACTATATCTTGACAATAGGATGCTGGACTCTGCCATTGTCCATGCCCACAATAATGGACATATGACTGTGTGTGAAGAACTATACTATAATAATAGTATAGGGGAACTCAGTGAGGGGGAAGGGAAATAGGGAGAGGATAAGGGAAATCCCAGAGTCTATGGAACTGTATCATAAAATGATAATAACAATAGTAATAAATTTTTAAAACTGCATCATAAAATGATAATAATAAAAAAGTAAAATTAAAAAAATCTCTCTGTCTCTCATCTTCTCTGTAAATCTGCCTTTCCATTAAAAAAAAAAACCTAAATAAATCTTTTAAAAAAAGCTGTTTTGCAACCAGCTCATGGGTTCTTCCCTCCTCACCAGCCTTAACAGGAAGCTTCCCTCCACCCCTTTCTTGATAATCTTTGATTTTGTGCCCTCTCTTTCTCTCTCTCTTTTTTTAATCTCTCTGTACGCCACTCTCCTATCCTGCACAAGTTGCACAAGTTGCAGCAAGATGCTCAGGACAAGAAGAGGATGGTGCGAGGCCCATGGCATGGAGTGTAGGCTTTTGCTGATGAGCAAGAGGACTCCTCGAGGAGTTTTATCCAGGGGAGTTGCAAGGTCAGCACCAATTTTTCCAGGAGGCCAGCAGGAGGGCCAGGGAGAGTCAACATGGGACAAGATAGGACAGTGCCATGCTGTGGCGATCCCACAGGGGGAGCAGTTGCTAAGGAAGAATGACTGGAGCGTAGGGTAAAGTCAGAACATTTCAGGTGGTTGAGTTCCATAGGTGTGAAAGAACATGAATCATAAAAGTGGCAACTGTGTGATAAGCGAATGAATGAATTTAGAAAGGCACTCCTAAAATGCTTTATATGCAACTTTTTCTTAACCACTAAATAGCCATGTTGCTTGCCACCTTACAAAAATACATACAAGGATATCCTCAAAACCAAAACCAACAACCAAAATAACCTTTCTATCCCCAAATATTAATTTATGTGCCCTAACCAGGTACTTACACGAAGATTTGCAGAGATAAAAATTCTTAGATATTTAAGATAAATACTATTACTTCATCCATACCCACTTCAAAATATATTTTGCACGGTTGCTTAATTTTGTTTTTTAAAAAATGCCAGATTGAGGATTTGCTTAAAGTTCAAGATTACGATTTTTTCTTAAATCCTTCCTTTAAATCAGTTATGCCCTACTGACTCTTTATAAGCACTTCTTAAAATAATAAACCCAATGTCTCTTAAACTAAAAAAAATTGATCCAGATTCTGAAGGTTCTAAGAAATATTTCCTTGAGAGGTATTTCTTGAGATCTGTCTTTAATATGGCCCCAATCTGCCAAACTACTGCATCCATTTGAGTAGGTAGCAATCCTTCAGTTCACTGCCCTGCACCAGGTCTACTCTAACCAAGCTCCAGCTTGGATGGAAGGGTATCATCCCTTGATTCCACTGTATGGAATGGCTTGGCTTCTGCTCTGCGTTTCTCTCTTCCATATACTTCCCCAGGTAATGAATATAACTCCCTTTCCAATATTTCAACTGGTTTCTTGACATCAGCTCTTCCATATCCATTCTTCTTCCATCTCCAGGTCACCCTCAATACTATAATAATCACCCAGCTTCTCTACTTCCTTTGGTAATAATTTGTAAGAAGCATCATCAGAGATCAAGATTATTGTGCTGCGGCGTTAAGCCAGTGCCTCTGAGGCCAGCATCTGATATTGGAGCACTGGTTAGAGCTCCAGCTGATCCGCTTCTGGTCCAACTCCCTGCTAATGCACCTGGGGAAACCAACCAAAAAGGGCCCAAGTGGATGGGACTCTGCCACGCACTGAAAGACTCTAATGGGTTTTCACATTCCTGACTTTGGCCTGGTCCAGTTACTGTCTGTTATGAGCATCAGGTAAGTGAACTACTAGATAGAAGATCTCTCTCTTCTCTCTCATCTTTTCTTTCTCTCCTCCTCTTCCCATCACTCCCTTTCTCCCTCGATCTTCTTTCCCTCTTTCACTCCTCTTCGCTTTCTCTCACCCCGTCCCCCCGCCTTTCTGTCTGCTTTCACATAAAATAATTTTTAAAAATATAAACACAATTATTTGTATCGCTCTGCTCTTATTTGATTAGGAATGTCTCCCATTAAGCCCATTTGAAAGAGAGGGAGACTACTATGTAAACAATTTAGACGGAATTCAAATAAAGAGTTTTTCACTAAGGCTTCATTTTGTTTTATAATTAAAAAAAAAACCTTGATATCATCAATGCTGCTAAATGCACTTCATTATTGATTTTTGTGTTTTATTGTTTTCTTAACAGTAATATCAAATTCATTCACATTATCTACAGAAGTACATTTGGAGAAAGAACCAAAAAAACCTAAAAATTTAAAATAAGCAGCAATACTAAGTGTCGATTTCAAAGTTAAAGTAAAAAAACATTAAGTTGGATGAAGTCTTGTCAAAAGCTCTATCTGACAGGACAAGAGTGAAGTTTTTTTTTCTAGGCTTTAACCTTGTAGATGATATTATATCAATAACAACATGCTATTTGTGTTTTTATGGTACTTTAAAGACATCACATAAATAATAATAATACTTGTATTTTATACTACAGAATTACAGATGCAAAGATGCAACTCATACTAACTTGGGTCCAGAGGTGTGATAAGGACACATATGTTTTATTTGCCTACGTGCTTTTTCAAATGTCAGTTCACCAGGAAAGATCAGCCTGAGGAATTAACCGTATTTTGCGATGACAATTGAATTGTACTTAAATAATATAGTGACTTTTATCTCAACTAAGTAACATTAAAAACCACAAAGGCTATTATTCATAGGATTTTGATATTTGTATTTTTCTAAGTTCTTGGCTATCCTTCTCAGCTGATTTGATTCCTTCAATAAAATGAACTACTTCATGTCAATGAAACTTTGTTGCTAAAGTCTTCATTATACCACTTAGTAGCATAAGCATTCACTGAGGGGCTATTGTGGTCCAGCAACTACACAATACAATGTAACTTGAAAAAGGGTTTGTAGCTGCTATCTTCTGAGGTAGAAAAAAAAAATCAGTAGATAGGAAAGTCACAAATGACCTCACTAAAACTTCAAAACTTAACATTCTTTTTATTTAAAAAAAACACATTTATTCTAGTTAACAATGGTAGCTTGTATGAAAACATAATGTTTATATGGCATATATGTTGATTAATTGCATTCCAACCTTACTATCTCTTTCATACATTATGAACTTTAAAGAAATAAAAAAAAAATTTGATTATGCCCAGAACTCTGTGATTTTCTTTTCAGAAAACATAAAATAGCTCTGTACATGCTAATTGCATGTGTGAGTTTAAAAAATGTTACCAGTAGTGAAAAGTGAGTAGTTTTATCTCACTGCATGGTCAGGCTTTTCCAAACATAGGAAAATGGAACCTGGGCTAAAGAACAAACTTTGCAAGGTGGAAGGCGGTTCCCTGGTGGGGCGTTGCCAGTGGAGTTCCCACACGGGAGATCCTGTTTCTGTTTCAGTCAACCGGGGCTGGACGTTCACTCCAAAGTACAGGCCGAGTATCCCAACTCGGAAAAGCTTCACAATGTAAGATACTTTGAAAATCACATTTGAGTTCAAAAAATTTTGAGTTGCTGAGCATTTCTGATTTCAAACATGTGAATTATAGATCATCAGTTGTAAAGTTTATGCAAATACGTGAAAATTCATAAACCTGCTGCATATCCCTCCCAAGCATCGCAGCTGGGCGACAGTGTGCATTTGCTTACACTGGGGAGGTGCAAGACAGGAGAGTTGCTATCTAAACTGCAGATACATACTTTCGGAGTTCTACCCCTTCAGTGTAAAATATTGCTTTTCAAATTTTTGGGTACCAATATCACCAAATGACCATATTCTGCAATGATAATACATGCTGATCCCCTTAAACATTCAGTCTTAAGACTTCATACAACAAAAGATTTAGGGGACAAAAGTAAGGCAACCTGTAGGCAACAAAGAAACAAAAAAACAACTACTTACTTGATATTATCAAGACAACCGGATTCAGGCTTCAGTATGGCAGTATGGTGAAACATTTTATACAAAGCAATGCCAAGGAAGATTACATTAAGCTGGAAAGCAAAAAGGGAGTGTTAATGCAGCATAACTGGAGCGGAAGCAAGGCAAGTCGATTCTATTACAGATGAATTGTTCTGGGAAAACTGTTCTCATTGCACTTTCCAAAGAATTGGATCATGGATGGCTGTAGGAAAGGATGACTTGTAGGAAAGGCAAGAAGCCAGTGTGGGGACTAGGCATCACCCTGAGTGACAAAGCACCACCAAGACCAACCGCAGACTGATCCCAAATCTGCAGCCTTTGCAATGGTGGAGAAAGGAATGCAACCAATCAAAGCTTGGTGTATGCCTGAGATAACCCAAAACCAAACCGAAACAATCAAGGAACAAAACAAACAGTTACTTGGGGTGTGTTACTACTTCTCTACCCTGAACATATCTCCCACATTATTGTTTAGGGATGCATCTCAAATCCCACATTACAAAAACACAAACACTGAATCAATTATGTTTTGAATTGCTAGTTCAAAAACATGATCAAGTGTGGTTACATTTGAATGCTAGAGCAAACCAGGGTTTTAAAAAAGAGGGGGTGAAGCCTGAATAGTGCTGTTTTATCACTGGAAACAGGGAAAGCACAGGGTTTAAAACAAAGCAAAGTGAAAAGGTTCAGGGTAAATTCCCTACAGCACAAGTACATGAACTGTGCAGAACCACACGGGGAATTTACCACTTGAATGGTTTAAATATTTCACAGCTCAGGATGGGTGGACACTATGGCGGTCCTTTTAAAAGCTGCTCTGAGGGATATGGTTGGAGTGCCCAAGCTTCATTTCCTAACCCAGCTTCGTCCTAATACAATGGGGAAAGCATCAGAGGAAGGCCCAAGCATTGGGACCCTGCTACCGATACCGCTGGCAGGGGCCCAAATTGGCTCCTGGTTTCCAGCTGCCCGACCCTGGCTTCTGTGGGCACCTGGAGATGAAACAGCAGAAGAAAGATCTCTCTGCTTATAATTCTTACTTTAAAAGAAAAATAAATTTAAAAAAAAAGAACTGCACTAAAATGATCTAACAATACAGGCTCATGACACTTTGTTATTCCTAAATCCAAGAAACAGAAAAAGTGAAAGTTAAAAACAAAAAATCCATTGAGTGGCAAAAAAGCCTAATCTGAACTGAAAACACTAGGTTGCAAAATGCAAACTGTACAGACATTAGCTGGTTAACGGTCTTTTCCTTTTTCTTCCCTTCCTCTCTTCCTCCCTCCTTCCCTTTCTTCTTTCCTTCCAATTAATTTGGGGAAAGCATGTACAGAGAAAAGGAAAAAAGAAAGATCTTCCATCCACTGGTTCACCCCCCCCCAGGTGGCTGCAATAGCTAAAGCTGAGTCTATCCAAAACCAGGAATTTCTTCTTGGTTTCCCATGGGGGTGCAGGGTCCCAAGACTTTGGGCCATCCTCTACTGCTTTCCCAGGCCACAAGAAGGGAACTAGACAGGAAGTGGAGCAGCTGGGACATGAAGCAGCGCCCATATGGGATCCCGCTGGTGCGAGGCAAGTATTAACCCTGAGCTATCTGTGTCTGACCCAATGATCTTTATTCTACTTGGGCTTACTTTATCAATGGTTTTTCTGTTGAAATTCAGCTGTGTGCCATCACAGAGTACTGACAAGTCCCTACCATGATCACATCCTGGCAGATGAGCTTAATTTAGAGCAAATGCCTCCTCCTCAGCAGGTATAGTACAATATCTATATGCATAATGTTGCTTTGAAAAATTTCTGAATTGCAAAACACACTGGCCCCTGGGAATTCAGATAAGAAGGTACTGACCTGTATTTTATTCAAAGACTAAGAGTTAACATTTCAGTTAAAAAATGGTCAGTTCTTTATTTTTTGTAAACAGTGAAAATGGCAACTTAGCGTCAAATAAAATACATAGATCCTAATTGGAATCCTGGTGTTATGTAGCCTGCCATGGAAAAAGAAGCACAATTCCAGAATGCATGCCCAATCTGGTTGTGCCATTTTCAAGCAAAAGCCTAAATTTTACGGTTCTCAAGATTTAGATAGGAAACCAATCTGTAACAAACAGTCAGGTGTTTTCCCACTTTTCTAAGTCTGGTCTGATCCCAATTCAAATTTTCCAAATGAGAAAGAATGGAAATAAACTGCTGTTAAAGGCATCACTGTTGACATCTTTACAAAACCACATGGGTAATGTTGGATTGAGACGCCTGAGCTCCCCATCCTGCATAGCTACCAATGCATCGCTTCTTCTCCCACTAGCTTTGATGAACTATTTTATAATACGTAAGTAGACTATAATGAGTGTCTAATTGCCTGAGTTATGTAGGGTCAAATATGTACATGCTTTCCCCAAATTAACCTATGTAAATTAAAGATAGTGAGTGCAAGGATAGCAAAAGTTTTATTTCTTGACCTGAAAAACACACAGTTAATTAGGAGTTCTTACCATAATTATCAAGGTCGCGGGTCCTATAAAACTCCAAATGAAGTAGGTGTCGAGTCGGAGCCAACATCTGCAGAGAAACACAAGGGAGAAAAGGCAGTCAAGGACTGGGTGTGGGACATACATCAAGAGTGAGCGAGTGACAGAGAAGAATGGGAGCTGCACAGCATTCCGCTGGGAGATAGGAAATATTACATGGCTTGTTCATTTAAATGCTGAATTATGTGCCCAATTTCTGACAGCACTATTGATGGAGTAAGATAATTACCCCTGCAGGAAGCAGGAACAAATGGCACTGGGCCTATTCGCTAGGGCCTTCTGTGTCTGTCACGGAAACCTTTAAAAAACAGAAAGAAAGAAAGAAAAAGGAGGAAGAAAAAGCCCTCCAAATAGCTATTAATTCAAGTAGCTTTAAGCTATCCTTTTCTCTCCAATTACCGTGCTACATAACCTGCCTATCAGTTGTCAAGCAAAGTGACATTTTCCTGTCAAGAAGATCTGAGGAATTCAGCACAAAGAAGGCAGAAGTAAATGTGGTATCGGAAGAGTGAAGTTTAATTGGGTTGGGCAGCCAACCTTTGCGAATTCTCGAGTCTTGAAAAGTGCATTGTTACTACTCGTACTTCTAGGGTTGCAAATGATACTTAGCATCTCATGAAGTTGATTCATGACCTAAAAGTAAATTATTAATCACTTAATTTCAGCTACATTTAATACTCCCCCAATTCTGGAAGCCTCTGGGAAATTACATTTCATTCTTCAGGCTGACAGCAAGACAAAATGGAAGTGACTACTTGCGGGAAAGATTAATGCAAATTTTGAACAAATTACTTGTGATGTTAAAAATAATATCTTGAATTATTTGCCAGTTTGCTCTATTCGAGGCACAATTAAAACAAACCTCCAGTGGTAAACACTTGAGTTACATGGTCTATTCTTGAAAATCTGCAGGGCTTAACCAATTCTGTGCGATTACAAACATTTGACCTAAATGTAGGCAATAGGGAAATGCAAGAAAGGAACTTACAATACCCATCAATAAAGGAGTAGATAAAAAAATATTTTCTATACATATTTTTTAAATGTTTTTTTACAGAAAGGAAGAAGCAGATGTACATGAACCAATAGGATAGGGGAGCGATGACTGGGCATTGGAAGACAGAGGCGAGGAGGAGAAGAGGCGGACATGGAGCGCAGCCAGCAGGCTGACCGCAGTTAGGAACTCCCCCAATGCTGGGGGCCGAGAAGGGTCAACACTGAAGCTGTAACGGTGAGTTTGTCTCCAGCAGAGTCTAGAGACGAACAGTTGCATGAAAAGCTACAGCGGGAAATCTACCATCTGTATGGATTTAATGCTTGGGGGGTTCCACCTATAGACACATGTAAGCCTAGTTCAAAACCCGTATACCTAACACAATATGTGATGTTTCTGAGGACTGCATTGATGTACGCAATTGTTTTCATGAGAAGAAAAAAAATCACCATCTCATGTTAATGGTTGTAACTGACAAGACAGTGGAGAGGTCAGAAGCGTAACGAACTTCAGTCACGTTTCCGTTTAACAACTCTTGTATGTCTATACAGCAAAATTCTAAAGGTTTTAACACCTAAGTGGTGAGGCAGTGACTTTTATTATGCTTCTTTTTTTCCCTGTAATTAGTTAGGTCCTAAAGTAATTTAAAAATTTAAATCATCCCCCGAAGTGTTTTGTTAAAATAATATTAAATTCTAGTCTTACAAAGCTGTATTTGTTTCAAAGCTGTCTCATTTTAGCAAGTTCTTTGAAAACAGGCCTTTCACTTGGTGATCTGTGAACGCAAAATGAAACCAGAAATTAATCTTTCAGAACATTCTTCGATATCTGTTCAGTACAAGAGGCGTAAATTCCCTCTGGACCTGAACTCAGAGGCCACGGGAGAAACACTGAAAATTTCCTGAGTAAAGCATCCTTCATCCCTCAGGGGAGCTGGCCAGCTCTCCCAGCTTCTGCAAGGTTGTGCGGCAAGAATCCCTTTTCTAATCTGATTGCCATATGGCTACACCTGCTGGTGTTTCTGGCCACACGCTTTCTCTGAGCTTTCAGTATTTCCTGCCTTTGTCATTAACTGCCTTAAAAATCCACATGATACTTGCTTTAGTTCACTGTGCCCAGGTTGAAACAATTTGCCCTGGCTTTAAGTTGAAGAGAAGTATTATGTGGGGTGTAGGCACCCATGCCTCATGGCATTTTATAAATCTGAGCACTCAACATCATCTAGATACAAGGCAAAACCACTGGTGACGGTGATATCAGAATGAATTACTGATACAAATGATACAGAAAACATCGGCTAGTTCATAAAATCCAATAAAATACAAATCGCTGCTACTGAAGATTTGATTTATCTTAAAGTCACATTTATCCACCAAGCAATATGTAATTTGTAACACTAGTAATTTTGCTAGACCAGACTTTTAATTTTCAAATTACTTTGATTTTTTTGATTTTTGTTTTCTAAAAGGAAATTCAATCACAAATGAATAATTATTATGTTTACAGAAGTAGCATTAAAAAAAAGACAGGATTTATTGTTAAAAAAGCAAATGCATTATGACTACACTATAGGCTTCTTTGACGTCATAGTGAAAGGTTTTGAGGCAGGATATATACTGAAATTCAAGAGGGCTTGTCAGATGTCACAAACCTTGATTTATTCTTTTTCTCATTTATTTAGTACAAGTATGTGCTGAAATTGTCTTCTGAAGCATTTTTTTAAATAATAAAAGCTATATATACATATATGCATATATATGCATGCTAAACTTTTACTGAATAAATACAAGCTCATGGTTTCAGAGTTTTAACACTGGTGCTACAGGCAGGCACTCGGCTTAGAGGTGAGGCAGATGGCTCGAACACACCTACACACAATACTGGAGATCTTCAGGTCAAGTCCTGAATTTGTTTTCTGGTTTCCTACTCAAGCACAACCAACCAAGGAGTTGGTTCCCTGCCCCTGGTGAGAGAGAGCTGGAAGGAGCTCGCGGCTTCTGGCTTTGACTTCGCACAGGACAGGCCACTAATGGCACCTGGGGTTGACCAGTGGATGAGAGTTCATTCCCTGTTTCTCTGCCTCATTTCCTTCATCTCTATTTATGTCTTTCAAATCTAATTAATTCTTTATAGTTTTAAAAACTACCATTAACAAGATAAATTGTTGCTCTTCTCTACAATTCCTTTCTACCAAACTAGGAAAATCTCATTATAAATTGATAACACAGCTGTTGATATCTTCGCAAAAATGTTAATGAACTGTCCGACAAGTACCGACCACCTTCACACTTAATCAGAAAAATCTGAATTGAATTAATCTCTCAAAGCAAATGATATTAATTTCTCAAGGAAAAACACACAGACTCTTCCAAAGTTTATCCTTCTCCACTGCTAGACAACTCACCATTTTATTTTTGTCGCTTTGAAAAGATGTGATTCGGTATTGATACAGCCAATTACCCAACATATATTAATGTCGCCTATGAAGTGCATCTTACACTGTTTAAAAATGCTAACAACATGGCCTGGCTCTGTGGTTCCATAGACTAATCTTTCCCTGCACGTGCCAGCATCCCATCATGCCCCGACTGCTTCAGTTCCCATACAGCTCTCTGCTTGTGGCCAGGGAAGGCAACAGAGGACAGCTCAGGCACCTGTGACCCTGCAGCCACAGGGGAGACCCAGAGGAGGCTCCTTGCTCCTGGCTCCTGGCTTCGTATGTGTTCAGCTTTAGCCATTGTGGCCATTTGGGGAGTGAACCAGTGGATAGAAGAACTTTGTCTCTTTTTCTCTGGACATCTGTTTTCTCAATAAATTAAATCTTTTAAAAAATATATTAACAGAATCAGAGTACAGTATCTTCTACAGAGTTAGCATACTTATGTAGTATAAATAATATTCTTTGGAACACTTTTTTGCTGCTGTCTTAATTCACTTTTATGAACGTAGGTGCATGACTATTACAGTTTTTTAAAGTCACACAGACTAGCATTGGTTTTTGCTTTATTACCTACAACACCATGAGTCATAGCCTAAACTCCCCTTTGTATTACATATAAACAATAAACAATTTGGCTATTGTTAGACCATACAAGTTAACTTTAGTTATATCCGGTTGTTAACCAGGGTTTTCATTCCATATAACCGACTTAGCTCTGCGATACATGCTTTCTGTACCATCTACGTGGTAATATATGATTAGTATTGTTTATAATGTCAAGAGATCAATGAAAGAATAAAGAGAAACAGTCTAGAGTCTGCATTTACAAGAAGCTATAGTCAAGGATTTGGGAAATGGGCACCCTAAAGGAAACATAACCAATGAACCAGATGTCTGCCTGAACTTCTTGAAGAAGCTCTCTGTAGCACTTTCTACTGTTGCTAGCACACATTGAGGATTTCAGTTTTTCCATGTCTTCAACATTTGTTACCATTTGTTTTACTATCCAAGTGGAAGCTATCTGAGTGTAAGAAAATATGATATAAACTAAACTCTAGAATACAGATCTATATCTCTCATGACAGCTGTAAAAGCTGTAGGACCTGATGGAATGGCTCAGTTCACTAATCCTCCCCTTGCAAAGCACTGGGGTCCCATACAGATGTCAGCTCATGTCCTGGTTGCTCCATTTCCCATCCAGCTCCCTGTCTGTGGCCTGGGAAAGCAGCTGAGGACAGCCTAAAGCCTCGGGACTCTGCATCCATGTGGGAGACCTGGAAGAAGTTCCTGCATCCTGGCTTCGGATTGGCATAACACAGGCTGTTGCGGTCATTCGGGGAGTGAACTATCGCACGGAAGATCTTTCTCCCTTTCTCTCCTCCTCTTTGTATATCTGACTTGATAATAAAAATAAAATAAATCTTAAAAAAAAAAAAAAGAACCAGAGGAAGTTCCTGGCTCCTGGCTTTGGATTGGCTCAGCTCTGGCAATTGCAGCCACTTAGGGAGTGAACCAGTGGACAGATCCTTCTCTCTGTTTCTCCTCCTCTCTATATCTGCCTTTCCAATAAAAATACATAAATCTTTTTCAAAAGTTTCTTTTTCATTTTTTAAAACTTTTTGGGGGATTCTAAAAAATCTAACGTTCAACACGTGACTTTATATCCAATACTGCCTTGCATTTTTACAGTAAGAGGGCAGTAATGCTGACAGTCCCTGGTTTAATTCCAATGTGGCTAACTCCTTCACAAATTAATTTATGCTCACCCTAGAATTCTTACGTATGAGGACAATTTTGTGTCCTATAATAGTTATCTCCAGTGAGTCAGTGATGACACAACGAACTCTCAGTCTGCAATGCACATATACATGACATATGCTCTTGGACTCTAACAAAATAATACATATCCATATGAAATCTTTGTCCACCTTCTGATCTATAATGGGAGATATTTCCTGATTATTCCACTAATCAAGCCACTGCAAATAACCATGTTTACTGTATCTGATAAGGTAGATGTTTCATGTCAGTGAAACATGACAAACAAAAATGTTGAGGAAGTAGATCTGCATGTAAAATGTCGACACTGTCAATTGCAGTGCTTTAATCAGACCATAACTGCTTAGTAGAAACACTACAATGAAAGATGCTTTTGTATGAGTAAAGTGTTTAGAAATTGTGAACAAATACAGGAAGTAAATCTGTAAATAACATGTACATATTATCAATTTTAGTGTTCCTTCAACAACCTCTTTCTTGAATAATGCTACAGTGTGAATTAAAAAAAAATCATCAATCCCTTTTCTACCCAAGTGCTTATGCTCGCTAGATGATGGAATGAAAATAAAAGAATTTGGGGTCCTTCCCTACATAAGGAAGATTAATGATGTTTTTTAGAGGTACTCATGAACTAGTCAAGTAGGGAGACAAACCTCAGGTTTAATATATGATTTATGAAAATTTGCAGATCATAAAGTCTGATTTCAATTATTTTTATGAGCTTGGTTATTTTTCTAGTACTCTAGGGTGTTCTGAGAGAACAGAAATGATCATGTTTGAATCCATAGCTTTCAGGAACCCCTCATCAATTTTCCAGACAAGATATCATGGTTAAGATTGCTCGCTGGGCTTGACTTTTCTCTGTGCCCCGCTCTCCTGAAAACTGCTTAACCTTGCCAATCCGCCATGATGGTAACACTGCTTTTTCAGTTACGAATGTAAGATTGTCAGTAAAATACTACAAACTAATGCATATTTTTTCTTGAAATAAAAATTAATGTTCAAACTGTTTGCATGTTTCACAGTATTATAGTACTGACTGTTTCAATGAACTGGTTAGTTACATCTTATAAAACCAAAACATTTACCACTAAATTTCCAAATCAGTCTCATTTTGATTGTTGGTCATCCTAGGCTAGCCTTGCGATAATTACATTCTGACAGCACCATACTGGATGTCTTCACTGAATGTCCAGTGTATAACAATATGAAGAACAAGGTGTAATGCAACAGCAAAGGAAAAATGGAAATAAGAGCTCAACAGTAACAGTGCAATTTAGATCTACAATCTCCTGGTTGAGTTATTTTAAAAAATAAAAAGACTATCAATTTTTTAAATGGATTTTTAAATGTTGGATTATAATGACTCAGTGTTATTCTAGACACATTCTTGAGTGCAATGTCAGCATAGATGAGAAGATTTCATTAAACAAATATCTGAAAATAATGACTTTCTCATAGTCATGGGAAATTGATGGCAAACCAAGCAACTTCTCAAAATCAAATTATGCATGCTTTGTGTGTATGTGTTTTCTACATAATAATATGTTCAACAGTCCTGATAACACTTCATAGAAAAACATGATTCATCAGGCAGATGGAATATAATAGTTACTTCTATCTATCAAAATAGCAGTTATGTAACCCACAAAAACAATTTTATCTCTAATTTTATCCTTTACCATCGATAAGTCTCCACTTGTTAGCAGTGTAAGCTATCATTACTGTTATTAAAGGTTTCAGAAATACAAGTTCATTTTCAGAATAATAAAACCAATGTACTGAAAGAACAGTCAATGGAGAAATGTCTATTATTGTGATTACTGCACACATGTAACTGGTTTGATGCTAGATATACTGAAGCTGGTAAAATTGAGGGGTACAAAACACTAAGAATCATAAAATTTCAAAAATAATTACAAACATCCTGTAAGATACAAAAACCTACCTTGAGTATTAGTCTAGCAAATCCAGCTTCCTGTTAAGATAGACCATCAGAGGCACTGCGAACGGCTCAAGTAATTAGAGTTCTGCCATTCAGAGGAGACCTGGATTAAGGTCTCAGGACCAAGAATTAGCCTGGCTGTTGAAGGAATTTGTAGAGCGAAGCACTAAACAGGTGTACTCTCTTTCTCTTTCTCAAATTAAAAAAAATTTCAATTTTATTATTTTGTTTAGAAATTGCAGAAAGTAGTTTACATTATTTCACTGAATAATGGTTAATTACCAATTATTTTAAGCTAAGGACTATACATATTTAGAACTTTGAAGGAAAGTGATGTATCACAAATAAATATGACATTAGTAAACTAATGAGCAGCAGGCATTTGGCCTAGTGAGTCAGATGCCTGTGCCCATATCAGAACATCTGGGTTTGAATCCTGGCTCTGGACTCAGAATCCAGCTTCCAACTAATGCAAAATCAGGGGGATGGTACTACTGCTTCACGTTTTGGTGCTTACTGTGTGCTTTTTGGTGCAAATTGGGTACTTATCAGTCAGGAGACCTGAACTGAATTTCTGCCTCCTAACTACTGCAGGCATTTGAGGAATAAACCATTAGATATGGAAATATACTCTTTGTCTCTCTCTCTCTCTTCCCTTCTCCCCTGTCTGTCAAATAAATAAAAATTAAAGCAAGATAGCAGAGTTCGGTGTTGAGCAGGAAGTAAAAGTGACATATGAGATGAAATACACTTGATAAAGAATGGAAATTGGAATGACAACAAATCCGATAATAAGGACCAGGATCTGTAATTCCATATGCAAAGATGACCCAAGTTAAGTCAAGATTCACTGCTTGTCTTTTTTCTTTGAGAAGATGCCTTGGAAACACGATCCATTCATTTCAGTTTTTCAAACATAAAATCATGAGTTAATAATGGTCCCCTTTTCAATATCTGCTACTGAGAGGAATTAAATGGGCTTGTCAGGAAGTCAGGTCAGGTCCCTGCTAGAATGAGAAAAGGACCAGAGTTCCTTTACAAGTGAACAAAATGTTTGTTTCTCTCCAGAAACTGTCTTTAACAAGATAAAATGATCTCAATTTCTGCTGAGGTCCTGCTTTTATCATAATAGCAAGATGACATTCCCAGTCCCACCTTCTGATAGCTTTTTGTTTTATCTTGAGCAGATTCCAGTTCCCTCCCTCTGTCAGGCATTTGTTCCCTAACCTCTGATTGACTGGCAAATGTTTTTCTGCTCCACCCCAAACTAAACCTAAAAGACCCCTGCTGGTGTGATGCTTCAGGCACTCCTGTCTCAGAGCCCACTGCCAGTGCTTGCACGAGGCTGCCCAGCAAATCCTGCCTTGCTCACTGTCCCTTTCCTTGTGGCATGAGACAAGTGAAACACATTTTCCATGTGTTCTGAAGGTCTCGTTGTAGACAATCCATTTAATGTGTTCAAATGAGAGACTAAAACTTTTCAAGCCACCTGTGAGAATCGTGTTGACTTTTTCCTTATCCCTTTCTCTCCCTCTTCAATTTGTCCTTCCTTTTCCCTGCCCCTGTCTTTTTTTTTTCTCTTTGTGTTGGGGAGAATCATAATTGCAAAACTACCGCAAAGGCTTGTTTTAACTCGTACCTGGGAAATAAATTAGCCTGTATTCCCACAAAGTAATACTGTCAGTAATGAGAATTTCTAGTCAAGGTACAGGAAATTGAAGCAATGATGGCCAAGGCTTTAACAAAGTCACAGGAGTGGACATACTTTGATTCTAAAAAAAGATTTCTACTATCCAGGAGATGACATCTGTCTCAAAATAAATGACTAAAACATGAAGCAAACATGCCAGTTGTCATAGGAAAGTTTGCAAATTCAAAAAGAGAAAATAATCACCTTAACAAGAAAATTAAGAGTAAATTAGAAACTTCAAGAGAGAAAAACTAACCTGCTTACAAAGAGCGTTTAAGCTAGTATTAGGTCACAAATAAATGTATCACTCAACTTTGTTCCTGAGTGGGAAAATACATGGACACTAAAATGTTCAATCCTGGGCCAACACTCTGTGACAGACAAGGCAGAACCGCTTGCTGAGGTCCTGGCATCCCACATAGGCATCAAGGTGAGTTCTGCCGCTCCACTTTTGACCAAGTTCCCTATTAATGTACCTGAGAATGCAGCAGAGGCTGGCCCGTGCGCTTGGACTCCTGTATCCATACAGGAGACCTGGAGGAAGTTCCTGGCTCCTAGTTTTGGGCTTATCCAGCCTTGGAGATTGAAGCCATTGAAGATGTAAACCAGTGTACAGCTCTCTCTTTCTCTCTCTTTCTCTGTAACTCTGCTTTTCAAATAAATAAAAATAAATCTTTTTAAAAATGTAAAATGCTGTGATCCAGGGAAAATGACTGCGAATGGCTTTCTTTTGGAAACACTGTCAAACCTGAAAGCAGTGGTAAGTGCTGTAAACAAACGATATTCAACTGAAGTGATACCTTATTAATGTTCTGGTGTGTGAATGATATCAATAAATGTGGTATTTAGAAATCAAAAAGATCTACGAGCAGTCCAAAGCTTTGGTCCTAAAATGTGTTTGGGGCAGCTGCAGGTAGCCACTACTATTTGTTAAACCTAGTCTTTTCTACAGTTGTCACTGGGATCCCCCAGGTGAGCTCCTATCTGACTGTAATTCACAAAGGTTAGATACAAAAAATAATTAGGAGCTACATTTTAAACACATGGCTGCAAAGAGCCTGTTGCTGCACCCAAAGGAAAAAGCTCAATAGAAACTGATGGTCTTCCTTTAATATTGTTGCTCAAGACCAATGACATGCCAATGAAACTGTGCCCCAGCAGCTCTGGTGTCGCCTCCTGTCGGTCCTCCTCATCAATCCTCCCTTCTGGGAAACAAGCTGCTCTCTCGCTAGAATGTTCAGGCTGTGTAGTGCCGATGAACAGTCTGGAAATTTGGCTTATTATCTTCTGTATAAAGTGTTACCTAAGCTCATCCGAGTCTTCTCTGCTGCTTGGAAATCTTGTCGTTAATGTCTAATTGGCTCCTGAACACATTTTCCACAGCGCTCATTTCGCAGTTCTTCAATCTGCAGTCCTCGTGAGGTGACCTCGCCTCCTCACTCAACAGAACTCAGCCTCTTTCACTTGATGGAAAAGTTCTGCTGCAAAATATACTTCCCTGTTCTTTCCTTCACAATTGAAACAGAAACAGTCATTTAGGTTTTTTCTTTTTCAAAAATCCTAGCGTATTGGAAATACACCTGATTTGGTTAATCAAACTTCTGTCACTATCTTTGTACGGCAAAAGTAATTCCTTTATCTGGTCCTTGGTTTTCAAATCCATGAAATTAATATCCTGGAATCAGTAAATTCTGAGGACACTATTAAATCGATGTTTTCCTACCTTTGTATTTAGTCATGTTTTTTCTATCTGCATTGGACCTGTTTCATCCAGGCTCTGTATGAGCAATACAAATCACGTGTAAGATATTTTTCCTCTGTATTCCAGAAAATTGATTCTTCTCACCAAAGACTTGCTTGTGATTTCATCTTTTAAAGTGATCCCCCATTAGGGTTATATGTTAGGATTTTCAGAATGTATCATTTTCCATAAAACAAATGGTACAACCATGGATTGAATTGTAACTATTATTTTTCCTAGTGCATTTGTTTACTGCTGTGAGGCAGTAATATAAAGACTTTAGTTTTCAAAAAAAAAAATCAAAGCTTTTATTACAACTAGACTTATAAAGCAAGCAAGCAGCAACTCACACTTTATCTGTTCCATAGCTCCTGTAGTCTACGGCCGCCGACACAGCCACAATGAGAGCAGGCATTCCATAGCCAACCAGATAAAAGTATTTCCGACGTGAATGTTCGCTCTCAAAAACCTCCACCAACATGATGTAGAGTTGCACACCTTCCAGAAACATCCAGGTGAAAGCAGCCAAGAAGAAAAAGTGTAAAAGGGCAGCAAAAACAGCACAGGCGATCTAGGAGAGGGAACAAAGGGTTCAGTCAGTACCTACCACCCGGACCACTTACCAAGAGCCACGAAACGGAAATAAGTGTGTGCCAAGACTGCAGCGATCTAACATGTCTGCCAAACAATACACTTGACAAGATTCTACAACAGAGATATTAAGATCAATTAAATGTAAGTTGGAAAACTGTGCTGAACAATCCTAACAGCTAATGGATGCCTGGCAGCAACGGCATTACAGAAGGGAAGGCTAAACGAGTCAGAAAAACTATACTGAGAGCCAGTGTATGCTGATTACTGAGAGTGGTCTAAAGACTTGTAACCAGATCTTGGGAATTGTTCTTGTGGCATGGTAGTACTGCAATCACATTATCAATCGCAGCCTTCTACGGTGAGATTATCAATTACTGCTAACTAATTATTTCTTCCCTGTCTTGTTTCAGAGAATCGAAGCTTACACTGGAAAGTTTGGGCTGACCAGATGCTAAGCGCCATAAGTGTTGTATTTTTCTGGTAATTTTGTAATTTTCCTAAATGTTAGGAAATACAAAGCTTGCATTCAGTGTTAATTTCTATACATTGTCTGTTTCGTGAGTTTCAGCTGATTGCCTTTTAATTTCCTAGGATGACATCTGTTCCTGAATCACTCCTTGTGATTCTTCTTGCTTGTCAGGATGTCTTGGCTAAAATTGTTAGTGTTGCCAGAAAAGGTCAGTAAACTTACAGAAATGATAAGAGTAGTATGATTCTCTGGTGAGTGCAAGCTCTAAGAAACCAGGCAAAGGGCAGGTCAGTTTCACCGGGAAGGAAGTCCGACCGACAGGTCTAGAAGAGGACACCTGACCTCCAATAAGGGTGTGGACGGGTCTGAATGCCATTATTATTTACCTTCCTTGTCAGAAATGAGTTTTGTGCAATATGTGATGTTTGGTGGAGTCCATCATACCATACATAATATCAGGAAATAAAAATAAGAATATGGTTCTAAATGAAAGGAAATCACATAGCATCTGAATTGCAAGTTAACGAGAGAATAAAATAATATCTTTTTGAGAACTACACAATTTTCCATTTGTTGCTTTTCCGAGTTAGAACATCAAGTATTAATTTTTGCTATCACAGCCTTTACTTTTTTCGTGAAAAGAAGTGCATCCTTTGATTGCTTATTCATATTATGTATTTATAAGGAAAGCTGTCATACTAGTATATGGTAACCAATTAAAATATAATCACCATAATTGTATCCTCTGCAGCCATAAATCATGAATGTGCAATCACAAACATGAATCCAACTGCATTTTTATTATAAACGATTTCATATATATGGACACATACACACATACCAGAAAACAGTGTGGATTGAATGACTTACTTGTGATCAGAATTCTTTGATAAAAAACAAAAGTTCTCAACTTCTTACAGTTTTAAACATGAGAACAAATTTGCACAATGTGCATAAATCTTAAGTAAACACAAAAGGCCTGATGAAAATATAGGTGTGTATAAAATTTGTCCGATTTATTAAATACGGTCTACAGTTCATGTAAGGGTACTTCCAGAAGTTCAAGGAAAATAGAATAAGAAAGTTCAATTTCAGTGCAAACACATTTTATCCATTTTACACATTTGCATGAACTTCATGAAATTCCTTGTATACAAATTTTTCAAAATATTTTTGCAACAAAATAAACTTATCTTTTCATTCCATTTTCTACAAACTTATTGAAGACCTTCATTATTTCCTGCTGTTTTTGAAATAGTTGTCTAGTACTGTTCCAGTTTTTTTCTATCATTTTCCCCTTCCTCTATACATCCCACTCTCAAAATAATTAAATGTAAGCAGTAGTGAAGAACGAAGCTACAAATTTAAGAAGTGAACAGAAACTAAGCAAATATCAATGTATCAAATAAAATTTTGTGGAGGTAATGTATCTGAAAAATGAATGACCTGTAGCTTACACTATTTTCCAAATCAGAACAATTAAAAATTCATTTCATCCATTCATATTTTCAGATAATACCAACTGTTTAAGAAGGTATATACTAAACTCTCAAAAATTAATAATTACATCTGTTAGAAGAGATATGCCTTCATTTCATAAATGATTTTACTAAATGTCCCACAATATTTAGTTTTATGATTTAAAAATGAAAAAAAAATAGTGGAAATGGGCAGTTTCACCTAAAAAGCAGAGAATCTGAAGAAATGCATATCATTTTCTTTGCTGTTGGGAATGGAAAATAGTTTCCCACTTTGGAAACTGTTTTGGCAGTTTCTTACAAACTAAACATGTTCTCGTGCAGTCCATTTATTGCACAAGTGGGTATTTACTAAAGCAAGGACAGTCTTTATTGGCACAAAAGTCTACATACTCATTTACAGCAGCTGTGTCCATAATTACCAAAACTTGGACGCAAGAAAGATGCCCCTTAGTAGGTAAACGGAGAGACAACATGAGCTTCAGACAGTGCTCAGTGCTCAAAAGAAATGAACCATCAGGTCACAAAAAAGATACAGAGGGAAAGATGCATATTATTTAAGTGAATTTGTAAAAAGACACCTCAGAGACAGTAAAAAAGAAAGGTCAGTGGTTGCTAGAGTTGGAGGATTTTCAGCACAGTGAAAACACACTGTGTGATAACGAATGAATAAAGGACATTTCACACTTGTCTACACTCCCAGGATGCACAACACAAAGAATGAGCTACGATGTGAACTATGAACTTTGGAGATAATGACATGCCTGTTTAGGTTCATCAATTGTCTCAAATACATCATTCTGACAGGCGATGCTGACAATGGAGGAGGTATGCCTACACAGCGACAAAGGTTACACTGCAAATCTCTGTACCCTTTGCTCGGTATTTAGATTAATCAAAAACTGTTTTAAAACAAATTTCTAAAAAAGTTAAATGCATACTTCATGCAAAATATTCACTACTTCTTCATGACAATAGGGCACAGGACCCAGACAACTGAGTCAGATCTGAAAAAACTTATCTCAGACAGCCTGAAGAAAGGATGCTGTCAGCCATGAATATTCTAATATTAGAAGTAGTGGGCCCCTGCTGGCAGACACATTCTTCATAAGCGTAAATGTAGGCTGCTTACTGGTTGGTCCGTTCGGTTGATTCCAATTAGGAAGAGCAGCTCTGCTACAAAGAGGCTAATGCAGAGGTTCTTGTGGATGGTATTACGGTCACTCTGGAGTCCGCGGAAAAAGCAAAACGTGAAGATGCAAATCAGGAGGCAAACAAGGGACAGCAAAATTCCAACCCACGTGATCACGTCCAGAAGAAGATCATGTACGGCGTCACTGTGCTGCAAACACAAGAGGAAAACCGTAAGCTGGCATTCCCACATAGCTAGCTGCAAAGCATGTAAGGGCCTACCCTCAGGCAGCACGGATTGAATAACATACTAAGGGCATTCACACATAGCTAACTGCAAAGCATGTAAGGGCCTACCCTCAGGCAGCACGGATTGAATAACATACTAAGGGCATTCCCACATAGCTAGCTGCAAAGCATGTAAGGGCCTACCCTCAGGCAGCATGGATTGAATAACATACTAAATTCACCCCACACCCAAAACGAATAAACTATGTGTGTTTAACCTATGTGAGATCTGAGTCACTCAGTGGCAATTCAGAGCTGTAAACAATGTTGACTATAAACACTGAAACAGATCAACTTAATTTTGGTCAAACACATCAAGAAAAACAAATTCTAACATGTATCACACCAACTTTTTAGGCTAAATTTCCCACAACTTCTGGGGGAATATTCCACTTAAAATATTGAGTTGTACACTATTCTCTTGACTGATTTTTGAATCTTCTAGGGATTCTGAAAATGCAAATGCAGTGCCTTTGTCCTGTAAGCCCCTACATAAAAGGACGTAGTTTCTATAAAGGTTCCCACTGAAACCTAGTGAGCAGCCACATATGTGTACCACTTATTTAGTGCGAAGAGCTAAAGGAATGCAGACTTATATTTACTGCTTTATGTTCATTTTGAATGGCTTAAGGAGATCAGGAAGTTAGATCCTTGAAGAGTTTTAAATTACTAGAGCCTGTTACACATGGATGAAAAAATACAAGTATTCAGAATTATTATATTCAACAACAGCATAAAACGCATTAGCAGAGCTAAGAACTATGAGAAAGCTAAACACTTGAACTTCATGAAACCATATTTTTGGCTCTGTTAAAATAGGCCAATGGGCACCATATTTGTAATTCTAGTCTTGTTCTAAGATTCAAATCTCTTTCCTCCACCCAAAATAGCTTTTCTGAGGCTTTCAGTGCACCAAGATGTCAGAGTTGAGAATTTATACACAATCGTAACTTCCTCCAAATAATCAAACTTCTATCAACAGGGAAATGAGTAAGCAAATGCAGATAAATGTATTCAACGAGATTCTAGGAAATAGTGGAAAAGCAGTGTACCAGATATATATTTACAAAAATTTATGTTTCACAAATAAATCTGATTTGTTTGAAAAGCAAGCAACAAAAGGATATACAAATCAATGATTGATATTTATGGATAAATATGCAAGTAGTAAAAAGTACAGTACATTCATGGACAAATTATAAGTGGACAGTTAACAATTACATTTCTGACTGATGCCTTTTCCAACTCTATGGGTACTATATTGGCTTTTGCTGCAGGATAAAAGTGCCTACATTTTTGCTGTCTCCCCCACAAATGTAGTTCATTTTAAAAATAAACATTCAGCTTTCCTATTTTTATATTTTCTTCATGTTTCACACTCTCAGAGATTATTCTGAATGTGAGTCTTCTTAGAAGAAAATCACCATGTCATAACCTGAGCCCTTAACACTTTTCCTGTTGCCAGGTAGAACTTCGCTGTGGTTATTAGATGAAGCCCTGTTCCAGGGCACCATCGGAGGAGCTGTGTTGACGGTTTCCTGCATAACTCTCAGAAGGAGCTTGAATCACAAAAGCAAACCACATGACACTTGGTTTTAAATGCTTGGTTCTCCAGAGGCCATCACAAGCACAGTGCTGGGTCTCAGATAGCTCAAATTGCTTTTTCTGTTTGAGAGTGGAGAGCAGTTAGTGCTGGCTGGTTCCCTCGATAGACAGCATTTGCTCCCTTGTCGGACTCCAGGGAGAGATGCTGTGATTGAGTGTCCAGCTCAGCAGTCTTCGGTAATGGGAAAAATGGAAAGTACCATGCCTCCTCAAATGTATCCTCAAGACATAAGCCAGTTTTTTAAAGAAAAAAGAAGGAACTGAAGAACTCCTACCTCTACCTGGGTAACTGCATTACTAGAGATGTTTTTTACTTTACTTAGTGTTCAAAAGCCCCATCCAGAGTTACTGAGATAAAGATACCAGGTTTCAAAATGCCAGGAGCAAAAATACATGGCACTCAAACACAGAACAGACAAGCCCAGCGATGAGTTCATCTTTAAGGTATGAATGTTCAGCTTGGAAAATACCAATACCGACTATGGCTGCCATAAGGGGCCAGAAGCATCCATCCACTAGTACTCCAAATCTTACCAGTAAGATAAAAGAAAAAAATAATGATCATGAAATGCTAATGAAAAACCTAAGTTAGTATGTTGCTCTAACAGAACTTCAGGAAGCCGGTACATAGAAAAAAACAGACTCTCCTTAGAAAGTTGGCCAATTCATGGCATCACAGTGGCTCAACAGGCTAATCCTCCGCCTGCAGAATTGGCATCTCATATACTGCTCTACGTCCTGTCAAGCTCCCTGCTTATATCCTGAGAAAACAGTGGAAGTCCTTGGACCCCTGGAAGACCCAGATGAATCTCTTTGCTTCTGGTTCCTGGTTCCTGGGTCCAGGATTCAGATGAGTTTAGCTCTAGAAAATTGAGGCCATTTGAGGAGTGGGTCAGCAGATGGAGGATCTCTCTCTGTCTCTCTTTCTCTCTATAAATCTGCCTTTCAAATAAAAAAAAATACACACATCTTAAAAAGCAGACTAACATAAAATAATTTTTTAAAAAGTTGGTCAGTTCAATAAAAGTTCTAGATACAGCTCTGACAATGTCAAAATTCTGTAGTTCGTTGTCAAGATGCTGCTGTTCATGAGCACTAACCCAGTCACCTGTAACAACTCTGTATCATTGTGCATCTCGAGGACACAGATCCTAGAACTCTGCTTGGTTTAATAAAGTGCCTACTAAGTGTTTGGTTTTGAATGATTCTATTTCCATTCTTACGTCAAATGCCTTACAGCTGATCTCTCTGGCATTCTTACAGCTTTATCATCCAATCTCCTTAATAAGGTTCCAAATAATCCATGTTCAAAACTGAGCTCTTAACACTACCCTTTTCCATTCTCTTCCCCAAATATGCTCTTATCTTCCCTTTTCCCCAACTCAGTAAATAGATACTCTATTCTTTGAAATGTGTTAGTCAAAAACGTAGAGATCCTATGATTCCGTTCTTCCTTCTACACATTCCACTTAACCCACCAGGACTCTTCTAGATCATACTTTCTAAATCTCACAAGTTATCATCACACCAACTGCACCAAATTGGTAAAACTATAGGAATTTTTTGGAAATAGCTTCCTAATGGATCTCCTAACTTTGTTCCTTACTCCCTTTTCCTGTGTATTTGGTAGACAGAGCAATTCTTTTTAAATAAATGTCAGACAACATCACCTCTTTATTATAGACTCTACCTAAAAAGAAATATAAAATCCAGAGCCGTTACACTCATCCTCAGGGTCTCATCAAATCTGCACCCAGTTGCATGGCTTCCCAGTCTCTCCACTGCTCATTCCAGCCCACTTCTCCAGCTCTGCTGTTTGAAAACATCAGGGAGATCCTAGCCCCAGGGTTTTTGCATTTGATGTACCCTTGGCTGAACTGCTCTTACCAAACAAACAAGCAAACAAACAAACAAATAAACACTGCGACTCTTTAGTCCTTCAAGTGTCTCCTTTGCCTGGAGAATATCCCTATCCAAAGTTATTACAAATATCTTCCTTCATTTTGACTCAAAGGCTTTTACTCCTCTTTACTTGTTTGTTGTTTATTCATTTCTACTTAGGACTAATACAAGCTACATATTTCATCCCACTAGAAAGTAAGAGATTAGTTGTTTTCACTCTCCTGCTCACAAATATCCTGGCCTCTAAAGGGAAAAAAGATGTATACACCAGAATCAACACACAATTGATGTGTAGATTCATAAATGAATCTATGCTTTTGAATGCAATGTAATTAATAAAAAATAGATCATATTAAAACTGCAAGTTGTACCACATAATCCATTCAGAGAGAAAGAAAATCATGGGCGGAGGATGAGAAGGCTATTGCATTTTAATACCCTAAAGTACACCGACTTGTCAAAAATGTCAAAGAATTACGAGCATGGTGTTAATCTGGTGAAGAAGAGGACTTGCATGTGATTCCTGGAGTCTGCATCCTTGTCTTTAACTCTGTCAGTACAATTTGGTAATTGTTACTTTGAACAAATCACAGATGCTCCTGGACTTGCAATGGAGGGAGGTCAAAGTGCACTGAACCCAGCTCATGTACTGAACACCACAGTGTAGCAACACAACACACAGCAGGCTGTTTGTGGTTCCAGTCAGGTCAAATGGTTGTCTGGGTGTGACCCAGCATCCCTGAGAGGTTAAGACTGTGCAACCCAATTTTGCAAGTGTGGTTTCTATGGAATGCCTCTTGCTTTCCTACCATGGTCCAGTCGGCAACTCTGGAGTGGGTGCGTCCTCCATAAATTGGGCACCACCCTCTGACCCTGACCTCTGGGGGTTTCAGAAACCTTTTCTGCATAGCCACAAAACAGGTAGCGACTTTAAGTGGTTGTGATAAACGTGGTGTGTGTAGACAGTAAGTGAGCAAATATTCATATTCTGTTTCTCTTCAAATTTTTAAGAAATTTGCTTACTTGAAATGCAGGGTGACGGAAACAGAGGGAGAGACACACTGAGAGAAATACATGGATCTTCCATCCTTTGATTCACTCCCCACACAGCCACAACAGCAAGGATTGCAGCATGCCAAAGCTAGGACCCTGGGACCATCTCGTACTGCTTTCTCAGGCACAGCCACGATTTAGATTGAAAGTAAGTCAATCAACTGGGATTCAATCCAGAGCTGGTACAAGACCTCTGTGTATGGGTAGCACCTTCACCTAGTAAGCCACAACCCTAACCCCTCTATTTCTTTTTTTTTAACCTGAAAACATTGCAGGATTTTTTTTTATGTTTCACAACAGTGTTCATTTACATAATCCAAAACTGGTATAAACCATACAGGGTAGATTGAAACATAATTACAACAATAATGTTAATTTTAACTACAGATATGAAACTGTACTAAAATAAGTTTATCAACAATCTAATCTCATATTGTGACATTCCCATTTAACTTTATATTATCAATAATAATTGAATTATTCATAAATTAAGGCCACAAAGTACCCCAAAGAGGCAAATTTCAGCTTTGGAATCTCAATTTTAATTTTATTACTATACAGTCATGTTTATAACTTTTTAGCAACAAAGAAAACCTGAAACATTAAATATTTCATCAAAATATTCTTCCTTAATTAAATTAGAAGAAGGAAGAGAATCAGGTAGTCAAGATTTGCATTGAGCAATGTTTTTTCAGGGGCTATTCGAAAGACCAGTACAATTTATTGCAAAGAATGTTGGGAAGATTTAGTTTTTATAAATGCAAGCCTCAAGGATTTTAGCTTCTTCACAGAACATGAATAGACATGAGGGTTAAAATCTCAGAGGGACATGGCAGAAGGATTCACTAGAACATGGCTCAGGGAGGTCCACGATTACTCACTCGAAAACAAATTTTTATACAAGCAGTATTTGTTTTTGAGCTTTCCATGTCTCGGTTCATTGGGGAAAGCCAAATATTTTCTAAGGCCAAAGTTTCTGATTCTCTTTTTATTTTTATTTGACCCAATCTGCCTTGTGGTGTCACTGTGGGTAGCTTAAAAGTATTCAAATACCACATGAGTGAAGAACAGGGAAAAGGATTTAAACAATGTCTTGTGAAATCTACTCCGTCCATGCAAAATAGCCCAGATGCTAATGTGGACATTTGATAAGGCTAAGGCTATGTCCATAAACTAGCAAAATGTGACTTTCAGTTTATGATATAAAAAAGAACAAGCTGACTATGAAATTTCAATGTTATTATTAAAAAATAAGTTAGCAGAAAAGATAGATTTCAACGCACTCATTTTAATTACATAAATGTTGCCAGATGAGACATAAAACCACATGAATTCATTTTGAACCCCTCTGGACCATTTTTCCTTTTTTAAAAGAGCAATTTTAGAGCTGTGTGTTCCAGACACTGCTTGAACAATCACCCTATAATAATTATTAACTACAGGCCAATAATTATCAAGAGCTTCTTATAATCTCCACATAATGATATATTATTTTAATGTTCAGTTGGATTTGTTAAAGTACAATAATATGATTTTTGAATTGCCTTTTAAACTTATCTTGTGAAATATCTGTAACAGAACTAATACGAATTTCTTTTTAATGCAAATACATGGGCACCTGCTTTATTATCAGCATATCAAATGGGTGTAAAATATTAGTTTAAATTGTGCTTCTCACTGAAGTCAGTAGGATTCAGGGAAACTTCTTTGGCTGATAAATGTCGCATAAACTTTTAGAAAAAAAATTTCTGGCATTGTACAAACCTGGTGAACCAGGTCACCAGACACAAAGGTTGCATCATACGCCCCTGGGAAAGGAAAGTGCTCAAATATCCAAAGATACTAGGATTGCCAATGCAGAGCAAGATGAAAGGCACAGTGCTGTAATTCAAGTCACCAGTACCACATGGTGGCACTTCTTATTTTCTTTAATTGTGAATCAACCCAAATTACCTAGCAATCACCGATTTTCAAATTTGTCCAAAAGAAAGCATTTTTCAGGTTTTCACCAATGAAAGATAAACACCACCAAGTTAGAGCACACAGTTAACGAATCTTTGGCCTCGACAAAACTTATTCAGGAAAATCTTTTCTTTTGGAAACACAATATGGTACACTCTAAGATATCTGAGTTTTTCTTGCTCAAATTATTGTTTTCATGTTTATTGAATTATATTTGAGTATCAAGCAGTATGAAGGAAAGTGAAGAGGAAATATTAGAAAATATGAAAATGAAGTGCCTTAAAATAGCTGAGGGTTAAACTCAGATTAAGGCATAAAAAAGCTGGATTACATTTGAGTAAATTGAAAGCAATGAGTGATCAACTGGAAATTTTTAAAGGAAAATGAAAAAAAGAAAACTTGTAGCAGGGGAAAATAAAGAACTTTAAGGGGTTTCTAACGGAGGGTTGGCAGCAGGAAATGCAGCTGCCTAGACAAAAATGACCCTCTCCCTGCTGGATGACTCGCTCTGCAAACTGGTACGGGGTCATCATGGTTTCTGCTTCCCCACACTAGGTCATTCACTGTGGCATCGCTCCGGGAAATCTGATCTAAGTACAGAGTTGAAGTGGTTTGTATCCAGCGTTCTTCTTGGCTTGTGGATTATCTGTTGCACTTTTGTGTGCAGATCGTGCCACTTTTTTGAAAAAATATTAATTTATTTTTGTTGGAAGGTCAGGTAATTCAGAGAGAAAGAGAGGAAGATATTCTGTTCACTGATTCGCTCCTCAGCTAGCCTGAAATGGCCAGATCTGAGCCAATCTGAAGCCAGGAGCTTCTTACGGGTCTCTTGGGTGGGTGCAGGGTGCCTAGGCTTTGGTCCATTCTCAACTCCTTTTCCAGGACACAAACAGGATGCTGGATGGGAAGTGGGGTCACTTGAATTAGAACAACAACCCTTCTGGCATCCTGGCGCTTATGAGGCGAGGACTTTAGCCGCTAGACTACCGCACCAGGCCCAGATATCACCACTTTAATTTCCACATTACACCCCTTTTCTAAGAGCTCAGTATTAAAGCTACTGACAACATTGAAAAAATAACTTTGGAAGACCCAGAAGAGGCTCTGAGCTCCTGGTTTTGGATCGGTATATCTTCCTTTCTGTCTCTCTTCCTCTCTGTATATCTAACTTTCCAATAAGAATTTAAATCTTCTTAAGGTTTTTTAAAAAGATGAATATATGCACAAAACAAGATTGGGGGCACGGAGGAGGGGGAAAGGGAAGAAAGCATTTCTGCTAAATGAACATGGAGAAAACATGAGAGAGAATTAAAGATGTTCTCATGAAGATTGAGTCATCCAGGCCAGTCTCTGAATCTGATGAAAACTTTTTATCTTACTGTGAAAGACACCAATACTCTACTGAATAATAATAGTGGTCCCTGAACCAGCTTAGATAAATGAAAACAACATATAGGCATTATTGTTTCATTTCCTTGATTGCAACATGCACTTAAGTACTCATTTCTCCTCACTGACAGATTACAGGGAAACTCTTCCAAGGTTAAACAAACTGGGAAACTTGGTAGCCAGTATGCTGGTCAGTCTCTTTTATAATGTGGATCTGATTTTGTCACATGTCACACATGATCATGATGTGTACAATGTTGAATCACGGTAAGACAGTGATGTTCCCTCTGTCATTTAGGCACTTTGATTTACAAAATGGAATTGCAAATAATCACCTTACTGCCTTTGGAGGTCTTAATGAAATTGCGGTAGAAATGAAAGACGCAGCATCTTGTTCAAATAGACTCTAGTCACCTTATCTGCATATCTGACAGTGTAAATATAAATTCTGAAAAGTTCCATTCAGCCTAAAAAGTCCTTACAGAACGATTTAAACTACTGAGTATTTTGCTCCCTCTACACAAGAAGGATAAGAGGCAAGGGATCTGGATACCTGCAATATTTTTCAGTTTCTTTGTAGAAACTGCAGCAACACTTTATATTTATTTCAATTTTCCAGCAATGGAAGGAATTAGAACTGGACAGACTTCTGACATATGTAACTGTCAAGCTGACTGTCATCCTTTAAAAGGATGCTAAATACTAGTACCTGTACAACTATATGTTCAAAATAGAGTGCAAAACCCATATACCTTACTAGGTAGGACACTAAGATTAGTTACTCCTCACTAAGGTATTGAAGATTTCTCTGCACACCCCCTCTAAAACTGTTCTGCGCCTCAACTGATGACATATGCCTTGATAGAGTTATAAACCAGTTCAGACTAACCTAAAATTCGCCAAGTTCAGTAAAAATAATACTTCAATACTATTAACTGCTATATATATAAACGAAAAAAGACATGAGACAGCTGAATAGTACCCTATAGTCATTTTAAGGTGTATAGCAGCTGGTTGTGTATAAACTAAAATTGAAATGTCAATGAAGTAGTCACAGGATGTGGATAAGAACCTGCATTTTCTAACATATTGGTCAATCAATACCATGTCAATTAACTCCACAGTATTGTAAATTGTTGTTGATGTTATGTTGTGGCTTTTCATTGGACAGAATGATATTCTGCCAGCTCTGCTTTCAGACCAGAGATGGTCTCCCCAAGAAACCGTTGAATTGATCTGGACAATAAGATGCTGGACTCTATGCATGGTACATGCTTGCAATGAAAGAATCACGACTGGATTTGAACTGTAATACTGCAACAAGGTGAAGGAACCCACCATGGGGGGAAGGCATGGGGAGGGGTTGGGAATCCCACAGCCTATGAAATTACATCATGAAATGAAATGAAATAAATAAGAAGAAGCCAGGAGGATCCAAAATAAATCTACTCTGCCACTTAAAAAAAAAAATATATATATATATAGCGCAAAATCAATATCACTATCTCTAATTTTTAGACACACAACAGATTAGGCAATGTAGAAGATTCTAGTAGAACTGAATTTCGTTGCATTTCTCCGAATTGTGCGATGTGTCCGAGGAAGGGTAAGGAACCTGTAAAAAGATGATCTGATTCTGCTGGCCTTGTTTGAAACTCTGCATTTAAGGACAAAGACTCACACAGTGAACAAAAAGCTCATTTTTGAAATGTAAATCTTTTCAACACAAGTCACCAGAAATAGTGGTCCCGTTGAACAAAAACTTCTCATTTCGTTACTAAACCTGTATCTTCTTTAGAATACAACCTTGATTTCAAATGGTAAAATTATTTGCTTCAAAACTGTTATCCTGGGTTGTATTTTAACTACGTTAGCATCCAATATACCTGGAAGCGTTTACAATTGATGGGGCATGAAAATGTTAAAAACAACTCCCAGATACAGAGGACATGACTGATGAACGGTTGATTTACCAACACAAGCCTGCAGAACCACGGGGAACAAGCAATCTTGGAGATCAGGAAATGAATTTGCAAGTATAAGAAGCTACTATGAAAACAGTGGTGGACTCCTCGGAAGTCATGCTCAAACATTATTATTAGGAGATAGTTTGCTTGTTATCACACTAGACTAGACCTACACAAAGAACCAACGGGATTAATTAAAAGAAGCAAAACCACAAGTCTCAGTGCCTCTCACAACTATGTTCAGGTTTACTTCTAGAGAAAAAGCAGGGGTAAGAAAGCAAACAGAGATAGTATAGTCACTTAATAGGGCAGTGTCTCTTTAATTACTAAACAATTTGCTTCTATTTCAAAAAATTCTTACAATTAATCTTAAAATTACACATACAACAGCCAAAAAATGTAAATATAAAGTTAGAATGAGCTGCTCCATCAGAACACAAAAAAAGTTATTCAAGTATTCACTTTTACACTGCTAGCCTACTGTTAATTATTACTAAAAAATCCTGCCACTGTTAAATTGTAATAGCACAAGGAAAAAGCTGCACACAATATAGGAAGCGTATTTTTGGTCTGGCAGTGCCATTTGTACATCTGCTATCAAAAACGTTGGATGCTGAACTGGGAGCTAAATAGTCCACACTCTTTAAAGAAGATTTATTCATTTTTTATTGGAAAGGCAGATCTACAGAGAGAAACAGACACACACACAGAGAGAGAGAGCGAGAGAGAGAGATCTTCCATCCACTGGTTTACTCCCCAAGTGGCCGCAATGGCCGGAGCTGAGCTGATCCAAAGTCAGGAGCCAGAAGCTTCTTCCAGGTCTCCCACATGGGTGCAGGGTCCCAAGGTTTTGGGCCATTCTAACCTGCTTTTCAGACCACCAGCAGGGAGGGGTATGTGAAGTGGAGCAGCCAGGACCCTTATGGCATCCTGGTGCATGCAAGGTGAGGACTTTAATCACTAGGGCATTGTGCCAGGACCAATACCCCATACCCTTACCAGCTTGACTGACAGTGGGGAAGAATGAAAATGCTGCACGACATTCCTTTCTGTCCAGCACTTTCTGAAACCCTTTAGATGGGACAGGTTAGACTTTCATGGGTAAAAATGTTCTATCCTTTGAACTACAACGACTAAACTCAAAGGTTTTGCTAAAGTTGGGTGGGAATCATTCAGGCAATCACCTGATTCTCGTGTAATAATTAATTTTTCCTAAGTTTGTTTTCACTTAACTAACAAGCACTTTTGGGAAATACTTCTTCAAGGGACTGGGTGACACAGACTGGGATAAAGAAGCTGTGCAAGTAAAGGTAAACAGAAATACCAGATTTTAGTCATCTTATAATTCTGCCATGAGCATCATTTTTCTTGCATGCAAGAAAAAATCCATCATGCTGAGCAAGAAAAATTTTAAATTAGAGACAAGCTGTACTAAGTTATATGGAAAGTAATTTTTCATACCTAGATTACAGCAGTTACATAACAATGACAGCATTGGGCCCAAAAGACCCAATAAAATATCACTAGATGAATTTTAAGAATGTACACTAGCTGCCTACTCTATGTCAGGTACTGAAAAAGAATATAAACACAAGCATCTCCACATACACATCCACACTCATATTCCATTTTTATTCCATTGCTCCATTTTTCTTTGACATCCTTAACTGTAACAATTTAATAAAAAGAAACAAAATTGTAATTGATAACAAGCTTGTATTTTTTCATCGTGATGAACAAATGTATTGCACTTAGCAGAATAGGGAGTCTATCATACAATAACATGGAGAAAATTTTTGTATAGACTTAAAGACAATAAATGTGAGGCAATATTAAATGAGAAAGCTCTTCAAAAGTTCTGTGAACTAGATTTTAAACCAGTATGTAATCAGCTATAGAAAAATTTTATTTAAAAATTTAATTTACCTAAAATACAGATACACACACACACACACATACATGACACAGATGAGAGATAGTTCCCACCTGCTACAAACCCCAGACACAGGCAACAGCCTGGGCTAACCAGGGGCGAAGCCAAGAGAGCGGAATCCAATCCAACCACCTGAGCCATCGCAGCTGCCTTTGAAGATGCACATTATCGATTTTGAGTTGTTTGAATATTCTCCAGACTGATTTCCCTAGAGGCTGTACCAATCTGCAGCCCCACCAGCAGTGGAGTAGGGTTCCCTTCTCCCCCCACAACCTCGCCAGCAAGTGTTGTTGGTGCTTTTCATGTGGGCCACTCTTACTGGCGTTAGGTGGTATCTCATTGATGTTTTAATTTGGATTTCCCTTATTGCCAGGGAGCTTGAGCATTTTTTCATATGTTTATTTGCCATTTGGGATTGTTCCTTTGTGAAATGTCTGCCCATTTCCCGTGCCCATTTCTTGAGTGGCTTGTTTATTTTGGTGTTTTGGCTGTTTTGTAATTCTTTGTATACTCTGGAGATTAGCCCTCTATCACCTAAATAGTGCACGAAGATCTTCTCCCATTCTGTGGGTTGCTTTTTTACTTTGTTGATTGTTTCCTTTGCTGTGCAGAAGCTTCTTAGTTTGATGAGGTCCCATTTGTTTATTTTGGTCTCAATTTCTACTGCTTTTGGAGTCTTTTTTAGGAAGTGAGGGCCTACCCCTAAGTGTTGCAGTGTGTTTCCAACATTTTCTTCCAAAAGTTTGAAGGTTTCTGGATGCAGGTTTAGATCTTTTATCCATTTAGATTTGATCTTAGTATATGGTGAGAGATGTGGGTCTATCTTTTCGTTTCTACAGGCTATCAACCAGTTGTCCCAACAACGTTTATTGAAGAGACCTTCCCATTTGCCTGGGTTGTTGTTTGTCCTTTTGTCAAAGATTATTTGGCTGTATCTGTGTGGGTTCCCTTCTGGTGTTTCTATTCTGCTCCACTGATCTTCCTCTCTATCTTTGTGCCAGTACCTGGCTGTTTTGATAACCACTGCCCTATAGTATGTCCAAAATTGACATACCGTATGACCCAGCTATAGCATTCCAGGAATATATACAAAAAACTTGTTTTATGAGAAACCAACATGCACTCCTATGTTCATAGCAGCACAATCAGTAATTGCAAAAACATGGAAACAACCAAAACGCCCACTGCAGAAGATTGGATAAGAAAGCTATGGTTCATCTATTCCATGGAATACTACTTAGCTATTAAAAAAAACAAAATGCAGTTCTTCGTGGCCAAATGGGCCAAACTGGAAACCATAATGCTAAGGGAAATGAACCAATCCCAAAAGGTTAGATACCACATGTTTGTCTTAATTTAAGATGATATGATGTTAAGCATAACATGTTATGTTATGGATGTTATGTCATATGTCGTATATAAACTAAAATTGAACTGTGAATGGGGGGGTCACAGAAAGTGGTTAAGAAATCACATTTATTTTTAACATGTTGACTGCTCAATACCATGTCAATTAATTCCATAACGATGCTAATTGTTGCAGATGGTATGTTAGTGCTTTTATTTGACCGGGATGATACTCTGCTGTCTCTGCCCTCAGACCAGAGAGGCTCTACCCAATAAGTAGTTGGACTTGACTGGACTATAAGATGTTGTACTCTATGCTTGGCATATACTTGCAAAGAGGGAATTTCAACTGAACTTGAACTATGGTTATGCAACAAGGTGGAGGAACCCACCATGGGGGAAGGTGGTTGGAGAATCCCAGATTCTATGTAATTACAACACAATGTAATTAATGAATAAATTTAATAAAAAAAAAAGAAATAAAAAAAGATGCGCATTATCAGGAAGCTGGAATCCAGAGTAGAGCAGGAACAAAAGCTCCCTTAGGAATGCCCAACATCCCAATCGACACCTTAGCCACTAAGTCAAATGCCCACCTCTGGAAATTCTTACAAAGCAATGTTGTAATGAATACAGAGTAGACTGAGAGCAACTTGGATTATATGTAACAAGACAAAGTGGTTTAGTTCTGCCACATTTTTGTTCAAAATCTTATTTGTACAAGTCGTCCTTATTGACTACAGTAGAAAGCTACATAAACAACTATTCTGGAAAATCTAGCATAATTCCTCAAGGGTCTAGTAGTTCCCTTGATTTATTATTCTATTTGCCAGACAGCATTGAATAAATAGACCAGGAAAACAGAACAATCACTGAACTGCATTCTTATTAAATAAAATAAAATTTTGTGAGCCAGAATAAGAAAGAGTATAGCTGGTAAGAACCTCAGCTAGCTCTTCCCAAGAACAGCATAAAATACTATTGAGATAGGAAGGTTTTAATGTCAGTCATTTGCTTGGTTAATTATGTTTTCCAAAGCACAGACAAACTTGTGAAGTAAATTACAATTAAAGCTAAGAAAAAAAGAAAGAAAATGGCTTCAGTTTTGCGATGTGAAAAACATCTCAGTCATGAAGAAGAAACCAAATCAATTGAAGATACTATCTGTCCTTAGCATTGATTTATACTTGTCTTACGAGGATGACATGGTGAGAATTCACCAGATCCATGCAACATTTTGAAGAGTTGTGAATTTATAAAAACGTATGATAGCTTCTACAGTATCTATTATTTGACAATTGTATTGTGGGGAAAAAAGGAGTGTAAAACCAAGGCAAAACACAGTCATGTAGATAAAAATCATTGTTTATTATAAACTTAATTAAGTATTTGGGTTTTTTGAGTTAACTGTCCCTCAAACTCAGCTGAGAATTAAGCAGTGACATGCTAAATCATATTTAAAAAACATTATCATTTTAAATAGGATTTTGATGAATTTCATTGTCCAGTCCCTGAAACAACCCTCAATGAACATTAGAAAAATCTGATTAGTGTCATTACATTAACAATGGGAACACAAAGTTCAGATGACATGGCTACAAGTACAAAAAAATTATTTAGAGTTAGAATTAGAATCCCAACCCTCTTGATTTTAATTCTTATTTCCTACTTCTCTGAATTACAAATTTGGAAAGCAATAAATCATGGGAACAATATCTGCTGTACTTCTGTGTTTCATTAAATGAGATAATCTATATAAATATTAAAGGAATGTGTACATCTTGATTCACATGCAACTTATAGTGTTCTGGACCAGTTGAGAGTTAACGTTCTCACCCGACTGCCCCCTTTGGGACTCTCCATATACTTCATTACTTTATTACTAAAAAACTTTCTATTCCTGAAGATGCACCCCCTCTGGCTGCTATATTTTAGCTACATTTATTTATTAAAGATGACAACCTAAAAATTATGTGAGGCTTACTACAGTAAATGAGAAGATCAAAAATCCCTTTTTGTTTAAAACTTCCACTGCAATTGTAGGAAAACATCAAAGACAGCAAAAGAAGCATGGTAGTAATACTAAGGAATGCGAAAGTTACTGAAAAAAATCATACTGCAAATTAAAAAAAAATTAGCATCCAGATTTGTTTCGTGCTACTTTAACCTTGTCACTCATTTTCCTTGAAGAAAGAGTCCCGGAAGTTACGTAGGGCATTTCAATCACCTTCTTGGGGTCTTGTTGGGCTCTTTTACAGGTTTCCACAGCATCCTCTGCTCCTGTAGAAGTGCATTCCTGCAAGACTCTGGCACTCCTGATTACTTATTATTTCTTGCTAAATAGATTAATATTTGTCTGTCACAAAGACGGGACTCAATAACTTGAGGAACACACTGAGGATGAGCTAAGTACATCACAAACAACAAATTTAAGATGATTCAAAGTTTCACAAATTCCTCCTAATTACAACAAGCTCTATCTTCCTTTACTATGTCACTTCAGCCAAGTACCCAAAGTTTGTTGACTGAGTAAAGGGTTTTTTACGCTGTGAAAGATGCTGTCTTTTTAGCAAAATGCAATAAAATAAACAGTTAAAAAAAAAAAGAAAGATGCTGTATCTACTGCTTGGAATTCTTGCCAAAAATGTTTAGCCACAATCGAATCATGAGGCAAAAGCCAAGAAGATCAAGACTGTGAAATGTTTTTATAGAAATGATGGGTTGCAAATGGCAAATAAACATATGAAAAAATGCTCAAGTTCCCTGGCAATAAGGGAAATCCAAATTAAAACATCAATGAGGTACCACCTAATGCCAGTAAGACTGGGCCACATGAATAAAAGCACCAACAACGCTTGTTGGCGAGGTTGTGCGGAAAAGGGAACCCTACTCCACTGCTGGTGGGGCTGCAGGCTGGTACAGCCTTTATGGAAATCAGTATGGAGAACATTCAAACAACTCAAATTCAACATACCGTATGATCCGGCAATAGCACTCCTAGGAATATATCCAGAACACTTGTCTTATGAGAAACCAACATGCACTCCTATGTTCATAGCAGCACAATCAGTAATTGCAAAAACATGGAAGCAGCCAAAATGCCCATCAGCAGACGACTGGATAAGAAAGCTACGGTTCATCTACTCCATGGAATACTACTCAGCTATTAAAAAAAACAAAATGCAGTTCTTTGTGGCCAAATGGGCCAAACTGGAAACCATAATGCTAAGGGAAATGAGCCAATCCCAAAAGGTTAAATACCACATGTTTGCCTTAATCTAAGATGATATGATGTTATGTATAACATGTTATGTATGTTATATGTTGTGTATAAACTAAAATTGAAATGTGAATGAGATGGTCACAGAAGGTGGTTAAGAACTCGCATTTACTTTTACCATATTGGTTACTCATTACTATGTCAATTAATTCCATAATGATGTAAATTTTTGCTGATGGTATGTTGGAGCTTTTATTTGATTGGGATGATACTCTGCTGGCTCTGTCTTCAGACCAGAGAGGGTATACCTAAGAAGCCGTTGAACTTGACTGGACAACAAGATGATGGACTCTATGTTTGTAATATGCTTGCAATGGGGGAATCTCAGCTGAACTTGAACTGTGGTTATGCAACAAGGTGGAGGAATCCACCATGGTGGGAGGGTTTGGGGAGGGGTGGGGAGAATCTAAGTACCTATGAAACTGTGTTACATAATACAATGTAATTAACGAATTAAAATAAAAAAAAAAGAAAAGAAATGATGGGTTGAACTTCACCAAATGTCATTATCATGAAGGAGAAATCTGTCAGGCTGACTTCAAAGAGGAATAAACAGACAATACAACTAAAAGCCATGCATGATCTTAGACAGGTGCCAGCTTGAAAAGTAGTCCCCGATTGTACTGAGACAGCTGGAAAAGTTCTCACATGGGTCACAGAGTACAGTTGGTCCTCATACTGGTGTGTTCCCGATTAGTCTGTCCAATCAGCTTTTTCTGAAATTATTTTAAAAAGGAAAGAAAGAAAAGGAAAGGAAATTGCAGCTGCACTTACCATGTGCAGGCATTTTCCCATTATCTTTATTCTCCTAATAACAGAACAACTATTTCCATTGTATTACATTACCTTAGGTGTTACAAGTAATATAGAAAGGATTTAAAGAATATTGGAGGGTTTGTGTAAGGTTATATGCAAATTCTATGATGTTCTGCACAAGGGACGGGAGCACCTACGTATTTTGATACATGTGTAAAAGGGTCCTGGAATCAACCCCCACGGATACCATGGAATGACAGTAAAAATAATATTGTATTGATGAAATATTTTATATGTATTAATGTGGAGATGGAATTTTTAAATAAAATTTTCTAACAAATTTAGCAAGTGTGTATTATGTTAGCAATTCATTTTAGACAACCAAGATACATACATACAAAAAATGCATGCTGAATTCAAAGAAACAATTATTGTGCCACTCTTCTCTATTAGAACAGAGAGAAAAGAACTAAAATAGTCTTATGTAGCCTTTTTTTTTCCCTAACTACAATTTCCAGCCCATCTGTTTCCACACTAAGCTTGAATTGTTTCATCCCTTTAACTTCAGGTGACTTTTTTTCTTCTCAAACAAATGTAAACAGGTTCTTCTGTCCATAGGACCTTTGCCATTGCTCTCCTACTCCCTGTTCTAAACAGAAATCTGCAAAATACGCAACACATAAAGGTTCTGGGTCTTCCTCAAATAATCCGCCATGTTCATAGTAACTTTTTTAGAAATAAAACAAGAATTCCAGGTCCCCTGCAGAGGGCAGAAATGCTGTGGAGGCCGCACTCTGTTTCCTGCTGAACAGCAGGACATGCTCCAAAGAGCATGAGCATTCAGATTATTCCAGGAGTTGGCAGCAGAGTGGAAAAAAAATTCTCCCACCACATCCACTGGCATTTAGGAAAGCTCTTCTCTGGCCACTTTATGCAAGTGAAATGAAATTCTAAATACTCCCTGTGATCTGGAAATTAAGCAATATATGTTCATATGGTCAGCTAAAGAGGGCAGGGAGAGAGTTGGTGCTGGGATGTCAGGTGTTATTCTTTCTGAAAAGTAAAAACAGATGTGGTAGAAGCCCTGAATGGTCCCAAAGAGCTTAAAATTCAGAAGATGGAAATGGAAGGAAAGATTGTCTATATCACAAAATACAGGAGTAAAAGCTCATCTAAAAACATGGTAAAAGCTATCCATATTTTGGGAAGAATGTACATTACTTAGCATGTGCACATGATCAAATTTTCCTTCATATACGTGAGGGAAATATATATAAATGTGTGTGTATATATATATATAAACATATATGCAAACGTATATATAAACGTGGTAGATGATAGTATATTTATAAAACACAAATAGAGAAAACTCAGTCACAGTTAATAATCCTGTTGCCAACTTGGAGTTTATGGTGACAACGTTAGGATGTTAACAAAAGTATCTATTCAGAGAAAATCCCTCATGACAGTCAGTTATGTTGTTTCAAACAAACAGCCCACATGAGATCAGAATTACTAAACTTACAATCATTTAAGAATGAAAAGAAAATGAAGTAAGTTGCCCCTTGGACATGTTAGAGGTCATCAAATACCAAGCATGATTCTTCTTTTAATGGTTTGTATAAAAGTTCTCACATATTGAATCCTAAGGATATTTATTGAAACTTTGTTCCTCAACAGAAATTCATCACTAACTAGTTCAGGCATATTTGCTTAAACTTAATCACACCCTTTAAAAAAGGTATGTAGGGCCCAGCTAGGTAGTCTAGTAGCTAAAGTTCTCACCCCGTATGTGTCGGGATCCCAGCAGCCCCACTTCCCATCCAGCTCCCTGCTTATGACCTCGGAAAGCAGTCAAGGATGGCCCAAATCCTTGGGACCCTGCACCTGCATGGGAGACCAGGAAGAGGCTCCTGGCTTTCTGGGTCTCTTTCTCGGTAACTATGACTTTCCAATAAAAATAAATAAAATAAAACTTTAAAAATTTTATCAAGGTGTATTTCATCTTTCATATGAAATAACCACAACTAGTCAAAGATATATATGTATAGTATTCATCAAGTATCTGCTACATGTGCATCTCAATCTATGTAAGTTACACTTTAAACTTTGAAGAAACTCTCTGAAGTACACATAAGTCAGAAAAATGGTTGTGTAATGCTGATTGGCTCTTAAGTCAACTGATAAGTAAGTGGTTTTGGACAAATACTCAAAGTACGGAAAATTAAAAATGAAAAAAAAAAAAAGCTCAAATCCCCTGAAGCCAACTCCCTCTTGCTCTTCAAAACAGTACAGTTGGTATAAAGATGAAAACTCTGCAGTATTCAGATTTAATTTTCTGAGCAATCTTGGGATAGAGAGTTAGGAGTAGTCCCTTTCTTCTATGAACTGGTAGAGCCCAAACCTTTCTCAGCCCACCTTCAATAAATAGAATTAGCCCAACTCTCCCATGACCATCATTTCATGTGTCATAATAAGACACTTTACTCTTCATTAGTCAACTTTGCTCCTGCTGAGATAAGGAGTCACTGAAGGTTAAATCAAAGGTAGTGAGTGTGTGATTCAGAACTTACAGGGCAGACAGAACTGCTTTTTGCAAAAAAAAAAAATCAGAGAAGTGGTATGATCTAACATTCTGAAAGTATTCCTCTGGCAATTGGGCTGAGAAAAGACTTTAAAGGGATGAGGAGGGAAACAGAGAGACCAATTATGAGGCAAGAACGAAGTGGGGGTGACGAAAGCTTGACTCTCGGGGTGAGGGTGCTGAGGTCAGATTCTGGATTTGGCAGAATATGCTGCTGTGTCAAATGTGCAATATGTGCAGAAAAAAAAACCTAAGGTGATGCATGGTTTAAAGCTAAAGAGTAGCTGAAGATAGTGAGGATACAGATAGGAGAATAGCAAAGTTGCAGTTCTAGAATTATGACACATTAAAACCTAAGTAGAAACAGCAAGTCAGTGGTTAAACCTATGGGTCCAGAGTTAAGCAATGAAGGAAATGTGGGGGTCAAAGATGATGATTTTGGCCATGTGACTCTATGAGATCACCTAGGAAGAAAACAAAATAGATACTAGGGTTATGTTCTGTGCCAGAGTGACAGGAGAATCGGCATCGAGATGAGGATTAACCAGACAAGGAAGCAACAAAGAACCAGCTGTTCAAAAAGAGAAGGAACAAGAGAACATGATATACCTAAGGCAAAGAAAATGTCACAGGCACATGGCCAGCTCAAAGTCTCCACACATTACTTAATTCACCCTGCACATTCTTTAGAGCAAGGCACCTCTCTGACATGCCCTTCCTGAGCCATCTGGTCTCAGATAGATGATCTTCTATGTCCCAAAGTCACAGTGTCATTCTCATTTACAAAACCTGTCAAGACTGTAACTGCAGCTTCTCTTCTCCACATATCCCCTTCCCACTCAAAAATGTGATGTCCTTGAGAGCCGGAATCCCTAGGAATCTCACATGTTGGGAAGAAGGCGGCAACATTTGTTAAATGTCTCCTGTGTACTGGGAAACACATTCATGCTTTTATGATGACTAACCTAAGTGCTCAAAAATGTTGCTAAAAAGAACGTAGTGTTAACCAGATCGATGGTTGGGAAAGCAATGTTGTGGTCAGGTTCAGTCCTGGAGAAAGCTGGCTACACCCCGGAATGCCTGCCTGATGTCAGCATCCATCAGGACTATCCAAGTCCCTCTGCTTTGGCTGAGCTCATCCAGCAGAATTAGCCAATGCAATGACATTTCCTTTATAGACTTCCTTCTAGTCAATGACACCTACCAAGACATAAGTATTTGTTGTAATTGGCTGCTGGGATTCTTACAGAATGTGAGAAAGTGTCTTATTTTACACATTAGCCTAAGGTAAGTTTAGTAAGTGGGCTTCTTTTTGGATTTCTACGAATGACCGATCTCTTTGGTTTTGATTTTGCTTTTATTATTAAAGTGCCAAAATCATGTCCTAATGCCAACAAGGGGAGGGGCTTGCACCATCACAGGAGACTCTTGATACAAGCAATTCAGGACAGGAAGCATATTGTGTGACTGCCTGTTGCAGGGAATTATTGATTTCCATTTATTTTATCTCTTGTTGACATACAACACTGGTCACAGTTGTGATTCTTATATAATAGACTGGGGAGAGGTAATGAACTGAGCAAGAAATGGTATTTTCTTGTTGCCTCAAATTTGATCCCTATTGCTCAGTTTATTCCCCAAGGCTGAAATGTAGAACCCAAAGACAAACTAACACATGCTAGATTTCCATCTATCATTCATTACTACAGTAAAGCTTTCTAAGCTTGCTAAGCTAGATCAATTTGTGATGTTCCAGCAAAATCGTGTGCAGTCTTTTGAAGAGTAAAATTTGAACAGTGTTGACATAGCAAAGTGTACTCTTTTGTTAGCAGTAACAGGCCATGGATTTCATCTCTCCGTGGGATAGTTGTACCTTTTCTCTTTTAATTTGTATCAAGAAAGATTTTGAATGAAATTATTTGGATCAACAACATGGAACAGGTCAAATCTTTGCCAGGTCTTTAGCTTTTTAAAACATAAGTTAAAAATTAACAACTCTATTCTTACTGACATTGGGAAGATTAGAATTTACAAGTATATAATACCTTGTTACTAATCCATCTCCCAATCTTCACATGAAGGTAAAAGGCTGTTTGTAATGTTATGTCTTTGGGATATCTGAGATACAAATCCTCTTCACAACTATTAGGGCAGCCCTAGTTGAGGACCCAAACTTCCCTTCCAAACACTACTGAGATAACTGTCACACTGCAGCCAAACTAACAGATGTTGTATCTGTCATCCACAAAATACTGGGGATCATCTAAAATGCAAAGTGAAATAGTGCCATTATTGTGTTGAAATCTATCACTAGCTTCTTAAAGCCCCACAGCAAAAGCTCATGCCAGGGTATACACAAAGGCCCTGACAGAGGAGCCCTGAAATGCATCTCTGCCTTGTGGGTAAGTTACAGTGTGGGAGCCAGGGCAGGCCCTCCCCACACTGCTCTGTTCAGAAAAGGGACCCGGGGGATTCTAGAAATTCTAAATTCAGATCTTGTGTCCTCAAGCCTGTAATTGTCACGGTGCACATTATCAGATCAGATACAGTGAATTTCTGCAAGCTTTATTTATCATTTATAAATATTTACATATAGGGAATATAGAATGTGGGGACATTTGGCTCCTGTCTGGATCTTCAGAATTTAAACTATCCAAATTTCCAGACAAAGCCTCTCACAGCCACACCCCACAAGGGTCACTCCATTCCTTCCTAAGTGCTTATTTGCTGTACTGCATGTAAGTGCCACAAAGCCTTAATTTTTCATACCATATTCTATACACCTTGATATATATGATATGATTTATTTAACATGTTTCTTATTTGCTAACGCAGTTCAATGGAATTTTCTTCACAACTTGTCCGGCCAAATCATCATTTTATAAAACACTCTTGACTCTTACAAATTCAATTTTCCCACAGTAATGCAAAACTTCACTTTTGTAACTACTTTATTACACTACATAATAAGTGCTTGTTTCTATTTCTTCAAACAAAATTGTAAGACTTTTGAGGGGAGTCTTCATATTCTATTCTTTATCTGTTATGCTACAAGCAATCTAATATTGCTGAACCTTGTGGTTAGAAATACATGTTATTTCACATTTCATATTGCCTTGGAAACACCATTTGTCAATTAGCAAAATGGAACAGCTAAGTAATATTACCTACACGATGAGGATTTTTAGATAATTGTGTAAAAGAATGTTCAGTTATTGCCAAAGCCATTGTAGGATTTCAAGTAATCATTTTTTTCACAATGTATCAAATAATTATGACAAAGAGACATTATAATAAAAAGCTAGGTTTTAAGTTTTACATAAAATGCTGAATCTGTGCATATTTTATCCTTTCAAGCATAAATACCAATGGTACATTCAAAGGCAATCTTATTAAAGATTAATTACAAAAATATAAGATAATTATAAGAGATTGATAACACTAAGTGATTGTGAGCGAAATGCTATTCAAGTTACCAAAGCAGTTGAAGAAAGTTTTGTCTAAAGGTATAAATGTAATTATACATTTTTGTGCTTCCTTAAGTGTTTAGAAAATATTCATTCTTTTCATTAGGAATCTTGAAGTCCAGGTAAAGAAGCCATTTTACACATAATTTATACGTCACTTTTATACCATAGCTTTCTTCCAACTCTATCTAGCGACTGACTCTCACATGTGGGTCTCAGGCATCCTTGTTTCCTGTCCTGCTGTGATGACAGCACAGATCCCAGCTCTCTCCATCATTCCTTGTCATGAAGTATCTTGTTTGGAACAAAAGCAGAAGCTTCCAACGCCATCCACTCTCACAGGTTTAATATATCAGCATCCATCTGATTTACACCTGATACACTGACTTGTATTTCTGAGTTCCCTGGCCTAACCCTTCCTGGCCCAGGATTCTGATGGTATTGAAGCTGCCCATCAGTTTCTCTCTTGGACCGATTTCCTGAAACCGTGTCAGCCTTCTTTCCCGTGCAAACCCACCCTCTGTATCTCTCGGCTCTGCTTTTAAAAAAAAAAGGTTTATTTTATTTTTATTGCAAAGTCAGATACATGGAGGAAGATCTTCCATCCAACGATTCACTCCCCAAGTGACCGCAACGGCTGGTACTGCGCCGATCCGAAGCCAGGAGCCTTCCAGGTCTCCCACGCGGGTGCAGAGTCCCAAGGTTTTGGGCCGTCCTCGGCTGCTTTCCCAGGCCACAAATAGGAAGTTGGATTGGAAGTGGAGCTGCCGGGATTAGAATTGGTGCTCATATTGGGATCCCGGCACGTTCAAGGCAAGGACTTTGGCTGGTAGGCCACAGCGCTGGGCCCTCAACTCTGCTTTTAAAAGCCAGTCACATCAGGAAGAAACCTACGCAGCCAAGTCAGCTTTGTGTTTTGACTTTGGAACCTCCTGATGATCTGATTTTCCCTTCAGCACAGTGTCTTCTCAAATGGACAGAATCCAGCCTGTTGATACAGAGTTTGCCAAGTTCTTTACATAACCATGCCACGCATGTTGTGCTTGACAGTTGCTTTCTCAAGAGTCAGTTTGACACAGTTTACACCTGGACATAGCTCCTTAGTCCTCACCCCTCCCAGTCCTGGCTGTCTGTCATGGACACAGTCTCCCCCAAACCCAAGACTGTGTTTAAATTCTGTTGTCTTCATGTTCACGGCTGATGATGTAACGGTAGAGGTTCAATTGAATACCAGCAGCTGAGAAGTGGGGCCAATGAGCGGCTTTTGGATCACAAGAGAGTTCATTACGTCAGTTTCAGCAAGGCTAGGTTCTCTCCCTCCTGCCTAGGTCACTATGTGGCGGTACCTCAGTACCCTCCACAACCAACCTACATCACACCCCAGGCCATGGCACTTCCCAACCTGATAACTTCCATCTTTGTGCTCAAATAAACCTTTTCTTTCTCAAAGAAGCTCCTTTTAGATATTATAAAGTGACAGAAAGCAGACTAACATACTTCCCAGCCAAATGCCACAGGCTTTTGGTGCTAAAGTTCTTTCCTCTTGATTCACAAAGTTATAGTCTGACATTTATTCATGCATAATGGCACAGGGAGCCCAGAGGAAATTTAGTAAGTAGATTTTTATTTTGTCAATTACACTACTAACAAGCAAAGAGAGACTCTTCCAGCAGGATATGGCTGGAATGTCTGAGAATTTCTGAAAAAGCATGAAAACGGAAAAACTGTGAAGTGAGACAAGCGTATACACATGGGATTAGTTACACATAGCCATGGGATTGTGGGCTATAGCATATTGATGTTATGATATACAGCTTACCTTAACTTCCACGTGTGCCATCAATACTGCAAAGTTGGTCAGGTGGTTACAGGAGCACGTAGTATGTGTCTTGTTGGTTGTCAGGAGCCGACAGCCTTGTGTTGACCAGTAGCCTGTCATTGTGCGCTTGGAATAGCTCCAAAATGAACAGTTGGGGTTAAAATTTTCCTCTGACTGCTATGGGGTATGGGGGGAAAAACAAAGGAAGCCAATAACTGCTTGATGAAAAATTAAAATCAGCAGGTACTTTCTAGACCATCAATACAACCTTGTACCCAATTCCCCTTTCTGGAGAGAAGTCTACCAATGCTTTCATTCAGAGTGGGCCTTACTAATCATAGGCAAAATTGAATACATTCATTATGATCACCTCCTGCCAGAGGTGAAGTCGCTGATGTTTTCACATTTAACGTTGAATGAGTACTAGTACTAATTTTTCAGAATGACATCAATTTATATAGTAAAGAAGGCAATTTTTATAAACAATCACCATCTTAAATGATATCTTTAGGAAACCTTTGCTGAAGGCATAATTTCAGTCTCCATATGTATACTAAAATACGTCTATACATAAAGATGATAATTGCCTGGCATATCATATATTAAGCCATGTCCACTCCCATGTGACATACTGTCATTTATCTTTTTAAATAATTAAACATTCTAGTGTTTATTTAAAGTATGAAATATGATGTCATTAGATAGGAAACAAATTACAGTAAAGAAGAAAATTAATATCTCCACCATCTCACAATTACTCATCTCTATTATTTTGCGGCAATAGTAGCATTGAATATAAACCCACGTACAATACAATCACCTGTAGGTCTCATTCTCATCCATTAGGTATCTAGACATGTTCTAACTCAAATTGTGGAGAAACCGCTACAAAGGTATGAATTTCAGTATTTTTATATACAAGAATTATTCTCCCCCAAACTTCATATGTGGGAAAAATTACTGCATTTCATGCATCATTGATTGCAATGAAAAAAAAAGCAGTAAGAGAAAATGAATACATTTAATGGTCATGTGGTAAGGAATACACATAAAACAAACAGCTCACCTTAACCTGCCATTTCCTTACCTTGATGTGCTTAACAGTAAATACCACGGGATCAGCCAAATAGACCTTATTACTGAACTCTTTGTTTATTGCTGCCGTAATAACAGGGGAATTGACGATAACTGAATGATTTGTGGACATAGCTTCTGTTCCCAACTTCACGCTGGCATTCTCCGTGGACAGATAAGGACCCAAGTTGTTATACAAAACAAAGGCCACTCTGATCTCTCCTGAAACAAATGCAAATGTGAAATATAAATTGACAGAAATTCTGATTAGTGTGTATCTTTCCTCATTCCATATTCTTTATTCACACAAAATTCAAGCACTTATTTCTTGCAAAGCCCAAATCAGTACTAGGAAAGCAAAATTAAATTCTTTAAAGATCTATTTTTCATTGCAAAGTCAGACAGACACAGAAAAGGAGAGAGAGAGGAAGATCTTCCGTCCAATGATTCACTCCCCAAGTGCCTGCAACGGCTCGAGCTGCGCCGATCTGCAGCCAGGAAGTAGCAGCCTCCCAATCTCCCACGCAGGTGCAGGGTCCCAAGCTTTGGGCCATCCTTAACTGCTTTCTCAGACCACAAGCAGGGAGATGGATGGGAAGCAGGCCAGCGGGATTAGAACCAGTGCCCATTTGGGATCCTGGCATATACAAGGTGAGGACTTCAGCCACTAGGCTACTGCACCAGGCCCTACATGCCCATATTTTCAAAAGGTGAAAAGAACCATGGTCCCTATCTAATCCTACACCCGAAACTGGATTCAAAATTGATTACAGATAAAAACATACAAACGAGAACCACGGCAGGTCTGAAAGAACATCTAACAAAGTATCTCTGACTTTGATGAAGGCAAAGCAGCCTTGGGTAGGATATGGTAAGTGGAACATTTTGGGGACAGGTATTTGACCTTGACTGGGATGCTTAAATCCCAAAACCAGATGAATGGGATGACATCCCAGGCCCTGCTCTCATCTCCAGCTTTCTGCCAACGCACCCATTAGTAGTTAACAGGTAGGGTTCCAGTAACTGAGTTCCTGTCACCAACACAGGAGATAGGATGTATGTCCCCAGCTCCTGGCTCAGCCTGGTTCAGCCCTGGCCACTGTCATCACTCTGAGATGGAAACTCCATTTGTCTCTTGGATGAGAAAACTGAAAATCTTTCTTTCTCAAAATCATTAAGAAAATAAATAAACATTTTGGGAGCTAATGGAGAAATCATGGTTTTGTTCTACAGAATTTTACTGCTGCTCAAAAGTTCCGTTGGTCAAATTGGTTATCTAATAACTTGCAAGCTCAATCAAATCAGGTATCTAACGCTTATAAAGAATTTTATCTAATAAAAAGTATCATTTTGTCCTGATATTACTTATGGCAATTCCTTTTTTTTTACCCAAAATGATTCACTATGTAATATAAACTAACAGCTTTGAACTTGTTGCTAGGATATGAGGTTACCTGAGAGGTTAAAATATCCTTATTACATTATATCATAAAACAAAATAATAATAACAATTTTAAAAACTCACTTTCTTAAAAAAACTCACTTTCTTGGAAAAAAGAATATATTTTTACATTTGTAATATTAGCAAATCTTGGCCAATAAATTCACCGAGATTATTTATCTTACATGAATTCAGTATTATGCTACGTTGAGTTGATCTCTAAGTCCCACATCAAAGGACCTCCTTACAAATATTTTCTGTATGCTTTACAAACACATGTGACGTCAGTTTTGTGGAAGAGTGCATTAACACAGCCGTTGGGGTGCCAACATCCCACGTGAGTGTTAGTTCAAGTTCAGTTGCTCCACTTCTGATCCAGCTCCTGGAATGTGCCTGGGAAGGTAGTTGAAAATGGTCCAAGACCTTGGGCCCCTTCCACCAATGTGGGAGACCCAGATGGAGTTCCGGGCTCCTGGTTTTCACCTGTCCGAGCCCCAGCCATTGTGGCCACTAAGGAATGAAAGAGCGGATAGAAGATCCTTATCATTCCCTCTTCACCACTCAGCTTTTCAAATAAACACATCTTAAAAACAAAAACATAAAACAAACCAAAAAAATGTAGGTTTAAAATTACACATAAATTTTCCATGAAAAATTGTGCAAGCTTAAAAACAAAACAAACAAACAAACAACAACAACAACAAAACCCTGGAAAAAAGTCAGACCGTCTGAATGTTTAGAAATTTCCCTCATCTTCGAGTTTCCAACGAGTGAAAGTGATTAAAAAAAAAATGTCCAAATACTTAACAGAGTTTTCTGGAATAAATGTCAACATAGTATGGACAGGATAATCAATTCAAAGAGGAAAAGCAGAGGAGGAGCATCAGATAAGGGCGGGGGGCAGTGTGAGCACCTGGACAGTGGATCTCAATCCATGAGCCAAGAAGCCGTAACCCATGCAAGTTCCATCCCGTCTCGGAAAAGTAACTCACCATTTCGGCCATTCTGCTTCAATGTATTTGCCGACAGCTGAATACTGCTTCCATGGCCCGTGCTTTCTGGAAATTTCAGATCCTCCAAGTTTCCTTCTGTGCTCAGCCTGGCAACTTCCAATTCTGTGAAGAGGAAGGACACATCAGAGGTCATTCAGCAATGCCCTGAACCTGCCGAATCTTCCAGAATCCCTGAAATCACCCGCAACCTTCAACATTGGACTTCCTGTTTTGTCACACGCATTATAGTAGTTCAATATTTAAGAAAAATACATTGCTAGCGCTTTGTTATTTTCTTAAAGCAAACACAAGCAGTAAAAATTCTGTAATGAACACAAATATATAAATGGTAAAGCTGAAAATTTTAAATTCAAGCCCAAATTCTTAGGCTTCATTCTTAAAGTTAGGTTTGGAAATATTTTGTTTTATAAATGAGGTAATGGTTTTGTCATCTCCACTCAAATGCTTTCTCGATAGCATCCAATTCACAGATTGTCTTACTACAGAGGAAATGACCCATGGACCTTGCACCAGGAAGATGAAATTTCATAGATCCAAAAGACAGGTACATGCATATCTAAGAATCCCAAAATAAGTATGTGAACTTCCCTACAGAGGACCTCAGGCTAACACAACCAGCAGTGCAATGGCCCAGGAAGGAGAAGATTCATGATTTTTGATCCTTTTAAGACACGAGATGACACCCTCCTCATTTTGGAAGAAGAGGGAATTAATCTTCTTTGAAAAGAGGCATCCTTCCTGTCTGGGGCACCAGAGAGAGATTTTTCTTTTCCTTCTTCTGCGAACAGGAGCCTCCAAACCTTCGCTATGACAAAGGCCACTTACGAATGTTGTCTGTGTTCTCCCTGACAATGTCGGTCTTCAAAAGGTTATCAGCCAGCACAAAAGCACTTTCCTCCACGGTGTCGAGCAACATGGTGGCTGCACGCAGTTGATCGCTTGTAGTGAGGTCTCTCCATGCATTCAAAGCTTGTGGCTGAAGGAGGTTGTTAACTGTCTCGACCATAGCCTACAGGAGGATGAACAGAATGGCAGAGGTCTCTAGTGAGCCCACGCGGCTGTCAGAAAGCCAGGTGTACATGCTGCCCAGCAAGCCTGGATCCACGTTGTGCAAGAGTTCAGTATTGTCCCAGCCTCCCCTGTGACATGCTGCAGCAGAAGCATTCATTATTTTGCTCTGTACAGCCCTAGCTGAGACTTTGCAAGGCAAGGGGAAAACCTGTTTGTGTTTGGAAGGACAACAAATACAGCCATGCTTGCTCTTTAGAATCAGCAGCCCAGGCTTCAGGTAACACTATGATTACATAATTAAATTATTTGGCTTGGGAAACACTGACATGATCATTAAATCAGCAACTTTATCACACACACACACAAACACACACACACACACAATGTGTCCCCCTCCCACCACATCACTGTACTATGGATGCTTAGCACAATTGGGATTAAAAGGACGGTCACAGTCAGGACACGAACGTGTTGCCTGTAGGTTGAAGACTCACTGAACAAACCAAAGGCTTCTGCTTGGTTCTTTTTAGCTAGCTGGCAAAATGTAAGAATGGGGAAAATATCAAAGTGTACATATTCCCAGGGGCTTTGGATGAGTTACTTATGGAAAGAAACCTTCTTCATGCCGTTTACTGCGCAGGCAGGTTATAAACAGACGGACTTCACTACCTCTGGCCCTCAGGTATTTTTTTCTTTAAAAAAAAATCATCAATAGGTACAAGACACATAGAGAGAAAAACCCACACTTCTCATTGCTTCATGGAAAAGAATCATCCTTGTACTTTCAATTTAGATGTTTCCTGCCGTTTGCTTGCTGCTCCAGGTCACAAAGGAAAAACAGCTCTCCCAGTAAGGTCTCCCGTTTCATTGGAACGCTGAGAATTGCAAACAGAAACGCTCAGCCCCTGCAGCCTGAGTGAGCGCTGGTGAAGCCATTCATCATGAAACACGCCTCTACTCTGGAACTAACGGTGAATCGGCACTCGACACACGCAGAGTTTCTAAGCAGCAGGTACATTTTAAAGGGGGACTCACCTTTCCGGCACATTGACACCAGGACTGAGAGATGGGAGAAACATTCTTTACAATGTAGTGTTTTGCTCTGGTGTTCTCATAATAACCAAGTAATAACTGTTAAAAATCCAGTCCCGTAATGAAACACCTTGGCTGCCAATTAACACCAGCTTCAGAGACTAATTTGTCTTTTGATCAAAGCTGGTTTCATTGACCTTTCCCAGCTATTACAGATTCTGACCAAAACACAGCATCACAGAACTTTCTAGTGAAACAGCCCTACTCACAACTTGCAGACTTTGCATGACTCAATCAAGCCAAAATTGTTTCTCTTGTCTCTCATGAGTTTAAAGACTGGACGCTCTGGATTTAAGGCGAGAGCTGGGAACCACGCAAAAGTATTTCCAAGCACAAAATGAATGGCTCTCCAGGAAGTTTTCTACAGATACAATGCCAATAGGACATGACAAAAAAAAAAAAAAGGTGCCAGTTAGGAAGCAAACAAACAAAAACATTAGATATTTTCTGCAGCCAAAACTAGGACATAAGACTCTTGAGAGCAAACAAGCGTTGTGTCCAGGATTAGACGACCCTCAGAATTCATTAGACAGGCTCCAACAGGCCCGCAGCAGCAATGCCATCTGGACTCCACAGGGCACTCCTTTTAGCTGCTAACAATGATAGTAACCACTCAACAGTCTCTTAAATCCTGCCGCAGGTAAAATTTTTGGACACGTTATAACATTTCAGCTTTAATTTCTAATCAAAGAAGGCAAAAGGAGGAAAGAAATATGAAAGAAAATTAGCTGCGGTCAAATCCAAGCATGTTCAAAGCAAGACCCTATTCCAAGGTTAAATTGTGAACAGAAAGTCTCAATGGAATTGCAGCCAGGAAGGAAACCGGATCAAACCCCTGGTAACCAAGACAACCAGGGCCAGGGGCTTCAGAGGTGAAGGCTCCCACACACTGAAAGGGGAACTCCTGCCCAGGGGGAGGTGCGGTAGTGCACATCCGGTCCAAGTCCCTGCTAAAGCTGTTGGGGAAGCAGCGTGTGATGGCTCAAGTGCTACTCACACAGGATGAGTTCCTGACACCCTGCTTTGGCCTGGCTCAACTTTTGCCTCTGTGGCTATTTGGGGAGTGAACCTGTGGACAGAGGATTCTCTGTCCCTCCCTTTGTATCCTTTTTGTCATTTAGCCTTTCAAACAAATACATCTTTAAAAATAACAATAATAATTGATCGAGGTGACGCTCTGCTGGCTCTGCCTTCAAACCTGAGAGGGCCTCCCTAAGAGGCCGTTGAACTTGACTGGACAGTGGGATGCTGGACTCTGTATGGTGTGAGCTTGTAATTAGGGAATCCCAACGGAACCTGAGCTGTGGTTATGCATCATGGTGAAGGAATTCACCATGGGGGAAGGGTTTGGGGTGAAGAGGGGAGAATCCCAGTACCTATGAAATTGTGTCATGTAATACAATGTAATTAATGAATAAAAAAATAACAATAATAGAGACACAACTCCTGAAACTCTGTAAAATGTTGAAGATAAAGAATACTTGCAAACATATTTTATAAGGTACGTACAGATGAAGACCGCAGAAGAAAAGAAACCCACAGGTTATGATCACAATAAGCACAGACACAGAATCTTCGGCGGAATACTAGCAGCATAAATCCAACAGTGCCTGAATAGGACCGTACATCAAGATCAAATGCAATTTATCTCCACAAGGAAATAATGGTTCAACATAAAAAAATCCATTCATGTGATACACACTTCATTAACATAACAAATGACAGCACCCCATGCTGATTTCAACAGATGCAGAAAAGGCATCTGATAAAATTCAATACCTCTCGAAAAACTCAGAGTCGAAGGAAATTGCCTCAACATAAAAAGGCCTATAGGAAAAGACTTCAGCTAACACTGGAGCCAACAATGAAAACCCAAAGGCTTTTTATCTAAGAATGGGAGCAAGTGTGTCTACTCTTACTACTTTTATTCAGGGTAGTATTGGAAAAGCAAGTAGGCCAAAAAATAAATATAGAAGATACCCCAATTGGAAATAAAAAAAGCAAAGTTGCCCTTTTCTGCAGCTGAGACAATCCTATATAGAAATACCTTAAAAGACTCCATTAAAAATCTCTCAAACTTAATTAATTTAATTAATTCATTAAATTTGGAAACCTGTTTCATGTTTACGACAGGCTACTTTAAAGAGCTGTGCTTTTGAACAGAGAGCACAGGATTCAAAGGCAGCACACACAATTTATCTTATAATTTATATTACTCATTTATCTTATAACTAAATTTACTTCAACTGGAAAAGTTGGAGGTTGATGCTGTTTCATTGTAATCAATCAGAGGGGCAGCATCATGGTGCAGTGCGTGAAGCCACCGCCTGTGACACCAGGATCGTGTGAATTCAGAATGCATTGTCTTTAACTATGCCCTCTCCAAGAAGGTATGATCTTCAGAGAAGTCTAAACAATTTCTAGGATTATTAGAGAAACAGCAGATTTACAATATGGCTTTAGAGCTTGGCAGCTGGTGAAATATACAAATGTCAGGCTCTTTTCATCTGGTTAATGATAACCTGGTCTTGATAACTCAAGGGCAATATGGGAAAATGGGAACCCAAGAACTGAGTGGCAGTATTCTACCGAATTGGTGCCTGAACCTCCGACCTTACTAGTTATGTAACACTGGGCAGTTACAGGGTGCCTCTCTGAACCTGAACTGTAAACAAGGAATGATCAGATCATCTCTTCATAATGTAGTCTGGTTCATAATAAGTGTTCAGGTCATCATCTTCTTTTTAATTTTGATTTGATATCACCCTCGAGTGTGGGAAGAAATGTTTTCCCTTAATACACAGAAATCACAACTGTGAATTGCTAAATTACCGCACTAAGGCGAGATGTGTAAGGAATAGCTCTTCTCAAATGCAATCTTCGCAATGCGATATCTGACATGACTCAACTCTGCTGGAATACTCTACCAGAATCCTGCAGCATCTGGGGCCTGGAGGCTTGCGCAAAGTGCCTTTGACCAGTTTTTTGGTTAAGACAAATGATTTGCATTTTCTAAAGATTGCTGAACTGTCCCTGTTAACCAGCAAAGTGATGGTCAGGCGAACAGTCACAAATCCTCAATGATAATAAAGACCTCTATGTGCTTTTCCTTATATATCTATGCATTCAGTATTTGTGTAATTTACACACAAAGGATGAGGTCTCATCAAAAAATATTTGTTTCTGAAATTAACTATTTGCATTACTTTCATTAGCATAGCCTCACCTATATAAAAGTAGGTTGATTCTCATTTTGTTTGGTTGCAAAGAAATGAGCTTAAAATACTTAGAATTCAAGTTGGATGGAAAACATACAAGGGATTTGATACAATTTGAAGCAAACACAGGAACATCTGGTTATATTTCTTTAAAGTCTAACAATAGTTCTTACTGATTTCCTTTTTATCCTATAAGTTCTTTTCTGATTTTAAATATGCAATCCTAAGTTGGAAAAAAATAAAGTTGGCCCGGAATGTATCTTATATATACTTGTTTATTCTCATCATGATTCTTTAGTTTGGCCAAGCGGGGAAATGACCACGGTTTTGATGTTTAAAGATGAAAACAAACTAAACTGTTGAAAAGGATAGTGCATCAATAATATCCTTGCCAGGAACTAAATATTAACTCACTTTATTATCCTTAATAAAGGTCTAAAATTTGAGAATGAGCCAGGCCTGATAAACTCACATTTCAGTTCTACCACCAAATTTCAACCTTCTTTGGAACAGAGCTTTCATTCATAAATCACCATTCATCAAGCCATGAGCTACATGAGAAAATAAGTATTATCGTGTTTCAATTTAAGCATAGGCAGAGGTGGCTCTTACCCTTTTCATTATACAATTTACTGACTAGATTCTAAGTGCCTTTTGATTGCTCCCAAAGATCAAAGATAAATTAGAGAGTCAAAAGTCATTTAGAATCATACCAGGATCAAGACACCATATCCTTCTAGACACACATTTTCATTACAGGTTACTGCAGTTCTTATCCCTTCATGCAGACCTCAGCCAACTTTCTCGGACTAGAGAACTGTATGTTTGTTAAGGATGTCACACAGTCATCTATTTTTTCTCGAGGAAAATTTTACTTCTTTGTTATAAGGTCTTTAACAGAACTTTTGTGAGAAGGAGTTGTATAGTCTCATCATGGCGACTTATGTAGTTATTTCAAAAGAATGTGCTTGTGAAAGAAGCTAAGATTCCTGAGCCAGAATACATGAAGCCATCCTTGATGCAATGTACATCATTTGTACTTCTTGGCCAGGCGAGCAGTAAATCTCAGGCTGTAAGCATATCACCTGGTGAAGACAGTTAGCTCTTCCCTTCCCTTGAAAGTCACAAGCGTAAATAACTCCAGAGAAGAATGCCTTGGGAAAGCGCCTAGCTTCCCCATCACTGCATCTGTCTGCAGATGAGCTGATCGGTGAGGAGCTCAAGCATCACCTGTAGCAGATGCTTCCATCCAAGCCAACCTAGGGAATCCACTCCCCCTCTCAGCCCACTACCTGCTCTATGCTCCTTGTGTCAGGTTGCATTAACTGAAAGTGTCTCATCTTTAATTATCAAGATAACTGTTCAGTGTCTCCCACCAGAGAAAAAGGGCTCAGCAACTCCTCACTGAGTAATTATTAGCCATTGAAGACACATACTTGAGCCAATTTTCTTCACTTGCACCCCTCATATCTCTTAATAAATGCATTTATAAATAAATATCTCTTAAGAAATATCTCTTAATAAATGCATTTCCTTTCTGTTAGAGGAAAGAGTATCTGTGAAGAACAGAAACCTCTCCACCAGCTATTATTTTTTTGGATCATTCAGATTTCTGTATTTTAGTATCACAAGTGATTGTCTTAGCCTGGGCTGCTTTAGCCAAATGCCCCAATCTGGGTAATTTATAAACAATAGAAATCCAGTGCTCAGCCTTCTAGGATCAAAACACCAGCAGATTCAATGCCTACTATGGCCTTACTGCCTCCATTCCCATTGCGTAGAAGGGCCAGAAAAATCTCTTGGGTCTCTTCTAGAAGGGCACTAAACCCATTCTTGACAGTTCTCATCTTCAGGGTCTAAACTCCCAATCCCACTGCACAATGGACTATGAACATAGCAGATTTATGGAAAGACACAAGCATTTAGACCACAACAAGCTGCCATGTCACTACATCTTCATCTTTAATAGAACCAACCATATTACAATCTGGCTTTCTGAGTCACCTATGACATCTTCATGATCTTCTGTGTTTTAAAATTTCTGTCTCTTGATGTACCCTGTATACCCATTAACATTCATTTTACAAAGATAACTTGCATGTGTTAAAGTTCTTCACGAGATATACTGCACAATAGGAAACCTGAAAACAGCTTCTACTTTTTAAAGATTTTTGCCATTCTTCCCCAAAAGTCCTCTAAAAGAATGAAGTGCTCAGATGTTACCAAGACTTGGAAGGAAGATAAGCAAAACGAGGCAGCATTAACATGATCAGTAGAGGAAGAAAAGCTGTAACAAAGGTTATGGCAGCTAACGTAGACCTCTGGGCATAACAACACATCTTACAAAACAGTTTGATGAAATGTTTTCAAATATACCATAGTTAACGTTCAATGTACACTGCTGAAATCTTATTAAATATGCATGAAATCTAGATACCAGTGCAAATATTTAGAGATTGCAATGTTGGTAGATGAGATAGGAAAGAGGAGAAAAGATAGGAAAGATGGAGAAAATCTTTAATTTGCCTTTGCATGAAGGCAGAAGGACCACACAAAGCAAGAGTTAAAACCCACAGCACTGGGACAAACAGAGATCGAGTATGGGAAAAAAAGATCAAAAACCCCAGAAGGTCTTTACCTTCAAGTTAGACAGTAAAGATACACATATTTTCCTGGATTCTGAAGAAGAACTCTGAAGCTGCAGTAAATAATAAGCAGGCTGATAATAAAACTGCACATAATCATTGGGAAGCCCATTTGACATTAAGAGCAATTACTGCAAATAAGTAGATAAATCTAAATTAACAAACTGCTGACATTTTCAAAAATTGGTAGCAATGTATTTTACAAACCTCAAAAATGTTTTTGATATGTTCTCTAAAATGCAGCATATTTATCAATATACATTTCAATAATTTTGAAAAAAGATGAAATATTCTTTTTCAGTTGATAGTAACATAGAATACAGTAGAAATTTAAAATCTGTACCGAAGAGACACTGTACTGCAGTCTGCATTTAGAAATTGATTCAAACCTAGATTTTAAAGGTCAAATGTTGGGAGAGTCTTCAAAACAATTTATAACTTGCAGGTTTTTATTAGTAGTCATGTTGAATGACTGATATTTATACATCTGATCAATATAAGCACTGTCATTTAATGCTATTAAGCATATAAAAATTGCTAATCTCTAAACTTCCTTTTATATTACAGTGAAGTGTTGGCATTTTCAAGTCTTAATTAAAATTAGATTGTATAACACATCTGACCTTAATAAAATAATATGGACCTTTAACAACAGAACAAAGTTGGTTTTTTTTTTTTCTGTAAAAACTGACTCCTTGAGACTTCCCATAGTTTAAAAATGTACTCTTTCAGCATAATAGAGACTTTTTTTCATTAGTAAGATCTAATTCAGTTTACAATAAAATGACATATTGCTATCAAACAAAGCTGTATTGTGCTCTAAGAATCAAATGGAGAGATAGAGAATTGGCTCAACCTTCTTAAAAACTTAGTACTCAAACAAAATACCAATTAAGCACCTTCAGTGTGCTGTGTCCACTGGGACGCACAAGGTGATAATATAGTGAAGCCAAAGAAATAAGCCAGCAATTACAATCCACTACAATTACTATAATGGCAGGCATTATAGTAATAGCAATGTAGGTTCATGTTTAGTATTAGAAAAGCATCTCAAAGTCGGAGACTATCAAGTTGAAGTCCAATACTGCTCAAGAGGAAAGGGGTACAGGAAGTACTTACAGATGCAAGGGAATAGGCACTGTGGAGGAAGCAAAGGAAAAAGAAGAGCCTTCATGGTAGAGAAGGAGCCAAGGGGCTAGGTGGCAAGACTGGGGACCAACGAGTAGATTCCATGTCAGGGACTGAAAGGGCTTCAGAAGACTACTCAGGATAAGGGGTACATGCTTTAGGATGCATCTGTCATTTTTTTACTTCATGTTTTAAAATTTTGTTATTATTAGCAGAAAGACAGGAGAGAATTCCAATGCCCCAGATGCCTTCCAAAACGCTGACAACAGCCAGGATTGGGCCATGCCATAAAACTCAATCCAGATCTCGCGTGTGGGTTCCAGCGAGCCACCTACTAGAGCCATCAGTGCCTCCTTCTTCTCAGGGTGACATTGGCACGAGGCTGGAATCCGTAGCAGAGGCAGGAAGCAAACACTGCAAGTGGAGAGATGGGCATCCCAAGCAGGGACTTGACCGCTAAGCCAAAACCCTGCCTCCATTTTGGCTCAAGCGCATCATTTGCCAGGACAAGCAGAAAGTGAGAGTTAAAAACAAACAAACAAAAAAACAAATAATAAGATGCAAGCAAAAGATGAAGAAGAGCGGGAAGAAGGAATGGAGGAAAAAGATAAAACTCATGGCACTACGTAATTAGGAAGTGAAAGTAGACTAGGCATGCCTGTGGAACATTCCTTTATGTAGATACCTATCGTACTTGGTAAACAGCTGTAGTCATAAGAACAATTCACACGATACTGTCAAAGGGACCACGAAAGCAACTGAGTTCTCTGGAGGATTTCTTGCTCCTGTATCAAAGAAACAATGCCTCCTGCTATTACTGCCACCCTATCTTAAAGGGGATAAAAAACAAAACAAAAACATCTGTATTGGTGTCATTTGAACTGTTACTTTAAAATCTAAATAAACTCCAGACTCTTCAATGTGGCAATAAAGACGCATGTGTATGGAAAGGAATCCTTGCAGAAGCAGTCACTCCAGGAGGGGGAGGATTCGGACTCTGATTTTACAAGTGCCAACTGCCAGGAAACAAGCCCCTGTACAAGCTTTTACAAGCTGTCTCAGAAAATGGGAACCATTTTACCTCAAGTATTTAAAATGCAAACATCAGTAAGTGATTCTTACATAGTTGGTGAGTATACTTTTAAAACATTTTCCTTGATTAAAAAAAAAATTCATTGTTGAGTTTCAGAATGGACAAAGGCTTTCAGCAAAGCTGTGGCCAACATTTCGTTCCCTATAAAACTTTCCATAATGGCTTGATTGAATGATAACTCTGTGGCCCGGAAACATTGTGCACTATGGTACTTAGGAATTATCGCTAGGTTAGTAGGCACACATTAGTCTCAATCATCATAAACTGAATATTTGCACTAAGGATTGGACGTTCCCTTTTGCTTCTCTCAGGGCCTTCTCACCTATCCTTGCTTGGCAGCTTTGAGGTCTCCCTGGCTAAGATGGTAGCCACAGTCTAACGAACTGTCCTCCAGCAAGAAAAAAAGTTCATGGAGAATGCGATTTTTAAAATTTTTTTCCGTGAACTTTTTTTTCTAATTTATTTATTATTTTTATTGGAAAGGCAGATTTATAGAGAGAAGGAAACACAGAGAGAAACATCTTCTACCCACTATTATACTCCCCAAATGGCTACAATGGCTGGAGCTGAGCTTATCCAAAGCCAGGAGCTTCTTCTGGGTCTCCCATATGAATGTAAGGTCCCAAGGCTTTGAGCCATCCTCTAACGGTTTCCTAGAATACAAGCAGGAAGGTGGATGGGAAGTGGAAAAGCTGGGATACAAACTGGTGCCTATATGGGATCCCAGCGCATGCAAGTGAGGGTTTAGCCACTAAGTCATAGCGCTGGGCCTTTTCTGTGTACTTTAAAAAACAGATTTATTGATATAAAGAGAATAGATTTCATATGTTTTATAAAGTTCTAAAATCATCATACTTCATTTTTTTCTTTTCTCCTTCCATCAATCTTCCTTTTGCGTTTCTTCCATTTTTTCTTTAATTTTAGGTTAAAAAAATACAATTGTAATCCACTCTATAATCACAGACTTAGTATTAACATTTGACAAGTGGAGAAGTAGAAAGACCAGAGTCCACAGGAGTACACATACGTCCTGAAGTCACGGTGTTTCTGATTCTCTGTAAAGGCAATGAAACCCGGTGTTCCAGAAACAGTACTGCCAGATGGCAGCTAACAGGGACAGAGACTACCTTCTAAAACTGATACACAGCCATAAGACAGAATGCAGATCTAAGGGCAACCTTGTGAAAATTTAAAGTAGGGAATGACGCAGGTCACAATGGCTACTATTTGCTAGGTGAACCTGTGACACCAATACAAGTACTTCCAGTGCATCAACTGTTACCTGTTCAGAGTAACACAAGGAAGATTATTGTCACAGTCATCATGTAGTGTTAAAACAGACTCAGATGGGGTAGAATGAGAACTTAAATCCATGCATTGTGACTCCAGAAATGGAGTCCACAAATATTCCAAATGATTTCTTACCTGTTTAAAACTAGTTGATGAAGGAAATACAGACATACAATGTTTAGATTTGAGGGAAAGTAAAGAGAAAGCACTATCTTAGAACGCGAGTAACTGAGGAAAAGCAAATTGTTGCTCTTCAAAAGGTGGCAGGGGGCAAGTATTTGGCATAGCACTTAGACACCAGTTGGGCCCCTGCACGACACACTGATAGTATCTAGGTTTGAATCCCAGCTTCACTCCTAATTCCAGCTTCCTATTGAAGTTCATTTGAGAAGGCGGCAGGTAATGGCTTCAGTGCTTGAGTCCCTGTCCCTATGTGGGAGGCCAAGTGGAGTTTCCAGTTCATGGCTACAGCCTGGCCCGGCTCCAGCCTTTGTGGGTCTGTGGGGAGTACGTCCAGAAATGGAAGATCTCTCTCTCTCTCTGTATGTGTGTTTCTCTGCAATTTTCTGTTACACAATCAAACAATAAATAAATTTTTTCAAAGAGATAATGGATAGCAGTGTGTGTATGATTATATCTATGTCTACATCTAGATCTAAAGATCTAGGACATGATGAATCCAAAGTTGCCTGTTTTGAATGTAACAAAACGGAGTGGATCAACTGGAAACTCTAGAGAGGCCTGAAGGTCACACAAAATAATTAATCTGGACACATAGTGTAAGCCTCATAAAACGAAGAAGACTTACTGGAGACACTGGTAGACATAACATCACTCAAGACAAATGGAGTTGAAGGAAAACTGACAGCACAGATACAACACTCACAAGAAACAGGAAAGTGAGGTTAATGGTAGCTAACAATGGAGACGTAAGTTCCTAGTCAAGAAAGAACAGTGTCACCGATTCGTCTAACAGAGGCTTCCATCAGATTCAAAGCTAACTAAATCATGCAAGCACTCAGACAGCTTTTCCTCATGAAATAAAACCAATAAGTGGCTTTGTTTTGTTCCCTTTTTGATAACCCGTGAAACGGTTGTCAGCTGCAAACTTCAGAGATACTGCTTGGAGGCATAGTCAACTTGAGCCATCATCACTTCAAATCACATTTTTTTTTTAGAGATTCATATATTTTTATTGGAAAGGCAGATCAGATTCATGGAGAGAAGGAGACATAGAGAGAAAGATCTTCAAATCATTGGTTCACTTCCCTAAATGGCTGCAATGGCAGAAGCTAAGCAGATCCGAAGTCAGGAGCCAGGAGCATCTTCTGGGTCTCCCACGCAGGTACTGGATCATAAGGCTTTGGGCCATTCTCAACTGCTTTCACAGGCCATAAACAGAGAGCTGGATGAGAACTGGAGGAGTCGGGACACAACCCAGTGACCATATGGGATGCTGGAGCTTTCAAGATGAGGATTTAGCCACTGAACCATCACAGTGGGCCAAAACGCACATCTCTTGAGCATTTAATATGCACCAATGGTGCTCCAAGTTCTTGGGACACATATTAAACCAAACAACAGAGAAAAAAAGCCTTATTATTGTGCATTCTGCCATGTGAAGCAAATATTACAGTAAATAGCATTAGGAGTTACTAAATGCTGAAGAAAATGGGTGAAGTGGGAGTAATACAGAATCAGTGGTAGAACTGCAGAACAGTCTGGCTAGTGATCCCAAATGGGAGGGCTTGAAGCGAATCAAGGCTGAAGTGGAGTATCATTTCACTCCAGCTATTTTCAAGATGACAAAATGAATCAATCAAGCAATCAATAACAATTACTGGGGACGATGTGAATGAAAGGGAACTCTTACACTGCTGGCGGGGATGCAAATTAATACAACCATTATGGAGAATGGTACAGAGGTTCTTCAAAAAAAAAAAGAAAGAAAGAAAATTGACTGCAAAACTTAGCTATCCAACTTCTTGGAGTATATCCAAAGGAAACAATATCAGCATGTCAAAGAAATACCTGCATTTCTACGTTCATTGCACTGCTCTCACAAAAAGAAAGATGAAATCAAACTAGCTCTCCATAGATAGATGAGCGAACAAAGAATTAAGTGCTGTACTTGTGTAATGGTACACCATTCACCAGCAAAGAGATTGAAATCTGGACATTTACAGCAAAATGGATTGGAATCGGAGTCCATCATGTTAAGTAAAATATGCCAGACACACTCAGACATACATTGCACTGTCTATTTCATCAGTGAAGTTTAGAACACAGTTGATCTGAACTTAAAGTAGTGAGTACTAGAGTCTGGGGAGGGTGGGGAAGTAAGAAAAGAGGGAGGTTGGATAATGGGTATGCAAACACTGATAGAAGCAATAAGTTCATGTGATTGACAGCACAGTGGATGATAATAGCTTGCAAAGATATACAATATGTTGAACACAGAACCAGAAGAAAAGAGCTGGAGGCTCCAAATACAAAGAAAGGATAAAGAAATGGAAAAGCTATACACCTGATTTAGCCAATTTATACTGAGCATATGTATTGAAATACTGAATTGTACTAGACAAAATGCACAATTCTACCAAGAATTATAGGAATCATGTAAATAAATTGGATGGTCCAGATGAGCCTCATTGAAAAGGTAATCATGTAGAATTGACAATGGGGTTGAGGGCAGTACATATGCAGACACGCAGAAGAGAAGGACGTGCATAGGATGAAGAACCAAAGTCAAGAGTCTTGAGCTGGAAACAGGCAGAGCATGTGGCAGGCTTTAAGGGTGCATGTCTGGAGCCCAGTGGGGGAAAAACAATAGAGTGAAAATGATCCAGACGAGGGAGTCAATAATGAACACAGAAGATCCAGGATGATACGAAGGGGCCCACTGGATAACGAAGTGAAGATGTGCATGTATTAACTGGAAAATTAATTCTGGGCTCAGGAGAGTAGTTTGTGCTCAAGATAACATTTGAAAATCATCAGTATCCTGGTGGTATTTAAATCAAGGAGATCTCCAAGGGAGTGACTAGACACTTGTGCTGGACTTATTCCGAAAAGCAGGTTGGAAAAGGAACTGTGAGGTAGGTAGCTGAAGACAGCATATCAAAGAACAGGGTGATCAACTATGCTAGATGTTAGTCATTACTTAGTCATTAGTCATTAGTCATTAGATGTTAGTCATTAGTCAAGGGAAAAAAGATGGCTTATCCACCAACCACTGGCTTGACAGCATGAAGCCATCAATAACTCTAGCAAAGTGACTGGGGTAAGGGCTCCAGAAGGTAGAATAAGGAAAGAATGAGAAGAGGGACTGGCAATCCAAGAGCTAGCAAATACTGTCAAGATTTCTGCAGCACTGGCAGTAGGAAGCTTCAGTTAGACAGTAAATATGAAGAGGTGACTCAGCACGTATTGAAATTAAAAGTGGCACTGCTCCTCCCGTGCAGCTCAATGAGAGCAGAGTCAACCGTCGCTGTAGTACAGCCCGATAGTTGCAACAATAGGAAAACTGAGTGATTCATGGTGTTTATCTGAATAAGTGGAACAAAGATTGAGTTCTTCCAGTAATTAGTATGTAAGTGGGTACTGACAGAAAATTCAAAGTTACTGAGATGCAGGAAAGAAGAAATGAGAGCAAATCGAGAATTAATTTAAACCAGAGGTGTTGTCACTACAAAGGCAGAGACAGAGCAACAAGCTCATGAGTGGTTTGGGTGTGAAAGCTACAGGAAGGCAGGAGGGGCCCCTAAAGTCTAAGAAATTGGCAAATCAATATCCAAACACTGTAGTGTTTTTAAAAAAGTGGAAGTGCAATGTGGAATTAGCACAGTGGCATAGCCAGGCTAATCCTCCCACCTCTTGTGCCAGCTCCACTTTCAATTCAGCTCCCTGTTTATGATCAGAGAAAACAACAGAGGATGGCCCAAATTTTGGGTTCCTGCAGCCAGGTGGAAGACCTGAAGGAAGCTCCTGGTTCCCTGCTTCAGAGCAGCCCAGCTCTGACCATTACAGCTATTTGAGGAGTGAACCAGCAGATGGAAGCTCTCTCTGTCTCTGGCACTCTCTGTCTCCTCACCTCCGGTGTAACTGATTTTCAAGTTACATAAATAAATCTTTTTAAAAAGAGGGGGACAATCACTGGTCTAAAGGGTCAAAGACAATAACGAACAGACAATCTCTGGGTAAGGTTAAGTGATGGTCATTCATGACACTTTAAATCCTGACTCAGCATCCAGGGAATGGAGTAACAGAAGCATGCTGACATGTGTACAGTCACGGGCTAAGCTCTTGTCAAGAATCAGCTACACAAAAGAGACAGCTGAAGTTGTGATGAACAAATATCTGAGGAAGCGAAGCAAAATACAATACAATGACCTTTTTTGGCATTTTTTCTCATTTTTTTTATTAATTTCATTGTATTATGTGACACATTTTTTATGCACTGGGATTCCCCCCGCCCCTCCCCAAACCCTCCCCCACCCCACGGTGGATTGCTCCACCTTGTTGCATTTCCACAGTTCAAATTCAGTTGACGTTCTTTCATTGGAGGTATTTACCAAGCATAAAGTCCAACATCTTATTGTCCTGGTAAATTCAATGGCTTCTTGGTGAGACCATCTCTGGTCTGAAGGTAGAACCAGCAGAGTATCATCCCAATCAAGTAAAAAACCCAACATAATATTTACAACCCTTTACAACATTATGGCATTAATTGACATGGTATTGATTAACCAATATGTTACTAGGGAAATGCAGGTTCTCAACCACAACCTGTGACTTCCTCATAGACATTTCAATTTTGGTTTATATTCAACCATGTGCTATATACCTTAAAATGGCTATAGATTGCTATTCAGCTGTCTCTTGTCTATTTTAATGTTAGTATTTAGCATTTTATAGCATTGAAGCACGATTTTGCTGAACCTGGTTGTTTTTCGGGTAGTCTAACTCTATAACTTTAACAGGACATATGTCAACAGTTTAGGTGAACGTTTTTGGGAGGGGTGTGCAGAGAAATCTTTATCACCTCAGAGAGGAGTGAGTCAGATTGCTTATGACCTACATCAAGAATTGTAAAACCTAATAAACTTGTAAGGCCCTATAATACTTGGAAATGGGGAGGGAGAGCAGAGAAATCTTACATCACCCTAGTAGGTGTGAGGAAGACGGGAAGTATAACCTATCAGGATCATAACTGGTAACTCATAGACAGCAGATTCGAGTCAGCATTAGACAATAGCAAAACTACAAAGACATGTGGGGGGAATCAGGAGCAATCCTAACAACCTCTTAACAGGAGGTCATACGCATAGAGCAGGGGGGGACCCCAGAGTGGAGCAGGGGGACAGGAGGAGGCTTGTATCCCAACCCTGAAGACTCCCAGAGCCTCACCAAGGTCTATCAGTACGAGCACCGAGGACTACATCCCTACTGCCAAGGAGACCACGGGGAAATGGAGTGCCTTCAGAGGCAAAGAACTCTGAGGTCACCCACCCCCATTTGGATCTACAATGTGGGATGGAAGAAGCCCAATTCCTGCCTTGCAGGATCCAGGGTCATTGGAATATAATGACCTTTCGTACTTTTTCATTGCATTCAATCTTTTTTCCCTTTCCCATAGCCTTTTTACTACTGTATTTTCCAACACATGGCTTCAGGCATTTCAGATATTTAAAAAAAACATGAAAATGTGCACTATGAAAAAATAGATCTCAAAGGGGTTTTTGCAGAAAACTTTTTTTATAAACATTTATTTATTTGCTTGCTCCCCGCCATGCCTAAGTCACCAGGCACTCCTAACCGCAGGACTCTGCTTCATTCTTTGCGCAGTCCTGCTGCCATCCTCTCAAGCTATTACTTTGACAGACTTGCAGTCTGTTGCCTTCCCAAAGGCCAGCTGGCTGAATTAGGATACAAGAGCAGAAACCCTGTCTGGGGGCTGGCATGGTGGCTCAACTAGCAAATCTTCCACCTACAAGTGCCAGCATGTCATACAGGCACCGTTTCACGTCCCAGATGCTCCATTTCCGATCCAGCTTCCTGCTATTAGCCTGGGAAGGGAGTGGAGGATGTCCTGAGTACTTGAGCCTGTCACCCATGTTGGAGACATTGATGAAGCTCCTGGCTCCTGTCTTCTGATCAGCTCAGCTCCACCTGTTGCATGCAGTCATTTGGGGAGTGAACTAGTAGAAAATCGCTCTTTCTCTCTCTCCCCCTCTCTGTCTCTTCTTCTATTTATCAATCTGCCTTTCAAATAAAAATAAATTTTATACAAAAAAGGAAATAAGCACTGTCTGACCTTATCCCTTACAACTGAAATAGTACCTGAAAGATAAGAGTCAACAAAACTGTGAGTGAATAAATGAATAATCTATGTTTTTCTTAAACTACATGTGTTTAGTCTAACTTTCTGGAAATGTATTTCTGTTTTCCAAGGGGGCATGCCTGTAGGAACGCCGGAGGAGTTGACTGAGGAGCAGCTTAATAGAGTCAATCAAATGTATTATGATACTCAGATTGGGTCCTGAACAAGAAAAATGACATATGTTAAAAACAAAAAGAATCTGAAAATGATGCAGGTTTTAGTTGATAATATATATCCCTGTAGCTTACTAACTGTAACATGAATACCATACCAGGATCAATGTAAGATGCTAGTAAGAGAGCGAAGGTATCTGTTGCAGGGAGGGTAAGCATGATATATGGGAACTCTCTGTATTACTTGATTACATTTTCTATCAATCTAAAGCTTTCAAAACTTAATTTTTTTTATTGGAAAGTCAGACTTATAGAGAGAAGGAGAGACAAAGTGGTCTTCTATCTGCTGCTTCACTCCCCAGGTAGGTGCAATGGATGGAGCTGAGCCAATCTGAAACCAGGAGCCAGAAGTTTCTTCTGAGTCTCCCATGCGGCTGCAGGGTCCATTTAGCAGCAGCTGAATGGGAAGTGGAGCAGCTGTGACATGAACCGGCACCCATATGGGATCCAGGCACATGCAAAGCAAGGACTTTAGCCACCAGGCTACCATGCCAGGTCAATTAATGGCTTTTTAAAATGACATACTTATGAACAATCAAACACAGAAGCAGGTGTGGGCGTTTGGCCAAGCAGCCGAGCTGTTGGTTGGATTGCTGCAACCCCTATTAGAGTAACTGGCTTGGCTCTCATAACCATTTGGAGAGAGAATCAACAGATTGAATAGCTCTCTGTCACTTCTCTTTCTTTCTCTCTCTCTCTCTCTCTCTCTGTCATTCTGCCATCCAAATAAATAGAATATTTCTTTTGTTTTTCTTTGACAAATAAAATGCATGACACCCATCTTTCTGATTCAATACACAATCTAGTCCATCTGTGGTTTGAACATCTCTTTGTTTAGTGCAGCTACCTTGCCAATCTTACCTACTGATAACCACGACTCTCATCTACCTGTGTGACCAACTCTGTTCATCTATTATTTCCCACAGAGCAATCTACCTCATTGTGTGGACTGGCCACACACTATTCCCAACATATTTATTGGAGGTATGGAAAACAACACTTTTCTGAGTGCATGAGAGATTTTAAAAAGAAACATTACAGAAATAGGAGTAAAAGAGTATTCCCTAGTAGAATATTTAAGTTCTTAAGATGTATTTATTCATTAGAAAGAGAGAGAGTGATCATACACATATGATCATTCCTCAAATGCCCACACCAGCCAAGGCTGGGCCAAGCTGGGAGCCAGGAAGCTCAGCCCATCTCCCCTGAGCGGCAGGAACTTCAGCACTGCTGCCTCCCAGTTGCACTATCAGAGCAGAAGCAGAGCAAGCAATACATGAACCAGCAATCTGCTATGGAACGCCGAGACTGCCAACCCCTTGTGGGATAATTTGAAAGCTGATAACAACGAGTGCTTTAAAGAGGGAGCAATGCATGATGGGGGGCTAGTACTGAGTGGGTGGCTGAGCCATACAACTCACAGGCAGTGCTCACCCTGAAGCTGGCAATGCTCAAGTCAGTGCTAAAGGCGGATCTGTCAACTTTTTCCCTGTCTTTCCTTCCTTCCTTCCTTCCTTCCTTCCTTCCTTCCTTCCTTCCTTCCTTCCTTCCTTCCTTCCCTCTTTCTTTCTCTTTCTTTCCCCTAGCCCTAAATCACTATTGCAGACATTCATTGCATTACATATACACAAGACAAATAGAATCTGAGAATACTTTGAAAACCATTTTTAAACAAAATATTTAAAAGCAGGAAATGACTGTTAAAGATGAAAACATAGAAGTCACCCGTTACAGACAAATAGAAAGGGTCAGCACAGTGACATGACTAGTTGGTCCTCCACCTGCCATGCTGGAATCCCATATGGGCACTGGTTTGTGTTTTGGCTGCTCCACTTCCAATCCAGCTCCCTGCTAATGGCCTGGGAAGAAGGCCCAAGACCTTGGGCACCTATGCCTACGTGGGAGACTAAGAAGCTCCTGGCTACAAGCTTTTGATTGGCCCAACTCTGGCCATTGCAGCCATTAGGGGAGTGAACCAGTGCATGAAAGATCTCTATCATTCTCTCCCTATACCTCTGACTTTTGAGTAAAATAAATAAATTTTTAAACAAAAATTGAAAGATCAATAGGAGAGTATTTGATTAATACTGGATAAAGATTTTACTTCATATCATTAGATAAGAAAAAGTGACTCAGCTGCATTCTAGAATGCTCACTGTCCAGATTCCTGTTGTGTTAGACGCAGAGCCACTAACTATACCCAGTCAGGAAACTACAGCTCTTCAGGCAGCATTTAGCTAACTTCTTCAAATAGCATGGCTAATGAGACATGATCAAGAGTTAGGTGAAGGTTCTTTAAAGTATAAATGCTTTAGTTGGGTATCTTTTTGCCTCTTCCTGTTTGGAGGTTAGGAAGAAGTGACGACTGAGCCAAAGCAGCCGCACTGTCATCATGAGGATAGATGGCTACGTGCTGATGACAATGGAGCAAAGCCACGCCTGATGTCTTCCTTGCATTTTCAAGTTAGTCCCAGACTTGCTTGTTTTGTTCACAATAAATCCCTGGTTTATTTCAGCTACCACAGTTAAGTTTATCTCCTAATGACTGCACAAAATTTATACATTAGAGAAAAGAAAATATAAAAATTATAACTGTTTGGAGCAGTCCTAAAAAAATCATTTGTTTGGTTCCAAATCATCAAGCAAATACTATCCTGTAAATTACACTTTAAACTTTGATTTCTTTTCTGACCTGTACCAGAAAACCTAATGATAGTTTCAGAAAGCAGGATCTTAAATCTGCTATGTGTTTTTTAATATCATTTTCCTTCTGGCTGGCTATGTGATCATAAAGCCATTAAAGAAATAATAGAGTAAATGGATGTGCATTTACTTTGTACATCCTGCATCTCCTCAGAATCTATTTACAGGCTACGTACTGGAGACTTTTCTGGACAGCATCTGTATGCTTACAAGACAACGGTGCATAGAATGGCCTTTCAAAGCACAGGTTTTTACAATTAAATAATGACTCGGGCTTTGGTCAGGAAATTAAAAGAGAATGCAAAATGATAAAGACAGAAAACACTTGTTTTAGATGAAAACCTTTCGCTGAAAAAAGATAAGGGAGCATTTTTTTCCCATCCTCATTAGAGACATTTGCTGAAGTATTCACAAACCATGTACATGCAAACAGCAACTGTGATGTTTCCTTATTTTTGCCAATGGGAGAGGCAAAAATGATTGGGGAAAGCAAGCACCAGTGCCTCCTCGCCTGATGCATTTCTCCAGGGAAAGCCTGGGAGAATCCCGGAACGATGCTCTCATGTGAAATCATCTGTCATGGTCCTTGGAGGGCTTTCAGCGTTAGGAGTTGAGCGTTCAGCCTCCTACATGACACAGCACGATCTGCCCTGCTTACATTACCTAGGGTTCATTTCATTTGATCCAGCAGTCACCTTGTAGCAGCACGCAATGACCACAAGTTGGAAGATGTAATGCCTATGACGACTGTCTAAAAGAAACTGCTCTGTCTTGCAAATGGAAGCCATTTTCTTTGATCTCAATGTCTTTTAACAGTAAGTTCAGGGTAGCAGAAACATGCAGGGTAGAGATTTATATTTTTTCCTTTACTAACACAAATCAAGTACAGATTTATCAAGCTGTGAAATATATTAAGTTCTCATGGTTTTAACAAAGGGTTACCTAACCACAAGAACCTGCTGTGATTCAAACTAGTTTCAGATGTCCTTTTAATTATATCAAATGAAAGTTTGGGTTGGCTTTGATGCTTATGGGCAAACATCGAAATCTCTTGAAAGAGCTGCTAAAACTACTCCCTGTTGCTATAGTTAATATACTATATTGTATGCACACTGCTAGCCAATTTATTCTAGCCAATTTAACAAGGATACCCAGCCTGACAGGCCACACAGAATAGTAGCACAAGTCAAGCAAAGCACAAGTCATTAGAAGACTCTGAAAGTTGTTTGACATGCACCACAGAGCTCTTTGTCACACAGCCAATGAAGTGACCAAACAAGGAGCTTGGAAATACTCATTAATTTCTTCCTAGTAGTATAAATGAAGCTTAGATTGCATCTTGTCTCACGTGCCAAAGGCACACGCATAAACTGGCATAATTCAATCTGCGCTGTGTCAAAGGTGGAAGATGCAACTTCGGTTCACAGACAGTCCACATTAATAAAACTTAGGACACAAGCAATGAGCTAAAATGTTGCGATATTACAGATGATAATACAGATAGCAAGGCCTCATTTCTTCCTCCTTCAATGAAAACAGCTCTCCCAGTCAGCCCTGCCTTCACTGGGCTGCTCTTTTTTTTTTTTAAAGACTTATTTATTATTTTTATTACAAAGTCAGATATACAGAGAGGAGGAGAGACAGAGAAGAAGATCTTTCATCCGATAATTCACTCCCCAACTGAGCCGCAACGGCCGGTACGCGCCAATCCGAAGCCGGGAACCAGGAACCTCTTCCAGGTCTCCCACGAGGGTGCAGGGTCCCAAAGCATTGGGCCGTCCTCGACCACTTTCCCAGGCCACAAGCAGGGAGCTGGATGGGAAGTGGAGCTGCCGGGATTAGAACCGGCGCCCATATGGGATCCTGGGGCTTTCAAGACGAGGACTTTAGCTGCTAGGCCACGCCGCCGGGCCCACACTGGCTGCTCTTTACACTGTATGGCCACTTTCCCTTTCTCTCCCTGACCCCGTCCTGGTATGGTATCCTGGGGCACCGTCTCCCATTCCTTTCTCTTCTGCCACATCAGGTTTGTGGGGAATCCATCTGCTCTGTAGGCTTCAAGTGTTCCTCGAGGCCTCACACAGTGAAATGAGTATTTATAGGCTACAGGCTGTGTACTTAGCTGCATATTTAACATCTATATTGCATATCTAATAAGAATCCCAAATTTAACACAGCCCAGAGTGAAGTCTTTTTCTTCTTTGGTCTAACTCATCCCACATGGTCCTTCTCCATCCATGATGGCACCATTCCAGTTGCTTGGGCAAAACACTTTGTCATTTCACTCCTTGATTTCTCTCACATCTCACATCTCACGCAAAGATTCTATTTACCTTTAAAAAAATCTTGAATGTGAATAATTACTTGATCCTCCAGCCAAAGAGCTAAACTCAAATGACCACCATTGCCCAGTTGTTCACCCCGCTTCAACCCTTAGTTCTTCCTCCTGCAGGTTAGTGTATTCTTTTAAAATACAGCAGGAACTAGGATTTGGTTTAGTGGTTAAGGCGCACGTCTTCATCCCTTATCACAAGGTCTGAGTTCAAGTCCTCCCTCTCTCCAGCACAGCCTCAGGGGCAGCAAGTAGTGCAAACTGAGTTTCCAGCCTACCTCAGCTTTGATCAGCCCAAGTGGAAGTTGGCATTTGGGGACTGAGAAAAGAGATGTAAGATCTCTCTCTTCTCTCTCTGTGCTTTTCAAATAAGGTAAATGTTTAAAACTAAAATCCCTCACAACTAGACAAGAGTTAAGACACAGGTTAAGCATTAGGTTAGGTCACCACTAGGGATGTCAGTATCCCCTATCGGAAGGTGGGACCAAGTGCTGCGTTGTCTTGACGACAGCTTCTTGATTACGTGCCTCTTGAAAGAGAGCCGACTTGGCTCTATAGTTGGTACCCTGCTACCACGTGGGAGATGCAGACGCAGTTTCTGGCTCCTATCAGTCTAGCCTAGCCCTGGTATTTGGGAAGGCATTTCAGAAGTGAACTCTTTCTTTATCTCTCCTTAATTTAAAAAAAAAAAGTTCAAAATCTGGCAGACATGTGAAAAAAAAAAAAAAGAAAAAAGAAAAGAAAAAAAGAAGAAGAGCAGGTCCATATCTGCTTTTCTTTCATTTCTCTTTATTTGTATAAAATAAGTGGTCTGCTTTTTAGGGTTGCAAGATACTCAAAACAAGTCTTTTATTTCAACATGGAACAACAATTATCATTTCACCTTCTATATTTACTTTGTCTTCCCTTAGGAATGCAGTAGAAACCTGTGTTGGGTACCAGCAGCCCAAAATCAATGTCTTTCGTGGACTGTGCAAGCATTATGCAGTTCTCAGTGACACAGACACTCCGGAATTATTCATTGAGCAAATGTGCCCAGTTGCCTTCATCAGCCCAGGAGATACAGCCCTGCACAGAATGGAGCAATTGCTATTCTTCAGGATGAAAACTGTAGTTACATAATATAAACCACTCCCTAGTTGAATATAAGCATGTCGGGTGACAGCAAATACTAAGGAAAAAACAAAAACTTAGCCGGGAAAGCAAGAGATAAGTGACTGGTGTGGGGGGGGGTATCCAAGCAACGCCTGAAAAGAAACACAGGGATGGAGGGTACAGGTGTGCAAGACAGCCATTTGGCAGATGAGATTCGGAGACCGTTGTGAGGGTTGTGGCGACACCCAGACACTGTCGGGTACTGAGCAGATGGCAGACATGGTGTGAAGTGGGCTTCTTAAATATCCTTTTTTAATTTGGCAGAGAGATAAAGACAAACCACAGGAAGGGTCCCATCTTCTGTTCACTCCCCAGATGTACACACTGGTCTGGGCTGAGCATGTGCAAACTGAAGCCAGGAGTCTGCAACATAATCCAAGTTTCCTGCATTCGTGGCAGGAACTCGTGCAATGGAGCCATCACCTGTCATCTCCCAGGGTGTGTTAACAGGAAGCTGGAGTCAGAAACTGAAGCCAGTCACCACCAGTTTTTCTGGCTAGACAAGCAACAGCACGTTAGAATGACTCCAAGATTTCCCATTGAACCTTAAATGTACCTTGGTGAACATTTCCCAATTAAGAAAGGCTGACTGCAGGCACCCTAATGAAGACAGAAGAAACTACTGATGCAAATTAAAGCACATTGCTTCAACAGGAAAATACCCTGCTTTCGACACAGTGAAAGAGACACCAGCAATTCTTAACAGTTCCTGCTAAGCCAGAGAACAAACACTGCTGTTGAAAGGATGACAATCTGAAGCTGAGAAATGAAAACAAAACGGCAAAGTCCTTGGTATGTTCACCTAACCACAAGGCGGTGATCTGAGGGAGCAGTTGTAGGTTCTGTCCTACTCCCTGTCTCTCTGTAACATCACACACCTCTCTTGGGAAAAAAACCAAAAACCAGCATGTTTACTGGGCCAGGGATCATACCCCCAAGCCTTGCCCTGTTCCCACCTCATTGCCAGAACAAACGTCTTCCAAAGAGAAAGACATGTTGGTGAGTATGCCAGAGTCAGAACACTTCTGGAAATGCAAAATGGTGCAGCCACTTCGGAAAAACAGTGTGGCAGTTCTTTCTACATATTTACTTTATTTTCAACCTGGTTTTTCTTCTCTTAGCATAATAAAACCTTGCCCTTTTATCCATAACTGATACTAGAGGAAGAGAGGTGAGGAGAGGAGAAGAAAAAGGAAGAAAGGAAGTAAGGAAAAAAGAAACACTGAGATAGAAGGAAAGCTGTTTTACCCTGTTTCATCCCTGAAGTGCAGTGCAAACGGAGGCAACCGTTACCTACATTAGCTCCTCTACCAGAAAACAAGGCCTCTCTGCTACAGCAGTGTCTTAGGGAGCGTAAGTTTCTAAATCCCAAGACTGACCTTTGAATGAAAAATTCCAGTTGCATGGTAGTTCAAAGGTCTTTTAACCCTTCTTGGGTCCCCACATACACTTTTCTAAGTTCAGAACTACAAGAATTACATTTAGGGGTTGCTAGAAATATTAAATAAGAATGTATGCTAATTGTTCTGCGTAACAATGTCACATACCTGCTGCCTAAAAAAATGTACTTATTCTTAAAAAACAAAAAAGTCTATTTCCTGGAGTGACAGAGACAGAAAGCTCTCATCTCCTGGTTTGCTCTCAAAATGTCCACAAGAGCAAAAATGAGGCCAGGCAAAAATCAGGAGCTGTGCCAAAAGAAACAACTTATTTTTTTTTTTTTTAAATCAACAATAAGCTATTTCTAATTTACTACAAAAGCACCTCAACCGTATTTGCCATGTGTTTCACAGATATCCTGAACAGAGAAACAACAGGGAATGTAAAACTAGTTCTTCAAACTCTAAGGGCCTGAAATGGAAAACATGATTAACCAGGGAGCGATGCGCACTGCGCAGAGGGCCAGGCGAGGGCATGTACCAGTGAGCACAGCATTTCTGCTTCACCAGTGTTTTGTTTGTATTCGGTCTTATCAGATGCTTCGTCAATAGCTGGAACAGTTATTCACAACCAGGCAATTAGAACACCAGGAAGTCAGCCATTGAATAAACTGTGCTATTAATTTTCCATCAGAGATTCATGTTTGAATGACCATGCATTTCATAGTTTTAAATACAGAAAGGGTAATTATCCCAAAGGCCCCATTGAGAGCATAGCATAGATTGCCATCAGAAACAGTCCCAATACTGCTCAAAAATGGTCTTCTGCTTTCAGACGAATGTTTCGCCCTCTCTACTTATTGTGCACACTCAAAGTATAGCTCATATGCATGAGTATATGTGCCCTTTGTCTTACAAGTATTTATGCCATAAACAAATGTGTGTAGGTACCTCTCAAAGTGATTTTCTCCCCATATTGCTGAAAAGAATATCTGAAGAATTTTTTAGGCTCAGAAATTATGATTTCATAAAGTGAGAGGGAAACTAAAGGCCCAGGGTCTGGGGCACAAGCTCTGCACAGTGGTCAGGGTATGGCCTAGGATGCCTGTGTGCTAATGCCAAGTTCTGTGTTGAAGCTCTGGCTCTCATTCAGATTTCACTTTCCAACTACCGCACACTTGGGAGGCAGCAGGTGATGGGCGCCCATCTGTGAGAAACCAGAGGAGTTTCAGGCCTCTGCCGTGTGTATGGCTTAGCCCTTGCCAGTGCAGACATCTAGGAAATGAACTCGCAAGGAAAAGACATATCAACCCCTACTGAGAATGAAACTCACAAAAGAGTAACAACTTTCTTTTTTTTAGTTGCTCATTTTATATAGGAATCATGAGAGTAAAAGTAGCGAAAATGGATGAGGTACAAGATAAACTATTGCCCACCATGAGGGAACTTGGGAATTGGGTAAAAATTCCTAGCTCCGCCCTGCCGCTAAGATCTTGCGGCCAGGTGAGTTTGGGAGGGGTTCAGGCCTTGGGGTTGGGGGCAAGTGCAGCTCCCTGCAGTGTGGCGGCTGTGGGGGGTGCCCGTGCCGGGTCGGACCCAATGCTGGGGAAGGCAGTGAATGACTCCCTCGGCATTGGGCAGCCAGTGCACCAAGTGGTGCCAGGCTTTGCCTGCTGGCCGTCTGGCGGCGAACTCTGGGGTTTTTAAGTAATGTAGTTGCTGCCTGGGGACTCCCATCACTAAGGCCAGTTTTAGTGTAGGTGAGAAGTGAATTCTGGGTGATTCCCTTTGACAGGGTCATGAAAGTTTCAGGCATGCGTGGGGACTGAGACCTGGTGGTTTGGAGGGAAGTATCCATAAGATAATTTGGGTTAGACAGATTCACCAGCCCAATTAGGAATCCAGAGATGGGCTGTTAGCAGAGAGCATCACTGACGGCCACACACCAGTCCACACCAAAGCTATGGATGGGGGGCTGCTTGATAGGGTTAGGTACCATTACCCAACTGTGTGGTGGAGTGGTGGAGTGGTCACATCTGGCAGGGTCAAGACTCTGTCCAGCATGCGAAAGAACTTGGTCTGGGGGTAGACTCTGTGGGGTTGTGTGGTCTCAACCCTGTGGAAATACAAGTCCCCCTGGTTAGCTTGCAAGCTGGGGTTGCGATGGACTAAGCTAAGTGTGACCATGGCACCTGCCATCACTCACGGGTATAGGAACCCACAACAGTCAGGGCAGGTCAAGGCAGCAGCACCTGAATGTGCATCCTAAAACAGGATGTGGGGTGGTCCGGGCTGCCACTGGAAGGGGGCAGAATGGGCAGGGCCAAACAAACCTTAACTCACAAGAAACAACAGAAATCAGGTTGGAGCACAGGTCATGCCAAGTAGGTCCTTGCACCTACTGATCTGTGTGAGACAGGGACACTAAGCCACAGCATCTAAGGGGCCAGGACAAGTGAGGGGGCTCTGCCAATCAGAGTCAGAGCAACCACTGGCATGCGCGTGATCTAAGGCTGGGAACAGGCCCGGTTGGGCAGCTAAGGGGACATCCTAGCTGGGTTGAGTTTCCCACCAATGAGCGCATGGGCTGGAATGGGTGCTGCATTCTGATCAGAATACAGTTGTAATCTCACTTGGCAAAAGTGTGGACTGGGACTAGAAGTACCAAGCCGGGCCAGACTCCAACACCATCTGGTACTCTGGAGGACCAGGGGAATCGTGTGACAGATTAGGCTAGGTCTCAGCCCTTACTGAACCATGTATGAGCTGTATGGGGGTATGGAAGAGCCATGGCTGGGTTGAAACATCCAACAGTAAGAACCAGATTGGGTTGAAGGCCAGTCAGGAAAAGCCACTGTTCCTGCTAGGACAGGAGGTGAACTGAGTAGGGCTGGCTCATGGATCCACTGGTATGTGCGGAATGTGGCACTGGAGAGTTTCTGATGGAGGAGCCTGGACAACTTCTCTCACAGGACACAATCCCTGCAGGTAAGCGCAAGGAGCACATTAGGAAACAGCCCAGAACAGGCAATGGAAATTATCCCACTGGCATACATGGCATGGATTGGGCGCAGACCAGGCTGAACCTGTTCACATCACCCGCTGGCGAATCCGAGCACCAGAACAGAGCGTAGGTCGGGCCAGGTTCAGTTGTGACACATACCAGCATACATTAAGGAATGCCAAGGTGAGATGAGCCGTACCAAATGTGGTTGTAGCGCCCAAACAGCACATGTGATAATCAGGGGGAGGAGGCAAAATTGACAGGGAAATGTGGGCTCCCCTGCTAGACAACTACTTCCATTGGAAAGTGTGAGTTGGGATGGGGGCAGATCAGACTAGGCAGGGCTATAACACCTGTGGACTTCATGTGAGCTAGATAAGGGAAGGGCCAAGGTGGGCTGACTGTTCTGACTGGTGCAAGCAAAAATTAGAGTGGGTGGAGGTTGGTTGGGCTTAGCTGCAGCATTAGCTGGCAGAGGCTGGCACTGGGACCTAATTCTGTCAAGTCAAATGCCAGAACCACCTGGAGAGTACATAATCCGGGAATGGGTGTGGCCTAGAAGGGAAATAGTGGGTACCTCCCTCGGGGTTACCACTCTTACTGGACAGCATGAAAACCAGGACAGGGGCAGGGGTGGCTAGACAGAAAGGCACCTGCCAGTAGGTGTATGGGCTGGAGAGCAGGTTGGTTGGGTTGAACTAGGCTTCAATGCCCATTGACGTGTGTGAGAGCTAAATGGGTGTGGGACAGACTGGACAACCCTGTGGTACATACTGGAAAGCATGGGAACCAGGGTAGGGGGCAGAACTGGTAGAGGTTATGGAAAGTCACCCCAACTAGGCTGTAGCTCTAACTGGTTTGCATGAGGACCGAGTATGAAGTGGGTAGGATCGAGCTGGACTACAATATCCATTGGTTCACGAGGAAGACAGGGCCGGAAACATAAGCTGATTGGTGTGACGGACGGTGTTGGACTCTGTACTAGCAAACTCATGCAAGAATCAGGTCTGGGGTTATCTCAGATGAAGTTTCTTTGGAGATCCCTCCAACTGAACTGTTGATCATAGAACCCCAACCATGAAGAGACTGTCAGCCAGTGGACTCTGAATAGGTTTCATTGTGATCGGAACTGCGAGATTGGCAGCAATCCAAAACTGATGAACTATCGAAACTGTCTGAGCAGGACCCTCGGAGCACGCCTCCCGTTGGGGATCTGGGATGGGTGGGAGGTTGGGTGGGGCTTTTCCCTTTGCTTCTCCCCTGACCCCAGATACAGGGAAAAATGATAATATTAGTGCGAAAACAATGGTATTACCCACTTTGACCCTGTAGCCCTTGACCCTTTGTACGCTAATCAACTAAGTAAGATTATTAAAAAATAATTAAAAAAAAAAAGAACCAGTGCCCATACAAGATGCCAGCACTTGGAAGTGGAGGATTAGCCAGTTGAGCCATTGTGTCAGCCCCACTCTCTGAGCTTTTTAAGGTAGCAGATGTGGTAATGTCAGATAAATAAATCTTTCAGAAATTGTTCTAAAAAAAAAGAAAATTAAAAGTATGTCATTGTAAGAAGTAATAGGAGGATGGAGGGAAGGATGAAGGGCATCTTAAAACTATGTAAGAAATATTTGAAATTTGTTTTTTATAAATAAAAATTTGGTTTAAAAAATTAAAAAAAGAGAAACCATTGCAAAATATGGCACCATGGCATATGAGAAAACAGTACAAGGCAGTTATTCTTCACGTACTTCGCTCCTGAATCAATCCATAAAACCAAGAAAGAACTTTCTGACCCTACCCCTCTCCCTAGTCTCCACTGTAAGTCACAAAATTCTGGGTGCCTCACCTACAGACACAGGAAGGGAGCCAAAAGACACAGAGATTCCCAGATAAATCTGAACAAAGAGAACCTACCATGTTCACCCAAGTCATCACCATGTTCTCATATCCCTTTTGTCCAACTGCATTTCTCAGACTTTCACTTTTTATACAATCTAATGCTAAAATTACACAGATTTTCTTGTTTCTTTGGGCTTTCACTTCCAAAGGCTCACATGTTACAAAAGAAGTACACTTAATACCTTGATCTGCATTTCTCTCATTAATCTGGCATTGGGTGCAGGTGCCTCAGTCATGAAGTTAATGAAGAGTAAGGCAAAGACATCTTTCCTATTCTACAGAATAATAATAAACAGCTTCATCAACAAGTTTAACTGACTTACAGGGACCAGTCGTAATGGAATCTGATCTTGCTATAGAGACTTCATAAACACCAAGCCAAATCAAATTGATCATAGAACATTCTGAGAACATCAGTATAACTAAGCAAGCTGCATTTATTCAACAGTACATTAGCTTACCTGAAGTGCAAATGTATTAACATTTATCAATCAGAATTATCTACAATGCACATTCTCATGGTGTACATGTCTGCTTTGTTCTCCAACGATTTTTCAAGAAATGAAGGATTTCATGTATGGGATTTAAAGCAGCCAGCTAGAATGATCACAGCTAGCACACAGATTCATTCATTCATGAAAATGTTTACCGTACTGTGCTTTTCACAACTGAAATCACCCTCCCTCCAAGCATATCTATTCTTTTGCCACAATTGTGTGCTAAGTGGCTGCCTAAACATGGTTCAGTTCCGTACTCCCCAGACCTGCACGTGTGAGCATTCAGATCATGCAATATGTAGAAGCCCACAAACTGAAACTTCTTTTATAGAGCCTAATTTCTGAAGAGTTTTTTTTTTTTTAAGTAAATGTATCAGTACTACATTTACTTGTGAGTAAACCTGGTACGATATCCTGATGCTGCCATTCTGATTCAGCTGTCATAGTGTGGGCATCCCTTTGTAGATGCAGGCAGATCTCCTCTTTACATAGGTTGTGATTTGCAATAGAGAAAGAAGTTTACAGTTTCCTGATTTTTTTTTCCAACATTTTTCATTTTGTGTCCTTTGGTATTTTGGTTCTGGGATTGCTTTCTATGCTATGAAGCCCATAAACATACACAAACAGTTCATTGCTTACCAAAAAAATAATAAGTAAGGCATGCAAGCTGCGTAAGATTCCCAGTGACAGTAGGAATAAGACTTATGCAGTGAAAGAGTAAGAGAGTTTTAAGTCTTGAATCAACGTACAATTCCATTCTGGATGGGAAGCATATTAGCCCAACTACTGTGGACTACTTATTATGTCACATGACTTTCACTGTCTGACACTTGTGAATTGCTTGCACTTCAAATACTGGCTGGTATCTACCTCTATGAGCAAACAGAAATGCATACATTATGCTAAACTCACCTCTTAGTGTCGTCAGAAGGTCCACACCTCAAGCTGGCCCTGCTGCGTAGGCTGTGTTCCCTTGTTCTCACAGAGTACTGGGTGTCAAATTTCTTTTCCGCATGGTCTCTTACATGTCTTCCCATCCCCACCCTTCATACCCTCCCTGAAACACATTTAGTTCGATAATCTACCAGAACAATAGAGCACAATCATTTTTGCATCAGAAGTCCAAACATGCCTTCATCAACAGAGACAATTCAACACCATAAGACATGTATAAAAACGCAGAAAGTACCTGGACATAGGCTCTGCAAGAGCGCTCTCTTTTCTGAAGCTGAATCCATTAAGACAGCAGATTAAACACAGAATAGAAAAAACACATTAGTGACAGAAGAAAACAAGAAAAATACAAGAGCACATCTACACAGAACACCTGAATTTGTTCCTCACTACGTTCTAGAACAGTGTAAAAGCTAAGCGGCAGCCCAAGGGAGACTGGAGGGGACAAAGCTATTAGTGATAGCAAGAGATCTTTGAATACATTTAGTAGATGTTAGTCAGAATCAATATGCCACATCCAACACAAGCAATCCATTTCGCATCAGGCTAGTTATTAACTGATGGGCCCACAAATGGAAAGATACACATAAAATTAAAAATGGGCTATGTCAAAAGATTGGAACTCATTTTTTAAAGGTGGTAAATTATCTGCGGCTTTCAGATAATTGAGATGATTAATGTGCACCACAAATCATATATTGGTTCATGCAAACAAAATGCTCTATTTATCAGGAAAACAGAAATGCCCATTCATTATGACGATTTGTTTCTATGAGGGAAAAATACCCCCACAAGAAAAATAAATAACTTTGATTAAAAGAGTGTGATTAATCTTCTGCTATATCACTGCTTTTAAAAAATATCTTTTGACAGTTTCAACCAAATATATATATATATATATATGTATATATCTATGTCTATATCCATTTCAGAAACTTTGGTGGAGTATGTTCATTTGCAAACACAGTGAGGTTTTTCTGGTTAAAGGGCTGACAGTAATTCATACTCAGTCCAAATATTTTTTTTCTGGTGCTAAAATGAATTTATTGACAATTCATTCACCCTAGGTAAAGAAATGACTCAAGATTTACGAAGTCATGTTTTTCTGGGTATTCTCCTCTCTCCTATTAACTTTTCTTTACATTCACCTTTACTATTACCCAGATTACAGAAGCAGTTGCTGGGAGGCCGTCTTTGTGGCTAATACTCTGCCAGTTCCAAGTGAGGCATTCTTGAATGCACTGGGAGCAGTCACTCCTCTAAAGAATTGAGTGAAGAATGAGTGCAAGTACTTGTCAGGACTGTCACTTGGATCACTGACTCCCATCATGGTTTGTAGTACTCTTAACCCTCCAGAATTTCAATGCAGAGCACAGCTGATGTGTACCAAGTTGACTGCAGATCTGATGGGTTATAACTGCTTTGGGGAAGGCAGGGACCACAGGAGAAGAGGGCAAGGCAGCAAGCAGGGGAGAACCCTCTGCCCTCCCCAGCTCAGTACCCCATCATGCAAATTAACATATGACAGCCCAGATTATAGAAACAATTGGAAAGAACCAAGTGGGAAACAAAAGAGAGCATTAAAAAGCTTCACAAATGGAAATTTGCCCATTATGTAGTTATTTGATATTCAGGGTAGGCGAGCTCATTAGCTGTAGCCAGTTAGAATGTGACATTAATTGCCAACTCAACCTGATAGTGTCAGACATCAATACCATTTTCAAATAAAGATACAAAGTATTGCTGTAACAAGTCCTGTTATGGATATGTAACATTAATAGAAATCACCACTTTCAGTACATTATGATAATAATAATTGGTGGCAATATTCATTCCTAGAAACCTGTATGCCTGGGTAGCAGCACATTTAACTCACAGCACACCCAGAGTACACAGGCTTCTATCCTATGGATTCTATCCTATCAGGGCATAAGTGTCAAAAGTAATTTCTTTATGCTCATTCAACCTTATCTTTTTAATGGATGAGACAGTACCAAAAGGCAAACTGCTCAATAAAGTATCTAGCTTTTCTGTGTTGAAAACTAGTTACTAAAAACTGCTCTTCAGATTCAGGTAAGATTCTTACCCCAGTAAGACAGAGAAGCACCAAACATTATTAAAAGACAACTCTGCAGTCACTTTTTTTTAAATTTAATTCTAAAGGACAATATTGTCTTAGTGAAGTTTATAGAGGACCATTAATCCATCACTATCAAATTCTTTTTTTTTTAAAGGAGTAAGACTACCATGATAGTCAAGGCCCTAAAATTCATCCTTAATTAGAGCATCTTTACTACACAAATGCCTTGCAGAGAACACTTGCCAATTGAGTGTAACAATTCTAAACTTTTTCACCTTGAGATTAGTTCACCATGTGGTGCTATATTACATCATTAACTGATATTCCTTATAAATATGTAATGTAAATTTCATATTTTATATAAATAAAATAGTTTGCTTATAATTCACATGAATAAAATGGGCTATTTATATAAATGTGAATAAACCTTCAAAAAATGTATTTCCCTGAAACTGAAAATAAAAATTGCAGGCATTTTCACTGCTTACAATTTATACTTACAGATACACACATAAGTTTTCATATTTTAATAATGTTGATGTAAGTTATTAGTACTTTAAAATAAATGAAGTAAAAATTGAAGCTATCACTTGTTCCATGAATTTTTTATTTAAGCAACATTAAATAGGTTACATTGTCTCATTTTAAAATCACCTGTATTAAAATATCACCTTAATGCTATTTTCTACATTCCTACTTAATGATTAGATACCAGTTATTGTCAAATGTTTCAATATGCAGGTTTGAAAGAAAAAAAAGATAAATTGCTTTTAGCCACATTAACCGATTTTGTTAAAAAATTAGCATAAAAGAAACAGGACAATGGCTGTTGTTCTGGAAAATAGAATTGTAAGTTCAAAAAATGTAGGGTGAGATTATGATTTATTATTTTTTAGGTTAAAAGCCAGATAGTGCATTCAGTGCAAGGAAATGTGGATGTAGAGTAAACTGACTATCCATCCTCTTTCAAATGCTCTAACAGGAAGCATCAAGCAAGGAAGTTTCCCTGACCGTGTTAACAATCCAAAGGACACATTAACTGAGGTCCTTACCTTGTTCAAACTGCGGGCAGCACTGTCTTTTCCACCTGGCGTCAAGTTCCTGAGTTGCACATCCAGGAGGCCCACCAGCTGGTCCATGGCGCGTACTGAGTAGGTGATGTCCCCAGCATTCAGGTGATTTCTTGTCTGTTCAGCCAGCTCTCTGGCGATGTTGGCAGCTGTCTCTCCAGATTTCAACTGTGATTTTGAAACAGAGTAAAAAGGATGGAGTGATGGTCTCTGACGACAATTTATTTTTGCAAAGTAAGTTTGAATCACCAAGTCGAATTATTACACTCCTATATACTACCCAGTTTTTCTGCCAACTGATGTTTTTCGTCAAAACCTGACTTTACACGCATGTGTTCAGGCAGCTCCTGGTAAGGAATGTCTAAAGGATGCTCACTTTAATTATCCAGCTAGGTCTAAACCAACGTCTGAGGTTTGCGCTACTGTTTTCTCAGTGAATTTCAAGATAGGACCTGGATGGATTCCTCACTAGAGGAATAAGCTGGGAAATGGGCAGAGAAAGGCTTGTTTTGGGGACAGCACTAGACCTGGCCCTCACACAAGGAGTGGACGAGACAGGATGAAGATTTTGGAAACTGTGTAAAGAACAAAGGGCAAGTACCAAGGAATTCAACAGGAGTGGTCTAGTTAGGTTTGTATTTGAAACTGATAACAGGAAAACAGGTCAGAAAGCTTAGGTGAAAATGAAAGGGGCGTGAGGCGATGAGAAGTGTCTGCGGTGGCGGTGGAGCTAAGTGAAGATCTGACACACCTCGGGTCTCACTGGCTTAGTGGAGGCACTTACGGAGGGGTCTGAATGCCATCCCGGGGTTTCTGGCTGATGGAACTTGATGATCGCTGAGCTCTGTAACTTCTACTCAGGTCAGCTCCACCATGCCCACCTGCCTTCCCCCCACCCCAGGTTTCTGAGGTGACTCTCTTTGTGGTCTTTAACCTTTATCTGTCTCACTGCAGCCCTGGTGGACAACAAGGAACCTCTCTCTCGGTCCTGACTCCTGCCTGGGCTCTTCAGTGCACAGAGGCAGGGTGGAAACCATCCGTCGGTGTGTTCTATCTTACCAAAACTGTTTCACTGAAAGAAGCACAAACTGAAACATCTTGTGAGCTAGTGAAAATAAGTCAGGAAAAAAAAAATGTCTGCGTTGATATGGCAGGATTATAGCTGAAAGCAGAATGGGGGAGGATTCAATCATGGATTCACTTGGGGGCAAAATGATGACAGAGACAACGATGCTTGCATTGTAACTCATGCCACAATAAAAACATTTTTCCTTGATATCAGCTTTGAGATTTTGCAAGATTTCCCACATCAACCAGAACAATCCATGGAGGAATCACTAAGTTAACAATGCTTGAAAAGTTCTGTTTCACTATAAACTATAAACACTTGTAAACAAAATATTTCTGACTACAACAAAAGGCAGGATAAATAAGTATCAAGTTACGGGCATACTGATCTCCAGTAAAATTATGGAACAATTTCCTTTCATTCTCTTCAAGTTCAAAGGAAGTTAAAATGGGGAAATTAAGATACAGCAAATTCAACCTGGTCTTCCAGGCAGAAAGCTGGTTTATTTTGTATTATAAAACAACATCATTTCTAGAAATCTATGTCCTTCCTATTTGGAAAATGGAATAACCTTGCCAGCAGTTTGCTATAAGTCAAAGAAAAAAAAAAAACAACTGTGACTTGGTAACAAGAGAGGACAGGCTATTCCCTGGGGCAGCTAAGGCCCTCCTTTCCCCACTAGCAAGAAAAACAGGCTATTCCCCGGGGCAGGTCAGGACCTCCCTTTTCCCTAGAGCAAGAGAGACAGGTTATCCCCTGGGGCAGGTCAGGACCTCATTTTTCCCATAATTGTTTGACTAGATAAAGGTTCAGGAAGCCAAGCTCACTCAGCAGGTACATCACTATCACTAGGAAGCTATTCAGTAATGGTAACACCATACTGAATACACCATGAATTCTTTAAATGAAGATACGTAAAATCAAAAATAACTCTTGAAAAACTGAGTCCTCGATTGGTCTGTGAGCCAATTTATTAGCTTTGAATAAAAGCTGAAGATTGTAACATAGTTTGGGAGGAAATCCCTGTCTTTCCATCATCCGTCCACCATTTTTCCTCTGCCCATTTTTGCATTCAGAAAGCCTTCTCCCACCCAGAATCTTCTCTTCTCCCATTGACAAACTGTATAATTTTTACTTTTTCCTTCTGTAAGTTTTGCTTTTTATTAAGTCCCATCATTATGAAAGTACTCTGGCTTATCTGTAAATAATTTCTTCACTGTATTCTGACCTTAGAAAAAAACCATGTTTTCCTACAGTAGGAAAAAGTAATATACTCTGTTGTCACACAAAGTGTAATCTTTAACTGTACTAATGTATCAAAACAGATCAAGAATCTTTGTCTATTTTCCCCTGTGGCCTGACTGCTGAAGAAGAAACCATAATTCATTTTTAAAGAACATGTAAATTAAATTTGCTATTTTGACTAGATAATGGTCAAATGACTAAAAATAATCATTTTGATTCTTTGATTTGTATATGAATGCTGTTTATAGTGAGCAAATATTATTAATAAGGAAATGACTGCTTATGGGAACAGCACTGTGGCACAGCGGGCTAAATGTTCCAGTTTAATCTAGTTCTCTGCTAACACACCTGGGAAAACGGTGCAAGATGGTCCAAGTACTTGGGCCCCTGCTACCCAAGTGGGAGAACCAACTGAAGTTCCTGGTTCCTGGCTCTGGCATGGTCAGTGCAGCCAACTGAGGAGTGGACCGGCAAATGAAACAACTGTCATTGTATCTCCCTCACTCTGTAAGTTTGCCTTTCAAATGAATAAATACCTCATTTTTAAAAAAGAAAAGAAAAGAAATAAATATTCAACCCCATTTTTCAGTTGGGGAAATAGTAATCCAATTCAGAATGAACACCTACCAGTCTCAGCTCTCCAAGCTGTCAAGCCACTGACTTCCTTTGGGCACTACGAAGCCCAGAAGGAGGCAAGTGAAGGTGTATGTCTACCCAAATAGCTGGTTAAAACTTGAAACACAGCCCTCTGAGTGGGATTGACAGGATTAAGTGGTGCCAGCCTGTGGTTGGCAATTAGATCCCGAGGGTCCAGCCCTGATAAGTAGGATTGGTGCCTTATAACAGAGGCATCAGAGAGCAGGTTGACCCCCTTCCCTGACGGTGGCAACGCACCACCCTTGAGCTGGAGAGCAGGTCATTAGCAACACACGGAATCAGCCTGCAGTCAGTTCTTAGAATGCCTCAGACCCAGAACCACAGCCATGGGAAAGGAATGCCTGTTGATCCACTGCTCCTCCACTCTGCAGGGTTTTGTTTCTGCAGCCTGAAAGGATTGAGAGGCTGGGCCTCTCCCTTCAGGCTCACAATCGGGAGGAGTAAACCACCCAACTTCAATGACAATCACCTTTCAACTGAATGACAACTGCACTAGAAAACGACGGGGTGGTTTTTCTCCAGTATGTTCAGTAGGAGCTAAAATATTATATTTCTTTAAAAGTAAGAAATGTACAAAGTGACATTAAAGGAAAAGAAAATGAATGAAGAATAAAGATAACTATTTCACTTTACTTTTTCAACATGGCAGAAATAACTCAGAAAAATGCAGTGAGGGGGAGGCAGCGAGGAGAAAGAAGAGAAGATGGAGAAAGAGGAGAGATGGGGAAAGAAAGGCAGAGCGAGAGAGGAGAGAGAACCTCAGTGTGAACTGATTCTTCTTTCTGCTAGTTCACAGACACCTGCTACCTTCCTGCAGTCACAAAAATCATCCTCTTCTCCAGGCTCCTGGCTGGGTGTGGCCAATGGGGTGACTGGGCAGGTGGCTAGAGGAAGGAGTTTGGGTGAGCTCAGGTATTTAATGCCTGAGATCTCTCTCTGATAGGTCTCCTGAGATGAGGGTGTGTTCTCTGCTTCCCATTTTTGGTCTCTCCACCTGGCATCTCACACACCCTGGGCAAGAAGCATCTCTTCCCATCAGTTCTTGGTTACCTCTGTGCAGTCTGCCTTCACTGCCCAGTACCACTGTGTGTAAATCCTGCTCAAACATTCCATCTGTTTGTGGTTGAGACTCTGGGACTGAGATAAGTAATGGAAAAGGATGGATGCTGTGAAAGGAAGATGCTTTGGGGAGGGTGGAGAGAAAATACAAATAGCTCTGGGACTTACAGATTTTCTGCTGAAGGCTTCCAATGCTAATATTTGAAAGTGTTGGAGCTTTGTGGTAAAGAAACCTGCTCCACTCTCCTCTGTCTTCAGTGAGTCATGTAAATGATTAAGATATACAGCATTTTGGTAAAACAACAAAAACAGTAAAGCGACAGTATAGGTGAGTGACTATGGACGCCCAAGGTGACCACCTGCTGTTCTCCCAGGAATGTGTTCCAGGAAGGATCCAGCCAGAACAACAGCCCCCCTATTCATGTGTGAGCAGGAAGGGGCTGATTCCAAACGCTTCCTGGTACAGCACTCAAGATTTCATAAATTTACGAGTAGCCCGCCTAAGATATTATCATAGATTCCAACTGCCTAAGTTGTTTAATTTTAATATAATTACAGCATAACATAATTTTATAGACTCTCCGGAATGAAACAGAAAACTCTGGGAGAACAGGATGTATATCTGACAAAACACAAACACCCCCATCTAAGAATCAAATGGGCAACAGCTGTCTGGTGTTTGAAAGGAATTAGCTCTTTTGTCCTAAGATTAGCAGGGCTGTCGAGCAAAGACAGGAATTAAATATGATTATGAAGTGAAGTTGCTCAGCAATTTCTACAATGAAACAGTCCAACCACGCTCACAAATTATCATGGAAACACGGAGCTTTCTAGGTGAATTATGGCTGAATGTATATGAACCTCTGGGCGAAATTTCTAGGGAGTATTGAAGTTGCTAATGTAAAAAAACACACTGCTGATCTCTGCATCTGATCACACCCACCAAGAGTTATTTGCCCTGGGGTCTGGATGACACTTTCATAAAATCAAAGGAGGTAAAAATGGTGGCAGAGAGCCTGCTGCAACCGGAGCGGCATAGCAACGGGGAGCAACAAGTGTGCCGATGCATATGGAAGAGGGGGACTGGAGTCCGCAGAGCCGCCATTCGCCCGTGATTGAGGGGAAAGTGATGATTGTGGCTCATGTGTTAAATGATCTCCCTGGGTGGCTGTGGGTGGATTATTAGACAGTATATTATTGAGGATGAGACTGGTTAAAAACAAATAGAGAAGAGAGCAAGCGGCGGAGACAAGCTTTTAGTGAGGCAATCATCTGTAATATTTCCCAGGAAAAAAATCTCTCCTGCAAATTCCTCGGCACAGCTAATGTGCCATAGATGGACCGTCCTTTTTAGGAGTGTGTAAATCCACAGAAATTGCGATAATAAGGATTCATCCTACGGCCCGGTTGGCATCAGTGCACATCTGCTCTGCGTCTGTAATGAAATCAATTCAAAGGCCCACAGTGCATTAATAGTAAAAATGTCCAACATATTGCAACCCAATAAGCCCTCCAAATCTGCATCCACAATGCTGTTATGCATCTGCATACTGCCAGCACTGCTAAAGGATTGGGTTACGGCACATTTATCCAAAAGCTCAATATTCCAAAGGTAGACATTTTTTCTTATTATTTCCACAGGAAAAGCCTTATGCATATATGCTAGATGGATTTGCTCAATCAAATTTAATACCTTTCGGACACCCATATCTGCATTCCACAATGTCACAGAAATGTTTGCTGAGAATATAATTAATATAATCAGTAGCTCCTGACCTAGAGGAAGTTCATGGGTATGTTCTTGAAGCCAACTGTACTGCTCAATTACTATTTAACAATTATCGTTTGATAGAAATACAAGTAGCAGAGGCAATTATCAACACGGGAGAACACATATTGCAAACCTTCTCTTGCTGGTCATGCAACTCACCTTCTGTGTTATATGATTGACCCAAGGAGATGAACAGTTGCTGAGGTCAGGTCCCTGGGGATCCCAGATCCCATCAGGAGCAAGGCATAGGTAAGTAGATACACCTAGGGAACCAGGGGAAGACAGCTGTTGGTATATTCACAACATTTTTCTCAGAATGACTGCCCATTTGTGCTGTGTAAACACGAACAAAGATAAAAATCGGATGACTCAATTGAGATACTGTTTACAACACTATATATGCTTGGCACTGGAGAAATGTAGGGGAACAAACCAGAATATTCTAGATTGCTAAATCACATGCTATAAAGTCATGAAATGATTGCTTAGTTCAGCGTGACGACTCAGTAGCTATGTCCTCGCCTTGCGTGTGCCAGGATCCCGTATGGGCTTCAGCCTCATTCCTGGCTGAGTTGCTCCCCATCCAGCTCCCTGTTTAGGGCCTTGGGACCCTGCACCCACATGTGATATGCAGAAGCTTCTGGCTCCTGGCTTCAGATTGGCTCAGCTCTGGTCATTATGGCCACTTGGGGAATGAACCAGTGGACGGAAGCTCTTTCTGTATCCCCTTCTCTCTGCTTTTCCAATAAAATTAAATACATCTTAAAGGGAAAAAAAGAAAGAAAATCATGAAATGATTTTTGACATGATTTGCTATAAGCCCATACAATAACCAACTTCTTAGATAATACTTCAGGAACATGAAAATATTTGTGTTATTCTGTAAAAATGCATATCTAAATGGAATTCATCAGGTATCATTCTGTTAGTATTCTTAAATGCTCTGTCATTGGTGATACTAATGTTGTCTAAGAAAAAAAAAAGGCTTTTTCTTAGAAAAGGTCAAATATTGATACAGCGTCCCCCCCTTTTTTTTAAATAGACTTTAAAAACATTTCTTTATTTGAAAGTCAGAGTTGGAGAAAGAGAGGCAGGGACACAGAGGCAGAGATACTTTTCATACTCTTATTCTGCAGGAGCCAGGAGCTTCGTCTGGATCTCCCACATGGGAGGCAGGGACCCAAACACTTGGCCATCTTCTGCTGTTTTTCCTAGGCCATGAGAAGAAAGCCAGCTTGTAAGTAGAGCAGCCAGGACATGAACAAGCAAGCATGTGAGATAATGAAATAACCCATGCCAGGCCCTAAACCTGTCAACCTGTCCTTTTAAAAATGTCTCTTTTTGTTTTTGGATGATGATGACATAGTAGAGATGGATTAAAAAATGTCTTAATCTCTTTCTTTTTCTTTCTTCCATTTTTTTCTTCCTTCCTACCTCCACCTTTTCCTTCTCTTGTCTATCTCCTGCCTCGCTCGTCCCTACCATTCCACTCCCCAAATGCCCATAACAGTTGGGTTAAGTCAGGAGCCCTGGACTCACTCTGGTCTCCCAGGTGAGTGGCTACGACCCAAATACTTAAGCCAGCATCCTGGGCCTCCTAGAGGGAGCCTTAGCAGGAAGTGGCGCTCAACTCCAGGCCTGTGACATGGGGCAAAAGCCACAACCGTGGCAGCTTCACCTTGCCAAAGATTTTAATTTGAAAACCAGAAAAGGACAGAGAAGCTCTCCCATGCACTGGTTCACTCCCCACACGTCCAGAACAGCTGACAAATTAGTCAAAAACCTGGAGCCCCATCCAGGCATTTCAAAAGAGTGGCAAGAACTAACTATGTGTACCACCCGTGTTGCCTGTCAGGGCGAACACCAGCAAGGAGCTGGAGCCTGCGGCTGTGCCTGCCCTCCAACGCAGGCAGGTGCACTGCCAAACGCATGCCCCTAAACCAAGCAACTTTTAGTTCTACTTTCCAAATACCATTCTCTCTGAAGTCATGGGAAGACAAAAAGGCATCCTTATTTTTTATAAAAAGTACATACTTACTTATTTCTTTTTCCAGAAAAGGATTGGAAAAATATTCTGAAAGCTTCCATGCCTTTATTATAAAGAGGAATAATATTTAATTCTGAATCGTCTGTGGTATTTGAATTAGAAGACAGTCTGGGACTTGAATCTTTGTTCTTTCCCCTTATTTTCAGGCCACAGTTTCCTCATCTTCATTTTGTCTTTGAAATGTATTATTGTTTGTATTTATTTGAAATGCAGAGTGACAGAAAAAAGGAGGCAGAGACTGGAGTTCTTCCATCCACTGTTTTATTTCCCAAGTCTCACGATGGCTGAGGCTGGGTTAAGCTAAATCCAGGAACGTGAAACTCCACCTGGGTCATGCATGTGGATGGCAAGGGCCCAGGTATTTGGGTCATCTTCTGCTGCATTCCCAGGCACATTAGCAGAGAGCTGGAACAGCATCCAACTGGTGCTCCAATGCTGGCACATCAGGTGGTAGCTTAATCTGCTGTACCGCGGTTGTTAAGTTCCTTGTCCCTTCATCATTAAGTTAAAAAGCCTTGACTTCAGACATCTGTTACAAAGATTGGGGAATTACTTTACCTAAAAGCACATTGCTCTTCAGAAATATGCCACTATTCTTCTGAAATTGGGAAGAAGTTTTTTTTGTTTTAAAGATTTATTTATTTTTATTGGAAAAGTACATTTATAGAGAGAGGGAGAGAGAGAAAGGCCTTCCATCCACTGATTCAGTCCCCAAGTGACCACAATGGCCAGAACTGAGCCAATGCAAAGCCAGGAGCCAGGAGCTTCTTCCAGGTCTCCCATGCAGGTGTAGGGTCCCAAGGCTTTGGGCCATCCTCGACTGCTTTCCCAGTCCACGGGCAGGGAGCTGGATGGGAAGCAGAGCAGCTGGGACACACAAACTGGTGCCCATTTGGGATCCTGGCATGTGTAAGGTGAGGCCTTTAGCCACTAGACCACCGTGCTGGGCCCTGGAAGTTTTAAAGCACACCTTCTAAAGGCCTCACAGGCTGTGGTACACCTTGGTATTGATGTCCATTCTGGGAAACCTTGAATGATTGTAATGCTGTCCGCCTTCACCACTTTCTGTCCCTCCTGCTCTCCTCTGCTTCATGCTCTCAATGACTTTCCAGCACGCACAGTCGGCAAACAAGTCAGCACCTACCGCCCAACTTTTCAACTGCATTAACTGCAACTCCCCAAGTGGCAGGCTCGAGACCAAAGCATGTACAAGGACAGCATCTATTTCCTCCAATTGGATTTTCCTTTCCCAGTCTTTTCACTGCCCCTGCCAAAGCTTGGCACTGGCTCCTTAACATGCAGGTGAATCCTCGCTCCTGCAAACTCTCACACTGAACTCGGTGGGGGTGACATCGTCCTGTGCCTTGTTGCCAGCTGCCTGCGGCTGCGCAGCTGGGAGGCACGGTGACGGTGTCAGAAGTACTGAGACCCTGCCAGTCACGCAAGAGGTCAGGATGGAGGCCCAGATTCCTGACTGCAGCCTGAGCTGGTCCCATGCACCGAGGGCCGTCCGGGAGTAACCCTGGGAATGCATGATCTCTCTCCCTAACTCCATCTCCCTAATACATCTGCCTTAAAAAAATGAAGTGAAAATAAATGTTAAAGTAGTATTAGGTTTTGGTGCAAAACATTTTGAAACTCATGCACCATTTTTTTCTCATAATATTCTTTCTCCATGAACTTTTTGAAGACCCCCAAATGCATGGATTTCACAACTTTTTGTTTTGCATGTTTAAATTCTATTTTCCAATACAGTTTTAAATTGCCCCTATACCCTGGAATTGGAATGACATAATCGTACTGGGACATTTTCTAAAAAAAAAAAAAGTAAAAAAACTCCTTATCCTTAAAAAAATCAAAATCAGTGATATCTGTTGTGTCTTTTGTTAACGTACAGATTTTCAGGGAAGAATGCAAACCTTTTCTTGCTTTCAAGTATTACATAGATGAGTGTAGATAAAACAAATCAGGGTAATTATGCTTTTAACTTGGAAACTGAAAAGATTGTCATTTAGGCATATGACAAATCTTGTCAGTAACACTGCGGGCAGGGATCTGTACGCCTGTGTGGTTGTGCTGCTGTTTTTGCTGCTAGGGCAGACAGTGCGAGCCAGAGGGAGGGCTGCTGTTGTCAGCATGCTAAGAGCTCCTGGCTACCGGAAGACAACATCTAAATGGTATCATCGAACCATCTTCTTTGTTCAATTTTAGGTTGTTTCAGCGATCTTGTAATACAAAAGTATTCGACCTCATTTTCTGCCATTGGTTACCACAAGGTAGGTGACAGGCCAACTCCCAGCAAGCAAGCGCCTCCTGCTGGGTAGCTGATGCGCTGCAGGGACCAACACCTGCCGCCTGAACCTGCCTTGACCCTGAGACCTGCCACTCCAGCAACCAAAATCCCTCATTATTCCCCAGAAACCCCGAACTGTGGCTTCAGATTGCATTTTCCAATTCTGGGTTGTCATTCTGCTGAGTTCAGCCTCCACTCAAAAGCAAAGTAACAAAGTATGTAATAACTTAAGGAAACACACACAGCAAAGCAAAGTGCCTTTAGAAATGAAGCCAAAGGAAGAACATATGTTTAGCTCCGCACTGGAAAGACGTACCGATGGTCCCCGCAGGGCACGGCTGCTTGGCTGTCTGGCCTTGACGGGTCTTGAACCACATGATTTCACGGGCTTCTACAGCCTCACAGCTCTCTTCTGGAGCTGGCACCTGGGATGAGGCTGAGGGAAGGTGTGTGGTGATGTCATCCAGCAGCTCGACCGCCGGAGACGGGGTGCTGGTACTCCGGTTCCTCCTGCCAGACATGGACGGCGTGGTACTCCTGCCTGGGCTCCACGTCGTGGTGCGAAGGGTGGTACTGGTGGTGGTGCTGCCCATGCCCAGGGGTCCTGTGGTGGAGATTCCTGAAAGAAAATGCAGAAGCAGTCACACCCATTGCCTGATCACAGGAGGTCCTTGGGTATGCTAAACTTTTAGATAGCGCTATTCTTTCAAGAAAAGATTATTTGTTTTTACTGGAAAGGCAGATCAGATTTTACAGAGAAAAGGGAGACAAAGATCCTGATCACTTCCAAAGTGAACAAAGGGCCACAGTGGCCGGAACTGAGCCGATCCAAAGCCAGCAGCCAGGAGCTTCTCCCAGGTGCCCCATGCAGGTGCAGGGTCCCAAGGCTTTGGGTCATCTTCTGCTGCTTTCCTAGGCCACAGGCAGGGAGCTGGATGGGAAGTGGAGCAGCCGAGATACGAACTGGTGCCCAAATGGGATCCCAGTGCTTGCAAGGTGAGGCTTTAGCTCTTCGGCCATTGCACCAGGCCCTAGATGGCACTTCTATAGGACAGTTCAAAAAGCTGAAATGCTGTTGAGGTCCTTGACTGAATTCTCATCTTCACTGTGCCCTAACTCAACGAATACCAAGGCAACAGAGGGCCGCAGGAGTGCCAGCACAGTCGTCTGACCCCTGCCAAACACAGCTTACGACCTGCTCTTCTCCACTCATGTCACAGGAAGCAAACTCAGAGCACAACTTAACCCCTCCGTAAGCTGCTTACTGCTCACAGCCTTTGTGACAATTAGAGGATTAAAACTTTAAGCCCTCTCCTAAGACTCTTCAAACTTGGAATGGGAAGGAAAGGATCTATAGAAAACGCTCCTTTCACATGAAGTACAGGACCTTTAATGGGGCTAGGGAGGACAGGCCTCTGTCGCAGTGAATAGACAGCCACTGGCGACACTCACACCCCCATACTGTCCTGTCTTCTTCATTTCCAGCTCCAAGACTGGAATCTAAGCTTGAGCTCACTGGCTGGCCATCAGTTGTAGGGTCCTGGCTCTACTCTGATGCAAGATAACCCAGGTGTTAGCAGCTGTCTGGAGCCCTGTGATGATGCCAGAAATTGGCTAGTTGGTCTACTTCCCTTAACTCAACTCTGCTGCCCTAGAAGAGGCCTCAAGTTCATCCTGGTGTGCTGGCGTAGCTAAAGCTTCCAGAAGCCAGAGCAGCGAGGGCAGGGAATGGGGCATTACTTTGGAGAGCACTGAATCATCCGCAGGATGCTGCTGGCTGCTGGTCCTGCGGTTTCTGAGCTTTTTCACGCTCTTCTCAGCCTTCCTCCTCTTTCCCTTGATGTGAACAGCGAAGTTCTGTTTCTATGTAAAGTTCAGAGCAGACACAGAGACTCCTGCCTCCCTTCCTCCTGACATACACTCTACGCCCACACTGGCAGGTCCCGCTGATTCTGTCTCTTCCCTTAATTTTAAACCCAGCTTTTCCCCTTTAATCACAGAAGTCTATGTTCAGCCCATCATGATAAACAGATGATGCGAGCTGCATTTTCAGTGTTTTGCTATTGGAAGGCATATCAAGAGAAAATATAACACTACTGTTGCAAAAACCTTTTGCAAAGTTAAACCTCAAGATTCATAAAGTAAAATCATTTACCTTGAACCTCTGTCACAATCCAAACATAAAATTTAATAACTCGTTTCACAATATTAAGTGTGACCAAATGCCTACTGGTATAAACAGAAAGATATGACTACTATAACACTATTACATAAGGGGAGTGAAATATTTCAAAAAGAAACTAAATATTTGCACTAGTAAGAATTAGCTTACAAATCACATATCAATATGCTAATACTGGGATGATGAACGATTCTTTTTGACTTCATACTACTTGAGAGAGTGGAAAAACTATAGTTAAAAGTCAACTTTGAGTATTTTCTCTGCTTTCTTCAATTTAAATAATGCCAATCCTCATTATTGCTTTCACAGGGATAACTCTGAGTAACTTATGTTTTTGAGAGGGACTATAATCTGTTCATTGATAATGAGCTATGGTTCTTCTTTCAAACAAAGCATCACTGGTTTTTCTTGTCTTTTCCATTTGAACATGTAAAAATGGAAAACTTAACAGCAGTTACCTGTTATTAATCTCTCGCTCAAATTAACTTGTTCAGGAAATCTCTGAACTACAGTAAAAATCAGGTTTATTTTTAACTGGTTTTCAATTGTCTTCCTTTTCTCAGGAATGACAGGCGCTGCAGCATGCGTTCTCAGCACATGTTATTTTAATCAGCATATGACTCTGGGATGAGAAAAGGTCTGTTCAAGAATCACGAGTGCTTTGGTTAAACCACATGGCTGCACGTGGTAAGGGATGGCTACCCAGCTTACTGTCTCAGGTACCCACATCATACACCATGAGCAATGGAACTCTCCCACCCAAGCTTTGCTCTCTGGGATTCTGAGGCAATAACTTTCAATTTATTCAGTTTGCATAGGCTTTCTATACAGAAAAGACTTTTAAAAGACTATGGTATCTTACCAAAAAGTATCCAACAATGAAGTGTCATATAACAGAAATCAACATTCTCCTTTTTGTCCCCACACCCCCAAGTTACCCTACCAAACCGATCTCCACAATCATAGAGAGGTCATAGACCTGCATTGAAGAACGTTACTCTCCTGATTAAACACCTTCACTGGCTTGTGTCTGCTCTCCAAACAAAAGTAGAACTCCTTTTCTGCAGGCTCGGACCTCTTTACTAGTTTATTTCCTCAGATAATCTATATAGTAACATTTCTTAACTCTTTTCTTTAGGAGCTGTCCAGCTGCACCAGGTCTTCTCTGCACACTATGCATAGCGGTCCTGGCTAACTCTGTTGATTGTTGAAGCCTGAGCTTGGATACCACCTCCTAATAGTCAAGGTTATACACTAGCCTGAGTAGGTTGGGAGTGTCTAATCAACTTCCATTATTATGTTAATTAAGAGTAAACAGAACCCCAGGCAAGCAAGATGAACTCTGAGGCGGGTCAAGAAGCCGAACTCCGGACCTTTTATAAAAGAAGGGATAGGCTTAGGAGAGGGAAGCAGTAAATGGGACACCCAAGAGTCCTATATTTAACAGAACTGATGTAGCAGCAAGAAGCCATGCCGAAATAAGCCGGGAGAACACACTGGCCTCCATTCTCCCTCAAAAAGACACTATCTCAAAGCAACCATATTTTAAACAAAGATACTGTGATGAAGCATTAGCACTGATACAAGAAATTTTCAAGAAGCTTCATTGGTAATGAAATACACTGGCTAGACTGAGTTTAATACAGACATCCTAATGTTAGAGATCAATACAGAACTCACTTCCTTGGAGCTGTGCCACAGAGAGATGTCTACAAGCAGGTCATCCTATTCCATTTGACTTTAAGCAGAATAAAAGTCAATGTTAAAAGCTGTCCCTGATTTCCTGTCCTCAGCCTTCCATTTATGCTTGGTAGGGCTCCCAAGGGCTCTGCTCAATGCCAACTTTCGGCAGAATAAGTGCTAGTCATAAACATGCTGTACCAGGCGCCCAGGAAAGCATTCATTTTTTTGCTCTATATTGGGATGAAGTATCTAGATTCACAGAGGAGTCACAGATTGGCAAAAACTCCAGCCCATATTATATAATGTTAAGAGTGCTATGGACCAGTGCATTGGCTTAGCAAGCTAATCCTGGCATTTCTAGTGTCGGCATTCCATGTAAGCACGGGTTTGAGTCCTGGCTGTTCTACTTCCAATCCAGCTCCCTATCGCTCCTGCTTTCGGATTGACTCAGCCCCAGCCACTGTGGCCAGTTAAGGATTGAACCAGTACATGGAAGATTTCTTTCTCTCCTTGTCTATCTGTAAACCTGCCTTTCATGTAAAAACAAATTTTTTAAAAAAGAAGAAGAGTGTTCCTTTTTCTCCTAGCTAGGGAGAAGTGAAATGACACTTTCTCAGCATTTAGTGTTATTGTGTCTTACCTAACGATAAATAAAACTGTTATCAGAGAAGTTTTTTGTGGCTGTATCAGGAACAGGTCACTGTCTAAAAGTAACTAGGTCTGGATGATTATTTACACACAAAGGCTACTTCAAACAGTTGCTGGAGGGGCTGGAGTTAGACTGCAGTGGGTAAAGCAATTGCCTACGACACTGGCATCGTGTTCTGGCTGTTCCACTTCTGATGCAGCTTCTTGCTAACGGCCTGGGCGAAGCAATGCAGAGGGGCTAGGTGCCTGGGCTCCTGGCACTCAAATGGGAGACACAGATGAAGCTCTTGGCTTTGGCAGGCCCAGGGCTGGCCACTGGGGAGTGACTCAGCAGATGAAGATCTCTTGTTCTCTGCTTCTCTTTCTGTGTCTGTAACTGAGTTTCAAATAAATAAGTGAATCTTAAAGAGAAAGAGTTTGTCAAAATGTATTATGAAAAAAGTGAAGATTTCAAAGATTGTTTCAAGTAAAATAAGCATCTTTATTAGCCACCTTTTCATGAACTTTTGGAATATCCTTCTATAATATTTTACCAAAACTATGCAATTTTCTTACATTGCGTCATGGGCAATACATATTTATAGGATAGAATTTTCATAAAGATGACTAAATAAAATTCCACATTAACATTGTTCCTTATGAACTTATTTCCAAAAGAAAACATTAAATTTTTGTTCCTTGAAATTTTACTCTCAAGAGCTTATTTTATTCTTATGATTTTATTTTATTTTGTCTGAAGATTTTTCCTTCATCCTGCCTTGAAAAAAAATACTACTTTAGATGTTATTCCAGGAGGTGGTTTGTGAAATACACGAATAGAAAATAACAGAACTACCAAGATTTATAGAGTACCTTACATATAATGCATTCCTTTATCACCATTATTTCATTTATGGCAATCAAGAAAATATCAAAATTATATAGGTAGGAGCATATATATATATAATATATATACATCCCTAATGTTTAAAGTGAGAAAATATATGCTTAAATAAGTAGGCCATCCTCATACAAATACAAAGGTGGTATCCCCTAATTCAGATTTCCATGATTTTAAGACCTTTCTGTACTAAACAGAAAATTGATATAAAATATACTCTACAATCTCAATATAAATCTCACAAGAAATATTTATCTGGTACTCATAAAGTACACGAATTTTTTTCCTGATTCCTGATTCTCCTTCCTTTCTCTTCCTTTCTGCCTTAAACAGATCCCTCCTTTTATGTTCACAGATGTCCCTACACAAACCTTTCTCTGTCTTCACTGCCTGCCAACACACAGTGTTTTGGCTGACTACCGTGACATTTCCTAATCTCCATCCTCCTGGGGTTCAGTGGAATCCAAGGTCAGTTCCTGAAGGTCTGCAGTGATCTTCCCAAGGGCCTGATTGAGGAAGTAAGAGGATCCAAAGCACAACAACACTGCCAGCGCCTCTCGGCTGCCTGTGTAGTGCCATGTGAAGAAGGAGGAAAAACCAGCAGTTGACACAGCGATGTGAGTACAACCCATTTTGGAAAAGAAGCATTAATACGACCAGTCATGCAACCATTAAATTCTTTTCAGAATTCATGTATAAATTTGAACTCTTGAGATGGTGAGGTTCCACAGGACATCAGCCATGAGAACTTACATTATTTTTGCAATTTGATCCATTTACACTTTTCTGGTTCTTGCATGGCTAGGGTATTCTGCTTTTGTAAACAGAGGGAACTTTTAATAAACAGGACAGTATAATAGCCATATCATGTAAAATAATAAGCTAACATATGAGTTTTGGAGGCACATTACTAACTTATCTGCTATTTACCATGCCAGAAACTGTGCTAATATTTCAGATATGTGTTCCAGCTTGGTATACAAAATAACTTTCAGGTAGGGGTATTCATCTTCCTGTTAAAAGATAAAAGAAATCAGTCAATTTTTCTAAGCATATGTAGCTGGCATGGTGATAGGGCTCAGTCTAATCCAGGTCTATTGAATTTTTCTCCTGTCACATGACAAAATTATTGTTTTAATTTACAAAAAAATAACCCACACTTGTGTGCAAATCTTTCCCAGCACTGCTGTCACACACTTAGAAGAGGTGCTCTGTCCCAGGCCTGTTAGGAACTTCACGAAGCACTTCTTATGGGCCAGGAAATATTCTGACCTATTAGATTCCTACCAAAGGTCTATGAAAAAATAAGAATCTTAATTTTACCAACAGACAACCTGAGGACATTCAGTAATAATTGTAAAGGTTATGAGTTCTGAAGTAGAACAGATGGCCAAACTGGACATTCTTAAGACTTTCTAATTCAAACTGCCTGGGAAGACAGAGGAGCTGCAATGGATCTACTGAACAAGCTACTCATTGCACTTTATGCTGGATGATAACATCACCACATAGCAAACTTACTGCTGTTGATGGCACTTGTGCTTCCTACAAGGAAAGATCTAGGAGCACCTAAGGCAAAGCTGTTGATTCCAGAAAGCTTGTAGCCTGGCAATAACAATCAATACATTTTAGTGTGAAGTGACAGTTGTCATTTTCCAGTCATTTACTGTGTGCCAGGCAGCTTTCTGCATGCATAACAGAGGCACAGATTCTCCATCTCCCGTCATTTATAAGTGGTGAAGCTTGGATTTCAATAGCCATAGTTTGACTCCAGACCCATGAGCAGCATATTATCTGATAAACTAACGAAAGTGCATACTAGTCGGATCCTTGTTTCCTGACACAGGCTGGTCAGGTAGAAAGCAGGCCTACTTTGCCTCAAAGGTTTGGAGGCTCACAACCCAAGACAGGGCAATCCTAATGTCCTGGTATTTTGCAAGATGTTGGTTGATGGGATTTGTGTAGAAAAATCACAGCATGTTGAGTAAAGAAGGAGAGAAAGCAGTCTAGCCCAATTTGGCTTTTATAAATAATCCTCTTGTGGGGGTATGCCCCAGTGGCCAGAGCACCACCTGTCCGTGGCCCACATTCTAGACACTATGATTTAGGATGAAGCCTCTATACTCCTTAAAATCATCAACTTAGAACTTCTGTGTTAAAATGTTTACATGATTGGGGAGCCAAATTATATGCAAAACAGCGAGCTGGAAGTAATTTTAATGATCAGAGCATGGAACACATGATATGCGTAATAAGAATTCAGCTCTGAGAACTGTCAGTTCATCCCATCCATATTTGTTCGTTGACTACCACATGATGGGTGTGTGATTATCATGTTCTTCGAGCACTTTACACTTTCTCCAGAAGACTTTCTGGGATCTCCCCGACCCCAGATACAGGGGGAAAATGATGATATTAGTGTGGAAACAATCATATTACCCACTTTCCTGTAGCCCTTGACCCTTTGTACCCTAATTAACTAAGTAAGATTATTTTAAAAAAAAAAGACTTTATGGGAAAAAGCCACCAAAAAGATAGAACATAGGAAGAGAAAAATGCAAACCATGATTATTTGGTAACTATCTATTTGCCTTTTATTGTTCAATATGTATATTGAACAATATATCAACTTGAGAGATTTTTTAAAAGGGGAAATCAGGAGAATATTAAAATTAATGAAATATGGTAGTTTTTTTGAATAAACAAATACTATGAAGTAGCCCTCATCTCGGTCCTTCTACATTGTCCATGCTGCCCTGCCTATCCCTAGTGGCAACCCTACAGTTCACTATTCTAGCCCACAGGGGCCCTGCCCAGCAGTCATACCTCCACACATGTATTTTCCTCTGCTGAAGATGTAGCCAAGTATCGTGTATTGGTTACTTCTTCAGCCAGCATTCTCCTAAAGGGCTCCCCTGTACATGCAAACCTAACAGAACATTGATGGTTTTCTATTGTGAAGCAACGCTTGTATTTACCTGATAAAGAGATCCAACTAACAAGCTCATGTAAACATTAGGGGCAGAGGAAATTCTCTCCCTCCCTTTCAACCAACCTCGCTGCCGTTATTTTGTCACCTCTCACATCACCGTCATCTAGTTACTGGAATTAATGCCTAACGTTTTAGTGACTTATATCTTATTACTAGCTCACAGATTACAATTTATCAGTGGAGATAAAGGGATTCTCGTGTTGTGTATGATTTAGTTATGAATAAATATGAAGGTAAAATACATTCAAGATAAATAAAGTTATCTTCAATGTCTGGATATGAAAAATGCCAAGTGTATACTGAAGGCAAGCCAATAATTTATTCTCCAAGCTTTCTATTTCTAAGGAAGCAGTTTTAGTCACTTTGATCTGCAGCAGATGCTTGGAGAAAATTTATATGCTTGTCTTTTTCACATAAGGTAAGGTTTCTAAGAAACAGTTCGAATGTGAGGTCCTAGTTTGGGTTGGCAACTGTTTTTGTGTTCAACACCAAAATTTCATTAGATAAACAGGAATAAATATATCTGGATATAGAGAATCTGGATATAGAGAATCTGGATATAGAGAATCTGGATATAGAGAATCTGGATATAGAGAATCTGGATATAGAGAATCTGGATATAGAGAATCTGGATATAGAGAATCTGGATATAGAGAATCTGGATATAGAGAATCTGCTAAGGTGACACAGGACAGCTCCCCTTGTGGCATCGCTAGGGAGAGTCGGCCAACTGCCCCGTCCGGGAGAAAGGAGCTGGGCTCAGCAGGGAGCCCCTCTAGCGATGAAGGCCATGGAATCTTCCTCATCAGAGCAGGGGCCAGTAAGCAACTCAGTTTTTCCAGGACTTTCAACATTAAAAAAAGTGGAATAAGTCTCTTCTATAAGTTTTTTATAAGCTGTCTTTTATAAGCTGATAAGTTCAAGCAAAACCATAGACACACGCATCTTTTCTGAATCAAGGATCATCGTAACAGGTTATAACCTTGACAGATATATTAAGTCATTTGAATCATAACTTGGCCTGAGTGCCAGGTAACTTGATGTTCACTATTTTCCATGCAAATATACTACCAGGCATGCAGTAAGGGCTCAATTAATGCATGACAGATGGGCCTGGTACAGGAGCCTAGTGGCTAAAGTCCTCACCTTGCACAAGCTGGAATCTCATATGGGCGCCGGTTCTAATCCCATTGGTCCTGCTTCCCATCCAGCTCCTTGCTTGTGGCCTGGGAAAGCGGTTGAGGACGGCCCAAAGCCTTGGGGACCCTAAACCTGTGTGGGAGACCTGGAAGAAATTCCTGGCTCTTGGCTTCGGATTGGCACAGCTCTGGCTGTTGCGGTCACTTGGGGAGTGAATCATCAGACAAAAGATCTTCCTCTCTGTCTCTTCCCCTCTCTGTATATCTGATTTTGCAATAAAAATAAATAAATATTTAAATAAATACATGATGGATGATTGTTAAAGTAAATATTTGACTTAAAGATTTCCTAAAGAAAATTTACAGACTGTCATCTCAATTACACTGTGACTTTGATAGGTGAGATTTTAAAAAAGCTTATCATCCACTCCATGTTAAATTTTATAAGACTTTAAAATATTGTTACATAATTTTTAATCACAGTATCAAATATTATATGCCAAGAATCTAAGAAAACTACATATTGCTATAGATACCACTAATTCCTAATTGCAAACATTTTCTTCCTGATTAATGAAGCACGGGGCTGGGGTTTGGATGTTAGTTGGCATGGTGAAACTCTCCAACATGCCCACGTGTTCAAGGCTCATGTCTCAGGGTAGAGCTGGTGGGGGTGGTGGAACCAGTCAGCGGTGGGCCCTGGTGGAATGTCCTTAGGTCCCAGGGTGTCCTCTGAAGGCAGCTTTGGACAGAAGGTTGTTAAAGACACTGAGTTAGGCTCTGCTGCCTTATCTGCTTCCTGTCTGGTCACATGCTCCCTTCTAATCAGATGCCAAAGTAAGGAAGACTGTTGAATCTTATCACCAAAACTACCAGCTAAATAAATCTTTTCTTCTTCATGGAGTTAGCTATTCAGATAATGAGGTATGATAGTGCAAAGCTGAGGAACACAAATAGGTGCCATCTAGTTTGAATGAATGACTAGCTGAGTATTAGGCCAAAGCATTTTCTTATATAGATTTGGGAACATCATTTTGAATACTTATCTAAAAGGGCAATGCTTGTAACCAGTTGGAAACCTAGTGGCTTTTCCTCATTCATTTAGGAGATAATTTATTTTCTTCCTAGAGCCATGGCCAACTATGCCTACACACCACTTTTTAAGTTAAGTGAGTAATAAAAATTTCTCCCATTTGCTCTCCCACTATTAACTTTCAAACTGATTTTTATCTATTGAGAGGCAGAGAGAACGGCAGTGACACAGAGCTCTGCCAGTGGTTCACTCCCCACTGCCAGCACCAAGCCAGGCCTGGGCGAGGCGGAAGCAGCGAGCTGGAAGCCTACAGCTGTATATCCCTTGGGGGTTGGGATGCTGGTGGTGGTAGTATCTGCTTAAGCCATCACCGGTTGCCTCTCAGACTGCAAATTAGCAGGAATCTAAAATCAGGACTGGAGCCGGGATTACAATACGAGATGCAGCCTTAATTGTTACACCAGACTCTATCCTCTTCACTTCTTATTGTTTTCAAGAGAATGGAGTCTTGCCTTTCGTAAATACTAGTAAATGGATCAAAGAAGCAAATTGCTTGGGGAAATCTGCTCATGGGATCAAGCACAGACTCAATTTTTTCCTGCAATATGAACACACAATATGTATTCAGTAGCATTAACATTATAATAGAATTCAATTTATCCCAATGTACACATTTTATTTCTGAAGAGCCATAAAACAGGTGGACCATCTCCTGCACTTACATAAGAACAGTAGATACACAAGCAAGAAATTCACTGATGAAACTTCTTTTTTATTCTACTATCTCTGAGGACCCTAAACGTGATCACTAACCTTATTCAAAGCAACTATATATTTCAGTGTGAAAAGCTTTTTATTCAAGAAAGCATAATATAAATAAAGGCAAAAACATTTCTTCAAAATCACTTGCTGACTGCAAAATCTCAGGTCCTCTAGATGCTTAGAAAACTAGATATTCAGGTTGTGATAATCTTTTTAAAATTTCACAATAACTTCGGAAGTAAGAGAGGGAGATAGTTGTGTACTAAGTCAGTATTTAGTTATGTAATAATGAAATGTCAGAAAGACCAATCAGTTGTGGAGTAAGAATTGTGAAGGTGCATTGCTTTGGGTAGCAGGAAATGACAAGGGGTTTCTACCTACAGTGCAACCTCTTGGAAGCACAGGTTGAAATTCGTGTAGATGTCAGAAAACTGCACGGGGCACGTGTATCCCAAGTTTTAATACAAACCACAGGAAGACAGAGATTGTATCTGTTTTGCTTGGCAACAATCTTCAGTGTTTTGAACAGCATGAGACACATAGTGGGCACCCAAATAACGGGGTTCCATAGATGCACTCAGTCATCAGCAGCCTTGCCAAGCCCACAAACTCACGCCACAAAGCACTCAGATGGGATCACCCCACCTCTTCCCCACTGTTCTCTTTCTCTCTAATCAAAGACTGTTCTAGCATGGTAGCCTTTCAAATAACTGTATTTTGAAAGAACCAGAGACGTACAGGAAGTTGAACAAGTAGTACGAAGAGTTACTTAACCTGGTTCCCCTCAGTGATGATTTGTACTTGGTAAGAAACTATCAAAGCCAGAAAATAGGCACTGGTTCATAACTTGAACACAGCCCTTATTCCATTTTCACCTGCTGGGGCTCAATTATATGCTTTGGCCCACCCCATCCTCAATTCATATATTGAAATCCTAATCCCTAGTACACCAGAACATGATGTAGAAACAAGACTTGAATTTTTAATTTTTTTTAAAGATTCATTTATTTTTATTGGAAAGGCAGATACACAGATAGGAGAAGAGACAGAGAGGAAGATTTTCTATCCAATCATTCACTCTGCAAGTGGCCATAATGGCTGGAGTTGCGCCAATCTGAAGCTGGGAGCCAGGAGCCTCTTCTGGGTCTCCCACATGGGTGCAGGGTCCCAAGGCTTTGGGCCGTCCTTGATTGCTTTTACCAGCCACAGGCATGGAGCTGGGTAGGAAGCGGGGTCACCAGGATTAGAACTGGTGCTCATATGGGAACCTGGCATGTGCAAGGCAAGGACTTGAGCCATTAGGCCACCATGCTGGGCCCGAATGTTTAAACTTGTGTGTGTGTGTGTGTGTGTGTGAGCGTGCTGTTCACTTTATTTAAAAATTTATTTTAAAATTTTAATTTTAATATTCACATAGTTTACAAAGATGTACAGCCATAATGACCACTGACTATGGTGGGGAGGGTTGAGGCATGGTGGAGGGTGGATGGGACCAATGCTTTCAGTTTTCCTATTTCTCCTATATATGGGGGAGAGAGAGAAAATAGAGAGCTTCCCTCAGCTGCCAAACTGCATCAGCACCTACAGATGAGGGAAGTTCATTTGATGTCTTCTTAGATACCCCTATGTGAAGAAGAATGTTCTGAAGGTATTGCTTGAGTGATTTTGATAGTTCCCAGATTTTTATTCCTGCAAGGTTGAGAAAATCCTTCCAAGGTCCATTGGCTGAAAAGTCCATCCTAGTGCATGCATCCTCCTGCCCAGACTCTTGCTGCCAAAGCTTGGCCAGGAGAGTTGTCCAACCTGTTCCACTCTTCCATTCTCCAACATGCCGCTTGACATCCCCTGCAGGCCCAAATGTGCATCTAGGCATGCTGTCCACTGCACAGACATCAGCAATTGAGGAAGCCTAGTCCCAGTAGATGTGCTCCAAGGTCATACCACAAGTCCTGTCATTTCCCCTGTGGCCAGAGTTCTGAGTCTAGTAGTTCAGTCGGGGAATCCCCCAAGAAACCTAACCTCGGATGACATGACTGCTGTGTGTGCCAGCCAACGTGGGGTATGGTTCAGTCTGTCACTCTCATCAGCCCATGCATACATTAGTAATTGTAGTTGCCTTGTCAGCTTTGTTCACAGCCCCATGTCCTGTGTAAACCAACAAGTACTATGGACCAGTCCAACCCAGCTTGGCACAAACCTGGTCCTTATGCACACCAGCAGGAACTTCAGCCTAGTTGGACTGACTCCTAATAACCTCCACCCATCCCATCCTATCCCCTGTTCCTGTGCATGACAGCATGTGCAACAGGCTAGTCCAGTCTGTCCCATGCCATCTGGCTCTCATATACACCTATGGGTGCTGCAGCTTACCTCAGCCCTTCCCACCCCACAACCTAGTCCACAGTTACGTTGATGGGTGCTGCCACCTGTCCACTCTGGCCTGCCACCAGCCCTGCTTTCATGCCTGTCAGCAGGAAGTGTAGCCCAGCATAAGAGTACCCACAGTTTTCCTGCTAGACCCACTCCCAATCGTGGATCTTGTACCTTTCAGGGATACTGTGGTTCAGTCTGATAGGACTTGTACCCAGTCCTGGCACTCACCAGTGGATGCTGTAATAAAGCCTGGCTGGTCTGCACTTATCGTAACTCTTACATGTGCTAATTCCCCCAAACCCAGCTCTCATATGGGCCAGTGGTTGTTGTAATACTACCCAACTGGGTCTACCCGTAGTGCTAGCTCTCATGCTTACTACTGGGAGCAGTGGCCCAGTGAGGAGCCCCTGGATCTCCCCTATCGGGCTTGCCCAAGCCCTGGGTCTTGCTTGTACTAGTGGGTGCTACAGCCCAGTCTGGCATGGCCTACCTCACCTTGGCCTTTACTGGCAGGTGCTGCAGCCTGGCCCCACCAGGCCTCCCCCAGTCCCAGTGCGTGCTGCTGAGTGCTGCAGCCTAGCCTAGGTAGGCCAGCATCTAGTTCTGATCCTAATGTGAATCGGTGGGTGTTGTGACCCAACCAGACTGGCCCGTACCCTGTCCTGGGTGTCACACCTGCCAGTGGGTGCTGCAGACTGGTCTGGCCTGGCCCACATCCAGACCTGATCCAAAGTATGCCAATGAGTACTGTAGGTAGACCTGGCCTGGACTGCCCCAAATCTTTGCTCCTTTTTTTTTTTTTTTTTTTTTTTGGTGGTGGTGGGGATGATGCCACCATGTAATCCATGAGCCAGCAATGAATTTGATAAGAGAAAACAAATTATTTGGAATAAATAAAACAAATAAAAAAACATCAAAACATGGGATACAGCCAAACAAACAAACAAACAAAAAACAGTATGGATTGGATTCTTGAGGTTACATTTTCATACTGGTTTCCTTATAAAAGAGAGAACATATGGTATTTGTTCTTTTGTGATTGACTCATTTCACTGAGCATAATGGTCTCTAACTGGTATCACCTAGTTTTAAATAGTATAATTTCATTCTTCTTAATAGCTGAATAATATTCCATGGAGTAGATGTACCACAAGTCTTAGCTCTTACACTCAACACTGGGGTTGCATCCTAATGGGGGGTTACCCAAGGTACCCTATCATATCAGCTCCCAGTTGCAAAATCTTGCATGCCCCAGTGGGTGCTTGGCTCAACCTGATATAGTCTGCTTCTAGTCTCAGCATCCACCAGTGGGCAGTGCAGCCTTGTTCTAGAGGCCCACACCTATTTTGGCTCTAATTAGTGGGTGCTATAGTTCAACCCCACCTGGATCACCCCAAGTCAGGTTCTCATGTGGATCAGCGCATACTGCGACCTGGCCCATCCTGTCCCACAGCTACACTGGCTCTTGGGAGCACCAGCAGATGCTGGAGCCTAGCCCATTCTGGCACAGCTCCAGATCTAGCCCATACATGTGCTGAGGGATGCTGAAGCCAGAAACAGGGCTTTTGGAAGATTAATTAAAGTAAACTGAGATCATATGCGTGGTCCCGAATCCTACAAGATTTGGTGTCCACATAGGAGGAAGACACAAGAGTGTAGGATGTCCACATAGGAGGAAGATGGTCAACAGCATGTCAAATAAAGGCCTCAGAGGAAACCAGACCTACACGCCTTAATCTTGGACTTTTAGCTTCCAAAATTGTGAGAAAATACTGTCGTTCAAATTATGGTTTCTGGTGTTTTGCTATAGCAGCCCTGATAAACTGACACATCATGTCTTCTTCACAATTCCACTCAGTGTGTGCATGTCCAGTTCTCTGAAGTTTTATTTCATGTTTTTTTTGGGGGGGTGGTGGGGTAACCACTATATTCAAGACACTAAATTCCTCCATCACTACAAAAGAAAATAGCCTTGCACTATCTGCTTTTATTCACTCCTACTTACCCCCATCCCTATCTCCTGGCAGCGACTCATCTATTCTCCCACACTCCAGTTGCATCGTTTCAAGGAGGTTCTATAAATGGAATCACCCAGCATGAAATCTTCTGAGATCTACCTTTTTCACCAAGCATAATGCTTTTGAGGTCATTGAGGTTGCTGTATGTATCAATAGCTAAATCATCTCCCTGCACCATCACCTAAATATTGATCCTCTATCTTTCACATTGCAGTTGAAGTTTTCCTTTAAAACACAAATCTAATGTTGCCCCTCTTCATAAGCCCCCAACTGGTCTTGGCAATTGAACTCCTTAAGAGTACTCGATCAAGCTCTCCCCTTACTCCAGGCCAAACTCTTTGTGCAGTGGCAGTATCGTAGCCAATGAGGTTTACTGCTAATTGAAAACTTTTTTCAACCAATTCGTCTTGATTTTAACCCTTCTTCACTTCCAGCCCCTATTTATGTAAATAATGAACCGTGTGGATATCTGTGAGATGAAGTAATTATGAGTAGAAAATGAACAAGAATGAATGACACCATCACTTTGTAGCATCATCATTGAGAAGGATTGAAGGTTTCATTCTGTTGCGGGTAAGCGCCTAGTTCTCCCCAACACCTATATGGTCCCTTCTGCCCACCTGTGATGCAGACCTGTCACATCCTAGAACCTGAGAAGGGGTGGTATTGCATTGTTGTGTAACCACTCCTCTTGCAAGCCCCTACACTCTTGGTCATGTGCTTCCATTGCTCTTGCACTCCAACTCTTGGCCTCCATAGCACGTGTTTACTCTCTGGCTTTCCATGGACAAACTCCCAGGACAGGTATCCCCTGGGCATGGCCCCTGTAAGTCTGTATTCCTCACTCTTTGTTCACTGTTTGGGTGGGATAATAGAGATGTTAATGCTAAGATGTTTTGTATTTCTAATTTGTGCACTTTCAAGAGTTCCAGGAGAAATGAGACCTAGTGGCAGTGAATGTGGGCAGAGAAGCCAAACTTACAGCTTTGTAAGTTTGCCCTATAAGTCATACAGCTTATTCGTTGTATGACTGTTAGGATCACTTACATTGCTGGGGAAGCTGGGACATAGGTCTTCAGTTTAACAGATGGACTTCAGGGTAATGACCATTTGTTCCTCTCGGAGTTTCAGTTCAGATTGTATTGCCATATGGACTTGTCATTTGTTAATTTCTAGTGGGCCCTATTATCACCAAGCTTGGTTAATAAAGACTCCTTAATATACCCTAGACTTGTCTGGCATGATCTTGCTTGCACCCTGCAATGATTCTTGTTGGAAAGTGATGATGTTTTCCACGACGAGTCAGCCAGCACCATGTACAGAAAAAACAGCTATCTGAGTGCCAGCTGCAGCCCTCTCTCTCCAGAGCTGGGACTTTGAGCAAATTCCTTAAACTAGACTTAGCCTTGTACCCTTGAAAAAAACTGTAATAGGTCTGTGAGGGATAAGGCGACAGTGTCATCCAGCAGAGCCCAGGCACATTGTGCACATTTTATATATTTGTGAAAATCACTGTGAGAAATGCAAAGTAGCACACACATATTAATTAGGGAGGTTACTTGGAGGCAGGAAACAAATAGTATTTGATTAGTTCCGTTTTTTTCTCTCCCCAAAATTACTCATCGCAACTCATGCAGACTAGGCTAACTTTCTGTATCCACTAGTGCCTGCCTAAGCCAGAGTAGGAGCAAGCTGGTTGGGCTCTGCTGCAGCATTAGCTGCCAAGTGCTGGGACAGGCGGCAAGCCCTGTGAAGCCAGACTGCAGAACCTCCTGGAGAAACTAGGAGTGAACCCAGTAGGGAAACCATAGGCACCTCTCTGATGGGCTGTAACTTCCACTGGTGAGCATGAGAACCAGGGCTGGGGGTGGGCCTGGCTAGACAGGTGGTGGCACCTGCTGGCATGAGTGCGGACTAGACAGTGCCATCAGTTGGTTCAGTTAGGCTTCAGTACCTATTGCTGTGTATGACAGCTGAATGGGATATGGGACAGACTGGACCAATCTGCTGTATATACTAACAAGCACAGGAACCAGGTCTGGAGTAGGGCTGGTAAGGGTTATCAGAGGTTGCTCTGAGTAGACAATAGTTCCCACTGGTGTATATGAGGGCCAAGTGTGTAGTGGGCTGCGTTGATCTGGGCCACAGCATTCATTGGTTTACATAAAACATGAAGCTAGAGACAGAACTGACCCAGCAATTGCAACTAGCAGTGTGTGCATAGGCTGGTGAGGCTGACGGACTGAGCTGGACCATATACTGACAAGCACACACAAGAGTCAGATTTGGGATCACATCAGACAGGTTTTCCTTGGGGATCCATCCCCTCAACTGAACCACTATACTCCAAGCTCCAACCATGGGGAGAATTGCAGGATCTGTGGACTGACCATGGAGTGCATGTATCAGCACTGGGCCTCTTCGGTGGAAAAGATGGAGCAGTAGATGGCATACGCAATTGCACATGGAGGAATACAGCAGTCCATTGGGGCCTGCAGAGGACATCTGGTGCTATATCAGAGGAAGGAGGACAGAACGAATTGGACAACTATCTCAGCCAAGCATTGACAGAACATATCTGGGTGAATGGAGACTCTAAGGTGGACTATGTCAGTCAGCGCACCTTGGAAGTATTTCCTCATCCTTGGAGTGACGAGACTGATAGCATCTCAGAACCTTTGGAACCACCTGAGCAGAACCTTGAGAGCATGCTGTACTTTGGGAACCTTGCAGATGACATTGGCTGGCCATTCCCCATTCGCGGTACTGAGGTGGTTGGGAGGTTGGGTGTGGCTTCTCCCCCTACTTACCCATACCCCCCAGATACAGGAAGGAAGAGAAAATTTGGAAACAGTGATCTTACTCACTTTCCCCTATTCCTCAACTCCTCCTACTCTAATTAACTATGTAACATCATCAAAACGAAAATTTTAAAAATGGATTGTCAAGATTCAATGCAATCACATCATTTTTTAAAAGATTTATTCGTATTTATTGTAAAGTCAGATATACAGAGAGGAGGAGAGACTGCTTTCCCAGGCCACAAGCAGGGAGCTGGATGGGAAGTGGAGCTGTCGGGATTAGAACTGGCGCCCATATGGGATCCCAGGCGCGTTCAAGGCGAGGACCTTAGCTGCTAGGCCACGCCACCGGGCCCTATAATCATATCATTTTTATTCAACAATATTTATGTCACCTTGCTTCTCAATCAATATCTGTAAGATAGCAATCTTTCTGGTATTACCTTCTTAGTTTTGATATTAGTTCCCAACACTGTGTGGAAATTAAACTGACTTGTATTGAAGGCAAAGAAAAACAAAGTTCAACCTCAAAAAATGAATATTCAGCATGTACTTAAATAAAAGTAAACAGCTCTCCAGCAAAGATCACAGAAATAAAATGCACTGCAACAAGCCAAGTTTCTTATAAGGTAGGGAGCAGTGTGATGCCTAAATTCATGTTAAGGAACGGATGCTACTGCCAGTTGCCAGTTGCTCCAATTATCCCATTTACATATTCTAAATGCAGTAGAACCTCATCTGTCAGGGGCCATGAAAAACAAAAAATAACCTTTTCCATGCTCTAGTTCTCCAGCAATATAAAACATGATTTAATGCAAAAAGCCCACATATAATACAAAAATCATTTAATGCAGAGAAATAAAGTGAAAGAGGGGTGAACCAACGGAGGAGAAAATAGTAATCCACAGAGAAAATAGATGCATATAAAACAACGTCATTCAGGGTGGGGTCCACCAACGAGCACTCGATGGCATGGCAACAGTGGCCAAGGTTGCTCCTTTCTCTCGGTTTCCTGGAGGGCAATATGCATACTTTCACCAGCACACTTGTTACATCCAATCCTATGAACTTTCATTGGGCAATAATGCTCTGTACATGCAAAAGAAGAGGGAAGAAAGATAACTGCCCCCTGGCAGGCAGATTCTCCCCTTGTGCTATTCACATGTTGTGTGATTCCCTCTCCTTGGGTGAGTGGTACCTGTACTTGCTGCTGTCTCACAGCATATGGCTATGTTTGTGGACATGTGCATACGAGTATGTTGCACAGAACTGTGACATCCCTCTGGCTATGGCATTCCCCATTCTGGTTGCCAGGCAACATAGAGAGCCATGACACAAGGAGCTGAACCCAACAACCAATGAGGAACTGAAGATCTCAGTTTGCCAACAATAAAACTTTGCCACCATTGGTGTGAAATTGGAAACAGCTTCTTCCCCAGTCAAGATGTTAAATGAGATCCTAGCCCAGGGTGGCTTACAAGGCCATCAGCTGTCCTGTGCCTGCATGCCTGGTCCACAGAAATTCTGAGATAGTATGAAGGTACTTCAATATTTCAGGAAATGAACCCGGGGCAGTAGCCTAGTGGCTGCAGTCCTTGTCTTGAATGTGCCAAGATGTCACAAAGGTATCGGTTCATCCTGGTTGCTGCACTTCCCATCCAGCTCCCTGCTTGTGGCCTGGGAAAGCAGTAGAGGATGGTCTAAAGCCTTGGAACCCTGCACCTGCATGGGAGACTTGGAAGAAGCTTCTGGCTCCTGGTTTCGGATCGGCTTAGCCCTGGGCACTGCAGCCACTTGGGGAGTGAATCAGCAGATGGAAGATCTTTCTCTTTATCTCTCCTGCTCTCTGCAAATCTGACTTTGCAATAAAAATAAACAAATCTTTTAAAAATCATGAAAATCGAATTAAAAGATATTTATTTTAGCACAAAAATTTTGAAATCCACACTTTTTTAATAAAATGCATTCTTGACAATCTGTGACATCCCTTCATCATTGCATATCATCATTCACCAGTAAATCATAGAAATCCTACCTTCCCACACTACTAACAATGTGTGATTTATTTTTTTATATTTAATCTATTTTTATGCAAAAGATGAATTCATAGAGAGAAGAGGAGACAGAGAGGAAAATATCTTCTTTCCTCTGGTTCACTCCCCAAATGGCTGCAATGGTCAGAGCTGAGCTGATCCAAAGCCAGCAGCCAGGAGTTCCTTCCAGATCTCCCGTGCAAGTGAAGGGTCCCAAGGTTTTGGGCCATCCTCTATCCCTTTTGAAAGTCATAAGTAGGGAGCTGGATGGGAAGCGGAGCAGTCGGGACACAACCTAGCACCCATCTGGGATTCTGGCACTTGAAACTGGAGGATTAGCTTGTTGAGCCATGGCTCCAGTCGCAACATGCGACTTCTAATCTGGACATTAGTGCGTGGCTTCCTCAACTTTATTTTTATGGGGCATCTCAAAACACGTAATGGTTTCCTGAGTTGACGTGGCAGGTGGGGCTGTCCTTTTGTCTACTGATAAGATGTTAGCAGCACTCACCATCATCCAGTTGTAATAAACAAAGAAAAACATTTCTGATGGCCTGGTGTGATAGCCTACTGGCTAAATCCTCACCTTGCATCCACTAGGATCTCATATGGGCTCCGCTTCATATTCTAGCTGCTCTACTTCCCATCCAGCTCCGTATAACTTCATGGGTGGCATGCATAACAACTTCACAGTATGTGATTGCAAAGTATGTAATTCAAAGCACCTCAACTTCAAACTTGACTGAGGTCCAGGAGGAGGGATTTGGAAGAGAGCAAGAGAAAGTGTGGATGCCCCACTTCTTCTGAATTCTGCAGGCTCTCGCTCACTACAAGACATCCGCCTGCAGGGATGTCCAAATGTCTCTCATTTGAGTCTTAAAATGAAACTTCTCGCATCATCACCACTCCATTCGATGATCACAAATGATCACCTTTCACATAGACCTACCTCCAAGATGTGCTTTCAAGTTAAACATTTGAGCAACAAAGACCAAGACGGAGTTCAGGCTGCTGGCTTCAGCCTGCCCCAGGCCTAGCTGGCTGCTATGGCCCTTTGGGGCAAGTGAATTAGTAGACAGAAGATCTCTGTATCCTATCTCTTCCTTTCTCTTTCTCTCTGTAATTCTGCCAAATAAATAAATATTTCCAAAAAATATACAACACCTCATCTAATATTTGTCACTTCTTTTGTGTATTATTTTTCATTCAGTTAGCAAATGTTTACTGTATCACAATCTGATGCTGGCATTTGATGGAGGACACAGATAAGAAACGCATGACACAAGCAAAAATGCTTCTGTCCTGGGGAGGCACATAACAAATAAGAGAAGCAAAATAACTGTTCATGAGAGAGCAGTAACAGCAAAGAAGAAAACTCTGTAATTTCATTGAGTGATAAAGGCAGGCCTAACTGACAGGAGGGAGCAGAGAGTAGGGATGATCACCCAGGGAGAAGAACAGCAAGAAAAAGATCAAGGCTGCATGGCCTAACAGTTGTATGGAAACAGAGTTCACATATCGTTCAATTCAGAGACGTAACGTGTGTAACACATGGTTTTCAATGCATCCCCAGGACTGTGGATCTAACGCGATACAGGAAAGGGCACTATCCGCACCTGACAAGAAAACCCTTTACCTGCTGCTTCCTGAGACTCACTTGCTCGTGTCTGATACACTGAAGAACGACCTTTCTAGGGAGATGGCAGCTCAGCGTTTCTGACAATACTTGGTGCTGAGGCTGAGTTTCAGTTCTGCTTCCAGCTCCTGCCTCCTCCTATGTAACCCTCAGAAGCAGCAGGTCCTACAGCAAGCATTCTGGACCGCGCTATCCAGGCTCAGGTCCTACAGCAAGCATTCTGGACTGCGCTATCCAGGCTGACGGCCCTGATGGAGCTCCTGACTCCTAGCTTCAGCTTGGTCCAGCCTGGGCTGTCACACATATTTGGGAAGGGAATCAGCAGATGGGAGACTTTCGTCTATGCTTCTTTCCCACGGACTTTCAAATATATACATATAAGATGAATTTAAAGACAAATGGATCTCGGATGACCGGCATTGGTACCTCGAGGACTAGCAGCATTAATGGGGCAAAGATACACCCAGGTTTCAAAAGCATGAGTGAGCACCTGCAGACAAAATGGAGGCCAAACCACAATGGCAGGTTACAGCGGTACCAGCTAGTCCTTTAAATGACCTGTTCATTAAGCACTCTTTCAACCAAATGAGATATTAAAGCTTTGCCTAATGTCTACAAACAGAAAAGAGTTCTGTTTTAGGAATTTTAAGTTAGCCTTGCATCACAGAAAAGATGTAAAAAAGCATAGCTTAGAGCATACCATAATTTATTTAATAGAGTTAAAAGATAATAGGTGCATACGAATACTAGTAATAGAATAGGCAGTGTGCACCGTAAAATGCATTCCAACCACTGATTGTTCTGGAGACAGATTCTGCCAAACAGGAAATTGCAACTTCTTTCCTGGGGATCAGAAAAGGTCTGGGTGAGACATGTAGAGTAGGAAATGACCTACTGAACATGTTATTGTTTGGGGATACATGGCATTAGCGATCAGAGAAACAGGAGGGAAGATAACTCTTGGATTTCAAAGAATCAGAACTACAATCTAAAATTTGCTGTCACTAAAAAGAAAACAATAAAAAGAGCCACAGATTCTTACTGAACATCTTAATCACTATATGGCTCCCATTTTTCCAGAACATTTATAAATCAAAGACATATTTTACTTCCTGGCAAAAAAGAAGAAAGTACACTTAAGAAAATATGTGAGAAAATATATATGTTTTTTTTGAACTTTTGCATGTCCTAACTTTTAGCTATCCTGAATTAATCATAAAAATGTAGGGTTAATAGAAAGATATGATAAAGTCTTAGAGATAACCCAGAGCTGTAAGGAATAACATATTGAGGAAATATTACAACTTCTTCTCTATATTTCATTTAAGTGAGCACTAGGAAATACTGTAAAAGAAATCTATGTATTTATATAAAGCGGAGCCTGCTGGGGCCATTTGTGGAGGAGATAAAAAGGATACAGCCACGTAATCTCAGAATGGCCTCAACGGCCAAGGTATTACTGCCACTGGAAGTGATAAAAATACAAACTGCATGGGTTTCACCAAGAGTTTATATAATACCACTGGGGAAACACCAAAAACTACAGCCTGAACAACACATGTGTGCCTCATGATCACAACCATAGCTGAGTAGCAGGCAAAGCACTAGAATACATCATAAATACTACTGCCATATGCAAAGGGTGGTTTACATTTCTGGACTGAATTATACAGATTTGCTAAGTAGAAAACAGGGCGGAAAATCGCTGATGTTCAATAGGAGAAAATGCCTTAATTTTCACATTGTTCTATATATACTTTTTTCATTTTTAACATTGTACACTTTGCTTTTTATCCTTAACTTCTTGCTTAAGTGAGAAGTGTGTTTACATTTAATTTTAAGAAAAAAATGTTTTTGACAATACATCATGTTTTTACATCAGTTTTATGCCTTATTTATGTCATGTCACTTATTACTCTACAACTGAATGAAAATCGTTATAAATTAGTCATATGCGGGCCCGGTGGCGTGGTCTAGCAGGTAAAGTCCTCGCCTTGAATGCCCTGGGATCCCATATGGGCGCCGGTTCTAGTCCCAGCAGCTCCACTTCCCATCCGGCTCCCTGCTTGTGGCCTGGGAAAGCAGTGGAGGACAGCCCAAATCTTTGGGACCCTGCACCCGCGTGGGAGACCTGGAAGAGGTTCCAGGTTCCCAGCTTCAGATCGGCGCCCACCGGCCGTTGCGGCTCACTTGGTGAGTGAATCATAGGATGCAAGATCTTCCTCTCTGTCTCTCCTCCTCTCTGTATATCTGACTTTGTAATGAAATAAATAAATCTTTAAAAAAAATAAATTAGTCACATGCATAACTAAAAGATCAACACTTTTTGGCAAGATGCATATTATGAATATTAGGATTTGAAAGTACATCTTTTCTATCCTAACCTCTTACAAAAATTCTAAAAAAATTCAATTGGGATATAATTATACATTTTGAGGTGCATGTTCATGAAGGTAAATTACTACCATCAAAAATACACAACACCTGGAAGCCCCGGCATCCCATATGAATTTGTTTGTGTCCCCACTGCACCACTTCCCATCCAGCTCCCAGCCTGTGGCCTGGGAAAACAGTAGAGGACAGCTCAAAACTTTAGGACCCTATATCCACATGGGAGACCCTAAGAAGGCTCCTGGCTCCTGGCTTTGGCTTGGCTTAGCTCCAGTCGTTGTGGCCATTTGAAGAGCAAGTCGGTGGATGAAAGATCTCTCTCTGCTTTGCCTTCTTTCTGTGGATCATCATTTCCAATAAAAATAAATAAATATTAAGAAAAACCCTCTTCTCAAAGTTTGCTACGGATATTGGATAAATCTACCAGCTAAATGTATTCTGTAAAGATAATGTGTATCCTCAGTACACAAATCTGTTCCTAGACTCCTGAGTTCCTCTTTAAAAGTAGCCTTAATTCATTTGTTTTGTAATTGAGAACATTTCTCACTACATCATTTTAAGAAAACAATACTATCACAACCATTTCGGGGATGGTCATAGGCACAAAAATTAAGTCTCCATTTTGGATGCCAATATGTCACGTTACAGTATTTGGTTGGAATCCTCACCCTGCTGCTTCCCTTCTAACTTCCGGCTAATGCACACCTTGAGGAGACAGTGGTGATGGCTCAAGTGTTTTCGTTCCGGCCATCCCCCTCCCCGTGTGAAACCCAGATTGAGTTCTGGGCTTTGGCTTTGGTCTGGAGCCCAGCCTTGGCTGTGCTGTTACATGGGGAGGAACTAGTGGAGGGAAATCTCTTTCTGCCTGTCTCTCCATCTCTGCTTTTCAAATGAAACAAAAATAAAAAGGGAAGACACTAGCAACCCTTAGAGGTATTGCAAGTTCTGTCTGACTCCTCAGTTGGAACTTCTTCATCAACACAGAGAAATTGTTTCATTTCACCCCCTGCTACCTGTGTAAGCATATGCCCATACCCCACCTCCTGAGTGTCTTCCCACTGGCTTGCCTTCTCGACGGTCTGCTTTTCCTTTGTACAACGCCTTCCCCCTCTTTAATGCTTTAACATACTATTAGGTTGATATAATATACTAGATGTAGGACAAGCTACTCCAAATGGCAGCTGAGCCTTTGAGGCAACAGAAACTGGAAAGAACCCCCTACACTGACCACCCTGAATAGGGCTCAGAAACACAGTCTGTGTTCCCCTTAAATAGAATTCAAAATCCCCACTGCAGGAGAGTTCCTGCCTCCTGTCCCTAGGAAAGAAGTGTCACACACGGGCTGGCACCTCAAAGAAGAAAATTTCAACAAGTCTTCTGTAATTCTCCCTAGATTATTACTGCTGGGTCATATCCAGGGGATCCAATGCTGGTTCTACCCTTCATCAGCTGCAGCATGAAATAATGTGTGTTCCCTTCCTTGGGTCTTCATTTCTGAACCTTCTTGTGTCACTTAAAAGTTACAGTAAACAAGTTGGAATGCCTTTTTCTTGTTCATCTGTCTTTTGCTTTTTCTCCGTTTTCATTTATTCAATCAATTTGAAAAGAGACTCAGAGAGCATTCTCATCCACCAATTCGCTCACTCCCCAGTCGCTCTTAACAGCTGGGGCTGGGACTGGATGAAGTCAGGAGCTAAGAACCCAGATCTCCCACGCGGGTGGCGGCTACCCAACTATGAAACCATTATCTGTGGCCTCCCAGGTTTGCATTAGAAGGACGCTAGAGCTCCAATATGAAATGCAGGCATCCCGAGTGGAGGTTTAACAGCTGTGCCAAATGTTTGCCGTGAGTAAGAAATCGTTCCTCCTCTATAATCCTGCCCCAAACCCTGACTTTAGCTGTACATTTTGTTGGGTTTAATCTACTTAGTGGTCATGGGAATTTTTCTATTTTTCTTAGGATACTTATTTCTAACAACATAGATATGGGCTGGCAAAACAATCCCTTTTCTACTTTTTAGAACCACTTAAAGAAACACAATTTGAAGGGAAAGTACACAACAATTTCTTCTGTAATTTCCTTCCAACCACGTCAATATAATCCCGATAGTCTATGCATAATCTTCACAGTGCTTACAATTGACTCCTGCAGAACACGGCTAAGTTCCCTGAGCTTCCAAGGAGCAGAAAGGGGTTTTTCTTTTGTCCTGTTTAATTTGTTATTTAACAAGCAAGTGGAAAATTGATCGATGGGACACTACCTTTAATCTCTGAAATAGAATTACAACAGACATGAGAAAATAACCTTGCCTCAAAGAGGGCTTGGGGTGGGTGGGAAGTTGCTCTGGGAGAGCTACATTTTAGTGACTGCCAGAAGGTACTAGGAGCCTTCGGTGAGAACAAGGATTGTCTGTGGAGCTCCTTAATTACCAGGTTACAGATACTTACAGGCATTTTGAAGTCAGAAGGTTTTCCAGCCTCTGCATTGACGGGAAGAAAGAGAATGAATCTGTTTTGGGGCTGGTCCTTCTAGTACCAGGGTTTCTATTAATGCATGCCTGGATCAGGCAGTCCAAGTGTGGAGCAGCTAGTTGTTGTCAATAAGCATGGCAGGTTGTCCTGGACAAAGTTGCTGTGGAAGCTTATGGCAAAAGGGATGAAGGTAAAAACACAGGGTTTCTAATGCCACCAGCAAGTTCACCAACGTTACCAAAGGACTGTGGCTCATCTCCCTTTCTTGCTGCCCTTCTGCTTGCCACACAAGGTTGACAGAATGCTCCACCTTCACTTAAACTTAATTGGAAGGTGATGTGGTATGAATTGCGGGCATCCCAAGGGAGGTTTAACAGCTGTGCCAAATGCTTGCCATGAGTGAGAAATCTTTCCTTCTCTGTATTCCTGCCAAAAACCTGACAGCTACAGAGGTCTGTGTGAGTTGCAAGTTTTTGCAGGCCTCTATTGAAATGCTATACCTCTACATGGGGGAGCATACATCATGCAAATATGGAATTTATGGAGTTACCATGAAATTCCCAGGTGGCTTCATACTTGCAGATCCATCACCTGCTGCTTCATAAAAGGCCAACAGGGGGCGTGCTCTCTGTCTAGATCTCTCTTGCTTCGTGCCATGGCTAGGGTGCTAACCAGGTGCTTCTCTCCCTTCTGGCTCTCTGTCCCCTCCTCCCTTCAGGTAATATTGTGGCCTACTCATGATGAGTGTTGCTGTGTGTGGGAAAATCCATGTTCATTAGTGTGCGTTAACTTTCTCACCTTGTTGATACCTTTTATTATCACTTTGCATACCTTGCATGTACCTCTACTTAGGTATCTTATTGTCAGACAAGAGCCTGGAGTAAGTTAAGGCTTTGTCCACACCCAAGGAACTCCTGGGTGCTTAACATTTGTCACAGCGCGCCAGGGAAAAGAAGAGAAAGGGAGACCAGGAGATAGCTCCACTTGTACTTGGAGAATCAAAATGTCATCGCATTCATGACAGTTAAATGCGAAGGCTGCAAACATCTTTTAGGGACAGAGAGGGTGCTATTGTGAAAGCCAAAGCTGCTTTTGGGAGGTGACTGTGAAGCCCACACAGAGGTGTGCACTGTATTCCAGGATATGTATAGAGCAAACATCAATGCATTCCAGTTACAGAAAAATATGCATCACTCACTTTTCCAGGAAACACAAATATCCCTCTTTGGATAATGCAAAAACCCCGTGGAATTACATCACCAATCCATTCTCCAACATGTGCCAAAGGTGCAGATTCTTCCTTACCCATTTCCTGAAGGGAAATCAAGAATGGATGACACCAAAGACTGCCCCATAGGCCTTATCAGTCCAGCTTCTTCCCTGGCTTAACCATTTAGGAAACAGAGGCACCTAGCTGAGGCCAGCCAAGCAAGTGGGGGCTGCAGACTGAGCCCTCGGAGCACCTGTTTTGCAAGACAAGCTTGCCACCTTCAGTACGAGCAGAGGAGACAGTTTCAAAGAAATTTTACTTTGCATGAAGTTCAGAACTGTTCCTATTAAGTGAAACTGCCAGCTGAATGAAATATTGAGCTATTTTTAGGAGTCAAAGTGATGTGTGTGGAGCAAAGAAGGGCTAGAAGGGCAAAGTAGGCATAGGGCATGGTGAGAATAAAGCTGCTTCAGGATTGAATTCCGAATCCACCTTATTTAATGTGCTTATTTACAACGAAGTTGGTTATTTCAGTGCACTGAAATGCTGAGCCACCTCCTTCCAGACAGATACTATTTTAGAAATCCAGTCCGGTTCATACTCCCACAGGCTGCCAGTGGGTGGGAAGGTAAAAAGCCTCAACATCTTCAAAGCTACTGTGAGAACTGGAGGATTCTTTTCTTTGAAGGTACCTCTGTAACTGCATGTCCGTGGTGGTGCGGGCAACAGCTCACTGCTGAGAGCTACAGTGGTGAGTCGGCCAGAGACCTCAGATACTTCTCTTGTCCAGGGAAAATCGACTAAGGAAATAGCAATTTTATTCTTAAAATCATGAACTGAGATCACAGCTTATGCTACATTTTACACCATCCTCAGCATGAGATGAGTGAAACACTTGGCAAATTACAAACGTGCATATGTAGCTGAGAGCTTACGTATTTTGTCCATATTTTCTAAATTTTGTCCGTGTTTGGGAAATACATATCCTGTATTTTAAAAAGAGCTCCCAAGGTCCTGCATTAGCATTGAAATGAATCAGCCCTTTAGAGCAAAGCAACAAGAATATGACAGTGTCTGGACCCTCCTCAACAAAACAATAACGAAACAACAGAATGCGATCAACTAAGACATTTGATCTGTGCTCTGTGGATAGTTTTCGGAGCACCATAGGTTTGCGATTTCACCAGCTTTCCCGCATTGCTCTTTCATGAGTCTCTGTGGGCACTGCTGAGAGAACTCTTACCTGTTCAGTAAACGGCACATTTCTCCCCCGCCCCCGACTGCCGGTTCAGCACCAGATTCAAAAGAAGTTCTTGTGGAAATTTCCATCATTTGCTCCAGTTTCTGCAGGGGACCTTGCTTTACTTGTTGTTTCAGCCGTACAGTTATTCTAACCACACATAAAGGGAATCACAGATCAAACCGTAGACTCGTGACAGCCAGCGTTACTGCAGTTTCCTCACGTGTTTGGCAGTCAGTGACTGTCACAATAACGTCTAAAAGCAAGGCACTCAGGTGAGTTCAGCTTTCCCTAAGCACCTGATAGTCTGGGGCTTTGACATGTTAACAATCAAATGTAAAACAGGGAGAAACCAGAGGTTTTGTTCCGCACACTGATACTTACTAAGGACATTGAAAGAGCTTTCATGCCAGGACTCACTTTCTTGCAGCTCGATTTCAGCAGGGAAACAGTAACTGAATTGGGGAAGTTACCTCTGCTGATCAATAATCCATACTTGCTTCTAATTCATTGCTTAACTGGAATGAAGATAAGGCAATCGTTAAGGGGGAAACTGGTTTGAAATGATCCCAACGGATTTTTATCCAGTTTTTAAAGGAAAGGGCTGGCACTGTGGCCAGCAAGTGAAGGGACTGCTTGCTCAGTGGTGAGCCAGCTCCCTGCTCACTTGCCTGGGAAAGCAGCAGCAGAAGGTACAATTACTTGGATCCCTGCCAGTCCTGTGGGTGACCAGGCTCAACTTCCAGGCTCATTACTTCCACCTGGCCCAGCCCCTGCTGCTGTGGCCATCTGGGAAGTGAACCAGTGGATGGCAGGTCACTCTCAGCCTCCCGCCTCCTCTCTACTGCTCTTTAAAAAAAAAAAAAAAAAAAATCAATACATCTTTAAAAAAATGCACAAATAAAATTGAGAGCTTTTTTTCCCCACGATGTAACTGAAATTCCAAAGATGAGCTGCGTAAGTGAGTGCATCTGTTCCCATGGCAGCATCGTGAACATCACCTTCCACTTAAATTTACCCAGGCTATTTTCAAGAGGCTGATGACAAACTAATTACTGCTATTCCATACATACTCCACAGACGTTGGTCTGTTTAGGTTTTCTCTTTACTCCCTTGCAAGTTAGACATGCAGTATAATCACTGGTGACCAGATCTCCCCTGGGAGGACTGCACTACAGGATTTTATTCCAAACACCTGTACAAGCATAACTGCAATATTATCTAACAAGTGAACATTTTCTACAACTGTGCCTGATAAACAGTGAGGCAACTCTTGCTTGAGTTTAAACTCGTCTAGCTGTGCGCATGAGCTGCCAGTGAACTGCTGATCCTTCTGCTGCTCACCAGTGACTGCCCTGAAACCACCCCAAATTCCTACCGTGACTAATACGACACACTCGTAAGGTTTGTTTGTTTGTTTTGCTATTTTACACTTAAGCGAAAAACTATATTGTGTGTATATGTGAGTGTGCCTGTGGCTTGCCAGTTACCAAGATATGCTTCAACTTTTTCACATCTCCAAGACGCAGAAGGTGGTAACTGAGAACGAACGAGCCTCAGACAGCAAGCACAACCTTCCCTGGGACGCCTGCATCTCTCCACGGCACTGAGCTCAGTACGCAAGAGGAGCTTGCTGGTTACACAGCCCCACTGTTACACCTTCAGAGGGGAGTCACAAAGCACTGAGGTGGTGCTGTTGGACTGTCAACCCTGGTGTCTGAACTCCAACTCCAACGTTCCTTCCCTTACATCACAGTTTCCCTGATCTAGCAAAGCAGCATCACTTTGAGTTCAATGTGACTTAAAAACGAGTCCTCTTTCTCTCTCACCATCCCAAAGAAGAACTAAAGCCAAAATGCATGGTTCGGATCCACTCTTTGGATGAGAACCGTGGGCCCAGCTCTGGTGCTCAGAAATGCTTATTTCACTTCTGCCAACATCAAAATCACCTGGGAAGCTTCAATGAACACATGTCTGAGGAAGTTCCAAAGGATTCTGGGTTTATCAGCCTGGGATGGATACCTTGAATTTGAAATTCTCACAGGACCCACAGAGGAGATTCATGCTGCTAACACAGGGATTACACTGTGGAATGCAGTGCAATGGAGGGTAAGACCACTGAGTAGTGATTACCGACTCAACTGCCAAGGGTGGCGGTGGCAGGCAGCACTGGCACAATATTAACAAGGCATCTGTAATAACGGAGTTCCACAGGTTTTGTCCACTGTTCATGCACTGCTAGGATACCAACATCCAATCTCAGGCCTGTCTACTTCTCTGGCAACCTACTTCTGACAGCATCAGTACAAAGCTCCAGTTACGAAGTGGGCCAGGCCCATGGAAACATCTGCCTGTGAGCTGGCTACTCATGATTCCAGCTCTGCCCTGTCATTTCGATCCACATACAGACTGTAATTTGAGTATCTTCTTCCCAATGTGATGCTGCTCTAAATAAGCCAATCTGTTCCGACTTTCCTGATTTTAAAAATAGACAGACACATACATAAAACAGTAAGCTCCCGAGGCCCAGGGAAACCAAGCAGGCTGGTCACTCCATTTTGCCAGTCCCTTATGCAAAGGGACAGTCTCAGTGCCCTCACCTTGAATCCTGGCTGTTTCTAGTGATGGCTGAGAAGAGAGTAATGCTCCTGCAGCCGGCTGTATACTCTAGTCTTGGCACAACAGGCTGCATCCCTTCTACTCAGAAGGGTTAGTTTCAGATAGTCCCTGTTGGGAACTCTCAACTATGTTGACAGAAGTGAACTACACCTGGAAAACCCCACACAGCTGGGTGTTTCAGTCGTCGGTCTCCCAGAGAGCTGTCCTGCAAGAAATCTGGCTTCCACAAGAGAAGAGACTGGGAAGCAGCTTCTGGTATATGTCATCCCACTCTTAGCATCCTCCAGTCCTCAGGTCTTCTCAATTGAAACCACAGACATGGTGGAGTAAGAGAAAATCAATCCCACCATGCCCTAATCAGTCACTGGCCCTGAGATGCGTGAGTAGCATGCCATGGCAGTTTCTACTACCAACAGATCATTGCAGCCCCGTATAATCCAAATGATAACACCCTTATTTTAATTTTGACTTTGCTTTATCAAAATAGTTGCTCCAGCATGCTGTTTTTCTGCTCAATTTAATCTTCCAATCCTTTATTCCTTGATTTAATAAAACTTTCTAATCTGTCAGAATTCTATTCTAAACACTTACAAGCACTAACTACTCAACAGTCATTAGCCTAAATCAATAACTTATGATTTCATTTAGTCCTTGCAACATTCTGTGAAACTACTGCTCCATTTGTCCCAGGTCCAAGCACTGGGATTTGAATTCAAATAAGCGCCTGAGTCCAAAGTCATTATTATTTTTTTAATAATCATAAAACACTCTCCTCTCTCACCTTTCCCTGGTCAATCCCTGCTATTTGGGAAGCTGCTTTTCCAAGTTATAAAGCTACAATAATCTGGTTTTGGATGTTAGTAACTGAAAATTTTTAAGTTGACTTTTATGTTTTTTAAAAATGAGAACACAAATACTCTGCTACACCTACACTACTTCTAAAGTGTGTCCACTGGAACAGGACAGCACCCTGCATCCTCATTTTATTGGAAAGTAGAATTTCGTATTTCACATATCAGAAATATCTCCCAGTTTGATGCTAAATCATGAGTCATTGAGCACAGTAAGATGTACAGATTCAAATGGGGTGGTTTACATCCTGGCTCTGGCACTTTCTATTGCTGGCTAAATTTCTTTTACTGAGATGCAGTTTTCTTATTTATAATAGAAGGATCATGCTAATAAAAAAAAACCTGATCTCATAACGGCTTAGCCACAGCAATCGGCGGGTTGGGGGTGTAGCACAGATGAGCTGAGTAGATGAGGACATTTGTAGAATGTTGGCAGCAACAAAAGGACCCAGATACTGGCATTGGTACCATGTCTTGATGCCAGCAACATGAGCACCTCTACCCCACCCAGATGCAGAGAGATAAAAGGATTAGTTGGCAGCTGCTATTACCCTGTTTCTGCTGGCAGACAAATTTGTTCATCTTCCCATCAGCAATGCAAATATTTCTGCGCTTCCTTCCAGTTCTTGGACAATGCTAGGAAGCAAAGGAACCTACATTTACCTCCAAATTATCAAGGGAAGAAATCAAAAGGGGAAAAGAAGATGGCACCATCCCTCAGGTGAGTTATCCTAAGCCAGCTACAGAAAGAGAAAACCAAGTAACACAAATGCATGTGCACACTCCTAATATAATTTTTTTTCTTGGCTTTCAGTTGCATGTCAGAAATCACCTGGCAGGCTTTCAGCATGCACAGGTAGCCCCAGGTTGGTCCTCGTGCAGGTGGTGCACTATGCATTGAAAAGTACAAAGAGCATCCCGTGAGCTTGGAAGTGCTCACAGCATACAGCAAAAACTTACCACACCATACTGTTAACATGTATGATAAAATGTTATGAGAGGTAGGCACTCAAAATTGCGGTTAGCATACCTCTGCGACTTTCCTGTTCCACACTGGAGAGCCTGGGTTTGAGTCCTGGCTTCACTTCCGGTTCCGGTTTCTTACTTGTGTGCACTCTGGGAGGAGGCAGGTAATATCAGTTACCTGGGCCTCTGCCACTCACATGGGATACCTACAATGAGTTTCTGATTCCCAGCTTTGGCGTGGCTCATCTCAGGCTATTGTAATTGAGTATGCATTAGCAGATTATCTCTCTGACTCTGCACTTCAAAAAATAATAATAATGATAACAATAAAAAGCTAGAGTGAATAATATAATGATATGGGAATTTTCATTACAATATAGGATTTGTCTTACTTAACAAATGCCTTTTATTGGTATCTATCCCTTTAACTCTGGTGGTCCCCTAGCCATATCTTACCCATATTTTTTCTTTATCAATCCAGAAGGATGATTGTGCTAATAGCCACCATTATAGACACTACTCTGTATGTTGACAATAAAACATTCTTATTTTGAGGCTGGACTTCTTTCTAGACAAAGGGCTACAAAATGAAAGGTCACAAGCCAAACCTGACCCAATGTCAGTTTTTGTATTCCTCACACCTGCAAATGGTGCCTCACCTCCCATTTAATAACAGTTGAGAAAGCAAAAACACATGTGAAAATTACGTGAAATCCCAATTTCAACTGGAACATGATTATGCTTGTTGGTTCCATATTATCTACAGCTGCCTCCAAGTTACGTCTGTAACTTGGCCATTGAGTCACAATGGAGACATTCCTGCCTGCCAAGATTAAAGTGCTCCTACCTGGTCCTTCATAGCAAAGGCCTACACGGTCCTACTTCACAACACTAATTAGTGTCATTTAGGAATGCTACCTCTGTCCACCAGAGGTAACTCAAACTCCGTGTCCCAACACTTCATTCATTACCTTTGCACATGAGCCAACACTGATGTCCTTAATGAAACATTATTGGTAATCTCTTCTTCATTCCACTGTTGATCAATGATCACTGCACAAAGACCTCAACCAAGTTTCTCACATTTGACTAAACTTTAATGCAGACTTGTCACATGAACTTGAAAAGACAGGTTTGATACCTGTCACAGCTATTTAGAGTCTTACACACTAAAAATATTTTCTCAACTTCCTGCCCTGTTACACTTGATGATTCTTATAACATCTACGTAAATTGTTTAATTACAGTAGAAGAAATGAACAGTGGATGGTTGACATAAAAGCCTGCAAGATATTTTAATAGCCAAGCAACTTCATCTTCCCTGATAAAGAGCTGTTAGAATGAACTGATCACCTTATTCCTTTATTCAAAATGCTAGTCTGGATTTAAAGTCTCCTGTAAAGCATGTCTATACTTCCAGGCCTTTCTTTTAAACACTGTTTCTCTGGAAGATACTCTCGGCATGATTAACAAATCATAAGACATGAAGAAATCCTTGAATGGCCATCCTGCCTCCTGGGCATGGTAAGCTGCGGTTGTGCTCTGGAACCACCTGTGTTGTGCAACCTATCTTCAGCAATCAGTGATTCCTTTGTGGACACTTCCTATGAACTCCAGGGGTTTATTCAACTGTTCTTCCTAACTATGTACCCATCGTCACTTAACCACCTCAAACATTGTTTAACTGTGTGTCCATAAAGCCTAGCAACTGGTAGGCATTATACATGTTGTCTGAGAAATAAGAAAAAAATATATATATTTTATCAACTTCCAGGTTATCACAAATATTTTTTCTTCATTAATAGGTTATAACTCTCAGTACTACTTTAAATGACTTAACTCCCTATGACAGCCAACTGAACACTCTGATGATCATAAGATGTTCATAATGAAAAAATAATGAAATCTATCATTTCATTTAATAGGCTGTTGGTTCTTTCTTTAAATCAGTTAACTAGTTAATTTTGAGAGACAAGAGGAAAATATTCCATTTGCTGGTTCAGTTCCCACAGGTGTGTGTCTTGCTGGACCTAGGAGCCAGGAATTCACTTCTGGTCACCATGCAGGTGGCAGGGAGCCAAATACTCAAACCATCATGTGGCATTCAGGGCGCATGTGAGCAGTAAGCTGGGAGCAGGAGGAAAGTCAAGACGGGAGCCTCCAGCATGGATGTCATTCCTGTACCAGATACTGTGTGTTCCAACAAGCACTGTAACTGCTGGGCCAAATACCTGCCCCTAAAAAATTTTATTTTTTAAGTGAAAAACAAAAGTCTTTCACAGTATTCCTTATCAATAGGCCAAAATTCTTTGATAGTCAATTTGTTTAATAAACAATGTGTTTTTAAACAAGAAAAAATTATATACAGAAAAGCGAGAAAATACCTTATATTTTCCAAATTGAATGTTTGGATTTGGCTGCTCCAAAAAAATGTTTGATTATGAAAGTTAAATGTTTACTTTTGCGTTAAATGTTTAGTTCAAAAATTTTGGTACAAGATCTTTATCACATAATTCCATTGTACCTCTTTTGAACTAACATTTTCCTATATAACTAAAGAAAAGCTTTTTAGTTTATTATACCGAAGTTACAAATATAATACAGGAATTCCCAGTCTCCCCTGCCTTTAACATCTTATGTTACTGTGGTACACCTGACTTAGCAAACGAGTTATCATCATTTACTGAACTCCATAGTTTATTTGGATTTTGTTAGTTTTCCCTAATGCCTTTTAATCCAGAAATTTGCTTTTTAAAATGTACTTAGGTGTTTACATATTTATTATTGAAAAGGCCAAGAGACAGAGACACACAGAGGTCTTTCATGTAGTAATTACTCCCCTTAGCACCACAACAGCCAACACTGGACCAGGTCGAAGACAGGAGTCAGAAATTCCACCTAGAGCCCGCAGATAGGTGGCAGGGACCCTAAAACTTGAGCCATCACCTGCTGCCTCCCAGAATGCACAAGAATAGGAAGCTGCAACTGGAATCAGCATCAGAAGCTAAACCCAGACACTCCAACGTGGCATGCACGCATCCCATCATAGCCCGTCATAACCACAGAGCCAAATGCCTGCCCCCCAACACCTTTTACCTATCACGTGGTCCTGATGGTCTTGTCCCAAACAGTACACTACATTTAGTTCATTGCTCTCTCCCTAGCTGTGGCTGGTGTGTGATGATTTCTTACAGTCAAAAACATTTTTTTGAAAAGTTGTGACAATTGTGAGGAGTGCTGGTCAACTGTTTTTGCAGAATGCCCTAGTTTGCCCAGTATTCCGTCTCACAGTTACACCGGACAGTGGATTTTTGCAAGGCTAAGCACAGAGCCTAAGTATCACTGTGACTGTGTGTCTAGAGTTTCTGCTATTAATTTGAATTCTCAGTGATGGTCTTCCACTTGGTCATCTGACAGAAGTGGTGTTTCTCAAGTTTCTCCAGTGCAAGCATAACATTTTCATTTCCAAAGTGTGTTATTTGGCAAAAAGAAACAACAACAACAGCAACCAAAAGCCCACATTACAGGATTCTGGGGAGTACGCTCATTACTGCTGAGAGGGGTGGGGAGTCTACACAAATTACGAGGAATTATTTTCTCGAGAAATTGAATCCTTCCCCATTCATTAAACCCATCATTCACTGGTGTTAGAATGGGTCCTAGGTTAGAACTTACATCACAGTCATTTGTTGCAATTTGTTTTTCGCATTGATTGCAGGGGTTCTCCTGGGTTGGCATCGTTTGACACTCTGACATATCCTCCTCGTTCTGGCTTTTGAGCACTGCTTTACTTTCTGGTGCTACAGGATTCTCTCTAGTCTTATTATGTACCTTTCCTGTCCTAGCCCTGGAACCAGCCATTTCTCCAAGGAGCCTGATTTCTTTTTTGGAGGGAAATACTATTAGAAACAAGACTTAGTCCCAGAAGACTTTCTGCTTTATTCTAGCTTCAGATTTGTGAGCAACGTAATGGCTAGCAAAGTCTCTGGGTGCCTTCCATTATAATTTCAGCCTTTTTATACACTCTCATTCCTCCCAATAAAGAGGCAATGTATTCCCAGTTGCTGTGGCTCATAAACACACAAGGATGGAGAATTTCGAAGAATATAAAGTAAACTAATATCTGTACTATATCAAAAATCTTAACTCCCCAGTAATATAGATATGCTTTTAACATTAAGTTACAGATCTCTTGGGAACTAAAGAAAAGAAATCATAAATAAAAATCAGCTATGTTTAGCAATTGTTGTAGCTCATCCTTCACATCTGGCTCTCTTGTTGAGCTTGACAAATGAAGCTATCCTTTGGGAGTTTGAGCGGAAGGCGGAGAGCAGGAATACATCTTCATAGTAGGACTCACACGAAAGTGGCAGTTGAGAAATGCAATGAGGGGGGGAGAAAGCGCTGTGGCAGGTGGCCTTCGGCAAAGGCAGAGGAGGCTCCTGGCTTTCTTCCAACAGCTGAAGGACACCAAGGTCCTCAAACCTCATTCAGGTAACAATCCACCGCTTGTAGACCAAAAGGACTTCTCAATCTTTCCAAGTAGTTCGACAACCATGGTACTAAAGCCTTATGGGCAGAAGTGAACTTTTGTGAACACTGTGAATGATGGGGCAGCAAACACTCAGCGAAAGCTTTCTGGTGGTTTGGGAGATGAAAACCTCAGAATGCCTCCCTGCTCCTCAGAAATCAAACAGCCACACTGAACAACCTGTATCTGAAGCTTTGTTCCTGGCTCTAAGCTCCTAACACCCGGCAAAGTCCTGTGCCATAGAAGCATCTTCTTGTTTTCTGCACCAGAACCCCTCAGCCATACAACCACACCTGTATTTATGCTAATAAGGTGGCTTGGGAGGGGCATTGCTTATTTTAGGATGGGTGCTGTTGATCAGAAAGAGGAAACAAGTACTTCCAGCTCCACCCACAATCTGCTGGGAGGGAAGGCTGGAGACCAAGCTGTTGAACAAGGAGCCTGGGCATGCTGAGAGCTGCTGGGACGGTGTCTCCTGCTCCAATCCTGCCTTGACATGTGTCTGGCATCCACTGGTTCTCCCCAAGTTGTGCCCCATTCAGTCACCTCGTGATAGCAAAGAAAACACTTGCCTGAATTCTGTGAGTCACTCTAGAAAATTCACTGGGCCTCAAAGGAAACCCCCAAATTTATCATCAGCTGGGTAGAAGTACAGGTACCTACCTGCACATCACATTTCCGGCTGGAATCTGAAGTGGGTAATTCTGTGGGATTGAGCCTTTAACCTGTGGCATCTCAGCTAACTCTGAAATGGAAATGAAGTATGGGACATATTGGGGATAAACAGAAGTGACTCCAGCACTCTGCGGAAGCCAAGCAGATACTTCCATCCAGAAATGCTGGGAAAGCCAAGTCTGCGCAGAAGATAAACAGGCACCATGATGACACGTCACAAGCATGTAAGATGTTTAAAAGCCCAGTGCTGTATAGCCGGGGTGGCCTTTTCCATCACAGGGTCACTCCGCCATGCAGAAGTGGTTCCGGGCTGTCTCCCACCAGGGAACAGTTCATCAGATTCTCGCGCTCTCCTGATTAATAAAACCCTTTATCTAAAGACTCTCAAGTGCCTTCATACTGCAGTGGGCTGCTGCTCCGTTGCTGTGAGGGACAGCCTCCCCGGGGACCATGGCTACCACTGGGGAATCTCCCGTGTGGTTCCCAGGGTGTGGTGTCATTCTGAGGCTCAAAGAGCTAACAGGACACCCCAAAAATGGAGAGGCTGGTCCTGGCGTAACCAATTGTATTTGAAAACTGTTTAACATTCAAACAATATACGTTAAGGAAATGACAATACTTGCTAAAGAGGGACATTTAGTCTTCAGAGTTCTTAATTCTAAACTTCCTTAACACCTTCAATGCAATATGAGAAAAACAAATAAATAAAAACAAGCAGAAAAAAGTGTTGCTCATAGTTTGAAATTGTAAAGAGATACTATTAGGTGTAGAGGCTACAGAATTCTCCAAATTTTCAGTTGAAAAAGGAAATAGCAAATTGAGAAAAGAACCTACAAAAAGTATATTTTTGCAAAAATTAAAACACGTACTTAGGAGGGAGGAAATGGCGCTGTTGTGATGCAACAGAACCTCCAGCTTGAAGCAGAAAGTGAAAATCCTGCTTTTGGGCCCTGTGTGATACCATGGTGGTTAAAGTCCTCACCTTGAATACACCAGGATCCCATATGGGCAATGGTCCTAATCCCGGTGACCCCGCTTCGCATCCAGTAACCTGCTTGTAGCCTGAGAAAGCAGTCAAGGAAGGCCCAAAGATTTGGGACACTGCACCCGTGTGGGAGACCTGGAAGAGCTCCTGGCTCCTGGCTTTGGATTGGCTCAGCCCTAGCTGTTGTGGCCACTTGGGGAGTGAATTATCGGATGGAAGATCTTCCTCTCTGTATGTCCGCCTTTCCAATAAAAATAAATAAATCTTTAAAAAACAATCCTGCTTTGGTCCTTATTAAAGAATAGCTGGTAGGCTGCCTGTGTAGAGGTGCCTGTGTCATTACAGCGTGCTTTCTGACCTTCATCAATCTCCCTCATCTTGTTGAAACCCCACGGGGCAGAATAAATTGGTAAATAAATGCTAAGAACTTTAGTGTGAGGAATGTCAACAAATTCACTAATTAGCTTTGTAATTTGGGGCAAGTCATCATACTCTCAGGACTTGCAGTATGTCATGTGTAAAATTAGGAGAAATAGTGCCTGTTATATAAAACTGGAAGGCCGCAAAGACAGAGTAATATAAAAAAGTGTATATGGTGTTGCTCGGTACATGATTAGGGCTTTGGATGAGCATCAGTAACATTCATACCAGCAACGGTAACAGTGTTAGAGTCAGATTCAGAGGAGTCATTGGGATACGATTTTAACACTGTCTGAAAATGTTTACTGACAACAAAAATCACTTTGTTATAGTTAGGTGGGATACAGGAAGCTACGGCCAGGTCCCTGCTGGAATGAGACAAAATGGCTACTGCTCAAAAGTGGCCTTTGGGGAAAAAAAAATAAGAAAAAAAATAATTATTCATTGTTTTTACTTAAAGTCAGAGAGAGTCAGAGACACAGAGGGAGAGAAATTTTCCATCTGCTGGTTCACTCCCTACGTGGCCTCAACAGCCAGGGCTGAGCCAATCTGAAGCCAGGAGGCAGGAGTTTCTTCCAGGTCTCCCATTTGGGTGCAGGGGCCAGTGGCCTTGGGCCATCTGCTGCTTTTTTAGGCCACAAGCAGGAAGCTGGATCAGAAATGGAACAGCCAGGACATGAACCAGTGCCCACAAGAGCTACCAGGTCTGCACGCCAAGGCTTAATTTGCTCTGCCACCAACAAACTGCCCCCAAGAAGTTACCTGTAGAAAGATAAGATCCCAGAGCCACTCCTGAGTTTCCAGCCTTATCTTGAGTGCAGCCAGATGTTACCAATGACACCCTTCTAATGGCCTTTGGTTTATCATTCTGACCTTCGATGGGCTTTGTCTCCACCTTCTGCCCTCTGCTCCCTGAGTTCACCACTTCCTCCCGTCTTCCCCCACAGCTGCAGCAGCAGGAGGTTTCTGTCTTTTCTAAATCTCATTGTCTCCATGGAGATTCTCCTTTCATAGGAGACAACAAGAAAAGTCGCTTTCTTTGGCATCAGATTTTCCCATAACAGTGTCAGTATTACAAAGCTAATGAATCAGAATTCCTAAAATGGACTCCACTGTGCAACTCTGATAATTCTCTTGCATGTTAAAGTATAAAAAGCACCAGATGGGCTACCATGCATCTTTAATAGATAGTGGTTTGCACACACTATCTACATTTATATTTATTTAAGAAATATTAATTGAGGGCCTGATGCAGTAGCCTAGCAGCTAAAGTCCTCATCTTACATGTGCCAGGATCCCATATGGGCATCAGGTCATGTTCTGGCAGCTCCACTTCCCATCCAGCTCCCTGCTTCTGGTCTGGGAAAGCAGCTGAGAACGGCCCAAAGCCTTGGGGACCCTAAACCTGTGTGGGAGACCTGGATGAAGCTCCTGGCTCCTGGCCTCGGACTGGCTCAGCTCTGGCCGTTGCGGCCGCTTGGGGAGTGAAGCACGGGACAAAGATCTTCCTCTCTGTCTCTCCTCCTCTCTGTATATCTGACTTTCCAATAAAAATAAATCTTTAAAATAAAAGAAGTATTAATTGCTTGAGGTAGTCAGTGCAGATTTGACTATTATTAAGTATTGTCTGTAACAGCTCAGGCAGCACAGGTGACATGAGTGAAGAAGGCAGTCCACGGACATAATCCTGTCTCATCCACTTCCACGCTGAGCAACTCAGCACATTCACTCCTCATGAGGCTGCTGAACCTCAGTTTCCATCATGTACCAGATGCCACGGCGCCTTCCTAAAGACAGCAGCCCCACCCCAAATCCTGCCTCCTTTGAATCTTCAGTCTGGCTCTGCCCTGAACAAACCCCCACTCAGTAGCAGGATGAATCCAGCCAGGGCTGGAACAACTATGTTTCCAGAGTTGGCAGCTACCCACACTTGAGTGTGTACTGTCACTTTCAATAAGTGTTGATGTTCATCTCTGTGTTGGATTCTCACACCATGGGAAACTAAGAACGTTGACAAAGTCAAGATGAGGGCTTCCCAGTGCCCAGGCAGGGCTCTTCGTCCCACTCCGCCACCTGGGGATCCTGTGTTCACAACAGACACTGTTATCTACAGACGGGCACCAAAGCTTCCTGCCTCGGCCAGCAGAGCATGAGCTCAAAGCAGAGACAGTGAATGGAGTTTTTCAAAAGTTAAGAATTCTCCTGCGAATGAAAACAACTACGTGGTAAATTCTATACATTTTGGGACTTGATTCTTCAACAATTTTTTCAAAGTTAATGCTTTTTGTTAAGACTTATTTATTTTTATTGCAAAGTCAGATATACACAGCAGAGATAAGACAAAGAGGAAGATCTTTGTCCCATGATTCATACCCCAAGTGACTGCAATGGCCGGAGTTGCACTGATCTGAAGCCAGGAGCCTGGAACTTCTTCCGCGTCTCCCATGCAGGTGCATGATGCTAAGGCTTTGGGCCGTCCTCAAATGCTTTCCCAGACCACGACAGGGTGACGGATGGGAAGTGGGACTGCCGGGATTAGAATCAGTACCCATATGGGATATCATTCAAGGCAAGAACTTTAGCTGGTCCCACTGCTCAGGGACCTCACAGTTAATGTTTTAAAATAACTTTATATGTTTATTTGAAAGTGAGGCAGGTAGAGAGAGAAAAAGAGATAAGATCTTTCATCTGTTGGTTCACTCCCGAAAGGCCTGCAAGTGTTAGGGCTGGACCCATCTGATAGCGGGGCCTGGGAACTTAACACAGGTTTCCCAGGTGAGTAGCAGGGATCAAGTTCTTGGGCCACCATCTGCAACTCCCAGAATGCACATTAGCAGCAAGTTGGAATACAGAGAGAAGCTGGGACTCCAGCCCAGGCACTGCAAGGTGGAAAGTGGGCTTTCTAAGCAGCAACTTAAGCACTCTGCCAAATGCCCTCCCCTTTGTATTTAATTTTACGCATTCCAAATAAACACACTAAACAGACTAAATAAAGTAGCTGTGGCATCTGCACTGCAAAAACAGGTTTTTATTGTACTAAACAGTTAAACACATGGGTAATATAGCAATGTTACACAACCAGTTCGGTAAAAATAAACTTTTATTTTGAACAAAAGTCTTTTTTGGACATGGGTCTGATGAGTGAACAACAAAACCACGACTGCCCTCAACTTTGTTATTTTCCAACCTGGGAACCTGCCAACAAGTAAACTTTGAGATCTACACTTCGAATTACACTGCATAAACTTGAGACACTAATCACATACACTTTAGCTATGGTATTTTTTTTTCTCCATAAACACACACATGATGACATAATCAACTCTGCACAAACTAAGACTCTGCTGATTCGCTTTCCAGGTGTGTAACACAACAAATCTTTATTATAGTGTGTTGACGGTACCTTTCAGGAGTTAAGCTGGATTCACTGTACCTACTGCATAGCCAGCAGCACGTAACATTTCTTATAGCATGGGAGATGTTTGTTCTATGCAACATCTCAAAAGGAAAACGATTGTTAAAATACAGTTTCTGGAAACACCAAAGTGATATTCTTTAAAAAATGCCTACTATACTTAATCCACAGTAATTGTCCCCTCTGAATAACATTCAAATGCACTGACATGGGAACCTCAATATCTTAGGCATTATGGGCTCATACTAAATGCTCTTAAGTGAATAAAGGCAACCCGTTACTAGTTAAGATATTCATACTTCATGTCATTCAGATGTTAGTATGTGATGAAAATAAGAAGATACAAATTATACCAGTTTTAATGTAACAGATATGAGGCACATCATTACATGTTTAAAGTAATCTCTGTTTTGTGATTTTTATTTCAATATGGTAAATTCACTGAGGATGATGAATCCTTTGGGAGATCCATGTTCAACAGCAAATATTTCTTGACAGTAAGTGCTTTATTATTTAATTCTCTTTTTTTGAGATTCATTTATTTTTATTGGAAAGGTAGATTTACAGACAAAAGGAAAGAGAGAGAGAGAAAGATCTTTCATCTGTTGGTTCACTCCCCAAGTGGCCGTAATGGCCAGAGCTAAGCCAATCTGAAGCCAGGAACCTCTTGTAAGTTTGCTAAGTGGTTGGAGGGTACCAAGGCTTTGGGCAGTCCTCAACCACTTTTGCAAGCCACAAGCAGAGAGCTGGATGGGAAGTGGAGCAGCTGAGATATAAACTGGCATTAAGTTGGGATCCCGGCACATGCACCTAACCACAATGCAACGTGCCCACCCATACATGAACCTTGTAGCTCCATTTTTCCATACATATTTTGAACTGCCTATATAACTGGTAAGTTGAATAACAACATTTGAAACTTGAATAAGAAACTCAATTATTTCACTGCTCTGGGATTTGTTGTCTGTAACTGGAAAATAGGAAAAATGAGTAATTAAGAGGTATTGTGATGCAAATAGGTAACAGGTGTAAGTCAGCATAGACCCCCGAGGCATAGGGTATGTGCTCAAAAATATCAGAAAGGGTGGGCCAATCATCCTCATGCTTTGAGATGAAGAAGTTTCTATAGCTATCATTTACATGCAGAGCCAGATCAGAGGGCACTATCCATTAAAAGTGAAGATTCTGATGTCCACAATGGATAGAACCAAGAAAATACAATCTCTTAGAAGACTTCTTTCTTGTTGCTTGAAATCTGTATGAATATTCTGTCTCAAAACTGAAGGGGATATTCTTCAAGTCAGTCTGCTTTGCAAAAGCATTCTGTTTACACATAATATGTTTATACCTAAAATACCCACGGGAATGTTTACCAGAATATGAAAATATTTTAAGCAGTCCTCAAATTAGGAACAAACTCAATGTGTTTGGCTACGTTGATTGCATTTTCTTCCGGTAAGAAATGAAGTCACAGCTGGTATTTAGATATTAAATTAGTATAATATTTATAGGAGAGAACTGGAAACGTCACCTGAAGACAATTAAAGTTAGACTCTAGAAACAGAGGTTAGAAATTGTTTCCAAATGCTACACATAACTTCTACGTAAAACAAGTTGAAAGAGAACTCAGAGACATTCCATAACAAATGTTCAACAGGGCCACAGGGAAAGAAGCAAGCTAAGCTTACTGTGCCCGCTGGAGGAAGAAAGATGCATTTTTTCAGCTTTTTGTTGGTGTTTTTTATTGTTGTTGTTGTTTATTAAAATAACATTCTACCAAAAAAAGTAATGCATTGCATTCCTCTTCCATAAATTTCAGCACACGCATTGGGAAATCCAGCTCCGTGGCAAAGGGAAGGAAAGCAGACAGCACACCCAAGTCTGTGCCTGTGGGAAGCAGACCACTGGCCTCGAAAACCACTGGCTTCGAAGTGAAAATGAGGCACTTCTCCGTTCAGAGTGGGACTTCTACAAATAGTAACGAATCCGAATAACAGGAAATGACACTGCCAAGGAGTCTACTGTGAGAGAATAACAATTTCAAAGAGAAAAGAATCAAAAGATCTTAGACAAAGCAAGAAAAAAAAAAGAAATGTAGACTGGTTTAAAAGGAACAATTACAACAGTGGCTGAGACATTTCATCAGAAGCAAACTGGTTATTGCTATACTAACTTGACCAGATGTAACTTTTCACTTGTTAAAGTGTAGATACCAGGAATGGCACTGTGGCACAATGAGCTCAGCTTCTGCCTGCAAAGATGCTATCCCGTATCAGAGTGCCAGCCACTCTGCTTCTGGTGCAGCTCCCTGCTGCTGAGCCTGGGAGAGCAGCAGAAAATGGTCCCTGCCCCCAATGTGGCAAATGTGGATGGACTTCCAGGTATAGACCTGGATATTGGGATGGGGCCATTTGTGGAGCAACCAGTAGATGGAAAAGCTCTCTCTCTGTTCCTATCTCTCTTTCTCCATAGCACTCTATTACCCTGTTTTTCATAAAAAATAAAAACAAATCTTTTAAAAAACATATGTACTCCTTTTTAAAATGAGAGCAGGTTCAGTTAGAACCTCTCTACCTCTGCATGCTGGCAGAGACGGAGAGCTAGCTCAACGTCATGGCCCACACACCCGTGACATCATTAGCATGTCTCAGAAGATCCTCAGTGTGTTCTGATGGGGACTGTTTGCATACTAAAGGATCACTATAACATACCAGAGTCATAAGATGCGAAGAGAAGTATTTGGTCATCAGATACATTTCCCCATGAAGCAATGCTGCACAAAGTATTAATGGGGGAAAAAAAGACCATTCGCATGACCCACACCAGACAATACTTTTTTGGAAAGAATTTATGCTGTGGGTTTAACTACATGTCCCTTAAGTATATACTGAAATCCTACCACTGGTACCTGTCAATGCAACCGTATTTGAAATAGGATCTCTACAGATATGAACAAGCTAAGATGCACTGGAGTAGAGTGGGGCTGTAATCCAACAGCTCTGGTGGTCCCCAGAGAGAGGAGATACAGAGCCAGAAGCACAGAGGCATGAGGGACGGGGCAAGAGGGTGAAAACGAGTTCATGGGTGCCGCAGTGAGACAAGGGCTCCTGGTGCAGCAGGCGCTGAAGACACCGTAAGCATCCTGCCTGGAGACCTCTAGACAGCGCTCAGATCTTGTCCCTACCAACATGACCAGAGTGGACTTCTAGCCTTTCCAAGGAATCACTCTGCTGCCTGATGCCACAGAACCCTCGTGACACTCAGCACAAGGCCTCAGCACTACTGTACATGCACAGTGAAAACTGGCCTAGCCGACCAGACACAACTTGAGTTCCATGACCTTAAAGATACTGTACTCAGCTAACACACCTGTGCACATTCTTTTTCTTTTAGTATGATCTCCCATTTGGGACTTCTGAACAGGTTTTCTAGATAAGACAGCAATGCTTCTTGATACAAAAAGTGTACCTACGTACTGTGGTGCGCACCATGTGTCCCTTAATTGGCAAACCTTGTCTAAAATAAATGGCACCATGGAAGCGTTGAGGTGTGGGGGAAAGCTTGTCTCCCAAGTGCACACTCTGATGCTTGGTAAGATTGCAGAATATTTCTTCTGCAGAAACTTCACCTAAGAAACTAGATGTCTGATCACAATCATAGTCTCATGGTTTGTTTAAAAAAGGTACTGTCGTATCATTTTAAATATGCACTGATTAGAATTGTCCTATAAGATGGGATTGGTTGGAATTACTCACAGAAATGAAATATTAAATAATATTATAGAAAGATATTTATTGGTGAGGGAGATTATTTTCATGTCCTACTGTGAAGTTACCACAAGTATGCATGAACACAATGGAAGGCTTGATGGCTATAAGCTCAGGTGACACTGCCAACCTCTCTGAAGTAGTTCTATGAATATGTATCAAACTTTATTTTTCATGTTTAGTATGTTCCACATGAACATATGCAATAGCTTAATGAATTACCTTGTGCAGTTATAAAAATCTGCAACCCACAGATACTATTCCAACCAATGCTATAAAACACTGAATCCATTAATGGGAATAGTACCACTGTAAGCAGTTACTGGCAGGAACTGGCTTGCATAAATCCATGCAAACATCTACAGCTTTTCAGTTTCAATGTGTTACTGTATCCCTGTTTTCTGATTTTCCTCAAGTTGTCATGCCTTCCCCAGCAGGCATTTGTTTCTGTTATTAAGGGTTAAAAAACACTATTCAACCTTCCCTCTGGATAAGCGTGCCAGGAGGAACCCTTGCGAATGGGATTATATTCTTAGCTCCGCCCTGCCACCAAAAACCTGCAGCAGGGCGAGTTTGGGAGGATTGGCCTTGGGATTGGGGGCAAGTGCAGCTCCCTGCAGTGTGGTGGCTGTGGGGGGTGCCCCTGCCTGGCTAGATCTGAGAATGGGGACTCAGCAGGCCAAGACCACTGCCGCAAGGCAGTGACTGAGTCCCTGGCTTTGGGCGGCCAGTGTACCAAATGGTGCCAGGCTCTGCCTGCTGGCTGCCCAGCGGCAAGCTCTGGGTTTTTTTATGATTTGAAATAGCTGCTTAGGGACACCCATGAATAAGGCCAGCTTTAGTGTAGGTGAGACATGAATTCCGGGTGATTCCCAGTAATAGGGACATGAAACTCTAGGGCAAGAGTGGGACTGAGACCAGAGGTTTGAAGAGGAGCGCCCATAAAATCTATTTGAGCCAGACTGAAACACCAGCCAAATTAGCAATCCTGAGAATGGCTATTAGCATAGAGTTCACTGACTGCCACACACTGGTCCACACCAAAGCTATGGATGGGGGCCTGTCTAGCTGGGCATCATAACTTGACTGGGTGATGGAACAGTGGACAGGTCACATTCGGCAGGGTCAAGACACTTATCAGCAGGTGAGAAAATTTGGTACAGGGGTAAACTCTATGAGGGAAGTGTGGGCCTAACCCTGTGGAAATACAAGTCCCGCAGGTTAGCTCGTGGGCTGGGGTGGTGAGGGGCTAAGCTGGGAGTGACCACGGCCCCTCCATCACTTCTGGGTAAAGGAACCAATGACATTCTGGGCAGGTCAAGGCAGCATCACCCGAAGGAGCATTCTAAAATAGGATGTGGAGTGGGCCGAGCTGCAACTGGAAGGGGGCTGACTAGGCAGGGCCAAAAAAATTTCAACTCAAAATAAAAAGAATAGAAATCAGGATGGAGCACATGTCATTCCAACCCAGGCTCTTACAACAACTGTTCTACAGGAGGCAGGGATACTATGCCACAGCATTGAAGGCAAAGGCTGAGAAAGGTGAGGGGAACACCTGTGGGCCTCATGTGAGCTAGATCAGGGAAGGGCCTGATTGGGCTGACTGTTCCGAATGATGCAAGCAAAATTAGAGTGGGCAAGTGTTGGTAGGGCTTTGCCACATCATCAGATGGCAGAGACTGGCACCGGGGGCAATTCTGTTAAGTTAAATGCCAGAACTACCTGAAGAGTGTGCAATCCAGAAGTTGGAGTGGCCTAGTAGGGAGATAGTGGGCACCTCCCTAGTGGGTGACTACTCCCACTGGACAGCACGAAAACCAGGACAGGGACAGGGGTGGTTAGACAGAAAGGTACCTGCCAGTATGTGTGTGGGCTGGATAGTAGGCTGGTTGGGTCGAACTAGGCTTCAATGCCCATTGACATGTATGAGAGCTAAATGGGATGTGGGACAGACTGAACAAGCCTGTGGTACATACTCACATGCATGGAAACCAGAGAAGGGAGCAGGCCATGCGGGGGTTATGGGGAGTCGCCCCAGCCGGGCTGCAGCTCCCACTGGTTTGCGTGAGGACCAAGTGTGAAGTGGGTAGGTTCGAGTTGGACCACAGTACCCAGTGGTCCAAGTGGATGACAGAGCTGGAAATAGAACTGACCCAGCGGAGACCGGTTACCTTAAGCAGGGCCATGACATTAACAAACACGCTAGAAAACCATATCTGGGAGAAGATTCTGTGGGGGAGGTGTGGGCCAAACCCTATGGAAATTCTAGCCCCACAAGTTACTTTAAGAGATGCAGAGGTGGTGGACTAAGCTAGATGTGACCGGGAAGCCTGCCATTGACCACAGATTGGAGAACCGACGGCAGTCTGGACTAGTTGGGGCAGCTGCGCTCGAGTGTGCATCCTGAAGGGGGTGTGGGGTGGGCCGGACTGCAATTTTCCCTAGCTCAAGCAAGGCCAAGGGGAGGGCCAGACTGCGCCAGGCACTGGCCTAAAGCTCAGTGGCATATAGGAGAACTGGATCTAGGAGGGGATCAGGGGGAGAAACATGGGAAGCTCCCCTGGCAAGTTATAGCTCCCACTGGTGAACAGGTGGTCCGGACCTGGGGGTCAGACAGGCTGGGCAAAGTTGCACCAAAGGCTTGTCAATGTATGAAAAGGCGATGGAACGGGCGCACCGGGCAGTACTGAGCAAACCTTAACCCACAAGTAAGATTGGAAACCAGGTTGGAGCACAGGACATGCCCAGCTAGGTTTTTGCACCAACTGGTCTGCGTGAGCCATGGATGCTGAGCCACAGTGTCTAAGGCAGGGGTCATGACAGGTGAAGGGCTGTGCCAAGCTGAGTCTGAGCAATGACTGGCATGTGTGCGATCTATTGCTAGGAGCAGGCCCAGTTGGGGGGCTAAGGGAACACCCTAGCTGGGTGGAGGTTCCCACCAAGGGGCGCATGAGCTGGAATGGGGCTGCGTTCTGGTCGGGATACAGTTGTAGTCTCTCTTGGCACAAGTGTGGACTGGGACAAGATGCACCAGGCCAGGCCAGACTGCAACACCTTCTGGTTCTGGAGGACCAGGGTAGATGTGGGACGGACTAGGCTAGGTCTCAACCCCAACAGAGCCATATATGAGCTATATGTGGGTATGGACGAGCCATGGCTGGACTGAAACATGCAACAGCAAGAACCAGAATGGGTTGAAGGCCAGTTAGGAAAAGCCACTGTTTCTGCTAGGACAGGAGGTGAACTGAGTAGCGCTGGCTCATGGACTCACTGGTAGGCGCGAAATCTGGCACATGGAGGGGTTCTGATGGAGGAGCCCGGGCAACTCCTCTGGCAGGACACAGACCTGGCAGGTATAGGAAACAGCCAACAGGTCATGGAAAGTGTCCCACTGGCATACGTTTGGCATGGGTTGAGGGCAGAGCAGGCTGAATCAGTTCACGTCATCCACTGGCAAATCCGAGTACCAGAACAGTGTGCATCGAGCCAGGTTTGGTCACGACAAAAGCAGTACACAACACAAAATGCCAAGGTGAGGTTGCCTGTGCCAGATGTGACCCCAGCACCCAACCAGCACATGTGAGAACCAGGAAGGGAGGGGGCAGAACCAGCAGGGGAATAAGGGGTGGTTCCCTTGCTGAACAGCTACTCCCACTGGAAAGCGTGAGCTGGGATGGGGATAGACCAGACCAGGCAGGGCTACGGCACCTGTGCGCCTTATGTGGACCAGATCAGGGAAAAACCAGGCTGGGCTGATTATTCCTACTGGTACAATCTACAATTAGAGTGGGTGAGGGTTGTTGGGGCTTAGCCACAGCATCAGCTGGCAGAAGCCGGCACTGGGAGCTAGTTCTGTCAAGTTAAACCACAGAACCACCTGCAGAGTGCATAATTTGGGAGTGGGAGTGGCCTGGGAGGGAAATAGGGGGCTCCTCCCTCTTGGGTTACCACCCCCCACAGGCCGTTATGAAAACTAGAACAGGGGCTGAGGTGGCTAGACAGAGAGACACCCAACAACATCCGTGAAGGCTGGATAGTTGAGCTGGTTAGATGGAACAAGGATACCCATTGACATGTATGAGAGCCGAAGGGGATGTGATAGTCTGCCACACATACTAGCAAACCAGGGTAGGGGGCAGGCCTGGTTGGGGTTATTGTGGGTCACTATGGCTGGACTGCAGCCCCCACTGGTTTATGCGAGGGCTGAGTATGTGCTGGGCTGAACCTGGCTGGACTGCAAACACCCATTGGTTCCAGTGGAAGACAGGGATAGAAACAGAACCAACCCAGCAACTGCAACCACCAGCTGATTGGGGGCAATGGACTGCGCTGGGCCCGGTTCTTGCTAGTACATACAAGAATCTGGTCTGGGAACACCTCAGACAAAGCTTCTTTGGAGATTCCCCCAATCGAGCTTTTGGACTCAGAATGCTAACCATCAAATGACAGAGGACAGAACAAGTCAATCAACCACCTCAGCTATATGATGGCAATGAAAATACTGGGCAAATGGAGACTATATAATGGACTATGTCAATCAGTGGATTCTCCAACTACCGCATCGTGCTTGCAGTGGTGAGAGTGGCAGCAATTCAGATCTGTTGAACTATCAAAACCACTCTGCTGGCTCTACCTTCAGACCAGAGATGGTCTCCCCAAGAAACTGATGAACTTATCTGGACAATAAGATGCTGGACTTTATGCCTGGTAGATGCTTCCAATGAAAGAATCTCAACTGAATTTGAGCTGTGGTAACGTAACAGGGTGGAGGAATCCACCATTGGAGGGGGGGGCTTGGGAAGGGGTGGGGGGAATTCCAGTGCCAATAAAACTGTGTCACATAATGCAATGTAATAAAAAAAAACCACTGCTGAGCAAATAGATAGAACTCAGTGAGGAATGGTGATTAATGAAAAAAAGAAGAAAAGTTATAATGGGTGATCTGAGAAGTTCTTTCGTGTATTTCAGTATAAGAGATGGCCCACAATAGAAGAATGTGAGGGTGCATTTCAAGAGGTTTTATGCATCAAAGAAAATTAAAAAGCAAGGAAACAAACTATCAAAAGAATGGTGATATTAAAAGCTCACTAAAAAAAACCAGGGAAATATTTGGTACTGAGCCTATCTACTAAAAGAATGAGTATGAACAAAACAGCAGTCTTACTTTAGGAAAAGTTTATCGTGTGAGGGGTGTCCATGGAGTTAACAGAGAATGTATGCTATCAATGAAATTAGGCACGGATTCCATTTTTTTTGCATAAAAATTAACCTACTTTTAACTTTATTATTCATGAACATTTTCAAACCCTCTTATAATTTCCTTCAATATTCCTTTTGTCCACTTGATTTTCTACCTTAATATTTAACGAGTAGGTGTGGGTGCATTGGCACAGCCAGTAAAGCTGCAGTCTGCAGGGCCACCATCACATAGGGATGCTGGTTCGAGTCCCAAAAAGTGGCTCCATTTCTGTTCCAGCTCCCTGCTAATGTACATGTAAAAGCAGCAAAGAACGCCCCAGGTGCTTCGACCCCTGAACCCATGTGGATGACACAGAAAAATCTGGCTCTTGGCTTTGGGGAGTGAACCAGGAGATGAGAGATTTCTTCTCTCTGCTTTTCCTGCTCTGCTTCTGTAACTTTGTCTTTTATGTAAATAAATATTTTTATAGGACATGAAAAATGGAAATAGAAATATGAACTTGATTTTTAAAAATGTAAAGGTTGGCTACCATGTACCCATGAATCCTGTAGAAACAAATAGTTGCTTTTTCATTTTTTTCTTTGCGGAGGCACGGTAGCAGGGGGGAAGGACAAGCTTGCTCAGAGATGGGAAAAGTAGTCCAAAATGAAGCAAGAGACTTGAGATTACCGAACACAGCCAGGAGACAAGGAGGCTCGACGAGAAGGCCAGGGCAGCAGGGGTGGACTGAGGGCGTGTTAGTGAGGAACTTCATCTCAGTTCCAACTACAGAGAGGGGAATCCATTGACATCATGCACTTTTCACAATATATCCCCAGCTTTTAATAGGAAAAAAACCCTGTATATATGGGGTGATGGAAAACCGATGGAACAATGGCATTAAAACATTTATTTTAACACAAAAGTCTTTGATAAATCTTGTGTAGGTTTTTTTTATAAGACGTACCTTTCATAAATTCTTTTAAGACCCTTGGTATTTATGGTTTGATTGACAGCTAGAAAATTCAAAATAACACTTCTAAAAGGAATCATTTTATTTTTTAATAGAAAAACAGGCTTTCCACGTTGCTGTGGAAGCTGGTATTTCATATCATGTGCCTTCATACAGTCTACCTTGCATCTGGAATAAGTCCACAGCATACTGTAGAAGGAAGCATTAAAAACAAAGTGAAGAAGAAGGACTCCTTCATTCAAAAAGACTTTATAGAAAGTTGTGCAAGCCACATTTTTATGATATTTACCGATTTTACATACTTAGGATATGGCAGTCAAGACACGCCTTGTTACTCTTGGCCAACACACTTCGAGCTGTCAGGTAAGGTAGACAAATGTCCTTACCCACAGTAGCCGAGTTTCTTGTGACAAATAAGGGGTTCAAGAGCTGCAGAATAAGGGCAAGCCCTGGTGCATTCCCTAAGCGTTTATCTATAAATCACTTACTTTCTGAGAGTGAAGGAAATTAAACACATTTTGTAGCTTGAAAAACCTATCCGTCTGCTTCCCTCCTATTAGCAGCCTTCAAACTCCCACATAAAAAATTTTACTCTTCAAAGCTCCTTCCTTCCCCTTCCTGCCCTAGTCTCTTGACATCGATACAGAACAACTGCAACAATTATAAACCATTCTTTTTCTTTCCCTACATGTTTGTTCACAGACCACTCTTGAAAGCAATCTGCAACAACCCTTAAAAAATCAGCGTTGGGACACCTGCTTGCAATTTCCAACACAGAAACCACCATTTTCAGTGTATGCTATGCTCATTCACGATGAGAAGCCTCCATTTCGCTGATCTTCTCAATAAAATTATTATCAAGTTATAAGCCCTGAAAACAGCAAATGATGCAGCTCCACACACGATGTAAATTGTTTTCAAGTAAATTCACCCTCTAGCCTTGAGACAACACACACCTGCTTGACTTTATTCATCTAAGAATCAGTACAGTAATGTGATTTTGATTTTTCAAATTGCTGCAGCTATTTTTATTAAAGTAAACCCCCCTGAGAAAATGGCTCTTTGGGCAGATGCTGTGTTCCCTGCGGGAGGATGACTCACAGGCCACAACTGTCTGTGTCCCTTCCCCAGTGCAGCAGCAAACCCAGCTCCCTAGCCTTTTCCATCAGCCAGCTACCAACATCCAGTATGAAAAGCAGCAAAGCAGAATGATGCAAAGTTTAGAGCTTGAAGAGAATCTGCTTTAATTGCCTCCAAACCAGCAAATATTCTGCAGATTAAAAAAACATTATTCCTGGGTTGGGCATCTAACATGGCGAATTCCCTACCAGAGAACCTTGAATTGCAGCTCCATTCCTGATTCTAGCTGCCTGCTAATGCTGACCCCAAAGGGCAGTGGTGATAGTTCAAGTAGTGGGGTCCCTGGAACCCACCTGGGAACCTGGATTGAGTTCCTGGCTCCTTTATTCAGACTGGTCCAGCCCAGCCATTCTAAGAATTTGGGAAGTAAACCAAAGGATGTGAGCTCTCTGTCTAGCTACCTCTTTCTCTCTACTTCTCAAATAAAAAGAATAGATTAGAAGAGAATAGAATTTAAAGCAGCTTAAAACATGAGTTACACAACAATATAATATAAGTTGCATTTAGCTATGGAGAAAAATCTATTGGAAACAAAAAATAGGAGAATGAGGGAATATAAGCCACCTTCCCCACTCAAAATACAACTTTGTCTCCTATAAATATTTACTACAGTTCTCTCATATGATATTTTATATTTTATATAAGTTATTTTCATAATTCTCTGTTTATTATATCAAAATGTCTCCGCTGTACAGAATTCACTCACTAGTGCCTTTTAAACATTTCTGTACTGTGAAATTCTGTCACATACAGAAAAAGCAGATTTAAATGAGGCCTTGAGAGCTTGCCTTTTCATAAAACTTTCCCTTAGGAGTTTCAGCTAATTAAACAAATGATTGCAAAATACCCACAGTGTCAACCCTGCTGGTTCTTACCAAGGACAACCAAAGCCAAATTTGTCATCCATCTCCATCTATGCTGGCCTCCTCCGTTGCCCTCACTCTACCCCTTGGGGGGTAAGTGTATATTGCAATGACAATGCAAGCAAAAATGAGAATGCATGCTACTCAGCAAGGAACTACACATTTTCCAGAAAATAATCAGGTGATTTCCATGTTACGATGGGTATTCAGCAATGAATTGCTGAATTTCAGAGGTTATTTTCTTCATGGTAAATAACTCATTTGTTCACTAAGGAAAGACATTTTCTATTCTATAATTCAGAAGGTATCTCATGGGTTAAATTATCTTGTTACAAGGCAGGCCTGCCTACATGCTCACATACTACTACCATGGATAAAATATCAACTTTATCTTCTGAGAAAAAGAACTCTTGCTGCTGTTATTATTATTAATTATTGTTATTACCACTACTATTGGCCTGTAAGGAGAAATGTAATATTAAAATGTGAACTCATCTCTCTGTTCATAAAAGGGTCTGGGAATTTATGCAGTTAGAGTAACTGGGGTAGAACTGGATGAAATAAAGTGAAAGAATATGATAGGTGCGGAGGAAAGAAATGGGGAACTCATGCCTTAATACATGCATCATTTGTTCAAAGATGGGAACTGAAATGTCACTGGTGGGTGGCATTTACTGTTATAATGGAATGCAGGTAACTGGTCCATCTGACTTGATCTCCAAGTACAATACTGGCTGCTGCCAGTTCTGCCAGGTTTTGCTGTTAGTTCAGGAGATTTTAAGCAAAGGCAACCTATATAGGACAGTAAGTTACTATGCAACAGGCATGAGACAGTTAGTGTGGGCTGTTTGCATGCCGGGCAGCTAAGGGAAGTTGTGTGGTGAGAACAGGGAAGAGTTCCTTTATCATCCAAGGTTTCATCTCATGGGTCTGACCCTTGTTTTAGTCAGGAAATTTATCCTCCGGTGAGAAGTAGCTTTCAAGATAAAGAATCCCCATTCCTACAAAACTGTATCATGAAAAACTGTATCAATAAAAAAAACCAGGGAAAAAATCTTGCCTTCTTTAATCACTTGTTCTCATTTTCCACTCCCCAAATCTCAACCAAGCATGCAACAATCACACAAAACACAAAACTTGCTGATATATGAGAAGTGCCAGAGATGGAAAACTTAAAAAAAAAATTGCTTCAGGGTAGAGGTTCTTGTGAATTTAGCTTGAAAAGCAGCTGAGAATGTCTGCAAAACCTAGAATGTACAAACAAATTGCAGCTATCATTTCCATGCAAATGGGTGAGCCTCCAGCACTTTGCCATGGAGAGAGATCAACAACTTTCAGTCACACTTGAGGATTCCCAGGCTTTACGTGTTCTAGTGTCGAAGGGTTGAACTAGGATCTCCATTGCTCTCACAGCTGTTCTTATTTGGACAGACTGGAAGAGGGGAGGACGCAAGATAAAGAAGGCCAGGCGGGAGGAAGGCTCTCAACCGGTGGTCTTTGATGACATTTGTTTATCATATGATTGTAAATTCATAGTTTCCAATAAGGCACTCCTGGAATCGGTTTTACCTGCTCCTTGAGATTAGAGCAAGTTTGAGAACATTGTCATTAGAATAGGAATAGAACAAACGAAGGAAGGAAGGAGGAAAGCCAACATAAGAGGCAAAACCTAAGGTCAAAGAGGTCAATAGAAGCCAACCTCCCCTCCTCTCACTGAAGAGGGAAACTGCCCATGGAGTCTAGCATGATAGAACATTCCTTAAGCCTTTCCCTCCTCCCCTACTTGAGCAGGTGCAGAATCATGAACACTGACTGTTCACGGCTGCTTTGCCAACTACCTGACCCACCTTCATAGGGAAAAGTCCTAATTTCAAGACAGCCAAATGAATAAAATCAATATGACTTTAGCATACTGATGAATACAATGGACACAGTATAAAAGCAGAGCATCTTCAGAGAAATTCAGGTATGTTTTCTCAGTTAAGGGCAATAAACAGAGGTGTCCTTTGAGAAGAACAAGTCAGCTTTAGCCTCCCAACAGTGCACTTTCCAAATATGGCACTGCCAGTCACAGACACTGGAACCCTCCCTTTCCATCCTATGCCGATTTTTGAATATTGAGAAAAAATTGTTGAGTATGATTCTATGCTGTCCACTACATGAAAGTCTGTAGTTGCCTTTTTTCATACATCTAATGCCAAAAACCAAAATAAAATCAAAGCAATCAACCAATTAAAAAGGCAAACATTGACAGATTAACTACAAATTAAAAAAAACTACCATAAGAAACACTTGTTTTATTTAAGAATCAGTAACTACAGACTGTACAATAATATAGAAACAAAGAATACCACTGGAATTAATCATACAGTTTAAAGCACCACATAAGCTCTGATTATGGTGAACCTTCAACTCCTCCGCCCTCAGTCGGCCCTACATTTGAACTCCGCCATACCCTTCTTTAGCAGAAAACCATTCTAGCGATGCTTAGAGATGTTTCAAGATCACTGTTTTGAATCATTGGCGTTCAATTAATGTTTCTTTAAAAATAATTCGGATTTGTTCTAGGCATTTACACACACAAATGAATGTAGTCAGCCCACTGGCAGTGCCTTTAATTTTTCATTATATCAAATCAACTCTCTTCCCTTTTCTACGCTACAAGATTATAAAGAAATGAGACAAGTCAGGATCTTCAGGAACATGCCATTTTTACCTTCCAGAAAAAAGTTACAGGTTTTTTTTGGTTTTGGTTTTTACCTCTAGTCATTAATAAGCATAAAAAAGAGATGGTGACTCTTATTTTTCTACTGGAAAACATTAGACATCCATGTTTATTCTATATCTGAATCTTCATTGAACCAGAGTACCTACAATTGTACATAAATATGCGCAGTTGCAATTTGCTTCAGATGAACAAAATTTGAAGCTCTAACAAATGGAAGAATGACCTTGAGTTTACCTGCTTGACAGTTTTCCAGTAAATATCAACCTAAGACTGATGTTTAACTGCCATGAGAAATTCTATAAACATTTCCTAAGTCTGTTTATTTCTTTAAGCTCCAAATTTCCTTTTTAGAGTCAGGTTCATACTGTGCCCAGTAAATAATTTTGAACTGCTGAAAACATACTCTTAAAATAGCTCTCTGTTTTTTCAGAAACTGTTTATGAGATTTCTTGATTTTAAATTTGATTTTTATCTTGATGTATAATGAGATGGTCAAAGTGGTTCCCGAACATTCTCCCTTTCCCTTGTGATAGAATCCAGCAAGTGTAATTATTACTAACTATCATCATGTTGTGGTTTTCACTTAGCTACAGCTTGGGGTCTGGATAATGTGATTCATTGTAATGAGAGTTTGATGGGAAACAAACTTTGCCAATGATAACAAACAACAGTTCTAAAGCTTTATTCTCCATGCCTAAAATACATCATACAAGGGAGCTCCTCTTGCCGGAGGCCCATCAGTGCAGTTCTCACTTCATTTGACTTGGGAATGCGATTGGGATGCCGACCCCTGGGAAAGAAAGCCCATTAACCCACAAGACTGTACCATCTTTTCTTCTGAGCAATTATCATGGTTGTTACTTTTAAGTTGTTTCATAAAAGATGCTACTGTGGGGCCACTCAGAAGCTCAGCATTCATTATAAAGATCATCTTAAGGTGAAGACAATTGAGATTCAATGGGCATGAAAAGAAGCCTTCTCTGTACTTTTCTAAGTTCATTGGAAACTTGATGGAAAACAGGGTAATTTGATAAAATCACTGATAACTTCTGGAAAATAAGGCTTCTAAAACTTCCTTTTTGAGGGCAGGATTACCTTTTAGGAGAGAGCGAGATAATCTAGCTTGCTCTCTCTAGGGAGTTTTATAACCTTGAAAAAGACCAATCACACCTATGATAAGAGAAAAATTATGAAACTCCTTAAATTCAATGACAGGGGATGGTAGATGGACAAAGCAGGTAGGTTAATCATCTGTGGAAAACAACAGGAGATTATTTCATATTTCTGGCCACATATAGAAGTCATAGCCCCATTGTGAGGCCGTAGGCTGCACTGTTTCCTGCTTTCAACCCCAAACTTGTCTGCAGCAATACGTGCTTCCACCTTGCAGTTGACCCTCCCACCCCAGAGCTCCCCTGGCCCTACAATATCATATCGCCTTCTCAGCGTCACCCAAATGGAGCTTCAGTTAAGCTGCTGGATGCTCTCCTTCTCCCAGTGTTATGCAGGCATTCTTCACTCTAGGTCCAGGGGACATATATGCAAATATTAGCTGTTCTGCTATGGGTAGTTACATGAATATGTTCCAGGTCCTGGGCCCTCTTTTGCTTAGCTGCCATAAAATGCTCAATATACCCTCTCATTTCGGAGATCCGTCAGTCTCAGGATTTTTGTTTTAACACCTGTATAGATAAATATATCACAAATTCCCTTTTGTCCTCAAAAAAAGATTCATTCATTTCTTTGAAAGTTACCAAGAGACACAGGGAAGATCATTGTCCATCTGTTGCTTCACTTCCCACATGGCCTCAGCCGTCAGGGCAGGGCAGGCCAAGGGCAGGCACATCATGCAGGTTTTGCACATGGCTGGCAGGGGCTCACACACTTGGGCCACCACCTGTTGCTTTCCCAGGTGCATTGGCAGAGCTCGGGGTCCAAGCAGAGCAGTCAGGACTCAAACCAGCGTCTGCCTCCAAATCTTCCTTTGAGTTTTTCATCACACGTAAACAAGTTTTTTCTCCTTTTCAGCTGCCTTTTGTTATTTTCATTTGCAGCCTTCCAACTTCAGAACTTAAAAATACAAAGGAAAATGTTTCCACCTTGTCTGTAGGACCTTGGTATAGACCACAGAAAATGTAGTTAACTATCAGTTCCAGACTCCTGACTCTAAAATGTATCCGCTGGAGGAAGAACTTCATTTCTTTATGTCTCCACTTTTCATTTCTATAATGAGCATAAAATTATCTACCTTTGCAAGTTTTCAGAAGAATTAAAGATAATCAATATAAACTATCACACAGTGTACCAGCAGTCCATGGTGACTTTTGCTATCCTTATTTTACTTACTAATAGAATTTCTGATGATATTTCCTAAGTCTCAGATTTCAATTTTTCTGCTATTATTCAGCATTACATTGTAGTTACCGTTGAGTAAAACTCTAAAAAACTGAGTAAAAGTTGTATTTTAAATGACATACTTACAAAAGCAAATTATTTTATAAGCAGAATACATGGAAGTCACTATTTTTTCCTAATTGAGGACTCACAAGAAGTATCACAGAATTTGTTTCATGATAAATATAGTCGTTCAAAAATGAAATGTAAATAAGTCTTATAATAATATTCATGAATAATACTGTGATTCAAGGAAAATATTAGCATGAGGCAAACACTGAGTTTCATATGTTTCTTGATTTGAAATTAGGGGAACCTCAGCTTCAAATAGTCTTAGAAACTGTACAATGTCTTCAATGTCACATATTCAAATCTGATGGATAAAACTGAATAAAAATACTATGAAGTCAAATCCCAATCATTTAATACTATATACTCTGAATCAAATATAAAAAAACACTCCAGTGGATTTCATAAAAGAAACAATAGGATTTAATAGTTCCTGTTGGCTTTTATTATTATTATTGTTATTATTTTTGGATTCCAAAGTTTCAATAAATTTCATCCCAAATCTTATCCCACAGGGCACAAAATAGCAGCTTTATATGGAGGAACCTAGTCACAATATCTTTTTCTCAGAGAGTGAATGTTGAGTTTTCTAGCTGAGAAACTAGCAAGGAATTAATTCAATCAATCTACATGAAACATGAGAAAGGAACAAAATTAATAAATATATGTGAATTCTCAAACATTTATGTCATTTTTTAAGATTAGGTATTTGTCAATCAACTTCTGCAAATTATTCTAATTATTGTTCCAAATTCCCAGTAATTTAATGGATTTAATTAGACAAATGTTTCTAATTACATCCCAGAGGGAAGAGAGCAGCATATAATTTGGAGTCATTTCTTTTCTTGCTGAACTAAAAGCATTCTGCATTTTGTTGCTGCATAATCTAAAATCAATGCTATATCTCAGATTATTTTGTTGAATTTGCACACTTTTGGTGAATGTTTACTCTCTCAGGTAGACTTTGTCATGATTTGGAGTGTTTTCATTGTGCGTGAACACATCCTGCATACATTGAGGTCAGACCAAAGGCTTGCTACTTACCCTATCAGTACCCCTACCCGATTCTATATTCTACCACGGACTATATCTTTTTAACAACACATTTTGTACTTTTCTAATTCACATTTTCTCTTTCATTTTAAGATTAAATTAAAGTATTTTTAAAACATACTTCCTTTGTCCCTTAGCAGTTGGTAAGCTCCATGTGCAAGATAACTAAAACTATGCTCTACAGCTTGCAAAGAACACCAACATATCTGGGGGCAAAAAAGCCAAGTGTTCATTTCAAAAGACTCTTCTACAAGCAAATGAACCAAGAGCTTTAGAAAGAATCACACAAGCTATTTTCTATAAAATGGCAGTGTAGCCCCGTTCTCAACTACAAACCATGATGTGCGCTTCTATTTGCAATTCAGTCTTGGCATAAACAGCAAAAGAATAAAATAAACTTGAGGATAAAGACACAAACAAATACATTTCCTTTAATTTCCAGATGGTGATATTTGCTCAATGGTTTGATTTTGCACAACACCACACCCCTACCCCCAAGTTCTTGTTTTAGATACTTTGAGCTCTGCCCTTGGCATTGCACAAACCTGTTTTCAGAAGGAAGCGGAAACAGCAAGGCTGAGCCACCCAAGTCACTGCGCAGGTCAGCTTTCCCGGCCAGCGCTCAGATACTCAAGCTAAGCTTCTGATGTGGCCCACCCAAGGAACCGGTGTGAAAATGTTGCCATAGAAGACAGTGGGGAGAGAAGAGTAAACGACTGAAGGTCTCTTCCAAGTCCCACTCTGGTGGTTTAGAACAGGCACTTCAGTTCAGCTTCAGCTGCCTCGGAGCTCTTTCACGGGAAGTTCATTTTGCAGGTTTTGAAAATTTCTGCCAGCAGCATAGAACTGCTGCCAGCATCCCCTTCCTTCTGGTTGCACTTGCAAAGGGTTCAGGCATGCACACGGCAGCTGTGGGCATCCGTCCTTCTGGGGAAGCTGCAGCTATGAAAGGTCTCAGGTAGAAACCCCTAGAGATGACCTCTGTGTGAGTTTTCCCAAAATGAGTCTCAACGCTGAGTGGGTTGGTTGTTCAAAGGTCATCCAAGGCAAGCTAGGTGCCTCAGGGAGTTTTGCAGTCCTTCAGGTTAGAGGGATACCCAGTGGCTAGTGTGGCTACCAACCTCTACTGTCTGCAGGGAGCAGAACTGAGCAGCAGGTACAGCAACTGAATTCAATCGCAATCTGCAGTTTTCCAATTCTTTAGAAGATTAAGCTTCCTTTCATCTGCCACTGAATTCCTTTCCCTTAGTTTTACATGGCCTAATTTTGTTTCTTTTTCAGACAAAAAAAGAATCCAATGATCTCTTGCCATTCCACCTCCAATGGGCACACCACTGCTCATCACATTGAAAAAGAGTTGGATGGAAGACACTCGGGTCGGTGATATCATGACATACTAAAAACACCAGTGTGGCAGATGTAACTGTTCAAACAACCTGCTTTGACTACCTCCTACTGAGGTATGCAGTGATTGACTGATAGTGTCATGAATGAAAAGATTCATCATGCTCGATCAATTCTTAAGGGCCACTTCTGGTACTTTCTAGCACTTTTTACCAAGTTACTGGCATAAATAACATTTCTGCCATGTGGACCCAGTAGTCCTGGACAGGGCCGCTGGCAGACAAGCAGCTTGATTGTGCCTGGATGCATCCTGGGTATGCCCTACTACACTCATGCCCTCCCAGATTGTGGCCACCATCCACTTTGAGTCCTCCAGCCATGAATACAAGATGGTCTTTCAGATCAATATTGTGATGCTTCAAGTGTCCCTCCCTCGGTGGTCTATGGGAATTCATGACCAAGCCTGATGATGCCATGGGAAACTGGCAGGCCAGGTGCAATGAGGAACCAAGACAGGAGTGACTGCTGGCCCAAGAGCTGCACATGGACAAACTGGCTGCTGAACAAGCTTTGAAACTTTGCTTCTCTGAAGCTAGGCTCATTGATCTAGTCCTGAGGCCCTTAGTGGAGAGCAATGCACACATCCTTGAGAGGGTCTTCTCCATGGGGAGCAACTTCAGCCAGGAGTTTTCAGGAGCCAAATCCCCCTAATTCTCATGATGATCTTGAAAACAGACATGGTGAATTTCTCTCCGCAATCTTAGCTCAAGCAAGAGGCCCTGGTGCGCCTGCCGATGCCAGCAGGGAACACTCATTCTGGAAGCTGACAAAGAAGTAGTTCACTGGCTCTTCTTTTATTCTCCTTGGCTTCTTTTTCACAAATTTAATTCTCTCTCTTCACTGTTCCTTTGTATATTCCCTTGGGACAGTGCCTGTATATACTTGCTTACACATCCAAGGGGAAATCTTTCCTTTTTTATTTTTTCAATGTGGTTAAAAAATAAAGACAAATTATTCTTGTATTTAATACTGTATAGATAAATGTACAGTCGATTATTATAAACGATACTCACAATGCTACACAGCCATTGTCTAGGGAGTTTCGATTTGTTTTTTAATAAGAACATTGCCACTCTCCCTAAAGCAAACTAAAGTTCATTAGAAAACGTATCTAAAGAACTGTGCTTGGAGACAACTTCATGGTACAGTGGGTACAGCAGTTGCCTGCAACATTAGCAAACCATATGGGCACTGCTTTGTACCTCAGCTACCTACTGCCAATCAAACTCTCTGCTAATGGCCTAGAGAAGAGAAACAGAAGATGCTCTAAGTACCTGGGCCCCATCACCCAAGCGGGAGACCCGGATGAAGCTCCTGGCTTTGGCCTGACACAGAGCTGGTCATTGTGGCCACCTGGAGGAGTGAAACAGCAGCTGGATGATCTCTCTGTGTCTTTTCCCCTCCCTCTGTAACCCTGAGTTTCAAAATCAATGTCTAAAAAAATAAACTGCACTTACTCATAATTGAGCATGAAATGTTATATTACACATAACTCACACATATCCTCCTCTCAAATTTCAAATTATAAAACACAACATTTTACATTCCAAAGTGCCAATAGATCTAAAATTAATTCCGTGTGCTTAAAAAGGAGGGCTGGTAGTGGGAGAAGGAAATTTACAGTAGAATGACATGAATTGACTATTCATTTGTATGGCTACTAATTCCATAGGGCAACTGATCATAAATTAAACACCTGACATTTAGTGATAGATGATTATATCTGACATAATGAAGTAATAATGGAAGGTGTCCGCACACTGCTTGCCTATTAAGTGCCCATTTATTGTCCCGGTACCAGGTGTGGTAGTGATAGGGTATACAAATCATTGGGAAGAAATGTCAAAATAGGCTCTTTCGCTGATGAAGCACCACACATGTTTATTAATACAGCAGCTTGTCTAAGGACCGGCCCATCTGCTCACAGAAAACAAATCTTTTCCCTATAAATACTTCAGTGAAGAGCATGACCACTGGTAACACGCTTAGTGCACTAGGAATGGAAAGAGAAGAGGAGAAAAAAGAGAATAGCATGCTTAAGTAAAACATTGCACTCGGTACCTGACACTGGTAACAGCAGAATGGGCAGGCAGAGAGCTGTGGCTGTGGCTGTGGCATTTACTGTAGATTACTGTGCCTCAGTCCAGGCCAGCGGAAATGGCCTCCGTGCCAGCTGCTGCTGATGCCAGGTGGGGACTAGCAAATTTCACCAATGTTTTCAAAGTACACATTTCAATAAAGTGCAGAATGAAGTACTCAATTAAGGAATCCTCTGGAGTGGGGGTTCACAGGCACTTAAACTCATCAGAAAATAATTTAGCTGGTTAGATGTTTATAAGGAAAATTAATACTACGGATCTTCCGTGGGGGTGGAGTCACTTTAGCACTAAATGACTCCAGTTTTGAAAATTCATTTTTGCTAAGACACCAGATTTTTTCTATAAAAGCCAGGCAACCAACAGAAGTAAAATTTACATGTTTACCCATTTGCGTACTTACTCTTTTTCAATTTTCGGAAATCAGAAGAACAAGACTAAGACATTTTCCATCTGGTGTGCCGGCTTTTGTACGCTCACAGCGAAGGCTGTATGCTTGCTGCTCCATCTTCAAGAACGGTTTTATCTAACAAACAACTGTGCCCTGAGGTGCCCCTCTCAAATGAACACATGCATTTGAAACCAAGAGGTGCAATTGTTCAAACCAGTGAAATGAGAAAAGGGAGTGATCACAGGGTGACCAGGGGTGGCTCTGACTCTGTACCTTTGCTTTCATTTATTTATTTGTTAAAACCTAAATAAAGTCTGGCAGGCCTGCCGCTCAGGCGCAAGGAAGGAGCGTTATCAACTCACCATTACACAAACCCAACTTAGATGTTTTGAAATAAATTCGATCTTGGGATAAATTACCACTTGATGACTAAAGGCCAAAAATCCCTTAGCAAAAAGGTTAAAGGGCTCTGCCACTCGCAAAATGACTTTTTTACTTCTTGCTTTTCCCATAGATTGAAAGGAAAACACATTCCCATTATAATTCATTTTCTTGCATTGTTAAACAACTCATGGTTGTTGACTGTTTAGTTTGGACATTTCTTTGTCTTGGCTTCCAGATCATTACCAGTGTCCACCCAGATTCACTGTGGAGCAATATATTGGGTTACCACTTGCTGTTCTGGTGTCCCATGTGAGCACAGGATCAGGTCCTGGCTGCTCCACTTCCAGTTCAGTTCCCTATTAAAGTGCCTGGAAAAGCAGTAGAGTGTGGATTGATTTCTTGGACTCCTGCACCCACATGGAAGAAGTGCCTAGCCCCTGACTTCAGCCTAGATCGTGCCCTGGTGTGCTATACAGGAAATGGACCAGTAGATGGAAATGTATCCCTCTCTCCTTCACTCCCTCACTCTGATCTCTCTCTTCTCCCATTCTCCCTCTCTCAGTCTGCAAGTTAGTTTTTCAAATACATAAATCATTAAAGAAAGAAGCAATTATGTTTCTCTCCCAACATATCCCAAAACTTCATCAAGTTCTACTGCATAAAGTCAAGGAATTCAGTAAGTCTTCTTTGTTCCCACTGAGGCTGTTTTGTCACTTTCAAAGATGAGTCTTTCTTATGTTTGTTTATTTTTAAAGATGTATTTGAAAGACAGAGTAATGGAGAAGGGGGAGACCCAGAGAGAAACACATCATCCATCCATGGGTACAATCACTAAATGGTCTCAACAGCTGGGGCTAAATCTGGACAGCCAGGAGCCCATAACGTCGTCTGGGTCTCACAGATGGGTGACAGGGGTGCATGCACTTGGGCCATCTTCTCCTGCTTTTCCAGGTGCATGAGCAGGGAGTTGGCTGGGAAGTGGAACAGCTGGAGTGTGAGCCATCACCCATGTGGGATTAACCAGCACAACACCAAACCCTTAGATGGTCATTCTGTCCTTTCTTCATTCACCGAAAACTCTGCAGTCAATATTTCTTCGCAAAATCTTTCTATATTGCACCCTCTGGCTGAAGTCCTTACGTAAGGTATTCCATTACTTATAGGATCCTTGGAATGACTAGGTTTAGGACACTAGGACCTACACCTAGGTCAGAGCCCTATTTGCCGCTTCCTGTCTTCACAGTTCACACCATGCTAACTGTTCCCCTTGCACCTACCCAGCTCCAGGGGTGGTAGGAGCTAGCATGAGCCAAGATGAGCAGCCTTACAAGGGTCCACATCTATTCCTGCTTTAGCAAAAGCCTTGTGGGCTCAGCAAGTGCAGTCCTTTCCTTAGTTATCTGCCAGCAGTCCATGCTCTTCCTCTCTGCGGGAGTGGTAACCCTAAGGCACGTATCGGAAGCCTGGCACACATGCCTTCAGGTGCTGCCTCTTTTGGCCCTGAATCCCACCATTTCAATTTGCCCCTTTACAAACTCTTCTTTTCCACTTGGAGCAGAGAAGCCACCGAGTCCAGAGGCCAGAAACTGATGAGAACAGTGGAAGCCAGGGAGAAGCCTCAGACAATTGAAAAGGCAGGAGGGAATTCTGTAAATGAAATTTTGAGGAAAGGACACACGGAAGAGATTGAATTTACCTCTCTTTAAGCCATTCTCCACGCTGTAGCTAGACTCATCTTTTAAAATTCAAAATCAGATTATGTAGAGCCGTGTAAAAGCCCTTCAAGGCTACTCACGGCTCTTCAAGTAACACTCGACTTCCTTCCCTGTCCAGCGTGATCACGGAAGCAGCAACAGCTCTCGCCTGCATCCCCACTCCTTTCTCTCACCATTTTGGGGAAATTGGCTCACTGATTTATTTGTGTTTCCGGTAATTTGCTGCTCTAACTTTCCTTCACTGTTTATTTAGAATATATGCTTCCTGTGAACAGAAATCTTTCCAGTTTTGCAAGCTGCACAATCCCATCAGTAATCAGCAAGCACAAGGGCCGAATCAGTATTTGCTTTAGCAGCACATGAACTAACAAACTCCAGACTTCCCATGGTGGGTTTTGAACACACTTCCACTCAGGTTCATCTAGGTCTATGCACTTTCACTCTTCATGGGGAAGCTCAGAGGTCACCTCCAGGAGTACTTTTCCTGAGCAGCCTGTCACCTGATATCTTATTGATGGCTGCCAGCATAACTTATTTATAACCTTGATTATTTAATTACTATTGTATTTACTGTCCACCTGCCCCCACTTAAGGGAATGTCAAAGGGAGCGGATATTTTCCTTGCACGCACATGACTCTATTGGCTGTGCCTTGTACAGAATAGGATACAAAATTAACATGCAAAATACAGTCATTCCAAGAGTGCATCTTAAAAAAATAGACTGAACACACTCGCAAAAAATTTGTTGTAAGATTCCACTTGCCATTGCAGTGAGCAAACACATGACCCAAAGGATCACACAGGAGTGACATCCTCTGTCCTCTCTTCCCACGCCCTCCACACACGAGATCAGGAATATTCTGTTCTTCACGTTTGCAACATTCAGGAACAAAACAATGGTTGGTCATACCATAGTTTATGAATGACTTAGGGATTTCAAAGTAGTTTTTGTCTTGTTTTGTTTTATGCCTTACCTACTGACTTTAGAATCTAACTCATGTATAAGATGTCACAATGTTAAGCGAAAAAAGGTTGAAGACCAACTGAATGCTGGTGTCTTTGGAGACAGCACAGAGAAAAGTTAATACTTGGGCCTGGCACGGTGGCCTAGCAGCTAAAGTCCTCACCTTGAACGCTCCAGGATCCCATATGGGTGCCGGTTCTAATCTCGGCAGCTCCACTTCCCATCCAGTTCCCTGCTTGTGACCTGGGAAAGCAGTCGAGGACAGCCCAAAGCCTTGGGACCCTGTACCTGCATAGGAGACCTGGAGGAGCTTCCTGGCTCCTGGCTCCAGATTGGCACAGACTGGCCATTGTGGTCACTTGGGGAATGACTCATTGTATAGAAGATCTTCCTCTCTGTCTCTCCTCCTCTCTGTATATCTGACTTTGCAATAAAAATAAATAAATCTTTAAAAAAAGAAAAGCTAATATTTTTATCTATAAACTCCCAATCCCTGGGCAGGTATAAAAGATGAATGTATCTAGGATACTGAGATCTCACCTCAAGCAGTTGACTTTTAAGAGTAAAACATAATTTAAAATTTAAGGATTGACCAAATACAATTTTCATCACATGTACATCTATGGCCAAGTAGAGAACCTAAGATAATTGTAAGTGGTGTGTGTGTTTGTGTGTGTGTGTTTATGTGTGTGTGTACAGGCACGCGTGTGTTATATGAGTAGGTCAAATAATGTGGAACTTTACAGTTGGGCACATTCAGCAGGTGTGGAAGGCATAATGGTTATACTTGGAAGTCAAGGAAGATCTCCTTTAACCCACTCCAGCTTTACCAGCCAGCTGAATGTTCCTGGCTATCAGGCAATTACTTTTCATGGCATAAGTCTAAAACTATTTCCTAGGGGGCCTGTGTTGTGGCATTTTAGGTAAAATCGAAACTTGCAATATTGGCATCCTGTATGTATGCCACTTCAAGTCCTGGCTGCTCTACTTCTGATCCAGTTCCTCACTAATGCAACTGAAAAACAGCAGAAATGTCCTAAGTGCTTGGGCCCCTTGCTCCTGGCTTTAAAATGGCCCAATTGGTCACTGTGGTCATTTGAGGAGCGAACCAGAGAAAAGATCTCTCACTCTCTCTCTCTCTCTCTCTCTCTCTCTGTAAACTCTGAATTTCAAATAAATAAATAGATAAATAAATCTTAAAAATATTTTGAGTGCAGATATATTCACTATTTTTTTGGAAATGAAATATTGGAAAAATTTAAAATCAGGTATCATATTACAAAGAAACTACAAGATTTAGTTAGACTATCTGATATAAAATTTGTAATAATATATTATCCAGAATTTTGACTTTTTTTCACATTATGATCTTAACACCTCTTCTGAGAGAAGTAATAAATTAGGACTTTTATGAAAATAGTAAAAGGTAATAAGATAGCAGTAGGAAAATACCTATTTTATAAAACAAAATAACAATCTCATTAAATATAATTTGCCACTGAGCAGACAGAAAATAAATGTCTATTGGAAAGGCAGATTTTTACAGGGAGGAGGAGAGACAGAGAGGAAGATCTTCCCTCTGCTGGTCTATTCCCCAAGTACCTGCAATGGCTGGAGCTGATCTGATCCGAAGCCAGGAGACAGAAGTTTCTTCCAGGAATCTTACATGGGTGCAGGGTCCCAAGACCCTGGGCCATCCTCCATTAACCGCACAGGCTACCAGCAAGGAGCTGGAAGGGAAGTGGAACAGCTGGGACATGAACTGGTGCCCAAATGGGATCCCAGTGCGTGCAAAGTGAGGACCTGAGACACTAGACATAGTCTAATCAAAACCTTATGAACTACTGAGTTTTTGAGATGACTAATGGGACTGATGAGAGATTTTTTGAGAAACGTATTTTAGGGATGTTTAGTTCCTCTCTCCCTTACTGGTAATGTATTTCATTAGCATAATTCACTCTTGTTGGGGCAGGTGTTTGATTCACTGATTGAGATGCAAGTTAAGATGCTGGCATCCACATTGGAGAACTTCTGTTTAATTCCCGGCTCAGGTTCCTGATTCCAGGCTCCTGCTAATGTGGACCCAAGAAGGCAACAGGTAGTGGCTGGGTACTTGGGTCCATGCCACCATAGGGAGCATATGGATGTTGTCTCTGCTTCCAGGTTCCACCCGTGGCCCAGCCCTGTCTGATGCAGTCCTTTGGGGAGTGAATGGGAACCGTCTTGCTAGCTCTCTAGCTCACTGTCCCTAACAGACAAATTCTCTTCTAAATTACATGTTGTGGGATACAGAGGTGGAAATTAAGTCATGGTTCTTTTTGTGCAGATGAAGTCATCATAATAGGTTTTTTATGGATATATTAGATTCAAACCCTATGATGCTCATTATCTTATCTTTCTGAATATTAAGTATCTATGCCTCAGTTTTTCATTGACAAAATGAGAGCATCGATATTACCTGCTTCATGAGCCATGGCAATTAATTAAATAATAATCCATGCCAAATGCATAAAATAGAGCCTGCAACATGTGTTGAGTGTTCCTAACAAAGCCTACTCACAAACAGCTTCTCCATATGAAATTTTGAAGATACCGACTGGCTCTCTTGGAGAATTTTGGAGAGGATTATGTAGATTGTTTTTGGTTTGAACTAAAATTTTTTAAAGATTTACTTATTTTTATTACAAAGTCAGATATACAGAGAGGAGGAGAGACAGAGAGGAAGATCTTCGGTCCGATGAATCACTCCCCAAGTGAGCCACAACGGCTGGTACTATGCCGATCTGGAGCTGGGAACCAGGAACTTCTTTCCAAGTCTCCCACATGGGTGCAGGGTCCCAAAGTCTCGGGCTGTCCTCGACTGCTTTCCCAGGCCACAAGCAGGGAACGGGATGGGAAGTGGAGCTTCTGGGATTAGAACCAGTGCCCATATGGGATCCCGGAGCATTCAAGGCGAGGACTTTAGCCACTAGGCCACGCCGTCGGGCCCCGGTTTGAATTAAATTTAAAGTGAGTAGTAAAACTTAGCTATTATTGTCACCACTAATGAAAAATACATCACTGTAAAAACTTGTGATATTTAGAAATTAAGTGCATAAAGTTGAGCTGAGTGCTCACTTTTCTCAGTGTGATAAAATGAAACAGGGATGATGTATCTTAGAGCTGTGGCAGCAAACTGAGCAGTGCTTGGCCAGGAACCACATTGAGGACAGGGGGCATTTAGTGGCTTTCCAAGATCCTGTGCACTCCCTTGATAATACTCAACAGCCAATAAATCTTACCATTGATAATACTGAACAGCGATAAATCTTACCATTAAATTCGGAATTCAATTTCAGTTGGACTTAACCCAAATTTAACTATTACTATGTATGGTGCTATACTGATGTTAGTGACGTAACTGATGAGGAAACCAACATTTGAATTTAAGACTCCTATGAGACTGAGGGCAATGTAGGATCAGTAACTTTTTCTGTGTTTGAGGAAACGTACATAAAACAGAACTTCAAAAAATCCACAGAAAACTGAGTTAAAAGATAAGTTTACTATGGTGCAGCATTTTTGGGAATCCATGTACAAGTATGTAGGGTCTGCAAAAAGTTCATGGGAATTCCCCTTATGGAGAAATCTGCATATGACTTTAAAACTCTTTTATACCCTATTCAGTTTATAATTTTTTTTCTTTAATAAAATATTTATTCATTTGAGAGGCAGAGCTAAAAAGAGGGAGGAGCTGAGGGGAAGAGAGATGGAGAGGCAGAAGGAGAAGGGAGTAGAAGGAAGGGCAAGGAGGGAAGAGGAAAGAAGAGGAAAAAAAGGAGAGAAAAAACAATCTTTTACCCACTGGTCCACTTGCTGAAGAGCCACAAAGGCCAGCACTGGGCCAGGCTGAAGCCAGGAACCAGGAGCTTCTTCTGCATCTCCCATGTGGGTGCAGGGTCCAAGTACTTCGGCCATCTCCTGTTGCTTTTTCAGGCACTTTAACAGGGAGCAGCTAATTGGAGGTGGAGTGTTTCAGGACTTGAACCTGTGCCCATATGGCATACCAGCACTGCAGGCAGCAACTTAACTCTCTGAGACACAATGCCGGCCCCTAAAATTATCTCATGAACTTTTGGAAGCACCCTTGTACTTACAAAAGCAGAGCCGTACTATCTAAATAATAAGATTTCCTCTGCAGGTATTCATAATGTACTTATATGATTCAAAAATATTTTTATTTACAAGTGCTATAAAAGAATATTGATTCAATATGACCAACATGCTATGTTACATGTTTCATTTTCATCCTGCCAGGGCAGGAGTGAGTGAAATCTGGGGAGGCACTCGCTCTGCCTCTGTGTGATCCCAGCATCCCACATTGGAGGGCTAGACCCTGGCCACCCACATATGAGGCCAGGACGAAGCGCTAGGCCTCTGGCTTGGGAGCAATACAGTCCTGGCTCAGCGGCCACTGGGGAGTGGCCATTTAGGGAGAGAGCTGTGTCTCTTCCTCTTCCTATCACTCTGCCTTTCAAATAATAAAATAATCTTTAAAAAAGTAATGAATAAAAGTCAGGGACTTGCATTCTACCACAAAATGTTTGCTAACCAAATGAACTAAAAAGTTCTATCATTGAATATTGGAGATGCCAGATGTCACATTCCTATTGTATTTTAATCAATTTCGAATGTTTTCACATCTCACTGGATAAAACCGTGTGCTAATGCCTCTAATTCGTGATGCTAAATCTTTGGCTTTAGCCTATTTTTAATATAGATGCACCAGGCACAGCCATCTGCTTATTTCGAACTTAAAAAAAATATTTTTAATGTGTGGTTTGCTGGATGTAATTCAATTCACAAATGAAACTTAATGCCTAGTATTATTCTAGTTCATTGATTATGTGCCAATTGGACCATGTTTATACTACTCAGCTTATTGTAGCGAAAAAAAAAGGTTAAAATGATAGACACAGTTTTTCAGATATAAGCAAACATTTTGGCTTTTCTTTCACAGAATATATTCTCACTGAAAAAATTAGTAAATGCGTAATTAAGTATTCACTTTTTATTAAAATCCTACCTCCAGAAAGATGATACACAATGAACACGATCGTTCTTCCACCAGCTTTATTTCACTGGTTCTCTATCCAGGAAGCCAGAGTGTGTCTGACAACTGCCCAGTCTTTTACAGCAACACATTCGGAATATCATCTTCAGTAATACAAAGATTAAGAGAAACATATTTTACAAAAGAAAGTCCTGCCTTTTTGGCAGAAATTCACCTTGCATTAATATGGTATAAAATGTCTAGGCTGTGTTCCATCACTGTCTGCTAAGGCTGTCCCCACAGTGTACTGGGGGGCAAGGAAGCAGACACACAGGAACACGGAAACATTGACGTCTCACCTGCGGGATCTGCCCAACCGGCATGTTGGAGTCTCAGAGGAGGGCTCCTACGCTCCGACACATTCCCACTCAGTCTCCTTCTCTTGGTCCGACTTCCAGACATGATTTAGTGGGAGGGTATTTTTGCTCATGAATAATTATGGGGCACAAAAAGGTCCTGACAAAGGAGAGCTAACGAGATCTTTAAAGTATCACTCTTAATGAGTCCCACCAGGCACTGCAATGTGCTTATTTACAAATCTGCCACAAAATTACTGGAGCTGTATTTCTTTCATTTCCACTTAAATAAGATTGGAAAACACGTCTCAAAAGCATGGGGAACTTATTTACATACAGGAATGTATAATCAATTCCACTAAATTAATTACAACATTGTAAAAAACTTGTTGTAATAATGAAAGGTTTAAAAATAATAGTGCTTCTACACAAGGCTCTTTCTTTTTCACGAGTCCTGATTAATGAGACAGACAGCAAGAGGAATTACTGTAGTGGCAAATGCTGATTCAGGGTCTTCCTTTTATTAAGTGGTTTATAGTGAAGGCTGTGACTATTTTTTCTATTTATAGTGGCAGCTCTGGTTAATTACCTTGTAATGTATTGTGACATTAATGCACTAGTAAACTATTGGAATTTATACCCCTATTCAGTAATAAAATCTGTAAATTGAAGAATGCTCATAAAACCATCACAGGCATAAATTCTGTGACCAAATGCCATGTGTGATCACATTAGATTTAAGGAACAGAATCTCCAAAATTTGCTCATTAGTGGATAAGTGCCACTGAACTGATACACAGCAGCTACTTCGCAAATGTAGAGAGTATAGCTTATTTAAAGATATTTTGTACATTTCCCTTTTCATTACTTTCAACATGTTGGACATAATTCTAACTTCTGAAAAATCATAAATAAATGACACTTTCAGTACATTTTCCCTAAAACAAAGTGAAAATGAAGGAAACCAAGGGAACAGAAAGGAGGTTGGACGGTGATGCTTGAGCATCCGCTCAGTGCTCACGCTCAGTGCTAAGCTCACGCGCCAGGCTGGATGATGCGCTGGGTTTGCCTCCTGGCTCTGGCACCAGGGAGTGGGCTCCTGCAATCCATGTGGGAGACAGAACTGCATTGCTGGCTTGGCTTCTGACCAGCTTGTCCCTGGCAGCTGAGAGTGAACTGTCATGTGGGAGCTTTGCCTATCAGTCTCTCAAATTAGTAATGGTAAGTTGGTGAGTCATACATGAGGGGGACAAATGGGGCAGATATGAGTGTCACTGTATATCAACTGTACAGTACCACACAGGAAAATAATGTTTCAATCAACAATGGGCTACATACCTGACAGTGGACTCAAATCTACATGGCACACTGACACTGTAGCTGTCTTAGCTTGTGTACCTGTAATCTGTGACATTTGTTCATGACAAAATCACATAGTGACACATTCATACACTGTACCCCCAGGATTAAGCAAAAATCAAAAAGTTCACGGAAAATGAAATCACCAGAGAAGTTTATGTTGGTGCCAACAGGTTGAAATGCATGAATAGTTTTTTCATAATAACATGTGTTCCGTGAACTTTGAAGATTCATGGAATACTTTTCTAAACAATAATGTACAATATATTTAAAAAAACAGCAAACGAGGATAAGGATTGATATTTGACAAGAAGAATTTTGTGGTTGTGAACTACTCTTTATGCTAATTAACTCTACTCTATGTCTTATACTTGTCTTTAAATGCCAGATACTCTTAAGAAAAAGGAACTGGGCCCGGTGGCGTGGTCTAGCAGCTAAAGTCCTCGCCTTGAAAGCCCCGGGATCCCATATGGGCGCCGGTTCTAATCCCAGAAGCTCCACTTTCCATCCAGCTCCCTGCTTGTGGCCTGGGAAAGCAGTTGAGGATGGCCCAAAGCTTTGGGACCCTGCATCCGCGTGGGAGACCCGGAAGAGGTTCCTGGTCCCGGCATCGGATTGGCGCGCACCGGCCCGTTGTGGCTCACTTGGGGAGTGAAACATCGGATGGAAGATCTTCCTCTCTGTCTCTCCTCCTCTCTGTATATCCGGCTTTCCAATAATAATAAAATCTTAAAAAAAAAAAAGAAAGAAAAAGGAACTAAAGTTTTTCAATGTTATTTTGGGCATTTAGAAAAAGTGCATTTTGGGCTAATTTTAAAAACTGAAGGCAGTGCCACATGAGCTCTGACTGTAACTGCTAGGGTGTCATTCAGAACTAGAAGCTGCGAAGGCGATCACTCCAAGCTAGATCCCAGGCTGAGGCAGACTGAGACACTGCACACAGGACTCCTGGCTCACGGTCATTCATTCTCTGTCAGCACAATGCCACCAATCTGAAGGGGATGACACTTTGGAGCCATGCTTCCAATAAGGCCACCAGCTTCCCAACTCTTCAGGATATGACAGATACCTGCCGCCAATTCCACACACTGCATTTCACATACTCTTCCTAATGAATGCAGATGTAGCACGATCATCCATGTCTATTCAGATGATGGATAGAAACACACACAGCCCTGCCTGATCCCAAGGCCTGTTTTCTTCTTGTACATAATAACCATGAACCACAAAGTATACAAACTCACCTTTTTTTTATGCAAGGTCTGTTTCTGTTCTGTCACATTCCTAATCCTTACAAAGAGACTCTAAAGTCTACATTTCTGGTATTTTTGTATAGTAGTTGAAGACACCAAAACGTCTACATGTTCCAACATTTACTGACTTCAAACCTGCTTGCTGAGTCACTTCTTCATCTTTCCCTGAATTTACTGTACTTTTTACATGTTTACTTACAGTAGTTTACAAATGGTCCAAACTCTACATCCACAGTATTTAGGACTGGTGGTTCCTAGTCCAAGAAAGAGAACCCATTTTCTCCTTCTTAAGTAAGGGCTGGAAATGTGATTGGGTTTGGCTAATGGAACATTAACTATCACAACACAAGCAGAGGTTGCCCATGCCCCCAACATTCAAGAATTGCCTTCCTGTTGCCAGAAACCCTTTCTCACAGTGGGCATAAACCTCCTGTGAAAGTGAGCTGGTCTACTGAATGATAGAACATATCATTTAGATGAAAAGGCAACCACCAACTATGTGAGTGAGTCCCTTTCTTAGAAAAACTAACCTACCTGCTAACTACCAAACGCCCATCAGTTAAGCCAGCACACAGTCAACTCAACTGACTCTGAAAGCTCTAATAAATATTTCTTGTTTGAATTTACTAATCATTGGAATGGATGAATGTGGACTGTTGCATTATCCCCCATATGACCTTAAAACAATTCTTCTTAAATCATATTGAGGTCATACCTGAACAACTGGATGTTATTAAAGTTATTAACTTTTACCAACAATCTCTCTGTTAGGTGAGAACAAGCTTCCACTAAGAGCTAACATGGCCAAACAATGTATCCCTTTAGAATTTATGGCTAGTCCTGAAATGGGGGATTATGTCACACATGTAACTTGGCCCATTTTCACTGCTACATAAAAATACCTGAAATTGGATAACTTACAAAGTACATACATGTATGCCTCATAGTTCTAGCGTAAGGTATTGGCAAATTTAGCATCTGGGATGTACTGTTCTGTGCTTCCAAGATGGCCCCTTGGCCTCGTTGTTACATGCGGGAGGCAGAAGTGAAGAAAAGGGCCTTGCTCCTTCCTTCTAGCCATTTTTAGGGCACCAATTCCTTCACGAGAACAATGTTCTCAGAGCGTAATGACCTCTTAAGGTTCCACCTTGCAATATTACTGCATTGAGGATTAAGTTTCAACTTGAATTTTGAAGGGGACACAGACATTGAAATCAAAACAACTCGTAAGCATTCAACACACACAGAGCCCTCTGATGCACTCCTGTTCCTGTCCCTGTCCACTCAAATGCCATGTCTCTTTCACATGGTTCTTAGATCCCTGCATTGCCACAGACACATTTCTAATCCCTTTCCCCTTCGCCTTGGACATGAAGGACTCAAACAGCTCTCACTGTCCATCTCCTCGCCAGTTAGCTTGTCACCTACACTGACATCAGAGGAACCCTTCTCATACCAGAACAAGTCAAGTCATGATGTCACACTCCACTGACTAGGGTCGAAAAAGGAAAAGACAACACATTTTCTTCCCCAGAACAAAATTCAAACTTCTTAGAACAGAACATAGAATCCTTCTTAATGTATCATGTTCCTTCTCTCCAGCCTCTCCCTCCAGGACTCTTGCCATTTGGGCTGTTTCCAGCACACTGCCTTAATCACAACGCACACTTCCACAAATCATGCTATGGTTCCTTCTACTTCCTTTTGATGGAATCCCTTCATACTCCCTGTCCCCCTCTCCTGTTGAAAAGCACGAATGCAGTATGTCTCCCTCACTGTCAGCCGCCCAGACAGAAATCTGTGGGTGGGTTTCCAGCAGGTGCCAGGCACAAGTGGTTGGGGGTGGGAGAGAGGGAGTAACCACTAACAATCCCTCTGGTTAAGGAGAATGCAAGCAAGAAAGTGCAACAGAGCCTGCTGCCACACAGGACACTACATCGTGGTGATGACACGGGGGAAGCCCAGGGACCCCACGGCGAGGCAAGCACAGGGCTGCTTGCTGACACAGGTGACCCTGGAAGCACAGGGCTGCTCGCCGACACAGGTGACCCTGGAAGCACAGGTGCAACTTACAGAGAAAGTAACATGCATAGGCAAGCGCACGGGTAAAAGGCCTAATTACTCCACAAGTTATTAACACTTATTCAAAATACACTATTTCTTAAAACAAAAACAAAATTAACCTTTAGACACTTGGCCATTACAAAGTTACAATGTGTATCCCTACACTAACAGCTTTGAAATCATAAAACAATCTAAACAACATAAAAGAACTGCTAGGAAATTTTTTTTCTATTCTAAGTTTATAAATGTTTACCTGCCAATTTTTATTTCATAAAACTATTTAAAAAAATCTGTCACTGAAACAAGTGGTGCCAATTCTAAGTGAAATAATTTCGGCTTATGCACTCATTTATAAAACAAATAGCTCTTTTAATGCTAAAATCATTTCTAATGAACAATAAAATGCCACTTTGCAAGGAAAAAAAATCTATAGTTCCAACTTAGAATAAGATACCTAAATGTAAAAACAGAGCAGTGCAAAAACAAAGTTAAACCATTATAGTTTCCTAGTGATCTTCAAGTCTGAATTGTTGCCCAACAAGTCCTCCACCCATGACATCGCTATGTGTGCCTATTTCTTGAAGCTACTGGATTTGGTTTACAAACACTTTTAGAAATTACTTCACATTGTAGTTTACAAAGACGACTTGGTCTTTCCCACACTATGGGCACATTTTATTTTTCACCCCCACTTTTTAAACAGACAATGCATGGCAAAGGAAAAAAATACAGATAACCACTTTAATTTGATTGACTGCTTTCATCAAATAATGCATACTTTTCTTTAAGAAGTCAGCCTTACCTCTAACTGGTGGTCTTCCCAGCTCAGCGTCCAGGTGAATTGGCGGGGAAATGTATGACACCTGCCCATGGTGCACCTGCCCTGTGGAGACAAAAACAGATGTTACAAAGACCTTACAGTTGCGAGCTTTTTCCTTTTTTCTGCTTTGTTTTTCTGACGTCAACCACCTCCCTTTACGTTAAACTAACAGGCATTCTTGACTGAAAAATGATCTGTGCAAAAAATAATCTGTGTCATCCAAATATCACGTGATTAAATCAGTGTTTCTCCAACTACTTGAGATCAGCTTTCCTCTGCCTCTTGGTGAAACTGCAAATGTGCTACAAAGTGATATTCTTAGAAAACAAGTTATAAGAAAAGAGAAGTTGGGCCCGGTGGCGTGGCCTAGCAGCTAAAGTCCTCGCCTTGAATGCTCCGGGATCCCATATGGGCGGGCGCTGGTTCTAATCCCGGCAGCTCCACTTCCCATCCAGCTCCCTGCTTGTGGCCTGGGAAAGCAGTCGAGGACGGCCCAAAGCCTTGGAACCCTGCACCCGTGTGGGAGACCTGGAAAGAAGTTCCTGGCTCCTGGCTCCAGATCGGCACAGCACCAGCCACTGCGCTCGCTTGGGGAGTGATTCATCGGATGGAAGATCTTCCTCTCTGTCTCTCCTCCTCTCTGTATATCTGACTTCGTAATAAAAATAAATAAATCTGAAAAAAAGAGAACTTGAGAAAAAGAAGTAAAATGCAAGTCCCTGTTTTTATTGTTAGATTAAATGGACATGAAGTGATCTTTGCTCTTGATGTCCATGTTTACTTCATTTCATATAAATAATAAATAGTTGACTTTCTACCATCTGATACAAAAATAACTGATCTCACTCACTTCATGACCCTGATTTGCTGATATATTTCCTCCAAAGGTTACTTCCATAATTTGAGTAGAAAATTATTCCTACCTGCTTATTTTGTTTGATGGGCAAAAGGTGACTTACAGAACTGATGAAGCCAGTGGGTTCATCTCCCAGTTTCTACAAAGCATCTGACTAGCTCACATGCAGTACACTTTCTGTCTTATGAATTGAAGCAGTTAAAGTTTTGCGTAAACATAAAGGTGCTAACTGAAAAAAACTTGGCCTAAACACTAACAATTTCCTAACACAGAGAGTAGATATTGTTTGTATGCTGCTAATTCAATAGCCTATCAGTATTTTGGAGGTAAGCAAATCTAAATGATAGAGTCACTTCAATTAAAAATTATTTACTTTTCATATACTTGAAAGGAAGAGGGAGCGAGGGACAGAAGCAAACCTTTCACCTACTGGTTCACTTCCCAAATGCCTGAACTCCATCTGGGTCCCCCACGTGGCTGACAGCAATCCAAGCACTTGAGCCAAATTAGAATGGAGGAGCTAGGTCTCCAATCGGAACTCTGATAAGGAATGGGGGAATGTCCCAAGTGGGGGCTTATCCTACTATGCTACAACACCCAACCCTCACTGCAACTTTTAAAGCTTCTTTCTATATAAATAAGGCAGGAGTGGAAGACTCTTTCTACAAAGGGAATGTGCAGTTCTATTTCACACATTCACTGTAGCAGTTTACAGGGTTGTTAATTTCTTTTCCTAAACAAGGAAAGTTAATGATACATAGATTATGATAACAGTTAGAGTAACCTTCCCGTTTCAAGTAATATTCAACTTGTAATAAACTCTGCTGATTCCTCTTAGGAGGCACATTTCAAATAATTAATATGGCTCCCTGTTGATGGCAGTTGCCACCGCTCCCAGCGTTTTCGCAGCTCACGGCAGACAGTGCAGGGCCTGTAAAGCACACAGTCCCTCGTCACGGTAACTAAGAATATCGAGCATTCACTGGCCCCATGTCAGTGGAATACTAAAAGCTCTGCCATGAAAGGAAGAAGATGCAATTGTGCACCATTGGCAGTCTGTGTGCAGTCGTGTTCATTATCAACTTCAGATTAGCTTATTCTAAAACTGCCTATTTACCTATGTTTACATGGTGGGCTACAAGTGCATCTCTGCTCTTTCAGGCTTTGTGACATTACGTCTGACTTGCTTTGAAACACTGTGGCTTCTGTAAATAAAATAACAGACCTCTCACATTATATTGGCTTAAAATAACCTCAGCATATAAAATAATATTGATTTCACGTCTACTCCTGAAACACAGCGTTTACCACAGATGAGAATAACCACCAAGCATCATCTCTCCACTCATCTATCATCTCTTGGGCTCCAACCGCCGCCACTATGAATATTACACACTATGTTACTACATACGTATTTATAGGACAAGAAAACAAGCAGAGGAGATTAACTTGCTGAAGCACATGTAAGCGTGACGCAGCCATCCGCAGGGCTTTGACTCCAACTCTATAGTTTCAATCTATGTGTATGTTTCTCAAGGAAGATCTCAATATACTAAAATGTAGCCAGTAATACATAAACATTTGGCAATTATACTCAGGAAAGTCCCTGCTCTGGAGAATGTTACTCCCTCTATTCAGTATGACGCAAACAGGGCAGGGAGATGCCACATTCGCCTGTTCTGCGGATAAGGCACTGCACGGATACACTCTCTAAGCAGCCAGCAGATCAGAGAGCGTAGATCCCCACAGGCAAGTGTGAAAATCAAAACCCAGGGTGCAGATCACTGCCGGTCCTCAGGCTGCTTTACCATAATATCACTCTGCCTCCAAGAAGAATTCTAGTTAAGTGCCCGAAGGGGGAAAGCCAGGAAGAAGGGGTAAGAACTGTCTGAGACTTCAGGGCTCAGGGTTAGACATTTAGTATTGTCTTTCCATTTCCTGATGGGACTGTCTCATCTACAGAATCAAAAGTAAAAGCTAGGGAGGTGCTGCTGGCTGACCTCATGGCTGGAATCCTTAACAAGATTCCCGGTGCGCTTTGGATGAGTGATACTGACGCAGTAATCCCTACAGAAACATACAAAAAATAAAAACAAGGCCAAGGCCGTGTTTCCCAGAGAGGCAATCACTCTTTATAGGGAGGGTGGGTCAGCACTTGAGGAGGGGGCGTGACTTGGTCACAGACCCAAAAAGGCCCACCTCTTTGGAAAGAATGACATCACCATCACGGTCAAAGCCATCAATCATTACCATCAACACTGTTCCTAAACTTCATGACAAATCAATTTTAACCATAATTGTGATGAGTTCAGGCAGAACTTGCTTTGCCAAAACACATGACAACCAAATGCTGTTTGTATATGTATGTCTGTGTGCTTACAGATGTACCGATTTATTTGACATGCAGAGTTATAGAGAGAAGGAGAGACGAGAGAGATTCCATTCACTCCTCAAATTGGTTCACTCCACACCTGGCTGAAACCAGGAGCCAGTAGTTTATTCTAGGTCTTCAATATAGATGGCAGGAGCCCAAATACTTGGGCCATCTTTTGCTTTTCCAGGTAATTAGCAAGGAATTGAAACAGATATGGAGTAATTGGTGCCCGTATGGGATGCTGGCATTGCAGATAGAAGCTTAACCCACTACACCACTATGGCAGCCCTCCGAATGTTGTTTTGTTCTTCCAGAATGCTTTCTGAGCATTCCAGAATGCTCTCTCGTTCCTCACATTACCCACTAGGCTCCAGTGTCTTACACTAATCCTGTCATATAGCCAAAGCTTTGCATGCATTCAGATAAACAGTGTGATGTGCCTCTTATTGTTCAAATGACAAGCTGTTCACACCTGCTCATGTCCTCTGAATTTTGAGTGAGCAATCATAATGACATTTGCTTAAAATTGTATTAACTCTATGAATAAATTTGGAGAAAAGACATCTAAAATATTGGGTTACAGGAGTAGTTCACTCACTTTATGTCAACAGTGATCTATTTTCTTGACATTTTAATTTAACATTTTATTGATAATTTTCATTTATTTTTGGGGGGGTTACGGGTTTCTGGAGGCCTGGGGCTTTCCTGATTATCACAGTTGGAAATTACTAGCTATTGACTCTGATCATTCTAGGTCCTTGAAGTTAGTTAGATATAATTATAAACATTTTCAATATTCTATGCTAATAGTCTTTTTTATATGAAATAATAAGCCATAAGCATATGCTTTTAACATTAACTCTTTTGTGCTGCAGAATTTAAGTTCTAAAGGATGATTTTATCAATTACTCAATGGATGGGTTGGAAATTCATGATGCCTTATTTCTGCTGCCTTTTTAACTTCAGTTCCTACAAAATGATCAAAATAAACAATGTTTGGTGGGTAGATTTCTTGAAGGAATTCAACATAAGGGCAAAGGGAATGGTAAAGTTAAAGTGTTATACAGTAGCTAGGAAGCCTATAAGAAGAAGGGGACTAACAAGGTGGAGGAATCCACCATGGTGGGAGGGTTTGGGGAGGGGTGGGGAGAATCCAAGTACCTATGAAACTGTGTCACATAATACAATGTAATTAATGAATTAAAAATAATAAATAAAAAAAAAGAAAGGATGGAAACAGGCCTCGTATATTATCTCTAACAATATAATTTTCAGGTTTTTCTTGAATGTATTTCTCATGTCTCCCAGTCTCATTTTTGTTTCCTAGCTATTCAATACAACCAGTATTTCCAACACAATTATATATGCTTCTAGTAATATAATGAATGTTAAAATGATTTTAATTGAAAATTGAAAAATTATTTTCTCTTAGACTATTTCCTTAGAATATTACAATATTATAAGACATAGAATATTAATAAATTGGTACTAAATACTAGAAACTATAATTACTGTCATTTTATCAGCTATTAATCTCTATTTCAGAATAAAAGTCTATTGTTGCCATCAAATAAAAATACCCAAATAAAATTTTCTCACAAAGTAAAACAGAAAAAAAAAAAAAAAAAGAAGAAGAAGGGGACTGGAATGTGTAAATAGGCCACTTCGGCATCAGACCCCGTCCAGGGGCAGATGACGGAGAGTCAGCGGCGTCAGCCAGTTTCCCTGTCCTCAAGTCGCCTCCACCTTTGGAAGGGGGCAGAGATTCTGGCTGCGGGAGCTGTGGCTTCCTTCCCCAGCACTCATAGTGACTGTTAGCATGTAGAAGCAGGTACGTTTGCATGGACAGCTCCACTGAAAATCGACTTGTTTTCACAGTTTCGCCTCGTATCTCTTACTCACTGCCCAACCACTCCGTTTTCTTGAAGCTCCAACCTTGCTTTGTTTACAAGGATATGTGAGGGTCAGACTCTAGCTTCCATGCAATGGCATCTAACATGTATACAACCATCTGTCTTTTCTCCCGCTAACTTGTGTCTTATTAATTTTACTCTCAAACTCTCAGTACTTAAAACCAGGAGAGTGGAGGAAAAAAAAAAAGATTTCCTTCTTAACAAAGAATAACGGCTGCAGGGAAATAGGAAACTAGCATATTAATTAGAATTTATTCATATTCATGTTGGGTAAAATGAAATCTTTTCAGGAAAAAATGTATACATATACATTTCAGGGAGAAAATACATACATATATACATATATACACATATGTGCAGACACATGTTCGCACTGCCATAATTCAATCATCATGAACAGATTAATTCAAATTGATTTAGTGGTTTTTTTTTATATTCACAGAACTATACAACTGCTATCACAATCCTTTTTCAAATGCTTTCATTACCAAACAACAGCAGCCATAAGTCCATCAGCAGTTAGCCTGCACTTCTCAACCCACCCAAGTGTCAGAAAACAAGCCTCATGTGCTTCCTGTCTTTATAAATTTGCCTATTCTGGCCACTTCCCACAATATGTAACTGTGATCTTTTATCATCCAAAGTAATTTCTCAATGCTCTTCCATGTTGTCACAGGAGTTTATATTTCATTCATTTGTTCTCACCAAAACACCATGTATCATGCAGACAGCCTCATTTATCAACTCATCAATTAACGGACATTTGGGATAATGTCTACATTCTTACTATTGAACTTTCTAGTTTTGTATGCATTTCTCATGAAGCAATGAGCACACTTCAAGTAACTCACAGAGAAATAGAATGTAAAAGTCTGAATTGATTTGGATGCAAATTTTTTCAAGCATGTACAAAATGTGTATTATGAAAAAACTATACATGGATCTCTATTTTTTGGATCAAAAGGGAATTCTGTGTGATCAGTTAAAGTCCTGTCATGTTGATTTCATAATGTGTGGATCACATTTCCAATACTGTGGAGATACTCTTCAGGTTTTTGTTTGCTTTAAGTAGTAAAATAGTTAAGTCAGGGTCAATCAGATTTTAGATAATTAATAGTAAAATTATAAAATGAGGAAAGGAAGTTTTTCTTTATACTGAAACTAGAAATATAAGCAGATAGTTTGTGCAGGTCTTTCAGATTGTGAGGGCATCAGGAGAAACAGGGCTAGCAAGAAAAATTACAAGAGTATTGTGTTTCGAATGAAAATGTGAAGTTGGCACTGTCTGGTATGTTGAGGATGTGGGCTTTTCAGACGTCTGGCCAACATAGCCATGCACTATCCTGAACAGCCAAACACCACTGTAGATTCTGGGAAAGCACTTTTTCCTATCTTCAATCTCTTTTTCTACTTTTATTTAATTTTGCTTTGATTGAAGAACTCTGCAATTTCCACTAAATTTCAAATATAGAAAGTATCTGGCTGGCATTCAGCGCAGGAAAAGGCTTTTTTTTTCTGTCTTCAGTTAGTACTTTACCTGCACATCTGAACTTAGAAATGCATTTACAGAACCACAGAATTGGGATGGAGAAAGACATTTGATAGCTCAGGCTCCCAAGTCCACACTTCAGAATGAGGAAACTGACATGTTTAGACTCTAGGGACTTTTCCAGAGTCAGATCGTGGTGGTGGTTGTCAAGAGTGATGCTAGCTACAACGAAAAAGGGGATGCCTTCTTATAGGAAGCTTGCAGCAAAATGCCCACACCTCATGCTTGCACACTTCTGAAGTCTCCCTTGTAAAGACGTTATTTGCCATGTGTGTGGTGTGTTGAGATATTAAAAATCTCAAAAACACTTATTTAGGAAAACTTGTATATTCCTCCTGTAACGACATGCATACAAATGCTGGTTCTTAGTGGCCATATAATCCAACACCCTAATTAAATAAGTTGATGTAATTCTGTGTGCCTCAGTTACTAGTATAATAAGGATTATACTAGTACCAATCTCACAGGAACATTGTAAGCATTAAAAGAATTTATACACAATACATTCATTAAAACAGCACTTGCTACGTTGTACTTGGGAAGTTTAAGCTATTACTATTTCAGGGTCTTGGTTTCATCAACGAATTCATGAGCACAAATGCCATTTTAGGCATCTGGTATAAGAAGACATTAAATGGAATGACGCTGTGTAGTCCTGTGGGGAGAGAGAAACAGAGAGAAAAAGAGAGAGAGAGAATACCAATCAGCAGTAAATAAATTTTGTTATAAAAATGAATGAGCTGCTAACGGCAACGGAAACAGCTGAGAACAGCTCTGGTAGGTGTGGAGGGGGAGACACTGCCTTTCTCCATGCCATGCTTATGAAAGGCATGTTTAACTTCTGTGAACAGCATCTGAGGAGTTCAAGGGATAACAAACCCTAAAAAGACAAAAGTATAGATAAAGGCACAAATCTAATTTTCATAATTAAGTCTTCAAGAACTGAAAAAAAAATTTATCAGCAGCTTTTCCCAACCCATTACTTAATATTCTACTCATATTAATAAAAATGCTACCAATTGGACAGAAATTTTAAATAAAATATGGATGTGCAATTGATAAAATGAATACAATTTTATTCCTAAAATAAAATCATTTTAGTAACCTAAAATCTCTGTTAGATTCACCAGCTATACCATCTTTCAACCCATTTTTTTCTTATTTTCTACATAGTGTTGTAAGCAAGTTGAATAGTTTATGCCCCTCTAGCCAGGACTATGGCTTCTAATTTTTGTTTGCTTGTTTTAAATTTTTCAACTGCTGATCTTTATTATTCTCCTCTAGAGATATGACATTTCCCCCCTTAAAGACAATGAAATAGATGTCACATTCTTGTTCTGTGGTTTCTAATATTATTATTATTTTGCTTTTACAACCTTTAGGGTGACAGCAAATTATATGTCTTTACTATAATAATGACTCCATGAGGAATAGGGACTCCACCAAAATAAAGTACATTTAAGAATGGTATGTGGAGTTTTTCTAAGTTTTTAAAGCACTCTTAACATAGGTGAATTTCTCTCCATAAAAGTGTAACTTCTTGTTGAAAGTAATTTCCACTGATTCACACATACACACACCCAGAGTCAGCATGTTCCTACTGATGAGAAACTGGACGTATCCAGTATTAAAACAGTTTGCTTTTTTCTCTTCAAATCCCACTCTGACTATAGCCACCTGGTGATTATCAAGTTGGTTTTCAGTGACGAAGCAGAAACATCAATCAAAATTAATCGTGAATGAAGAGATTTGTAAAGAAGACAGTTTAATGCCTATCTTTTTACTTAGCTTCCTTTTTCCCTGCTTCTTCTCACTAATCACACAGATACTTCCAGTGAACTGAGCAAAAATCTGAGGTAGCAAAGAAACAACTACGTACTTGACCTACCCCGATGTGAAGTCATTGATGGAGGGCCAGAGGCCATGGGTGGCCTTCTCTCTGGTGCATACTTCTTAGGAAGAGGCAAAGGTTTCTCTCTCTCTCCGTGTGTGTGTGTGTGTGTGTGTGTGTGTGTGTGTGTGTGTGTGTGTGTGTGTGTGTTTCATTCAGTAAATAGCTCTTTGGCACTGTCTCTCTGTGGTCAGTATTGTGCATAAAATGTAAACAAGAAACCACCAGGTCTCCCGTGACAGACTTCAGTCTAGACATGGGATTAAGCAAGGACAGGTACTAAGATGTGAACCTGCTGGAAGTCAGAGAGAAGAGTACAAAGGCCCCTAATGGGGGTTGGTATAATGAGGGTAGAGCAATACCCAGAGAGGCCAGGAGCTGAGGGCAGAGCCAACGGGAATCTGGTGAAGGCTGTGCCAGGGAACGGAGGAGCAGAAGCCACAAGTATGCATGCCTGTGGATCACAGAGTAAGAACGGGAGTGGACAAAGAATCATGGGAGGGTACAACCAAAAAAAAAAAAAAAACACACACACACACACAGCAAAAACAATACAAAACAAAACATTCACAGTAAATTAAAAATTTCAGAATTACTAAGAAAGAAGAGTTGCCTATCAGCTGGCTTCACAGTGGTGAGTTCAGAGCTGATGTCATTTCAACTCCTTCCTTCCACACACCGCTTCACTATCCTAACAGAGTACATTGAAATCCACCTTAGACATCATCAATTCATTGCACACTGAATATAGTCTAGAACTCTTTAAAAATAGCTACAATATCATCAAGCTATCTAAATTTTGAGGAACATGAAAAATGAGCTTAATGTAAAATACAATGAAGAAATCAGCAAACCTGAAAGAAATGAAAATGTTTTAGCCTGCAAAATAGCATGCGCACCCTCCTGCTGGAATCTATACAGCAGTAAGAAACACTTTACATTACTGATGAATTTCAGATGCTTTTGGATGTACAGCAGAACTGTCTATGAAGACTTACAAATACTTCTGTTTCTTTTACAAGCATAAAAAATAGACTTGCTGGCAAAATCACAAATGCTGACTTTCGGAGTCCCATTTCAAAAAACATACCATGGAGTCTCAAAAACCTGCTGCAATAAGCATTACAACAAAAGGAAACCTACAGAAGAAATCAGAAAATGTAGGTTCAATGAATTGTTAGTTGTTGTCCTATGATTCCTCAGGAATACATGGGAATGATTGCACTGGAACACTAAAAGAAATCCTAATCCAAAGAAACACCCTGTAAATACTATTTCCAGTTGAAAAACAAGAGTAACTGTAGTTTCTTAATGGTGAGCACACTGTGACAAGTTACATAACTCTGTGTGTGTGTGTGTGTGTGTACACGTGCGTGTGCGATGTTTCAAACCCAGAGACCATGTACTTTCTAGAAAGTCTTCAGCCCACACATCTTATAAATATACCCACTGGAGTGTGAAGAGGAGGCAAGTATGCTATAATTTCTGAAACATTAAAAATGTTTAGTTCTCTATTTTCAGGCTGCCTAAAGTCAAGTAAGTGTTTGTATTACCGAAGGACTGTACCACAGAGCATTCAGGAGTCTAAAGTTAGCTTTTATTCAGACAATGAACAAAACATTATGTTCTGCTTAACAAGAAAAGAGGTATTGTAGCTCTCTCCTGCCAGGTTTTGTTTTTTTCTTTTAGCTGATAATGGAAGCCTTAAAAAGGATAAGGATGCAGCAATACAGATCTCACTGAATTGCTGTGAGCTGCAAGAGCTAGATAAAAGACCCTGGCCATAGACCCATTCCCACCACACTCTCTGTATGGCCACTGTACTGTCCACATTTCGAATATGGTACAGGGAGAATAAAAACTTTTTATTAGCAAACTGATTAACGGAAGGCAAGAGTGTTTCAGGTGCAGAGTTACAATCTGTTGAAACAGAAAGACTAAAGTCTTGGTGACAGCAAACTATTCAAAAGAACCATGGTGTTAGCATAGAGAAGGGGGCTCCAGGATCTTGCTACTCATATTACAACAAGAATGTACAATAGGGCTATTTCATTCCCGGAGAAGAAAGAGAAGAGTGTAGGAGGGAGAGGAAGAGAGGGGTTAGGGAGAGAGAGAGCAAGAGAAATCTTCCATCTTCTGGTTTACTCCTTAAATGGTCACAATGACCAGGGCTGACCAAGCGGAAACCTAGAAGTCCACCGGGGTCTCCCATGGGGGTGGCAGTGGGCCAAGCAGTTGAGACATCATCTCTGCCTTTGTGGATGAGAAGTGGAGTAGCTGGGACTCACGTGGGTTGCTCACATTTTACTTGCTGTGCCACAACACCAGCCCTCCCAGAGCAGTTCTGGAGTAGAACTTAACGGTTACCTAAGATACTGTGGTTGTAGCTGTGGCATTCAGAATAAAGGTTGCCCAAAGAGGCCCATTTCCTGTCTCCAGATCTCACGCATTTACCACCTTAGGTGGAAGGGACTCTGTGGACGAGATTAAGACTGTGTCTTCCCATGAGTCCTCAGAAATGGAGAAGTGGACAGAAGAGTCCACGGTCAGAGGGAGGAGATGTGAGGACTGGATGAGGTGCAGCTGGCCCAGAAGATGGAGGAACAGAGGCTGCTCCTAGGGCCCAGAGAATACACAGTGTCACACCCTTCCTGATATCTCCAGAAAGGAGGGAGTCCTTTGTCAAAACTGTCCTTGAACAATGCAGAACAATACATTTGCATTATTCAACCCTCTAAATTGGTGGCTATTTGTTCTAGTAGTGCTAGAAAATTAATGTGGAACCTACTGCTACGTACTTATAAAAAGCCCATTTTTATTAAATGCATTAATTATTTGAGTAGCTATTCCATGGTACATATTCAACAGAGATGGAGTGGTAGCATCAAATCAATAATTACTTCGCTCACCCTCCTCCCTATGGCCAATCTCTTTTCTGTAGATTTTATTTGCCCTCCTGGAGTTGTTCTATGCTCTTACAACACATACACACACATACAACACATACACACACATACACACATACACTTAGATTTATTGACTTAAGTGGCTGCTAGACTAAAACACAATGATAGATGGCAATATGCTAAATCTGTTTTGAAAGCTAATTCTAGAGCTCCAGCTGTTTGATACAACTTTTCTAATACATCCAGTTTCCTGTATTCCATTTCTTTTTTTAAAAGATTTTTACTTTTATTGAAAGTCAAATATACACAGAGGAGGAGAGACAGAGAAGAAGGTGTTCCGTCTGATGATTCACTCCCCAAGAAGCCACAACGGCCAGAGGTGTGTTGATCCGAAGCCAGGAACCCAAAGACTTCTCAGGGTCTCCCACACAGGTGCAGGGTTCCAAGGCTTTGGGTTCTTTGACTGCTTTCCCAGGTCACAGACAGGGAGCTGGATGGGAAGTGGAGCTGCTGGGATTCGCATCTGCATCCATATGGGATCCCAGCATGTGCAAGGTGAGGACTTTAGCTGCTAGGCTACCGCATCAGGCCCTGTATGCCATTTCTTAGACTTTCCCATGACTTCACATCTCATGAACGGGTCATTTAATCTGATACTCCTAGTCAGGAGTAGGGATCATTGAACACAGAGACCATTTAACGCAAGCCATAGAATAACAGAATGAGACTATAAAGTACATGTATTCATAATGAGAGGTTTTGTTGGACAAAGCCAAAACCCACGATGATGGAACTATCTCTTAAGAAATCATGTGGGGACTGGCACATGACGTGATGCATTAAACCACTGCGTGTGGTGCTGGCATCCCAGGAGAAACCAGCTGGAGTCCTGGTTGCTCCAGTTACAATCTAGCTCCTGTTAGTGTATCTGGGAACACAGTAGAAGATGGTCCAAGCTGTTAGGCTCCTGCAAGCACAATGGAGACCTGGAAGAAGCTCTTGGCTCCCAGCTTTGGATCAGTCCATCTCTGGCCATTGTGGTCATTTGGGGATTGAACAAGCAGGTGGACGATTTCTGCTTCTATCCCATGCTCCTGTAACTCTACCTTTGAAGCAAATAAATATATCTTTTAACATAATCATATAATCCATCTGTACTAATTTGTGATGGTGGAAACAGGTAAATACATGGGCTGCTCGCAAAGTTGTATTAAAGGCGAAGGGAGGAGTCTAACATCCAGAATACAGCAACGTGCTCACTCCTCTACACCAGGCTTCCTCTCTTGAATTTAGTTACTAAGGTTTCATTTATGTGAAGGGTGTACAGACAGCGATCTCCAGCAGCTGGTTCACTCCTCCAATGACTTTACTAGCCTAGTTTGGTCCAAGACAAAATCTGGACCTGGGGATTCAATCTGGGTTTTCCATTTGGGTGGCAGGGTCCTTAGAACATTACCTACCACCTGGTGCCTTCAGGGTCCTTAGAACATTACCTACCACCTGGTGCCTTTATTCCACTGCCAGAAGTGGAATAAAGGGAGTTGCTGGGACTTGAACCTGGGTACTCCATGATGGAGACTCAGGCAATGTTTCACTGTGGTATGAAATGCCCAGTTTTATATTTTCTGATATTTTTATTGCTAGGATAGACAATACACAAAATATAGAAGACATATTGGTTAACAAAGTATTCCTGTAATACAGGTGAAGAAAATTTTATACACAAGTGAGATGCAGAGCTAGTATATTTATTTTCAACGATGTAGACCACAGATTTACTATGAAGATAAAATCAAAAGCCAACATAGGCTGATTGGTGTAAGTCCCCTTATCTTTACTGTTTTAGCAATATATCCTTCTTTGATTCATTTCATTGTTATGATTTCATATTTCTGACATCTCATTTGACATAAAAATAAAGCAAAAGAACAAAAGTAACATGAAGTAAATCAAAAATTTAAATACCCAATTTTTGGACGAACAAATTTACACACACACACGTATACACACAATTATGCAGCTGTACACACACACACACACACACACACACACACTTCTCTGGAATGTTCTGTCATGTTCTTCTAATACCCAGACCTGCACTACTTAGAGAGATGCAAAAACAGTGGATTGGCTGCAGACTCAAACTTTAATGTATGCACCGTGTGAGTTTTTGTTACTCTTCAGGTACTGCTTTGGTAATAGCACAGCTCGGGCTGAGCTAAGCTGTCAGCTGCAGCCCTGGCATCCCATCTGAGCAATTCCAGCTACAGCTGCTTCACTTTCATGAAGTCCCCCAGTAACATGCCTGGGAATTCAGAAGATGGTGTAATTATGTGGGCTCTATCCACCCAGGTGGGAGACCCAGATGAAGCTCCTGGTTCCTAGAAGAGGACCTTGGCTTTGGCCTTGCCCAGCCCTTGCCATTGAGGCCACAGGTGAGCGAACAAGCAGGTGCAGGATCTCACTCTACCTCTCTCTTTCTCTTTCTGTAACTATGGCACTGTGGCTCAGCAGGCTAAGCCATTACCTGTGGCTCAGCAGGCTAAGCCATTACCTGTGGCTCTGGTATCCCTTATCAGAGTACTGGATTGATCCCAGCTGTTGTATTTCAGATCCAGTTTTCTGCTAGTACGTCTAGGCAAGCAGGGGGTCATGGTCTTAGCACTTGGCCCCTACCACTCACAGGGAAGGCCTGGATGGACTTTCAGGCTCCTGGCTTTGTGTTAGCCCTACCCACTGTAGTCATTTAGGGATTCAACCAGTGCATGGAAGATCTCTCTCTGAATGTCTCTCCCTCTTTCACTTTCTGTGTAACTTAGCCTTTCAAAAAACAGGCAAAATTTTTTTTTAAAAAAATTAACAGTGTTCTTCATAAAGTCTGTAAAATGAAGGTCATAACAATTCACCAAATGCGCATATTTATCCAATGCATCAATAAAAGTTAGATATATTTAAAATACTCTTGTAGTGTATTTTTCTTTTATTTTTCCAAAGCATCACAGTTATTAAGCAGGTGCTAATTACATCATGAACATTTACCAAAAAAATCAGGTAAACTGGCAACATGTTGCTATTCATCTGAATCAGAAATGAAGAATTCATACCATAAAGGAAAAACTAAAATTATGCATATAGGGAAAAGGGATATAGTACTTCAACAGCATTATCGGAATTGATTCTAAGGAAGACAGGCGGGGGAAAAATTTACCATGGGAATCACAAGTTAATAGGACGAGGAAAACCGACAGACCAGCGAGTTGGAAGAGAGGTCTATTCCTTCTAAGGCTCAAAGTCAGAAAACCAAGGCTCTTGTCTTTATTTTGTCTAAGTTCTGCTTAAAAGTTTCCCTTTCAAAATGAAGAACAGGCAAGCACGTTAAAGGCATCTGATACGAAGTTCACAGGTGGAAGCGAACACCGTGCTCACACCCGTCCGCAAAGCTCAAAGGCGGAGAGGAGGGTCAGACACGAAAGGCAGCCGTCCAGATTTAACTAGATGAATGCCGTCAAAGAAGAAATGCTGACCACACAGGGCCCAAGGAAACACAACCCACCAAGTGTGACTCCCAAGTAATGCTCACCTTACAGCACACAGTGAATGGGTAGATCTTGGAGCAAGCAGAGTTACCAATCAGCATGATTTTGAACAATAGAGGCCTTGTAAACTGAGGGCACCTCACCTTAGTTCAAAGGTGGGGAGCATGAAGAATCAGAGAAGGAGGCTTTTATAATATCTTTTATAAGATCTAAGGCCCTGGCTGTAAAATTAACTGATGTTTAAAAGAGAAGGGAGGGCCTGGCGCGATAGCATAGCCGCTAAAGTCCTAGCCTTGAATGCGCCAGGATCCCTTAGGGTCACTGGTTCTAATCCTGGCAGCCCTGAATGTAGCCTGGGAAAGCAGCGGAGGATGGCCCAATGCCTTGGGAACCTGCACCTGTGTGGGAGACCTCCAGGAAGTTCCTGGCTCCTGGCTTCGGATTGGCTCAGCTCCAGCTGTTGTGGCCGCTTGGAGAGAGAACCATCAGCCGGAAGATCTTCCTCTCTGTCTCTCCCCCTCTCTGTATATCTGCCTTTCCAATAAAAAATGGATGAATCTTTAAGAGAGAGAGAGAGAGAGAGGGGAGATGCTGTTCTTCTTCCACATTAAGTCAGAATGTCTTCTCATCAGAAAGACAGTCCAGCTGGACCCGACGCGTGCCTGCTAGCTGACTGAGATGTGCACATCTCCCAAAGTCAGGAATTCAGAAAATTCCATGCACAGGAACTGCATGCATAGGCTTAGAAACACAGGATCAGAACAACCGATGCATAATACAACCAGATTAGCACAGAGAGAAATTTAAAAAGAAAAAAAAAGGGATTTTTCCCAAGATGAGGACACTGAATTTTATCACCGAATTATTTTCAAGATACTCAAAACTGTACCACTGCAGAGAATAAAACTTCTTGCAGTGAAATTTTGACAGCTCCCCTCTGTGCGCAAAAGTGCTGTCAGCTGAAAACTCTGAATTCTTTGTGCAAATGATTCTTTTTTTTTTGACAGATTTATTCTACTTTGGTGCTTGCTGTCTTAATCACAGAATTTGGAAACGTTAGAATTTAGCTTTACATTTAAAGAAGAGGCAATATTAGCATTACTGGAAAGTACTGTATATTATATTAATGCTGATCAAAAGGAAGTGAAAGTTTTTAGAAGTGAAAGTATTTAGAGTATATTTGGATGGATTTCAAGAAAGCATAGATCGGATTTTAGTAGCAATATTCTTTTCATAGTAATGTCATATTATTTAAACATTTTTTAAACAAACAGGTATGTTTAGATTTCTAAAAAAAAAAAAAAGTCATCCTATTAAAGTTGGAACCCAAAGATTAAATGAATAAGTTGGCACAAGGGGACCTCGAAATGCCCATGTTGGGGCCAATTTTATGGTGCATTAGATCTAAGCCAGTGGTTGTGGTGCCACCATCTGATACTGGAGTATCAGTTTGGGCCTCCATTGCTCTGCTTCTGATCTACATTTCTGCTAATGAGCCCGAGGAGGCAATGGATCTGGGTCATCACCACCCGGATGGAGATCCGGACGGAGTTCCTGGCTATTGGCTTCAGACTGGCCAGCCCCGGATGCTGTGGTCATTGCGGCAGCCACTCCTTTTCTCACCCTTTTTCTCCATCTCTTTGCCTTTGAAAAAAGTTTAAAAGTTTTTAATATTAATTTTTTTTAAAATTTAATATACCTATACTTTTAAATTCATGAACAAATGAAATTTTTTAAAAAGCTGTAAAATTTTCAGCAACCTCTGAAAGTGACTTGTTTGTCCACTTTGATCATCTATTCCATAAGGAAGATACCACTACATTTCAAAGTAGTTAGTACTCAAAGAAAGAAAAAAGTGGCTGGCTGAACTATCCCATTGAAAGAGTAGATTAACAGATCTAGTTCTCACATTATAGACAACAAGAGAAATACAGAGATTAAGTCAAACATATTTGTGCCTGCTAACATGGATCAACTGATAAACTGATATTTATTCAAATTATACAGCATTGCTAGGATGCAGACAGATGGATGTGGAAAATCCTTACCATGAGAACTCAGAATTGGAGATGATTTCAAAGAATATTGATGCCTTCCTAAATCTAGGTTGAAATAATTTTCATGCAATTCTAACATGATGAATGAGTCAAAATTAATCAATATCAATAAATGTATTGGATGTCTAAACAATGAATCTGTACATTGAAGTATATAGTTGGCCAAGAACTATTGGGGTGTTTCGTAGATTCTGTTCAGTTTAGCCATAGAGATTTCAAAAAATTTAAGAAGCTTTTGCATAGTAATCTTACTTTTTGCCTCAGAATTCAAGAGAAGAGCATTTGATAGTAGATATTGCAGCTTATTTTAAGTGAGATTAAAAGCAATAATTCCTATGCATAAAACATTTTCACAATCATATTGGGGAAATAAGCCAAGATGCCAATAAAAATAATTCTAACCACACATTTATATGTGTTTTAAAAAAAATAACACACCTCTACTAGTGTAAATAAGATTTTAAAACTGGGTAAGGTGTAGGTCAAGCTGACACTTGGTGGGCCTGGTTTCATCCCAGCTCTCTGTCTTGGAAAGCAACAGAAGACGGCCAAGGGTCTGTATCCCTGTCATCTGCATAAGAGATCGGGAGAAAGCTCCTGGCTCCAGCCTGGCACAACCCTGGTCATGTGAGCATCTGAAAAGAAACTGGAAGATGGAAAATTTCTCTGTATCTTCCTAGTGCCACCCTGACTCAATAAACAAATAAATCTCAATAAAATTGGGTAGGAGATATCTGGATCTAAAACACTTATTTTTCTCAGTTTACCATACAGCACGTAACACCAAGCCTGCACAGAGCACCCATGTTGTTAGAACGGGGTCCTCTCCAGCATCTTTAACATGTGAGGGTGCCATAGGATAGGTCAGTGGCACTGTCACATTTTCGCCAGCACCAGAGGAAGAAGGAATAATCCTCCCATCAGACTACGAGCTCTTTAAAAAATACAAGTTTGAAGATCCTGTGACTGTCTAGCTGCCATCTGAATGAGGCCTACACAGAAAAGAGACAACCAGAGAATCCAGCAGATTCCATGGATTCAGTGAAACAAAGCCACAGTGTGCAATCTCCAAGTCTGATGGAACCTCACTCTTTCGGAAGTTTAATTTTCTAAGAGATTAAATTCCTCATTTTAGATTTAGTCAATGTGAGTTAAGCTTTTCTCACATGAAGACAAAAGCTGCTTTATAAATGCTGTGTGTGCATACACATGCCCATGTGCCTGGGAAGCGAAAGTGTTTTCCTTTTCTGAATGAGCGCACACTATATAAAAGGAAACTAATCACATCAACTCTTTCTCTTGGCCACTAAAAAGTTGAGTGACATGGTTTCAACTCAATTAATCCAGCCTCATATAATTCGACTAATGCATTTTAGTATATTACTTTTTGAATGAGAGTATCTTGAGGATTAATATATGATCCTTTACTCAGGAGTGGGTCTTTGGCACAGTGGTTAGGTCACCACTTGGGATGACTGTGTCTGTATTGTAGCGCGAGGGTTCAAAAACTGCCAGCTTCCGGTGAACTGGTACCTGGGAGGCAGCAGTGAGAACTCAAGGAGCTCTTGTCCTGGGGGGAGATCCAGATCCCTCCCTTTGACCTGGCCCAGCCCAGACTCTCATGGACATTTGGGAAATGAGCCAGCAGATGCGAGAACTCTCTCTTTGAATGTCTTTCTTCTCTTTAAATAAATATGTTAAAAATAATAAAATAATTCATTATCATTACTTACTGTGCTAATCAATCAGTAACAAAAGGATGGCAGCTTAAAATTCATGTAAATACGTGCATATAAAAAATCAGTGTAAACAAACACTTCATGTTAGTGAGAAACCCATATTATTTTTCACATATTTGGAGAACTGGAAATCATCAAAAAACTAAGATACACAATCATTTCTAGAGAATTACATCAAAATTCGCAATGTCTGAAGCATTACGATGCGTTGATAATGCATTTTGGGGATATTAATTATCCATGAATATCTTTAACAAATCCTGCTATGTGTTTTTAACATTACATAGTCATGTTTTATAGTAATGCTACTTTTTTATTATCATATCTGCCATTGAGAGGAGCAACTGATGTGCCATAAAGCATCCTGTACTTCCACATTTTCCTTTTCTACTGCAGTGGCACCATGGTTTACAATGTTGAATCTGAGAAATCAACCTGCCAGAGAAGCCCGGCTGGTTTTTATATGTTTTCTACCATTGAATATCTTACTTTCTAGATATGATGTGAGATTCTATTAAAGAAAACGCCATACGATAAAGAGAAATTAACTCAATTTAAAAATGTATTCCATGTATGGGATACATAGATCATAGTTTATCATTAATATCATAAACCAGAGGCTAGAACTGTCTTCAAACAGCCTGGATGTACTAATTGTCTGACATTCCTAGACATGCTGCTACACAAAAACCATCCAATGATCCTACCCAGTGCCATGGCCTTAGTCAAGTTCTAACTGCTAACAGCTTACGTTAAAACAAATGCATTTTAAGTGTACTGCCCGCAGAGGAGTCATGAGGCCTTACCTACAAAGGCATACCAGGGAAGCGGTGCTGCAGGCTGATGGGCTCAATCACGTGCCACTGAACATTTGAGGAGATACTGTGTTAAAGAAGGCTTGGGCCTGGTCAACTTTCTTAGCAAGGTTTTCCCCCTAGCTGATCCCTGCAGTTCACTGTACAGCATGGATGACTTGTCTATCCACACAAGCCAAGAAGATCAGGCTGAGAAAGTAAACTTGGTTCTGAAAAGCGATTTGATCTACCTAATAAAATGTTTATGTTTAGGGGGAAAACAAAGTTCTAACACATTGAAGTTCCATTATCTGGGCAGTGTTACAGACATGGAAGGACCATTCTTACAGAAGTCCTTCCTCTCACTGTTCTGGGTGATGACCGTTCCTTCTGAGGCTTCAGACCAGCAAGGGCCTGATTTCTTTACTAGAAAATGAGCAAAAAGTCTAAAAAAGACATTTTCCAGGATAATTCTAGAGCAATTGCTAAAAATGAAGCCTGTTTGAGCAGAGTATCATGAAGAGCTAGGTCTATGTTACACCCACCTAATGTCTTCTCTTTTTTTTTTTTTTAAGATTTATTTATTTTATTACAAAGTCAGATATACAGAGAGGAGGAGAGACAGAGAGGAAGATCTTCCATCCGATGTTTCACTCCCCAAGTGAGCCACAACGGGCCTGTATGCGCCGATCCGAAGCCGGGAACCAGGAACCTCTTCCGGGTCTCCCACGTGGGTGCAGGGTCCCAAGGCTTTGGGCCGTCCTCAACTGCTTTTCCAGGCCACAAGCAGGGAGCTGGATGGGAAGTGGAGCTGCTGGGATTAGAACCAGCGCCCCTATGGGATCCTGGGGCATTCAAGGCGAGGACTTTAGCTGCTAGGCCACGCCGCCGGGCCCTGTCTTCTCATTTCTAAAGGCAGAAGTAGGCCTCCACTACAATGCTTCGGTAACAACTCGGACACTGGCAGCTTCAATTGCATTGTTTTTTCCCATATTCTGCCTTTAATCTGTGGTCATCTCAGAGAAAATGTGACCCCCAATCTTACACTGAAGGATTTAATTCAGAAATACTCACTCAAAGGGTAACTCCCATATTTATCTAGCAAACATTTCATATTTTGAAATGCTTTTCATCACATGTGAAAATGTCTACGTGCATTTTTAGACGTTTGAGTTCTACTCAAAACTTTCTCATGCTATACATTTCATCTTGATGCATTTCTCTATACATTCAATGCTTTCAGCACACTGAAAGAGGCACTGCATTTCATCTGCAAGCATCCAGGAAGGAAAAAGGCAAGGACTTCTGAGAAATCAATCTATTTCTTAGAAGAGGCAAAACGGTGCTCTGACTGAAGCAAGGGCAAAACCAACATGACGATATAGAAAGGGAAGTGAAGGCTGTATATGCTATATCCCTGCCTATTTTCTGTCAGATTATGGTCTTCACTACTATTTATTTAGTAGAATAATTAAGTCTTTAATTTTAATGTACATTAAAACATGCTATTTTGGATCTGGAGCAGTAGTCTAGCTAAAATTCTCACCTTGCGTACACCGGGATCCCATATAGGTGCTAGTCCGTGTCCTAGAGGACCCACGTCTCATCCAGCTCCCTGTTTGTGGCCTGGGCAGGCAGTACAGGATGGCCCAAAGCTTTGGGACCCAAACTCAGGAGGGAGAGCTGGTGGAGGCTCCTGGCTCCTGGCTAGAGTCAGCTCCAGCAGTTGCAGCCACTTGGGGAGTGAACCAGCAGATGGAAGATCTTTGTCTCTCCTTACCTCTTTAAATCTGACCTAGTAATTTAAAAAAACTGCTATCTTAAAAAACAAAGAAATAAGTTAAAAATAATCCTATAGGAAACAAAAAAAGGAAGACATTCACTGGATGGAAAAAAAATGAGAAGTCAGTAAAGCTGCTCTCCAAACCATGGTAGACATACTCATATATTGTTGCTATTAGGATAAGCATTTCTGCTTTCTTAGGTCATCAACAAATATTTGTTGAGTCCGCAAAATGTACGAAGCCAGTGGAGTTTTTCCTCAACCCATTACTCCATCATCAACCTTCAGGGCACTGTCAAGCTTCATGAGGACTACGATTTCAGCGTCTGATTGTCTGTGTCTGTCACCCAGGGAAACACGGCCTTTCCTTCTCCATCAAGAATTTCTCCACTTGGCCCGGCGGCGTGGCCTAGCAGCTAAAGTACTCCCTTGAACGTCCCAGGATCCCATATGGGCGCCGGTTCTAATCCCAGCAGCTCCACTTCCCATCCAGCTCCCTGCTTGTGGCCTGGAAAAGCAGTTCAGGGCAGCCCAAAGATTTGGGACCCTGCACCCATGTGGGAGACCTGGAGGAGGTTCCAAGTTCCTGGCTTCGGATCGGCGCATACCAGCCCGTGGCGCTCACTTGGGGAGTGAATCATCGGACGGAAGACCTTCCTCTCTGTCTCTCCTCCTCTCTGTATATTTGACTTTGTAATAAAATAAATAAATCTTAAAAAAAAAGAATTTCTCCATTAATGTGGCCAACAAAGATGAGAGAGGGAATGCATTGTGAATGCTATGTGAGAAAAAGTTTGAGTCTCTCTGGGAAGGAAGTAGGAGGCACCCACACCATAGCCATGGCAATTAACCACCCCAAGAAATCCCGTGATATCAGAGGCAGCATGGAGGTCATGATATCAGAGGCAGAGGGGAGGTCAGCAGGGGTTGAAGGCTCCTCTGCATGCAATAACATACCGGCCATAAGTAACGCATTCTCTAGGGCTTGTTGTGTTGGAATGCAAGCTACAGGAAGTTAAAAGTTGTGTGCAAATAACAGAGAAGCAAGATTCATGTTTCCCAATACAGTTGCAGAACAGCCTGTTTGGGGGAGTAAAGTGAAAATGACCATTTGAAAAGACTATTCGTTCCTTTGGGTTACCAATGCACTAGGCATGCTTCTAAAAACAGAGGTCCCAGTGAAGAGCTGAGAAGCATTCCTCTGCAGATGGTAGTTGATAAGCCAGAAAAGTGACTCATTTTCTTCATGTATATCTATTTTATTTTCAAATTTTCTGTAATGCATACACCCAGTAGCCGCAGTTAAATGAGGAAGAGTTCAGATGATTCACTGGAGGTTACATATAAACTCAAAAAAATGAAGCTTGAGAATTCTAAGCAGCAGCTGATGTCGAATCTTTCTCGATAATGTTCTTTGAAAATCTGGGCTGAGCACAAAACTGACTTTTTTCATTTGGTAGAAAATAGCTATTATTGTTCTATTTGATATACAGAGAGATCCTATGAATAGTTCTTCAATTTCTCTTCAGTAGTCTGAGCTAAAACTATTCATGTAAAATGCATTTATTGCATAGAAAATATCTGAGCTGCTTAGGCATGAAAAGAAGTTAAGAGATAAGAAGTTATTCATGTGAGAGTAACTGTGAAAGCAATAGCAATAAGTGATTTGCCTTAGAATAATTTGCAGTTAAAATCTGCGCTCAGAATGGCCATTAGTTCACAGCAAACATTACAGAAAACTGAAGGAGCCGTCACCTACCGGTTTACTTCATTTAGACTCCACAACCTACAGATGAGCAAGTGCCTCTTAGAACACCGCGACCCTATTCATGTCAATCACGGCCACACGCATGTGAGTTTGTCTTCTCTAAGAGTATCTCCAGAGGTAAGAGAACTACCATTGCCTCCCTTCAGGAAGCTTCTGCTTGTTGCAAATCCGAAGAAACACAGCTACTCTCAGTGAGTCATCGTGGTACAGATCAACACTATTTCTTTGCAAGAATTTGTACGGAAATACAACTCAAAGAGGAAGTAGGGTACTCTTTTTTAGATTAAATGACTTAAAATCCAACTTGCTTGGCCTGTTCAGAAAGTACTGTAGGCAGAAATTTCTTTCTTCCTTTGAATATGTCAGCAGAGGACATTATAAAGTGTTCAGTACTAAGATGGGACTCATACTTGAGAAAATGTGCTGTAGGAATTCATCTACCTTGGCATTGCCTGGTGAGGTCAAAATGAATCCAAGCCAATGGTTAGGTGACAATTTCCACACCACCCACCACCAAAGGTAAGCAAAGTCATACATTAAAAAATTAGTTAAATACATTTGAGTATTGTCAAGTCAATTCCGTGGCAGGATAAGACTTTCTCAACAAAAAAAATTAAGATAAGTCTCCATTTTTTCTTAAGGGCAATACAATCCCATCAATTATGTGGCAAGTTTTGTATGACATCATGCAGATGGTATTAAGCAAGTTTTTTTTTTATAGAACAGCTTTTTTTTTCAAAACGCATACTAGGACTTCGTCTATGCCTGCTCCACATCTTTAATGTACTTAAAATTCTATTCTGTGACACAGAGGATTAAATTTGGTATGGGACGTTTGCGATTCCATACACTGCAGTCTTATCTCTGCCTTCGACCCCAGCTTCTTGTTCATCAGACTCTGGAAGGAAGAAGAATCGAGTGCTTGTGTCCCCGTCCACACACATGGGGGGCTTGGGTCACCAGCTTCAGTCTTGCACAGGTCTGGAAGTTATGGTCAATTGGGCAGTAAACCAGTGGGTGAGAAGTCTTGTTCTGCCTGTCCATTTCTGCCTCTATATCTTTCTCTCTCTGCCTTGCAAAAACAATGTATACAAATTTAAAATCCATTTTTTATTTAAATATCAGCTTAATATTCTCAAGTATTTGGGTTTAAATTTGTAGATTATCTTCTTACAGCACAGGTTCAAGTATAATTAGGACTACACATTTGTTTATGGTGCAGACCATATGTTAAGTCATGTTTCTCATAACAGGTTTCATAAAAGCACTGAGTGTGTTAAGAAAATATACTATAGGACTTAAATTACTATTCTGAGTTTTGGAAATGTCCAGCAGCTGTCTGCTGATAAGACGAGCATGAGGATGAGGATGGAGTGTTGTGCAAAGACCAGAAGCTGGGACTCAGGTTGGTGCAGCCAAGAGAAGAATCAAGCAAAGTCAGGAGCCAATAGTTCTGTTTTCCACAAATACTTAAAGAGAAGCACACTCCAGCAGATACATAAACTCACGGATCCATCATTCTCAACAGAAGTCCAGTTCAGGGGACGAGATTTCAGAATCTCATGGCGTTCACACACTACTCCTTCCCTGCCCTCATACCCCACAAGCAGACAATCAATGGACTGAATGGAAACAGTGACCATCTTGGAAAGGGAGTTTGCCCACATGATGGTATTTTACTTCTTTCGAATAAAATGCAAATGAATAATGTATTTCAAAAATTCAGATCCCATAAACATGATAATTTGCAGTGACCAAGGCAAAGTCACAATTTTGTTTTCTGCTTCTCCAATCAAACCTGCTATCTTGGAATCTGAAGAGAATTTGACTATGTTAGCCCTGTCCCAGCTCTTGTTTTTGTTTATCTTGTTTATCTTCTGTTTTGTATATTTCAAAGGTTCGTTAAGAGAAATTCGTTTTGGTGTTAAAAAGATCCTTAAATCCCTGCATTGCTTTTTCATAAAACATTTTCCATGAACCTTTTCAAGACTTCTCAAATGCACAGATTCTAGAATTTTTGCACTAAAACAGCACCTATCTTCTTTCAACTTTCTGAAGCGCCCTTATGACAACACATTAACCCACTATGAGCCAAAGGACTCATCACTGCATAAACAAGCACACACCTATTTTGATAAAAGCAGCAAAGTATCCCCAAAGTTTCACTTAGGACATTGCTTATAATGAAAATGTGTTTGAAGTCATGGAAATTAGTCTTCACTAATGTCACAGGAAAAGCAACCTAGTCATTTTAAAACCAACAGCTATAAATATGGAATAAGTAGGGCAGATGAAAAGCTGCACTGCTAGGTGCGGATGTTGGTGCAGTGGCGAGGGTGAGTTGCCCACATGCCATAGCAGAGTGGCTGGTCTGACTCCAGTGTCCGGATCCCTGTCAGTCACTTGGAAAACCTGAATGCAATTCCTAGGAAGCTCCTGGATCCTGTCTTCACATGCCACAGCATTGACTGTTGTGGGTATTGGGGCTATGAATCCGCAGATGGAAGATCTGTTTCTGTCACTCAAATAAAATGGAAATGAACAATATATTTTTAAAATTTAGATCCCATACACATGACCATCTGCAGTGACCAAGGCAAAGTCAAAAGTTAAATTGAGTTAGCGTTGCTATAAAGAACAGATATAAAAATTAGACAATGGATCCTTCTAAAATGAATAAGATGTGTTTTAAAGTGTTTTAGTGTTTGAACATTCTCACTTAGGTGGAAAATTCAGCTATTCGGACTGACTCATTGTCTAAGGGATTCAAATAGGAAAATTTTTATTCTATTCTAAATAACAGGTGCTGGAAAAGGGCATGGTTCATTTAAGTCCTTGTACTTTATATCTTCCATTCCATTTCTGACTATGCAGCACTTTTCCAGGCCTCTTCTGGAACCTTTAGCATCGGGGTTACATAATGTCTGCCCTAGTATATGAACATATTTTGGCAAAAGTGAAAATAATTAAAAATTAATTATACTTTGCTAGTAATGAAGACATTTCATTCCTTGGAGAATTCTTTGAGAGTTGATCATCAGTCATTTTTATTATAAAGTACCAATTAAATACTTAAAAGTTCAAACTTGCCAATTAAAAAAGGCTCAGTATGCTACTGCTTAGCATAAAGTCTCCCATGCATAATTAGAAAATCTAAACAAAAGCCGGTACATTTTAATTTCTGAAGAACAAAAAATGAAACTTAAAATGAATAAGGCAGTCTTGTAAAAAAGCATCTGTGGAAGCTGAGATGTTCCCCTGGCTTTACTCATTTCTTCTGCATTCGGTCTGCTCATTTTCGCTTATTCGCTTCTTTGTTTTTATTAGCATATGAGAAAGCCTGGACAGGATATTTCTTCTCTCTCATAGTCTGTCCTTTTGTTCATCATTTTGCTTTTTTTACTAGTTTCGTTCAGGGCCAAGTGTCTAAAGATAACACTCAGTCAGCAAATGAACACAGAACTTTCAACTGAATAATTACGACGATCTAAAATTTAAGGAATATTTATCTTAATGAAATATCCTGAAAATAATTGAAAAATACAAATAGTAAAGATAACAGCATATTATTATCTATGTTTTCATGACACAAGTACATGAATTGAATCTCTAATATTACAGCTATTTGTTAAAATTAAAAATGTTCCTTGAATTTTAAAAGTGAAAAAATGGAGATCCTATCACAACATAGCAGGTTAAGCTATCACTTAGGAGGCCTACAGAACCAGTTCAAATTCTGATTACTCAGTTTCTGATCCGAGGATCTACCCGTATATGCCTGGGAGGCATTGGATGGTGGCTGTACTTCCTATCATCCATGTAGGAAATCCATATAGAGTCCCAGGCACCTGACTTTGGCCTTGTTCACTCTAGAGTGAATAGAGAGGAAAATCTCTCTCTCTCTCTTTCTCTCCGTCTTTCTCACCTTCTCAATCTGTCACTCTGCTTTTCAAATATATATATATGTATATATATTTAGTGTGAAGAACTAATACCATAAGATTTTGTAACCAGATTTAAATACTAACAAACAGATTGCACATATGTAGGACAGAGAAGAAAGAGTTTGATGCTTAATGCAAAATGACAGAGGGCAAAGTGTTAGCAGATTTTCACAACCATAAAGTCTTGAATCAACGTAAGCAATCTTCAATAATTTCATGAAAATGCATATTATGATAAAATACAGAGATTTAAAAACTTAACTATAAACATTTTGAAGCATCCTCACATAGGACATTCAGATTTTAACACAGAGTTTGAATTACATTGGTCTTACGTTTTCAACAAAAGAATAGGTTCAAATCTTCGCTTTTAAGTGTACAGTTTATATGATCACGTGGATATAATTTAACCCAAGTCTTGTTAGGTGTCAAGTAATAAAAAGGGAAACCTGACAGTGCATTGAGCAAACTTGATGGCATTTTAGTGGTTACTCTTCATGACAGTCACATCTCAGAACCCATTTTCATGTTGTACCCAGCGTTAACAGTGGAAAACAAGGAGATATAGACTCTGGGTATCAGGTCATAAGAAGCATGGCTGAAAACCAAGAATGGTTGCCCTGTAAAAGTCAAAACTAAATGGAGGGAAGCTGTTTTGTGCTTGTTATTTTTATATATAAATATATATATATATAAATATGTATATATATATATGTTTATATATGTGTGTGTGTGTGTGTGTGTGTTTGCTGGCTTCTTACATTGTACTTCAAAGGGAATTATAAAAAAGATTATATAAAATTTGCAGAGAAAGCTGCTCATTCAGCATAAGAAACAACTCACAATAGCATGGATTATCAAGAGCGGAGCACATCCACTAATACGTAAACCACGTCACATAAAGGAGAAAGAGAATGGCCATTTGAACAGAAACTGTGGCAGCTGCTTCTGCACAGGGAGGAATGATGAAAATCATGGCATTGAGACTTCTGTCAGCTTTCATAGCTGACACCTACATCATAAACAAGTACACACAAGTGCACACACACACACACACACACACACACTCACGCATATACTTGAGTATTCTTTAAAACCTCATGGGAAATGAAAATTTAAAAGTTTACTTTGGTATAAAAATCTTGAACTTTATGCATATGAAGGATCTTCAAAGAGTTCACACAAAGTGAGTGTGCATGATGAGACAATTATATACGGATTTCAAGATTTCTTTGTAACAGAATAAGCTTATCACTCAATTCAGTTTTTCCACAAACCCTTCAAAGTACTTGTTGATTTATCACATTTTCATAACCAAAACAGACTCCTGCTGTTAATAACAAGGCCAGACGTGAAGTTACGGAGTACACATTTTTGACTACTTTCTTCACTTTGTTTTTTAAATTGTTTTTCTTAGCCATTCCCTGTTTTAGGTTTTATGCCACAGTTCCAGGTGCCTGGAACCTTTCCTATGTTCTATGTTTCCAATTGGAATTGTTCTGCATCTTGATTGTCATGGTGAATTTGGGACTATGAATCTCAAACTTTGTAAACCTTGCTCTAAAATAGCCACATTTTATTGCAATATTTAAATTAGAAAAGAAAAAAGTTTTAAAATAAGATTATTAATAAACAGGGCCCAGCACCATGGTTCTACTGGCTAATCCTCCCCTTATAGGTGCTAGGATCACCTTTGGGCACTAATTCGTGTCCTGGCTGCCACACTTCCCACCTAAATCCCTGTGTGTAACCTGGGAAAGCAGTGGAGGATGACCCAAATCCTTGGGGACCTGCCCTGCATAGGCATAGGGGATAGGAAGAAGTTCCTGGCTCCTGGCTTCAGATTAGCTCAGCTATGGCCATTGTGGGGAGAGAACCAGGGGCTGGAAGATATTTCTGTCTTTCCTTCTCTCCGAAAATCTGCCTTCCCAATTAAAATAAATAAATTTTTAAAAAGATTATTGATAATCAAATTAGATGACAGCAAATCTTATAAATAATCCTGACTGCTTTCAAAGACTGGTAAATCATGAAAAAAAATTTTCTTTTGAATGGGTTTGGCTTTTTAAATTTAGATTCCCATCTTGTTTTCCCTCTGCAAAGGCACACACTGTACTGAAATCCCCCAGAACACTATTTTTTCACTATATAATACTGTAAAGAATATACAATGAGATTTCAACAGTACACAGACCTAGAAACCTGTCTTCCCAAATACTGTTTTATGTGGAATCACTGTCTGGCATGTGTCTGTGATTCTTAACCCATGAACACAATTTAGTATTTATTAAAAGCTGAGATTTGATAGTGTGAGGACAACAGGCATTCTTCATAGAATTTCAAGAAGCCCAACAACACATGCAGTGAATCTGTGACATATCAATTCAAGAAAATAATACCCTCAACAGGGATGCTATTGAATCATTCACAAATTTTCTCATTTATAAATTTAAGAGGAATGCCTTTCCCCTTTCCCGTTGCTTTTATCTGCTTCATAAGATACAGCTCATTAAGTGTCTGCAAGCACCAGGGCAGGGTTGGCCAAAACAGGGAGCTAAGAACTGGGAGCCCAGTGCAGGTCTCCCAAGTCAGTGTCAGGAACCCACTCATCCCTTGCTGTTTCTCGGGACGCGCATGGACAGGATGTCAGAGTCAGAAGGCAAGCCAGGGTCTGGACATAGACAATCCAACATGCAACTGCAGGCAACGGAACTCCCAGCTTAGCCCCTGGGATAAACACTCGTCCCTCGTTATCCTCTGTGAATTCATGGTTGCTATTGATACTGGAATGTTTCTAGATTTTTCTTTTTCAATATTGAAAAATCATTTCAAAAATGAGGATAAGCTGACCCAAAGATCCATTCTTCATTTGAATTCTATTTTATTTTTCAGAAGGCTGATTGTATCTTAGAATGAACACTTGCCAGGCCTTACTTCTTCATTTTAAGTGTATCCTATGACCTTCGGCTTAATATCTCATTTCAATAACCATAACTTCAAGCTGAACATCTTTAAATATTATTTTATTTACTAAAGGTTTATTACTATTGCTATTTTGGTAAATTTTATAAAATCATGAAGCTTAGCTACTTGCATGACTTGACTGCTCAAGTGTGTTGGTACTGCAACTAAAGAATATGTTTCTTGTATAGGTTGCCAATGAGTTTTCCTTATGCCCCAAAGAATTCAGTGAAGTTGACTGCTTTTTTTTAACACTGCATATTAAAAAAAAAGCTAATATTTGGAGTATGCTCATAACTCATCCAGCAAAATTTCTATTGAGAGATTTTATATATAATTTCCCAGAACTACTGACTTGGACAACAGCTCCTATCACCACTCTATCATGGCTTTTATAACTCCTTAGCATGCAAATGATTTCAATTTCTGACATTTGTAAATAGGAAGAAAAAAAACTCAGTCACTGTTCTTTAAAAAAAAGATGAAGGAAAATACATATTTTTTAAACATCCAGTCTACGTGGCCTGGACAAAGAGACAGTACTGTTGGTGGTCTGAGTACCAACTTCCTTCAGAAAGAGACACAGAATCTATTAACCCACTACTGTTAGTTCAAACTCTTTCTGGCCCTGTAGCAAAATGACATCCTATTTAACGCTCTGACGGTGGAGTCTTCGGATCACCCTACCGAAGACTACATTGGACTTGCACACTGGGGCTGTGCTGGCAATGGAGCTGGGGACAACATTCTTATCAAAATCCACAATTCTTAAAGGAGCTCACAGCACAACACTCACAATCAGAGGAAAATTTCAGCAAATGGCTACGGGATTCTTTCCAATTATGGATTTCCCCGTGCTTGAATTAAGACTTCTTTGGCTTGAAAATGCTGCAGACAAACACACTCAGACGATGTCTATCAATATTGCTGGGCTAGCAAGCCCACGGAGTTCCAGTATCCTTGGGAAACTGTCTGACTGCTTTACTGGCAGAGTTGCTTTTTCTCCCAGAGTGAATTTATTATTAAAGGGAGGATTGCTTATTTTTTCTCTGTCTGAAAGGAACCTTCCATTTTCTACCATGTTGTATTTTAGCTTAGGGTGGAAAATACCCGGGAAATTGCAGTCACTATCCTCGGTATAGGAATAAATGGGTATTTATCGGTATTATTTTTTTGAAACCAGAAAGTCAGGATTCTGCAGAGATTTCCTTGATAATCTGACCATTTTCCTCATTTGTCTGAGGCTTATTATGCTTTCCTGTGAATGACTGCTGTAATATTTTTAGCATAACTTATTAAAACTCACGTCTTGAAGTCTTGCTCAATATTGCTAATTAACTTCTTCATTACCATAAACATGCTGCTAAGCCGCACTACTGTCATAAAATTTTTAAAATGAATAAACAAAATCATGCAATATAAACAGTGATACAGCTGCTCATTGTTTATACAGCTCCACAAATAATGGCCAAGTGCTGCAGCCTGAATCAGTGACTATGCTGCTGCCTCGCTAATGTGGCAGGAGAGGATTCTAATGCGAGCTGTGCACAGCACAGTGGCGGGGGTTGGGGGCAGGTCACACATGCGCCAGGCTTCTCTGCTTCTGGCATGCCTTCATTCTCTGCTGAGTGCGATCTACATTTTAGTAACACCATTTGGAAAAGCACAATCCATTGTCTTGACTTGAGGACAAGCTGCTTTGGATATTACCAAGATCAATTGGCTGGCATCCTCACTCTGACTCATTTAACTCTTGTGCAGAGAGCCGGACACAAGTTTAAGAATTCAATAATTATTTGTTAATCGAGTAGGTTAGGTAAAATGATGTAACCTTCTTATGTGAAATCAATAAGCAAACCGAAGAGGCCTTGGAATTATTTTGGATGCAGGATGCTTAGAACTGGCGATGAGGGATGCCCACCTTTCAGAATCTAATTTTTCCTATTGCTTAGAAATGTTTTAAATCCCTCATGCTGGTGCAAAGCCTTGTATTATTTTATTGGTTTTACTAGCACACCATATAGCATTTTAAGCAGGAAGACCATTACAATCCCTGGTAAGCATATAGGATTTCTTAATGGTATAGGTCCACCATTGAAAATGTGATTTAAAATCTTCTAGTGTTACTTGGCCAAAGCCACCAGACACTTTAAGCACATATTTTTTTTAAAGATCATTTATTTTTATTGGAAAGTAAGATTTACAGAGAGAAGAAGAGATAGAGAGAAAGATCTAAGTGGCCACATGGCCAGTGCTGTGCTAATCTGAATCCTGAAGCCAGGAGCCAGAAGCCTCTTCTGGGTCTCCCACATGAGTGCAGGGTCCCAAGGCTCTGGATCATGGTTCCCTGCTTTCCTCGGCCACAAGCAGAGAGCTGGATGGGAAGTGGAGCACCTGGGACATGAACCTGTCCCCTTATGGAATCCAGGGCATGAAAGGTGAGGAATTTAGCCACCTGGCTGCTGTACCAGGCCCCGCTTTAAGCATCTTAAAGGAGACAAGTAAAGGTTACACACAAGCCTGACTCAGGGTGGACACTCTCTCTGCTTCTGCAATCACGGCCATCTTGGCTGCCAAGGCGGAGTGCCATCTATGCTGGCCTGGAGCAGCCAGAATATATTAATCCAGACAGAAAGAGTGATTGGTCTGAAAGCAGCAACACTGTCTTTTCAAAACAGTTCTTCATCTGCCAACATTTAGAGAAATCGGAGGGAACAGACAGAAATCATCCATCATGTGTTACAGACGAAGCCTGAAACAGTTAGGGACTCAAATGAAGAATTCGCATTCTACCTTATATGAGTATACTTCTGCCGCAAGTTAAACCACAGAGATCTGAGGCATCATAACCCGCAGTGTGGCTGGGACCACACAGGTGTCTGCCTTAGATTCCCACAACTGGCCTTACAGGTTTACTAATCCTCCAGTCCAATTTTCACCTTTGCTTTCTCCCAACACAGGAGCTGGTTGCGAGCAGCTGCGAAGTGCTGAGTGACTGCCTGAAGCCTCACTGCTCCTCTCACTGTGTTAATTTATTCCAGCTATTCAAGGTGAGGATGAATGGCATTCTGCTCTGCCAGGATGAGCCTCAAAAAAGACATGTCCATCTCCCATCAGGGTGCTGCTCTTCTTTGTCAGCCACACAAAGCACACCACAGGGTCACTTCAAAAACAAACTGAGAGTCTTTGTACCAGAGCAGCCCGGGCCCAGAGAGGAGGACAGGCCAAACAACCCTAGTACATTCACACAGTAGTTGTGCCACAATTTGAATTCTATTTAAATGTCAGCATACTGCAGTTATTCCAAACTCAGAATCATCTTAAAAAATATTTTGCTAGAAACACACTTCAATTGCTGAATCCGAGTTATAGAGATAGGGGAAGAAACCAGGAGAAAGGTTTTGCATTTGCTGGTTCATTCCTCAAATGGCTGTAATGTCCAGAGCTGGGCTGGTCAAAAGCCAGGACCTTCTTCCATGTGTCTCATATGGCCCCAGGACTTGGGCCATCTTCTGCTGCTTTCTCAGGCACATTAGCAGGCAGATGGGTCTGAACTACAGCAGCCAGAACTCTAACCAGCACCCACACAGACGTCAGTATTGCAGGTGGCAGCTTGACAAGGTTTTCACAACACAGCCCCCAATCAAATTTTCTTAAAAGGCATATCCGGAGCTGGCTTTGTGATACAATAGTTAACAGGTGACACATGGGCACTGGCATGAGTCCTGGCAGCTCCGCTTTCCATCCAGCTCCCTGCTAATATGCCTGGGAATGCAGGGGAAAACATCTCAAGAGCTTGTGCCCTGTACCCAGGCGGCAGGAACAGAAGAGCTCCAGGCTTCAGCCTGGCCTATGGCAAGCTGTTGTGGCCATTTGGGGAATGAACCAATTGATGAAGGATTCTGTGTTTCTTCTCCTCTCTCTGTAACTGTTTTACAAGGAAATAAAATATTAATTCTTTTTAAAAGTACAATAATTTTATTATATCCTGTATCTTACATATACACTGGGTAGAGGTTATGCTCTACACAGTGACTATATTTTAGTAGCTTTTTACAAACAGATTGCCAGGATCCACCGCATTCTCTGGCCCACAGAGGAGCAGTCAATAGCCATTTTCCCACATTGCTATTGGATCCCACTCGCTCCTATCATTTAAGAATCAGCCACATGCACTTAGTAGGCATCTACTTATTTTATCATATAATGGGATATGAAAAGAGACTCATTCAACAACGCATTTAAATCATAATGACTGAAACAGAGTTACTCAACTCTAAATGTTGAAACAAAATTTGTGGTAAAGCATTCCAGTACTTCCTCTACAAATGATTTTTGATATCACTACTCGATGACACTGACCATTAGTTCTGTATCTCTCATTGAAAACATTCCAAGGCTGCCTTGCTGATGGGAGGCAGTCAGGGTTCAATACCCTCCCAGGAAATATAATATGTCCACAGAATTGTGTAATTTTAAGAAAATTAAATGTTTCAGATGGGCACATTTACTTGTTTTACTGCCAAAGCCAAAAGTTAGCATTAAAAGTTTCATCTCAATATTGATATATTTATATTTATCATTCTATGTTGCTATTTTTTCTTCATTTTAAGAAAATGTCTTTACCAATAACTTGTAAAACTGATGGTCTGAAGGGCTTAAGAGTAAAAGTCTGTGGAGGGCGATTCTAAACAAAATAATGGAACGGAACATCAGATCTATTTCGTTCTGAAGTCTGCAGAGTGAAGATCGATGTACTCCATTATCCTCTTCTCCCTCGTGAGAGTCGATTCCATAACGTGTAACACACTTTCTCCGGGCTCTGGAACCTCTGGGCCTGATGACTTTCTCAACACAGGGATCACATCAGCTTGGATAACCAGCCAGGTCTGCTTCCTGACTCCTCCTGAGGCTGTCTTTGCATGCACTTTCTCACGGTCATCCTCTGGCCTTCCCACACAGCTAAACCCATGGAGCTAGCTTGCTCCCGGACGTGGACCTCTAACACCACCAGCCAAGCATGATGCACACCTGCTTCCACCATAAGTATCTTGTCTTAGAGAAAAATCTATTAAATGCAACTTCACTTATCTGCGGCCAACTGCAGTCTGTACATATTGAATGAAAAATGCAGAAAATTTTTTAAGCTCTGAATTGCCTTCTGTTCTGAGGATCATGGTGAAATCTTGACCCATTGCACTCTGGTCTCAGGTCTCTTGCAAAAGCACACGACATCCATTACTCTTCCATCAGTTGCATAGCACTAGTTCTGGTTATCAGATCAGCTGTCCCAGCATGCACTTCTGCTGTTCAGTCAAGCCCTATTTACTTTTTCATGGCCCCAAAGCAAGAGTTTCCTTATAGTTTATTGTTGAAATAGTGCTACTATTACTATTATTGTTAATCTTCTCTTTTGCCTAGCTTATTAATGAAACTAATTTTTGAAAACATGGAAAGAAAAAGAAAAGAAAGCAAGGAAAAAGGAGATTTGGGTGAGAGTGGAGGTAGGGTTAGAATTAAGGCCATCTTCTTGGAATTCTGCCTATAAGTTATATGAAATATTTTCTATGTTAACAAAAACCAAAAGTACTTAAAAGACTGAGCATATTGACTAAAGATATTTGGTAAAACCCAGTAGATTCAAAATCTGACCTACTCAGATGTGAAATACCACTGACACATTGGGTCAAATCCTACTAAAATATATATTACATATATTCTTTAAAAATCACCAGAGAAAATCTGCAGCGGAATTTTCGTAAGGCAAAGTAGGGGAAAAGCATATTTATCAAATTCCAAACCATTCTAAATTATCTTTAAAAACAATTAGAAATTCATAATGAATATTTCTCACATTATTATTCAATAAAATGACTAACAGCTGCATTAGTGAGCTATTTAAGAAGTGATCGAATAATGTATACAAAGTGAATGTGAAATTCTTATTGTGAAAATGTATACAAAGGCCCATGAAATTACCCTGATAATAGTAACAGGAATAATAACAGACTTATGTCCCATTGCCATGCATATGTGTAGGTGATTCTTGATGAATGATTCAATGGATACTCATATGTATACTGAGGAACTGCAAAATGGGGAGCACATTCGTACAAGGAGACTTTGACCTTGAGGCATTCTTTCAGAGAAAATATTCTCACAGAAAGAATTTACCTATCCAGAAATAACAACTGACTCTTTTCTGGCAGTTAATAGAGGAGTTATATCATAAATATGCTAATTGATATTAATTAAAGTAGTTTCTTTATAATAAACATTATGGAATTAGATTCTGTAAAGATTCTTTTTGTTTTGCATTCTACCTAACATGTGTCACAATATATAACACAACTGATAGGGACATATATTTTATTGAAATATCATTATATCTTATCACTAAGTTATTCCATATAACTTAGTTTCATCAATAATTTTGGTTACGCTTAAATTTAATTTTAACAGTAATCTTGTGGCCAATGTAATCTACAATGGTTCGAGAGGTTAATCCTCCACCTTCCTGTATCAGCATCCAACACGGGCACGGGTTCATGTCCTGGCTACTCTGTTGCCACCGCCCAGCAGCAGCAGGGACACTAAAGTGACGAGGCATACTCTGAGGGTCTGGGAAAAGCCGGAACTGCAAACAGACCCCTCACTGCCAAAAGCGGCTGTGTTTAAATCCTATCTCTGCTGCTCCGGTCCCCACTGGTCTAAGCTTTCCTCTGCCGCTTCTACAGCTCTCTCTCTGCCACCCTTCTTGTTGCCTGTCCTTCGTTCTTTTCCCAGTCTTTCTCCTCGTCGCCCCCCCAGATTTTCTCTCCATCTTTCTCATCCCCGTCTCTCCGTACTGCCTTTACTGCTTCTGTCTGTATCCCTCTTTTCTACTTTCTCTCCAGCACCTTTCCTCCCGCCCATTCTTCTCCCCCATCCCGTATTTCTCCTTCCGTTGCCGTCCCAGTCCGTCCATCGTTGTCCCAGTCTGCCATGCCTAGCTTTTACCAGCTACTTTTATATTGTTCTCCACCAATCACTTCTCCCTGTGGGTCCACATGGCGCTACGTGATAGGCCATTAATCACAGCGAGGGCATTAGCCTATCCCTGTGACTACCTGTTTACCTGCTGGCAAGACCAGCTCCGCCTCCTGGCCCTGGGCCAGCCGCTATCTTGCAACGGCCCCTCCTATTCCAGCTTTCCTATTCTGGGGAGCAACTTCAGCACCCCACTCCCCACACTACTCCACTTCCTATCCAGCTCTCTGCTTATGGCCTGGGAAAGCAGTGGAGGACGCCCAAGTCCCTGGGACCCTGCACCCGTGTGGGAGACCTGGAAGTGGCTACTAGGCTGCTAACTTCAGATCAGCTCATCTTCGGCCGCTGCAGTCATTTGAGGAGTGAGCCAGCACATAGAAGATCTTTGTATCTGTCTCTCATTCTCTCTGTAAATCTGCCTTTCCAACAAAAACAAACAAAAACAAACAAAATCTTTAAAAGAAAACCAATAATCTTTAAGTCCTAATTCCGATATAATATTTCTAAATGCTTGTTGTTGATATTTATTTTTTTCTGTGGATTTTGTCTTAAACGTCAAGACTTTAATATCATAAATCAAACTGGGTTATCTGATTTCAGCTATAATCAGAGAACCGAACACCCCACCTTTACCCACATTTTACTGTCTTCCTGCTCACTGCTAGGCTTAGAACATTTGGGCTTTTCCCTGCTTGTAAAACTGGGCTCTTAAACATGTGTTATGGTATTTCAAGCTGTTACCTCAGGATTTCTATTAGCAAGGCGGTAGTCCTGCTTACAGACTCAGTTTCTTGGCTTTCTTCCTGGGAGCTTAAAAATCACAGTTCTACTGAATCAGGAATGTCTGGCAAATCAGTATGCCCGTACTCACGAGGAAACTCAGCAAAGTTTATAAAGGGCAACAGAACACTCCAGAACATGTCACCTTAGCACTGTCGTTATTTTGAGCTCATCTCAAGACAAATGAGAAGCAGGCACAAGAGAAGGTTAAGGCTGGACTTAACTGTGAAGGCCTAGCATTCCCTTCTCCACCTGCAAAGACAGAGGTGCAGCCCCAGAGACAACTTCCATCCCTCACGATCCTTAAGGAGGCAACAGAGATACCACCACACAGCATTACAAATCAGCACTTGTTTCCACTGCGTACACATCTGTGCCACTCTCCATCCGCTCAAAGTCCTTTTTGCTTTGTTTGCTACCCCTCTACTAAATTGACTGCGCTTTTGTTAGTACAGTATCCACCCCATGTTCTAACCATCCCATTGAGTCACACATCAGAGCACATATGCAGTCACACATATGCAGAGCACTGATTCGCAAATCGATTCTTATTCTTTTTACTTTTAACAAGGTAATCATTCAGGGACACAACCACAGAGCTTAAGATAGGTAGAGAAGAGCTGTGTTTCTTGCCTGAAGTGGTCTAACCATTTTGAAGCAGGTAAATTCTTGGGGATAAGCATTTGGCATAAAGATTAAGTAGTAACTAGTAACTTGCAACAGCCACATTCCATATTGGGGTGCTGGGATGAAGTTTAGGCTTCTGGCTTCAGCTTGGCTCAGCCCCCACAATTAGGGCCATGCCTCTCTGTCTCTCTATCCCTCCTGTCACTGTTGATTTACTTTCCTTCCTTCCTTTCTCTTTCTTTCTTTCTTCCTTTCTGTCTTTCTTTCTCTTTTCTTTTTTTATTTACTTTTTTTTTTTTTTAACATGAATGCCTGCTTTAAAGAGAGAAGGAGGCAGAGAGCAAGATCTTCAGTTCATTGGCTCACTCCCCAAACGGCTGCAATGGCCAAAGTTCAATCGATCCAAAGCCAGGAGCTCTTCTAGGTCTCCCTCGTGGATGCAGGGTCCCAACAACTTGGGCCATCCTCTGCTGCTTTTCCAGGCCATAAGCAGGGATCCGAATGGGAAGTCGAGCAGCCAGAATGTGAACCGGTGCCCACATTGGATACTGGCACAGGAAGGAGGAGGATTAACCTGTTGAACCATGGTGCCAGTCCCTGTCAGTCTGTTTTTCACATAATTAATAAACCTTAATAACATTTCACAATAAACATTTCCTTTATAGCAAGAGAGGGCTTATTTTACTTACATTGTGATGATTTAGTAGAACTTACAGGAGTAAAAGTTGTTGGAAGCTGGGGAAGCCATGGTTTTGGCAACTTGAACACAAATAGGACTAGTATATTAGGAACTCAATAAACCCAGCTCAAGAGGTATCACTGCAGAATCCAGCATCCTATTGTCAAGATGTACTTCAAAGTTTTATTGGGAGTCCATTTTCAATTTGGAAGTAGAGATGCACACTGCATTGCATCTTCATATCTTGATATGACAGTCTCTATTATACAGTTCCTCTAGATGACTATGTACATGCATGTTTACCTGTATACCTAGTGGTCTTATATTTTGAATGAAATTGCCTTATACCAGAGAGAACATAAGATTTTCTGCCATTGTCCATAGCTACAATGTCAGGATACACTTAAATACCAAAATGATGGACCTGTGACTGTTTTTGAAGGACTATACTATTGTAACAATACAGGGGAAGACACTGAGGGAAAGATTTGGGAAGGAAGGAGGGGAAATGCCAGAACCTATGGAACTCTATCAAGAAAGAAAGGGAGGAAGGAAGGGAGAGAGAAAGAGAGAGACAGACAGAGGAAGGAAGAGGTATCATTGCTTTTCATTTTAAAGATGCCTCCATTTCACCACCTGTAATTCTTTCTGAAGAACAACCAATCAGAAAATGCCTTTCTCCACCTTCTCATTGCCCAGGGGTTTTCTGAATCTCTATGTTGTAGCACAGATCACTGCCAGGGTCAAGTCTTCTCTCCTAGCTCTGCATTACCCACATGGACAACTTCATGCACACTGTTTCCTTTCTTCCTTCCCTAGTCCACCACGCTCACCCCAGAAGCACGGCTCATTCGCTGCAAAGCACTCGTCCACTCTTCCAGTCAGCACTCTGAGACTTTCTCAAGGGAAGGATGCTAGAAGTGGAACGTCAGGGCTTGAGGGATGCTAGCATCAAGACACGCGCTTTATTGGGTGGCAGGGCTCATAGCACAGCATTCTAGAAACACGGTGCATGAACATACTGAATAAGCTAAAGATGGAGAGATGGCGTTTTCAGTGAAGCCCCTGTGACCTTTCCCTGAACACACCTTTGATTTTTCCTGTAAGTAGTGACCTCTAACAGTCCAGAGGCTTGGGCCACACCTATCCCTGCACATGTAGGTCCACTGAGTGACATCTCAAAGAGCAGGGGATTGCTACATTTTCACAGATTTAATGCCAACGTCTTTGTTACCCTATCACATTTTTCTTTGCTATTCTTCATCAAGGCTAGCATAAGAACATTCAAGTTTCACCAGTTTTATCCATTTCTACTTACATAGGAAGGCTCTAGTGTACTGAAAAACTTGAATAAATTAGAAGTCCCAAGTGTTTTCCTCTTTATTTAATCTGTCTTTGATTACAGAGTCCAAAACTAGTGAGAGAACAAAAAAAGGCATATTTTTGTTGCCTTACATAGGCATTGTCAAACTGCTTTCCAAAGTGGTGATAGCAATCTATACTACAGTCGGTAACATACACATATCCCTCACTTTATCCTAACTTGCACTGTTAACCACTGGAGACTGGTCAAATTATTCTTGGAAAATGATTTTCTAAAATTGAAAAATGAGTGTTCGGTCATCAGTTCCTTTTAAAGAAAAGTTCATTTTGTTATCCACGTATTTTCAAAGAAAAACATATTTCTTATTTCTTTCGTCCTTCCATTTCTTAATACATTTTCACAAGATTCCTCATGAATAAGCACAAGAATATCAGGAACACATCTGCATTCAGAAACTGGAAACAACAGATGCTAAGTAGCTTCAAATCTAATAAAGATCCAGCGCTAACATCTCTAACGTCCCTCTGCTCAGAATCTCTGCAAAAGTTTCAACCAATCCTTCTAACCTTGCATCACATCTTTATTTCTTTAGGCACTTCTGGGAAAGTTGCATACACAGACATATAATGGCAAAATGAAACTACCTTATCACATATTAATGTATTCCTGCATGATATATCTATGCTTATATCTATAAATATATAAATATATCATGTATCATATTTACTTAAATATCTAAATACTATGAATATGTAAAACTATAAAAGTATGTATCCTTATAATCTATATTTTTATATATTATGATTTATAATATTTATATAAGTACATAAATATATTATAGTGCTTTTCAGCTAGATGGTTTACATTTATAAACTGGGTTTTCCTGGGCAGCTGACTTAACATCTCTGTCTTTGCATTCTCTGTGTCTAGCAGTCTTTGTTTTCAAGGGTTGAAATACACAGTTGAATGCTAGCACACGCTGTGGAGTGGACGCTGGGTGCTTTGCAACACTGGGCACTGATTATTCGATTATTCCCTATGGAAAGATTCACCCATGCCAGTTTGGGGCTGCCCCTTCACTTACCAGCTTCACCATGGTTTCCAGTATATGGATGCCATCTTTCATCTTCCAACTCTACATGTTAATTATGGCACCCATATTCTCTTGAACTGTTGATGGGTTCAAGACATCACAGCAGAAACTTGTTCAGAGGAGGATTACAAACGTAGTTTGGTAACAAACAGGTGATGTGTGAGTAACTCAGCTTCTATGTTGCTAATTTCTTCACCTGGCAATAAGTACTATGTTTTACTCACATAACTATTCGGATTTTTCAAGATTTTCTTTGGTTACTCTGCAACAGCTAGGGCTGTACCAGTCTGCAGTCTCACATACGGGTGAGAGGGGTTGAAGCACCTGGACTATTACTTGCTGCCTCCTGGGTACCTGTTAACAGGAAGCCAGAAACTAAACCTTGACACTCCAATATAGGATGCAGGGGGTCCTGAGCAGTAGCTTAAACCAAAACACCGCATTTCTGTCACTGTGTATGATTATCCTTAGGTTTAAATTTGATAATCCTTGTTGGTAGCTGATAAAGAAAAGAGCTAACATTTAGTGGCTAAAATTAGTAGTTTGTGCAAATCCCTCTTTTTCCTCTTGCTTATTTTCTGTAGCTGATCAGCTTCAATGGGGGCAAAGTCAATGCCTTGCTCGTTCATCTGTAACCACAGAGCACAGAACAGCAAAGGACTCGGCCACATATTTTCTGACTGAAGGAAAGAAAGAAAAAAATGAACGCATAACCAGACTTCTGACTGAAACCAAATCTCATCTTCCTGCTTCTCCTTCCAATTCCAGGTCTGATCTTGTGTGTAAACTCCACTGTTCATCTCTGGCTTCTTCTTATTCTTTCATTTCAACTCCCAGACTTGCATTATCATGTCTGCTCCTCGGTGGACTGCTCTGCAAGCCTGGAGGTCTTGCTGTTGAATGGATTTGTATCACTCTCAATAGCACAGTAATCGCAGATTTTGAAGTTTGCTCTTTTAAAAATCCATCTATCTTTAACGAATAGTGTTTGTAAAAAAAAGTGCTATTTGCTTGTTTTCAAAGGCAAGAGTTTATTTTTTTAAGATTTATTCATTTTATTACAGCCAGATATACACAGAGGAGGAGAGACAGAGAGGAAGAGCTTCCGTCCGATGATTCACTCCCCAAGTGAGCCGCAACGGGCCGATGCGCGCCAATCCGAAGCCGGGAACCAGGAACCTCTTCCAGGTCTCCCACACGGGTGCAGGGTCCCAATGCATTGGGCCGTCCTCAACTGCTTTCCCAGGCCACAAGCAGGGAGCTGGATGGGAAGTGGAGCTGCCGGGATTAGAACCGGCGCCCATATGGGATCCTGGGGCTTTCAAGGCGAGGACTTTAGCCACAAGGCCAAGCCGCCGCGCCCAAGAGTTTATTCTTAAAGACCTTTTTATTTAAGAAAATATGCTAGCATTAAAAATCATTCATTCATTCATTCTTCAAAAAGGTGATGACTAATGTTAATGTTTTAAAATTATTTATTCCTATTGGAAAGACAGATCTGCAGAGAGAAAAACAGAAAGATCTTCCATCCATTAGCTCACTCTTCAGATAGCTGCAGTGGCTCAAACTGAGCTGATCCAAAGCCAGGAGCCAGGAGCCCTTCTAGATGTCCCATATAGGCAAAGAATCCCAAGGCTTTGGGCCATCTTCCACTGGTTTTCCAGGCCAAAAGTAAGGAGCTGAATGGGAAGTGGAGCAGCAGGGACATAAGCTGGCTCCCAAATGCAATGCCAGTTTTTGCAGGTGGAAGATCAGGCAATTGAGGCATCACACTGTCCCCTAGACTTAATTTTAAAAACGGTCTTAATGTCAACAAATACCTAACTTTTCATTTGCATTCACATGTTTTAGGTAGAATTGTTCAAGTTTTAAGGTTAAACTCACAAAGTACTTCAAATAGAAGATCACTCTGTATTACAGATGCAAACAGTCTGGCCAGGAATTTGTAGTGTTAAAGCACAGTAAGAGAGATGCAGCAGAAACCATTTTAAGCAAAACAATACTTCCCTGCTTACTTTCAGGGAAATCTGACATCAGGTATCATCCCACACAAACATGACCTTGTAGATTTTACCTGTCAGTCACATGTCTTGGGTTATTTAGCCACTGATTATGGTCAACCGAGAATTTAGTTTTAGAATAGTAATGACTTAGGAAAAAAGTCTGTTCATGTTCAAAACTTAATAGAACTGCTTGCTCATCAATCCAAATTTAAGCTACAAGTGTACTACTTACATTGCTAACAGAGTTGAATATTTTGACTATTTTACCAGTCATTACACAATACAGTCAGTTGTCACTTCCATGTGTAATGTGGGCAAGATCTGGGAATGCTAAGGTGGAACCCGTACATATTCAGAAATCTTACTTTCGACGCTGTTAATAATTAGCACTCAAATCATTTCACTTCCCTCTGCCTGCCCTCTGGTGGACATGCTAACGAGCAGTGATTTGGCTGCAGGAAGGATCAAATGTAAGTGGGCAGCTTGCTCGCTGTCAAGAGAGCTTTCTGGGACTGCAAGTTACAGGTAGAAATTACTTTGATTACTTTTCTAATAATTGTAAGTTACCAGGGACACTCCTATGTAGGAGATCATTAACATTATAACTTCTGTGAGCCATTTTACCCCTCGTCTCCTGACTCTGTGATTGCAATTAACAGCCAGCACTAGGTGTGGCTGTGGTCAGCTTTACATAGGTGTAAAGCTCTGCTTTGTATAGGTCTGTGATGCTTTTATATTCAGAAATGCAGAGGGTGTCATTTTGTAAAGTCTTAACCTTCAAGGATGAAGAAACAGGAATCCAGGGAAGGTAAAGAATGTAAGAGAAAATACAGTTGTTGTTCAGAGGCAATGAAATGGCTCTCTGCAAATTCTGCAAGACTTAGCTGTGCTTCCTAACAAATCAGCAGCAGCCACATCCTTCGGATGGCAGCTGTCACTACACGAGATAAGGAAGTACAGGGGAGAAAATGAGCGTTCCACCGTGGCCAGAGAAACAGTCAATGCAGAAAGATGCACACGGGCTATGATTAGCAAAATGTTCCCACCCCATTCTGTTCTTCATGCCAAGTGCACTTGGCTACTAAGATAGAGGTAAATGAGACTTGAAGGCACAGGACAGCATCTCAAGCGGAACGCTGAGGCAGGCATCACAAGAGGCCCAGGACGAGAATGACTGAGAGCCATCGCTGGCTGTCTCCGCCTTCTGATTCAGGTACACTCTGAACTGCTGCCATCCAGGAAACAGATGTAGCAACCTATTAAACACGTGACAGTTTCAAAATGTTCAAGATTCTCTGCCCAGCACTCACATTACTCAGCTGTCAAAGTAAAGGGCTCACATAGATGATGTGAAAATTACATTTTAATGCAGTGTCATGTGTGTTTAAAGTTCTTATTCATCACTTCACAGCCATGGCTTTTTACTGGAGACACAAATGCACTTAATTAGCATATTCTAAGGACAGAAGGCTCACCTCTGCATTGTTAAACTCTTTGGGGCAGGCTTCTTGTTGATTTAGATTGTACGATCTTCAGCATGTTTAAGAATCATTACACGTACATAATTTCAAACAGCTTTCAAGAGACTATGTGTGGGTGGAAGAGAGCTGGCCCTGGCCAGCAGCTACGCATCTTTATCATTCTGCTTGCCACACTTCAAATACCTTGCCCTAAATCTCAACCAGTTTATTCTTGAATTCGTTAAGTTTACTTATTTTGGGAAATATTTAGAGGTAGATTTATCTGCCTATTCTTATCACCTCAAACTCCATCTAAGGGAAATACTACAGAAAACCTTTGTGTATTTGACGAGCAAATGATGGATTTTTCTGTGGATGGTTTAGGAACCAACTGTAAGAGTCAGGGAAAATGCCTGCTGCCTCTCTGCTCTGCTCGTGACTAATGAGTTCAGCAGCAGGCTGAGTGGGAGAAGGAGGAATTCAGTGAAGCTTGCTGCAACCTAGTCACTAACAGCATCTAAACGCAAATGATGCTGAATCCTCTCTCATCGAACAATTCAGAACAAAATGAAGAGGTTTCCAAGTGTGATACCAATGGGAGAGCTACTCAAACGGCCTGCAGAATAGCTAAATGTGATTTAGAAGTTTTAATGTGCATCTTACAGAACAAAGCTAATTGAAGACAAAGGTGAGTATCATATTTTATAAGCTAGAAAATAGCCTCAACCTCAAGTTACATTTGAGGGAAGAAGGGGATCAGACAACCCTGGAAGCAGAAAGGAAGCTGCCAAGGAAACAACAAAGCAAGCACTTTCACATGTATGAAGGGGTTTCGAATGATCATGAAGAACACATAAGGAAAATGAAGCACTGACTTAAAACTATTTTGTATCAAAATAAACTTACCTCTTAATCTTATTTTCCAGGACTTTTCTGAAGTCCATATACTTAACACTTGAGTGTGAAGGCTCACAGACTTTCTGAAACGTGTACAGAACTGAAACACCGATTCTTTAGGTAAAAAAAAATGTATTCTCCGTAGGAAACGGCTATCCCGTGTTTCCGAATGTGAAAAACTCATTTTCTCTAAGATGAAGAAATGTCAGCAGTGTGTCAACTAAAATGGTACTAACACACAGCTCTTTGAATAGCTGTATATTTTCTAATGTATTGGAAGATTACTGAGTTTGATTTCTGGAAGGAAGCACGTTAGTTTTAATAAGCTCTATCATTTCTCTTCAACACCATTAGGGCACTTGAGTGAAGAAGAGGGGTAGGTGTGGCTAAGGCAGAGGTAGACAAGATGCCTGCAGGGACTCACACAGGGATGATCATGGCCGTGGCCAACAGTCAAGGGGACCACATAATGGGCAGAACTCAAGGGAATGAAAACAAGATGAAAGTGTCCCACTTCCATATTATATCTTGAGAATGAAGAATTTCAGACACATTTTGTAATATATCCATTTGCTTACTAAATCTCTGCAGAATTTGTGAATGATAACCAGCAGTATCAAAGCTACTAACTTAAATTTCACTCTAGAAAACCACAATTGTACAGGCAGTTTTGCACTTCCCGGAATGCAGAAAAAGTGATGACCGTGCAGTGCTCTGAAATGTTCTTTAGGAAAAAACAAGGAACACATGTTCATCTTCTTTTTAACTCTGGACAAGGGCAGGTCCAGCAAAATTGTTTTTTCAAGGAGAAAGTCTGCTTACAGTCTACATTAGACATTTGAAATTGAAGTTTAAAATTTAATTAAAATTAATTTCTCTATAAAGATATTGGAAATATCGTGTCTCGTGGATTGTGTCATCCTTTAACACATTTTCCTCGGGAAAAAAACTGCAAGCACCTGGGCACATGACCATGCTGACTGTCCAGAGATGAGAGCAGACACAGCGGCGGCAGTGTGGAGGTAGACCTGGGGGACAGCGAGCAATTGCAGCAGAACGATCTCACAGACTACTGTCTAGGACACTGCTGAGGAGCCTGGCTTTTCTTCCTAGCTTTGTTTAAAACTTAAAATTTCAGACTATGAAAATGACCCTTTCAAACAAAACAAAACTCCTTGATTTCCTGGTTTTCAGAGTGAATACAATTTTTAGAGTATAAATCCATCGCAATTATTTGTGAATACCACTGACACTGGATTTGGATCTAGGGTTGCCTGACACCTGCTGGAAGACAGACTAGCAATTAGATGATTAAGTGATATGAATTTGAATGCTTGAGTCCTTTATTTTATGTGGGGGTAGTATAGATTTTCATGGAAATCTAAATTTTAATTTTTAAGTATTATTTGTTTGGAAGGCACATTTGCAGATCTGCTCTGCAAATGTCAAATTTTTTTTAAAGATTTTATTATTATTGGAAAGCTGGATATACACAGAGGAGGAGAGACAGAGAGGAAGATCTTCCATCCGATGAATCACTTCCCAAGTGAGCCACAACGGGCCGATGCGCGCCAATCCGATGCTGGGAACCTGGAACCTCTTCCAGGTCTCCCACGCGGGTGCAGAGTCCCAAAGCTTTGGGCCGTCCTCGACTGCTTTCCCAGGCCACAAGCAGGGAGCTGGATGGGAAGTGGAGCTGCTGGGATTAGAACCGGCACCCATATGGGATCCCAGGGCTTTCAAGGCGAGGACTTTAGCCGCTAGGCCACGCCGCTGGGCCCTGCAAATGTCAATTTTACCAGGTTTGGACCAGTCCAAAGCTTGGGCCCTGGAACTCAAATTAGATATTCCAGTATTGGGACTAGGAAACCAGGACTGGATATACAAGCAGGACTTGAAATCAAGCACTCTGATAGGGATGCAGGAATTCCATGGGGATGCCAGTCATTGTGTCAAACACTCTTATAAAAATCTAAAAACAATCCGGATGGGACCAGTACTATCAAGCAGCAAGTGAAGCCGCTACCTGCAACACCAGCAGCTCGTACTGGTGCCAGTTCTGATGCAGCTTCCTTTAAGACTCAACTGCTCCACGCCCTGATGCAGCTTCCTGCCATCAACCTGGGAAAGCAGCAGAAGATGGTCCAAGAACTCCAGTCCTGCATTTAAGTGCGAGGCCTGAAGAAGTTCCTAGATATGGCTTGGCCTAACTCCCACTGTTGAAGTTATCAGCAGAGTGAGCTGGAGGGTAGAAGATCTCTCTTTTTCTCTGTAACTCTACCTTTCAAATAAGTAATGAATACTACTTAAAAGGGGGGGTAGTGTGGTAGCTTAGTGGTTAAAGTCCTCGCCTTGAGTGCACTGGGATCTGATATGGTTTCCGGCTTGTGCTCTGGCTGCTCCACTTCCCATCCAGCTCCCTGCCAGTGGCATAGGAAAGAAGTAGAGGATGGCCCAAAGCCTTGAGATCCTGCACCCACGTGAAAAACCAACAAGAAGCTCCTGGCTTCAGATCAGCTCAGCTCTAGCCATTGCAGCCACCTGGAGAGTGAACCAGCAGATGAAAACTCCTTTTCTCTGTCTCTCCTTCTCTCTGTAAATCTGACTACACAATTTAAAAAAAAATGAAGGTGCAGATTCACTCTAAAAATTAAATTCTCCAAGCTGGCCATTCAGGCAGGTTTCTGGCATCTGATAAAAGATGTCTCTGTGTCCCTACTCTGCAACTCTGTCTTTCAAATAAATACATCTTGAAAAATAATTTTTAAAAGCACTCTGAGTCCCAGATACTCACCAAGGACTAACAGTACGAGCACCAAGGACTACATGCCAACTGCCAAGGAGACCACAGGGAATTGGAGTGCCTTCGGAGGCCGAGAACTCTGAGGTCACCCACCCCCATCTGGATCTATCACATCGGATGGAAAAAGTCATCCAAGGTCATCAAAATGACAACCACGAGCCCTGAGCAGTCTGCAGAAACAGAAGAACAGTAAACTTCCTTTGGGACTAGGGAGAGGAGCTTGCTCTGGTCCTAGCTTGGTTCCAACTTTGGGTCCCCACTCTCTCTGGCAATGACCATCAGGATCGCTCCAGAAATCCCTCAAAACAAACAAACAAACAAACAAATCTAGAATACATAGGGAACAACAAGGAAAGCTTAGAAACAGACAGGAAACGGTCAGTGTGGATGCACTTATACCTCACAAGGTGGGACACAAAGATTAGTTACTCCTCAGTAGGGTATAGAAGATTTCTCTGCACACCCCTTCTAAAACTGTTCACCTAAACTGTTGACACATGTCTTGTTAGAGTTATAGAGTTAGACTACCTGAAAAACAGCCAGGTTCAGCAAAATCATGCTTCAATGCTATAAAATGCTAAATACTAAAATTAAAATAGACACGAGATAGCTGAATAGTAATCTATAGCCATTTTAAGGTGTATAGAACCTGGTTGTATATAAACTAAAATTGAAATGTCAATGAAGAAGTCACAGGATGTGGTTAAGAACTTGCATTCTTTTTTTTTTTTAACATATTGGTTAATCAATACCATGTCAATTAATTCTATAACGTTATAAATTGTTACTGATGTTATGTTGGGGCTTTGGATTGATTGGAATGAAACTCTGCCAGCTCTACCTTCAGACCAGAGATGGTCTCCCCAAGAAACCGTTGAACTTATCTGGACAATAAGATGTTGGACTTTACGCTCTTCATGCTGGACTTTATGCTCAACTGAATCTGAACTGTGGTAAAGCAACAAGGTGGAAGAATCCCAATGCCTATAAAACTGTATCACATAATGCAATGTAATCAATTAAAAAAAAAAGCACTCTGAGTAATTATATTTTTCACTTTTCCAGTGAAGAATCCAAGACTGGTATGCTGCTTAACTTGACTAGTCAAGCAGATAACAGAGGCAGAATTCAAAACAAGCTCTCAGAGCTCCATGCTCATGCTCAGAAGCATATGCCTGCCACATGTAGGCATTGCTGCGGGAAGTTCAGAGACCCTGGAGATGCATCTTTGCTGTCTGCCTTCCGACGCTGCATTGTTTGAAGTATAGAATAGTCGTGCACAGCAGAAGCAAAGCACAGATGTCCCTTTACCAAAAAAAAAATTATTTCAAAGTGTAAATTTTCCTTGATTGGGTCACGCTTAAAATCCTAGCAGAGCTAACTTGCTACCAACAGATGGCAACAACAAACACACCTTAAGCAGTCTGCAGACACACATTTAATGTTGAGTCTAAAGCATGCGTAGTAGATGGAGGGTTTCACTGCACGTGCATGTACTGGAGTGCAGTCGTGAAGACCAGGTGGGATGCCCACCTGCCATGTGACAGTGCTTGGGTTCACGTCCCCGTTCTGCTAATGCACACCCTGAGAGCAGCAGGTGAGCGCTCAGGCGCTTGGATTCCTGCCACACACAGCAGAAACCCAGATGGAATTCCAGGCCCCTGGCTTGAGCCCAGCCCAGGCCCAGAAAGTGTGGGTATTTGGGAAGTAATACAGTGGAACGATGATCCTTCCTCGCCCTCTCAAATAAACCCAAATAAAGACACATTAAAATAAATAATTTTTAAATGGGCTATAATAAAATGGCAGTAAGAATTCGTACTGTAATTTACTAAAGAAAACACCCAGCTGAAATTGTTTTTGTGAAATAAGATGAAGAACTTCTATTAATGCTAATTGAAATTCTCATATCCACACATACCATGCATAAAATTTACTTCTATACTTACTCTCTCCACTGTTAAACTGCAATAAGTCCATGCCAAACGTGCTAGCTTTTTCATTTGAGCATCCGTGCATGAAACTTGATGCTTTTTTGTGATTGTATTGACAAATTTAATGCATACGAATCTCACTATTTGCAAAATAGACAGGTCTTAATTGTCATTGTTCAAAAAGGTGAAAATGGAGTCTCCTGCCTTAGCTTAGGAATTCCTGTAACAGTTTCAGTTAATCACTTCTCAATGGCTGTCATTTCAATGATATTCTTTGCAAAAATATGGGCACTAGCACATGTAACAATATGACCCATATTTAACTTACATAATGAGTAAAAATAAATGACAATGATTGTCCCCCACCTGTTTAAAAATACAGGATGCTTTGAAAAATTCATGTGAAAATGCAATTAAACAACATGTTTAGTTTCATGTTAAAATAAATTAATATCTATGTATTTTCATAATCTGAAATTTCTATGAATGTTTTGAATCTATCTTGTACATGAGTATATACATTAGATTATGATACTGTTAATTAGTGGAGTATTCAAAAGGTGGACTTCTGAATGTTACTGAAGGACTACACTATGGTAATAATGTGGGGGAAAATGGTGAGGGAAAGAATAGAGATGGAGGGGCAAATCCCAAAACCTACAAAGCTGCATCATGGAAAATAACAATAACAATAACAGTAACAATAATATATATTTTTGTTATACATTTGTCAGATCAAATCCTGCAATGCTAAACACTTTTAACTCTATTCTAAATGAAAATATGTGATTTTAAACAAAAGATTAAGCTTTGTTATTGTCACTATGCAACAATTAACCCCAAAGATGGAGTTATCAATTATGACTTCTTCCCAATCAGAACCAAAAAATGGTTACGATTCATTCATAAAGAAAGTTCTCGCTGAAAAACTCCAAATTTTGACTTAAAAATATCACAATTCTGCAATGATTATCTCTCAAGGACACTCTGGAAGACAGGAGCTCGCTTACCTTGTGAGGTCCAGGAAACACTGGGGTAAAACCCTTAGCTGTAGAGCGGAGCTTTGGGTACGAGACGGGCCAAGGGGATTTTCTTAAGCACTTGGTAAAGAGATTTGCATTGCTTGTTTTATATTTAGGTATTTCCTTCTACATAAAATCGTGGCTGCAGGTTACAGGAAGAAGGGCTTTCTGACTGGAATTTCTCAGAAATTAGAGGAAATGTCACCTACTTTATCATTTTAGCTGAATAAGAAGGGGCAAATCATTCAGTCAACTCAGTCATTAAAAACTATTTGTATATAAGGAACATATTACCCCTAGTGTCTGAGAAGGCAGAAATATCTGGCCAGGTAAACATATTTAAATATTTAAATAACAACAAGCAAGTAAAAGCACGGTATAAACCAACAAAGCAGAAAACAAGAAATATTAGCCAGTAAAGTCTGAATGATTGTAAATTACTATAAAAATTCAAACATCAGTATCATAGTTGTCCATTATACTCTGTCTTAAAAAAAATACCCTTATGTTACGCAGTTTAAGTGCTGAATTAAACTAATTCTGCTCATTTGTATAAACAAAAATGAAAAAAAAAATATTGCTGTTTCTGGCAGTCTTCAAACAGCACTAAAGGAAACAGTTTTGCAGGAGAAAGAACTAATATAAAGCCAGAGTTAGGAAGGGAGAGACAAAGAGGAATAGATAAATCCAGCTGGCATCCACAGGCTCACTCCCCAGATGACTGCAATGGCCAGGTCTGGGCCAGGCTGAAGCCAGGAACCAGGAACTTCATCCAGGTCTCCCATGTGGGAGGAAGAGGCCCAAGCACTTGGATCTCCTGCTGTCCTCACCCCACCCCCAAGCCCCCGGAACAACAGCAGGAAGCTGCATGGGAACCGGAGCAGCCCCATAGGATACGCCCACACGACAGATGTCACGTACTTGCTTACAGTACCAGCCCCCTTAAAGCATCATTTTTAAAGCAGCGAAATTAGATGACTTCAAATTTACTCAAAAGTTTGTTTCCATTTCCGTTGTCATTTCTTATAAAAACTGAGGTCTCCTTTTTTCTGTACTTTTTGATTAGGAACTTTTTTTTTCTTACATGTCAGTTCATTTCACTTAAAACCACATCACCTCCACCCGACAGTATTGCTGATGGGTTGGTCACCTTATACACTTGTTGTGCAGCGAGTCTGAAGTGAGACATCAAGCTCACCTTTTGCCATGTTCCAAGTGGCAGTATTGCTGAAGACACTTCGTAGTTAGGAAGCCTTCTGCCTTAGCCAAGTTTCTGTGTACTTCACTGTAAGAACTGGGTAGCTGATAAAGGGCAAACACCCTACGAAGAATGCGAGTCAAGGTCTGAGACAAGAACCTCAAGGAGAGGAGTCTCTTGCTAAGGGGTCATACCTTTTTAAAGATTTGCTTATTTATTTGAAAGGCAGAGGGACAGAGAAATAGGGAGAGACATGGAGAAAGACAAACCTTCCATTCACTGGTTTACTTCCCAAATGGATACCCAGTTAGGTCTGGATTGGACTAATCCCAGGAGCTAGGAACTCCATTCCAGGGTCCCCACTGGGTGGCAGGATATCAAGAACTTCAGATACCGCCTGCTTCCTTCTCAAGCACATTAGTACTCAGCTAGATCAGAAGGGGAAGAGCCAGGACTCAAGAACTTGCATTCTGATATGGGATGCAGCTGTCACTATCAGTGGCTTAGCCTCCTGTGCCACACAGCCATCTCTTATGGATGTAGAGGCAACGTACATTATTAGCTACCCAGGTCAGAAGAAAGACAACAGAATCCAATCCCAATGTACAAACTATTGGAAATCAGACTGTAGATATTTCCCCACAGATTATCATCAATGTCACACTTACCTGATCTACTATCCAGAGGTCCAAAGTCCAAAGAATATTTCACAACGTGGTAGTTATTCCACACGTAAAGTAGGTTGTCCCTGGGATTGTAATCCACAGCTGCTATGTATTGGTAAGAATTAGGAAAGGGCACATCCACCAAACTATCCTTGCTCTGCTCGGTGTTGTAAATGTAGTCGATCTTATTTCCAGTGGCCTCATTGTCATCATCTTCATACACAGATTTGACCACGTACAGAATCCCACAAATCATAAAAGCATTGGAAGCTGATCTCTTATCATATGCCGTATCCCACGTCCCTTCGATCCGGAGGGTATAAGGGTTCAACTGGCTAATGACAATTTTGCCATTGTTTTGTTCTGTTGCATAGATTACCCATAGCCCATTTTCATCCACTGCTAGGTCTATGTCCGATTTGCCTCCCCAGCGGTAAGGGGAGGTGTCGTGGTAATTGGCATTGGCTATGATGGCCTCTCCACTCTTGATCCTAGTCCTCAAGTCAAACTTTACTATATTCCTGGTGCGCTCCTTGTTAAAGAACAAAGCTCCATCGTACACGACGAAGCCCGTGCCATCCACCCTGTGAGGGAGCTTGTACGTCGTCGTTGGCCTTCCCGCGATGAAGTCATCCTTGGATGAGTACTCAGTCAGGGTGTCGGTTCTGTAGGGAGTCCAGGGCATGTAGTAAATCTTGTCCGAAGCCTGCAGAGGGTCTTTGCACCACGCCCCAGACTGGTGGTCCGACTCAAACAAGTGCTCACTCTGATATACTCCTTTCAGAAGTCCAGGACAAAGAAAAACTGTTGGGAGGGAAAGAGTTAAAAATAACAAAGGTGTTAATTTACATTCCGACAGATTTTTTTTTAACCAAATAGAATGCAACTCTAACAAAAGATACCCACCACCACTTATTTTGCTGCATTATTTTTGAGAACAAAAAGTAATTTTGTACACTAATTGTGGCTTTTTTTTCCCAAAAAATATTTTGATTTTGTTTGCTGAAAAAAAAAACTGGACTTTTCCTAAGCAGCTCTGCTTTCTGGTCCATTTTACTGTTGTAAATATGAATTACATACTTTTAGATATATATGTGATGTGTCTATGCATTCTGTAGAAATGACAAGCACACATGTTTACACAGAGTTTTCAATAGTTCACTGAAGAACATATCTTACTTGGAAGCAAAAATATATTGTTTTCATGCTCATAAAATTCACTATTCAATAGTTGAATTAAACAACAGGTTAATAGTCTATAGAATCTTCATAATATTTTTTAACAAAGCAGGAGAAAATCTCTGTACACAAGTAACTGAACTGTCTCGCATAAAGGCTCTCAAAGTTGCTACAACACACACAGAGCATGCAACCCACACAATTAAAAAAATGAGTGATGGATGGATACTGGAAGGAAAAAGAGAAAGTGAGAAGAAGAAAGGAAAGAGGAATAAGGAAAGAAGAAAAGGTGAAAGGTTACAGAAAAAATACCCAGGATCTAGATTTTAATCAGTTAAAAATGTCCTGTTAAAAACAGTGGTATTGGAACTTAAAAACATGTACCTTTTACTGTTACATGAAAGAACATTAAAAAACAAGATTACTGGCTGTCGTATTTTGCTGCTCATACTTCAGAATGAAAATGGGAAGCAATCATCTGATTCCCTTGATTTTTAGTATGACTCAGTAGCGTCCTGTGGAAGTGGCAGTGAGAAAGCATGGCTGATTAATCTGTGATGTGGGGAGCTGCACAGCAGTGTTTCCCAAAGGGTGTCCTGGAAGCATCTATTTCAAGTGGGACAGCTAGGAGTCATACAGAAAGAAAAGAAGGGGTCCTTCATCACTTTTGTTCAACAAAGATCACATTAAATAGAGCCGTAACAGAGATTCTAGCAGTTTATATACATTTGTGAATTTCAAAGGCAGCAGAGGGAAGGGTGAGTAAATTTCACAAACTAATTTGATAATCATTTCACTTTTTTCTCTCGAGCCTTTCGGAACGTATTGTTTTGCTGAACCTGCAGTGGGAAACAGTGCTCTAATATATTTGCAAAGCAAACACAGTGAAAAATCATGCAGTCCATTGTTAGTTCAGAAATGATGAGACGGATGCTGCGTGAAGAAACTGGAAGATTGCAGGGAATTCGTAGATTGACCCGTTTCTTAATGATTACAGGATTATTGTCTCAGCATTAGTGATTAGCTTCTCAATAGCAACTGTTAAGTACAAATTTAGTGGAAAACGACCTAAAATGATATTCAGCTTGATTTGGCCGATGACTGGAAAGGATCGGGCACTGCTAGAATGCTCAGGGTATCACTTTTGAAGAAATAAACTGCTGGTGGAGAGGGGGAAGTTGGCTGCTAACATTTCCATAGCAAAGACAGAGAGGCATGGTCAACTTAAAATCAATAATTTTGAAGATTATAGGAGCTTCACTTTACAAAAGTATCATTTGTTGTCAAAACTGCAAATATCCTGTATGTTCTGGTTAATCACCACTTCTTGGTTACTGTAGTAACTCTCTTTCAGGTGTTTCAGAAAACTCGTTCCTTCTGCCCTAGTCACTGAAAACTAGAACAGGGGAAACCACACCAGAGCTATGGAAAATTCTCGAGCATAGAAGGAGAAACAGATCCACAGCAATCACTACTGGCATCCAGTGCCCTTCCAACGACTTTAAAATAAAGAGGAATAAAACACACGTGGAAAATTTCCCAATATTAAACGGCTTTAGGACACAAGGATCAAACCAGCAAGTCAGTAAAACAGATTAAAGTGAAGTTGAGCAGCAGAAGTAGTAAATAAATTTTCATAAATATAGATAAGAATTAATAACAAAATTATTTTTATTAAATGTTAAACTGTTAAAAAAACTTAGCCTATAAATAGTATATAATTTATGAAAGGTATTTAATTACCTTTTTGTTCCACTTCTATTGGAGAGAGAGAAGTAAAGAGAGAAAGGAGAAAAGAGAATAGATTAATGGTACGGTATTGGCCAAGAACTTTTTATTCACCTCTTCCAAACTGAAAGTAAATAATTTATTTCACTCATACTTGCTTTATTGAACATTATATGACTTTCAAATGAACCCATTTCTCTAAAAGAATTATTTGTTAAATAATCATAGTATAAGTTTTAAAACACACTTGAAAAAAACAAGGCAAACATTAATCAAGCTAAGATTGAATGAACATACCATTCCAAACTATAGATATAGGAAATGCAATATACATCTTAAAGAACACTAATATCCCAATTTCAAAGGCAGAACTGCAATAATACTCAGAAAGGTTTACAACAGATTTGTTATAGTCTTACTTACAAATACCATGGCTTATGGTGCTACGTAACATACCAGTCTTACTTTCCACATATCACAAAGAAATGATCTCACAATGGGCTACTCTGCCACTCAACCCATGAGGCCTAAAATTGTCCATTGTCTGTCAGTTTAGAGGATAAGTACTAAGAGCAAATGCTATTCATCCGATAAGTGGATTTAGAATCCACACTGGAGAAAGTTCCCCCCCCCCACTCACCAGTATTTGATATTAGTGTGAGGAAATCATCTCTTTCCAAAAAATCTATCAGAACCTTGATAGAAATAATGAGTCAGCACTCAGAGCCTTTTCTGAAATTCTTAGCTCTTTTCACATTGTGAATTGTAAAACTAAACTGAGATTCTGAAATATATTGATGAATCCCTTAAATCAGAACCTATCTGTGGAACTCATCAATTGCATCTTCTTTAGCTTATTGTACATGTGTCCCATTAGATACCCATATCCTAAAAAGAGGAAAGGACACAATGAGTGGAAGGAAAAGATGTTGAAGAATTGCTTCAAATCATGAATTTGAATCATGATATCAGAGAATGAAAAATAAGGCTATTTCAGAGAGGGGAGTGAGGTATTTAAAACTGTAGTTACAGAAGCATGCAAAATTCTATTTGCATAATTATATTTGGGTAAGATTTTTATGCTGTGACCTAAGCCCACATGTCTTTAGTCAAACCACACTTACTGCTTTTTACCAACCTTTTAGAAACCTCAGTAACCTCACGTGTTGGAAGGAAAATCAGGTATATTTGCAAAATTGTGCTCAGAGAGTTACAGACAGGGTTATTATTTATTTTTAAGATTCTTTATTTCAAAAATTAGATAACCTTATTTTTAACCATATTGCTAGGACTTCTTTTAAACTTCTACTGTGCTGTTATTATGTGTTATTTTCCTCTATGATTCTTTCTTGTGTAACTGCAGCTCATCAGACTGTACTGTCACAACCAGGCATGTTAAAACCTTTATCTACAAAGAAACTGTAGTACATTTACTCCATGGAATCCTACTCAACTATCAATAAGAATGAAATTCTACCATTTACAACCAAATGGTCCCAACTAAAGATCATTATGCTTATTGAAATAAGTCAATACTGAAAGCACAAATGTCATGTTTTCTCTCATATAAGGCAACCTTCACGCAAATTATAAGATCAATAGCCCCTCCTATACATTTTTTGCTTCAACTCATGAGTTTTGATCCTGTTTTGATATTCATTTCTTCAAAACAGTTTATCTTCCTAAATTCTTCACTGACTCATAGATCATACAGTAGCATTATTTTGTCCAGGAATGCTTTTTTTCCTTTTTCATTTCTTCATTGGACATTGGTTATTCAGTAGCATGTTGTTTAACTTCATGGTGTTGATAATTTTTTTTAACTTTATTCCTGCTGTTGATTTTGTTGTATGGCTTTTCATTTAAGGGAATGAATAGTAACTGTGAATAGAGACTATCATATCTAGATATTAAGGTACAATGCATTATGTATCTCTACTCCCAAATCAAAGATGGACTCCCAATGAAACTGTTAAACACATCTTGACAATAGGATGTTGGACTGTCTGTTATTGTTTGTATCCGCAATGTCAGGGTACACTTAACTATCAAAATGATGCATTTGTGACTACTTATGAAGAACTATATTATTGTAAATAATACAGGAGAAGTCGGGGGGATTTGGGGAGGAGGAATTTGGGGAGGAGGCAAGGGAAAATTCAAAGCCTATTAAATTGTATCATAAAATAAAAACTAAAAACAAACAAAAGCGTTTACAAGACACACTTGATGTATTGACTAGTTTAACAAATCCATATCCACACTGATAACTGTAACTGAACTTCTGAAAAGAGACTTAATATGTTCAACTGTTTGGACGTATGGCCTACTTGAATGAATCTCTGGGATTGAATGGGAAGTCACAGCATACTTTCTCATTTTTTGATTGCTGATGACAAAGAGGCTTTTTTTTTTCCCCACAACTAATTTAGTCTTTGATTTAGCTCTACATATAATGTGTATACCTAAATCTGTGTCATTTTGAAAATTATAAATGTAGGTAGGCATTTTTATTTAAAAACATGAAGTACACTTCCACAGAGCTATGATCCCCTTTCATTTCAAGTCATGACCAGTCTTATTTTTAAGTAAAAGCCCTAACTTCATTGTGAGTGACATTTCTTTCTTCAACCATACTAAATGAGGAAGACAGGCTGTACAATGCATTGATTATGTATGTATTATATTCTGTAAAATTCAAGGGAAATTTTCATTTTTTTTACTTAATTTTTAATATTGTTTAAATAATTGAGAACATTCCCATGTAGATCACCAATTAGGATGGGGAGGGTCACAGTATGGAGGAAGATCGGTGGTACAAGTTTTTCCGTTTTTTTTCTCAATGTCCACACTGGGCAAAGGTGAGGGGCCACTCTTTGTTGTCACACATTGGCTCTTGGGGACAGGGAGTATCCTTGGATGATACTTGGGAAGAGTGCTCAGAGGATGTTATTTGAGTGGTTTTGATAGTTCCGCAACATTATTGGCTTTCTGGCAATACGGCTGAGAAAAATCTTTCCAAGGTCTATTGGCTGATCAGGTCCACTTTAGTGCACCCCGAGGCCCAGGAACAAAGCTTGGCCAGGAGAATGGTTCAACCTGTTCAGCTTTCCATCCTCTGACAAGGAACTCGACATCCTCTACTTGCTAAGATGAGCTGGCTGTCAACCCTCCCGTGTGCATCTGGGCATGCTGTCTACTGCACAGACATCAGCAACTGAGGAGGCCCAGTTTCAATACGTGCACTCTAAGATCAGACCATATGTATTGTGATTTTTCCCTGCGGCCTGGGTTTGAGTTAAGTCATCTAGTAGGGGAGTCCCTAAGGAACTTGGGTGACCTCAGACTTTATTGTTATGTGAGCCAGCCAATGTAGGGTTGGGCTTGGTCCATCACCTGCACTGGTCAATGCACGTACAGGTGGATACAGCTGCCAAGTCAGTTATATCCCAGCCACATCTCTGTCACGTGAACTGATGTTTGTTGTGGCCTAGTTCAACCCAGCCTGCCATAGGCCCAGTCTTTCTGTAGGTGCCTAATTGGGGCAACCCCCAATAATCACCACCCAGTCTACCATAGTCATGGTTTTTGTATATGCTGGCATGTACTGAAGCCTAGCTCATTCCTTCCTGCATCCCATCTGGCTCTAATGCATACCCATGGGTGTCACAGTTTAGCTCTGCACAACCTGCCTCCTGGCCTGATTCTCATGTATGCTGACAGATACTGCTGCCTTTATCAGCCTTGCCCGCCCTGCAGCCCTTGCTCTCATGCTTAGCAATCCGAACTGTAGCCTAGCAAGGGAATGCCCACAGTTCCCCTACAGTCCTGCACAGAACCCTAGATCTTGTGCCTACCAGGAGGTACTGTGGTCCAGCATGACATGATTTGCACCCTGTGCTGACACTTACCAGTGAATGCTGCAGTCTAGTCTGGCTGGCTCATACCCTCTTGTGTGCAACAGCAGATGTGGCAGATTAGCCCAGCTCGGCCTGCCCCAAGACTGTTCCACTCTCAGTCCCAGCTCTCATGATCATGAGTGGAAACTGTAACCAAGCAAAGAAATTCCCAAAGTTCTTCTACCAGGCCCACTCCCAGCACCAAGTCTTGTGAGTGCCAATGGGTGCTGTGGTTCAGTCTGAGATGGCCCAACCTTAGTATCAATATTCACCAGCAGGTGCTGCATGCTGGATCAGCTTAGCCTGTACCAAGATCCAGCTCTTACCTTTGTGTGCAGCAGTCTAGGCCAGTTAGGCCTGCTCACAGCCCTCATGAGAACTGATGAGTGTTGTTGTCCAAACCAGTCTGGCCTGCACCTCATCCTGGCTCTCACTCATGCCAGTGTGTGCTATGGATTGGCCCACTACAACCTGCCTTCATGGTGGACCTGCCTCAAAGATATGCCATCAGGTGCTACAGCTCTGCCTACCCTGGCCTGCCATGAGCCCAGTTCTAACACTCACCAGTGGGAGCTGCAGCCTAGCAGGGTATTTCCACAAGTTCTCTTTACCAGGTCCACTTTAGGCCCAGATCTCATGTGCGGTTGGATGCTGCAGCCTAGCGTGACGTGGCCTGTCCTCAGCCCTGGCACTCACCTATAGATACTTTAGTCTAGTCCAACTAGCTTCCACCCATTCTGGTTCTCTCCAGTGGGGGTTACAGCCTAAACAAGCCTGGCTCATGCTCAGACTCGGTTCTCACATGAACTGGTAGGTGCCAAAGCCTAGCCTGACCTGTCCACACATATTTTGGCTCTTGTAAGTGCCAGTGAGTACTGGGGTTTAGTCGAACCAGTTCGCCTCCTAGCAACTAGCTTTTGCACACACCAGTGAGTGGCAGGCAATGCTATTTAGAACAGCCCAAGTCTCCCAAGTGGCTGGGTACCTTGACCTGATCTAGACATGACCTCTGATTACCCTCTTCTAAACCACTCTGTCTCTGCTCCCTCACCTATCTGCAAATACAATGGCATGGTTTGTGGAAGACCCCAACAGTCATTCCTCCGCTCTCAAACATGCCCTCTACTGTTCCCACTCCAATAAGTGCCCATACTGCCTTTCCCAAAGACCTAAAAGCTCCCTGTGCCTGGAAGCCAGGAAGGCATGTCCTGGCCATGCATTCCCCACATTCTCCACATATCTTAAAAATAAAATAACATAAAATAGGCAACTCTGATGGCACATTGGTATAGTTAACACATATTTGGCATTAACTCGGTCCAGAAAGCCCATCAGGTATTAGCTGCTTCTCTTCCAGCATTGTAACACTTGTCTACGTTCAAGGCAACCTAGGCAACTAGCTACAGCTGGCACAAATTTCCTCCTTCCTCCTCCTCCTCCCCTCTTCTTTCTCCTCCTTTCTTCCACCATCTCTTCCTTCTTCTCTTTCCTCTTCCTCTTCTTTAAAGACATTGCACCTCTATTATTTCAGTTATCATTTGTTAAGACTTTGTCTTTAATTCTCCGTTAGATTTAATTTTAGGAGGATTGTTGCCAGCTGTTGCATAAGTAAAGCTTGCCTCTCTTGCTGATTATTCAATATTAAGATTTATTAGGCAGTTCCACTATGAAGAAAATTATTATGGTCTTGCTCATGTCATGACTAGCTGTAACTCATTTATCATTTATTTGCCATTTTCAAGACTGAGGTAAAACAGTCCTATAATTTAAGTTGAAAAAGTACACACAAATCATATTTCCATAACAAAAGCTGGCAGGGCAGCAAAATTTGTCGTTGAAAAGCTTAGTAACATTTAGGACTGACTAGTCATTGCCTATCATCTAATTCGAATTCTAAAAGCTTCTCTTCCCTGAAAAATCAAAGAAATTCTCTGAAACAAGAAAACCACCATATCTGTGGCAACCACGTCTGGCATATAACACTCAGGGAATAGCTTATGAATCAAATGCATAATTCAAATAGCTATGAATGGTTTTGTTCCTTGATGCTGTGCACACATTGTAAAAAGAAAAAAACAGGTGATAAACTCGAATCTGGATTCACCATGTTAAATTGTACATACAATGTACTATATGCATAATATTGAGATATTTCAATGAACAGGGAAGAAATTAAACAGCACAAGCAATTTGTATCTCCAACTCATTAAACATAAAACTTGAGGGCCTAAAGGAAAGGAAGAACATACACATAGATGGCCTTTTGAGTTATATTGACAATGTGTGGCTATAAAACAGCTCACTAATGACGTAGACGCAGGCCTAAAACACGCCCTTCTCTCCTGTCTGAAATGAGATCATAAATGAATGCAGGTTCAACGACAGGCGGGTTGATGCCTGTCTCAGGATCTCCTGTCTTCCTGCCTGGTCCGATATCCTCAGTTCTGGCACTGCAGCCATCACTGCTCACTTCCAAACCTCTTGGGAATTAGCTTCTCTTCTTTTCATTCTTCACTTCTAATCCATTAACTATTTTTATTGTCCATTCAGCGTCCATAAACATGTTTATATATGTCCTTAAAGTGGTTTCCTTGTTGTCCTTTGTCAAACTTAATGTCAAACAGTATATCCTGTGGCTAGAGTAGTGACACATTTAAACTAGGATAATTTTACTCTATAGAAAACAAGATACAGGAAAACAAAGCTAGTAAACTTTTTATTCATTTCTCACTGGCTCATAAAGCAGATATAACATATAACCATGTTACTGTTTAGAAAGATGTTATTATTTTTATCTACTTCTGTAATACAGGCAATATCCACTTCTGAATTGCATTCTTTAATTAGAAAAGGTATGGATCAGAGAGCACATAAATTCATTGCCAAGCTTTTTCAAATTGCTTTGCAAATTACAGAGAAATACTCATAAATCTGCTGTGTGCCAAAATTTGGGGGCCATTACTAAGAACTATGAAATTTTACCTAATTGTACTGTCATTTAAATGTTTTTCTTTTAAACTCTTAAGTCATTAAACATACTATGCTCACTTACAATCCAAATCTTCCAAATAGGTGGGATAAAATCCAATAAGGCTGCAACGTTACCAAAATACATAAAAATTAAAGACATTTGTGGTGAGCATTAAGGTGGTTATCAAATATTAAATAATTTAAAGTTTTTGTTTTCCATTCAAATGTAGTACTATTTTGAACAGAATCATTTCTATGCTTACATTTGGCTTAGACTACGATCATATGCTTGGGTGCCCTTACCGTACACCATCTGGGCAGTTAAAGAAATAGGGAAAAAAAAGACAAACTACGTAACTAACCATCAGTCTTTGATGCAAATTTGCTGGTAAATCACCCATGAGCAAAGTCACCTATAAGTGCATCACCAAAAGTTCACTGTAATACTTCATATTTTAGTAACATATTATGTAATATTTAATCAAGTTTTCATATGGATCACGATTTAATTCTTCAAACAATAATGTGATAATAATATTGACTATTTCCATCACAGAAGAGTCAACAGAAACTCAAAGGCATCTGAGGACAACATTGGTAGGTGGCAGGGACCGACATTTGCTTATTAGCACCCACAGGCCCTCCCACCAGGTGCATTCCTTTGCCCCTCCTCTCCAGGAGGTGAGAAACAACATGAGTGTTCCTTAAGGAAAAGCTCTGTTGTAATCATCATGCACTCAGTGTTGAAGCTTTGTGTGTCACGTTAGTCAGACTTTAACACCATAGCATCTTTGGAGGTAGGCATTCTCTTTATCTTAACTTTTTAAATGGGAAAACTGAGGCACCAGCACATGACTCCTATGGTTACCAGTGCATTTAGATTCAAATCCAAGTGTGATCTTACGCACCCAGGTCCTTGAATGAGATGCCCATGACCACTTTCAGCGTAGGCGCCCAGGACACTGGAAGTGTTCCCTTCCTGTTTTAATTTTCTATTTTTTTATGTGCAATGAATAGATAGCACTGTGACATTTTCAAGGAAAGGGATTGGATAACGCACTTCACAGTGCAATCACCCCTTACTAATACTTTTTGAGGAGAAAATAAAATGAGAAGACACATGAATTCCACATTTCTTGGCTGAGGAAAAACAACATATCTCTTATCCCTGCAAATAAACCCGTGCTCAAAACCTTATATCTCAATCATTCTTACTATTCTGAAACAGGTAATACTCTTTCTTTCTCATTTTATATCCACCAATAAAAAAAAATGAAAGCACTTTTATAGATAGGAACACAAAAGATCTGTGAGGTTCATTAAATTTTTCAGCATTTTGCTACAAAAAATTCTGACAGGCATCTGTCTCTGCAAACAAGGAGCTAATCCTTTATTTAATGAGAGACAGAGTAATCTCTGCAGCTCAGCTTCTAAATTATGTTTTTCAAATAATACCCATGCATCAGTGAATAAAAGTGCCACTCAAGCACCTTGTATTACAATGGCTTTATATAATGTGTTTCCAAAATTAACACTTTCTAATGAATTTAATCCTGGAGTGTGTAGATTGAAAATGTCAATAATTTATAAAATGCTTTTGCCACTCACATTATAATTTAAACACTTAAATACAATATCTATAGATGTTATAGAAATTGAGACAGCTTTTTTATTTTGTATTAAGGTTACATGCCATTGATGGATCTATAAAACCTTTCAAACTGTTCATTTACCCCTTTAAAGGAAAATGGTGCTATTAGTTCACTCTTTGGCGAATGTATTTGTAATAGCTCCTAGTAAAAATAATAATTTTTCAAAGTTATTGTTGGTGACACTTAAAGTCAATACTATATTTGGTTTATCAAGGATGGGCTCTTGTTATAGTGATTTGTCACCATTCTGTAATAACCACCTAGTAGTTGGAGCTGCAAAACACAAAAACTGTGACAAGGTCACCCCATTGTGGCTACGATTATTTGTACGCTTTAATATACTGATCTCAGTGAATGCATCTCTTGAGCGCCTGTTAAATTCAAGGCTCTCAAAGCTGCACGTATAGAGGCAAATACCAGTAATTCCATCACCTAACACTTACTGAGCAGGTAGTGAGTGGTCAAGGGCAAACATAATGGGCACTGTGCACTGATCTCTGCCTCAGGGAAGTTCAGTCTAATTATAATTGGTGATTTGCAGCATACTTATCAGCCAATGATAAGCCATTAAGTGCTTATCAAAGAAACCTAAATAAAGACATCCAAACAGACAAGACTAGAAATGAATGGTGGAGAAAGGGAGATCTGTCGGAGAAGCTCAGGCTGGAAACATGAGTCATAATGGTCAGACTAAAATCAAACCTTCAATGCAAAAATGCTCCATTGCTCCTAAGCCATGCAATTACTATTGATTCCTTTCATTTGGATTACTCCCTCAATTCCTCCTGTGCACACAGTCACTAGAGCCATCACTGCTGTCACCAGGCTCTGCATTAGCAAGAAGCTTAGAAGCTGACTCCGGAGCCAGGTGTCAAACACAAGTACTCCAACATGAGCTATGGACAACTTAACTAGCACGGCTAACTGAGGCAAAAACAGAAGCCAACATCTGAGGAACAGTTGGGAACACCAAGGAGCTTCATCCCACGTGAACATCTCCTGACGATCTACCAAAGGCCCCAGCCAAAGTGGGCCTGGATGTACTAACTAGAGGGTGGAAAACAGTCTATATTTAGCAGTAACAGGCCTAATAATGAGATTAGTGATTAACATAGAATGTTGAGAATGGAAATAAAAGTAAACACAATTAACAGTGACATTCTGTAGTAGAAAACATATGTGAAATTCTACACAAGCCAACTAAATTGTTTGGCAAGGAGGCATAAGCTCTTTAGTCAGTCTTGGTGTTTGATTATATTGGATTTCCCATTCATCTAGAGTAAGTTCCAAGTCTTTGGATTCAGTGCTATACTTTTCCAGAATATGATTCTAATATATTTACCCAGTTATATATCTTACGAGGCTGTATCTTCACCACAATCTTCGATAAGGCCTTATCAGACTTAGTGCCATCTATATAGCATTGAAAGTTTGCCCATCAATTTGCAGGGCAAATTGATCTCACTTAATCTTCCCAGTGAACCTTATTCAGATTATTATTATTATACTAACGAGACTAAGTATAACGACAGAAAACTAGCAGTATGCAGAAATGGCATTGGAAAAGTGGAGCCTGAACTCTCAACCTTGCTGCTATACTAACTGGATTAAAGAGAGGAAACACTAGTGCTAACCATGAGAAAACTAACATTTCTTGAGTGTTTGCTACTTACTATTGATGATGTATAGTTTTAAATACGTCACATACATTATCCATTTACTATTTCACCACTATAAAGTAGAAAGTATTATGATGTAAATATTACAATGGCAGCATTATGCTTAGAAAAGTTAAATAAATGGTAAGTAGCTGACCCAAGGTGAAATGCCAGGCTCCTGGCAGCTCAAGATCTGATTCACCATTATTCACATTGCAAGTAAACACTGACTATCCCCATGGTGAAGAAAGGAAACACAATATTGTTCCCAGCTAATTCTGTTCCTCTCTAAATGCTACCAGCACTTTTCCTGCAAAATTAATTAAGTTCAGCAGGTACAGAAAAGTATATTCTTAGTTAAAATAGTTTTGAATTCAACTGACAAACCATTAAAGCCAATATCAGCAATAATCCACCTCTACAGAAGCACCACACTGAGTTTTACTAAAGAATCTCTTCTCAGAGTCGTCTATGAATGATAAGATACTGTTCTTGGACACCAGTCAGGGCAAGTGCCACATTCCAGTCGCACAGACACCTGTTGGTCACTGTTAAGCAAGCAGCCGGCACTAGACTGGAAATGCAACAGTTTTCCAAAACAGGTCATCTGTGCTTTCGTTGTTTAGTGGCCATCACCGTATGTCCAAAACAACCGAGCAGTAGGATTTCACAGGGCTGGCCAAATACAGTGAGTTGGACAATGAACAGCTTTTACTTATTTTTCACTGTTAGCCCAAAGACATTCATAATGTGGCTTAGTTCTTCAGTTCCTTAATATCTGACACAAGAATTTGAGTGCTCCTAAGAATGAATGGGACTATTTGCTTCCCAGTTTTCCATATGATCTTACATTCTTCCTTTGAGAGACAATGGCAGAAGAATGAATATTCCTTAAAAGAGGGTTGTCAATTACCAATATTACATTTGAGAGAAGGAATACTAAAAAAGCCTACCAAATGTATATAATGTGATACAAAACAAAAGCTGGGAAATCAAATTTTAAAATTAAAATAAACAGAAAATCAGCCTAAAATGTGTTTGTCTTCCCTCCCATTTTCTGCAACACTCAGCCAACATCCACAGGCTAACTCACTAAATGCACATTTTATTTATTGTAGGGAAATCTGCCATACTGGAGGAAAAGTGAGTTTTTAAAAAATAAAATGACGTTGTTTGTTCTACCAGATCACTGGCAGCATAGTTTATGCTTAGCTTCAGCCCACAATAGTTTGTCTTTTTTCCTTTAAAAGTTATCTGTAAAAGGATCATGAAAACAAACGGGCAGCAAACACATTGAGGGAGGAAACACCACGGTTGTAACGGCAACACTTGTCATTCTGAATTAAATAAACCTTGCACAAAACAATGCCTTAATACAGTAAACTGATTGTAGCTGACATTTTAATAAAAAAAAAAACCTTAATAGCTTTTAATTTCTGGTTTATTTGTGTGACTGTAAGTACTATATAATCATACATATGATCTACGATCTTTAAAAATACAACTATAGACAAGTAAAGCTCATACAAGTGAAATTTTCTTGGGAAGTTTTCATGATGTGCTTTGTGAATTCACCACAAAGTAAGTTCTTTATGTTCAAGGATTCTGCATTTTTTTTAAAATTCACAGCTACATCTCGCATCTAGACCACTACCTATGAGTATTTTAAGTATGTTAAATCAAGACGAAGTTCTGTCTTAGATGTTCTTGCATAACTGGTCAAACCACTTGCTCTAACAAAGGCAAAAAGTAAAATACGCACGTGACTTTTTAATAGCTATGTTGGTGTGACTATTTTCTGAACATAAATTAACATAATCATTTTTACTTTCTGCAAATATTCTAATTAATAAAAATCTTCAAATAACTACCATTTTGTATTCATGCCCTATTTTTAAATGATAAAATATGGAAATAATAAAAATTGAAAACAAAACATGCGTTTTGGAATATTTAAAATATATACTTGAGATGCAGAATGACAAAGAGAGAAGGGGAAGGGAGTGAAGGAAGAGCGGGAGGGGAGGGAGGGCGTGCAGGTTCACTTCACAGGTCCCTGGGGAAGAGAACGACCCTGGGACAGAACTCACACGGTTACTGACAAAGCTTATTTCCAGGGCTACGGTTCTTAAACACTTAGTAAAATAATACTTCAAGCACAACTCAGAATCAGGTCATGTCTGTAAACAAAGAGTTCAAGGAAAGCCAACAAGGTGTCTTAGTCAAAGCATCATTGAAATGGGGACTAGGTAAGGAGTACTGCGAGTCCCTGGTTAGCTGACCAGACAGAGCACAGATGCTTGCTCCTTATCAAGGACGCACGGGGGCAGCATGCATGCTGGGTGAGGGCCCTTCGCCTCCTCTTCTCAACAGGTTCCCAGCCTTCCATCTGTCACCCCAGCTTATCTTGAGAAGGAGAGAGAGAAAGAGAGTGACAATGTGACAGTGAGGGGAGATGGGAAGCAGGAGGAGGGAGGAGAGAAAGAGAAGTCATTTTCTGGTGCTCTTACACCAAATGATCACAACAGTTAGAGTTGGATTAGGCCAATGTTAGCAGCCAAAATTCCATCCTTGTATCCCATGAGGATATCAGGGACCCAAGCCCCTGACCCACCATCTACTGTGCACAAACAGGAGGTAGGTGGGAAGACAAGTGGCTGATTTGAATCTGTACTCTGATGTGGGACATGGGTTTCTCAAATGCTAGCTTAACCCATTAACCACTATAGCTGCCCCGATTTGTGAATTTTCGAACTCGACTGATTACACCGTTATTTAGAAGCAAAAAGCATTTATAATGATAACAGCCACCAGTTACTGAATGTTTACTCTGTTGAAACCCTTAGTAGTAAGCTATTTGATTTTCAAACCAACTTTGTAAGGTAGGAACACTGTTATTATTACTATTTTACAGATGAAAAAGTGAGGAGCAGAAAAGTTAACGTACCTGGTTAAGGGCACAAGAGACAGAAAGGGGAACTGGGACAAGGCAATCTTGCTAAAAGGCTTACTCTCTGTTGGTGTGTATGGACTTCCAAAGAGGCACAGCCAAGGTAAGATGATGCATTCTTGCAGCACAACAGCTTGGTGTCTTATCCGAAAGGTTGACAGACTTGAAAAATATATTCAAATACTTACTATTCTGACTGACATCTGTTTTTTAAAGACTTATTTACGTTTTTGTTTGAAAGGCAGATTTACAGTGAGATAGAGACACAGATAGAAAAAGGTATCATTCATCCTTTAGTTCATATCTCAAATGTTTGCCAAGGCTGGAGCTGAGCTGATCTAAAACCAGGAGTCTGGAGCTTCTTCTGTGTCTCCCAGGGAACGGAACAGGAAGTGAGACAGCTAGAACTCTAACAGATAACCATAAGGGATCCCAGGTTAGCAGATGGAGTTTCGTCATTCTACACCTCCGTGTAGGCCCCTTGAATGAAATCTCAACACATGAATTCTGAGTGATTTGCCATACAGGGTGTCTTTAAGATGATTATGGAAACCTATCCATCCATGCACACGTTTCTAAAAACTATATAAAATAAACATAGTTTCAAAAGGATTTATTTACTTATTTGGAAGGTAGAATTTCATAGAGGAAGATGCAGGTATAGAAGCAGAAAAAGAAAGTGAAAGAAAGCGGGGAAGAGGTAGGTCTTCCATCTGCTGGTTCACTCCCCAAAAGATCGCAAGTGCCAGGGCTGAGCTGAGTCAAGTTGAAGTCATGACTCAGGAGCTTCCCCCAAGTTTCAAATGTCAGTTCAGGGGCCCAACACTTTGGCCCTGTCTCAGGCACATTAGCAGGGAGCAGGATTGGTCTCAGGCACATTAGCAAGGAGCAGGATTGGAAGTGGAGCAGCTGAGAGATAATCCACTCCTACAAGGCATACTGGCAGCACATGCAGCAGCTTAACTCACTAGGCCATAATGTTTGCATAATGTTGAACCTTTTGAGGAGCTCTCATGTATTTAAAACTATGTGGCCTACCGAATCTGGCAATTATCTGTAAATAAAATATATATGAATTTTGTAAACCAGGGTCAGGGGAAGGTTCAAGATTTAGGTTTCCTGATTTTCTCAGGTCAATATTTACTGACCACAAACTCTGGCATTGCTTAACACGCAAGTCTTTTCCAATATGGACTCCCTATTATGCACGTACCATGATTTTGTCAGATAAAGTCAAGTTCTATACCACACTATGCTTTTCAGTTTTAGAGAAGAGACAGTACAGGTGGGAAATGTCATCTCCTTAGCAATAAAGTGAGAGCCAATTGTACAACCTATGAGAAAAACTAGTGTGCTGTAGTGCTGAGAGAATGTGTTTTTCAAATCAAGTGCTGCTGAATCTAACACCATAATACTGATGTCCTAATATTATCTCTAAGTTCAGGAGTCTTTATTCATCTTCTCCTTTAGTGTAGTAGACTATCCATTATCTATTTGTATCCAGAGCCATTACATCTTGTAAAGTGTTTACTGCAACCACACTAATTATTGGTCTTGTCACTGAACAGTACCTTCTTTCTGTTTTATAGCTAATGTAACATTTCTACATGACATCAACAGATTAAAACATTTACTACTAGAAAAAGCAGTATTTGAAAATGGAGCAAACTCATTTTGTTACAAGCTAACTCAATAAATCTGGCCAGTTTACTGATGGTCGCATTCATTTAAAATAGGCACATATTTATCTTCCAAACATCAATGAGCCATTCGAGATTGGTTAATTCTTTCCCTGTCCTCGCCAGCACTGCTAAATGTTAATGCTGACAAATGGCAGTTGAACAGGATGAGATCTATATTTCTGATACATACTTGGGCATATTTTGGAAAGAGTCAATGCAGGGTTGTACTGGGATTTTAAAAGATTCCATTGATTATTTATAAAGCCACTGAATTCCTTAAATATAGAATGCAGAATGGCTAAAGTTAATTGGTTGAATTTTATGATGCTAGCTTTATCTTTCTTGATTTTTTACCACTTCTTTAAATTTATTAACAAAAAATCAGTCACCAGCAAACATGATTTTCTTCAATTTGTAAAAATTAAAATAAAAGCAAACTCATTCTTGTATGTAAGAACTGATGCGTAATAAGCAAAATGGTAAGAAGTATAAGTACCTTTGTTGACAATATTGGAAAAGGAGGCATCTTTTTACTTTAAAATTAAAATAACTCTTCCTTTTCCAGTCCCTTCCCTCCCCACAGAAGACAGTTTGGATACGGTTCAAGTAATATCTAGAACCTCTCCAACCCAGTGGCGCTGCAAACAACACTTTAGAACAGGTACTGATGGATAATCCAACCTGCTGTCTCCAATCTGTATGTGACAACTTTGATCTTTGTCATGACAACAATGGAAGAAAAACACTGTTCATTAAATCAGGTTACACTCCTGGCTATTAAACGACTATGATATACATCTCATGTATCGCTCACAAGTGAACATATCTCTCATTAGATTTGCTGGAATTTTTATTGTGACACGTTTGGTTTTACTTAAGAACAGCTGTGTGTGAAGGATTCCTTGTTTTCATTTGTTATATATGATTTCCTTCCCAAGGAACTTCTCTTCTAACTTTAGGAAAACTGATGATTGCGTGGGCCATGTGCTCCCTGACCGTGATCTGTGCAGTACGTAGTATATAGCATGTACAGCATGCAGTAGTCTGTAGAAGACTGTCCAGGCACATACTAACTGTTCTCTAATATTGCCTTTAATGATCTCCTAAAAAAATTCCAATACAGTTATCTGAAATTGGATGAAGTCCCATGTCTTTATTGAAGTGTCCAGAAATCCTTGCTCTTGACTTCTGTCACTTTGGGAGACCTTCCACTTTGGTTAGAAGAAGGTCAGTAATTGTCATAATGCTAGAATGTAAAGCACTGTCTATAATACTGATCTACTTTGCTTTATCAATAAAATTGAACTGCTCTCTGAGAAGATATATGCTGTGTTCTGTATTAAATAAGATGAGAAGATGCTTAGTACTATATCAAATCAGATGTATAAATAGCTATGTAATATTTTCACCATCACACTGTACAATTAAATAATAATTGCAAAATACCTATTAACTGATGATATCAACATGCATTCTGAGATACCAATCATAGCAACTAAAATAGCTTTATGAGCTGGAATGTCCAGAAAGTGCAGCCCAAGACAAGGACTTTGATGCAGATGGTTTGTGGGAACCCAAATGATTCCAGGAAAAGAGCAGGGAAGAAGCAACCAAACAGATGGTCTTCATGAGAACACTGCTGCTGGGGCTGGCTTCAGTCCAGGTCTTTGGAAAACCCACAGACCGCCTGCGGGACCTGCCCACTTGACCAATGGCAGATGCAGTTGGTATGCCTGGGCTCCTCCTCTTTCTCAGCTGTAGGAGGCACTCATGAGAGAGGAGTCACGCGGGGCAGAGAGGCGACAGAAGCTATGTAAAGTGAGAAGTCAGGTCAGTATGGTGTCCCGTGGGCCGTTACAATAGTTCATCTCTCAGGTTTAACTGAAATCAGATTTAGGCCAAAGGACACATACACACAAGTATGTTCCCAGAGCACGTGTGAAGTGTGCGCATGTGCGCACACACACACACACAAACCTACCAAGTCTTAACCTTGAAATCCTGTTTTGTCACAATGTCAACTTTGACATTTCAATTTGGGTGTGGTAAAAATTACTATTAATCTTAGCGTTTTTGGATTTTTCTTTCTCCATGACATCTGTTCATGCGCACTCCAACTTTTTTTCAATGCTTCAATATTCCTAGCTTATTTTTGTAATATCCTTTCCAGTTAAATGCAGCTGAGAGCAAAACGTTGTAGCAGTTCTATTACACATTCCACAGAACTCCCACTGCAGGCATAGAAATGGGAAAATGGAACTTGCGGTTGATTCTGTCTGCTCTATTGTCAATCCTGGGAATGGAGAAAGAAAGAGATAAATCACCTAGATCACAAATCGTGAGTTCACAAACAGCTAAGACGCAGCTGCTGAGAGGGACTTTGGCAGAAGTAATAATTCTTCTCTCCTCGTTCATTTTATGATATGGTCACATTTATTTGAATTTGGCCCTTGGATAGCCTTTCCTATTTTGATAAGAGAAAACGTGTCTAGATAGACTTTTATTGTCAGAAATTATTAAATAAAATATTTCCTACATAAAAGCCATTACTCATTTTTTATGAGCTCTTATTTCTTGGTGTTTTAAGAAATGGCACAGAAAGACACTTGAGGAAATCTTCAGCGTAATGCAAACAGGTCCAGGATCATGATTTGATGTATTTATTTATTTACTTTTTTACTGTTTACAGGTGGCTTTTGAGAGAACATAATTTAAAGGTGGCATCAGGCCAAAGTCAATTACTCTAACTTACTAAGTTAGCAAGGAACTTGAAATATTTATAAGCTATTTAAAGGCAGAAGAATGTATAGAATGTATGCTGTGGTAAATACTGGGAACAAAATAAATGTTTGCTGACCGACCAATTTAATGCACTTAATGATGAGTTAATAATTAATTTCTACAGGGAGGAAAAAAAATGAATAAATCAGTATACTCAGTGTTCATCACATAAGCATAATCAGCTCCAAGATACTTTGTCATTGGAGGACATGAGCACAAAAGTCTGTTAACTGCTGATATAATATAAAAATGTGGCATATTTATTAATATTAATAATTGGCTTTAGAATCAAGCCAGTGATATAGTTAATATGCATTCATGTTTGTGCATGTAACTAAATGATCCAAATAAGGTCATATCATTATACATTTATATAATTATATTTTTAGAAAGATAAGTTCTTTGAGACGGACTTGGAGTGAAGAGTGGGTCCCATTTGCTTTCAATCCCTGGAGGCGAAAGCCAAGAATGCAATCGGCTCTCTCCCATGAACTGCAGAGACTCAACCACCGAAGCTCTCTGACTTTCTCCCAGAAAATGCACTGGGAGGGAGCTGGAGTGAGACGCTGGAGAGGGAAATGGAAGCCAGGCCACCTGCCCGTGGCATGCAGCCTCTCAGCTGCTGAACTAAGTGCCCAAGTCCACGTCAGGACGTACGATGCACAGCATAGTTTGCAGCCGCTATTATATCAGTCCTCACCATTCCCATTACGTGAGTGTTGTACAATTCAAACACCCATGTTTAACTGATAGATACCGCGAATGCATATCTAGCTTTTAATCAAAAGTGGCAATTTTTAAATTTAATACATTTCAGTACAGAAACGGAGAATATAAGTATATTCAGAGAGAGTGGCATCAGAAAACAAAAGCAGGCAAAACCATTCCAGTGATGACTGTGGCATCACTTGCCTTCATGCAGACAACAGCTACCTCCTGAGTTTTATCAGGGCTCAAAGTATGCTCACTGGGCCAGGGGTGATGGTTCAACGGCTAAATCCTCACCTTGCAAGCACCAGGATTACATGTAAATGCTGGGTTGTTTTCCAGTTGCTCTACTTCCACTCCAATTCTCTGTATGGCCTGGGAAAGCAGTAGAAGATAGCTCACAGCTTGGGGACCCTGAACCTGTGTGGGAGACCCAGGAAAAACTCCTGGCTCCTGGCTTCAGATGACCCAGCTCCAGCCAATGTGGTTATTTAAAGAGTAAACCACTGGAAGAAAAGATCTTTGTCTATGTCTCTCCTTCTCTGTAAATCTGATCGGCCCTTCCAATTAAACATAAATGGAGCATTCCATATCACCAAAAATATATAAATAAAGAAAGAAAGAAGAAGAAGAAAGAAAAAAAATCTTAAGAAACAAAAAGTATGTTCATTGAACACTGTTAGCTATCGAATTGCATGAGTTAAGCCCAGCTGATGGACTGGGATTTCAAAATCCATCTGTCAGAACACAAGCTACCTTTTAAACAAAATGGTAGAATGTTGTTTATGGAGGTGGTAGGATATGGCATGAGATGCAAATGAAAAGACAATTTTCCTTTCAATGATCATTCTAAGTCTCAAACATGGTTTTTCTCTGATGACCAACCACAGACACCCTGGCACTATTGTTTCTACAACCACACCATGCTTACTAGTACAGCCCAAACAGGCAGCATCTGTTTTAAGGCAACACTGCCCAGTTTGCAGGATTCCCTGCTGCCAGGTGGTTCCTTGTTAGTAGGCAGAAAGGACAGGAAGCAGCGCAGGTGGTTGTGGCATCTTCATGTGGAGGAACTCCTCGCTTCAGCCTGAATTTCACCTGTACTCACAGGGACATGCATTTTGCGCCTAACACACTGAGAGGCAAAGACGACTTGATCGCATCGTCTGTGCATGGTGCCAGTACTGCTTTCTCCTGTTTCACAGGAACAGAAATCCCTAAGAAAAGGTTTTACTCCACAATTGCGGTTCTGATCAGCCCACCGAGATCTTGAAATCATTCTTCCCTAGGTACAATGTCGGCAAGTTGGAAAAGTTACCATGGATAGTTCCCCAAAATGTATCTGACTCATCATGTGCCACAAATGTTTCACAGATGTGCTGCCGAATTTTGATCAGTGGACACAACACATTGATACAGCTGAGAAACAGAATGTGTGCTGGGTGTGATATTAAGCTTAGTGAAATAATTCATATGGCTGCCTGTGAAACACAACTGACTCCAAGTCCAGCGAATGGAAAACAAAACAAAAAGCCAAAAAAAAAAAAAAACCTCATCAGTAATATTTACTTGAAGTATTTGAAATATTCTGATGTTGAACAATGTACTGTAAAAATAGGGCAGCACACGGCAGTGGTTTGGCACGCCAGTGGCTGGGAAAGCAGGCTCTTGAATCTTAGCGGTTCCAAAGAGTTCCATCTTGGCTCTACACGGCCTTTGCTATTGAACACTTGGCGAATTCCTTGTATTCTTTGTACATTGAAGTCCACACCTTTGCCTTACTGTGAACTTAACCAGTGCCTAGTATGAAACAAATGATTATCACTAGGCATTATTACTGTTATTGCTACTAATATTACATATAAAATACCTACTGTAACTGAAGAATCCACGATAAACACAAAAGGAGACATGCAGCACTTTCACAGATTTTACAACTTTGTTAAGGTTGTCAATCACAGTTAAGTAATAATTAGAAAAGAAAGTGTATGGGCCAATTATGTAACATTAAAACACTCAATAGAGTACCCAATTATAAACAGGGCCAAAATATGGGATACATTTAGGAAGCAGATACAGTGCACTATGAATGCTCAGGAGATTGTATTAGTAAGATCAATATCGTTGAATGTGAAATGTGTATCAGGTAGAAGTTAACAATTGAGAACAGAGAGAACAAGGTATACATGTGGGCACAGCCTGTCAGGCCACTGCTTGGGAGGGACCATGTTCCATAGTAGATGGGCCTGTCCTCCCCATCCAGCGTGGCTGACACAGCAGACGGTGGCTCAGGTCCTCAGGCACCTGCTTGTCACACAGGGGTCTGGCTGTAGTGGAAGGCCCCTCACTCGGCTCCTGCTGAGCCCTGAGTGCTGTGAGCATCTGCATAGTGAGTCAGAAAGTGGAACACGCCCTCATGCATTTCCATTGTCTTTCTTTCTCTCACTCATCCGTTCAGGTAAATGAAAATGAACATAACCTTTTCTTTCTTACATGACAAGAAGTAAATAGTCAAACCAATTTGATTTTTAACTGAAAAAAAAAAAAAAACCCAACTCTACAGAAAGCAACTGGAGCTTCCATGAATTTTCATTGCTTTCTAGCCCATCTTAGGAATTCTGAGTTTTCAACCTGAAATGCTTGAATTAAGAGGATTAAAGATCTCAAGAATTTAAGTTACTTAGTATAAAAAATGTGCAAAGCAGTCTTTCAAAAATTTATGGAAATTTATATTGTGAAAATAATCTGCATGGGTTTTAATACTTTTGCACCAAAACAAATTTATCATTTGATTTAGCCATGAACAATTTGTAATACTCTCTCACATTGAAAAACACCTTTTAAACCTTCTTTCAAATATTAAATTTAAAACTAACTAAAGTTTTCTGGCTAGTCATATAAAAAAAATCCAGCAACTTCAAATAAAAAAGGCTTGTGAAAGATCACATTTATGAATTGGATTTGAAATTTTACTTGGAACGGCTCTAAATTCCTCTACATTTCAAATGAAACTTGGTGTCAAAAATGCCACTTTCTTCCAATACTGGTACAATTATATATGGTATTTTTTATGACTAAAGATATGAGTGATACTAAACGAAAAAGAAATGGAAAGTTTGGAAATAAGCCATTGAGCTGTGCCAATGACCATGAAATTTGAATTTCAGAACAGACCATATGCAATTTAGGTAAACACTATATTCTTAAGAAAGCATATCTGAAGTATTCATTACATTCACAAATAAGGAAATAAAAACAAATGAGGGTTTTACTTAAACTAACACAGTCGGGTGCTACATTGCGTAAAACCCTAGACAATGCACTTGATTGTCCTGTGGGTGTTGTGGCAGGTTCATAAGGACCAAGGAAGGAGGAGGTCTCAGAACAGGGATGACCTTCCATATGTCCTGGGATATATATGAAAACAATATGAATCCACAGTTTTCATCTAATTTCTTTAGGTTTTATTCAACTTCTTCAAAATACTGAATAGTATATCTAAGATTTGATTAGAGAAACGATTTGAGATGCTTCAGTGCAGCTAAACACAGCCTAATGCAAATCAAGATCAGACAAACACCTTTAAAACCAACTGAAAAATAATAACCAGGAACATGGAAAATAAATGAACAAACTGCCACTTATCAAAGCTTCACTGTCTTTTACCGGGATTAGTATTCATAAAGGAGTATTTTCTATAGCAATGTTTCCTTAATGCTAAGTGGAGAGACTCTGCAGCATTTATTCAATCTTGGATGGACCGTGACTTCAAGTAAAGCCTGGGGAAACTTGACCTTCCTTTAACAATTATAATTTTTATGATCTCATTAAAACACTTCAGCAACTCACAGTCATGTTCTGTGAAGCATCATTAATTACATTTTGAAGATTGTTACATTAAGTCTTCCAAACAACATAGGTGCCACATGCCAAAGAAGGGGACCTAGTTAGGACTTCTATTCAGGTGATTCCAGGCCTGTGTTGAAAAATGACCAACTCTGACGTGCTGGCATTATTTCTCATCTTTTCACCATTCTGATCTCTAAACGAAACTTCCTCTCTCCCCAATGCCAAAAGGCAAATTGCTAAAATAAACCTCAAAGCAAACAATAGAGACACTCTATCATAAAGTGGCACCATCTCGCGAATAGCAGACAGGGCCCCGGATTCAATGATGATAGGGTCTGGTCTTTTTTTACCTCCCATTTCTCTTGCTCTGCCTCTCTGAGTCCATGCCCAGCGAGACTGCCCTAATTTTCTTCCCATAACAATAGAAATAACAATCTGGATTTCCATATTTTTAGACACTGATCTATTTTTTTCCCTAAAATCATGTTCTCTCATGGCACTTAGTATTTCAGCGGCAAATCAAGAATTTTAGTTTCAGAAACTGAATGGGTAAACATAAACTTTCTGGACTATATATTTTAATCAGGTAGGTATTTCAAGTTCACCTAGAGATAATTGAATGCTAATTTCCCTGCATAAACCTTCCACAACTGAAGTTTGGTGACTGAAAGGCAAACTTCCATGTTTACTGAACAACTTTTCATTCCCCAAATCACTTTCATGCTAGAACTGTAAGCGGATCATACTGCTTAACTGAGACAGGATGGTGAAAAACCAAAGAACAGAATCCCTTGATTTGTTCAACATTTATTTTTCTATGGACATTGTTTTAAAAATTTTAAATAATTAAATTCTCACAATAATTATATAAGATTCTGTAATTACCTGTTCCCATGGTACTGATAGGAAAATTGTGGTAGAGAGAATGTCGTAAAATTATGAGCCGATTGACATTCACAATGAGAAAACTATTCCACAAACAAAATAATAAAATTCTAACTTGTGGAGAAACAAGAGGTAAAACTAATGCTTTTGGTCAAAAGCAGGGGAGTGTAGAATTACAGAGCACACTAATGGAGCCGGGACTCCAGCATCCCATATGATCAAAGGTTCAAGTCCCAGCTGCTCCATTTTGGATCTATTCCCCACTATCATGCAGTCCTTACACCACTGCCCCCATGTTGGAGACCCAAATAAAGCTCCAGGCCCCCGCTGCAACCTGGCCTACCCCTGACTTTTGTCGCCATTTCTGGAATGAACCAGCAGATTCAGGATCTCTCTGTCTCATCCTCCTTTCGTCTCTAACTCTGCCTTTCAAATAAATAAATGAATCTTAAAACACACACACACACACATACATACATACATATACACACCTTGGTGACAGACTCAAGCCATAAGGGAATAAAATAAAAAAAATATAATTATCTAAATTCTATCAAGTGAATGTCATTTAAAATCTAAGAATGATTTAACTGTACTCTAAGGGGCTTGCCAAAGTTGATCCAGTTATATCAAGATACTGATTCAAGTCCTGCCTGTACCACTTCTGATCTATCTCCCTGCCTGAGCATCCGGAAAAGTTGCAGAAGACGGCCCCTCTACTTGGGCACCTGCCATTCATGTAGAAGACCTGGATGGAATTCCAGGATTCTGACCTCCCTGTGTCCCAGTCTTGCCTGTTTTGGCATTTTAGCAAAGCGAACCAGAAGACTAAACATATTCTCACTATATCTCACTCTCATACACACACACACACACACACACACACACACGCAAATGGATTTTTTAAGTGATTTCAGGGCAGTTTCAAGTAGGTCACATTTCCAATAGATACCTCTGTTTTTCCTACTGATCACTTAATATTCAATCAAAGGCACACAGAAATACGACCTACAACTCACACAGGCCAGGGACTCTAACAAAATGGAAATCAGAAGAATATTTCAAAGAGTTCTTCAAATGTCAACCACAAGTAAAGGGCTGGTACTTAACAAAATACCAACAAGACTTACAAAGTCATAATAGTACTTCACTCATTCTTCTTCTGATTAAAAAAAAACATTAATACTTGGCTTCATGTTTTTTTCTCCATTTATTTCCAATTCTCATGTCCAGACTTAAACCATACTCCTTTTTGGCAACACTCAATTTTTTCCATACCTTGCATACTAGTGACCTACAAAACCCTCCCTCACATAGCTATATATGCTTCTTCAGTCAAAAATGTGTTCACATCTGTATTTCCGTGGTGGGTTTCAAGTGTCGCCTTTAAGACACTGCTCAGGAGGCCTGTACCTCATGGCAGAGTGGCTGAGTTTAAGTCCTGGCTCTACCTGCAGTTCAGCTGCCTGCTAGCTTAGATATCCTGGTAGGCAGCAGATGACAGGCCAAGTAGTTGGGTCTGTGCCAGCCAGGTTCTAGACTCGGGCTTCAGCTTGGCACAGACCTGGCTGTTGCAGCTATTTCGGGAGTGAACTAGCAAATACACCGTCTCTCTCCCTCCTTCCCTTCCTTTCCAATAGCACAAACGACACAAAGTGTATTTTCTTTTTTTGGAGGAAAAATGAAGTTGATGCGTTCTACAGTACCTGAGTTATCAACCTCCCTTCTTTTCCTTTACTGCCAAAGCTCATGTAAAGGATGAGGTAACGGCCTTCATTCTGCACCTTCTGAGCTTCAGAAGGTGAGAATCAGCCTTACCCTCTAGAAACACTGGGTGGTAGCTCTTCCACAGAACACACTGTGGCACATGCTGTTTTCTAGAGAAAAGGCTCTTTATCTGTAAACTCCCCTCTGTTTTTTTATGACATTAAGGTCTTTGCTCAACTCTGGTTTAGTTCCTGTCCACTTTGATACTCTATCCATACACATCTTCAGATGACCTTCTTCTCCAACCCCACATGTCTTCCTAGTTTTTTCCCCTATACCTTCTCTTCTTTGGTTATTTTCTGATACTGACACCACTCTCAGTCTTCCACTTGTTCCTCTTTAAGAGTGTTTCATGTACAGGACCTTCTAGCACAACCAGCAACCCCCTAGGAGCCCAAACTTTGGGTGTCTGTGCACTGATAATATGATACTGGGTTAAATAGTATTTTCTCAGTAAGTTCAAAGAACTGAATCAGGTTTGCTGGTAAGACACTTGAGCCACTTACTATCAGCTGCTTTGATTTTACTTGCTACTACCATTCTTCCTCATTACAAGCTCCTCCTGACTTCCACGCTGCCATCACAGTTAGGGACAGGATTTTTACAAGTATCTCAAAATCAACATTTAATACTTTATTTCTATCACTACATGGTCCTGCAAACCCTTTCTTGATTCTTCTAGAGTACACAGGCTAATGGGACTGAAAAATCCCCACAGCTCATGGTCTGGTGATTTTTGTTGTTGTTCTTCTTGTTAACTGTACTCAAGAACTAGCAAGTTCCAGCTACATTTTCTTCCCCAATCTCATCTCTTGCTATCACTGTCACTGGCACTTTATGTTTACTGGAATTACACAGCATGCAAATCACTGGGCTTGTCAGCTAACGCAATATCCTGCCTATCCACTCCAGAATCCAAGGCACTTGACACACCTGCCAGAGCAGTTTCTAAAGCTGCTCTGGTCATGTCTGCCTTCTCCTAAAGCCGACATGTGAGGGAAGCTCTGTTCTCCCCTCAATCAAAATGTGCTGTTTAATTTTGTACTCTTCACTCACGAAAAATCAATTGGAGTGCTCTAGTAAAGTTCATTTTCTTCTTATATGCTCCTGTTTTTTGCTTTATTCAATTTTCTGTTTTGTGGTACTTACAATAATACATACAATACTAAATGATTTTTACTGAAGCCACATATATTTTCCAACAATTTGACAACTGTTTACACAGAGACAATATCCTGCTCACATCTATATCCTCTGCATCATTTTGTAAGGTGAGAGACACACACATAGAAAGAGAAGACCAGAGAGATCTCTCATTTCGTGGTTAACCACAATGCCCAGAATTCCACCTGGGTCCCCTTTGTGCGTTGCACGGCACCAAGCATGTGGGCCATATTTGCTGCCTTTCCAGATACACCATGTCTCTGTCACTCTAATTCTACATTTCAAATAAGTAAACATTTGACAAGTTTTTAAAAATAGTTAATATACTGAGTTTTGGAATAAAATGCTACATTTCATAGATTACTTGAAAATGACTTAAAGTAAAACACTGTAGATTAACCATTCTTACCAGATCTTACAGTGTGATAAAAAGTCTTATATATGATCAAGCAATGTATATATTTGCTATGTATTTTTAAATGTTTATATCTATATATAGGGCAACACACAGAGGGGGAGGTACATACCCATATTTACTATAGGAGCTAAAAGATGGATTGTAGAACTTTGGAAAAGAAAGCTATCACTTGAGAAAACAGTGTCCAAGAAGGAAGTATTTGATCCAGTACATGGAAATGTACAAAAAGTAATGTAAATAGGATGCGGCGTACATAACACCCCTCTGTGCTCACTGGGCCTGTTTGTTTTCTGCTTATTCACCACCTAGTACAGTATAGGCCATGGAGCAGGCACATGAAATAATTACTGAAAAATTTTAAGAAACATTACATTATACATTTGGTAGAAAATTAATTTCTAACAATTTCTAGAAGTACATTTTTGGGAAAAAAACATCTCTTTCTTTTGAAATGCATTAGATAGTGACCTTACCACTTTCTTCTTAGGCCCGCCCGTTGCAGCCTATCAGAGGGCTCTCTTCAAATCCCTTTCGGACACTCAGCTCTTCTACTTCCCCTCCCCACCCACGAACTGAAGGCATCCTTTCCAGCTGCCTGGCTGCATGTCGGCGATGTTGCCAGCATTAGCAAGGTCAGGTTTTCAAGTGTTCAAGAATTCCTTGGATAAGAGATGCTACCACAGAAGCATTATTACCATTTCTGACAGGATTACATCCTGAACGGGAAAGGCTGAGAGGGAGTCCCCAGAGAAGAAAGCACACTAATGGTTTAAGTGAGACGCTGAGGCCTCCAGATAAACTAATTTAAGTCAAAGCTCTAAAGTTAAAAAGAAAGTCATTTTAACTGGATTAAGTAACACCACCCATCGTGTAAGAACAGTCTTCCATTTACATAAGATATCATTTTAAAGTGGATTTACTGGAAGTCTATGTAATATGCAATTATCTCCATTTATAAGCATGGGCTGGAATCAGAAGTTGCACAAAAATCAGGACTGAGTGAAGAATCACACAACAAAATGGGTTTTCCCTTATGATTCATCACATATATTTCACAAGATAAATTCAACTACAAAGACTGAGTACATAATCTATCTCATGTATAATTAATGAAATATATGATAAGTATTTGAAGATGTCACAAGATGTCACGAGGTCAATGACTGGCTGTTTTTTTTACTCTTCATCTCAGTTTTTATTATTATTATTATTATTATTTAATCTGATGAATGGCATACAGCACAGGACCTCTATAAGTGACTCTGAATAAATCAACAACATTCAAGTGATTATAATGTATACTTTCAGATACCCAAGTATACATTTATTATTAGTAGCTTAGAAACACCACAAGCCAAAATAAAACAAGAAAACCAAGGAGTTACACTCTCATCCGTGGTTCTTCATTCCTCATTCCAAACGTCCCCTGAACTGGTTGGTTTCCAGGTTCCAAGCATGCCTCAGAGATAATGACATACATAGGTCAGCAGCACGTGTTCTTGTAGCTTTCACTCTCGGCCTTTATCTGACTGAAGCATTGCGTGGTTAGCAGGACAGAGAACTGGCAAATCTCACATGAGCAAGTCAGGTTCCATCCTCATATCTAAGTCCTCCAAGGAAGAACTGGTACAGAACCCACATAGTCAGCTTCCAGGGCAGTTCCTGGCTGATGTTCAGATACAGTAATGTACTCTACACATCAGAAAAGTGTGCTGCACCTGCGAGAGCAGAATTCATAATTCTGAATGCTGCAGAATTCAGAGACAGAAACACAGAGGCTGACTATTCTGGAAACTCTTCTGCCACATACAAGTCCTGTATGAAGCCCCTGATGTTTCGCTCAACAGCTTGCTTTTTTCCTTTCATTTTGTTTTCAAGATTTACCGACTTACTAGAGAGAGAAAGAGAGAGAGAGAGAGAGAAAGAGTTATGTTTCATCTACCTAATCACTTTCAAAATGTCTGTCAACAGCCTGGGCAAGACCAGGCCAAATCCAGGAGCAGAGAACTCCACGTAAGTCTTACATGTGAATCACAGGAACTCAATCAGGTGGGTCATCCTCAGGTACCGTCCAAGTGCCAGGAACAGGAAGCTGGGCTGGAATGTGGGCATCCTGCCTGGCAGCTGACCCGACAGTAACACAACACCAGGCCCTACTGAGCTTTCTGATGTTTTGTTATTGCTCAAATAGCATCAACTAGGTTTGTGTCAATGTGTTATCAAGACTTATTTTAATATGAATTTCACCATTAATATTACCTCTTCCTTGAATTTTTCACTAATTCTCTTTTTTTCTTTTTCCTTCTGTTTCTGTAAGACCTACTACATGACATTTTTATAGTTTGCTTTTCTAGCATTCTATTAGTTATTTGTGCATTTGTGTTATTTCAACCTGCTTGGTGGTAAACATTTTAAGGATACTGAGCTAATCTTTAGTCTGTAACAGACCATGAAATCAACACTAATTTTTATCTACAATGTTGAGTAATGTGACATATGACAGGATATGAACATGGACAGAAAAATACAATTCCTGACCACTCAGAACTTGGGGATAATATCACTTATCAATAATATACAGGACACTCAGTAAATACAGAGTGGATATGAGAAAACCTTCTGTTATGGTAAGTTTTTTTGTGATAGGTGTGTTTTAATATATAGCATCTCTAGCAACTAAAATTTAAATATGTTAACTGGCTCTCAAGTCTAAAATGTCCTTAAATAAATAAATCATCACTTAGTATGTAACATTAGTAAAGAGAAGGAATAAATGTAGCTTTTAAAAAAATTATTTATTTTTATTGGAAATACAGATATACAGAGAGGAGGAAAGACAGAGAGGAAGATCTTCCGTCTGACGATTCACTACCCAAGTGGTCACAATGGCTGGAGCTGAGCTCCAATCACAAGCCAGGAGCCAGGAGCTTCTTCCAGGTCTCCCACTCGGGTGCAGGGTCCTAAGGCTTTGGGTTGTCCTCCACTGCCCCCCTAGGCCACAAGCAGAGAGCTGGATGGGAAGTGGAGCTGCCGGGATTAGAACCAGTGCCATTATAGGGTCCCAGTATGTGCAAGGCGAGGACTTTAGTGACTAGGCTACCACACTGGGTCCAAAAATACAGATTATTAAAGTTAATCTGTCCTTTCGTGATGGAAAGAAAATTACCATAGAGGCAACATTTCACTTGATCATAACAGGTGAGGTTCTTAGGCAGACAGATCTTCAGTAGAGGAAGTACAGAGTTTCCTGAACAGGTGACCCCCCCGAGTGTGTGGGTTTAGCTAAGCTGCAGACTCAAGAATGACAAATCCAATCAAGAAATTCTGCCCTCACAACTTTACCAACACACTCACCTTGTCCGGTGCTTGCTTTAGTAACACATGCAGTTGATGACTGCATGATGACACAGAAAATATCATGGAGGCACTGTTGCATGCAGAGTACTTCACTGGGTACTGATATTTGCTACATAAAAAGTCAAGTATTTATTGCATAAAAATTCAATCAACATTTGTTGAACAGTGTTCACACCTCAGGTGTAGTCAAGATTTTTCGCAAGTTAAACTGACATGATGGGGCCGACATAACAGCCCGCATTGTGGAACAGCAGATAAAGCTGCCTCCTGCAATGGTAGCAGCCCACCTGAATGCTCGTTGGAGATCCAGTTGCTCCATTTCCACTTCCCTCAGGACCTGGAATAAGCAGTTGAAGTTGGCTTTAGTGTTTGGCTCCCTGCTCCCACATGGGAAACTAGGTAACACCTTCTGGCCCCTGACATTGGCTTAGCTTAGCACTGGTTGTTGCAACCACTCGTGGAATGAACCAGTGACTGCAAGAACTCTCCGTCTTTCTCCGCTCAGCTCTGAGATGCTGGTCTAACTCTCTCTAACTTTGATGATCAAATATAGAAATCTTCTTTTAAAAAAAGTTCATGCTCTTTCTGAAATTCATGAAACTGATGCATTTTAAAAGTAAAAATAACTTAATTTGTAAACTAGCAGAGGCACAAACATCACACGGTCCAAATGTGGTTGCCCACATTACAGATAGAACACAGAGGGTGTGCTCTCAAATGCCATCAACACCATCGAGAATGTAAAAGTAGTTTTAATAATTGTGTACTATATCAAGTATTTCTGCTCAGTGTTCGAAGCAGCAGAATTTTACACATCATTATAAACTGCCTGGAAAATGAATATTGGACTTAAGACCTGAAATCATATTTTCTACAAATGAATATTGGACTTCAAGCCTGGAAACACAATTTCTACTTTGAACACTCAGGAATCATTAACTGACTTGAGAAAGAACCTGCACTTCCCTGCTCTCAGAGGTGCACCCACAGTGTATCTGCTTCCCATTCCTGAGGACAGTCTTTACACAATTTCACAAGATGTGATTTAATACAAAGCTGAGGAAAGCTGACACCACCAGTTCTTTCTTGCCAAATATCGGAAAATTTAATTAAATAGACATTTGACTTCAAAAAGGCAATGTTGAAAACTAAATAAACTTTATCCTTTTAACCTTATTGACTGACCAAAGTAACACGAAAACATCAATACCTCATCCGCAATGAGAGCTCATGTTGGATGAACTTTGTCTGTGTCAGGGATGTCACTGCTAATGGAGGTGGCGGAGCCAGACTTAAAATCAAATTACTCTGATGTGACAACTTAATCTCAGACTTAACATAATCTTTATCCCACCAGTTTGAAACTGCTTGGTGATTTAACCCCATAGGTTTTAGGATCTAACATTGCAAGCTTTAAGCATGCCAGTTAAAATCTTTGGCATATCCTGTCTTCGATTCTCTATCATATGTAAAAAAATGAAAAGAAATGGCTGAGCAGGGTAGTCTAGCAGCTAAAGTCCTCACCTTGCACACACTGGGACCCCTATATGGATCTAATCAGGTTCTAATCCTGGTTCTAATCCCGGCAGCACTGCTTCCCATCCAGCTCCTTACTTGTGCCCTGGGAAAGTAGTAGAGGACGGCCCAAAGTCCCTGCACCCACGTGGGAAATCTGGAGGCGGCTCCTGGCTCCTGGGTTTGGATCGGCTCAGCTCTGGCCATTGCGACCATTTGCGGAATGAATCAGCGAACGGGAGATCTCCTCTCTACATCTGACGTTCCAATAAAAAAATAAAATAGATTTTTAAAAAATGAAAAGAAAAAATAATACACTTTGGTTGGAACTAGAGCGGTCCTTGACCTTTGAAACACTGGGGAGGCAGAGTGACGGTGGAGGAGCTAACTTGGTAATTCTACATACTTAAAGAAGTAAACAGTGATAGCAACAGTAGGTTAAAACATCGCAAGACGACAGCACAGAACAAAAGCAAACACTAACTGCTCAATTATTGCTTTTCTTCTCACTAACACTGGGATTTTTAAGTCTTACAAAGCTAAGAAGAAAAGAAAAAAATTAAGCTTAATTTTAAGTACTTTCCTTCATAGATTTTTCCCTGAGTTCTAAATTACTTGCACAAAAAGAGGTGCCACAGCAAATGAAATACAGTTAATAGGGACATGAGAGATGTGCTAAGGAGTTGAATGATTAGAATATATATTAATTACCATTATTAATATTATTCCATGAATGGTCGAAAACACACTGAAAGTATTGATTTTATATTTTAAGATTAAGGTCATTGAATCCATCAAAACATAAAAAATGTAAAATAGAATTGTTATATGGAACTGAATGGGGGGAAGGCCTAGTCAAAATTCAAAGATAAAATTATACCATCGATAGACTGAGACTGAATGGTGACAAATGGGCAGTGAAAAGACAGAACATTCAATCACCATAACCTTGATGGCATGATTTCTATATGGAGTGAGCAAAGTGTGGAGGAGAGGGGAGAAGAAAGGATTTCCAAGATTTCCAAGAGCTTTAACAGAGAAGACTAAGAGGAAGCAATTCGGCAGATATTACTGAGAAGGTCCGGTTCATGTAAGTCACAGAGCTTAGTCAATGAGAATGGAGGTGGTTATAACAGCCACGAAGGTGAGTTCTGAGGAAACAGAGTTGGATTCAAGAAAGTTTCTGATGATTTGTGGTAAAATGTTACTACTAAAGTTGTGAAGGAAGATTGCTGAAAATGGTTACCAGATAAGTTAATTACACCATTAAGCCAAGAAACCTACAGTGCTAGAGTCTTGCTGGCATTCCAGAAATGAAGGCCCGGCACAGTCTGGTCTTTTTCAGTGACACAGTGACTGAGCATCTCCTATTGTGTTTTGAATAGGTAAGCTTCCTGCCGGGACAGAAGATATTGACACTTCCGAAGCTGATGACATGTAAACTCTGCATACTGTCCAGGTTACCATACATTTACATGTAATACATGCCTTAAATGTTATCCAAGGCTAATCCTTGTCAGTGGTGTTGGGTTAGTCACCCTGCTGGAGAACCAAAGGCCGAGGTTTAATCTCGTTCCATTTTATGTTTGAACCATTGTAGCTTGAACCATAGCTCAGTAAGCTCCAGTGAGAACACAGGTTTCCTGCTCTCAAATGGACAAGGACCTCCCTGCTGTTGGAACAGAAAAAGCACATGGCTTGTAGTTTATACACAAATATATATAAATAAATATGTAGAGAAGGAATGTTTTTTCAATTGAATCCATCAGTTTGACATCAGTCATTGACCATTTACTTCCTCACACTACATGGCATTCTGAGGTTGACACTTGACAATCAGGCTTACTTGGTCACTAACCAACAAAGCTTCACATGTATGCAATTTAGAGAAACAACCCGTAGCAGGCTGAGAAATGGCCATCCCCAAGTATCCACACTCCAGTCCCTATCATCACTGTGTGTTTTATCTTTTAAGGCACAGGAAATGTGAAGATGTGACTGAGTTCATGGATTCTGAAGGTGAAGATGATCATGAATGATCCAATAAGGGAGACCTGACCTAATCATTTAAAAGGGAAGCAAAAAAAAATGTGGAGAAATATGTAAGGACAGAAATACAGGTTGGAATGATGTATTTTGAACGATGAAAAGGAAATGAGTCAAAGAAGTTAACTGCCTCAGATGGCTGCAAAGACCAAGCACCGATCCTTCACCAAAGGATTTGCTGCCCTGCTAAAGCCCTGATACTCCTGCATTTCTTTAATAGAACCTAAATGTGTGAACTTGAAGCTACCATGCCAGTGACTGTCAGTGTAGCATCAGAAAACAATGACAAAATCCTAACAAGGGCTTAGCACCAAAACTTAATACATAAAGTGACTGTTGGAGGCAGGTGTGACAGAACAACTGAAAGTGACATCCATCCATCAACCACAGTGTCCCTTCTTCGATCTCACACTAGCTTCGACAAACACTCCCAACTCCTGATGAAAACTGTTTTAAGTCAAACTGATGTCACACACAGGTCTTCACTTCTTGTTGGAGCAGAAGCAGCTTTTGTGCGATATAGGTGATAGCCTTTGCCTGCTCTCTGCTCTTTAGCATAACAGAAACAATAGGAATAAAAGATTCAAAGGGACTTGGATCTGAATCCCTAACTGGCAAGACAAACCTGCAAAAACTACTTTATTTATATTCTTAGGTACTTAATTTATAAAACAGAAATCATACCACCTAACTGAAAAGAATGCCAGGGAACACACTGATATTGGTCTCGTATATAAAGCATTTTGGTACAGTGATGGCACACGGGACTTTCTCAGCAAATAGTGCAACTAACAGGAAGAAAAAAATTGTTCCAGCAATTTCTCTTACTCCTCCTGTATTGTGACAATGAGGAAGAAAATCAAGTAGAAGAGTCACACTGTGTTTTTACTAAACATCCAAGAATGTTCTTCCTCAATCAGTTGTTTGCAGAGTCATCAGCTTCCAAGTTCCTGCAACTTCCACTCCAATCAGAGAATGAGGGGCTAAACGTTGAACTATCAGTTTGCATCAAAGTGTTCCCTAGCAACCACCATGAATATAAAATTTGATTAGAGTTTCTGTAAGAGTGTACAATCTACTTAAAGGATTAGAAGATAGATCAGATAATAAATGAACACCAATCAATGTCAGGATTTTAACTCATAAGAATACACCCAGAGATAGCATCTCAAGAGATGCTCTTGAGACATCTCAGTAGAATATGATATACTTTAAACTGCTTCACATTCAGAATTCTCTGATGCAGTTTTCCTCATTAATGAATATTCATACTATATAAAAGACTTGATAAAATAACTATACCAAATTGTTGGCCACAAACTATGTGTTCATTTGTTTTTACCTGTGAGACAGAGTGAGAAATAGAGCTCCCAATCAATCATTGATTCATTTGCTAAATGCCTGCAAAAGCAGGGCTGGGCTGGGGCTAAAACCTGGAAGTGGGAAATCAGTCCAGGCTCCACACCTGTGGCTCCGATTCTACTACTGCTTGAGCCACCATCTGCTGCTCCAAGGACTTGCACTGCAGCAAAGCTGGAATTGGGAGTCATGGCCAGGAACCAAACCCCGACATTCCCACAGGATTTGGAGGAGTCTCAGCTGCCAGCACAAACATCCACTTCAGGAAACTATTTTAATGTTGCTGCATGTATTACTTCTTAGAATTTTCAAAATCACCTTGAGGTAAATCGCAGGAACAAACATGGTTTTTCAAAAGCATCAGATTCGTCTGGGTATTTCTAGTCAACTGTGGGAAACATCACCATTAACAGTCATCAAAGAGAAGTAAAGGTCCCAGCTTTCCACAGTTAGGGTACATACATTTAAAGGCCAACTCGGCCCTTATAGGTTGGGCTCTAGGCACGAGATTTCCAGTGCTTTTAGAGGCAATGATAAACAGCAGTTTTAGCTCGCAGCTCCTGCTGGTTTCCAAACTACTGCCTGAGGATAAAGATAAGGCATTTTAACATTTAACAAATATCAACTGGTACCTGCAAAGAGCAGCAACACACAAGATGGGATCAGGCTCTCTACATCATCCTAAGCTGTGGAACTGCATAATGGATTCCTTGGTAAACCACAAATCATGGCCCATATTGATAAATAACTGGAGAAGTGAGGAGTCCAAAAGACAAGGAATAACATACTGGATACTTTATGATTGTTCATTCACTCTTAAAAGCATGACAAATGCCACCTGTTGTAGAGCAGTCATGCATAATTAATGGGAAGCAACTTTGGTATCTGAATGCATTTACTTTGTGTATTAGTGAGAGCGAGACACAGTGAAAAGAGGAATTTGTAGAGTTGGGCCTTGATAATAGCCCAATGATAACTTTTGCTAGGCAGGCAAGGGTTTTTGTTTGTTTGTTTGTTTTTGCTTGCTTGCTTGTGTGTTTTGTTTTTCTAAATCAAGCCCAGGACTGGCAAAACACAGATCGGGGCAGGCAGAATGCTAATACATAAGATTACAGTAGGATCTGATACAAATAAGTCAGGAGTTACCAATCCTTTTGGTGGTGAGAAATCACAAAGAATTGAATAAACAGAAAAAGGAAGTCTTGTTGTAAGAATATTTATCATTTCTCCTCCGACAAATCTAAATAAAAATTTGTCCTTTCTGACCCCTTTTCTGCTACTCTGAAAACTTTAATAACAAATGCACAACTTTAATAACAAATGAACACGGAGAGAACAAGTCAAGAAAAAAACATGGAAAGGAAAATTGTTATAACTTTTGCTTTAGGAGGGAATCATTCTTTCCCCATTAGTATTTTGCTTGTTTTAAAAATTGGGATAATTTCCACTATCCCTGAGAGCAATGTAAACAAATCAAGAAAAACTGAATTTTAAAAAATTGTGTTTTTTGCTCAGCGCAGTAGCCTAGTGACTAAAGTCCTCACTTTGCCTACACGAGGATCCCATATGAGCACCAGTTCTAATTCCACTGGCCCCACTTCCGATCCAGCTCCCTGCCTGTGGCCTGGGAAAGCAGTCAACGACGGCCCAAAGCCTTGGGACCCTGCAGCTGCATGGGAGTCCAGGAAGAAGCTCCTGGCTCCTGGCTTCAAATCTGCTCAGCTCCAGCTGTCGCAGCTACTTGTGGGGTGAACCAGTGGATGGAAGATCTTTCTCTCTCTCTCTCTTTCCTCCTCTCTGTATATCTGCCTTTCCAATAAAAAATCAGTAACTCTTAAAAAATGTGTGATTGTGTGCATATACTTTTTATTTTCACAGTATACATTTCCCTAAATGTTTTGAAGACTCTGATATGAAGTCTGTGAGGTTACCAATCACGGAACTCATTCCAAATCGCTCTAAAAGCTCAATCCGGAAGACTCACAGAGAGATTCAGATGCACACTTGACAGATTCTAAAAAGCAAGTGGTTAATGTTAAGTAAACACAAAAGCAAACTGCACATCCACCTTCCCTATACATGTTTACCTTCTGGTTCTCTCCAGGCAACTTTTGTATATATTTATGAAAAGGGCCACTGAGACACAGCAATACACACACAGATTGTCCATTCACAACACTGAGAAGGTTGGAATTTTGATATTTCCATATGCCATCAGTAGTTGACATATGTATAGCCCACAATGAAGGCAGACAACTAAAGGCATGCCTAAAAGGCATAAATTAAAAGGCATGAATTAAAATGAAGCATTGCATAGATTTCAATAAAAGAGTTTTTTTTAATGACTTAGTTATTTATTATTGGAAAGTTAGATATATAGAGAGGAGGAGAGACAAAGAGGAAGATCTTTGTCCCATGAATCACTCCCCAAGTGACCACAACGGCCAGAGCTGAGCTCTGATCCGAAGCCAGGAACTTTTTCTGGGTCTCCCACATGGGTGCAGGGTCCCAAGGCTTTGGAGTATCCTCAACTGCTTTCCCAGGACACAGGCAGGGAGCTGGATGAAAAGTGGTGCTGCCAGGATTAGAATTGGTGCCCATGTGGGATCCTGGCACATTCAAGGCGAGGACTTTAGCTGCTAGGCCACTGCGCCAGGCCCAACAGAATGTATTTTAACCTTGTACATTTTCAGGGGAAGCAAATATAATTATTTCCTGTATCTCTATATGACAGAAAATGATTCTAGAAATTTAAAAGGGATTGTACCTGGTAGTTAAGAGTCAATGAGTCCTAACTGTAAACATCTACTGACTTTTTCTGGGTCTGACCTTCATTTTTACAAAAAAGAAAAAATAAATATTAAGCTTTATTAAATTGGGCTTGGATTTCGTCAAAATTAAATTCTACTATTATAGCCTAAACAGAACACATCTAGAGTCACACAACAGGGACTCAACCAGAGTTTGGAATCAATGAATTTGACTGGCATTCAACTGAAGACATTTGAAGACACTGACATGTTCATATGGAGGAAGGATGCTCGTTAGGGATGGCAGAAATGGGGGCGGAGTTAACACCTCCTAGAATAGTATTCCTGGGAAATGGAGGCAGTCACCATTTAGAAAAGAATGGGAAGGGCAGCTATGACACATAAAGAGCCTAATAACTTCAGTGTGGTTCATGCGACTGCCATTGTCATCAAGTCTTGTCTAAAGCAGAAGCAGCCCAGCAAAACAGTGTGTATTCAGAGAAATTGCTTCCTGTACCTGAATCATCATTCTGAGGTTAAACAGATTGTTTAAAGGCTACATCCTACAGACCCTTTACACTAGCTCTTCCTGGTGGTTCAGAATGAGACTCAATATTCAACGGTGAGCTGAAGTAAAGCAGAGAATTAAGGTAGGCATTGGTTCTGCCGAACCAAAACAACGTTCAAGGGAAGCAGAGAATGCTATAACAACTCTAACTCCACAATATAGAAACTCATATGCACCCTCCAACACAAAGACACATCTCCCTTTCCTAACTCCCTCACTCTAATGATGCAGTTCATTAAATCTAAATAACCGAACACAGTGTCCCGTAGACAAATAGGTTCAACTTTCCCACTTTCATAAAATTAATGACAAGAATGGAGAAAAACATAACAATGCTAATTCATAGTGTTTCATTTCACATTCACTGAGGGATATTTTGTCTAGACAATTTCACATATCTCACAAAATATGATATCAACTACAAACTGGCCATCTCTGAAACATTTGGAATCAAAGGTGCCTGGGTTTCAAATTCTTTCAATTTTTGCAATATTTGTAGACACACAGTGAGACAGCACGCAGTCTGGCCATATGACTCATTTATACTTTGTACAAACTTACATAACCTAATGGCTTCTGATTGGCAGGCTTTTTTATTTCTCCCTGCCCAATAATGAGGTCAGGTGTGAAATTTTCACTTATGGCATTGTTACTAAAAAATTTCACATATTGGGCATTCCCATATTTCAGACTTGGAGGAGGCATTCTCAACCCGTAAAAAATATATTCAGCCACAAAAGTTTTGGAAATGACATTATTTTCACATGTTTTTACTACTTTCCTTCCAATGGGCTGTTTGTTTTGAAAACAGAATAATTTAATCCCACATGACTATTCTGTTCATTTAGGAAAAACTCTTGAAGCAAAGCTCTATAATTTCATTTCTGAAGATAAAGCAAAATGAACATGGTAAGTAAACCTCCAATTTTTATTTACATTGATAATAAAGTTATACTTCCCATACCAAACATTCTCCCAACTCTGATAATGCAATTAATTTTTAATATCTTCAGATCACTTTGCTTCTTTACTAATTAATGGCAAAGTGTACACTTACATATTATTAATCTATTGTAAGTTCATTAAAATCTCTCTAGATGCTCATATCATGTAATGTTTGTTTTACCCAAAGTAAGTTTGCCTTTAGGAGCCTGTAGTATAATGTCCTATTTTAGCCAATATGTTTTTAAAAAAGATTTATTTATATTTTATTGGAAAGGCAGATTTACAGAGAGAAGGAGACACAGAGAAAGATCTTCCATCTGTTGGTCACTCCTTAAATGGCTGCTATGGTCAGAGCTGAGTTGGTCCCATGCTGGGAGTCAGGAGTATCTTAGGGGTCTCTCACGTGGGTGCAGGGTCCCAAGTCGTTGAGTCATCCTGAACTGCTTTTCCAGAAGGAAGCTGTATGATAGTGGAGCAGCAAGGACATGAACTGGTGTCCACAAGGTGACACTGGAAGGTTGAATATTAGCCAGCTGAACCAATGTGTCTACTGGCCGTATACAATATATTTTAAGGGGAAGGTCTTTTTATTCCATTTAATTTTTCGAGTAATTTTGGGTCTGAACAAATCCAAGAGAACGGAAACAAACTGTTATTCCATGACCAAGCCAATGCTTGTCGGTAGCTCTCCAAGTCTGGTTCCCTTGCGGTGACCTGAACGGCTGCAATCACACTGCTTCTCTCGGTATCTCCACAGGCTGCCCTCCTCCTTGCAGCAAGGTCAGCAGAGTGGCATTTGCCTTGGCTTTGAAGTTTCTACACAGACTTTCTGCCTGTTTTATTCTCATTCTTCAGTCTCAAACACCCTCCTGTAAGTACTCTTTCATTCACCTTATGTAAGCCAGCCCTTTCTCATCACAGAATCCTGTTTCTTTTCTTCCAATATTTGACCACAAACTTTTTTGTGTTTCATGTAGCAGCTCATGTTGTCATTGTTTGTCTTAACCCAGGACTGTATAGCTTGCACACTGATTTCCCGACCAATAAACTCACTTAATAGAACTATTGTTGGTGGAAGTATCTACTACTGTCTTTGCTAAATTTAAGAAAAAGACAAATATCAGCGATGTGCAGTTAAAAATGTTGAGAAAGGACCTGGCGTAGTAGCCTAGTGCCTGAAGTCCCTGCCTTGCAAGCCCCAGAATTCCATATGTGCTCATATTCTAATCCCAGTAGTCCTGCTTCCCATCCAGCTCCTTGAATGTGGCTTGGGAAAGCAGTCGAGGATGGCCCAAAGCCTTGAGACCCTGCACCCACGTGGGAGACCTGGAAGAGATTCCTGGCTCCTGGCTTCAAATCTGCTCAGCTCTGGCCATTGCAGCTGCTTGGGAAGTGAGCCAATGGATGGAAGATCTTCCTCTGTGTCCTCCTCTCTGTATACTTGCCTTTCCAATGAAAATAAATAAATCTTTTAAAAATGTTGAGAAGAAGTTACATTTGGATAGAGATTAGACAGAACATTTTTGGAATTGATTCATCAAGAGTCCTTACGAAACTCCCTTAATTCAAATAGCTGGAATATCCATACAGACAGCATTTCTTCTTTTCGTTTGTGTTTGTACCTGAGCTGACTCGTACTTTTTCAACAAATTCTTCCTGCTTTAAAGCTTAAGTTGGATCAAACTGTCTTTCATAGATTTGGAAATCATCCTTTCTTAAAAAGATTTCATTTGATTACAATTCAGAAATGGTTCACTGTCTTCTCCACCTTGCAGCATGCCACGGACACTGGTCGTCGAGGAGCCACAGCAAGGCAGGAGCTCAGAAGCTTGTCTTGCCCACCCTCACCATCATCTGCCTCGCTTGCATTTCGTATGTATGAAAACACAGAACTGAGTTAGTTTTATGCTTGTCATCCAACTTACTGCATTAAGCATGCCATCTACTAAAAACAATAGTTCCCCAAATTTCATGGAAGTTTATTTACCCTTCGGCTTTCAGTCCACAGAGTTAGATCTGGACATATGTCTCTAAACGATCTATTCCACGCCTGCTGCTCATGTCAAAGGCTAAACTAACACAGTGATTTGGAGACCCTGAGTTCCACCTGATGGATTCCCTAGAGGAGAGAATATTTGCTTATTTATTATTTATTTAGTAGGAAGGAGACAGTAAGAATGAGAGAGGAAACACTCCAAGGACGGCCAGAGTAGTCTCAGGAGAGTGGAACTCTTCTGTACTCAGGCGGCAGAACCCCAACTCCATGAGCCATCCCCTCTGGCTCCCCAGGGCCAGAACTAGCAGGAATCAAGAGTCAGAGCTGGAATTAGAACCCAGGAACTCTGGTGCTGAATGTGGGAATTCTAACTGGAGTCATCTAAGCTAGGGCCAAAGCCATGGGTCCAGAATTTTGTTTTACTATTATTATTATTATTAATATCACTATTGCCACAGTGCTTAGCAATAGATCTTGACTGGGGAAAACAGGTATCCAAGCAAGGGACACAAGCTACTTGAGAACAGTTGCCATATATTTATGAAGCAACGGGATAAAGGTTAGGACAGTTTAAGATTGAGACATTAAAAAAGAATAACTAGGGGCTGATATGGTGGCTGAGTAGCCTATTCCTCTGCCTGTGGTGCTGTAAGGGCACTGATTTGTGTCCTGGCTGCTTCATGTCTGATCCAGCTCCCTGCTTTTTTTTTTTGAAGATTTATTCATTTTATTACAGCCAGATATACACAGAGGAGGAGAGACAGAGAGGAAGATCTTCCGTCCGATGATTCACTCCCCAAGTGAGCCGCAACGGGCCAATGCGCGCAGATCCGAAGCCGGGAACCTGGAACCTCTTCCAGGTCTCCCACGCGGGTGCAGTGTCCCAGTGCATTGGGCCGTCCTCAACTGCTTTCCCAGGCCACAAGCAGGGTCCAGCTCCCTGCTTTTATGGCCTGGGAATGCAGTGCAGAATGGTCCGAGTCCTCGGACCACTGCACCCATGTAGAAGATGGCAAGGAGGCTGCTGGGCTCCAGAGTCATCTGGGTGGTGAATCGGCAGAGGGAGGATGTTTATGCTTCTCCTTATCTCACTACAGATACACTCTCAAATAAGAATAACAAATCTTTAAAAAAGGAAGGGTGACTATGTTCTACCTGCCTGTGCTGTTCTCTGCTTGGAAGACAGCAGTTTTTATTAAGAGCTAACATAATAATCACTGATTCCTTTACAACGCATGGATTATGTTGCATGCAAGATACTGAATCAGGAACTATTTGGTAGAGGAAAATGAAAAAAAAATGTCAGGAGAAAAGGGAGCAGAATAAATAAATAATTTTTGTTGCTCTTGTTATAAATATCACCTTAAAAAAGAGTTTATATAACCGAAACTTGCCGAGGAAATAACATTTAAACAAGATGAGCCTTGCCATATCATATGGAGACGTGCAGAGCAGGAAAAGAAATTCTTTGTCTGTAGCATTCTTGAGGAAGACAACCACAGTCATTGGATAGTTTGAAGAAACTAAAATTTGTATCAGACATGTTCGTAACAGATCCTTTTCTGAGTTAATAAAGTCTTAACCTGATTTAAAGAGTACTTAACAGACTAACAATGGATATTATTCCTTTGAGGAAACATTTGACGATTTTTCCCTTTGTGAAAAAAAAAAAACAAATTTGAGAGGCAGAGACATATATAAGTATAAAGAGAGAGAGAGACAGAGAGAGAGAGAGAGAGAAGTGGGAGAGAGAGAGAGAGAGGTGGGAGAGAGAGAGAGAGGTGGGAGAGAGAGACAGAGAGAGAGAGAGGTGGGAGTCAGAACTGTGAGAGAGAAAACAGGGGAGACAGAGCACACTTCCATCTGCTGGCTTACCCACTTCCCAGCCACCCACCAAGGCCTAGCTGCACCGGAACAAACCAGGAAACATGAAATTAATGCAGGGGTTTCACGTGGGGACTGGAATGCTATTATTTCAGCCACTGCGAGGGCCATGGCCTGGGCCAGAGGGGCTGGAGTCAGTAGCAGCAGGCAGACACTGACCCCAGCAGGCTAACGTCGAATGAAGAAATCTTAATTACAAGACCAAGTGCCTGCAATTAAATTGCTTTTTGTATTTCTAGTATTCCGTCGAAATTTATTGCATATCTCCTGTGTATCTAAAACTGGGAAAGATACTATGGGATTAAGAATTAAAGATATCTTGATATTTTTGTGATGTTTCTGAAATCAAAGATTTTGATTAATTTCAGCACAAGTTTAAAACTATGCACTTATTTCCACCACACTAACTGAAATAGTGCATACTAAATACATACTGTTTTGAAAATTAGTGGCAAAATGTAATTAACTATATTAAATACTTAAAGACATTTTAAGCAAAATGAGACAAGAGACAAAGTTAACAATGTATAATTATTCATAAAGATTAATTTCCATTAAGATGCACTCATATATGGTTTTGCAAAGATAACTATTTACATAACTACCCCAATGATGGATGTGAATGGTGAGAATTTATTAAATGCTGTAACATGAAACCAGTGTACTCAAATATTTATTTTTAACAGCTCTCCAAATTGTATACCTCCTTCACCTCTCGATTTCTAAGAAAATCCACCATGAGAGAAGATTATCATGAGAATTAGTAATATGCACGGTGTGATGCTGAAAAGAAGAAATAACAATGAACTGATCTGAAAAGCTGCCTTGTGAGGAAAGAGCTCTGTTTGAGTGTACTGCATGCCTGGAACAATAGACTGCCGGCCAGCAGGATGCAGACTGGCCTCCGTGCTCAGAAGCACTTTAAGTGGGAGGGTCCTTGCTTTGTGTTTTCTTCCCCAACACCAGCCATCCGTGTAACCAAGCTAAAGGAAGGCAGCTGTACTTGAAGGTCTCACATTTCAATCCCAAACCAGGTCGGAAGGGATGAGAAGAATTGGAAGATGAAAAACAAATTGTGGTATTACTGATGGGTGAGGTTTAACCTCTTGAATACGTGGGTCAGCTCCTGGAGAGAAAACACCCACCAAGGAGGAAATTGAAACCTCAAAGAAAAGGCAAAGGCTATAAAAGTCACAGTGGAACTGAGGTGTGACAGGAGAGGAGGAAAGAATTGATTCATCCATCCCAAGCTTGGCCAGAAATATAGCTTATAGGAGGAAATAAGAAAATACAGGACTAAGAACTTACTACTCAGAAAAGAATAAATAAATAGTGAGTCTACACAATGAATTCAAGTCACTCAAGTTAAGCAATTTCATTAGTTCATTGTGAGCCACTCATTTTCATTTTTTTCTTTCGTCCTGGTGCTTGCAAAGAAAATCCTATCATTTGATCCACTCAGCGTTTAATTCATTCAGGATGTTCTTTCTGGAATTGTCATTGTTTAATTATGCCCTTACATGCTGACTCTTCGAGTTCTGTGCAAAGATCATCGCAAGTTTTCTCAAATATTTCTATTATTGGCAATATATTTAGTTACAATTGATACTTTACTTTTTGTTAAATTTACCTGCTTTTTAAAATATCTATTTTTTATTTACTTGAAAAGACAGTTATGTAGAGAAAAACAGAGACAGATGTTCATGTTCTGGTTCCCTTTGCACATGGTGACAAAAGCCAGGGTTGGGCCAGGCCAAAGCCAGAAGCCCGGAGTTTCCCTCTGAGCTCGTACTATGGCAGCTGGGCTAAGACTAGAAAGCTAAGACTAGAAATGGTGCCCATTGCTGGCTTATTCCGCTGTGCCACAACAGCAGCCTCTAGGATTATTTTCTTACTGACAGTATTCTTAAAGAAAAGAATCAACAATATTTCTTCCAAAATCACTATTAAGAGGAACATATTTAAAATACTACATACTCAGGAACTACAGTCACTGAGATAAGTTCTCAGAAACATGTGGTTTGGTGATGCTATGATTTGGGGAACATCGCAGTGAATACCACTACAAACCTCCACGGCCGAGCCTACTAGACACTCAAGTGAGGGTTACAGCCCATTTCTGGCAGATTACAAGCCTATATAGCATGTTACTATGCTGAGAGCTACAGACAACTGCAATACGCAGGTATTCATGAATCTAAACATGGAAACGACACACTGAAATCCCAGGCACTAGAAGAATTGCAGTTCCCCTATGATCTTCTGGGACCACTGACATTTCTGCAGTCTACTGTTGATCAGAACATTGCTACACACCAGTCCGAGATCTTAAATGCAAAAATGAAAATGGATATTAATGAACTGTAAAACAAACAGAACCTAATTTGTTTACTTAGTAGCTTAATGAGAAGATTTTCCAATATTACTGTAAAATCCTAAAGCTGAAGACTGGTATATATCAATGCAATAATGATGTTTTGTCGAGAATCATAAAGATATCATTAAGTACAGGCTTATGTCTAGCACTGATAATTAAAAAACTCATTCTAAAGAACAAGTGGTGTTTTAATGGAGAAACATAATTTGTGTTATAAAGCCCCATGAATTTCTTGGGAAAACTAAAGATGGTAGTGATTTGCTTGCTCTAATAAAGGAACAGAACTTTCTTAAAAATCATTTCCAAATGACTCTTCCCAAAACCTCAAAAAAGCCTGGACTACTAAAGACACATTCCCACACCTGTGAGTACGGCACTGATGAGCATTTTAACTAGTGCGTATCAATCAAGACCAAATAACTCATGAAAACACAAAAGGAAATATCCATGTGGTAAAATACTGATATCCCTGCATCAGAAGGCCAGGTATAGAGACAGATTCGAACACTGGCTGTGGCATTCTCTAGCTAGTTTACAGTTTTAAAAGAAGCATTTATTTCAACCCACCAAGTTTCCATTTCCCCTTCAGTAAAATGATACTACCACCTAAGAATTATGTAAGAATAAAATGATAGATTAATGTATGTGAACATTTAATTCATCTAAAAATGCCAATAAATGGCAGATATTTTCATCTTTTCATCAGTGGAAAAATCGTATTTCCTATGTAAGGAAACAGTCCAAATCTGTGAGTATATCAGCGACCATCCCCTTAGTGAAATCCAGAACGTCTTAGGCATTATGCTAGAACGGAAACATCCAATCTTTTTGTGAAGTGATTAGACTTCATTCTAAACCCCAACTTTCTGACTGTCTTTCTGCACAACAAACCCACTTGTCCAATCACTATTTTTGGTGGTTTCTACTTTCTTTATTTTATTTTTAAAAACATGTTAAATTTGCCAACTGTATTCTGTATTGCATTGTTAGCCCAAACAGACTGAAGACTGATTTCCGCAAAATCATCATGGTACATGATGCAAATCAAACCACCCTCTAGAGGGGGTACACTTGAATTGATCATTCTTATTTAATGAAATAATCACATAAGTACTTTCATAATAGAGACATACTTCTACTGGAGTCAGCAAATGTTCAAGATCACCAGAAATGTCAAAATATAGGGTACAAGAAGGACAAATTGCACATCTCTGAGAATTTACGAGAGACAGGCAACCTGTGGCAAACTGTAATTCTTCCATGCAGAAGTGTGTAAGCAAGTTTAAGTGGCTGATACCTCAGACTGTGTCTGGCAGAGGATTCTAGAGTAGCTATCCTCAAAGAAATTCTGAAACAATACAGGAAATTGAATAGCCAGCTATGAAGTTCCTACTTTAAAAAATATGTATGAAATCTACAATCTGACATTCCGTTGCAGCTTTGTGCTTCAATACAGGAAAATACAAAACATGAGCATACAGCTCCTTCAATTACCTTTGAAAAACAAGATCCATCATACTGTATCTTTTTTAAAGACTTCTTAAAAGAAAAGAGTCTACATATTTCATCATGATCTCATTACACAATCCAGGTGTAACTGCCTCAGTTCTATGACGGTCAATGTCACTTAACACTTAGCGGTAAACAGGACCTTCCTGTTTTCACAGAAGGTCCTATGGAGGTAACAGTGGAAGCAATGACGATTTGAGATTTGAATAAAATCTATACCATTACACTTTCTCACAGTGAAGATCGGCCTATAAAATGTGATGAAGTAAATTTTGTCCATTCAACTACACTATAAATATAATAAATGAACATGTCTTCTGACAGCTTTCATTCCTGTTTTTACATTTTAATTCTTTTTTTCTTTTTTTTTCCTCTCCTACCCTGAGGATGCACATTCCTAATTCATGAGCACAATGTGGCTTCTTCCAATAAGCAAGAATGAGAAGTGCTTAAAAAGGTGTCCCAGCACAGTACACCTGCTGTGCCCGGACATCAAAAGAAGGCGGGACTTGGGTTTTGTCTCTGATGCCACGTGTTTTCACCTCTGGGATGAGTGAACCTCTAACAGGAAAACGCAGGATTTGCTGATTTTCAGTAACAAATCCCACGAACAACTGACTAGTCAGACAAAAAAAAAAAACATGCTTTGAGACAGTGATTCTTTCCTTGGATATAAAAATAATATTTTAGATTGCTTGATTCTTCTTTATTCCTGTGGAAAGAACAAACTGTCATATCTCATTGGAACTTCAAGGATGCAAAGCCAGAGTTTTCTTCAGGCTGTAAAAAAATGCATTCAAGGAATACTTTGAGTTCAAGTACACCTTGCCTTTTCCTTTCCAGTCTATTCTCTCTGGGTGAATATATTTCTAATTCACAAAATGTTGATAGCGCATGAGGCTTAGACATAACTGCTCCTATCAAATCCAAAATGCTTCGAGACTGATATGAATACAAGAATATTTCACTCCCCGTTGGCTTGTACCTGAAGGGATGCACACCTCACAAGCCACTGCTTCAACCTGTTTCTGAATATTTTTACATTAGGAAAAGAGCGTTAGAAGAGTACTGCAACACAGCTTCAAAATTCTACACTGCCTATCCATAACGATGGCATTTCATTCTTTCACTGGTGGGCAGGATCTACAACTTCAAAAATTAAAAGTAGACTGCCTCTTGTTCCCCACATAACTTTTGTGGTTACTTTTATGCTCTCCCAGTGATTATATTGTCAGTGCATGCATAATAAAGTTGAAGATAAAGTACAGGAGTATACATACTGTAGGGGACACATTCATACTGCACTTCAAGGTATTTGTAGGTTCCTGGACACGGGTCTGGAAAAACATCAGGGCCTGCCACCACTGCACACTGCGTTCTGTTGTTGCATCTAGAGTCAGAAGAACAGAGAAGAAACAGTAAGGTTACACACAGTTAGCAATATCAATACCACCTTGATGTTCACTGTTTTAATACAGACTTCAAAAAGGTTTTGCCTGTTGCAGGGCTTTGGGCTTGTTAAGGAAACACCTAAACTGTATAATGGACTTATGACTGTTTTTGAAGGACTACACTATTGCAATAAAAGAGAAGAAATCAGAGGAAGAAGGGAATTTGGGTGGGTGGGGGGATCCCAGAGCCTACAGAACTGCTATCATGGAATAATAAAATAAATTTTAAAAACCTATCCATTCAGTGTGCTCATGTTAACTAATTTAACAATTTCATTGAACACAGCAGGATTCTGAGTTAAAAGTTAAATAGTTGTAACGTAACATGAACAGGATACAGGCAATGTGAAGACAACAGAACATTTAAAAGGAAAGACTCGGCCCGTAGCTGGCGCCCACCCCCCAAAGATGCAATGAAACAGAACAACTACAGAATTTTATTAGACAGCAGTCAAATAAATTCTGATTATGCAGACATTCATTTAAAGGCACCTGGAAACCTGTAGTTCAGGTTAACATGTGGCGCAATGCATTAAGACACTGTCTGTAATATCAGAGTCACATATGGTTGCTGGCTCCTGTCCTGACTGTTCCACAATTGATCTAGTTCCCTGTTACTGGTCTAGAAAAAGCAGAACAGCCCAAGTGTTGGGGCCCCTTCTAACTGTGAGGAAGGACATGATAAGGCTCCTGGCTTTGACCTGGCCCAGCTCTGGCAGTTGTTGCCACTTAGGGGGTAAACCAGCACATGAAAGATCTCTCTATCTCTCTCTTTCAAACAATCTTTTCAAAATATAAACAGCAGTTTAGAACCTTTATTAAGATGAGAAAGCCTGCCAAACCTCATATTTAAATATTAAAATCCATAGTGTAGTCTATGGGCATTTAATATTATTGACTACAAAAGCAAATTATTTTAAAGAACCAATTTCACATTACTGTCTTCTGCTGAACAGTAATCACACAGATAATTTATCACAAATGTCAATATCCTATAACCTAAAAATATGAATTTAAATTTCTAAGGAGAATAACTTAATAACAATATTGAAACAGATACATGAATTTGATCACTTTTGTGGCAACTAGGCTAAACTGATTTGGATCAATTTATTCATAGTGAAAATGCACAAAATGAAATTAGCTTTTGCTCTGAAAATGACATTCAAGGACACAGGGACCTCTTTACTGTAAACTTGCCTCAGAAGCACTCTAGATTCAGTAATTCATACATAAGTGCATTCTTGGTGCAATATGCTGGTTTTAGTCTACCTACCAGCTGGGCACTAAGTGTACTCGATGACACTCCTTTCCCTGTTGGGAGTTCTTGTTTATTCATTCAGTAATATAATTTCAAGGCTAGAATCTTCCATCACTCTCTTAAAAAGAGTTTTGTTCTCTGAAGAGACCTGAATCTCAGAACACTTGGTAGGAAAGAAACTGACAATACAAGGAGAAGGTGGCACACAACACACGTTGATTCACAGTGAAAGTATGGTGCGTTGTAGTTTTGTCAGCCTTAATGAGAATTTCTTTTCATTCTTAAATTAAAAAATGACTCTTAAAAATGCATTGTGTTAGTCACCACAGGGTGGTCCAGCAGCTCAATTCCTTGCCTTGCATGTGCTGGGATCACATACGCATGCCGGTTCATGTACTGGTGGCCCTGCTTCCCGTCCGGCTCCTTGCTTGTGGCCTAAGAGGACAGTGGAGGATGAATCAAAGCCTCGGGACCCTGTGCCCATGTGGGAGACCTAGAGGAAGCTCCTGGCTCCTGGTTTTGGATCGGCTCAGCTTCAGCTGTTGAGGCCTCTTGGGGAGAGATTTGTTTATTTTTATTGGAAAGTCAGATATACAGAGAAGAGGAGAGAAGAGAGGAAGATCTATCTGCTGATTCACTCCCCAAGTAATTTCAATGGCCCGAGCTGAGCTGATCCAAACCCAGGAACCCAGAGCCTCCTCTGGGTCTCCCATGCGGGTACAGGGTCCCAAGGCCTTGGGTTGTCCCCAACTGCTTTCCCAGGCCACAAGTAGGGAGCTGGATGGGAAATGGAGCCACCAGGAATAGAAACAGTGCTAATATGGGATTCTGGAGCTTGCAAGGTGGGGACTTTAGCCACTAAGCCACTGCTCTGGGCCCTTGTACTTTTAAAATCACATACAATACAATCTATCAGAAATTATGCCTGAAGTCAAATGAAATTTTTTATCAATTTTTCCATAATATATCTTAGAAGAACATATTCGTAACTCAAATTTGAGGTTCTAGAATACCAGGCATCAATATACTCATTATGAAAGTCATCTGAACATCTGTTACAAAAAACTTAGAAATCATCAGGAACAGGAACATACTTCAAGTAGATAAAATGAAAAGTGAAAGCATATTCTGTAAAATTAATATTCTGATCTCTAGTTATCAAATTGTGAGAATTCTTTCTCACATATAAAAAATATATCAACATATTTATCTTATCTGTATCTTTTCATCTGTATATATTGTTTATATAGTGAATACATTCTATGTATCAGATATTCATATCATATAAAAATACATTAGTCTACATAAATATGCAACAGAATTTGCTTTCTCTGTTGCTTTTGTATCCATCAATACAGTCTGATATATATGCAAATATATACATATATTCTACCTTATATATATATCTTCCATATTTATGGTCCACATATATTCTATTTGAAATGTATATATATATTTCCATTGATATACACTGTTTTATTTCTGTTATCAACTTCATTTTCACATCTCTGTAGTTTTTTTCATTTTCAGATACAGATGGATAACCATGAATCTTTTTTTTATGTACACACACACACACACACACACACACAGACCCCACACACAAACACACACGCACACACACACATTTGTGAGGCAGACAGGGAGATCTGTCCTGAGCTGGTCTTCTCCCCAGTTGCCCCACAGTTGGGAAGTCAGTGCTGGCTTACTCTGCCGGGGCAGGGACCCACCTGCTTGGGACTTGAGCTAACCTGATAGGGTGCGCATTAGCAGGAACTTGGAAATGCAGGTGGAGACTGAACTCAAAACACAGTGACTCCCACTGGGATAAAGGCATAACAAATGTCACCTTCACTGTTGTGACAAACATATTTCCTATTTATATCAATAGTTATCATGAGAGCAAAAAGGTTAAATGTTTGTTACACAGGCAACAAGAATCAGAACAGATTCAGTTACAAGACCAGATTCTACAACAGACCTGGGCACTGTTCATGCCAGTGTTCCTACCACTAGAACTCAAACAGCACTACTTTAGAACAGTCGCTGCAAAGCAACTTCATGTTCCGATACTATCTCTCTGTCAATATTAAATTTAAATTGAATTCTTAAAACTCACATGGAGAAAGGCTGACTCAATCTCTGTATGTTACTTGTGTACAAAATACACTACAATACTGATTATTTAAAGGACTATGTGGAAAGCATAAATTAATGGTTCCTTCGAAGTTTTCTTGGTTTATATTTTAATAACTCCAGCATAAGATCTGATCAAAGAAATTTGAACAATTTATTCCCAAGATAATACTCCCATAGTTACTTCAAAATTGTCAAAAATAAATCCATTCCATAATTCTATACTTGAAAAAGAAAAATAATCCAGTGTTCTCATGTGCTTTAAACTCAGCTGTTTCATTGATTTCTTTTTATAAATATAAATTAAAAATGAATTTCAGTATCCCTCATGTCTTATATTAAAGATATTTTTAAACCCACAACAAAGGATGATAAAAGAGTGCAATAATATTGTCAAAATGCATCCTAATCCACTAATACCGAGAAAATATTACAATCTTATAAAAGTATTAGAGGCATTATTTGAAGTTTATAAAATTTTCAGAATGTTTCCATGATAAATGTGCTATTAAAATAATTTCCACACCAACATTACAGTCCTCATGAAACATGAGAAAATGACAGTGATAAATGCTAGATAGAATTCCCAAAGAAAGTAGGGATTTATGTTTTCATGTACATACTGGTTATTTTGTTACTTCCAAGTGCTTTTGTGCTTCTATGGAAATGCATTAAAAAGATAAGAATATTGCATAGGTACAAGGCACACTTCTCTGATTTGTTGTTCTCATTATTAAAATTAGTCACGTGATTCAGGAAGTCAATGAAGGTTCATTATACACAGACTGAGGAGTCTATCCGAAGAACGCTCACAACACAGAGGAAATGACAGGCTAAACACAAAACCAAATCTGTGAATTAGGAGTCAACACAGGAGAAAACATATTCACACTATATCACACGATAAGCTTTACTGTGCGATACCCTAACAAAAGTCCAAGATGCACAGCAAAACCAGTTCAACGTATGAAACTCTTCAAACTCAGAAATGCATTTTATCTTTTAACTTTCTCTCGGAAGACTCCACATGCTGCTGATCACGTCTACATACATAGTGCATGATGACCGCACAGATTCACACTTCACCAACAGAATACAAGAAGTTCGTTTTCTCTAAATCCTCATCTACTTTAATGTTTTGTCTTTCTGACAATACTGATCCTACCAGGTGATAGAGGACATTTCACTGTAATTATGATTCACATTTTAACGAAGATGCATGGACTCTGCACCTTTAATACACCTGTTGGCAATTCATTTTTATTTGAGAAAAGTTTGTCGGTCTCCTGCCAATTTCTTATACTGGGTTATTTGTTTTCTTACTATTGAGTTATTTGAGTTCCATATATGTCTTGTGTATTAACTCTCTACGACACACATATATAGAGAAATGGAACATAAGAGAGCCCCCAAATTTAGGGAAAATTAATCTTCAACAAAAGTACCAGGAATACAAAATAGCAAATAGGCCATCTCTTCCAGTGTAATTGGAGAAGGTAGAAACTCATACATGAAAGAATAGTATGGATGTTTTTTGCTACTATTCAGAAATCATTTTGGACCTGGCACAGTGGCCTAGTGGCTAATGTCCTCGACTTGAATGCACCAGATCCCATATGGGCGCCGGTTCTAATCCCGGCAGCTCCACTTCCCATCCAGCTCCCTGCTTGTGGCCTGGCAAAGCAGTTGAGGACAGTCCAAAGCTTTGGGGCCCTGCACCCATGTGGGAGACCTGGAAGAAGTTCCTGGCTCCTGGCTTTGGATTGGTGCAGCACCAGCTGTTGCGGTCATTTGGGGAGTGAGTCACCAGATGGAAGATATTCCTCTGCCTCTCCTCTCTCTCTCTCTCTATATATATATATATCTGAGTTTGCAATTAAAATAAAATAATTCTTTAAAAAATCATCTACAATTGGATTAAAGACTTAAACACCAAACCCCAAATTGTAAAACAGCTACAAGAATATACATGGAGAAAGTTTTTTGACACTGATATGTGAAATGAGCTCTTGAATATGACCACAAAACCGTAGGCAAAAAAGGAAAAATAAGCCAATGATGTTGCTTTTACCAAAAAAAGCCTTTGCATAGAGGAAACAATCAAGGCAAGAAAAAAGCCCTGGAGCGGAAGAGTGGAAAAGCTGTTTTCCACTTTCTTCAGAGAGGAGTAATGCTGCCAGCAGTTCCACAGAGCAAAGAACAGATGTGGACGTGTCAAATGACTTTTCTGACTCTCAGTAATGAAAAGGTAGTTTCTGATTTCCAGAATATTGAGCAAAAAACAGAATATTGCTGTCATGTGAAAGAACGAGTCAAGCACCTCATGGTCATTTGGGAACCTTGACTGAACTCATCCTCATGCATTCCAAGGGAGGTGAATCAGGCTAATGGCCCAAGACTGACTCATCCATTCATGCTGGAAGATTCTGAACCTCGTCCTTATCACACAACAACTCCTGACCATCTCATCTGGAATTCAACAAAGAGAAATATCAATTTCTCAACATGAAAAAGTTGCAAAGCGATGAGGGTATATTAGTTTGTGAACAGACTTTTCAAAAGAAAAACATGCAAAATAATTCTCAAATAATGACCACTTCTTGATCAAGTTTATTTAGTAAATCTAACTAATGCATTCAGTTCTGCTAGTTAGCAGTATCAATTTTAAAGCAATATTATTTAATTTAAAATATACTATACAATGATTGCCGGAGAAGACAAATTATCTTCCCTAACTGCAGGGTTAGTAAGAAGATGTAGAAACATTTACTGTTACTTATTCATTCCAATACAGTTCATTGAACTATTGAGCAAACATTGTTTTGAATGATAATGAAAATAATCTCTGAGTAATTACATTTTCCCACTTTTGACAACGTAATGAAGTACATAACAAAAATGATATTGCTTGGTTTATGTGTATATCAACTATTCTGAAAGTTCTGAAAATTTATAAAACAGTTAATATTGTTGGTTTTATACTAAATTCAATAAAATGATACTGCTTTTACTTTATTATCCAGATAGAAATTAGCATTCAAATATCTCATGTTTGATTATAATATATTCAATAGCTGAATAAAATTAAGACATGTCTCAAATACATTTTTCTTTAGGATTTAATTCTTCATTTGAAAGGCAGAGTGAGAGAGAGAGAAAATGAGAGCGATACCATCTAGCCACAACTCGCCAAGTGACTACAACATGTCAGGCTGGGCCACTAGGCCAGGAGTCAGAAACTGCTTCTGAAGCTCCCATGTGGGTGGCCCAGGCGTTTAAGCTAACCTCAACTATTATTGCGGGCCATTAGCAGGCAGCAACACCATACATGCTGCTAATATACTTTTGAAAATTATCTTAACCGAAATATAAAGACGTTGTCATTGGTTGTTTGCTGAACATAGCATTGTAAAAACGTTTCCTATATGTACAAGTGTAATACATGGAGATTTTCTAGACATACCTTTCAGTTGCGTATTTTTGTTATACTCTTCTCTAGTTGGTGTGTACATACAAGCTATTCCTGGATATGTTAAGGTATATTTTTAATGATGTTTTGGCTATGAAAATGTATAAAACATCACTGATTAGTGCTGGATTTTATTTTTTAATTTAGAGGCAGAAAGAGATGGGAGTGGGGCAATACAAAGGGAAAAGGGAGGAAGGTAAGGTAATGGAGAGGGAAGCAGGGAGGGAAAAAGGAAGAAAAAGAGAACAAATTCCTACCTGGATAGCCAGTCCCCAGATGTACATACACACACCAAACCTGTCTGTTTTGCTTTGATCCCCATGGAATAAACAATCAACGTCAAAGTTTATTGCTATGAACTTGGTGAAACACAACAGAATCAGATGACCAATAAAGATAAACTTTGCAGAAATTTGAAAACATTTTCTCATTTTTTAACACTCAAATATTTTCAAAGCATTTTTTTCCTATGTATTTATTTGAGAGAGACACAGAGTAACGTTATCAATTGGTTTCCTCTCAAAGGTCCATGATGTTCAGGGCTGGGTCAGACCATAGGTGAGAACCAGGACCTCAACCCTGGGCTTCTGCATGTAGGCTGGCACTCAAACATTGGCCTTACAGGGTTCTTATTAGCAGAAAGCTGCAACCCAAAGCAAGAGTCGGACATTGAACCTGTGCCCTCCAGGTGAGGATATGAACATTCTAACTGGTTTGTGTGTGTGTGTGTGTGTGTGTATTGTGTGTTTGTATGCTGTGTATATATGTATGTATGTATGCATTTGAAATTGACAGAAGCCACAGAAAGACACAAAGCAAGATCTCATTCCCGAAATGCTGGTAACAGCCGGGAATGTGCAGGCTAAAGTCAACAGAAAGGAACTCCTAAGGTCTCCCATGAGGTGCTGGGCACCCAAGTTCTTCAGCCGTCATTGCACCCTACAAGGAAGTATAGCAGCAGGATGACGGATGGAAAGCAGAGCCTTTATCAAAGGCACGCACACAGAGGATGCGGGCACCACACTTGAACACATCATCCACCAAACAACCGTGCACTAACAGGCATCTTGCTCACTAGGCTGACACTTGTGCAGTGGGTATTTGCCTTTTGGATTACTTCAAAATCTCACGAAATACAAAAAAGAACAATAGGAAAGCATTTATTTAATCCTTTTGTAATAAATTGTTTTTTTCAGTTGCATTAAAAAAAACAGCATATTGTACATTTTCACATTTTCTTATTCTAACATACATTTATAAATGTATGACACTAAAGGGCTTCTTCCAGGGAATTTTAATAAGTAATGTTCTGAAAATGTAGGCATATATTTGACAATGTAATAATCTTTGCCAAGAAGTACAATTTCCAAAAGTTCCACGTATTTCTGGGCAATACTTGACAGGATTGATTACAATAATAAGCAGTTGACATCCATAGAAAACATTCAGAGAGCCCATTCTAAAAATAAAATGATTAGCAATTTCAGAAATGCGAGCACAGGGCTTGGGAAAACCTCGGGTCTGGGCTCTGGACTAGTGCTTTCAAAGCCGCATCCCTTCATGTGCTGACTGCCACAATCACAAGGAGGGAGAATTATGAAAAGGTGTCTGTCGAAAAATAAATGCAACTGCTTCTGTGTTGCTTTACTGCCATCCATTTGTGACAATATTTCAGAGCTGAACCTCCTTTCTCGGCACGTGTGATTAACCAAACAAACCGGAAGGTGTGCGTGAATTCATTATCTGAAAGTGTATCAAACAATGCCATTGCTTGCTTTCATCGCAATACAAAAGAGTGTTTTATATGTTGTGTGTAAACATATAATACATCCATATATATACATATACACTCTACTTTTCCCTAAGTGAAGGCAATACCTACTTTACTGGGAGTTAGTTAAGGCACTGATGTTTGGTTCCATTTTCAAAAGTGCTTATGTTATCCTACCCTTTTCTTTAACTCAGCCACAGATTTAATTCATTAGACTTCATGAGAGTGCTGGAAGGCATTCTTTTATTCTCTAAGCTGCAAAAAAGTCCTACTTGCTTGACTGCACTAAGACAAGCGATGTCATAGTGAATCATTTAGTTAAGACTTTTTTCTTGTCAGTATGCGGTATTTTCAAACTAAATTCCTTATATGAGAAAAACAAAGAGACACCGAATGAAACTCTTAGAAAGAAAGCAGGAAAGGAAGAGACTCTTATATTTCATATTGTATTCACTTAACATGAAAGTCTATGAAAGAAAACTGGTAAGATGCTCCAAGAAAAACACATTTGGCTTCAGTGCATTTGCTTTTAATGCAGTACCAAACCGAAGAAAGCGAACAACTGTGCAAGTATGCTCGTGTGCATATACTTGGCCTTCTTGAAAACTAAAGCTTCGCTAAGCAGAAATACACAGTAGAAGGAAGTGAAGTTTGGTATCTAACTACATCATACATAAAATTTTGAGGAGTGCAGTAGTAGGTTTATTACACTTCATAAATTCGGTTTCAGTTCTCTTCATGCCTTGTAAGAATAATGTGACACACATGGCATAGCATAAAAAACCACAAAACAAAGCTCATTTGTGCCGGTGACTGAGGATCAATAATTTTTGAGGCCATCTTTCCTTGCGTTTTTCATCTCTCCTTTCTGCTAGAGGACTAGTTAGGCGGACTCATGTGATAAGTGCAGCTGTGAGATCAGCAGGAAACACACTTATCCCACCTGCTTCAATTTATAACATCACCAGGAAACAATAAACATAAGAGAAAAATAATGCACAACAAATAGCACAAATAGAAATGGATTGAAAATGAGGGTTGCATAATTTTAGATGCTACGAACAGTGGAAGAAGAGTTCGTTCAAAATTTGTTGATTCAGAAAAAAATTCTTAAGGGTTATGCCCACTGATTGAATTCTATGAAATTTTCTTGGATCTTTGTTTTGTGGCATCAGGTTGGCTATTTCAGGTTTTATTTGGGTAACATTATATCAGCAAAGTGAAGACCTACCTTACATCATATTTTTAAAATAAGCATACTATGTACCTAAGCAGATCACCCCTTATAGCACTATGGCTGAAATGAGCTCATGTATACTCCAGGTCAACACACCCAGTTCTAAATCATGCCAGCAGAAAGGTATCACATGACAGGCCTATCCTATGGAGAGAGGCAACCATTCTCTGCTTAAGGATGTAGCCACATGGGGAAGAAGGAACAAACTTTTGTTACCAAGAAAGGGGGGGGTCACCAGATCTATTTGTGGCAGCCACATGTAATATCCTACATACAAATGTCTTGCATGTCTATTGAAAGGGCCTCGTATTTAAGATGTTGACCAATTTGACCCACAGAAAACAAAAAGTAACAAATACTTTTGAAAGACTTAAATAGCACCTGTATTACTTTCAAAGTATATGGTATGAGGAACTTGGGTATTAAACGCTGATGAAATATCATGAAAATTCATCCCTACTATGATAATAAGAGTAATTTATTTTACCGACTTAGCTAAAACAAATGAACGAACAAAAACACCTTACTGAATACAAAATGAGGGTATGGCATCATGGTGTAGCACATTAAACAGCTGCCTATTGCACTGGGATCCCCACATAAAAGCAGTATCAATTCCTGTTCCAACTCCCTGCTAATGGCCTGGACAGCATCCAAAGATGGTGAAAATATTTAAGCCCCTTAGGTACTGAACCCAAATGATGTTTCTGACTCTTGGCTTCAGCCTAGTCCAGCCCCACCCCGGCTGTTGCAGTCATTTAGGGATTAAATCAACACTCGCTCACTTTCTCTCTCTCTCTCTCTCTCTCTCTCTCTCTCTCTGTCAAACAAGTAAACAAATACCTCTTTTTAAAAGCAAAAAAATCAAACGTTTAAAAACACTTGTTAACTAGTATGCATGCTGAAATGTGGTGAACAAAACTGAAGATGTTATAGCGATGCTGATTACCACTGAAATCTAATTTTGACTTCATTTTCATACTTTTCCTATTTTAAACAAACTGAGAAATTATTTCATGACTTGTATGAAGCAAATTTAAAATTTAATGGGAGTTGTAGTCTTTCTGGATTATCAGTATTAACTTCATATCCTAGACTTTTAACTTATTGCTCTGCCCATAAAACACTATACTTATTTTCAGTATTGAACCTCTGGCCATAGGTAGGTCACCCAAGATGTCTGGCCCAATAGTCTGGCTTGCTACTTGTCACAAAAACAGTACATAGCATTAAAAATTGAATAACATCTGTTGAGTTGCTACAGGTCTTAAGGATTAGTTGATCTTAAAATGACTCTGCTATGACTTCTAAGGGCACCTTATTACACAGCAGGTGTTAGTTTCAAAGAGTGCATGACACTTGCATTTCTGAGTCTTGGCCCTCATACCAGCATCAAGAGAAATGCTTTAAGATGAGGTAATACTGGGCCTGGTATGATAGCCTAGTGGCTAAAGTCCTTGTCTTGCATGTGCCAGGATCCCGCTTGGGTACGGGTTCTTGTCCTAGCAGCAGCACTTCCCATCCAGCTCCCTGCTTGTGACTTGGGAAAGCAGTCAAAGGTGGCCCAAAATCCTGGGACCCTGCTCTTGCATGGGAGACCCAGAAAAGGCTCCTGGCTCCTGGCTTCAGATTGGCTCAACTCCAGCCGTTACAGCCAGTTAGAGAGTGAATCAGCAAAGTCTCTCTTTTTTTTTTTTTTAAGTCAAGTCAGTGGAATGCCTTCATATCTGATGATTAGTTGAGAAAGCCATCACTATCTTAAATTTTATCTTAAATTTTAGATGAAAAAGTAAAGGGAACATGATATTTATAAACAAATAAACAACAAAGAAAATAAACACAAGGTATTTAATGTTATGCTTTCTGTTCTAAATAATAGACATTTGATGCTTCCACTGAGAGGAGATGATTAATAAATAACAAATATTCTATAAAATGAGATGTTATATTGAAGGAACTTTCTATTGCCGAAATGCCAAGATTACATCTCTTTATGTCTGTTATTAAAATTATTTTTGTAATTAAAAAATTTGCGCTATGAAATAAAAACAAAGTATTAAATAGAATATCTAGTCTACACTAGTAGAAACGTTGATAGTGAATATGTATAATTCATAATTTCTTAGAATTCAGATATAAAATACTCATCAATAAGTATTAACTATTATTACAGTTTCTGAGAAATAGTTTCATAAATATTTTGATAATCATATAATAAAATTTAAAATGCATTTATAAATGCCTACTATGAGGTAGACATCATTATTCCTATATATTATTCTGTCACCTAATTAGGAGAATTAGCATGTCACAGTGATTTATTTATCTATTTTTCTCTTTGTTTTTTTCACTTGTTTAAAGAGCAGAGACACAGCGAGAGGCAGAGAGGCTAAGGTACAGCGGAAGAGAGAGAGAGAGAGATTTCATTTATTGCATTGCGCTCACAATGCCCACAATGCCCTACCAGAGTGATTTCTGTTTTCAAGAATACAGTCTTCTTTTATTAAAAAGGTACAATTCTAAGAATAACTAGTTATAACTTTTCCATTGCAAAATTTAATAGACTGATCCCTTTACCACCTTAATTGGATCTATATTTTATCATTCATAACAGGTAATAAACACATTTGAAAATTGTGTAGAATATGCAAAGGAGTGGCAAAGACTACTGGTGACACCTTATACATAAAAACATGCAGAGAGATTTCAGCAATGCACAACCATGACATTAGATAGCACCAGTGAAACAGGAAGTGACCTCAGTTTAAACTCAGGAGCCTACAACTAAAATTCTACTGTTTGAGAAGCAAGGTACAGTATATAATTTCTAAGGCCCTTGATTTTTGTTTCTTTGTAGTTTGATTATTTTAAAGCATAAAACCAATGATGTCTGGGACAATCCCAGATGGAATGCAGAAGGTGAAAATTCAAAAAACAGTGTGTTCCTTAAAATCTGTGACAAGATTATTCACATTTAAAAACAGTTAACAAGTAAATTATTTTAAAAGGTATAAGCATTGAAATGGTTAACAGACATATGAAAAAATGCATAAGGTTCCCTAGCCATCATAGAAATACAAATAAAACCACAATGAGGTTACACCTACCTCCACTAAGAGTGAACTACATTCAAAACTCTACTTACAACATCTGCAGTGTGGATGTGCAGAGAAAGCCACCCTACTTCACTGTTGGTAGGAGTGTAGGCTAGTATAACCACTATGGAAGTCAGTACAGAGAGTGCTAAGATAATTGAAAATCCAAATGCCATGTGACCCAGCTACCCCACTACTGGGACTATATACAAAGCAAATGAAATATTCATATGAGAAAGTAAGCACCACAACTTACAGTAGTGAAGACGCTGAATCCAGACGACCACCAAAAGAGGAGTGGATAAAGAAACTGTGGTAATTTACTCTATGGAATACTACACAGCCATTAGAAAGAGTGAAATTCTACCTATTGCAACAAAATGGTCCTAACTAGAGACCACTATGCTCAATGAAACAAACCAAAACCAAAAAGATGAATATCATATGTTCTCTCTGATATAATGCAACCTTTATGCAAAATACAAATCAATAGATACACAGATAAACATGTATATACACATATATTTATCAGTATAATGGAGGCCAGTATACCATGAAGGGAAGACACACTGCAATGTTTATCTCTACTTCTGAATACAAGACGGATTTCCAACGAACTGTTCAATATACATTCATAATAGAAAGTTGACTTTCTACCATTGTCTCTATATCTACAATGTCAGGGTACACTTAAGTAGCAGAACGATGGACTTGTGATGGTTGTTGAGGGACTAAACTACTATTACAAATTAAGGGAAAACAGTGGGGGAACAGAGGGTGAAAGGGGAAATCACTGAGCCCCAGGAACTGTACCATGAAAAATTAAGAATTTTTTTAAAAGGTATAAACAAAATAAATAAGGCCTCTTTAAAAAGTAGTCTCTTTTAAGTCTCTAATTTGAGCTTCCAAGAAAAATAAAACATCTTGACAAGCAACCAAGGAAAGCATTCTATATCCAAACCTCATAAAATTTCACTTTGATCAAAGACTCAAGGCACAACTGTGCTCGGTAGAAAGGCTCCACTTAGCACCTCAGAATTCCCTTTTCATTCTTTATCCTGGATCACCCTCTGGTCAATGAATAAAAGCAATTCCTGTATCACTACTGTGCTAGATTTTTTTTTTCATGAACCACTTAATTAAGACTTGGATGGTGAGTAACAGCAAAAAATAGGATCCAATTTAGTGCAGAAAACTTGTGCTCTACTCTAAAACCAACTCCATCTTGCAACATTAACAATATCTTCGGGCCCTGGAGAGACCTTCTTAAGACCGGTAATGATTAAGAACCATCTGCTCATTTTCAGTGGTATAAGGAAAGTATGATCAAAATTATGTACGTGCTTTCCTCTGAGAAGAAAACAAGCAGTAAATCCAAAGCCCATGTTCAATGTTACTAACAGTTCAAGAAAACCACAATATTGTTCTGAGATGTACTATATTCAAGTTTCAAGCCACAGGGGCAGTTATAGGGCTTTCCTATACAGAAGGCAAGGTGAAGTGGGGTACAGTAGGGCAAATGTAAATAATTAATGACTACAAGATTTTCAAACGTCAATAGAGGCCTCACTGAGATGCCTATTCACAAAAAAACCTACATAAAAAAACCCTACATAATGATCAGAATGTTACCCCAGTCAATTTGAGACTACAGAGTGTTTACAGCATCTGTTGAGGTGTTCAACAAGTGAATCGTTTTCTCCTCTCTTCCTCCCCAAATCCAACCAGCTCCACACTGTGTATGTGTTTGCCAGTGTATTCCTCATCACCCAGGTTTACCAGCGCTTTCACTGGCACTGCCACTTGGCTGTCACGACCCTCCATTTCCTGCAGAGCAAACTCCTTTGCATGCCACATTCTCTTCCCAAGCAGTTCTTGCTTCTGATTAAACTGAATCTCTGATGATTCCACAGTGGCAAATGCAAACATAGAAACATTGGAAACTGGATCTGTAAGCTATAGCTTCTTTCATTTATATTTCACAGATAAGCATAAAGAAATTAAGCAGTTTTCCCACGGCTATGCAAACAATGAGAACCCTGGGAAAAGAACTAAATGCTTTTTTGTTCTTGGTTCAAAGCATTTTTACGTTCTTTTTCCACAGTAACGAGAAAATAAAGAGGAGATTATATATTATGTGGCACTATCAACCCTTTTTATCTACTGTATCATAAAATCTGTTTTTACGTAGTAAGTAAAGATTTATGCATTTAATCAACGTGAATTAAAAGCCTCATATGTGTCTAGAGCTAAGAAGGAAAAGATAGATGTTGCACAGCAAATACTTGGTAAAACAATCTTTTAGAGGAGACACAAGAAAAAGTGACTCACATGCCAGGGGCAAGAGCAACCACACACAGTTGTATGCGTGCACATGTGACATCAAAGCACACGTAGGGGATGCTGCTGTGCGTTGAACTGTGTCCCTTCAAAAGTGCTACCCTTCCAGACCCCAGAGTGTAACTTTTATATGGAAATAGGTTTGCTACATGTGTAATGAGTTCATCAAATGAGGTTACATTCAAAGGGTGGGCTTTTTAATTCATGCTGATGGGTGTCCTTGTAAGGAGAGAGCGCCTGGGATATAGAGACACACAAAGAACATGTCTCTGTCATTCGAAGTCACCCAGCTGTGTGCCTTTGCTGCAGCAGCTCTAAGATTTCTGACTTAGCTGCGTAACCTGGACAGATATCAAGGACATCAAGGATGGTTCTTTGGAAAAACACAAAAATTGACTGCTGAGAGACAGCTACTGGTCAGCCTTGCGATGTTAATGAGAAGATATTTCACACAGATCAAAAGACAAAAGGCTAAATTGAGACAGTGATGGCAATGTAGCATTAGCATGTTAGTAAATGTAGCATAAAAGTAATTGTGATAAGTTACAAGTAGTGTTGGTTTCTGCTTGTGTTCAGTCAGCCCTCAGCCTACTGGGCGTAAGGTCCACTGTGACACATGGCAGTAGGGACATACAAATGATTTGGTGGAAAAACACACAAGACTTGGAGCAATGATGTTATTTTTGTAAAGGTTACCCAGGTAGTTATTACATGAGTCTGAACTGAGATAGCTGATTAAGTAGACTCATGGAATATTTTTTATTCAAGGAATAATATGAACTTCATGCTTTGGAAACAGGTCATTCTGGCCTTTCTGTAAAAAATGAATCCATGACATACAAGCCTGAAGGTAAAATGATCTCAGAATGAAGACGGAAAAAAAAAATAAATGTAGTGAAGAATTATTTAATGTAGAGCACTGGCAGGTCTTGATCATTAGTTGAAATGCCACAGGTTCAAAAGGATAGAGAAACTGGGGTATGCCTGCAGCACTGAAACCTGAGTGGCTGGTGGTCCAACCCATCAGTACCGAGAATGTCAATGGTATCATAACCTACTGTGGACCTTCAATAGTGGCATGACAAACGAGGATAGGCTGCATTGAGGGTTACATAGTCCAAGCCCTGAATGGCTGCTGGGAGACCACCTGTGATGTAAGATCCTCTTAAGGTTGAGCTATCAAGTGCCCAAGCAGGATTCTGTCTGCTCTTCTCCAGTGTTCCATATTGTCTGCTCTAATAATTTAGATACAAATCTAACACTCAAACAGCAAAAGAAATATCTTTAATATCTACCCTCTGCTTGACTTTTTACAATCTATTAACTGCCATTTTCATTGTAGGGAAAGCAAATTACAGAGACAGGAGGAGGGGGCGGGGAAAGATCTTCAATCCTCTAATTTTCTCTAATTCACTTCCTAAACACTGCAGCGGCTGAGAATGGGCCAGATTGAAGCTAGAAACGAGAAATTTAATCAGGTTCTCCCGTGTGGATGGCGGGCACCCATTTACTTGAACCTTTACCTGCTGCCCTATAGGGTACATATTAGCAGGAAGCTAACAGGTAACAGAGCAAGGACTTGAACCAAGGCACTTGGCTATCAGATGCTAGTACCCCAAGCCATGTCATCACCTTGGCAACAAATGTCTGTCTTTTTGGTTTTCTAACAAAAATATATGAAATATTCAGTATTTCCTTATACACACAAGTTTAAATAAACAGAATTAGTTTTTGGTTGCTCTCTGTCCAGAAAATGAAAAGTTTTTATCACAAAGACTTGATTTTCTCAGAAATACAAATTTGTAAGAAGGAGCCGATAGTTAAGTACAGCACTAAAATGACAACTTTGTCCCCTGGTTCTTAAATGGGAATTTCTACAATACATCTAAAAACTGAATCTCTAGAGAGCACAATGTCTAAAGGAATAAATTTCCTCATACTGTCAGATATGAATTTGAGTTGCCAGTGGTTGGCAATACATGTCTGAACCACATGCAAGAACGAATAAAGCTTCCTTTACAAAAGGTACATATGTATTCTGATGATAGCAGCTCTTCATGAATGTGGAGTTTGACTGTCGCAGAGATGACAATTGCTTGAGGAAGGAAAAGTGATGGCTTTCCTCTGCAACATTCCCTCTAGTCTAATTATAGAGCAGCGCCTGCATCACCTTCAGAGAAAGCCACCCACCGGGTCTGAGCTGAGAGCAGGTTGTACAGAACGGATGGAAAACTATACGGAATGGACAAGGGCAGAAGAAAACACACATATGCCCTTTATGAGTTATACATTTCAAGCATTTTAATCCACTTGTAAATAAACATGGCACAAACAAAAAGCATTAAAGCATAGACATTCAGCCTTTGTGTGCCAACTATAACGGATGTGTTTTCTACTTTTACAAGGGGAGAGAATGCTGGGAGACTGCCATTAACAGCGAGGCAACTGAGCACTGCAACAGAAGTTAGCAAACAGAGAGAACAGAAGAAGAGAGAATTCAAGCAGCTGGAATGCCCAATGGACACTGAAAAGCTGATGTGGAAACAGTACTCAACTGGCAAGTACAACAGCATACGAAATTTTGAGGAGGAAGATGGAGATACGAGATTGATTATTTCTACTTTCCAAACTCCACTTGACTTTCGTTTCTTGTTAGGAATACCTCAGACAACTACAACATCTGAACTCAGTCCTATCCTCTTGGCTGCTAGAATTTATGAAACAGTAAGGAATAAATTTGAAATCATTTCCTTTTTAGTGTTATTATTTTCCATGTTACAGTTTGACAGGTAGAGTGATCCCCCCTTTTCTTCCCCTTTTTCCCTCCCCATTTTCTCCTCCTACCATTTCCCCTCATATTATCACAGTAGTATAATCCTTTAGAAACAGTTTACTAGTTTAATATTCTTCTATCTAGGTGCATCAAACTTATTAATGTGTGTCTTACCCAGCAACCCAGTAATGCAGGGCCCGGTATCCCAAGGGTTAACTCCACAGCTTAGCTTGTTTTTCAAGGGGTAACAGGATGCACAATCTTGGCCTGATACATTTAGTTCCTGGCTTGCAAGTTCCTGCTTCCCTGCTTCCGGTTTATCAAGATGCCCCTGGGAGTCTTAGGAGCTGCCTGAGCACTGGAAAAATACTGGGAGGAACCAGAGAGCATAAAAAGCACACTGCAGTTCAATAAAGCGGCATTCTCTTTGCACGAGTGGCCCAGTGTGTGTTGTTTTGTTTGTAACCCTAGTCCCTCCGCTCGACTTGGGGTACATTGTGATGCGGGCGTTGCTGACACAGTAACACATGTACAATTATTTCAATCATGTGGTTTTAATGTTTAGATTCTAAAACTAAGGAATCTATGATACAATAAATACTTACACAAAAATTTCAAGGAGCTACAGGACACACTGCATACAGTAATGGAAAAAGTACCAGAATATGAGGTAACTTTTATATATTTCACCGAAAAAAATATTAACCATAAATTACCTTTTCACTCAACAAACAACCCCAGGTAAGCCTAGTTTCATGTCCCCATGGTAAACCAGGTCATACTCTAATTAAATAATTAATTAATCTAATTAACTGATAATTGAAGTAATTTGAAGATTTTGTGTTATAATTGCATGCATAAACACCAAAAGAGTATTAAGAAACATCCATAAAATGTGTGCCACCATCTATGGAAAGATGAAAAGATGTCTCAGCAGACTGATGAGCGGCCTTCCGGATCAAGTACACAACGTTTCATTTCAACATCAAAAGCATGAGATTAGGAGAATATATCAATCTCCCCTGGGGAAACTAATAAAACCCCGAGCTGGAATTTTCACAGACAAGGAGTCAGGTATTTTAAAATCAGTATGTAAAATGCTTTCCAAATATATCTAGAATCTCTGTGATCCAATCTCATCAGAGATGGGGAGACGGACTTGTATAATCTGAAAACTGTTGCTTAGAAGAAATCAAGCAAACATGAGGAAAAGATGTGCTCCATCTCAGACACTTCAATATGGAATGTGGGTCTCATCCCAAGACAAGGTTTACAACTCTACACCTCAACACTCAGCTCTAAACTTGTGTTTTCATTTCGTGTTCCCATGAACTTTTTGAAATAACATCCGTCCACCCACCATCCTCCCCAGCACAAGAACAGTGCTCCGGACACTCATCTGCTCATATTGTCCCTCGGCCTGGGCTACTGAGCCACACCTGCCGACCTCATCCCTCCGTGGCGGGTTCAGAAATAAGCACGCAATCTCAAAGACATAAATGATACCCAAACTTGGAACTGTCCTTTCATTCTGGCCTCAAATTATCTGCTGATCCTGATGGACAACACGGAATGGAAAAACAAAGCTAACACAGACAACAAGACAGGTGGGGAAATTGGATTTCTGATGAACACCCGAAGAGACGATTGAAGCCACATAAACCTGAAAGTCATCAACCAAGACAGCAACTTGTTTCTCTTCTGGCATTTGAAGCCAGAGTTGAGGTCCCTGGTAGAGTCTTGTATGGCTGAGTTTCCTTGCAGCCCCACTGCATTTTGTCCTCTGTGGATAAGGCACATGCTTTAGTTCATTTCGGCTGATGTAACAAAATGCCACAAAGTAAATGGATGGAAAAACAGAAACGACTTTTCACAGTTCTGACAACTAGAGTTCCATATCAGTGTCCAGCAGCGCTCGCTTGGGTGAGGGCTCTCTCTGTGGTGAGCAGAGAGCTGCTTTCACATGCCCTTCTCTCTCTCTCTCTCTCCCTCTCTCTCTTTCTGTGTGTGTTTGTGTGTGTTGGGGGTAGAGGGAGCAGAGAGTTAGAATGTTTCTATTATTACCCAATAACCATACTTATGACACCATCATTATGACTTCATGTAACCTTAATGATCTCTTACTAAGACCAAACTCCAAATATGGCTAACTTGGAGCTGGTGCCTCAACAAAGGAACTTGGGAATGTTAGTCGACAGCACCAGGGACTAACATTGTCAGTATGCCTCCAATGAATCTGAACATTATTCACTTTTATAGCATTAGCATTTAATACAATTTTCTGTCCAAATGCAGCACTCAACAATTGACGTGTTAATTAACCATTCTGTTTACAGAAGTTCAACTTGTCTTTTCAAAGGAAAAAAAAGAGGGTTATAATTACAACAGTCATATGAATGATGTAGGTCAAGGAGAGAAAAAAAGAAACAATCTTACAAAACTCTGTTTCTCAACTATGTCACTGTAGCAACAAAGTAGCCAAAGAAATGATGAAAGGAAATGTTGAAAGGCCATATTTGGGATGATAGCTACTGTTTGCAGACTTCCCTTTTGTTTGGCAAACTCATCTGAAGAAAGCTCTACTTTGACTCCAATAATGGGCATGTTCAGTATTGGAAAGTAACATGAAACTTACTAAGGCTTACAATTTTAACATTAAGCAATACAAAAATTCTCCCAATTTTAATTACCTAGTTTTGTATGCCATGCATTATCGTGACAAAGATGATGAGGTTATAAAACTATGGTCCACATTTGACGGTTTGGCAAAACACACACAAAAAGAAATAATTATCTTACTGTATTTCTCAATTCTGTAAAAGGATAGTAAAGAAATTCTTATTCACTTTGCATATGCATACTATGTCAGAAAAATTAGCTTAAACTATTAATTCAAATTATTTCTTGTTCATTGGAATAATAAATGGTCCCTTATTTATTAAAAACTTAATTTAAACCTTACTGAAGTGATATTAAAAGGCATATCATTCTAAAAATACTGAAAGAAAAATCTGAACCATATTTATTTATATTCATAGTCCTTTATTATTCTGAGTAAAAGTTGAATCTACCATTGAAGTTTTAGCAGTATGTCACTATTAAAAAACAATGGGGAAATTATAGCAAAAAAAAAAAGACACTAACATGAAACTGCATATTGAAATTGCTAACATCTTTGGAGACACATCCATTTGCTTTCCTTCATGACATGTTTTCTAATGCTCCTGAGTGTATAATATGTTTACAAGTCTGTTTAAAATAATTTAACACATACTTTGAAAGAACTGAGACAGGCAACAGACCACAGGTGCTCGGTTCTGGTCCTTACTTTGATCATTGTGAGCTGAGAAATCTTAGATTGAGACACATACAGTTCCTTACCAATAAAAAAAAATATATCGGACTCTCAAAACTTTCATGTTCAAAAAAAGGGACAAAACTGACAAACTAATCACCACAGGTAGCCCAGAAAAGCTTTTGTGTTGCACTAAGCACTAAAATAGTGAAAGTATAGATCTGAAAGATAAAAGTGACCAAAGTATAAATTCTTTTACAAAGGATCTAAATGAAACTAGCAAGAGAAACGTCCTCTGGAAAACAAAAATCAAGGTACAGCAAACTTCCACGTACACATATACTGAGGACTGAGTTGCAGGCAGTCTGTTCTGACAATGAAAAACACAAAACAAAACACAAAGAAAAAAAAACCTCTATATTCACTACCTTTAACTTGATGAATTTAGATCTGATGCTATACAGGATGGATTAATTTTGGGACTACACCTTATTAATATAAAAACGAATCCTAGAATAAATATACATACACATCTGGCTATCATATTCAAAAAATTATCAGTTGATTTTTTTCAGAGATGAACAAGTGACGGTAAACCACATGAACCTACTAACGACACTGAAGTAGCACTTTTCCATTAGCAAGCATTTCTGAAATGCATTTTAATTACAAATGACCAGGTTTAAGGAACTACATATTATGTCATTTTATAATAAAAACGCACGTGGTATTTAAAGTGTGATTGTTATAATTAGTTACTCATAGAAACTAAAATGTAAGACACTGAAGACCATTCTAATATTAAGAAAAACAATGAGAAAGGTAAAGAATCAGAGAAAGAGAGTATTTTAACGCTACAAGGAACTAAGTGAAATGAGAAGAACTGAAATGGTAACTGTAGGAATGCTTGCTAGAACCAGGCACCTAGTGCCACGCAATGCACAAGCTTCTTCCTCTTTGCTTGTTAGGCAATTGTATTCCAGACTGTTCTTTCTTCCCTGGAAAAGACCCTTTTAGGACATTAAAAAGAAAAAAAAAAAGCCTTCCTAATGCAAATTATATCAATGACTGATAAGAATGACAACAGAGTTAAATCCGTGCCTTGATTAGCTTAGTGACCTAGAAAGGAATGCACCTCACGCCAACCGAGCTGAGCCAAAAAGCTCTCAACTGAGGTCTGCTTCAACTTTTAAAAAAAACGCACAGTTCATTCCCTAACTCCTGAAAGTTAACTGACTAGAATTCTGCATTTAGCATAAAAGGCTCTTTTTCATATGTTGAATGCATTCTATTTTTTTAGCAGGATATATAAGATTTGGAAAACTTAAAGTGAAGCCAAGTAATACAGGTCAGATGTTAAGGAAGGACACAAGATCTTCTACTTCATCTGGCTGTCACATCTTGTCCGTGAATATGGAATTATAACTGTAGTTATTTAAGGAGCTGTTAGTTTAATAAGAGACCTCTAAAATAATTTTTAGGAAAAATAAAAGGAAATGAAACATACGCATCCTAAAGGCAGGTTGTATGTGTCATTATAGATGAAACGCCTTCTTACAGAATTTACAACTTTGGTTTTGAGTAAAATTTCCAGTATTTGAGAGGTCACAAAGCAATATGCAGTAAATTTTTGGTGGAAAGAAACGAGGTAGTATTGAAAACTTTGTGATTTTCATGCCTATGCAATCTCCTGTACAAGTTTAGACTTGCAATTAAAGACTGAATTCTAGCTTGAAAATTTTATTATTTGTACTCTTATTGCTAAAATGATTATCTGCAATACAAAACCTCTGAATATATATAAAAAACATATTTATACTCTGGTTGTAATCAAATTGTTTCTATATTGGTGTTCTCATAACCTTTAACCATCCTAGTAACACATCTGCTATAAAAAGAATGTCAAAAGACAAAACTTGATTCTCCTTATATATAATAAAATTATACCCCTGCCTACAGTTGACAACTGGGGACACACATTCCTGTTCCACCACCTCTGCTGATGTCAGTATTTTTTCTGCAAATCAATAGTAAAATCATATTTCTTGGGTAATTTTAAAAACAGGTGATACAACATTTTCGTAGTGATTGTGTAGTTATCATTCTTGCAGCTACTCAAATGGAAAGTTTACTAAAGTTGCTCAAAATGATCATATACATAGGGACTCCAAAAAGTTGACGGAAAAATGCAATTTCTCCATTTAATTTTGATGAAAACATTTTGCAATTGTAACACATGAGGGCTTCCAGAAAGCTCATGACAAATGTGTGAAACAAACTATGTGTGGTCTTTAAAATTTGCATAAAGGTGATAATAAATTTCCTGTTGATCTCACCTTCCTATGAATTTCTAGAAGTAGTACATCCATAAATATATGAAAACCAATAAAATAATAAGATGTTGAGAGCCACAGCATTATTGATCAGGCACAGAGACAAAACAAGATTTTGAAAGGACAAGGGAAAGAGATATAGACTGAATGTTAGTTAAGAAGAAATTCATCATGGCCAGTGTTGTAGAGCACTGGGTTAAACATCTTCCTGTAGGGCATTGTATTAAACATCTTGCAATGCCAGCATCCCATATCAGAGTGCTGTTTGGGCTCTCCTTCCAACCTGGCTTCCTGGTAATGTGCCCAGAAAAACAGCACATGGTGCTCCAATAGCTTAGACCCCACCATCCTTACAGAGACCTTAACTGATGAAGTCCCTGGCTACGGTCTTCTGCTTGGCTGAGACCCGGCTGTTGGTGGCCATTTGGGAGTGAATAAGAGTGAAAAATCTGTCTCCTTCTCTACCTCTTTCAAATAAATGCTTTTTTAGTTAAAAAGAAGAAATTCACCTAAGTGGCTGAAGGTGCACCAAAAATGATAATTCAAGTTTTATCATGAAATCAGTCACCCTTTTAGCATTTAGAGCAGAACGCAAAAGTTATAATCACAGCGAGCGACATGCACTTTTGCATTTATATAACATTTGTATAAAAAGCAACGGACTAGTTTTAGATATCGATTGAAATAAAATCAAAATCATAATAAAAATAATCACATGAAAATCAAAATAATGAAGGTAGTTATTATTTTTAAACTATTTTCAAAGTAACAAAATGAATGAAATGATGTTAGTAGGGATTTATCTGAATTCAAGTTTATCTGAGTTTTAATCTAAAACTAACCACAATATCACAATATTTTGTCTTCATGTAAATATTATTTAGGAAAAAAAGCAAACCAAAAAACCCATAAAAAACAAAATGTTGAAGTGGAAATAATCACAAGAAATACATTTTAAAACGGCTCATAAAACCTTGAAAGGGATGTGAATCAACTATAACAGTGAGAACTAGAAGAAAGTTCAACCCAATCCTGTTCTCCCAGAAATCTTGTTAATTCACAAAGGACAAGCTGATCCTAGACAAGCATTTTTTTCTTAAAGATCCATCCAAACGGTGAGACCTGCGGACCACCGCACGTGAGACAGGATTGCAAATCCTCTCCTCCCACCAGCGTGGACAGGCAGAAGCCCACGTGATGCCTCACAGCTTCCAGTGTTACACAGAAGTAGACAATACCCACTGAGTAGCTGCACGGACTCCCAGGCAGGCAAAGGATCAGGGGCAGAGAAATTACTAGCACGTAGTTTTCACCCTCAGGGAGTTCTACCAGGTAAGGCAGATGATGGTAACACAAGTGGCAGATCATCACATCATGGAGTCAGAAAGAGAAGGAAGCAGCCATGAGACCACTGGCCCTCAGCAGGCCCTTCTTGCAGAGCACAGATAAACAAGGATCATCCGGGGATGCCATGCATCTTCTGGGTTAACGCCACAGAGCACAAACGTCGTCTCCAACGGATCTCTTTAGCAGCCGAATGATTCATCCTAAACCTTATTTTGAGAAGATGACATCTGTTACCCGCCTGGCATTTGTATTAATTGCTTTTCTTGAGTTTTCCTTTCCTTCTCAGAGTAAAATGAGGACACATTCCACCACGTCCTCGTGCCACATTCTGCCTACTGAACAGCTTTCGTTGGTAGCAGCAGCATGATCTAATGTGATCATTTGGTCAGCACAGTTTAAAGCATTTCAACCAGTCACTTTGCTGAGCTATTCTGACTACTTCTTGCTTAGGGACGTAAGGATATTAAACCCTGAACTGTTCAACTGATTCCAGTGGACAGCAGGGAAGTCAGAAGTAATTTATTCAGACAATTTCATTCTGCTTTAAAAAGCATATTAGTTAACCCCTATGAAATAGAAATGGTCTTGATTGCTTTCCCCTGTTCTAGTAACAGGAAAGCCATGAACCTTGGATAAGCAAACGATTAGAACACGTGTTCAATATTAATCACATTTTAAATATGCTATATGACTGAAATCGTACAATTAACACACTTTGAGAAAAATGAGGACCCACTTTATTTTTTAAAAGGTTTATTTTATTTTTACAGGAAAGGCAGATTTACAGAGAGAAATAAAAAGAAAGATCCTTCATCTGCTGGTTCACTTCCCTAGTAGCCACAATGACCACAGCTAACACTGTTGAATCCACACACCAGGAGCTTCCTCACTCAAGGGCAGGGTCCCAAGGTTTTGTATCCTCTTGCACTGCCTTCCCAGGTCACAGAGAGCTGGATGGGAACTGGATCAGCCAAAACACAAAGTAGTGCCCATATGGGATCCTAGTGCATGCAAGGTGAGGATTTAGCCATTGGCCATTGTGCCCGGACCTCATTCACTTTAACTTCCCAAAACTAAGACTACAATTAAAGACTAAAATTAAAACCTCATTTTAAAAATGAGATTTTATATTATTTCAGTTTACAATTGCATCAGTAGTAGTTTGTAGTAGATGGGTATGTTTTATTGAGTACTGACTCCCTTAATGAGTAAGTTTCACTTTGAATAATAAAGATATTTCCCAGAGAGATTTTACTTTGTATTCATCCTTACCTGTGTCTATAAATGTAAAATGCTTTATGAACTTTTTTTAATACACAAACTTCAATAATCAATTTCAAAACAATTTTACTGCTCAATGTCTAAAGTTTCAAATTTTTTTCAAATCGTACATAATCATTTCTTTGTTAAGACATTGCTGTATTTACTATAATTATACATAACTATCATTCCAAGGTCATATGTTACACCCAAGGCCCTGTAGAATCGACCACTGAATGATCATTGTAACCCCTGGCATCCTAGGACTGCAGGCAAAATGAATTTCCTACTTTACAGTAACAGATGCATTTGATTTGCTTCTTTCCCTTCTAAATGTGGTGTGCTCCCAAGAAACATTCCTCCTATTTTCACACAAGAAACATTCCTGCCATCTTCACTGGTTTGTTAGATGCTTCCCATTATTAGGTTTTGTCCACCATCATGGGAAGAACATATTTGGACACATGGCCAAGCCAACTGCCTACTCAAGCCTAAGGAGACCTAGGAGTAAGCAACTTACAAGGAAAGTAGAAAAAACTAAATGTACATATCACTGCACCTTTGGTAGAAGAAACTCACCTGAGCTGTCAAAATATAATCTTGCAAGATTTGCCTAAGTCACCAGTTCTCTCACTGATGTAGTTTGTTCTCATGTGAGCCACATTATACGCTGCAAAGCAGGGATAACCATACCGAGCCTTTGCTATGAGCTTAGAATGGTTTGAAGCCTAAATAAAACACTATATGCATGGAATACTTAGTAAACTGTAACAAAAAGTGTAAACATCAGTACTAAACACATGTACAAATAGAACAGTAGTTGAAAACACGGTGTACACGATGACCAAAGAGATGTAATCTAATTTTATTTATTCTTTTATATGAACAATGTTTTCTTCATATTATACTTATTTATCATTTTATGATACAGTTCCATAGGCACCTGGGATTTCCCTTAACCCCTCCCCAGTTCCCCCCACCCACCTAGTTCTTCTATGTCATTACTGAAGTATAGTTCTTCATACACAGTCATATGTCCATCATTGTGGGTGTGGACAAGCGCAGAGTCCAGCATCCTATTGTCAAGATATAGTAAACAGTTTCATTGTAAGCTCATCTTTGTCTGGAAATAGAGATGCATACTGCATTGTATCCTCACATCTGGATATGTTAGTCTCCATTTCACAGCTACTGTGCATTCCTTTAAATGAAAAGTCACAATACAAAATCAACAATAGGAAGAAAAATAGAAATTTACAATGCCATGAAGTTAAATAATATGTTACTAGATATGACAATCTCCATTGCACAGCTATTATGCATCCCGTTAAATGAAAAGCCACAACACAAGATCAACAACATGAAGAAAAAAGAAATTAACAACACCAAGAAGTTAAATAATATGCTACTAATAGATTAATGTGTCGCTGAAGAAATGAAAAAGAAAATCAAGAACCCTCTTGAAGAAAATGATGTTACTGTATGATCTATGAGTCATTGAAGAATTTAATCACAAGAAGCTGTTTTAAGAGATGAAACTAACAAAAACAAAAACATCAAATCCATGAGATATAGCTTCTGCTAATTTCTGTTGGTGAAATGCGTCTCTTTCAGACAAAAAATAAATGTGTTTTGTTTTTTAATACACTGTACTAATCTATGACATTTGATTAAGCTTAAGCCAATTACTTTCAGGGTTAATATGTATGGGTGGTAATTTGGTCCTGTCATTTTAGCAATGGGTTGTTCATTGATTTAGTCTTCTGGTGTCATTTTACGGGAATATTCTTCTCATTTGCCTTTGGTTTTGGTAGGTGCTAATCCTCTTTGTCAAGAGAACATCTTGAAGTATCATTTGTAGGGCAGGTTTGAAAGAGGCATATTCTTTTAAACTTTTCTTCACTGTGGATGATTTTTATTTTATTTTCAAAGACAAAAGAAAGCATTGGAGGCCACAGGGAATTGGATGCCCTCGGAGGCTGAGTACTCTGAGGTCACCCACCCCCAACTGTAGCTTCCCCAGGGGATCGAAGAAGTCCAAACACTACCACGCAGAAACCAACGTCATCGGAAAGACAACCAGAAGCCCTGAGTGGTCTGCAGACACAGAAGAACAATAAATGTTCTTCGGGACCAGGGAGGAGAGCTTTCTCTGGTCCGAGCCTGGCTCCACCTCTGGACCCCGCCCTCCCTCACAGTGACCATCGGGATCGCTTCGAAAACCCCTCACAGCAAACAAACAATCATATAAACTAAAAAAAAAAAAAAAACCTAAAATAAATAGACAAACAACAGAAAGTAGAGCTTGAAATCTGACAGGAAAGAGCTGGCATGGATTGGCTCATGCCTTGCTGGGTGGGACACAAAGATTAGTCACTCCTCACCATGGTGTTGAGGATTTTCCTGCACACCCCCCCCCAAAAAAAATGTTCTGCACCTTAAATGTCGACAAATATCTTGCTAGAGTTACAAGCCAGTCTAGATTATCCCAAAATCTGCCAAGATCAACAAAATTATACTTCAACACAACAAATGGCTAAATACGAAAATGAAATAGACACGAGACAGCTGAATGGTACCCTATAGCCATTTTAAGGTATATAGCAGCCGGTCCGGTCCTGTATATAAACTAAAATTGAGATGTCAATGAGCTAATCATAGGTTGTGGTTAGGACTTGTTTTTTGCTTTTTTTTTTTTTAACATACTGGTTACTCAAAACCATGTCAATTCCATAATATTGCAAATTGCTGTTGATGTTATACTGGGACTCTTAATTGACTGTGATGATATTATACCAGCTCTGACTTCGGACCAGAAATGGTCTCCCCAAGAAACTGTTCAACCCATCTGGACAATAAGTAGCTGGACTCCATGCTTAGTATATGTTTGCAAGGAAAGAATCTTGATTGAATTTGAACTGTAATGCTGCATCAAGGTGGAGGAATCCACCAGGGGGGAGGGGAGGGGGAGGGGTGGGGAGATTCCCAGAGCCTATGAAACTGTCACATAATGCAAAATATTAATAAAAATACAAAAAAAGAAAGCATTGCTTGATATGTTATCCTGGGCTGACAAAGTTTTTTTCTTTTAGAATCTGGAATATGTCAGTCCATTTTCTTCCTGACTAAAGAGTTCCCTGTGAGAGATCTCCTGTGAGTTTAATTGACATTTCTTTATATGTCAATTGATTTTTTTCATGTGCACATTTAAGGATCTTTTCCTTGTGTTCAACTGAAGAGAGCTTGAAGATTATGGGTCTTAGTGAAGACTGCTTTGGATCAAGCCTGTTAGGAGTTCTGTGCCCCTCCAGGATGTTATTTCCTAATTCTTTCTCTAGATTAGGGAAATTTTCCCTTATTATTTCATTAACTGTATCTGTAAAACCAGTTTCTCTTTCTGCACCTTCTGGGACTCCCATAACTCTTACAGTTGGACTTTTAATGGTGTCTTTCAATTTTGTAATACACTTTTTTCTTAGCCTGATCCAGCTCTGCTTCCAGCTTTTTGTTTGCTTCCCCCTGATGACAGGAATTATCTTCCAATTCTGAGATTCTTTCTTCTGCTTGCTTCATTCTATTTTGGAGACTCTCCATTGTACTTTTAATTTGCTCCACTGTGTTCTTAATTTCTGATATATCATCCTTGACTTGCTTTATTGCTGCTTTTTCTTGTATAACACATTCCTTAAATTCTTTGAACTCTTGTATGTGCTTCTCATTGTTAATCAGAAAATTTAAAATGAGTTTTCTGAATTCTGTGTCCTCCATTTTCTCAGTATCTTCCTCAGTTAAATCTGATGTCGGCATAGGGTTTTGCTCTTTTCAGGGGAGTTTTCAGTAATATTCATTGTGCCTTAGTCTCTTCTTTTGCTCTTAGTCATTGCACTTCTAGTTCTCAGATTCTTCTCCTTGAGGCAGGTTTCTAAGCTGTGTCACCCACAGGTCTACAATGCAATTTTACTTATTGCAGTTGGTACACAGCTCTTTGCTTGCAGCCAATTGTGCCACAACCTCCAGCGAGTTCCAGGTCTGGGTTCTTATGTTAGATTTCCACGGTGGTCTCCACAGCCCCAGCTCCTGGCTCACCACTCTCCACCTCCTGTGATATCATGCTGAGGCCACACTGTTGTCTGTGCAATCTTTCTCCCACTTTTGGTTGGAGCAGGTCCCAGGATTCAGACATCAGGTGTCCTATACAGCTAGGTTGTTGGTGGTGCTGATCTTGCCGGAACCTGTTGGACATTAAGTCTGGGTGCTTCATGGACCTGTTTTGACCCATACACAGTCGGTATTATTTGCCTGCAGGACCAGTGCAATTCACTGAACTTAGTGAGTTCTCCCGAGCTCAGCACACGCGCAGTTCACTGTTGTTCCCTGCAGTCTTAAAACTTTGGCCACAGTGTACAAAATGGCACCTGATGTGCGCCTACTAGAGTCCTTGATCTGCTGGCTGTCAGGTCTGAGTGCTACCCAGACCTGTCTTAGGTGTAACCTATAGAATGTAGCATTGCTGCAATTAACTGAGTCAAAAATGAGTTCACTCCGAGCTCAGTTTATGCTCAGTCCTCTCCCTTGCCTTTGCCTCCTTAAGCAAAATGGTGCCCAATTCAGCTCTCAGGGGCAAACTGGGCTGTGAAATCCACCCTGTTCTCTCACCACCCATCTGGGATCTGCTGCTCTGTCTCTGCTCCTGGTCAAATCAAATGGACCAGCAGGATAGACAGTTCTTTGTCTGGGCTCACCTCCCAAGCTCCCAGTGAAAGTCCGTTCCCACCTGGTTGCTGGTGGAGTTCTAGCTGCTGGTGGAGTTCAGATGGCTATTAGCTGAATGCCACTGGAGTATCAGTCACTGCAACACCACACCATTGTTTTCGCTGCTTTCCTGTGTCTGACAGTCTCCAGGTTCCCCTCTGCTGTTGTTCTGTCCTTTCCTATTATCCTGGAATGTGTCCTCTCTGCTTCATCCTGATCAAATGTTTCTCAGTCTGTTTAAACGTGTCCTTACCCTATTCTACCATCTTGAATCCCCGTAGTCTAATTTTAAAAATGCATGTCAGAATAAATCAATGTCTTTCATCTTTATTGTAATCTAAAATGTTTTCCAAGTTAAATAAATAATGTGACCTTAAATGCATCTCAATCAATTTTGACAAATGACTAAATTCATCCAACCTGGAGCATTAGGAAATATGGAAAATCCCATTTCCCTAGCTATGTCTAAATCCTTTCCACTGAATTGCTCCTCAACTGGTCCAAAAAAGCAGCTCAAGGGATCTGTTAGCAAGAATAAGCACAGCATAGAGTTTTGGTGTCTGCTTTCTTTCAATCAGCATTTTATTTCTTAGAGTCATCAATTTGCTGCATGCATCAGTGGTCTGTTCCTGTTTGCTGGTTTGTAACTGTCAGATGCAGGGTGCGCAGTGCCTGTTTATTCTTCCACAGATGGACAGCTGGTAGATGTTTTGTATGGGGTTGCTATCACTCTGAACCATCTTGCCCTCAGATTTTTTTTTTAATTGGGGAGGGTTGGGGAGGAAAGGATGGATATTTTCAATTCTCAAAGACCAATTCTCAAAAACTGAGAATTCAATAAACTAGGTCATAAAATTTATGTATTCAATTTTTCATAAGAAATGGAAATAAGATTACTGTCCAATTCTCTTAATTTCTACCTTTACACTATGATATTTACTCCATTTTTATCAAATCTATTCTCCAGGTATTGGGTTTGCCTCATTCAATCTGCACATAGCCTTTCAGTTCTTTCTGTTTGGTTTTAGAAATGAGTGAATTAGCATTTCTTAATATTTGATTTTATCTTTGTTACTGACTTTATATTTGTGCCCATATATTATATTTGTGCCCATATTACTTTCCAGAATTGCTACTACACAGTACCACACTCTAGGTGATGGAATGCATTTTTCCTCCTAGTTTCTGGTGATCTCCAAGTCATCTTTGGCTTGTTCCTTGGCTAAAGGTGTTTCACCCCAGTCTCCATAGCTTTTGTCTGTGTGTGTGGTGTGTGTGTGTGTGTGCGCGTGTGTGTGTGTGTGTAATTCACAGTCAGTGTGCCTGGGCTGCGTCATAAACCACTTTTTCCCCTAATATATATACATTTGAAAGGAAGAGTTAGGGAGACTGAGAGAGAGAGAGAGAGAGAGAGAGAGAGAGAGAGACTGAGAGAGATCTACTGATTTACTTCCTAGCCCAAAGCTGGGAGCCCAGAGCTTCCACTGAGTCTCCAATGTGAGTACAAAGTCAAAATCCTTAGGCCGTTCTCGACAGCTTTCCCTGGCCATGAGCAAGACTCTGGATCAGAAATGGAGAAGCCAGGACTGGAACCAGCACCCACACAGGATACTGGTGTTGCAGCAAAGGATTAGACCATTACGCCATGATGCAAGTCCCAAGGCACATTCTTTTTTTTTTTTTTAAGATTTACTTATTTTATTGGAAAGGCAGACCTACAGAGAAGGAAATACAGAAACAAATATCTTCCATCTACTTGTTCACACCCCAAGTGGCTGCAGTGCCTGGAGCTGTCCCAATCTGAAGCCAGGAGCCACTATGCTATCACAGTATACCCTCAAGACACATTGTTATAAGTAACTCTGAACATCACATAAAACATAAGGCACACTGGGTGTGGATGTTACAGCCAGCTGTGTTCCTCTATGGGCATAGCTGGATAAGTTAATTTCATGTGTAGTTTACATGGGGATATAAGTTAACCTGAGGCCCAGCGCAAGGCTCAATGCTGCCAGGATCCTATACGGGTTCAGTTCAGGATTCAGCGACTTCAGTTCCCACCTGGCTTCCTGCTTGTAGCCTGAGAAAGCAGTGAAGGCCAGTCTAAAGCCTCGGGACCCTGTACCCGCGTGGGAGAGCTGGAAGAATCTCCTGGCTCTTGGGTCCTGGCTCCTGGCTTCTGATCAGCTCAGCTCTGGCTGTGGTGACAATTTGGGAATGAACCAGTGGATGGAAGATCTTTCTTCTGTCTCTTCTTCTCCCTGTAAAATCTGGTCTGCCTTTCCAATGAAATATACAAATATTTTTTTTAAAAAGTAATTAATAAGAATTCAGCTAGGCTTCTTTCCATAAAAGCTACAAATCAAAGCCTAACCCACAGTAGTGGCTCCGACCGTGGTTATGTTTGAAAATGGAATCCTTAAGGAGGTAACTGGAGTTCCATCCTGACAGTCTCTACAGAAGCAGCTACAGCTATGGCACAGGAACACGTGCAGGGAAGATGGCTTGCGGCAAGGACAGCCATGTGCAAGCCCAGAAGAGTGCCTTGCTTGAAGCTCTCAGCAGCCGAGGCCTCTGTGGTGTCTCTGCCCCAGTGCTGGGGACAATATGCAGGTCTTCTGCAGTTCCACCTGTTGCCCTCAGGCAGCAGCCAGTTGCAGCGTGCATCTGACATCTCCTCGGCACTCGGTCCCTCCTCTGAAGTCCAGCTTATGTGCAGGACCTGGAATCAGCAGGATGCTGGCTTGATCCTGCCCTTATCCCAGCCCATGGCCTCTGCCCCTGGTTCCAGGAATGGCCCAGGACACAGTGGCAGCTCTGTGAGTTCGGACTGCACACCTCAGAGAAAAGCACACGTGGAGTGTCTGCTGTCTGTGGGTGTGTACTTCTTACAGTCTTTCCCCCACCCGTCTCTCCTGTGAAGAATGAACCGAACAATGGGAACAAAAGGAAGCTCTCTTTTGTTATGTAGGACTCCTAATGATTCTAAAAGCAAAAGCTTTCATTTTAAAACTGAAAGTGGTTATGGGGTATATGAGGAGAGGTCATCTTTGAATGATAACTAATTAAGTAATTGCCTTCCTTGCCCTTCAGTGGAGTGAAATGACGAGTCAGTAGGTAGGTTCCTTTCTTTAGCAGGTTGAAAGGACATTCTCTCTCTACAACTTTCCACAGGCTAAACACAAAAAGCATCTGGTATGATTTGAATAGAAAGCAGCTCCTTTACTATGTACCTGCTTAACTCCGAGGTCATTACTCAATGGTACCCAGAAGATGGAAATGGTTGTGGTACTGACAGGCGGCACTTTTGAGAGCTATACCGAGGCTATTGGACGTGTGCCCTCAGAAGGTGCTTCTGGAGAGAGTTCGCTACAGGAGCCTGAACTTGCCCCAGACTCAGTCTCGGCTCAGGCCGTGTCCCATGACCTGTTCACAAGCTACATTCCACTTTCCATTATATATACCAGCAAAAACATCACAACCAAGTGTCAAGTCTATGGAGCCACCTGTTGTTGGACCTGAACCTTCAGGATTGTGGACTGAACCAGCTCTCCTTTCCTTCTAAGTAGCTTGTCTTGAGGTATTCCCTTATAGTAATGAAAAGCTAAGTAACCCATATGTCCATCATATTCCTTGGTAGTTAACCCTGTCTCATGCCTCAAGTGCTTTTCCTCATTCTTCTTCGTCTTTTCTTCTTGCCTGTGTGTCTTGTTGCTTGCATGACACCCAGAGTTTGAAGTTTCCATTCCACTTTTTTCATGGCTAATAATGATCTCGTATTTACTGAGTATGCACGCCATATTAAAGGTATTGTATATTGTGTAGCATTGAAATTTCAGAAAAACCAATAAGGAAAGTACATCAAAGTAAAAAAAAAAAAAAGAGTCTAATTTGGGCAAGGTCAAAGGGCTCCAAAAAAAATGCAATCCCAAGCCCTGTGAATTTCAAAAAATCTCTGATAAATTTACTTCCTAGTACACTAATACTTGTTTGTTTCCTGGATTCTATGATAGACTTACAGAAGGCTATCATTGTGAGGTGGTCTGCACTTGGCATCAACTGAGATTTGGTCACTTTTATAGGATAAAATTGGCACCAGAAAGTATAAAATGAGGGTGTGGCTCAGTAGTTGATACTCCTGCCCAAGTCCCCTATTAGCATGCCGTTTGGCGCCCTGACACAACAGATGACAGCCGATGAGAGAGAACCAAAGAAAGTTTCCGGCTCCGGTGTCTGGGATGATGACATTAAGTCTTCTGGGCAGTGAATTCAAGGATGCAAGCCCTCTCTTGCCCTCCATTTAACTTTCGACCTGGCTGCTTCTCTGTCTCTCTGCCTTTTGAAGAATGAAGATTTTTTAATAACAATAAACTTGGAACTATATACATGCCATGCTTTCGTGTGTATTCATATCTTAAAATCAGCAACTCACTACAATAGGGGCCTAGTTTCATCGAGTTACACCTTCAGGAACAAGGGAGAATGAGGAACTGGTATTCAAATCTCACCTCCAACAGTGACCACGGACAGAGGCAATTACTCTGGTCAATATATGCAGGTCACCCTTTGTGACACAGGACGATGACATTCATAATCTTAAAGGGTCACTGTATGCATCAAATGAGAAAAGCTACAGGGGCATGTCTGAAAACCTGTAAAACACAGGGAACATCTAATATGGGCATTATTCTTCAGAAGGTATAACTTGGGAAGTTATTTCCTAAAATAAGAGTTAATGAGCCTTCTAAATGTCTGTAACTTCATTTCCTGCACTGCACAACAAAATTACTGCATAAAGTAGATCAACGGGAATGAAAAATATCCTGAAAATCCAAAAATATCACTTTCAACAGCTGACAGTTACAGTATATCAGTAGTTTTTATTTAAACCTTGTAGGGAAAGCCAGACGCAGTATGTGCCATTATCCTTAGCAAGAGACATACACAACAGTTGCTTGGGTGTAACAAGGCTCTGATAAGTGAGGTAATAATTATCTTCCTGGTATGAAAACATCAAAGACTGGAGTCTTAGTTGGATTGTGATAGTAGATCAATTTTATAATGGACTCAACAGGCATGACACCAGACTATACATCTACTGGGGAAACAAAGAGTCCTGCTAAGCTTCCAGGCAGGAGAAGGAAAATTTAAGTGGAAAGAGCAACACGGAGGGCAATTCTTCCATTGATCTTTAAACAATGTATGCTTTCATGATGGTTACTGCTTCCTTTCATTAACTTAAAAAAGAACAAGCTGATACTCTCAGAGATTTAAAGACTTAATAAAATAGTCTCATTTTGAATGTGACTTTCACAATCCTCACATTGACATTTCATTTAATGGGAAAAACAATTACAATTTTAAAATTATGCACATTTTTTTCTGGCAGAAAATCAAAATGGAAAATGCAGGGGGGGCAGGTGTTTTGCCTAACAGTGAAGATGCTTACATCCTTTGTAAGAACACCTAGGTGCCAGTCCGGACTCTGACGCGTGACCACAGCTTCCTGCTAAGGCAAACCCTGGCAGACCGTGGGAACAGCTGAAATTACTTGGTTCTAATCAGACATGCAGCAGACTCCTACTGAGTTCTGCCTCCTGGTTTTGCCCTGGCTCTTGCCCTGCCCCAACCATTATGTGTACTGGGAAAGATAGGTCTCTCTCTCTTTCTCTCTCTCTCTCTCAAATAAAAGTAAATAGAAGCTTAAAGAATAAAATGGAGCAATGGAAAATTCGGTTCTAAGTATTCATCATTTTTAACAAATACAGTAGGCATAAGCAAATAAAAGTGAAGGAAGCAACGGTCAAAATGACCAGCCATTTGATTTTTCTTTCAGTCAGCGTCTGTTTTATTAAAAGGTGTCTAAATCTTCTCTCTCATAGGTATCTTCTGATTCAAGCATATAAATTTTAAATAAAATTATTCATTATTAGACTAAGCTTTTTTTTTTAGACTAAGCTTTTAAAAATTATGATACGATTGTTTTAGGTAACTAACATGTTACATTAGTGATTTTATACTCATTCCCTGGCTCATTTTGGTAGCCAATCTAGTCAACAATGGTTTAGTAGTCACTTCTTCTGAATATTACATGGTATGGATTTATGGAGAAAATGAGAAAAGAAAAAGAGCTAAGAGTAAACCAGTAGGCATTCCTTCTACTGGTCTACCACAGCATCGCTCCACTCCTCAATGTGGTAGAGTAGTCTCAGGAGATATTCACAGATACCCTGACATCAAAATGGTGCATTGGTCAAACACTTTCACAGAATCCTGTATTTATCATTTTTTCAAATATTTATTTATTTTTATCACATATAAAAAGAGGAGGAGAGACAGGAAAGATCTTTCATCCAATAATTCACTCCCCAAGTGGTTGCAATAGCCGGATCTGTGCCAATCCAAAGCCAGCAGTCCAGAGCTTTTTCCAGGTCTCCCATGAAAGTGAAGAGTCCCAAGGCTTTGGGCTGTCCTCAATTGCTTTCCCAGGCTAAAAGAAGGGAACTGGATGGGAAGTGGGGCAGCCAGGACTAGAACCAGCGCCCATATAGGGTCCAGGCGTATGCTGGGTCAGGACATTAGCCGCTAGGCTACCATGCCAGGTCCTGTATTTATCAATGTTAAGCAGGTTTATTTGCTATAGAATTTCTCAGAGTAGCAACATGCTCTGTGATATCTCCAATGGATGATAGAATATACATTTTCCCAGACTACCTTTTGATACTTCACCAGATATGACTGCTCCAAAACACTGAGTTCAGACAGTTCTGCTCTAAGTGAGATCAGGATTATGGGAATGTCAACAGGATGACCAAGAAAGGTGCAAGCTCAAGGAGCATGGAGCAGGGGGAAACAAGCAAACAAAGGAAGAGCACAGGAGAGGAGTGGTCAAAGGCCAATGCCTGCGTTCTAGCCCAGGATACTGAGATGGATGCTGTTCTAAACAACACGGCTCACTGCCATCTACGTGAGGCTCACTGACCCTGAAGCACTGATTCAATACATAGGATAGATTAGCAAAACGCACAGGAAAAACTGATCCAGGTGCTCTGGGTCAGAAATGATTAAATAGCAGGTGTTTTCTCGGTAATTGTTGTGAAATCCAAACGGTTTAGACAGAAGTTGCTAGAATTAGTCTCTATAAAACATCATGCATTTAAATGCAAACAATTGGGACACATGTTCCAAGTAAATGACTGACTGTGGCAAGTGTTATGATTTCCAGGGACTTCTCTAAACATGACACAGAAACATACAATGCCACTTAAGATATTAATAACTGATGACGCTAAAGAAAACAGATAAAAAAATTAATGCTGTTAAACTACCTGTATGTACTGAGAAATGATGAGAGTAAAAATAACTCACCTCAGTACGTTGCAACGAAAACATTTTCCCAACTGATTTTTAATAGCACCAGTATCAATTACTTGCAAAAAATTGATATTATGGTTTGTACATTGTCCTTTGAGAAAACAAAAATGAATTTTTCTACCTCTACAGCACTTCTAAACCAAACAGGTTCCCAAAGAGTCTCCATCAGGAAATGGTAAATTTCACTAATTCTCACCTTTCAGGTCTGCAAAGCATATCATTCTCACTAAAGTCTCACTTGTCTTTGCAGCATTGACTTTTTTTGGTCTAGTGCTGTAGTAAGCTCTCACACTCTCAGGCAGGCAAAGCTGCATTTGCTTTATAGGACTCGGTGCTATGTAAACAGAAAGCACCACTATCAGGCCAAGGCCATGGTTATTCTTGGGAGTTCTCATATACTTTCATGAAGAACAAATGCTTCTTTAATGTCTTCAACTAGGATTCTTGCTTTTTAGAAGAGTTTATTTTTATCTTGTATTTATTTTCATAGCAAAGGCAGGGTTACAGAGAGAGGAGAAGCGAGAGAGAGAGAGAGAGAGAGAGAGAGAGAGAAAGAGAGAGAGACTTTCATCTGATAGTTCACTCCCCAGATGACTGCAATGGTTGGAGCTGAGAAATCTGAAGCCAGGAGCTTCTTCTGGGTCTCCCATGGTGGCAGAGTGTCCCACAGACTTGGGCTGGCCTCCTCTGCTTTCCTAGGGAAAGCATCCTTCACAGCTGGATTGGAACTGAAGCTGCTCAGAGCCAAGTTGGTACCCATATGGGAGGCTGGCAGTACAGGCTGCAGCTTAGCTTAGTATGCCACAGTGTTGGTCCTATCCTAGGATGCTTCAACAGGCCCATCCATGAACTAAAAGGAGCAGAGTTCATGGCAAGTGGAATTCAAGCGTTCAACGACTCAATGGAAACTGAAATTGAAAAACAACTTCCATTTGATAACAAAACCTTTTTTTAAATCTAGGCAGCTTTTTCACAATGTGCATTTTCTGTAAAGCACATGAAAATCCTTCATATGCATGGGTGTCAAAATTTTTCTATTTAAATAAATTTATTTTTAATTCTATTTTCCATTAACCCTTTAAAATATCCTCACACAATCTGCAATAAGAAAAGTTGAATTTTTGAAAACTAGTTCCCATCTATTTACCATCATTTGAGAAATGAACATTGTTCTTGAAGTTGGATCAAAATAATGGAAGGAACAATTGGCAGGAGGAAGAGCTGACATCCTTTTCTGCTGAGGACCAATGCCAGAATGTTCTAAGTAGTCACACACACCGTGAGGCTGAGGCTTGTATTCCTCATTATAGAGTAAGCTTCCTATCAGTAAGATGAATGACATTAAACGAAGCTGTTTCATGAACTCAGTTATGAAACATGGTATAAATGCTCAGTATTCTCTGCCACCTTGCTTTAAAGGGAATTATTTTGTCAAAGCATCCAAGCCATGCATCATTTTGATTCAACCAATCATCATGTCCCTGCAGCAATCGGTAGTGGGCAGGGTCTGTGAGGCTCACTGATTGGCCATGCAGGGTAAGAGAGCACAGAGCTTCTAGAACCATCTCTGTCACCTAGGAGCTGTGCAGTCACTGGCTAGGTTATTTAACCTCTGTCCCAGGCTTCTCATAATGAGAGACAATAATGGTAATTGCAAGGATTGATACAGATCCATGAAACTGACAGCAAGCCCTGCACACAGCTCAGTTATGTACTGGCTGCTGCCAATATTATCACCATTATCACTCAATTGCCTTAGGCATGCAGATTTGTGGGGTCTCTCTCTCTCTCTCTCTCTCTCTCTCTCTCTCTCTCTCTCTCTATATATATATATATATATATATATATATATATATATATATACATATACACCTGTTTTCCTGCACCCCTCTTATAATCTTTCAATCTTGCATCCCACCCAATCATAGCACTCATACTAACTCAGAAATCATCTTTCAATGTGTTCATTGTAAATGAAATGTTAATGTAAAAAGGGAGAGAGTGGACTCAAGAAAATCCCAATCCATTGGAAGAATTTCAATGTATCTTTCATTGTTTAATGTAACTGACTTAATGCAGGATACTGTAATTAAAATATACTGCAAAGCAATATTTGTAACCAAGACGACCACTTCCACAACTTTGAAGGAAAATATACAAACAATTCTGAAAAGAATTTTTTTTCATAAACTACAAGCAGAAAGACAAATTTTGAATAAGGTAATAATGAATACAGTGTAAAGATTTGGTATTCCACAGAACAATAGAAATTCAATGTCCTCTAATACATATGAAAGTGACAATAAAAATATTAGAGGCAACAAAGGACAGAGTATTAGATTCTTTGAGAAAAGCATATCCAGAATAAAATTGTGAACTGATAAAATTATTTCATGATGGTACTGAAAGGCGACAATAGTTGTCCAATTGGAAATGAAAACAGAAAGACCAAAAGAAATGTGAATCGTGTCACTCCCACCACAGAAGTTGAGCAATACATGACAATTCAATGGTCAAAAAAACTCTGAGAGTATCATGGCTGTTTTCAGATTAAGACAGTCAATATCGACATGTAAAGGTGATTTCACCAGGAAGTAAAACACCGCTATTTCACTTAGGTCTGCTTCACTTTGAAACTCACTGTGTCGTTTCAACAGCACTGGAACTACTTCTAGAGTTTTCTTTGATAAGGAATAATAGGAACTACAGCTAGAAAATAGAGGGTTTAATGGAATAAATACTAAAATGTCCTTGGTTTTAAAGTTAAATTTTAATTAATGATGAACAATTTTCTTGTCATTCTTGACCCATTTGGGGGAAGAAATTTCGCCACCTCACCCTCTTCAACGGTTACCCGATGCTACCATGATTGTACACGGAGCATGAGAGAACACTCCTGTTGAACAGAATCCGAATGAAGTGTAAATAGGACACAGCCAGTGATTGCTGCTTGTCTCTTACATAACTTCTGTGCTCGAATATGGGCTGCATTAGGAATTGCATGAAAATATGAGTATTTGATGATAAGTAGCTTGATCCAAATCAATGGACATTTAGAGAAAGAAAAACAGAGCTGAAGACACATTAAAAATCACTCTGCATAAAACATCTACTAATTCATCATTTCTGAACAACAATACCAAAACATGTAAACCCAGTTCTTTGATTTTTGCCAATTTTAAAGTGAGGAATTACTTAACATGATGATCAAATAAAAAGCCACATAAACATATACTCTAAACTGCATACTGCTGAGAAAATACTTCTTAATTGGTATTTAATTTATCCTGCAAACCCTTAGAGTTCTAGCTAGTGGGTATGCAATTAGAGAAACCACCTGAACTTGGCTGCATGATACACAGAAATACATAAAGCAGTCCAAAAGCAGCACTATCAGTGAACACAGCATTTTCTTTTTACTTACTGTTAAGAATTAGTTTCAAAATACTTTTTTTTCAAAAGATTTATTCATTTTATTACAGCCAGATATACACAGAGGAGGAGAGACAGAGAGGAAGATCTTCCGTCCAATGATTCACTCCCCAAGTGAGCCGCAACAGGCCAGTGCGAGCCGATCCGATGCCGGGAACCTGGAACCTCTTCCAGGTCTCCCACGCGGGTGCAGGGTCCCAAGGCTTTGGGCCGTCTTCGACTGCTTTCCCAGGCCACAAGCAGGGAGCTGGATGGGAAGTGGAGCTGCTGGGATTAGAACAGGAGCCCATATGGAATCCCGGGGCATTCAAGGCGAGGACTTTAGCTGCTAGGCCACGCCGCTGGGCCCTCAAAATACTTTTAATTTAAAATACTATTTATTTGTTTACTGCTAAGAATTAGCTTTAAAATACATCTAGAAGACACAGGGCCAGTCCCAGCAGGCTGGCAAGTGCCAGGACCCCACACGGGCACGGGTTCATGTCTGGGCTGCTCCACTACTCATCCAGCTCCCTACTACGGCCTGGGCAAGCAGCAGAGGATGGCCCAAAGCCTCTGGTTCCTACATCTGTGTGAAATATCCAGAAGCTTCTGGCTCCTGGCTTCGGATTGGCTCAGTTCCAGCCATTGCAGTTACTTGTGAGTGAACCAGCACATAGCAGATCTTTCTCTCTACCTCTCTACTAGGCTTTATTCCTCCTCTAGGAAGCTCAGATAACTTTTGTCTTCCTCCGCACCTGCTGAGTCACTTGCTCTACCAACTGGAGCTACCTCAGCCTGTGCTGGACCTACATAAATTCTTAGCTTTGAAACATGCACTTCTGTGTAGTTGTCCCATCCCATGAAAAGAGTGAGGACCTATAATCACACCAAAACTTATTTCAAAGACATGTGGAAATTATCCATATTATAGATGATATATATACACATATCTATTTATAAATTTTAAGTTAATAGTGTGGTATATATGGTGATAAGCATGTAAAATAATGTTTATATATGCATGTCTATGTTCACATTAACACAAAATTATAGAACAAAATCAATGAAAATTTAGTATAAACACATCAACTGTATAATCTAAAGTCACAGAGTTTGTGTAATAAATTCTACCAGTCCTCTGTACAATTGGACTTGTCTGTACCCTCTCCATCAGCAGCTGCCTGCCTGACCCCCATCAGGCATCTTTACTTTCTCTGGCTCATTCCCTGCCTTATCCCAGTGCCAAGAACACTGCTTGGCATAAACCAAGCACTATGTAAATAATTGCTGAATAACTTTCTGAGTAAAAAAATATACTTCACGGAATGTAATTACATCCCAGGTTCAAAGTTCATATGGCATTGCCTCATTTACACATTTCATTTTTCACACTTACCATTTCTTTTTTTTTTTTTAAAGATTTTATTATTATTGGAAAGCCGGATATACAGAGAGGAGGAGAGACAGAGAGGAAGATCTTCCATCCGATGTTTCACTCCCCAACTGAGCCGCAACGGGCCAGTGCACGCCGATCCAAAGCCAGGAACCTGGAACCTCTTCTGGGTCTCCCACGCGGGTGAAGGGTCCCAAAGCTTTGGGCCGTCTTCGACTGCTTTCCCAGGCCACAAGCAGGGAGCTGGATGGGAAGTGGAGCTGCCGAGATTAGAACCGGCGCCCATATGGGATCCCGGGGCATTCAAGGCGAGGACTTTAGCTGCTAGGCCATGCCACTGGGCCCCCACACTTACCATTTCTTTCAGATAATTTAAAAAATAAGTTTCAGCTTTCTGTTTAATAAATGAAATTATCTATACCACCAAAATAATTTCAAATATTACCCATATTTTATATAAAGCAAAACTTCATGTCTAAAATATCTGAAAAAAGGTAAATGATAATATGACTTAATATATTGAGCATAATTATTAAAGAGAATCTATAATTGAAATATATACCTGTTTTAAATATAAATAGAAAATAGGAAAACAGGAGCAGTCTTCAAAAATGCATGGAACATGTTCATTTTGAAAACAGAATGCATGGGGCTATTTTGGACAGCAATACACTTATCTCTCAATTTCTTTTTCCTATGAATTTGAACTTCTCTTGTACATAATCTGCTTTTGAGATAATTTTATTTAATAGAACTGCATGTGTTGAGATGGCCAACCTTGCCATGACACAGCCCGACTTGGTCCACTTCCTGTCCTAGCAGGAACAGTGGCCTCTCCTGTCTGACCTTCACCCATTCCAGTTTTTGCTGTTGGGTGCTACAGCCCAGTCAACCCTGGTCTACACCCAGACACAGCTCATGTGTGGCTCCACAGGGGTAGAGACTTAGCCCAACATGTCCCACACTCACCCTGGTTCTCAACGAGCACCAGTGGGTGCTGAAGTCGAGCCCACTCTGGTGCACCCCAATCCCAGTTCACACCCATGCTGAGGGCCATCAACTCTTGTACTTGTGAGGTGGAAAAGCTTTACTATGGACAACTCTGCAAGTGAACGAAACCCCTGTGTCGAATAACAGAATGAAAAGTCTTGCTCCACTGATGATGGGGCAAAGAGAGTCTTATTTTTATCTTAAAAGATGGCTTTTCTAATGCCTGGAAGAAATTTAGTCTCCAAACTTTTTGCTGGTGTGACACCTCAAAACCAGTTCTGTGGCTTGATGCAAATTGATCGAGTCAGCCACAGCCACACTTGTGGCCTCCTGGTAAACAATTAATGCAGCCTAATTATCTTCCTAAAATTGTGCTTACAAGACAGACATGGATGAAACAGAAATTTCTTCTATTCTTTGTGTTGTCTTGAAGCCATTCTGGAAGTAGAATTGATTGACATATGTTCCCTTAAAGGCAGGAAAAGACCAGTCGAGCTTTTTGCCTTATCTAAAGCAAAATTTCACATCAACAATTAAAACCACCAAGAAAAGGGGAAATAGACCCAAATATTTCTGCAGTTAGAACTTAATTAGTTCTACTATCCTGATGACAGTTAGTAAGAGGAAAAGTAGTTATTTGGAAAAATTAATCTCCACTGAGCGAAAAAAGAAGAGGGGGATTGAGTTGGCTATACTGGGAAGAGGAGAGAAGATTAAATTTGTAATACATAGTAAAATCCAAATGCTGGCTTTTTTTTAAAAGAAAAATTCAAAATTTGTCCCTTCTCCTTTCCATTCAGATTTCACTCAAATGCCATGAAAAGTGTCCTTCCAAATATAAATACAATTTCCAGCAAGAATTCTGCTGCTTAGCATCAAGTGGGGAGGGGAGGGAGCAAAGCCTTGCAGTGTCTTTCTCTGAGAAGGCAATTCCTCAGTTGTTTATCACTCTAGTTAATGTTCAGGAAGCTAAGATTGCCGAGTGTGGCCATCTGTGCATCAAGGCCTAACCTAGCAATCCCACTTCTGAACAGAAAAACCACACAGTTGAACAACAGAACTGTGACTTCGATAAATGGTTATTCTTTGATGAACGCAAGAGTTGATATGTTATTAAATAGCAGCAATTAAGAATGCACAAGCTTTTTTGTTTTGTTTTGTTTTTTAATTCATTAATTACATTGTATTATGTGACACAGATGCACAATCTGTTTTTTAAAGACTTACTTATTTTTATTGGAAAGTTGGAAATACAGAAAGGAGGAGAGACAGAGAGGAAGATTTTCAGTCTGCTGATTCACTCTCTCCAAGTGGGTTGCAATGGCTGGAGCTGAGCCAATCCAAAGCCAGGAGCCAGGAACTTTTTCCCGGTCTCCCACGTGGGTGCAGGTTCCTAAGACTTTGGGCTGTCCCCCTACTGCTCGTCCAGGACACTGGCAGGGAAGCAGGGTTTGCTGGGGCACAAACTAGCACTCATATGGAATCCCCTGTGCATGCAAGGTGAGGATTTTAGCCTATAGGCTACCAAACTGGGCCCAAGAATGCACAATCTTGATCTATCTGATTGAAAGGATAATAAAGCAACTAATATTTTACTTAAGTACTAACGAAATGCAATGATTTTGAAAACTGAATTTATCTGAATGGCAGAGAGGAAGTGGCAGAAGGAGAAAAGAGAGGGAAAGAGAAGAGAGTGAGAGTATGAGTGTGTGTGTGTGTGTGTGAGAGAGAGAGAGAGAGAGAGAGAGAGAGAGAAAGAGAAGAGAGAGACACAGAGAGAGGTCTTCTGTCTACTGGTTCATGCCCCAAAGGATTGCAATGACCAGGGTTGTGTTAGGCCAAAGCCAAGAGCCAGGAGTTTCTTCACAGTCTTACATGTGGGACAGGGGCACTATCACTCGGGCCATCCTTAAATGTTATCCCAAGTCATTAGCAGAAAGCTAGATCAGAAGTGATACATCCTGGATTTGAACAGGCACCAATGTGTAATGCCAGCATTACTGACGATAGCTTAACTTGCTATTCCACAATGAGTCTCCAATGTAATGCTTCTTATTGAATAAAATTACAAAAATGCCATTTTTCTCACACTTATTTTGTTCTATGTCTCTGATCTTCTATTAGAAATACATTCCTGCTTACTCTTCAAGACAGCATTGTTTTCAAGAATTTAAACCAAAATTTCAAGTTGGGGCTAAGAAACTTTCTGGATCCCAGGAGACTCCTGATCACACCTCAGTTCCCAGCGCTTACTACATTAGGTTAAGTGATCCACCAAGGCAGCTTTATTTCCTGCCAGATCTTCCACTGCTCAAAGTGAAGTCTTACTGTCATTGCAGCCCTAACATTCAGTCCAGGACCAAACGTTTTCAAATAGTAGATATAAGATCTATGTTTATGAAGCTGAATTTAATAGTTGAAACACTCTGGTTCTCCTATTACTGTACAGTCACAGATATTCTAGTCAGATAATGGAAGCAGACACTCAAGGAAGTTTTACAGCAAATGTTAACAGAGAATAGCTTGAGGTTTGGCTTAGGGGAAAAGAGAAACACCAAGAATATTGTTAGAATTCAAGCTATGTCAACGGATTCAGAGCTCAAGGATGAAGAAGCAAAGTCGTCATCACACAAGAAACATTAAAGCGACTTCATGTCCGAGGTTGTAGGAATAGTTACAGAAAACATTTATTCAACTGGCAGGATCGCACTGTACAAAAACACCAGAACTATACCATTCAAGCTTCTTATGAAGAGAGTCTTCATGTGCGGTCTTGGTGTTGCTTAAAACTCAACCCAATATCTAAGGACAGTAACACTGACATTTCTTTCTCTAATTATTAGATTGAAAAGTAATCTTCAGTGATGATGACATTATTTTCTCTACTAAATCATTCAGTAACTGTAGAAATAACTATAAAAGGCTTTATAATTATGTGTTTCAGGCACCTATCAACGTTATCTCTTGAAATAAATATAAGAGGCATACTAATTATATGAGTTCCAGGCACTATCCAGTCAAGATAATGCTTTTTCAACACTTTTATTTCAAATAGTTTTAATGTAAAAGACAATAATTATTGCAATCATATAATTCCTAATCATTGTGATTAAATACTTTATTCAACTTCATATTTTTGTTCATTTATATTGTTAGCTTTTAAAAATATCTTTTAGATTCCTTAGAATTTTCAAGATGATCATTACTGACTCTCTAGTGTCTTTGTTTTGATGCAATAAAAACACCAGTTTAGATGCAGTGTATGCCGCCAGACCCTGTAGAACCCATATTTTCTCTATCCATTATTTAGTGCTTTATTTCTTACTTCAAGTAGTCCCTGAAAGATTCTGAACAGAATTCTACCTTGATTTTATATAATAAAAAGAAGAGAAAATCAAACTGATAAATTAAAATATAAATATTTTTGAAAATCTTAATGCAGTATTTGGGTATCTTTAATGAAGGAAATCGATGGTCAGCCTCAATACAAGACATTAACTCCTCAAAGGCAACAAAATGACTCTTAACAGGGCTCTTTGAGAACAACCGCTGCTATCAGGACTCGAGTCCTCGTGGTCAGCTATTTCCACCCCATTTCCCAAAATGAGTTCTTCTCAACTGGGTGCCCAGACAGAATGAATCCCCAGGGCCCACACGGTAAAGGATATTCATTGCATGAAAAACAATGAGTTTCTTCTCTCCTTAGGATGCAGAAATGCATTAGCTCTGGTCCATGCTTGGGAGAATGTCCAAGTAATTTTCTAGATTGATTAACTGTCTAACAAAAAAAACCTCACTTACCAAGTCTGCTTGAATATGAGTTCTCCTGAATATTTCAGTGATACATATGTTAAGATACACACCATAAAGTATGGCAGTTGGCAGAAGCAGGAAAAGGGATCCACAGTAACATATGGAAAATATATAATAAAATGTTACCTTCTTAGCGATTCACAAAACACATAAGCAAACTGAATGTATGAAGTCATATATAAAACCTACGTTAACAAGAATACTAATAATATGTCAGTTTATCTTTGCTTAATTTATCATTTCCAAAATGAAACTGGACATTCAGTCCTTTTTCACAGGCATTCAATAGAAATTGCCTAAACCTTGAATATGGCACCATGGAACAAACCCAAGGGCAACACCAGAGGTCTTAGAAATGAACCACCACACTTGCTCATATTCTCCCTCCAATCCATTAGCTATACTCTGACTACAGAATTTTTGTGAAAAACACAGCCCATGCACATGCGTGCCTGCCACACACACAGAACTGAGTGGAGAGCCTGGCTCCCGGTTTTCTCCGCTTGGCCCAGCTCTGCCAACCATCGCGAGACAGAACCAGCAAACTGCATCTCTCCACTCTCTTTGTCAAATTTATTTGTTTCTTTAGTTATTTATTTTTATTTGAAAGGCGAGTTCCCAGAAAGGAGAGATGACAAGAGAGAGAGACAGAGAAAGAGAGAGAGAGAGAGAAGAGCTCTTCCATATGCTTGTTGACTCCCCAGATGGCCTCAATGGTCAGAGATGAGCTGATCCAAAGCAGAAGGATGCAGGACCCCAGAACACAGGCCATCCTCTGCTGCTTTTCCAGGTCACAAGCAGGTAGCTACACAGCAAGTAGAACAGCAGGGACATGAACCATAAGCACTGAAGAAGCCACAAATGTGGCTTGAGCTCAAAATTCTTTGGATGCTTTCTATCTCCTACAGAGCAAAACAAAATTGCATCCCCTAATCTGGCATGCAAAGTCACAATGTACTCCTTGTCTCTGTCCTCCTCAGACACAGTTACTATTCTGTCACACAACACAAATAGATACAAACAATGGTCCAATCAGTCCACGGAAAATCTTTCTTACATCTCTGTTGCTTCTTGTTCCCTTTTCTAAGCAACCAACAAATGACTCTTCATACTTCCAAATTCAGTGTAAACAGGACCCCTTCCTGTAAGCTTTCTCTTAATATTGCAAGCCATTTCCTTTCTCTCACAGTCCCTTAAACTGGCTTCTATTCTTGAGTGTACATTAAAAATTTGCACATATTTCTATTTTTTCTCATCTCTCTCCACACCATGAACTGCTGAAAGACAGTATGGCTAGCTGATTAATCTTTATATTTCTTTTTTCTTAATCGTTTTATTTCTGGTGCTTAGGAAAATATTGGGTCCATTAAACATAATTTAGGGGCAGCAAATATGCATAGGAAATTAGGTGCTGCTCAGGCTGCCTGCAGCTCTTACTGCAGTGTTTTGGTTCAAGTCCTGATTCTTCCTCTTCCAGGCCAGGTTCCTCCTAAGGTGCATCTTGGGAGGCTGGGTGTGGTACTGGAGCAGTGCCACTCCTGCCATCCACATGGGGCACAGCTGCATGGCATGCAGGCTCCTGGCTTCAGCCTGGTCCAGTCCTGACTGTCGAGGTCATCTGAGGAGTGAACCAGTAAATATAAGATTTTCTCTCTCTCTCTCTTTCTCTCTTTCCTGCATTGGTTTTCAGGTGTGTGAAAAATAAACCTTTTCCAAAGACATGAATAATTATAAGCCTAAGAGCCTTACTCAGCATAATAAAGTTCTTAAAATTAGCGTAAGACATACCTCATAATATTTTTGCTTACGTTGAGACTATACTCATTTTTCCTTAACATTCTGTTATAAATTTCATCATAAAAGATCCTTCGTAAGACTTTCCACATTTTGAGATGGCTTTTAGAAAGGTCCTCGCTTTCACTTAAGTCAGGCAGACAAACAATATATTCTTACTCCATATCATTCATGCATTTATTTAAAAGATTTATTTATTTCATCGCTTTTGTCTAAGATCAAGTGTAGTATCTGTTCTTATCAGTTTAAAAGATTTATTTATTTGATAGTGGTAAAGAGACAGAGCAAAAGAGAGAGAGAGAGAGAGAGAGCTCTTCCTTCTTCTGGCTCACTCCCCAAACGGCCAGGACAGCTAGGTCTGAGGCATGGCAGAACCAGGAGCCAGAAGCTGCGTGTGGGTCTCCCCTGTGGGTGGCAGGTCCTCTACTTCCCTAGGCTCATCAGCAAAGACCTGGAGTGGCAGGGACGCCAACCCTCTAACCAGCACCCGTATGTGTCACTGGCTTTGTACTTAATGCTGGTCCCACATTTACTCTATCAAATATCTTTATCAAATAGCTCTGGTATTATTTTTGAATGCTAGCACATAACATATTTATGTGTAATAACATTTAAAATAGATTATGATGAGTGAGAATCATGTCTGAAGAAAAAACAAGTCGAAGGAAAGATAAACGAAAAGTGTGACTGGTGCTTTTGCTCTCTGGCTTTAAAGCAACCGTTTGGGGTCCTGCGTCCCAGATCAGAGCACTTGGCTTAAGGCCTGGCAGTTCCGCATCATCCTCACACACTATGCCCTCACAGACCCCAGATTCCCCTTTATTAATATACCATAGCAACTACCTTTGTTCTGTGAACAACAGTCTGATTCCTATGTTAACAGTTTGTTTAAACCTACTGAAGTGTTTTAAAACCAGCAGAAGTTAGTCTTCCTGCTTCCATCACAGGATCCCAACCCACAGCTCCCAGACCACAGGAAATGTGTTTGCACGGGGTCCCCTGGCACACAGAATCCATGGAGAGGCGAAGCAGGAACTGCTCCAGAGCAGACAACAGCAACTGCTTAATAAGATCGATCATTTTCTGAACTGCTACCTGCAAAGTTGGGGAAGGAATTGGTTTAACTTAGTCACTGGGGATCATTGAGTTTTCAGAGGCGATTCCCAATGCAGGTATGCAGAAGCCTGTTAGAAAAGAGTTCTGCATTCAGCAGGATGCTAGAGGTCCCGTGGGTCTTCCAGCACTCTGAAAATATTCACTTCTGCCTCGCTGGTAACTGTGAATGTGGCTTTAAACCAGCATTAGTAACTGGACCTTATTACTTCACAGTAATTCCTTACATTTGAGATAATTTAAAAGGTATTTTAAAAAGCTCAGGGAAAAAATAGACTAAAAAGATAGGTTTATTCTGGGCCAAAAATTTTAGACATTATTTATAATTTTTCATAACTGCCATTTTCTGTGAGCTTTTGGAGACTTCTCATAGTATGTATGGTGTAAAAGAATGTACCAAAGCAAAGTTACCTTTTAATTCTCTCTGCTTTTTTTTTTCCACAAACTTGCTTCACGTCCCTTTATATTTTAGTTTCTTTGGCAAAAAGAAATTTAAAAAAAAAAATTCTTAAAAATTAAACAGGTGCAACAGAGTACAGCTATTCATCATACAGTACAGAAATATTAATACTGATGATTTTAATATACAACATTAAGAAAGCCTCACAGGTGCCTCTTCGCAGTTAGAATCTTTACACTCAGTTTCACCACGGCTTTGCTACCACATGGTGCACTTTCACACAGCTGATTCCCACTTTCACTTTTGGACCTGCACATTTCATTTAACCCTGTGCTAGCCCAATCACAGGTAAATACTTCACTACAGCAGGTAAACAGTACTCATTTGCTATTGATTCTGTAAACATCAAAATAGAGTAGAAAACATCAGGGAAGCAGTTCAGAGGAATACAAGATCTGATGACTAGGTATGAAACATCCTGTCACACATAAAGCAGATGCTTCTGTGTTGGCAAATGGCCAAATGATAAAGCAAGAAAGCCAATTAACATGTCCTTATTTTTCTGCTTCAAGCTGCCTCAAACCAATCTCAAGTACAAATCATAGAATATATGCAAACAACTTGAAAATAGAGTTCAGGAAAGACGGGGAACACAGAGAAAACCCACGAGGGGAGAACAGCAGTCCAGAGTGGAGGCCATGTGGAACCTCACAAGGCTTGAGAAAGCATTAGGTATGGTAACCTAGCTTTTAAAAAAAGATTTATCTTTCATTTAACAGAGAGACTAGGAGGAGAGAGGATGAGAGAGAGACAGACGTTCCATCTGCTAGTTAGCTCTCCAAATGGCTGTAATAGCTAGTTACGGGCCATGAGAAAGCCCAGAGCCAGGATGGAGGCCTGAGCATTGGAGTCATCCTCTGCTGCCTTCTCAGGCACATTAGCAGGAAGCTGGAGAGGAAGCAGAGCAACCAGTATGCCTACCAGCACTACAGTATGATATGCCAGCACCCAAGGCCTAATCAGCTGTGCCACCGCACCACTGGGACAATTCAATTTTTAGAACGAATCTATTGCTTTAATATTTATTGTTCAGTTACTTCACATCACATACAGTTATCCTATATAGTGATTTAGGATCAGCTTATTTATATATAAGTGAGCAAACCCACTTGGTTAGGAGTTAAAAAGGTTCTAAGATTTTTTTTTTTCTTTTTGCCCCATTGCTTAGAAACCCTTATGTCCACAGAAGCCCCTGGTCATGACCTTGGGGTTACAAACATGCAACCTTCACGGTACTTCCAAATCAGCTACATTAAACTGGAGAACACAGGGTTTCAAACACCCCATATGTAATGTTAAATAATCAAGCAGTGCTCCAAGTAGTAATGCATAAATGGCCCTTGATTCTGTATATTATGTTGCCACAGCTAAACTCACCATTTTTTGTTGCTGTTGTTATTGAATACCATAATTCGTTTTTACAATGATAAAACAAAGGATTTGCACATGAAGTTTTTTTTTAAGTGCGCTTTATTATTTTAATTCACTTTCTGGTTGTGTAATATATCCAGTAAAGGTAACAACCAGGGTGCCAAAGTAAGAGAAAAGATGATTATGGCAATGGAACTTACTCAAAACCAGCAAAATGTTTCTCTGTTTTTTGGTTATTAATATCTAAAAGGTGTGTATTTTCAAGAATGGAACACAGAAGGAACCGTCACTATCATTTCTGGTTCCTGGTGAACTTTTCACCAGACTCCATCACTTAGAGATGTGACAGAGGTGAGACACACAGCTGGCACCAGCAAATGTCACAGGCGCTACAATGCACCAAGCATCACAGTTGAGACAGGAGGCCATCACGATCCCGCCCAGTGCTGTGGGATGTGCTCAAGGCAACTGCGACTGGCCGCTTTGCCATCTAAGATAAAGGCGCTTTTTTCAGTTATGCAAATTGGAAAACGAATTTTCCAATAGGAAGATATGCAAAACTCTAGATTTACAACTGTCCCCTCTTCAAATAAACAAATTTCCATTTTAAACACCCCAAGTGAATGGCACATAGAGAGCTTACTCTAAAACCTAGCAAACTGAACAAATGATTATGAAAATTCCTTTGCCCTGAATTTACACATTCAAGTTAAAGAGCACAATTATTACGCACTTCACAAGTATGATATTAAATCAGAATGTAAAAATGCTCTTGGCTGGAGACATTCTTTGCTTAAGTTTTTGTTTTCTCAGGTTGCCTTCCCCGAGGACCCACTGGAATAGCTGATCATGATCACATTGTGAGTACATTTACACTCTTCAGCATAGGTGCTATGGGTGAAATCTCTTGTTTCTCAACAAAATCCACATTATTCATGTCTAAGCTTGAGATGGCCTTCGCTGCAGCTGGGAATCACTCAGACTGGCAGATCTGTGGTCTGTCTGGTGATTAGCTAGAGCAGGTGGATCGTGGCGGGATGTGATAGAGACCTTTCCAGGCCAGGGTTCTGGCCCTCGTTTGTGCCCTCTGTTTGCCTTGCTGAATGGACAGAAGGGCACACCCAGGCTGAAGGAAAATGGACACAAGCCCGCGTGAAAGTCACCTACCAGAGCATGAACTCTGAGCATTCATTTGGACAATAAATATATTTGAGAGATTTTTTTCGTGTTTTTTTTTTTTAACCACCTCTAATGCTTGTCTATCACAGAATGACCCAGCCTATGTTGACAGAACAGACAAAAGGGTCAAATCAATGAGGTCAATGATAAGCAAACATTTCTCATTTCATTGTACTTTTTAGTATTTCTATTTTAACCTCTATGAAGGAATTCTAATATTAAAGAAATAAGAAACTTCCAGTGCACTAGTGTAAAGTTCTGTTCCCCTAGGCTTAAGCTACCTTTTTTTTTCATAAGCAGGTAACATACAAAAAGAACCCAGTGATTGTTAGAATGTTTAAGAAAAAAGTAAGAAAAAATATGATATTTCCAGTTTCCTCATAAACCTCACTATTATGTCTATGAAATTATTTCCTGGGGAATCATCTTCAACAAACAACAATGGTTATCCTTCTAATCTGCAACATCATTATTTCTGACCCATTTTCCTGAGGGTGGAAATAATATTTACCTGTCCACCACACCCTTTAAAGATGAGTCCTGATGTAAGAACATGACCTTGCACGGCTAAATTTGTAATTATGTCTTCTAAACTCTAGTTTGCTGACCTACCCCTTGGGCACCTCTGGGAGCAGGGCCTATACATGAAGAACCCAGGCATTACTCACACAAGCTTAAAAGGCGCATGGCTTATAGGAATGTGACATACGCATTAAAGATGGGTACCAGCTTAGGGATGTGGTCAAATTACATATTAAAATGTCAGTCTCTTCCATTCCCTTGAATGAAAAAAGAAATGAAATTCTCTCTTAAGAAGTACACATGTACCCATCCTTATTTTAAAATAAAATGATAAAAAAAATATAGTAACTTCTGTAGCTAACCATTCTCCGCATGTCCCAGTAAGTACATATACTGGGACTACGACTAGATCCCTGGATCATTACAAATGCAAATCCTTTATTTTTTCCTTTTTAGGTTTAGTTATTTAAGATTTACCTATTTATGTGAAAAGCTGAGTGACACAGTTAAATAGGGATCAAGATATGGGTAGAGAGAAAGAGATCTTCCATCTGCTGGTTTACTCCCCAAATACCTGCAGAGGTCAAGACTGGGCCAGGCAGAAGCCAGGAGCATGAAATTACATCAGGTCTTCCCGGACAGACGTCGCAGGGTGTTAAGCACTTGGGGCACCTGCTGCTGCTTTCCCAAGTCCTAGCGGGAGGCTGTTCAGAAGTGCGAGCAAAGCATCTTCACTGGACCTCAAATCAGACCTCTAACTCCATCTTACAGCATCCTACCAGCACATAAACACTGAACACATCAGGGTACAGGCTCCGTGGTAACAGTGTTTGCCAATGGAAACAAGGTTGAGGTTTTGACAAAAACAAATTAGAAGCAATTCCATTAAGAACTGCCCCCCTGCTTTCCCAGTAGCTAATGGTTAGCCACTAAAGTTGCTCTTTGTGGATGACATATTAAAGACACAAGAAGCCCTAGAATGTAATTTTCAGCAGTTTGGTTTCTGTACCTGCCCCTCCTTTTGTTGAGAGCTTTTGTATTTTCTACTCGGTTAAGGCTCTGCTCGCTTCTTTCTACTGGTTGCATTCAGTTTTGTCAGTTTTCCTCCACTGCTGGACACAGATCCTGACGCATTTCACCCGTTTCTCTGCAACATTAGCAAAGAGCCGGATTCGGAGCGGTGCAACTGAGATCCCCACCCCCCAGTGCACTTCAGGGTACCTTTCTAGCAGATGTCCCCACCGTGCCTACTTTCAGTTTAAGAAAAATATGTAGTTTCTAATATATCAGTTAAGAATCCATGATTTAAAAATATTTCTGATTAAGCAAATATAAAACATCACTTTTTACAGGACACATTTTTTGGTATCCTGTATCGCTTTTATTTCAGTTTCCTTTTGTGGGGTGGGCTGTAGTTCATGTAAGGTAGCCAAAGTAAGCCTGGGTAATTTATGCCTATTTTATTTTGTATATTTTAAAAAAATGACTGCTCATGGGCCAGTTTTAAAATTCAGATCAGAAGCTGGAGGGTCCTAATTTAATATATTTGTTATCACAACGTTACACATTTGAAAGTAACACAGGGCACGCCCAGGGGAAGGCAGGATTAAGACACAGCAGTATCAGGTGAAGCTTCGCTGCTTTATCAGGACGGTGCACACAAACAGAAGAGCCCTCAAATGCTCAGACACTAATAGAGGAACTGAACTGAATACCATGACTTACTGTATGAAATACTGCCAACACAAATTCCAAATATGTCGGGTGCTTTCCCTATGAGCCAGCTTATGTCTTTAAGAGTTAGCTACAAAATATTAATAGCTTTGAAAATTAATCAGGCATGATCTTACTCACCAATGACTTTATGAAAACCAGTTTTAGGATAAGAGTCCAAAATAGGAAATGAGCATATTACATCATGTTTATTTTATATTTGCACAAATCTACAAGAGTTAGAATTTATCATTTCAGAAGGTGAGTGATAATATATCAGAGTAGATTTCTTTGGCCATATTAAGGACTAAATTTAATTTGAAATCAGACTTTTTTTTTCCTTTAAAATTGGCAAACAGACTAACCAACAAGAACAGTGCTGGAAATAATTTCCCTACCTCACCCTGCTGTGACTTCGCTTTTTTTTTTTTAAGATTTACTTTATTTTTATCATCAAGTCAGATATACAGAGAGGAGGAGAGACAGAGAGGAAGATCTTCCATCTGATGATTCACTCCCCAGGTGACTACAACGGCCAGTACTGTGCAGATCCAAAGCCAAGAGCCAGAAGCCTCTTCCAGGTCTCCCACACGGGTGCAGGGTCCCAAGGCTTTGAGCCATCCTCGACTGCTTCCCTGGCCACAGGCAGGGAGCTGGATGGGAAGTGGAGCTGCTGTGATTAGAACTGGCATCCATTTGGGATCCTGGCACGTTCAAGGTGAGGACTTTAGCCACTAGGCCACGGCGCCAGGCCCTCTGTCTTTATATGGTCAATAGATTCATAGTTGATGAGCCTTGTCTATACAAACAACATGATCTTCCATGCCAACAGAACACTAAACTATAAAAGAAATATACATAACTTTTCCTTTTTTTTTAGTCAATATGTTAAGCAAATAATTCCAAATAGTGTGATAGGCAGTAAGTGAAACATTCTTTTCCAATCAATCACTCCAAGTGTTGTTCAAGAACACTGCCAGATGATTTCACTAATCAGATGCCATCAGCAATAGCCCCACTTCAACTCCAACTGCACCACATTCCTTCACTTGGAGTATTCTCAATTAATAATAAAAGTAAGTGGAAGTAAATCCCACATATCCATAACATGATACTATTTGTCTCAAAGATGTCTTTCCACAAAAGGAAATAGAGAGGATAAAACAACTTGTGAAAATTTCACCTTTCCGATTCTTATCACTTGGACACCCAAAGTAAAAAATTGGAAGCAGCCAGCAGAAGAGACAGAGCAAAGTGGTTAAACAACACGTCTGATGACTTTACACCTGCACTTCTTAGCTAGAAATCTGCTAATAATTAATCTTTGCGCATTTTCTAATCACAACACTAAGAGGCAATCTTCCCTGTTTCATCCGATTTACGTAGGTGACATCAGCTGAAATTCCAGATAAGTGAAGGCGTATCGTTTCTAATGACATCACGTTTGAGAGAAAAATGATTTCTAATAGGCCTGTATAATTTAGTACTTTACTCTCTGGCTTTGTTCAAATTTAATTATAAAGATCTAGTTTTGACAAAACTCCAGTAAATGTTGTAAAGTTATATACCCTGATGACCTTTAGATTCTCACTTCCATTTAGGTAATCCTAAAATGTCATTACAGCACAGATGCTATGAAGGCAAATCAAACCACTTTGATATTTTTAGCATTGTCTATTCTCTAAACTTGAGAGAGTACTAACATCTCCAAATGCTTGAAATGGGTCCATTCCTGAAAACGCAGTACATGATTATATTAACATGGTAAAGTACTCATCATCATGACACATCTTAATTTATCATGTTAGAGTTAGAATTCAAGTTCAAGTAGCCATAAATAAAATGAATTAAATATATGCTTCAGATATTATGTCTGATCCATAGCGTATTTTGTAGTAGTCTGAAAACTTTGAATTTAGAAGATACTCATGAAAATTTTAACTAAATGAGTTTGAAAAATGATTTTCCCTTTAATAGTTCTCATATTTGCCCAAGGCTTAAACTGATTATCTTGCCTGTGTGATCTCTTTTTCAGTTTATATATTTACAGTGACAACTACATTCATTTTGTTCTCTGTTTTCCTGTACATGTTCCTGACATAATCTTCAGCATTTCTCAGTCAGTTCAAAGGAGTTATGTTAATATCACTCACTTGATCAACAGAAAAATTAAAAAGACTGCTAAGTGCTTTGCATCTGTCATACTGAAGGACTATCGTGGCTGAACAGATCAAGCCTAGGACTACAAAGCGATCAGATCAAAGAGACAGAGCTGTGTACGTCAATGGAGGAGCCCTGACTGGCCCAGCCCTGTGTGCCTTCCACATATCTATCTTCTTGTCACATACACGTGCACTCTCAGAGGTGGATGTTATCACCTATTTCTTAAGATAGAAGCAAGAGTCATATCTTCATCATGTCCTCATTCTGTGCATCCAAGTAGCACCATATTATGAGAGTTTTCTCTCAACTCTGTCTGCTCCATTCACTTCGCGGATGCCTTGGACAAAACTTCTCACAAATGGACCTGTCAGTCTGTCAGTTGTCCCTCAGACTTCCACATTTATCCCATGCAAATCTACCATCATTTTGAATCCAAACAGAAGTTTCCAGATTGTCTATTTTTTAAAGATTTACATATTTTTTTATTTGAAAAGCAGATTTACAGAGAAAGGAGGAGAAACAGAGAGCTATTCCATTCACTGGTTCACTCCCCAAATGACTACAAGGGTCGTAGTTGGGCCAAGTCCACATTCAGAAGCCTGGAGTTTCCCATGAGGGCACAGTGGCCTAAGGAGTCATCCTCTACTGCTTTCTTAGGCTACAAGCAGGGAACTGGTTTGGAAGTGGAGCAGCCAGGACTTAAAGCAGTATCTATACGGCTTACCAGCACTGTAGGCAAGGGCCTTCAAACAGGAATTTTCTTAATGCACAGATCTATTTTATTTCTTCCATTAATGTGTTCAGTGACCCCCGTTTACGACCATCGCAATAAACTCAACTCTGTCCCAAAGTTCCAGATCCCTATGCTGACTGTAACTTCCAAGCTGACTGGGATTGGAGACAGGGCCTTTAATGAGGGAACTAAGGCTGACTGAGGCTATAAGGGCAGATTCCTGATCCGGCATGACTGATATCCTGGAATGAGGAGGAAGAGGCACACAGAGAATGTCAGGTGAACAAACATGCAGGAAGAAGGCGCACATTCACAAGCCAAGAAAAGCCTTGTGGGAAGCCAGCTCTCATGCTAACCTGATCTTCAAATTATACCCTCTACAACATCGAGAAAAAAACTTTTGTTGCTAAGCTAATCAGTGTCTGGCATTTTGTGATGGCCATCCTAGCAAATCAAAACTGTCATGAAATTCAATCTTGAGAAGACGATATGCAAGCTCTTATTATGCCTTTATTTATCTCATCTTTCACTATTCTGATTTATACTGTTACTTTTGTTAAGATTTATTTATTTTTTATTGCAAAGTCAGATATATATAGAGAGAGAGGAGGAGAGACAGAGAGAAATATCTTCCACCCAATGATTCACTCCCCAAGTGATTGCAATGGCCAGTGCTGCGCTGATGAGCAGCCAGGAGCCAGGAGCTTCTCCACGTCTCTCACATGGTTGCAGGGTCCCAAGGCTTTGGGCTGCCCTCGACTGCTTTCCCAGGCCACAAGCAGGGAGCTGGATGGGAAGTGGAGCTGCTGGGATTAGAACTGACATCTATATGGGATCCTGGCACGTTCAAGGCGAGGACTTTAGCTGTGAGGCCACGGTGCCGGGCCCTGTACCATAACTTCTAATGACAATGCAGGGCATTAGGGCCCACCACATCTGTGTTGATCTTTACCAGCTCCCTAATCCATGCTATTCAGCTAGAGTGCCCTTGTGAACCTCTGGTTCACACTCCGAGGAACATCTGCAGCCTTGGCTGAGCTGTGTTAGGAGTTCTGTTGAAGAGTGCCTTCCTCTGAGTCCATCTCCTTCAATCCACAGTGTTTTACACCATGCGCTTGCAATCCTTTCCAACAGATCTTTTTTTTTTTTTTTTTTTTGGTTACAACGATCACAGTCATAGTTTAGTTTGCAGCACTTGTTGTAAGTCCTGGGTGACTAGGGCTCATGGAAGAGCATCTCAGAGAGCAGGCTATTTATCAAGTCATTTATATCTGATTACACTGTCAGGCCTGAGCTTGCATCACCATTGTTCCGTATGTTCTGCACATTCATCAGCCTTGGATAAGACTATGGAAACATCTGCACATGTGCCACAGCCTTTGAAAGTAAAAGGTTGCACTCTCACACTAAACAAAGTATTGCCAAAGCAGGCCAAAGAAAACTTTCCATTTGTTCTTATACCTTTAGCTGGAAATGAGTGATCCTGAGCTATGCATAATTCAGTCATATCTCTAAGCTATAAGTAGGAGTACTTGCATATCACAATGTCCATGTGAAACACGGTGTGATTAATGGAAGTGTTTATTTTTGTACATATTCTGACAGACTGAAGAGGAGTTGCCAGATGCTTCTGAGAAGCGGCATTGCAGGATCTATTGCAAATTACTCTGGACACTTGTTTGTACCCGACATTTCCTGTGAAACATGAAGTGCTCTCTTAAACACATGATGAAACATTGTTTCCACCATATGCATATACATCAAAAATAGGAAAGATTCATTACATTTTAAAAGTCCAAATTTTGTAAAAATTGCTTCCTGGTAGAAGTTATAGTAAGTTAAAGATTTACTCATTTTTATTAGAAAGTCAGATTTACAGAGAGAATGTTTTTTTCTTTTCTTTTTTTCTTTTTTTGACAAGCAGCGCAACAGAGACAAGGTGGGGAGAGAAGTGGAGAGACAGACAGAGATCTTCCATTTATTAGTTCCCTCCTCAAATGACCACAAGACCGAGGACTGGGCCAGAACAAAACAAGAACCATGAACTCAGGGACCCGCGTACTCAGATCATCATCTCTTGCATCTGAGAAGGCTGGTCAGAAGCATGGGCTAGCCAGAACTTGAACCAGGCACTAAGATACAGCAGGTGGGCATCACAAACACTGGCTTACATCACTAAGCCACAGGATCACACCTTATTGTGATTTCCACATAAAGAGGTGGAGTTGTTACAGGAACACCAAAGGTTTTGATAACCTGAGTATCTGTAAATGGGATAAATGGTAACATTATACTGAATCCCAAATGTCAAGGAAAAGAAAGCAGTTGGTGAATTTTGTTTTTCAAAGGGCCACTGGCCTCTATTCAGCTTCTCATGCTAAAAAGATTCTGAGTGTTGAAAATGAGTTCATTACTCCCAATCCTTACAGGCTATGGGCAAGAGTCTGCTTCTATTTCTAGAATGCCAGACATTGTGTTGAAGAGTAAAGGCCAATTCTGACCCTATTTTGGCTGTGTGGCTTTTCAGTCAGTGACCACGCTAAGAAAATGACTGGCAATATTTGGAGGGAGCCCTGATGTTCTGCAAACTCCCAGGCTGGTCCATCCAAGAGACATTTCCTTAAAGAATAGCTAGATATTTTCACCAGGAGAAAATTTTATTCAAACCCTTCCCTTGGAGGTAAGTCTCTAATCCACAATGTAGTCTGCCAGCTCTGGCCTCACCGTGCAGGGTATTCCACAGAGTTGCAGGTACTGAGGTGAGAACCATTGCTTACGAATCCCTCCTGAAATCTACCCCTGCTCACAGGAAAGCAAACTGTGTATAAAGTGGCAGTAGACTGTTCCCTATGCCTGAGCGACGAGCTGTCTGCAATGATGCGGTCAGACTAAAATGACAAAGGTGGACACAAGTCCCAAACACAAGACCTCCTTCTCTAAAAATCTGCTTGAAATGTCTTACTACATGGAATAGAAATCTATGAGACTAGAACATTCAAAACCCAATCACCATGAAGCTCCAAGGGGTCCTTGAAAAGTTCATGAACAATATATATGAGGAAAAAACTATGCATGGAATTTTTCATAGCTCAAAATGCAGTCTCGGTGGACTTCTAAGTGGGAATCTTGGAAGAAACAAGCTTGGTGGTCTTATCTAAGGGGGCAGACAGTACTGCACACTGCATACTTTTAGTACTATTGCTAGAGAAGGAAACGCTGGTTTATGATGATTTCACATGAAACAATAAGCTACATTTGGAGCAGGAGATGGAGAGTTAACGTTGTTGCTCTATTGTCTGTGTCTCTCCTTTTCTGTGAATAACAGAGATTCATTCATCTGTACTGAACGTGACTTCTTCATTTTGGGACACGTGTTTCCCCAGGGATTGGAACTATGGACGAACAGACTGGGTTTTTCAATACTGGCACTGTGCATATTTAGGGCTTGACGATTTGCTGTTGTTGGAGTTGACCCATACCCAGTAGATATTTCTCAGCATCCTCGGCCTCTTCACCCCAGACGTCACTAACACCTTTCCAGTTGTGACAACCAAAAATGTCTCCAGGCCCTGTCAAATGTACCAAGGGAGACAAAATCATGGTGAGACAGGAACCAGTGGCTTAGCGCATTCCACCTATTCCTCCCTCTGACAAAGGGATCGCTTTAGAGCAGTGACAGCAAGGTGATTCAATGAGGATAAATGGGTTTGGCTGAAAAAAGCAAGGATAAAGACCACTCACTTTGACACTAGAGTCTTAGAACTATTTCTAGCCTGAGGAAAAAGAGACTCAGGTTGCTTGAGGGTTGGGAGGGCATCATCTTTTGGAAACCAAAAGAATGTGCCAACCCACAGTGAATAGGAATGAGCCTAGATGAAATAACCCACAAGATGAATTTCGTAAAATTTATTCAGCTATCAGATCTAATTCCTTAACTATTTTGAAACAGCGGAATTTCTACTGAAGTTCATACTGAAGTCTTCTTAATATACATACGCATGATCAAAACCTTATATTCTCACATAATCTTGTAAAAGGAAAAGCAAGACGTTATCTTGCTTCAAAAAATCCATCAATCACAGAACGACTTGAGGATGATGAAAATCACTAGAAAGGAGAGCTTAGAAATCACAGAGTTCCCAATCACCTGCTGAGAAAGACACAAATTAATTTTTTTTCTTCCCTATGTCCCTCTGAAAATTTTTGGAAAACCTTGTTTTCTATTTCCTCCAGCTAGACGGCCACAGCAGAGTAATACCACAATCCCTTTTTCCACCACAGCTTTAAGTATGATAGACTCTACTAAACTTGAAATACTGATGACTCTTAGCTTGAATGCCTTAATAACAACACTGAAGATCTGAAAAGTAAAGGAAAAATACTTATTTTCAATCATGAGTATTTGGATTTTCTGAACACAGAATCAAATATATACAAAATCTATTCCCAAAATTAGGGAGGCAATTGTAGCAATTATCAGTTTGAGTTCATTGAGACATAATTAATTCACACTTTTTTTCCTTACAATGTGTTTTATGGACATAACTTCATTAGTGAGGGAAATATTTTAGTAATTATGAGCATTAGAAATAAGATCATATTCTATAGACTTAAAAATCTGTTAGAATGGTAACAAAGACTAAGTCTTGCCAAAAGTATTAAATACAGTCAGAGCACAGCATCTGCCTTGGGCAAGTTACCCGGGAACTGAACATATCTTTCTTGGAATTGGCCTCCTAAATTTCAACCATTTGGTGAAAGATAAATAAAAATGCTAAATCACTTCAATTGCAAATTACAGAGATTACTGCATAGTATAGGAGGAATGTGAAGTCACAAGACAGGCTGGATTTTCCCCGATTATGGCCAGGAAAAGCAGTAGAGGATGACCCACTCCCAATGCCCTGGGCTATTGTACCGACAAGAATACCCACAGGAGGGCCCGGCGGAGTGGCCTAGAGGTTAAAGTTCTCGCCCTGAACGCGCCAGGATCCCATATGGGTGCCGGTTCTAATCCCGGCCACTCCACTTCCCATCCAGATCCCTGCTTGTGGCCTGGGAAAGCAGTCGAGGGCAGCCCAAAGCCTTGGGACCCTGCACCCATGTGGGAGACCTGGAGGAGGTTCCAGGTTCCTGGCTTTGGATAGGCACAGCACCGGCTGTTGAGGCTCACTTGGGGAGTGAATCATCGGATGGAAGATCTTCCTCTCTGTCTCTCCTCCTCTATGTATATTCGCCTTTCCAATAAAAATAAATAAATCTTTAAAAAAAAAAAAGAATACCCACAAGAAGCTCGTGGCTCCGGCCTTCGCATAGGCACAGCTGCAGCCGTTGCAGCCACTTGGGGAGTGAACCAGAAGACTGAAGATCTTTCTCTCTCTCTGTCTTTCCTTCTTTATTTCTGTAAATCTGCCTTTCCAATAAAAACATATATATTTTAAAAAAGGGAGGAGGAGGAGAAGTGGAGGAACAGGTGAGAGGTAGGAAAGAGGGGTTTGCAAGTCCTACAGATGCGAGGCCTGAGCTTTCTGAAGGTAAACTTGCTGTCTTACAAGGATCTGCCTGGAAACAGAACACATTTCCCAGAGATTATAAAATCAAAAATGAAAATTAATGGAATACGACAACATATTTAGAGGTATCATAACTTATTTCCTTGTGTATTAAGCTGACACACTTATTGCTAAAGATGTAACTGTAAGATCCCCTCTGAGGCAGGAATTCTTTAAACACCTCTGCTTTGATGTACACAAGAAAACAACTACCAAATCCAGAATGATCCCTCTTTTATCTCTAGTCATAGTAACAACCACCTCAGCATGCTGATAATAAAAATGAGAAAAGCAGAATCTTCTGGTTTTAATGCGAAGACAGATTTGCATTTATTTGAAAGAGAAAAAAGCAGGTAAGCTTCCATGTAATGGTTCCTCTGCAAAGGTCAACAGCCGGAGTGTTGCCATGTTGAAAGCAGGTGTTAGTGGCTCCAGGTGGGTAAGCACGTGCGGGTCATGGATGCAACTCCTTAAAGGACCTGCTGCCATTCCCAGCGTGTGAGATTAGCAGGAAGCCGGATAGCAAGCACAGGGCAGGGTGTCGACTCAGGCACGCCGATGTGGGAGATGGGTGTTCCAAGTAGCTTCATGTTGGATGTATCAGACACCTAGCCTTCAAAAATGAGGAACCTTTTACTTTGTAAGCAGCAAAATGGTAGAAAAAGGAAGAAAGATGGAGATAGGCAGGTGGGAGTGTACCACCATCCTCCAGACTCCGCAAAGGCCTGCAATGCTGCGCACCCTCAGCTGACACAGGGAGTCGGAGACTCACTCCGGGCCTCCAGGGGGTCGGCATGGTCCCAAGGACTGGATCTGCTTCCCATTACTGGCAGGACTAGGAGGCTGGAATTATGAGCACAGCCAGGTCTCAAACCCAGGTGGCTGAATTGTGTATCTAACACCGCAGATACCATTTTCTGCATTCCAAATGAAGCAGTTAAGAAAATATATTTAAATGATTAAAATTAGGATAAAAGCATGGGATCCCATATTGAGCTTTTAAAATAAAATTCATTTATTATTACTTGAAGGAGTTACAGAGGGGACAAGACAGAGAGAGAAAGAGAGAAATCCACTCGCTAATTCATTCCCCAAATGACCACAATGGTCAGCGCTAAGTCAGTCCAAAACTGGGAGCCAGGAGCTGTTTCTGGGTCTCCTGTATAGGTGCAGGGGCTCAAGGCCTTGGGCCATCATCTGCTGCTTTTGCAGGACAGAAGCAGGGAGCTGAATGGAAAGTGCAGTAGCGAGGACACGAACTGGTACACACAAGGAATGCCAGCGTCACAGCAGAGGTGTAGCCTGCTGTGCCACTGCACTGGCCCAGCCTTTTGAGTCATTATTTTACTGGTTTGAGCTTCACTTCTATTATCAGTAAAATAAAATAAATGTCTGTTCTGCCATGAGTAGAGGATCCATTTCAGAAAAAAACAAAACAATAAAATAAATGGCTAAAAATGCTCATTGGGGCTGGTGTGGCAGCACAGAAAATTAAATAACACTGCATAGGACATTTTTAAATTAACATTCATCCAAGAAACACACATCATAAATACCCTATTCATTTAAATTTCAGAAATTGTGTTCTAATTTTTCTGCATGTGTATAAACCTACTTATGTGATCATGTGTATGGTGACCCTACTGCTGTGCCATTTTCAAAGCTCCCGCTCTAAGGATTGCTTCAGTTCTGCGGTATCTGCCCAAGTAACACACCCATCAAGTATTTCTCACACACACACACATACACAAATACATGGAATAACAAAATATAAGACTATGCGACAGTGTATCGATTGTAGCTTCCTCATATCATTTCATAATGAGTTCTAGCTATCAAATAGCTATTAGATATATATATGATAATAACTTATCAGAATTGTCTTTCTTCTGGGGTTGACAGTGTAATGGCAGTGTTCCAACGGAGTCCAAGTTCAAGTCCTAACTGCTCCTCTTTCCATTCAGTTTCCTGCTAATGCACTTGGGAAAAGCAGAAGGTTCACAAGTGCTGGGGCCCTGCTATCTACAGGCAATACCAAGATGTCACTCCTGGTTTAGGCCTGGCCTAGCCCATGTTTTTGCAGCTGTCTGGGGAATGAACTAGCGGATGGAAGATCTCACTGTCTCTCCATCTCTCTCTTTGTCCCTCCCTCTCTCTATATAATTCTGCCTTTCAAATAAGTTAGCAATTTTTAAACATATTTATTTATTTCCATTGGAAAGTCAGATAGATACAGAGGAAGATCTTCCATCCACTGATTCACACCCAAACTGGCCACAACTCCCGGAGCTGAGTCAATCCGAAACCAGGTGCCAGGAGCCTCTTCTGGGTCTCTCACACGGGTACAGAGTCCCAACGCTTTGTGCTGTCCTTGACTGCTTTCCCAGGCCACAAGCAAGGAGCTGACTGGGAAATGGAGCTGCTAGGATTACAAGCAGCGCCCATATGGGATCCCTGCACATGCAAGGCAAGGTCATTAGCTATTAGGCTACCATGCTGGGTCCAGCATTTTTTTTAAAGGAATCGTTTATTTCTCTTTAGGTCCCCATGTGCAGTATTTCTGGGATGTGCTGATAATTTCAGAGGTGACATCAAGTGGATTTTTGGTCAGTTTGCAGAAATGGCTCATATTGTACTATAGCATTCCTGCAGTCTAGGGTCGCTTAAAATGATTCATGCCTGCCCAGATCCATGACTTTCACTGAAAACTTAAACGACAGACAATGTTTGTGGTTATAGATCCAGTATTTTATGTCACAGTAAGTAAATGCTATTGGAGGAAGCAATTGACTAGAAAGTCATTTGAAGGATTTTTTCTCAGAGCCTAACTTGAACAGTAATTCAGAATCCTATCTCCTCAGACAAGGATGATCTACTTGAGTTCTTTGGAAAGGTGAAAAGTCTTTTATCACAAACAAAATTTTTTCAGAGACTAATTTGTGGAAAGGGAGTACCTCTCTGTGACCCTAATTTCTAAAGTACCTACACAGGAATAATTCCCACCGTCTGGAAGCTTTTAACTGATGAAAGCAGCCACAGGCCTCTTCATGCTACATTCTAAAACAAAGAAGAAGTACGGCAAAGGGAAAGGAGGTAAGAGATGAGCATTCCAGTAAACCCAGCTTTACCAGAGACACCCACGTAGGATCCGACACGTGGAACGGACATACCCCAGGGCAAACCAAGTTCCCAGGCCCTGTGGACTTGGAATCACTCTAAGGTCACCAGGTACTATTACTGTAAAACAAATCCAGAAAGCAACGTTCCTCAATCATGAGATGATATTGATATTACTTTAAATAAGATGCTGATCATGGGAAAAGATTCTCCTAGATCTTTCCTGTAGTATCGCAACACAGACTTTGCCAAGCAAACTACTCTCCAGGAGGCATTAAGAAAACTAGTAAAACTAGTAAAACTAAAAATAACAATTCGTTTAGATGATCAGTGGTACAGGACTGGGACTGGGGTCCAAGTGACTTTAAATGATTCAACCTCAATAACCTTAGGTAAACAGTATCTTTTTATTTTTTTAATTTAATTTTTTTACTTATATAAAGAGAACAAATTTGCTGTGTTTATTCACACAGTGTTATGGACATAACGACGCACTGTACTTCATAGTCCCCCTTCCCTCACGTCCACCCTCCCCTCTCCGTCCTGCCTCACTTTTTCTTCTTGCATCCTTTTAGCTCAATTACCATCTACTTGTTTGGACCCGCAGCCATCTGCTCTCCTTTCTGTGGTTCGAGTTCCCCCTCCTCTTTCTCTTCCTTCCAAAGCTGAGTCTCTTCTTTGGCATAGGACTGTTTCTGCAGGCTTGTATTCCCTGCCAGCCTTACTTCCTCCATACGCTAACAAGTCCAGAAAACAGTTCCAAGTGTTTATTTTCAGAGACTGATAGCACTAATAGTTACGGGTATTGGCATTTTTAGAAAGACTTGGAGTCTTTCAAGCCAAAACACAAACACGTATATGTTTATACATTGAAATGAGCCCATATGCATGAAACAACATATTTTGCTTTTACTATTTGGCAATCTAGATTACAAATAAACATGATGTATATTACTTCCTGTTGCACAAGCCATAAAGCAAATATCTAACTTTACAGAAATCATTAACAAATTTTTTGTATTAGCAAATATTGGGTAACACTTGGGAAATAACACTTCTCTTAAACTCATCACAGAGACACATACTGAGGAGACTGAAAACATTAACAGAATGGTCTAGCTAGACTTTGCCTAGTAATATTCTTAAGAATAAACAATTGAAGCTGTGGCTCTTAGAGACATTTTACAGCTCTTTCAGCATAATCTGAGTTGAGAGCGAGAACAAAAAAATCAGAAAGCTCAGTAAGAATGCATGTATGTATATAACAGAACCAAGATCTATATTGTAGTAGAAATAAAGAACCACTGTCATTTTGATGATTTGCTAGCACAGGCACTGGTCAGAAAGATGTGCACCCTGGAAATGTCAGGGTGCTCTGTTATTTATATTCAGGTTCAGTTACGAAAACCTGGCAAGAGATATCTTCTCAATGATAAGCACTTAAAAGTACTCAGGTAAGGTGGTTTCTAATTCATGAACACTCACTGTTGTGAAGCTTGTAAATTAAGTGACATGTTTTCTTATGTCCAGACACTATAGAAAAGCTTCCGACTCCTTTCCCTTATCAAGTTGCCCACTTTAACTGAAGTACTCATGTAGATCATTTGTGTCCACTTGAAATGCCGAAATGTCAGATACAATAACAATGTGCTGCTCCACAGTGCTTTTTAAATAAAAAAGGTTTCATCACAACTATTTAACGTCTTGCCCGGGAAATTATTCTAACCAGAAAACAAGTCTAACTAAATTAATAAGCTTCTTGACATACTTTCATCATTTTATGACAATGTTCTGTCCAACCACTAATGTTACATATGTGTATATTATGTTTTTAGTGATAGTGACTGACTCATAGTTATTTTCTGGTTTTGTTACTTTTATTTAAAATAACATACATTCTAGACAATGTTCATAAAGCAAAATACGATAGCTAGCATGTATTTTTGAGCTGTACCAGAAAAAATCAGAACAAAAAATTCTACGTGAGTACTTCAGTTAAAATTACATGTTGCCGTTAATTGTGTAACTCTTCTACATGACCTCTGCTTTCTCTAGCTGTAGTTGAATCACCCAGGTCATTCATCTACTCATCTCTACAACAGTGCTACCCATTTCCCAGGAGGGAAGGTGACCTTGGCTGAATTCACATCAAGTTTGTTGTACCCTGCCTCACTCAGGGCATTCTCAATAACGACGAGTTAGGTATAATTATACATGAAAATAGTCACTGTTGGGCCCGGCTGTGTGGCCTAGCGGCTAAAGTCCTCGCCTTGAATGCTCCAGGATCCCATATGGGCACCGGTTCTAATCCCAGCAGCTCCACTTCCCATCCAGCTCCCTGCTTGTGGCCTGGGAAAGCAGGAGAGGACGGCCCAATGCATTGGGACCCTGCACCCGTGTGGGAGACCCGGAAGAGGTTCCAGGTTCCCGGCATTGGATCGGCTCGCACCGGCCCGTTGCGGCTCACTTGGGGAGTGAAACATCGGACGGAAGATCTTCCTCTCTGTCTCTCCTCCTCTCTGTATACCTGACTTTGTAATAAAATAAATAAATCTAAAAAAAAAAAAAAGAAAATAGTCACTGTTACCCTGAACCGTTTTGGGGAGGCTCATCTCTCCAAGAAACATTACAATAGCACGGACATTTTATAAAATAATTAATTCAAACTAATAACGGATTTATTGGATGGATAGATGCAGACCAGTAACAGCCAAAGTCACCCAGAATCTTGTGTATGCCTGTAACTAAACACCTGAAACCTGTGCCAAACCAAAACAGCGTTTTTTTGAGTTTTCACAGGAGAGGAAATGAGCACGTTTCACCCTCCCAACCACCAGCACGAGCATGATTCTTTAGCAAATGCTTTTGAAAATCAGAAAACCAGAAAGCCGAGAGGAGACAGAAATCATTTATGTGAATTTACGTTATTCCAAAATAACTGTCTATTTTATTCCATATCTCCGCATTATTAAGCATCCCCCAGTTTCCCCCCTTTTGCCTTCCTCAGTAATTTCTTTCAAATGTTTCCTAGGCTGTGTCAAGTTCTACTAACTAGGTTGTCGAAGGTTGGCTGAAACGTCTACGAGGGGAACAACATGAGGGAAACACAGCAAATGAATAAAATAATTTTGAAGCTTCATAAAACAAACATGAGAACAATGTTGCTACAGCCTGATCCCTGGGAAGGTGCTAGCTGTTTCTCTGACCGCTGGTTTGGCCCACCAGGGGATAAGTCAGCACAGGGAGGTACTGGGAGTAGTTCTGTCCATGGAGATCCTGGGCGCACTCCAGATGTCTTTCGATTCTGCTTTGAGCAAGGTTGTGCTCAATTGTCCACAGTCCCCTTTGCAAAGGAAAGCCAACACTACCCTCTTGGGTTTTCACAATAAATGGCCATAAAATAACTGAACCACTGACTTTTAATGTATAGCTATAAGTACAAAGCATAATATAGTTTAAAAATTCACAGCAAAGTGTATGTGAAAGGGAGGAAATACATGTTATCAGAACATATTCTCAGAACTGAAATATCAGAAGAGGCAAAGATGCTTTTCCACGTAGGATGTTCTTTAGATCTCGTATTACCCACATTTGGGCTTCAGTAGTAGATATTTTTCTTTATTCTGTTACTTTTTTGAAAAAACTAACGGGTAGGGTTGGGGCTATGGAGTAGCATGCTAAGTCTCCTTCCAACAGGCAATCATGGCAGATCCCCTTCTGATCCAGTTTCCTGCTAATGGCCTGGAAAAGCAGCTGAGGGTGACCCACATGAGACCTGGGAGCAGCTCCTGGCTCCTAGCTTTGTACTGGCTCCATCCCGTCCACCGGGCCATTTGACGAGTGAACCCTGGATGAAAGATATTCTCATATTCTCTCTCTCTCTCTTCTCCCCTGCTCTGTCTATAACTCTGCCTTCAATTAAAAATGAATCTCAAAAAACTAACATGAACAGAAACAGTCATCACTTCGCATTGTCTTACATATTACAGGTTCTATGCCTATCTGTTTTTCGTACTGCGTAGGACATGCATTCAATGGAAATGCCAATAATATGAAGATTGCTTTCTATCTTGCTGTAATTTACAAAAGAAATGAAAGACATAATATCATGAATCTGTTGAAGGAGGCAGCTTGACTGGAAACACTCGTGTGCACACGACGGGTATTGCAGACCACTGAGGCAGCTGTGTCTATGCAAGAGCTGCCACTGGCATTCCTTCTTGCGCTGCTATTGAAAGAATTCTTAACCTCACTAGGAGTGAATACAGTACAAATCAAGACAGTCTTGTAAGCTGCAAAATTCCCTGCAGTGCTACTGATACAAACTGAAATATAACTCTTCAGAACTGTGAGAAAGAACTCCCCATCTCTCCCTCCCTCCCTCCCTCTCCTCCTCCCGCTCCCTTCTGCCCCTTTCTCGCGCTCTGCCATGTAACTGATGTGATAATATGTGGATATGGATTACTACTAAAACTCTGCTAATAACCAAAACAAAACCTGAGATCAACCTTGAAACAAAAAATCCCTGCTCTGTACATTCACACAGGTACCTGAGAGAAAACTCTGAGGATGATTTTTTTAAATGGCTATGTTCACGATCTTTGGATCTAAGGAAATGAAAATGCAAGACTTCTACATATGTCCATACCGTTAGAAATAACTGCCAATATTTCTCTTATACTAGTATTACTGAAAAGCTTACTAAAGCTAAACTGATTTCAAGTGTTCATGATTTAGTTTAACCAGAATGCGCCAGGATAAATGCACACAGCACGCAGTGAAGAAGCAGATGAGGTAACCAGTGATTGGCACCCAGAGCCATGTGGCATGATGGGAATGTTCTAAAACTAATTCACTGTGATGGTTGCATCACTTGGCAAATGTATTAACACTTCATTAGATACTTGAGTGAATTCCATGACATACAATAATGCTGGGGGACATTTAGCCACACAGATGCCACTTAGAATGCCAACATCCCACGTATGTGACTAACTTGAGCCCCAGCTCCTCTGATTCTGATCCAGTCTTCTGTGAATGCGTGGTCTGGGCGGCAGCCAGTGGTCTCTAAAGCACTTGGATCTCTATGTCCAGGGAGGACCCATGGGTTGAGTTTCCAGCTCTACGCTCCAGGCTTCAGACTTCGGCCTGAGCTCACTCTGACTACCGTGGGCACTTGGCGAGTGAGCCAGGGGATGGAAAAGCTTTCTCCACCTGTTTGCATTTCAAATAAAACAATGCATTTTTATAAAAGTTCAGTAAAGTTATGTAAAAATGAACACGCCAAACAAGCAATATCAGACGCAAAAATGTATCACCCCATAAAACTCTTTCCTTAACTTGTACATTTATTTTTGGTATTTTTCCACTTGAATGTTCAGTTTTAGTTTACTCTCTTTTGGTTACACTAATACTCCCACCTTGCAAACATCAGCCTTAACACTTCCTCTCCAATCGAATACTCAAACATCATCTGGCACAAAGAGCTATCTCCTTTGTTCTGCTTAAACACTAAGGCAACAAGAAGAGACGCTGAGCACATGATAGGCCTGGCTGTTCTCATACGCCCCAGTGCACTGCATTTTATATTCTTCCGGGTCTGGACTGAGTCAACAGCAGGAATGCTTCTTTTAAGAGCTGAACATAGCAAGAAATTCTAAGGTGAATTCCAAATTCAGAATATCATGTTAGCAAGTGGCTTAAAGTCATTTTAAAATCTAGATTTTAAAGCTATTAGCAACATATCCTTTAAAAATTCTATGAAATGTCAAAACAAAAAGAAACAGAAGCCATTCAGGCTGAAAAGGTTAAAATAACTTGAAGGAGGATGAAAAACCGCAGGGCCCAGGGCACACTTCTTTATTAATTCATGCATGAAAAGTTACTTTTAGATAACCAGAAGCTAGATGTCTGCAAGCTACGTTGGAGAGGTCAGCTGCTTGAAACTGCAGGTTAGTTAATGTTTAGGTGTGAAACAAAGGGAGGCTGGTCATCTTGAGTGAGATGTGAGGTTCTGAGGAGGTTGAATAATGTTGCCAATACTTGAACAAACCATCCAGTAGAACAATGATTAAAAAAAGGACTGTGTGGACGATCTGGACTTTATTTCATGTGTACTAAAATATCCACATGAATGACATCCTATGTCCCTCCTTTTATTGGATATCTGATGCTAATTACAGAGGCTCTAAGGCAAGATTATGCACAAGACCTAGCAGTGACCTTTCTGCATTTAGTGATAATGCTCCTAAAACACATATCGAAACTTTGACATAATTCCATTTCTGCTTTTAAATGAAAGAAAACCCAGGACAACTTCCAGAAAATGTGATATCCATTACAGTTTCCTTTTTTTTAAAGATTTATTTATTTTATTACAAAGTCAGATATACAGAGAGGAGGAGAGACAGTGAGGAAGATCTTCCGTCCAATGATTCACTCCCCAAGTGAGCCGCAACAGGTTGGTGCGAGCCGATCCGAAGCCGGGAACCTGGAACCTCTTCCGGGTCTCCCACACGGGTGCAGGGTCCCAACGGCCTTGGGCCTTGGGCCTTGGGCCGTCCTTGACTGGTTTCCTAGGCCACAAGCAGGGAGCTGGATGGGAAGTGGAGCTGCTGGGATTAGAACCGGCGCCCATATGGGATCCTGGCACGTTCAAGGTGAGGACTTTAGCTGCTAGGCCACGCAGCCGGGCCTCCATTATAGTTTCAATTCAAACACAGCTATCTACTTAAACTGTTCACATGATTGTTAGTGATACCACTATGTAATAATAAAAACTATTAGCATTATTCAACAGGCTGCAGTTGGCATGTCAGTGTAAAAAAGTTCATTAGAAAGCAGGCAAAGTTCCTTAACCATCACATTATCTCTTGTGAGTTTATAAGACAGAACTGAGTATTTTCGTTCCCAGACTCACAAACATTTACTTTGGACTAGGATGAATATGGTATACTTAATAGTTCAAATATAAGGAAAATCTTACTTCGATGGAGAATTAACCACAGATATAGCAAGTAAATGACAACTCTTTTTTGGGAAATCACCAGTGGGGCTTACAAAATGATTTACTGGGGTGCTTCAAGCATTTTTACTCCATAGATTTCCTGATTTATGCATGTATTCCATCCAGTTCAGTGGCTCCAGATAATCCATTATAAATTTTTCCTAATGATTATAAGATTAAGAGCTTATTTTGGGAGCCATTAATAATATCACTGAAAGGATTAAAACAATTTCAATGAAAATCATACAGAGACCAAAGAGCAGGGAAGTCAATGGTTTAGCAACGTTTTTAAGTGAAAATTTAATAACAGAAACAGAACTTCCTTCTCAGCTCAAGCCCCCAGATAGAGCAGAATCCTGTAAGTCCTACATTTGGCTAAAATAAACAAAAAGAATGCTGGGGTTGTGCCCAATACACACTCATTAAAGGAAAACCACTCCTAAGCAATCATTGCATTACTAGCTACAACGAAAAGAGGGCTCTCACAGCCACAGCACGGCCATCTGCACGGCTGAAGGGTGATCCACTATGCAGCACCGAGAGACAAACAAGAGCCACAAAATGCCATACAACATGCCAAATGGCATCCCGCGTGTTACACTTGGACTTGCACATCTCCCCACTTCAGCGTAAGCCATCACGTTAGTAACAAGCTAAAGCCCTCAGTCAGAGTCCAGCCATCCCTGGAGTGTTTATTGCAGGAACTTCAATTATCAAAAACCATGCACTTTATAAATCAGTAATAATTTATGCAAGAGAAGCTAATAAAAACTAAGATACCAACAATTTCTTAATTACATGTAAAAATATCCCAGAAGTGTAAGCATCAAGAAGATAAAAGCTGGTAACTAATGAAAGTTGGCGTAGACACAAGCAAGGCATCTTTGAGATGCACTGCTTTTGTATCTAGACTTCAATTTCTTTAACTTTACATGTGCTATATTTTCCCCCATACTTCAAGAACTACTTAAATAATAGATGGAAAAGAAATGCCTGAATAGAGATCTTAATAAAAACACTGCCTTACTCAATTAAGAAAATTAAATTCATTTGGCAAATATTTTATTGAATTGCTTAAAAACATTTTGCAATGAGGAAGTCAAAAAGTATGAAGGCCTATAGTAAATTAGTGATTTCACAAATGATTACTGAGAGAGCATAAAAGTAAAGACACTGAAGAGATACTTAATACACAGTAAATTAATCAAGAAATTATGATCTGAATTAATGGTATGGAGTTCTGCTCACCTTTCAGAATCACAGAACTTTTTTTAAAAACACAATGGCATTGTATATCTTCCTTTATCTTCATTTTGTAATATTTCGGATAGTATAAATGAACTAAATTGACTAATTATTTTCACATACCACACATTAAATGTATTCTTTCTGCATTGCTTCCCATAGGGTCAACAGTTGGCATTACAAAGCCATACCACCTCTTATCAACAGTTTTTACTACCCTTTGATTAATGATCATACACATTTAGCAATTTTCTCCCTTTTTTTCCCTTTGGCCAGTTGGAAATGATCGTTAACAATCAATTATGAAATTTCAGGAGACAACTGCTTTTGAAAACTTCGAAAAAATGCTTAATTTCTTGTAATAGGCAGATTAGACCATGAAACCTACTAGATATTGTAATAAACGTTCATGAGTTGCAATCTCTTACTACTATTTTGATGATGTGGGGGAGGGTCATGTCCCGCAAAAGTACTTCAGATTACCCCCTTGCTGAGTGTGTCACACACTTACAGGATGAAAGTTGATACCACGTGTGCAAAAAGAGAGAATGATCGTACCTTTGAGACATGATCTTATAGGCATCTGGCAGATAACACCGGATGTTCTCCATCTGCGCAGGGTCAGAATCGCAGATTTTATCATCAGTCCTCCCATAGTTGGCACTCTCGATCATGATGACGTCCGTCCCTGGGCAGCGGAGCTCGATGGGGTAGCTCTCACAGGAGAGCTCTCTGCGCACCACGGCCATGGGGATCGGCGCTCGGCTGAAGGCTGCCATGGAGGGAGAAACAGAAATCAGCCTCAGTGTAATGGGAAGGAACAACAAACACGAGGTAAGAGACACAGTTTTACCTAAGACAGAATATTCCTCATTTCGGTAGCCTTACAGGCTTTCTTAAAAATAAGCACAACAGGGCCCGGCGGCGTGGCCTAGCAGCTAAAGTCCTCGCCTTGAATGTCCCGGGATCCCATATGGGCGCCGGTTCTGATCCCGGCAGCTCCACTTCCCATCCAGCTCCCTGCTTGTGGCCTGGGAAAGCAGGAGAGGACGGCCCAAGGCTTTGGGACCCTTCACCCGCGTGGGAGACCTGGAAGAGGTTCCAGGTTCCCGGCATCAGATTGGCGTGCACCGGCCGTTGTGGCTCACTTGGGGAGTGAAACATCGGATGGAAGATCTTCCTCTCTGTCTCTCCTCCTCTCTGTATATCTGACTTTGTAATGAAATAAATAAATCTTAAAAAAAATAACCACAACAATTGTTCCTTAATGATTCATCTACTTTATTTGAAGATCAGAGTAAAGCAGGGGGAGGTCTTCCATCTTCTGTTTCATTCCCTGGGTGGTTGTAAAGACCAGGGCTGGGCCAGGCTCAAGTCAGAAGTCAGAAGCATCACCCAGAAAGCCACGTGGTGGCCAGTGGGTTTCATTTTGCTGCTTTACTCAGCAATTAGTTGGGAGCTACATGGGAAGTGGAGCAGCTGGGCCATAAGCCGCTGTTCACATAGGATGCCTGTAGCACGCAGTGGCGCTACCCACTATGCCAAAGTGCCAGTTCCTAATAATTATTTCTTGAAATTGCCAAGCAGCTGAAGTCTTCACCTTTCACGCACCTGGATCCCACAAAGGGACCAGTTCATGTACTGGCTGCTCCACTTCCCATCCAGCTGCCTGCTTGTGGCCTGGGAAAGCAATGGAGCACAAAGCCTTGGAACCTGCACCCATGTGGGAGACTCTAATGGGGTTCCTGACTCCTGACTCCTAGATGGCTTAGCTCCAGGCAGCATGGTCATGTGGGGAGTAAACCAGCAGATGAAACATCTTTCTCTATGTCTCTCCTTCTCTCCATGTATCTACCTTTTCATTAAAAATAAATAAATCTTTAAGAAATAGCCATAAGTAGGAGTCATATTAATTTTAAGTTGTGTCCTTTAGTCAACACTTTGATAGGATATTCTCATATTTAACAGTGACTTTATTATTATCATTATTATTATTATTATTATTGGAAAGCCGGATATACGGAGAGAAGGAGAGACAGAGAGGAAGATCTTCCATCCGATGTTTCACTCCCCAAGTGAGCCACAACGGGTCGGTACGCGCCAATCTGATGCTGGGAACCAGGAAACTCTTCCGGGTCTCCCACGCGGGTGAAGGGTCCCAAAGCCTTGGGCCGTCCTCTCCTGCTTTCCCAGGCCACAAGCAGGGAGCTGGATGGGAAGTGGAGCTGCCAGGATTAGAACCGGCGCCCATATGGGATCCCGGGGCATTCAAGGCGAGGACTTTAACCTCTAGGCCACGCCGCCGGGCCCGACAGTGACATTTTGAAATGTGCATTTCCATTGTTAGTGAAATAAAATATATCTGTTTTTCATTTAGAAATTGGATATTTGTTAAAACATGAAATCAGGTCTGGTGTGGTAGTCTAGTGGCTAATGTCCTTGCCTTGCACATGCTGCTGGGATCCCACAAGGGGACAGATTCATGTCCAAGTGGCCCTGCTTCCCATCTAGCTCCCTGCTTGTGGCCTGGGAAAGCAATGGAGGATGGCCCAAAGTCTTGGGACCCTGCACCTAGGTGGGAGACGCAGAAGCAGCTACAGGCTCTTAGCTTTGGATGAACTCAGCTACAGCCATTGTGGCCATGTTGGGAGTGTATCAGCAGACAGAAGATCTTCCTCTCTGTCTCTCTTCCTCTTTCTATATCTGACTGTTCAATGACAACAAAGTTTTAATAAAAGAAGTAAAATAAAAATAAAACATAAGGTCATTATAACACTCAAATCCTACTTTCATTGATAAGGTATTCTCCCCGGTGTGTGTAGACTGTACTTTCATTTATAAGGCCTTTCTCCCAGTCTGTAGATGTTTAAACATCATCATTGAAGAGCAGAAGTTTGAGTATTTTGCGCATTCAGAGTCTTGAAATCATCAGAGCTTCTTTCTTCATGTTCACAAAAGGCCAGAATTCTCAGCATGTTTTACTCTTATATATTTCTTTTGTATATTACTTTATGTATGTAAACTCTTGCAACTTTCTCCTGACAACTTTTTAATGTTGTCATAGTCATTTGAAGCCACACACACACACACACACACACACTGAAATGACTTCCAAATACTAAATTCATCTGACTACATCACGTTGACTTAACCAGTCAATTAACTTAAGAAAAACAATTTACTGAAGAAACAGCAAATAAGCAAATCATAACTCCAAAACATTTGTCTGACTAAGAGGACAATCTGGCTGATTAAACTCATCAGCCAATTATGTCAAACATGATAGAGCCTTAATGTGGGTCTTCACTGTTAAAGACACTACTTAGAACCCGACATCAGGCAGTTGTTCCTTGTTTCAGCAAAAACCACTCTCAATCTCCTCTCCTTTTCTGAGATATCACTCATCTGGGAGTACCCTTCATGTATTTCTCTTTCCTTCTCCTGGGATTCTCTCCCCTACAACTGAACTGTTTGGTGATGTCTGACATCATGACCTGTAAGTTGGAAGAACTCATGAGCGATAACTAGGGAAACGGTAGCAGGACACTACAAGCTGGTGACCCAAAGGATGACTCCTCTCAGAGCCAAGAACAGGGGTCAAAGATTTGCCAGTGAAACCCTGAGGCATTAGAGTAGGAACTTCAGAAACAAAATGCTACTTGAGGCACAGCATTATAGCACAGGAGCTGTCAATCAGAAATCAAAACACAGATGTCTGAAGAAACAGGTAGTCAGTTAATCGGTTCAGGGCATAGCACATATAATTCATTAGAATATGTTACAGTTAACATGCTAAGGTAATCCCTAAAATTTAGCATCATGACGGAATCAAGATGGCAGAATACGGTCAGGGCACATTTAAATGGACGGAAAAATATTTAATCCGGATGAAGCAGAGAGGACATATTTCAAGAAATAGGAAAGGACAGAACCACAGCAGAGGGGTACCTGGAGACTGACAGACATAGGAAAGCAGTGGACACAACGGTGTGGTGTTGCAGTGACTAATACTCCAGCAGCAATCAGCTAACAGCAATCTGAACTCCACCAGCAGCCAGAACTTGACCAGCAACCAGGTGGGAACGGACTTTCACTGGGAGCTTGGGAGGTGAACCCAGACAAAGAACTGTCTGTCCTGCTGGTCCATTTGATTTCACCAGGAGCAGAGACAGAGCAGCAGATCCCAGATGGGTGGTGAGAGAACAGAGTGGATTTCACAGCCCAGTTTGCCCCCGAGAGCTGAAATGGGCGCCATTTTGTGTAAGGAGGCAAAGGCAAAGGAAAGGACTGAGCATACACTGTGCTGGGAGTGAACTCATTTCTGACTCAGTGAACTGCAGCAACGTGGCATTCTATAGGTTCCACCCAAGACAGGTCTGGGTAGCCCTCAGATCTGATGGCCAGCAGATCAAGAACTGTAGTACTAGTGGTATGTTAGGCACCATTTTGTATACTGTGGCAATAGCTTTACACTGCGTGGGGGGAAAACAGTGAACTGCGCATGTGCTGAGCTCGGGAGAACTCACTGAGTTCAGTGAATTGCACTGGTCCCGCACATGTGCTGAGCTCGGGAGAACTCACTGAGTTCAGTGAATTGCACTGGTCCTGCAGGAAAATAATATCGACTGTGGCATTCTATGGGTCAAAATAAGTCTGTGTGGCACCCAGACCTAACGTCCAACAGGTTCTGGCAGAAACAGCACCACCAACAACCTAATTATATAGGATACCTGATGTCTCTCTAATCCTGGGACCTGCTCCAACCAGAAGTGGGAGAAAGGTTGCAGAGACAACAGGGCAGCCTCAGCACAGTATCACAGGAGGTGGAGAGTGGTGAGCCAGGAGCTGGGGCTGTGGAGACCACGGTGGAAATTTAACATAAGAACCCAGACCTGGAACTCGCTGGAGGTTGTGGCACAAGTGGCTGCAAGGAAAAGGTAGTGTACAAACAGAAATAAGAAAAATTGCATTGTAGACCTGTGGGTGACACAGCTTAGAAACCTGCCCCAAGGAGAAGACTTGGCTAACCAGAAGTACAATGATCAAGAGCAAAAGAAGAGACAAAGGCACAATGAATATTACTGAAAACTCCCCTGCAGAGGAGCAAAACCCTATGTCAACCTCAGAGTTCACTGAGGAAGACATCGAGAAAATGGGATACACAGAATCCATAGGGCTCATGTTAAAGCTTCTGATCAGAAATGAGAAGCACATGCAAGAGTTCAAAGAATTGAAGGAAGCAATAAAGCAAATCAAGGCTGACATATCAGAAATTAAGAACACAGTGGAGCAAATTAAAAGTACAATGGAGAGTCTCCAAAATAGAATGAAGCAAGCAGAAGGAAGAATCTCAGAATTGGAAGATATTTCCTGTCATCAGGGGGAAGTAAACAAAAAGCTGGAAGCAGAGCTGAATCAGGCCAAAAAAAGTATTCAAGAATTGAAAGACACTATTAAGAGGCCAAATATAAGACTTATGGGAGTCCCAGAAGGTGCAAATGTATTTCGTGAAATAATAAGGGAAATTTCCCTAATCTAGAGAAAGAATTGAGAAACAACATCCAGGAGGGGCACAGAACTCCCAACAGGCTTGATCAAAAGCAATCTTCACCACGACATATGATTATCAAGCTCTCTTCAATCGAACATAAGGAAAAGATCCTTAAATGTGCATGTGAAAAAAATCGGCTGACTTATAAAGGAATGCCAATTAAACTCACAGGAGATCTCTCACAGAGAACTCTACAGGCAAGAAGAGAATGGAGTGACATATTCCAGATTCTAAAAGAAAAAAATAGTCGGCCTAGGATAACATATCCAGCAAAGCTTTCTTTTGTCTTTGAAAATGAAATAAAAATAAAAATCCTCTATAATAAAGCAAAGTTAAAAGACTTTGCCTCTTTCAAACCTGCCCTACAAGTGATACTTCAAGATGTTCTCTTGACAGAGAAGAGGAATAGCACCCACCAAAACCAAAGGCTAAAGGGAAGAACATCCCAGTAAAATCACAACAGAAGACTAAACCAATGAACCACCCATTCCTAAAATGACAGGACCAAAGTACCACCCATACATATTAAACTCTGAATGTAAATGGCTTAAGCTCAATCAAAGGTCGTAAATTAGTAGACTGGATTAAAAACAAATCCCATCTGTTTGTTGTCTAGAAGAGACACATTTCACCAACAAAGATCACGGAAACTATATCACATGGGTTTTGTTGTTTTCTGTTAGTTCCATCTCTTCAAAACACTTTCTTCTGATTAAAGCATTCAGTAACTCATAGATCATAGAGTAGCATCATTTTCTTCAAGAAGGTTCTTGATTTTCATTTCTTCAGCTACACGTTAGTCATTTAATAGCATGTTATTTAACTTCATGGTGTTCTTCATTTTTTTTTCTCCCTTATGTTAATCTTGTTTTGTGGCTTTGCATTTAAGGGGATGTATAGTAGCTGTGTAATGGAGAATCTCATATCCAGTAACATGTCATCTAACTTCATGACATTATAAATTTCTATTTTTCTTTCTATTGTTTTTTATTATGACTTTTCATTTAAGGGGATATACAGTAGCTGTGAAATGGAGACTAACATATCCAGATGTGAGGATGCAGTGTAGTATGCATCTCTACTTACAGACAAATATGGACTTACAATGAAACTGTTTACTATATTTTGACAATAGGATTCTGGACTCTACCATTGTCTATGCCCGCAATGATGGACATATGACTGTGTATGAAGAACTATACTTTAGTAATGATATAGAGGAACTAGGTGGGCGTGAGGGAATTTGGGAGGTGATAAGGGAATATGGAACTGTATCATAAAATGAATAATAATAAAATGTAAAAAAAGATAATCCATAAAAATTGTCAAGAGTCATTTGGATTCACAGGTCTATATGCAGCAGCAGGATATATGCTAGAGCCACAACACACAGGTAGTTTAAGGGTGCCCACACAGTAAAGAGCAGAAGGAACCAACAATGAGAAATGTAAAATCTTCCAAAAGTTTATGTAAAATGTGCATTATATAAAAAAACTAAACATGCATTTCAAAAATTTCTTGCACTTAAACTCTTCTTCTAAAAAAGCATTTTACTTAATTCGTTTGTGAGGGAGGGAGAGAATGGACGGAGCTCCCATTCCCTGCTTTATTCCTGCAATTGCCAGGGTAAGCTGGGCTTTAAACCAGCACCCAGAAAGTCACTCCAGGTCTCCTGCAGGATGGACCACAGCCTCCCTGGACTTCTCTAGCAGGGAATGGCACACAGGAGCAGAACCAAAGACCAAACCCAGATATCTTGATACAGAATGCACTAAGTAGAAGTTAAGGCTGAATTCCATTTCCCATCAACTTTGAAGTATTCCTGTATCAGTGGACAGTGACGACTTGGAGAAACACATTACTTAGTCACTAGACAGATAAATTTAACAAAGAGCAGAGCATTACCTACATATTCAAGGAAGGTTCTGACTGTGTGGACTTAGTAATCTGCCAGTGCACCGAGGAAAAGGAATTTATATAGTTACACAGCAGATGCATCAAACACTTCCATATCTCACTCTAGGCCAGCCTTGAGTATCCTGTCCAAATCTGTTTTCCAGAGATTATTCTACATACTCAGAAACTCAGTCAAGAAATAACACCATGTCCCTATCTTCAACTAGCAGAAACTGCACTCTTCCACCCCACTTTATTTGTTGTGATTATAAAGACACTGGAAAATTCCTTACTTTAAAAAAAGTATCTCCTTCTCAGTTTGTTCTCCACAAACATTACATATTTCAAAAACCTAAAACTGTATGAAGGAACCTTTTAATGATAAAGGAATAAAGGAAAATGCAAATTAAAAGACTGTTGTGTAGCAGTCAAGATTAGAGAGCAATTGCTTTAAATGCAAGATGGAAGATACTTGATCTATACTTCAGAATAAAAATTATATGGTTTGATAACTGAAGCTGATGGGTAAAACAGAGTATCAAGGATGACTAGCAAGTTTTTGGTGTTAGCAGCAGGAGCCAAGGACAAATGTGGTAAGAAGGGGACTATACATGGCTGGGACTCCAAAGGGAGAGAGTTACAGTGTGGGCACTGGGAGCTTGCAATTTAAACCATGGAGGAAGGTAACTTGGAGTAAGCCATGTGCCGTGTTTCTAAAGAGGTCCAAGCAGGTGGCTGTGCTACAATCGTTTTCGTTCACACTCTTTCTCAATCCCTTTTCCTGAGTACAGGTTATATCAGTGATAATTTGAATGGACATACATGGCCAGATCAGGATTAGGAAGCTACTGTTCAGTTCTTCCTGGGCTCCCTTGGACTGTGAATGGCCAGCCTCCATACCTAAGAGCCCTCAAGCAGCCCCATGTGGACAGGAATCTGGAGCTTCAGTCCCTGCTGACAGGCAACTAGAACTTGTGCCTCAAAGGCCAGCCTTCCAGCCACTTGTGAGCTTCCTTCTGGAAACTGCAGTACCATGGGATACCTAGAGTTATAACCCACTACTAAAATACTCTTTGATTCCCAACCTAGAGAACCCATGTCAGATTATAAATGCTTATTGTTTAAGCCACCTGAATTTTGGATACAAAATATAACCCGACACTAGGCCTAAAAGAATATCTCAAGAGTTGGCATTGAAAGCAAAAGTCACTGAGTCACTGACAGGAAAACACTCTGCCTAACCCATACAGATCCTCTGGCAACATCATCTCCTACCTCAAGTTACACCTAGGCCACTCATGCAATTTGTGGATCCAGTAACAGTTCTGAATTAGCAATAGGTGTTAAAATGACTTTTCTACTCTGTACGCCAATTATCAAAAGAAGAAAAAAGTTATTTTTTAAGAATTAAAAAATAAGGAATGTGAGACATATCTTGTTCCATGTAAGGAAGAAGTTAATTAAACAACGTGTGATTCCAGCCTAATGATTCTACGGGCAATATCAAACAGAGACAGTGTCTCACAATGGACATATTTCTACTTATTGGTATTGCCTTTGGAAAATATATTACACAAATTCTGCAAAAAAGCAAATATTATCAATATCAGGTTTCAGCAGATCTCTTGAAATATTTCTCTTAAACATGTGTATTTTTCTCTGTGCATTTTACATGGCACATTTATTTAGCACATTTCTTTAAGTTTTAAAATGTGTTCTGAGAATCTAGTTCAAAATGCTTGGCAGCAAAAATAACACTGGGAACCCAAAGAAATATCAACCCATCATCTGCCTTCTTTAAAAGTGCATCTGCTACCAGGAAAATCCTAACATGCTGAATTTCAACAAATATATTACGCCAAAGGATACATATAATTTAGAGGGGTATTTTAGCCTTTCTTCCAATGTAACACAGCAATAATTAAAACTGACATCCTATAATGGTAATCAAAGGAAGTTACATTCTGAGGTCAAGAAGAAAATCGTAAAATTTAGAGAGCTTACTAGAAAACATCTGAAATTATGGGAAAAACATTAATGAAGGGTCATCAGAAGACAATGCACGGCTCTTCCGATGGGGGGCGCTGGAGCAGGAGGCTAACTGTAAGGATGCTTTTTTACGAAATGCAAAGCCATTTCCTTCAAAGGAAACCGTCAGTTTGGGAATTGCCTAAAAACATGGCAAAATGTTCAAAGCAAATGAATTTAGCTTCAAGTCACTCCACCCTATACTGTCTTCCAACGACACTCAAGAGAAACGAAAATCCCAAAACTGGGTCAAACTTCACAAGGCACAATTCCCCATCTTTCTGTAAATGTCAAAACTCCAACCTGGTCGTTTTGCATGTTCCCAAGAATAAAGATAATAACAAGATATAAAAGAATTCAGCACAAAGAATTGTATAATTTTAAAGAAATTTTAAATGATAGATACCTCCTTAGTTCTGACTGCATACTGATCAGCTACAGCTTGGCTACAGAGCATTGTGTCAAGTCACCACACATTGGGTATTCTCAGGTCCTACACTGGATGGAGCTGTCAGAGTCTGGCAGAAAAGCTTTAGAGCCAGCACATAAAAATCTAAGAAATGGTAAAAATTCATGTGAGCATGATAAAGTCCCAGAAGGCAAGAGATGGTTTTCATAATTAGTGCAAGCAAATGGTGGCAGGGTCATAACAAGATCACACAAAGAAAAGTTCAGAGCAGGGCTGGTGAGGCAAGAAATAACCTGAGGATAGTAAAATATCCCAGCTACGAAATGTGCACAAAGAATGACGTATTCACACTAAGGTTAGGAGCAAAATCAAAGAGTAACCAAATCTGACGAAGTCTGAGTGTCAAAAACAGAATATGGTTCAAATTATTCTAGGCCATCAAGATGACTGTGTAATATGAGGAGTCGGAAAAAGTTCGGGGGGGTAGGAGCACAGCACTACAGCACAGAGTCTCCCCCAGTGCTGCGGGCATCCCGTGCAAGTGCTGGTTCACACCCAAGCTGCTCCACTTCTGATCCAGTTCCCTGCTTATAACCTGGAAAAGCAGCAGAGCAAGGATCAAGTCACTGGGCTGCCGCAGTTATAGGAGACACAGAAGACCCTAGCTCTGGACTCCTGGCTTCAAATGGGCTCAGCTAGAGCTGTTGCAGGCATTTGGAGAGTGACCTGCAGGTGGAAGATGTCTCACTTTGTATCTCCTTCTTTCTGTAACTCTGCCTTTCAAATAAAAATAAAATAGATATTAAGAAACAAACAAACAAAAAGTTCACAGAGGCATTGTGGCTTTGTGGGACAAGCTGCCACGTATAACAATGGCATCCCATATATGGGTGTCAGTTTGTGGATCCTGGCCTCACCACGTCCATCAGGCTCCAAGCTGATGAAGCTCAGAAAGCAGCAAAAGATGGTCTAAGTGCTTGGGTTTCTGCATCCATGTGGGAGATTCAAAGCAGACTCCTCATTTCAGATCACCCCAGCCATTGTAGCCATCTGGGGACTGACTACAGTGGATGGAAGCTCTCAGTACCTAACTTGACTTTCAAATAAATAAAAAGCAAATGAAAAAAAGTTTACACAAAATGTATATATCATGATTAAACTGCATGAAATTCAAATATTTTTTGCACCCATATCTACACATGTCAGCCTCTTACAATGTATGTGGCACTATGAAGATGACGGTGAACATGAATTTATTAGAATCAACAGCAAACATCAAACTGATGGTGGGTTTTGGCAGGAGAATGGTGAAATCACCGATGCATGACAAAAAGGGCCCCAAAGAAATCAGCAGTCTTCAAATAGTTAACACATTCTTTCAAAAAAAATGACTTAGTTTTATTTGAAAGGCAGTTTTTACAGAGAGCGAAGGAGTAACAGAGAGATCTTCCACCTGCTGGTTCACTCCCTACATGGTTGCAAAAGACAAAGCTGAACTGACCTCGATGTGAAGCTGGGAGCCAGTAGCCTCTTCCCAACCTCCCATGTGGGTGCAGGGCCCAAGGCCTTGGGCCATCCTCTACTGTTTTCTCAGACCATAAGCAGAGAGCTGGATCAGAAGTGGAGCAACCGGACATGAACTAGTGCTCACATGGGATGCCAGTGCTGGCACATGGAGGATGACCCAGCTATGCCACTGTGCCGACCCAACTGGATAGCCCACTTCGGGAAGAGAAGACACCAAGCACGAATCCTGCGATGGCAGACCACGCACAATGATTTCCAAGGATGATGACTGCAATGGCAGACCACACATACTAACTGCTGAGGGATTGGGTTTGGTTTATATGCCAAGCAAGCAGGACTGATTACAATTGAAAAAACTGTCAACATCACAGACTTCTTTACTGGGTTAGCCTACAGAATTCTGACCAACGAATCAAACATGAGCAAACTTTCTGCTCAACGAGTTCCCAAACTATTGTGTCTAGCTGAACGGCAAATGGAACTTTCAATAAAAAATGTGAACAGATGGAATCAAGTTCCCAGATGATTTCTTGAAAGAATCGGGGCAGGAGATGAAACACGGCTTATCAGTGTGATTTTGAGACAAAGCATGCTCCAAGCAAGGGCCACCGAAAGGCAGAACCGACGCAGGCAAAGCACAGTGCCCTAGCTGGTGAAGAGGGAAGGCCACAGAGGCAGCCTGGGAGATGCCTGGCGCATTGGCCTGGTGAATGTTTGGGGGCACATGAGTAAGACTAACAAAGCAACATTATTAGGACAGTGAACCGAGAATGCCCGCCAAACGTTCAGCAGAAAAGTGCCTGCGAAGCTCCACCCAGAGGTTTTTCAATGAAAACAAAGGTCCTGCTTATGCTCCCATCCAACACGGGCAATTTTATGAGAGTTTTGCAGGAAAGTCACTAAGGCATCCCTTTAACAGTTCTGATCTGGTCCTTCTGACTTCCTTTTGTTTCCCTGTCTCAAAGCTCAACCTTCAAAAGGCTGATTTTTTTTCTTCAGGTAATAAAGTATAAAAGGTTACATCAACATGGCTCAGTACCCAGAACCTTAGGGAATCTCTAAATGGAGTTTGCAAAAGTGTCTTCCACTTTGGATTTTAATAAATCCTACATTGAGAAACAGTTTCCATGTCTTTTATCTTTTAATTTCATTTGTATGAACCTATTGAAATTCCCTCACACCATGACATTATTGTAATTAATCTTCAACATCATTGTTCAACAGTCTTTAAATAGACTAGAATGAAAAAATATATATTTTGGAAAATCAGTGAGGAAGAAATTGCAATGAGCTGTTTTGACTGAAATGGCAATCATAATTGCTAACATTTATGAAGTGTTTTTCATGTGCTAATATTGTCAAAATATCTCTTTATTTCCAGCTCCAAGCAATAAAAGTTTGGCAAATATTACCATTGGCTTGTGATGTGGATGAAGACAGTGAGAACGGAAGGTAAGAGCTGATTACGTTACACAGAAGTAAAATGTAATGACATTCTCAAGTGTCACACACAACAAAGGAAAGAAACACTTTCAGGGAATAAATAAGGCAATACTAGGATGTCAAACTAGCGGCGGGCCTTAAGATGCCGCTTGGACTATCCACACCCCATAAGAGTCCCTGGTTTGATTCTTGGCGCCTCCACTTCCAGCCTCCTGTGAAGTCACCCTGGTAGGCAGCATATGCCCTGAGTGCCTGAGTCCTCGCCACCCTCATGAGACGCTCAACTGGGTTCCTGGCTCCTGGCTGTGGCCCGGCTGAGCCGTGGGCAACAAACCATTGGATGAAAGATCTCTCTCTCTCGCTCTCTCTCTTCCTTTCAAACAACAAATGAAAAAAAAATTGAAAACTTATATTTAGAATATCACTAGTAATCAAGTTAAATCAAGTAAATTAGTCATATCAAGTTTATAAATTATTATTCCATCAATAAAAAGAATTTAGTTCCAGAAAATAAGCTATAAGTTAAATAATTCAATTATTTGTATCTGGCAAGGATTTTTATTTTAGGAAAACAAAATATAATGCTACAGTATTACTGCTTTCAGATTACTAAGAAAATTTTCTTTGTATAAAATCTGAAGCAAGGTAGAAAACTATCCTTCAATTTTAACACATGACACTCGTTCTCCAATGTAGTCGGTATGCTTTTCTACAAAGTCTGTTACTATTTTACTAAAAAAATCTATAATCAAGCTGTTTCAACAGAATAAATATACAGGAAATTTAGTGAAAGATCAATATGAGTTTTGAGTAAAGAGTGAGAAAGCAGAGAAAGGCTCCTCGTGCCATACTTGCTATAATGAGATGCAGAAGCAGGACTATTCACGTTCTTAACCTTGGCCTGCTCCCGTCTCCCTGCTTCTGTAACGTACACACCCAAGACAGCTAATGGATAGCAGAAAGCTTTAAGCAGCATATAATCTTCGTTCTGTTTTGTCTTATCCTTCAGAGAAATAATACCAAGGCGTTTTTTCTAATTCAGCAACATAAACCTTCCACAGTAGAGACCTTGTTATAACCTCTTTGGTAATACCCTCAACACTGAAAAATATATACAACACTGTTGATAAACCCTTTATCCCCAAGCTTTATAATAGCTCCAGCATAGAAAACAGGCCGCTGTACTCATCCAATCAGTGCTGAACTGTTACTGCCTTGGTAATCCACATGAGATTAGAACAACAAACTTAACCAGAAGGAGTTCAAACAAATCTGTTTTCACAGTGTTAGGTTTTCAAAGGATGTCTCCCATTACCTGTTAATAACAGTGAGAAGCTGACATTCATTGCACTAGAATCTATCTGTTAGGAATAAGCCTGCAACGATGCAGCTTGCAAACCCAAACGCTTGTTCTTTATTTTATTCCCAAAGTTTCGTTAGCCATGTTTTCAAACAAACAAGTTTTCATTGTGGAGTAGCACTAAGTGATAAATGCAAATGTTAAATGTAAATCTTGGTTTTAGAGGGAGGCGATTTCTAGTGACATCAGTAAATCAGGAATGCTTTAACCAACAAAATCTTTCAATTTATGAAAACTCAGATGTTTGCCAAACACAAGAAATGTGGAACAGGAAGAGTGGGTATCCTGTTTGCTTTTTAAAGGAATATTGATGACAATATTCACTCCAAAGCAAAAATATACTGCTACCAAGACTGTGACTACCTACAATGAAACCAAACCACCAGGTCAAGCAAATAAACAAGAAAAACTACAACAAACAAGCAAGCAAACAACAACAACCAAAAAACCCTCCCAGAATACCTGTAGTACACACTTGAGAATTCTGGATATTGGTAAAGATTTTCTTTAACATTTTATTTATTTTTATTGGAAAGTCAGATATACAGAGAGGAAGATCTTCCATCTGCTGATTCACTTTCTAAGTGGCCACAGCGGCCGGAGCCAAACAGATCTGCAGCCAGGAGCTAGGAGCTCCTTCCCAGTCTGCCACGTGGGTGCAGGGTCCCAAGGCTTTGTTCTCAACTGCCTTCTCAGGCCACAAGCAGGGAGCTGGATGGAAAATGGGGCTGCCAGGATGTGAACTGGTGCCCATATGGGATCCAGGCAGTTGCAAAACGAGGACTTTAGCTACTAGGCTATCACACCGGGGCCCAAGAAAGATCTTAGAAGTAAAAATGCAATTTGCTCAGCTAGTTCAAATAGAAATTCTCAGTCATCCCAAGCTTTGTAATAAAGCAATCAAAAGGATTCTGAATGAACAGATTTTTATCTTCTAACAACAGTAACAACAACATACTCTGAAAGGCAGAAAAACAGCCTGCAGAATTAGATGTCTAAGGATTTATGAACTGACTTCAAAAGCTACATTGAGAAGTCATAGGAAAAGCATGATAAAGGCTATTCCAAAGATCACTTGTATTTGGGGGAAAACAGTCATAAAATGACTCAAGGCACAGTGAGTATGTTATTACACCTGACAAGCTCAACCACCAATTACACCAGGGAGGTTTGTATACACCTGTCCAGTTCAACCAGAAAATACACCAGGGAGGTTAGCAGACCACAATCATCCCCAACAAAAAATAATAAAGATTTATCTAATATATCCTCAGGGCCACACAATTTTTTACAAATGGACTAAAATTTTTTTAAAAATTCACAGACAGGCTTTGGGCACAGTGGTTAAAAACACTCCTGTCCAACATTGGAGTGGCTGGACCTGACAGCTGTTCCTGCTTCGGATTCAGGCTTCCTGCTAATGTGCACTGATAGAAGTGATTGCTCAGTCTGGGGACTCTGCCACCCACAAGGGAGATATGAGCTGATCTCTCTACTTCTAAGTAGAGCCTTGGCTCCGGCCAGCCAGTGTGGGCATCTGGGGAGTGGAAGAGCAGATGCGAGCATTCTCTCACTCCGCCCTTCTTCTCTGCTTCTCAAGTTCAAAAAAATTTAAAAAACACTGCAAACTATCCACCTCAATGCTGCCTTAATGCATTATACAAATAAACCATAAATATAAAAGAAAAATAACATTTAAAACAGTGGATAAGAAATGCGTATTCTGATCTTTCTGAGTAATCACAATCAAATCTTCATCTCAATGATTAAGTTCATTTCTGGTAAGTAGCCTGTGATCGGCAACACACTGACTAATCAATGTGGATATTTTCTATAACGCAGATGGAATCAAGGGTTACCTATGAAAACTAAGCACACCAATAACTAAAGCTAAAAGCGGAAGTGATACAAAGGACTTGAAGTTGGTTATTTGAAAGATTACTATGTCTCAAGTTCATCATCTCTTTGCATTTCCTTCCTCTCCGGTATTCACAATGAATTACCTTACTAAGCAGTACTCAAAGTGTTAATAGGAGTAGCTGAAAACACACTTTTCAAAACAGACATTTACTTGAATCAACAGGTTTTGAGAAGGAGAGCAGAACGGAGTGTGAAATTCAACAATAATTTCCAGTGTTTCATACTGAAAGAAACAGAAATACCCTGCCTTCCTTTTCACATTTCACTGTCAGACCACATCATGGGAAGATGTTCAGAACTCTGAGTCAATCATAGGAAAAACTAATAAATAATATTGTAAAATATGGTTGGAACTTATAAAAACAATGTATCGTGGCACACTAATATTAACAGTACATAACAGACCATGACCTACAGCAATTCCCCAATCATTTCCTAAAATTGTTGATGTGAGTCGAGCAATCCTGCAAATTTTACTAAGTCTTCAAATTTTTTCACGACTGTAAAGTAAAATGAATATTGCCCTTAAGGAATCCTTTTAAAATCCATAACTGAATTGCAATTCCAACAATTAGAAACATTATTAGAAATACATGGATTTAAAATCATGTGTTAAGCTGACACAGATTCCACCAAACCACACTAGATCTACTGAATTGTATTTCCATTCTATCCTTCTGCCACTCTTGTCGCATTTGGAACACTTTGACATACTGTAGTATTTCCCAGGTTGCAGTTTGACACTGATAACTGTTTCCTTTCTTTTTTTAAGATTTATTTATTACTTTTATTGGAAAGTCAGATATACAGAGAGGAAGAGAGACAGAGAGGAAGATCTTCCATTCTATGATTCACTCCCCAAGTGACCACAACGGCCAGTGCTGCGCCTATCCAAAGCCGGGAACCAGGAACTTCCTCCAAGTCTCCCACGTGGGTGCAGAGTCCCAAGGCTTTGGGCCGTCCTGAACTGCTTTCCCGGGTCACAAGCAGGGAGCTGGATGTTAAGTGGAGCTGCCTGGATTAGAACCAGCATCCATATGGGATCTTGGCATGATCAAGGCAAGATCTTTAGCTGCCAGGCAACCATGCAGGGTTCAATAACTGTTGATGGATTCCCCTACACTCCAAATCTGATTCTTCTCTTTCTCTGTCCTGTTCCTTCTTCAAGACCTAGTTCAGTGGGGAAATTACCTCCAATCATTCTTTATCCCCAGACCCACACAATGAGGCTACAAATGGACATGAGTGTTGATTTTAATGTTTCTATTGAGGCATCCTAACAATGTTTGAAAAATACAGTCTTGGGCCTTTGTCTACCGGTGATGTAAACAGTTTTTTCAGACCTAAGAGTTCAACAGAATATGGAATCCCATGTCCATCTGTTCAGGTGTGGTCATCATTGATTCTACCTCTTCTCAGCTAGAGAGAGGTGACTAGTGAGACATTTGGACCTCTTTGTGACCATAGGAACTGCAAGTGTGAACGCACAAGGTTCCTCACAGGTAACTGAAAGGCAAAGTCAGGTAGCTTCAGGTCAGGCATGTCATGCTGGGGCTGCCACGGCTCCCCATGGGACTGAGGCAGAATCCTATGAAAGTCAAGAGCAGAATGACACAATCACATGGTAGATGTATTTGCAGATTACTTAGGAATCTCCACACTACCTCCATTACGGTAGTACTAGTTTACACTCCCACAAACAGTGGATGAGGGTAACCATCACCCCAGATCCTTGCCTGCATGCATTTTGTTTTTTTAATTTTTCACATAATAACCACTCTACCTGGGGTGAGGTTAAACTACTTGTTTTTTTTTTAAGATTTTTCTTTGAAAGGTAGATACACAGAGAAAAAGAGAGACAGAGAGGAAGATCTTCCATCTGTTGATTCACTCCTCAAGCAGTCTCAACGATTGGAGCTGTGCTGATCTGAAGCCAGGAGCCAGGAGCGCTTCCACGTCTTCCACATGGGTGCAGGGTCCCAAAGCTTTGGGCCATCCTCTAATGCTTTCCCAGGCCACCGGCAGGGAGCTGAATGGGAATCAGAGCCACCAGGATTAGATTCAGTACCCATATGGGATTCAGGCCCTTGCAAGATGAGGACTTTAGCCACTAGGCTACCGTGCCAGGCTCTGCAGGGTGGTTTTTATTTGCGTTTCTCACATGGATCCTGAAACAGCAGTTCTACATGTCTGGTGGACATTTTGAAAATGCTCATATTCTCTGCAGATTTTTTCACTTGACTCTTCTGTTGTTGTTGAGTTTGAGCTAAATCCTGGATATTAACTTGAAAATGTTTTCTCCCATTTTGCTGGTTGCCTCTCCACTTAGATGACAGTTGCTTTTGCCATGATTGAAGATTCTAAGCTTGTGATATAATTTCATTTGCTTATTTGTCCTTTATTTGCCTGTTTTTTTGGTGTCTATTCCAAAAATTCCTTGCCTACATCTAAATCATATTGACTTTTCCCCGGTGCTTTCCTTAGGTAATTTCATGGTATCAGGTCATAGATTAAGATCCTTGATCCATTTAGAGTCAGTTTCTGCATAGAGTGTAAGGTAAGACTTATGCTTCATATTTCTGCACACTTAAATGTAATTTCCCCACCACATTTATTGAGGAGACACGTTACTTCCTGGATTGATTTCAGTTCATATGTTAAAACTTAGTTGTCTATGGATGCATGGAGTTAATTTCCTGAATTTCTATTCTGTTTCATTGATTTGGATGTCTATTTTTTAAATTTTTTTAACATTTTATTATTATTTTATGATACAGTTCCATAGGCTCCTGACATTTCCCTTAACCCCTCCTAAGTTCCCCCCCCAACTAGTTCCCCTATATCATTACTATAGTATAGTTCTTCATACACAGTCATATGTCCATCATTGTGGGCATAGACAATGGCAGAGAGTCCAGCATCTTATTGTCAAGATATAGTAAACAGTTTCATTGTAAGTACATCTTTGTCTGGAAGTAGAGATGCATACTGCATTGTATCCTCACATCTGGATATGTTAGTCTCCATTTCACAGTTACTGTACATCCCCTTAAATGAAAAGTCATAATACAAAATCAACAATAGAAAGAAAAATAGAAATTTACAATGCCATGAAGTTAAATGACATGTTACTGGATATGAGAGTCTCCATTACACAGCTACTATACATCCCCTTAAATGCAAAACCACAAAACAAAATCAACATCAGGGAGAAAAAAGAAATTAACAACACCAAGAAGTTAAATAACATGCTATTAAATGACTACCGGGTAGCTGAAGAAATGAAAATCAAGAACCTTCTTGAAGAAAATGATGCTACTCTATGATCTATGAGTAATTGAATGCTTTAATCAGAAGAAAGTGTTTTTGAAGAGATGAAACCAACAGAAAACAAGAAAACCCATGTGATATAGTTTGCACTGATCTTTGCTGGTGAAGTGTGTCTCTTTTAGACAACAAATAGATGGGTTTTGTTTTTTAATCCAGTCTACTATTCTGTGACGATTGATTGAGTGTAAGTCATTTACATTCAGAGTTTAATATGTATGGGTGGTACTTTGGTCCTGTCATTTTAGGAATGGGTGGTTCATTGGTTTAGTCTTCTGTTGTGATTTTACTGGGATGTTCTTCCCTTTGGCCTTTGGTTTTGGTGGGTGCTATTCCTCTTCTCTGTCAAGAGAACATCTTGAAGTATCACTTGTAGGGCAGGTTTGAAAGAGGCAAAGTCTTTTAACTTTTGTTTACTGTGAAAGAACTGTATTTAAATTTTCAAAGACGAAAGAAAGCTTTGCTGGATATGTTATCCTAGGCCGACTATTTTTTTCTTTTAGAATCTGGAATATGTCACTCCATTCTCTTCTTGCCTGTAGAGTTCTCTTTGAGAGATCTCCTGTGAGCTTAATTGGCATTCCTTTATAAGTCAGTCGATTTTTTTCACATGCACATTTAAGGATCTTTTCCTTATGTTCGATTGAAGAGAGCTTGAAGATCATCTTGGTGAAGATTGCTTTTGATCAAGCCTGTTGGGAGTTCTGTGCCCCTCCTGGATGTTGTTTTTCAATTCTTTCTCTAGATTAGGGAAATTTCCCTTATTATTTCACTAAATACATTTACAAACTCAGCTTCTCTTTCTGCACCTTCTGGGACTCCCATAAGTCTTATATTTGGCCTCTTAATAGTGTCTTTCAATTCTTGAATACTTTTTTTGGCCTGATTCAGCTCTGCTTCCAGCTTTTTGTTTACTTCCCCCTGATGACAGGAAATATCTTCCAATTCTGAGATTCTTTCTTCTGCTTGCTTCATTCTATTTTGGAGACTCTCCATTGTACTTTTAATTTGCTCCACTGTGTTCTTAATTTCTGATATGTCAGCCTTGATTTGCTTTATTGCTTCCTTCAATTCTTTGAACTCTTGCATGTGCTTCTCATTTCTGATCAGAAGCTTTAACATGAGTCTTATGGATTGTGTGTGTCCCATTTTCTCGATGTCTTCCTCAGTGAACTCTGAGGTTGACATAGGGTTTTGCTCCTCTGCAGGGGAGTTTTCAGTAATATTCATTGTGCCTTTGTCTCTTCTTTTGCTCTTGATCATTGTACTTCTGGTTAGCCAAGTCTTCTCCTTGGGGCAGGTTTCTAAGCTGTGTCACCCACAGGTCTACAATGCGATTTTACTTATTGCCGTTGGTACATAACCTTTTCCTTGCAGCCACTTGTGCCACAACCTCCAGCGAGTTCCAGGTCTGGGTTCTTATGTTAAATTTCCACTGTGGTCTCCACAGCCCCAGCTCCTGGCTCACCACTCTCCACCTCCTGTGATACTGTGCTGAGGCTGCCCTGTTGTCTCTGCAACCTTTCTCCCACTTCTGGTTGGAGCAGGTCCCAGGATTAGAGAGACACCAGGTGTCCTATATAATTAGGTTGTTGGTGGTGCTGTTTCTGCCAGAACCTGTTGGACGTTAGGTCTGGGTGCCACACAGACTTATTTTGACCCATACAATGCCACAGTCGATATTATTTTCCTGCGGGACCAGTGCAATTCACTGAACTCAGTGAGTTCTCCCGAGCTCAGCAGTTCACTGTTCTTCCCTGCAGTCCTAATGCGTTTGCCACAGTGTGCAAAATGGCGCCTGATGTACCACTACTGCAGTTCTTGATCTGTTGGCCATCAGATCTGAGGGCTACCCAGACCTGTCTTGGGTGGAACCTATAGAATGCCACGTTGCTGCAGTTCACTGAGTCAGCTCAATGTATGCTCAGTACTTTCCCTTGCCTTTGCCTCCTTACACAAAATGGTGCCCATTTCAGCTCTAGGTGGCTGATTGGGTTGTGTAATCCACTCTGTTCTGGCACTGCCTGTCTGGGATCTGCTGCTCTGTCTCTGCTCCTGGTCAAATCAAATGGACCAGCAGGACAGACAGTTCTTTGTCTGGGTTCACCTCCCAAGCTCCCAGTGAAAGTCCGTTCCCACCTGGTTGCTGGTGGAGTTCCGGCTGCTGGTGGAGTTCAGATTGCTGTTAGCTGATTGCTGCTGGAGTATTAGTCACTGCAACACCACACCGTTGTGTCCACTGCTTTCCTATGTCTGTCAGTCTCCAGGTACCCCTCTGCTGTGGTTCTGTCCTTTCCTATTTCTTGAAATATGTCCTCTCTGCTTCATCCTGAATAAATGTTTCTCAGTCCGTTTAAACGTGTCCTTACCGTATTCCACCATCCTAATTCTTGAATGTGTATTTTTGTGCTACTACAGGCAATTTTTATTATACATGCCTTATAGTGCATCCTGAAGTCTATACTGCTGATATTTCCAGCACTGTTTTAGTTGTTTAAGATGCTTACCTACTCTGGTTTTCTTGTATCCCCATATGAATTCAGCATAAATTCTCCTATATGGAAAAGAATGTCATAGTATTCTGATTGGGATCACATAGAATTTGTAAATTGCTTTCAGTAGTGTGGTCACTTTGATTGTATTAATTCTACCAACCCACAAACATGGGCAATTTTTTCATATTGTGTCTTCTTCCTCTGTATCTTTTTGCTTTTTTAATGATTCACAATTTTGCTTATAGAAATTCCTCACACCTTGGTCAAATTAATTACAGCATATATTAATTTCTTTGCAGCTATTGTAAGAAGGACAGGTGCTACAAGTTCTTGCTCAGTCAGGAATAGCTGTAGTATCAAAAGGCTATTGATTTTTGTGTGTTGATTTTATCCAGCAACTTTAACAAGCTCTCTTGTGAATTCCAATTGCCTCTCAATAGTCTCTTAAGTCCCCTTTATGAACAATCATGTTATCTGCAAACAGGGATAACATGACTTTCTACTTTCTAATTTTATTTCTATTAATTTTTTTTCTTGCCTGATCTCTTTGGCTAAAACTTCCAGGATGATACTGATTAGCAGTAGAAAAAGCGAGAATCCTTCTCCAATTCTGATTCTTCACGGAAATACACCCAACATTTCCTTATTCAATATCATGTTGGTTATCGGTCTTTCCCATATTTATTGTTTGATTACATTGTAGAATGTTCCTTCTGTACACAGATTGCTTAAATTCTTTTTTATTGTTGTGAATGGATGCTGTATTTTATCAAATGCTTTTTCTGCATCTATTTATTCTTCAGGTTGATCATGGGCTGTTCCACATTTGTTGTTTTGTGCATGTTGAACCACCTCTGCATATCAAAGATAAATCCAACTTGATCTTTGTGAATGATTTGAGAGGTATGTTGTTGGATTTGAAGTGCTAACATTTTGTTAACGATTTTTTGTACTGACCTTGATCATGGATATTGATCTATGGCTCTCTCTGTTACATATGGTTTTGATTTTAGAATTAAGGTGATGCTGGCCTAAGAGAGTATTGAGGAATGTTCCTTCCTTTTCAATTATTTTGACTCTTTTGAGAAGAGAAATCAGTACTATTATGTTTGTGTTTGAATCTTCTCCAAGCCTCAGTTGCACTACATGTATGGTATAGTCCTCCAGGTGTTTGGAAGAGGGGCTGTAAATGCTCACCTCCAGTACCTGAACCCCCAGAATCGGGGACTAGAGCAATGTCACCACACTGCCAATTCGTCTGTGCCAAGTCCTTGAGAATCTCAAACCCTCAGCCAGTATGGGAAGTGAGAGCTGTTGCTGAACGTAACTCATTTTGTACCACCAAGTAGACTGAGAAAATTGATGGAAACACATTAGGAACATTCTACACTATCAGCTTAATTACTCAATAAATACAGGCCGGTGTTCTCTGGAGGGAAAAAAGGTTCTGTTTTTCATCCTGGAAATATTTTGTCCTATTACCTCATTTACTGAATTTAGACAATGAAATGCAGAAGGCATTTTTCTTATTTTAAAATTACATTGTAACTTAATTATTAATGTTTTGAGAGATGCACTAGCATGTATTTACGGCTGATAGTTTTACACACACACACACACACCACACCTCTTACCCAGTTGTTCCACTTTTTATGCGGCTTTTAAAAATATATACTAGGTGTTAAACATCACACATATATTTATGTATACATTTGTGTTATGTTTATCAACATAAACACACACGTGGTTGTTTCTGAAACATGTGCAGTTTAATTCTTTCTCTGCTCCTGCTGTTAATTTATTCTAGGTTTGATGAAGTCATACACTTTCATTTCTTGATTTATTTGAAGTTCAATTTCAAAGTAGTCAGTGAGTGACCATAAGTAGGGTAAGTGACAGAAACTACCTGATTTGGGAACAAATTATTTTTTCACACAATTAAAAATGTAATTAATCAATTTTCAGTGTTTTCCATTCTTATTATTTGTGTGGTCTTTCAGCCAGGGTCTTCTATTGTTCCCTTCCCAATCTGAGCTTTCAAACAAGGGAACTTGGCGGTTATGAACGCCAATTATCATTCTATCATAGAGCAACCTGGAGTATTATGGCTGCAAAGCTTTCTCTAGCTATGGTTTACATCTTTCCAAGCCTACAACACAGTGCATAAAATTGAAATGTGTTTTTATTATAGATGTGTTAACTTTAGATCAGCAGAAGAATTTTTCTTTCATTCTTTATATTTACAATTTGAACTGAATGTCCGTGGTGTCCAAATACCAGAGACTCTACCTCACAAATGGATTGGAAATACGAATTAAAAGGTTGCTACGTCACAGAAAAGTCCTTTGACATTACAGGAATCAATTCAGAATAGAACCGGGTACATCCAACAAGGACTCTGTCGCAGTGAAGGAAAGAGTGCGGAGGGAGAAGCCAAGCCAGAAATGCGCTCCCCCAGTGCTGCACACATTCAGGGTGTCTTCAGTGTCTACCAAGCACGCATGATATATTTTTAGACACTCTGTATAATTAAAACGAAAATAAAACATTTTTTTTCTCCAAGCAGCTGTGGTTAAGATGAATGCAGATATATTTAAGATCAGCAACTTACAGTGATTAAGATTTAAATCCAATGTAACTACTTCACAGCTTTTATTTGGGCAAAAGTGAGAAAAACGGAAACTTCCCCAAAATATTCAAGATTATAAAATATTAGGACTAACATAGGTGCAATGTCCATCATATTCTTCTCTGAGGTTGGTTCTTAACAACCTACAGTATGCTGAGCATACTGTCGGGTGCGGCGTTCTTTTTTGTTGTAACAGGGAATTAATACTTCTTTTACTTCACTACTTTAAATTTCAAGTTCAATTCCAATTGCAAACATTTCATCTTAGAACGTCACAAGTTAGGATGGACGTCCAGCACGGCATTGGGACGTTCCTTGGGAAGCCCCAGTGCACACTGGAGCAGGTGGGCTCTCATTTTGGCCAGGTTTCCACCTCTTGCTTCTCTTGCTTTCTGTTCTGAAGAGGAAGGATGATGGCTCCAATACTGGGTTCCTGGCACCCTCTTGGCAGACCTGGGTGGAGCTCCAGGCGCCTGGTTTCAGCCTGGCCCAGCCTTCACTGCTGTGAACATTTGAGGAACAAACCAGCAGGTGGGAGATATTCCTGTATTTATCTCTCTACCTTTCTAACAAGTCAATAAACACATAATTTTATATAGTTCTATGTTTGGGCCGGCACTGTGGCATAGTAGGTTATGCCTCTCCCTAAGCATTCACCATCCCTTATGGACACAAGTTCCAGTGTTAAGAGCTTCACCTTTGTGCTGCATTCTTGATGAACAAATGCATTTATATTTCTAGCTTTATTCAGTCATAAATTGCTGCTAGTTCAATCCTAAGATTTTGCTACAAAAAAATCATAACTATTATTCCAGAAGTGCCCTAAGAATTTAGCATGTTAAAAAAAACAAACAAAAAACAGAGAGTTCAGTTTTTGGCAACGAGTCATCATTTACATAAAAATCCTTGGGACTTCAAACTGCCTAAATGACCTGGGCAGTCCCAGAGGTGAGGTCAGCATCACAGCTGGACAAACACACGGGACTTCTACATCGAAAATCATTCCAGAGCTCCACTGCTATGAAGCTCATTTGGTATCAATGAATGCAACATTATTCATGGAACAAATTGTGAGCTGTGACACTAAGCAAAAGGTGCAGGTATACCATTTAGTGTATAATATTTTGAGATACTAAATTGCCATAAGTACCACTAATCACAAAAGACATGAACTTTCAAGAATGGAGAATGTGTTTTACACCACATATATTGAAGGTAGGTTCATCTCTACTTTCATATATAATTATACTGACTCATCAATCGTTTTTAAGATTTTATGTGCATTTTTATTGTTTCTTTTATCACACTGCAACATGTGGGTATATTAAAAGTCCTAATTTTTAAAAAAGATTTATTTTTATTTTTATTTGAAAGTCAGATATACAGAAAAGAAGAGACACCGAGAGGAAGATCTTTCAAATGATAATTTACTCCCCAAGCAATGGCCAGAGCTGTGCCAATCCGAAACTAGAAGCCTAGAGCCGCTTAGGGTCTACCATGTGGGTGCAGGGTCCCAAGGCTTTGGGCTGTCCTTGACTGCTTTGGCAGGCCACAAGCAGGAAGCTGGATGGGAAGTGGTGCCATTAGGTTTACAACTGGTGCCTATATGGGATTCCGGTGCATGCGGAATTGCTAGTGGTGAAGACTTTAGCCACTAGTCTACCATACAGGGCCCTAAAAGTCCTAATTTGTATATGCAGGACCAGGATCTCCCATTAAGTCGGTGCACAGAACACAACAGAAAACCCTGAGCAGCTGAGTGAGCTGTGCTTTTCGGTGAAGCATGGAATGGCATAGCAAGAATAAACAGAGAATATTTACTAAAATTAAACTTTGCCATTTGGGGCTGCTTTCTATGGAGGAACTATAATATCTGCACTTTGAAAGAAGTGATAACTATCATGATCATAGTGTTTGGTGTAGGTTATGGTCTTGTTTACCATAATGCTAATAATGTAGTAAACAAACTTTTTGTCAAGAAAATGGACTTAAAAGAAACTAACAGATTTTCAAAATTCCTTAATAAATATTACAACTGTCCAAACATATAAACAATTCATTTGGGAAAAAAATTATCTGATGTGAACTTCTTATTATTTGTAAGTTAATACAATTTATTTATCAATCTAATCAACTACTTATTCAACAAGCAGCTGTTGAGGTCTATAAATGCCAAGAAAAAAGCTTTTTTCTCTAGGAGATGAATGTGAATGTAATGAATATGAATGCTATGATTCCCATCCAAATGCTGCTTGCTCATTCATTTCTCGAAATTCTTTAGGTAGTAGTTTTCCTTTAAGTTAAACACGGGTAACTTGAAACCTCCCACACAGGAATCCAACCAACTGTCAGGCACAGCGCCAGGTACACCGTAAGTCATCACTGTCATATACGGGCATGTTTTGACCTTGCTAAGGCTTCCAGTGAATGGAAGAGACAACCACAACCGTATCCCTGAGAGAAGACTGGCTCAGCAGAGCACAGGGAGGATCCGTGTGCCCTCAGTACACACAACCACTGCTGCAGCCTTCACCTTCCATGCACCTCAGGTCTGAGTCCTCCAACAGGCAGATGTCTGCCAGTGTGTCCAACGTCTGTGGTCTCTGTTTTGCTATCTGTTCCCACTGAAGCTAAAGGTCCATGTCTTTCCAAATCAATGCTCATGTCCCACACTCTGAGTTCACTAGTTGAAGTCTTCTTTCGAGAAAATCATTGTTAAGGTCCTGTAAAAGGGACGATTTTGACCACTGCATGCCTCTTTATGCTGAGACACTGGGCTCCAGCACGAGTCATTTTGTCATGTTTACCCATATGTGTTACAATAAATACCTGAATGTACAAGATAAGAAATACAGCATAGTCAGTGAAAACAATGAAGAGAATGAGTGGCTTTGGTGTTTCCTTAATACAATTCAATTACTGAGTTCATAGAAAGCTCAAAGAGCTGCCGCACAGCTGTAAACAGAAAATTTCTATACCCACAGAACTAAGGGAGACAGAAAACGAGCCATAATCTGATATTATGTCTACAGGAGACAGTTTTAAAGACGAGGCACAGAAATGATTGAGTAAAGTTGATTTTGTTAAATCTTCACATCGAAAAAAATGATATAGCTGAGATTAGTGAGATGATCTTGGAGGAATTTAGAGGGGCTACAGTAGAAACGATAATTCAGTGATAATTATAATCGACCAGATAAGAGAAAGAATGGAAGGATACTGAAACTTTCAAATGTTCCGGCCGACTAGGCCAGTAACGTTGACACGGCGAAGGATCTGGGGATGAGGCACCGACACGGTGACCAGAGATGGTGGAAGTGTCTCTCTCCCAGGCCTGCTTTTATTGCCTCCTCTCTTGACCTTCCACCCAGTTCTTGTTTACTCTTTGCCCCAAACGCTCATTAGCAGAATATTGGATACAGCTGAGTTCGATTAGACCAGGTGCTTTCAGCCCCAAGCCCATTCCCTGTAGTGCTCATCTTAACGAGTGCTAACCAACTCCTTAGCCCACAACACTCAAAGACTGGAGGAAATTAGAATGAATTGTTCTGTTTTAACTACCAGCATGTGGAAGTGAGGGTTAGGATGGTATCCAAATTGTCAGTGATGGTTCAATTGCCAGGATAAAAAAGGGAGAAAGTTTAGGCAGCTAAAATTGGTGCAGAAAGATGCATGGTAAGTTCACCAAAAGGCAAAATTACATATTCTAACAGAGTCATAAACTATTGAGCCTGTACAGTCAGGGCTCATATGAAAATCAGTAATGGGAAAATGCAAATGATGATCATCTGAATTTAAAATGATATATGAGTATACTTTAGAAAAGAGATTGCAAATACTTATACAACATAACTGATAACAGCCAAAAGTAGCAGCAATCTAAATGTTTGTGAACTCATGAATGCACAAATAATATGCAACCTTTTAATACAACAGAATACTTTTTAGCAATAGAAAAAGTGAAGTGGATGACAAAAACACTCTAGAACTTGTTCTATGGCTGTCTTAAATCATTGTAGCTATGCAAAATATCAAGCAATTATTGACCTTAAATAGTGAACTTCTTTCTCCTCAATAGAGGTTCTAAAATTACAGAAACGACTGGCACACAGACATGATAATCTGTATGAACTGTATTAATTAGCTGAAATCAATTATGAAACACAACTTATCAGATTACACCAACTATGTGATATGCCAGCAATAGATACATCTATCACAAGGAAAGTAGGTTAGTAGTTCTCTAGGGTTTGGAAACAAAATGTTACTATGCAGCTTCTTTTCTTTGGGGGATGATGAAAATATTCCAGTTTCTAGATTGTAAGGAATACTGTTCATTTGAAATCTCATCCCACTAAGCTGATTTCATCATTCAGTCATTAGCCATGATCCACGGATTGTGAACAATCTGCTTTAGGAAAGGCAAGAGAGCTGAGGATCATCCCAAAGTATAGGTCAATTTTGGGGGAAGGAGTAGAAATAGAAGAAGAAAGCATTGGAGGAAAAGCAGGCTAAGCGAGCAACAGCAGAACCAAAGCAGATGAAGCAGAGAGGATCCTACAGGAAACAGCAAGGAATACTACATAATGCTGAATAATGACAAACAAGAGAAACCACTGACCTACATCAATGCCTTTGTGTTAACCTGTTATAAGCTAACCTTACACAGACTGTAAAGAAGTTATTTGCAGTGCAATCCTGACTTCTCTGTGAGTAGACAACAGCTGGGAATTTCCCAGTCTCAACTACGTACGTAAGGAATGCCCTCACTAAGGCTTTCTACCTCTGCTTTCAGTAATGAATGATTTCCATAGTATATGTGGGAATAGGCAAATCTTCCATTCCCAAGAGCAAAAGAAGAAACACAACTCCACTATAGACAAAGATGAAATGTACTTAGAAAGCATTTTTATGACTTGAAGAGGGGAAAAATGGAGACTGATAAGCATAGTGCACAGATATTCAGAAATTATAATTATTTTGGTTTGCTTCTAATTATTTCTTTAAGTATGTCTTGGGAGAGAAGCCTTAAACATGTTGATATGTGTTTGGTATAGAAACATGTGCAAAAACATTACCAGTCAAAGGAGACAAGAATAAATAGAGGGAGAGAAGGAAGATTTCAAATTAAGTCAGATAATACAAAATCCCATAATGGGTCCATTAAAAGATAAATGAAAATTGAATGAGTAAAGATATTAAGTACCACAATAAAGGGAAAGACTGCCATAAAATGAATTAATAATCAGACTTAATTTACTTCCTGACCTATCAAGAATTTAGTAAGGAATGTCATCAGTGAATTCAGCCAAGGTCCCAGAATAGAAAAGAAACAGAGAACAGACAGGATGTTGAAGTAGGAGATTAGAAAAAATAAACACTCTTATTGAAGCCATATATAGATTTAAATTCTTAATAACTTTGTTAACTCTTACAGTATAAAACTTGAGCTATAGTTTCAATAAGCTGAAGATTGTAGCCACATATTCTATGTTCCCTCAGAAGCTAAGGGAGAAACGGAATCAAATGTTCATTTGCAGCTGGTTTTCAGTATTCGCTAACCACTCTGTTGCAGTGCCTGCATTCAGAAAGCAGCTCCCTGTTCTCTGTTGCAGCGCCTGCATTCAGTAAGCAGCTCCCTGTGCTCTGTTGCAGCGCCTGCATTCGGAAAGCAGCTCCCTGTGCTCTGTTGCAGCGCCTGCATTCAGAAAGCAGCTCCCTGTGCTCTGTTGCAGTGCCTGCATTCAGTAAGCAGCTCCCTGTGCTCTGTTGCAGCACCTGGATTCAGTAAGCAGCCCTGGCTCTTGGCACAGCTTCCCAAAATACAAAGCCTGAGAGATAGTTGTGGTGTCTCAAGTAATCAGGCTCCTACTACCAGTGTGGAGTGTTGGCCTGGCCCAGTCCTGAATTTTATAAGCATTTGAGGAGTGAACTACTGGATGGAACTATGCATTCGATCTCTCTCTCTCTCTTCCCCTTTTCTTCCTCTCTCTCCCTTCTTTCCTTCCTCTTCTTTCTTTCACCATCTGCAGGACACACCTATCTATCTACCCATCAATTCATCTCTCATTCTCTTTCATCTCCAGTTATCATCCATCTATCCATCTATCTATCCATCTGTACATCCACTTTTTCTCATATCTCTCCATTTGTCCAGCAATGCATCCATTCACCTACTTATTTCAGTATCTCTGATAAACATTTTTAAATTAAGCTTATTCTGATATAAAAATGTTTGGAATTCATAGGGTTTTCATAATCCATTTTCAATTATATTTTTGAAGATCCATCACCGATACATGCACTTTCTGAATACTTTCATTGGTATAGTGGTATTTTGCGGGATAGGTGGGAAGGATCACTAGGGGATACTTAAGGGTCTTGCGTTAGTCCATTTGCAGTGCTATAACAAAACACTAAAAGCAGAGTGTCATAAGAATGACAAACATTCTTAAGGAAACAATCCTGGTGATTACAGTATTAAACTGTTACCAGATGTAGTGGCAAGAAAAGCTACGTTCTCATAGGTGGTGCCTCCTAGCCATGAACCCATTTGGTCAGCAATGGGAAATATGAATGCCTGTTGCTAGATCTCCACACACAGGGCTCTACCCTAAAGCTCTGTTTACCTCCCAAAGATCTCACTTGCTAAAATCACAAATGTGGTTGGGTCTCAGAGATGATAGTTATGGAATAAAAGCATTTAGATTAAGACAGGTCTTAAAACATTCCTTGACCTTGATGGTAATCAAACACATTCAAGAATGAGTGATTTGCGTTGGTGGTATAGTGGTGAGCATAGCTGCCTTCCAAGAATGAGTGATTTTAGGAGTTGAACTTTTGCATTCCTCTACCTGGTAACTAACCAGAGAGCTTTGACAACTTATTTAACTTCTTTAAGCCATAGTTCCCTAATCTGGAAAACTGTACAGAGTTTGAACTTAAGGGCCTGTAAAGTTGTAAAATGTGTTGAGTTTTTATTCAATAATATCTGGGTTCCTGTTCTGTACTTCTAATTGCACAGTGTTTGGCAAGTTTCCTCCCTGCTTTAAATACCTATTTCCTTATCATGAAACATGGAAGAGAAGCAAATGATTAATAACATTCTGGGTCTGAGCTGAATGGGTGATTGATGATGCAATACAGTCAATTCCATGTTATAGAAGCTGGAGGATTACATTTCGGTTGAGCAAACAGATTAGCTTTCCTAAAAAAACACAAAGGAAATCTTCTCTATAGTAAAAATGAATACAATAAAATGAATACATGAGCTTAGTAAAGATAGTAAAATGGCACAAATTTTACACTAAATCTATTCAAAATATTTGTTAAAGAATAAATTAATCTGCATAAATTTTCAAAAGTCTTATTCCACTGAACTAATTTACTACTCACATCAGAAACACTAAAACTATGATTAATGCCGAATCTTCAATTCTTAGACTCCTTTGGTATGCTCTACAATCATCTAAGAATACTCTTTATTTTTTAAAAAAAGTTAAAATGGCAGGTACAGTCCTGACCCTGGGGGCTGGAGTCAGGGTATTCTAGCTCTACTTCCGTCTGAAGAATCACTGTCCGTGCATTCACCTGGGCCAGGTCAGTGCAGAACTGGGAACAGGGCACGTGGGCATCCAGGTGGTCAGCTGGGACCCAATTACTTCATACTGTTGCCAGCCAGGGTCTATATTAGCAGAAAGCTGGAATCAGAGTGGATAAGGGACTTAAATTGTACATGGGATTCAGGTGTCCCCCCCATCAGCAACGTCCTGCTTAGAATTTATTTCAAATTCAACCTGTCCTTGCTTTATACGCTGAGTAATTGCCTTGCAAAATATCAGTGCTGAAGTCCTAATCCTGGAAGCTTTAGTGTAGAAGTTTGCTGGGAGATACCATCTTTACAGAGGTCACCACGTAAAGATGAAGCCACCAGCGTGGGCCCTCCTCCGTTCAGATAGATGTAATCTAAGGATACACTGCCACCCAGACAGTCAGGAAGAAGGAAGACAACCATCTCCCTGTCTTCCCTCACAGACTTTACTCAGGCAGGAGAATCTCAAATTTCCGATCTTGAGAACAGTAAGATAACACTTGTGTGTTGAAGGCACCCGGTTTCTTAGTTGTAGTAGCCCGAGCACACTGTTCTCATTCAGTCTTCTCGGCAAAATCCCTTCTTCCTTCTACCCAAGAAGCAACAGGCATTTGTACTTTTCTCTCCACAACTTTAAAACAGAAACCATAAATTCCATGATTAATGACTTATATATCCATAGAAATTCAGGTAAATAAAGGAAGAAGGGTCATTTTTAGAAATAACACAGCAAATCTGGAGTAGATTCCCAAATTAATCAACATCAAGGAGAATGAATGGAAAACTAACATTGCCAAATCCACTTATCTAGCCTTTGATGTATGCTCTAATTTTCTGTCACTTACATAAGAATCATTATCTTACATAATCATGAATAATACCAAAACACTGTGTCATTGCACATAAACTTTAAGCATTCTATCAAATACTAACACAGAGTTTAGGTCAAGTTTCCAATTTTTAGATCTAGTGAACTACAGGGTATGTGGTATGGGTAGAAGAAACAACACTATCTGTGTTTGTGTGTGTGTGTGTGTCACCGAAAGGAATCATCCAGCCAAAAGCACTTTCTAAAGTAAACCGCAGTTAGAGTCAGTGTGATAACCCATCTATACGGCGTGTTTCCTGAGGCAGGTGGGATGTAAGATTTTATAAGGTGTAACAGACCTAGCAGCATGCTTCCTAACGGAGACAACTACCTGCAGCCATCATTAGGGTCATCCGCAAACACTTGGTGAACACTTGTTGAGCACTGCACTACAAAGATGTCCAGAATTCTAAAGTTTCTCCTAACGTAGGTCAATTATGAGAAAAAGATTTTATCTCTGGCTCCTTAAACCTCAGAACGATCTGTTTAAAAGTTCAGGAAATTACTTATTTTTCTTCCTGGGAAAGAAAATAATTGTCAGAAACCCATTTCTTATAATGTCCCAAGAATTAAATGAGATGCAGCTTGAAATAATTAGATCATGATAAATTAAAAAAAAAAACTACCATCAGCCCTAAGACATGCACTACTTTAACAACTTTCTTAAACCAGAGTATTGTTAATGAAATCCATTTTTCCAAAAATTATTTTTAAAATGGTTTAAACAATGCAAGGTAAGCACAATTATCTCTTTTCTAGCTAGGATGAAACAAGGAATTCAGCATGGAGAATAACATCCTAATAGAAAAATTTTCAATGGCAGAAATTGTTTTTTCCTGGATAACAAATTTTATACAGGATCCTGTAGCATAGTTATTATTAATTAACTGTACTTATGCTCACTACATTCCTTGACACAAGTTAGTTAAAATAAAACATGCTTTATTTACCTATTTGATATCATAGCTTCCTCTAAATCTATTTGCCTTTTTCAAATTACCATCAACTCATCTAATTATCAAGACTTTTCACCTAAAATAAAGGAGCTACAATCTTAAATAAATAAATCATGAAATTTATATTTTAATTAGAAGGAAATTCCGTAAGTGGCGAATGTGTTTACGTTTCTCCCACTGGCTTCCTGCCACAAAAGGGAGATCACTTTCAGAAGACTTTCTGTCATGGGAGGCCATATAGAGAGCGAGGTACAAAAGGATGGTTAGTCTTCCTCTCTTTGAGGCTAACAAAGAAGTAAAAAAGATAAAGAAAAGCCAATGAGAATTCCAACACTGCGTGATTTTGTAGGATTGGGGGGGGGGAGGGTCTTCTTTCAGTCTCCCAGCTAAAGCTTTAAAGATTGCTCAGGTGTTTGTTGTGTCAACTGGAGTAAGAAGATTAAGCACCAAAGAGAGAAAAGAAGCAACAAGCCATGAAGAGGGGACAGCGTTCAGGCAGGAACAGTATACAGACTATTCATTCCACTATTTAAATATTCTTGTTTCTCTTGATGACATAACAGAAGACTGAAAGCATAATTCATCACCTAACCTTGAAATAGTTAACAATACACACCAATATGGACATAAGCAAATCAAATAGGGAACAATGGCACAAATATTGGACTCATGCTTTTCATGTTTCCTACATTTGAAGTCAAACTTTCATCCCCTTACGGCACTGGCAGGAAAAAAGTAATACAAAACAAATATGTCCACACGCTAAGTACAAAATATTACAAAGCATGAACATTTGTGCTGGAAAAACCTACTGCCAATGTGTCAGATCCACTGACTATTAGTTGTAAGAGTAAGAGCCAAATTCTTCCTAATCATATGAAATGCAACAGCGGGTGCAGGCCAAGCTTTGATATTTAAACTTCCTCATTTTCCAATTTTTTTATTGAAGTATCCAGCTTGGCCACAAACAAAAGCAATTTAAACTGGCAAAGGAAGGAAGCTGAAAAACAATTCAGAATGACTTATATCTTAGTGCATACACTACTTGTTATGGAAACAACAAAAGTTGGAACATGGTTCAGTGAGGGGGCAATTATGGTTGGGTGAGTGTGTTGACTGTGATGACAATAATGAAGCGGCTCCCACTGTGGAGGTCTTAAATTCCATGTGTATTACATGCACCAAAGTATTTATTCCTTATGTACAATAGTACCTGACGAAAATCACCATGCTAAAATGTGATAATCTATTTTTTTGGCAACAATACCTGTACCACACATTCTTCTCATTCATTGGTCCTCATTGAAAGTATAGGTGCACACACAGTGTTCTCGTCTAACGCTTACAAAAAAATCAAATGACAATTGTAATCCCTCATTTGCCAATTTATCAATCAGAGGATTTAGGAAACTCATGTCTCTTATCAGTACTGAGTAACAGACAGAACCTCCATATGCCGTGGGCTGGCAGCACGTATCCTATAGGGCCTGGCAAATGGCATCCATTTCTAGCAGAAATTAACAAGACTTCTTTATGAAGTAAATTAGTGTCAATGCAAGCACTGAGAGAGATTCTGTGAAAAACAATTCAATAATCAACATGACGTTTTTGCTGTAATCTTCAAAGAGGCAAATCTAAGTAGAACAAGGGAAATACAAAAATACATAGATTAATCGTTATCTAAAGGGACTGAGCTCTTAGCTCTGATGTTAGCAAAAGACAATGCAATCAAAAATCATATGAAGTAGAGAGTTCCCAAATAGCTAAATATCAACTACATCTTTGGGATGGGCATCTGCTGTACCACTCAGGTCACCATGTGGCAAGAAATGAAGCAGTCAAGAAAAAATTAGAAAGGTGATTTAAAACTATTATCCTGCCAAAACTTTCTTCCAAGTAGACTGTTGTCAGATTTCATAATCATGTAATAAAGCAAAATGTGAAGAAAAAGAGAAGTTGTGAAACTGTTTAACACTTGAAATATACAGGAAAAGCTTACCTTAGCTCATCACTACTGCCATGGTGCCTGGATGTTCTGTTTACATACAAACTTCCCAGACTTTAAGCCAACCAGTGCAGGAGCAGCAACTGCCTCTCCCTTCAAACAGTCCTCTAGCCCCTTCTTTTTCCACTTAACAAGGTCCCGTGTCTCTCACCCACAGCCACTATAGATTCAATACAATCATGAGTAAAGCACAATTTCCTTCCCCAAAAGTTGGTTATGAGAATACTTGTAGCAGAGACTTTTCCAACTAATACCTAGTTTTACTGCTGGGAGTTGTAGAAACTTACTCCAAAAACTAGTTTTTTTTCCCCCTGACTGGCATCTAGAACAGCTCAATTAATTGTTTTTATTTCAGAGGGTTTTTCTGTCTAGTTTTGACTTACAAAGTGATCAGGTGAAGTACATATAACATATACTAACAAGGATTTCAAAGACAAATTGAATCACACATGTGAAGTAAAAGTAGAATTACTCAAGTGTAAAACATCTGCATGCATTCTGTTATTTATAACAGCTACAAAATATCAAAAGACACAAGAGATACTTGGAGATCCTATTTAGGACACCCCTAGATGAAAGCTTCCTTGGTCCTAAGGTAAACTTCCACACTACTTCCATTTTTATTCTCTGTTTCAATATTTACTTACTTATTTGAAGGGCAGAGTGACAGAGAAACACCACTGAGAGACCTTTCATCTGCTGGCTCCCTCCCCTGCTGGCCGCAAGGGCCAGGATTTGGCCAGTCGGAAGTCAGGAGCTTCAGCTGGGCGGCCCACTAGGCTGGCAAAAGTTCAAGTGCACAGTCCATCTTTTGCTATTTTCCCAGGAGCATCAGCAGGGAACCAGATCAGCAGTGAAGCAGCTGGAACTGGAGAAGGACCCTGCCCTCACTTGGGAGATGAGAAGGAGCGGTAGGTGGGCTCAGCTCCAGCGTTGCGCTCATCTGGGGTGCCTCTTCTCTCTTTCTGTAACTCGGACTTTCAAGTCAAATAAATAAATCTTTTAAAGAAAAATGCTTGTGAGACACACAGAAGCACCTGATAAATAATTACTGGCAGCAGCTTAACCTACTGCACCTCAGTGCCAACTCCTTAAGGTTCCCCTAAACATTATACAAGCAACGGCACCGCCTTGTCATTAAAATTGCAAATGCCAGTCACAGTTCTTTAAAATGCTTGTGAGATACAGATGCACACATACAACCTGAGAGATGATTTGGAGCAGAACAGCTCAAGTACACACTTGCCTGCTTAAGAGACCACACCCTGTAGGCAATCCCTATTGTTAGTTTTGGAGTGCTTTATTAACAGCTACCCTGGGGACCTCAAGGACTTCAGCATGAAAGAAGCAAAGGCATGCAGTCAGCCTGCTGGATAATTTCACATTTCTAATAACTTATAAATGCCACTGTAAGGCAGCTGTATCCTCTGGAACAGGTAGAGGCTTCATTAACATGCTGAATTCTGCTATTGACTTTTCTTATTTCTACTAAAATGCAACACTGGGTCTATGGACTCCAGCAGTCCCTCGTGCCTGAGATCTGTGAATCAACGGCATGTCTGTAATAAAAGCAACTGAACTGTGCTTCTATTAAGGATGCATAATGGAAGTTTGTTTTAGATTGTATGTGTGTATGTATGTTGCTGCTATTTAAGGATGAAACATTCCAATGCATGGCTATGTCACAAATGATTTTAAACTGATAATACATTAAAATCATTAAGGCAAACAATGCTTTCACTCAAGCCATAATCATTATTGGATTATGTATAATCATTTTTAAGAAGAAAATCTGTAATGCCTTTCTGCTGAAGCAACACAAATTTAGAGACCAATCTCTCCTTCGTCATTTTTTTTTAAGATTTGTTTATTTGTATTGCAAAATCAGATATACAGAGAGGAGGAGAGACAGAGAGGAAGATCTTCTGTCCAATGATTCACCCCCCAAGTGACCGCAGCAGCCAGTGCTGTGCCGTCCAAAGCCAGGAGCCAGGAACCTCTTCCAGGTCTCCCACGTGGGTGCAGGGTCCCAAGGCTTTGGGCCATCCCTGACTGCTTTCCTAGGTCACAAGCAGGGAGCTGGATGGGAAGTGGAGCTGCCGGAATTAGACCAGGTATCCATATGGGATTCTGGCACGTACAAGGCGAGGACATCAGCTGCTAGGCCATGGCGCAGGGCCCTCCCTCATCATTTTTAACCCTACCCTTTGTTTTCACCAGTGCTGGAATTATCTTGCGGAATATTACACAGTGCAAGATGAAGATTTTGTACTAAACCCATCCTCTGGCATGCTTTAATTGGCCCAGGCATTCTTGGGCTCAAAACTGATTAAAATATTAATTAGTGCTCATATTTCTAAAACTCAGAAAGTCTAATATCAAGTTTCTTTTTTTTTTTTTTTTTGGTCCTTGCTCAATTTGTAACACATTGGAAGACCAAGCCAAACCAGTGCCCATTCTGTTGCCAGATAGATAGTTGTGCCTGAGCAACTCGGAAGGGTGATATCAAACCCTCTCATCCCAGGGCAGGGGGTAGGGTCCTCTTTGTCTACTGGAATTCACCCAAGACAAATGAGGATGCGGTCTAAGTTGTCATTAAAGGATTCTGACAAAACAAAAACCTCAGCCAAACTGGGGACGTGTAGTCTGCAGCCAGTTGTGCACTCGGCCCAAAGTACACAGCTCCCAGAACTGGATCACACGTCAATCATGAGTACCAGTCAATGCCCCTCATGTTAGAGGTAAAGATCTCAGGCCATGAAGAACAGGTGCTTCACGCTCCCTTTACTGCAAACAAACATTTGCTTTACTATCTCTACTTTCATTTGTCTGAAGGGTTAATTCCTTTCCCCATTGACAAACAGAAGCCCAGGCAAGTATAATGGCTCTGGCGACTCTGCAAAGCTCAGTGGTGAGCAAGGCCTGTTGTTTCGACAGTGAGCACTCCTAATTCACTTAGCCCCAGTCTCAATCATTCCCAGGAGTGTCCAGCACTGCAGATAAATATCAATTTCTAGCATCTAATATCCAGCTGCATTCATCATTTATCTTTATTTCTTATAATCCCTTGGCTCAGAAAGCGTTTGTGATTGCTGAGGTCAGCAATACCTTTACAAAATAAGGAGGGTCTTCTACTTTACTCGGTTCTTAATAGTGTGAAAATAAGGGCCTGGCGCATAAGCCTAGTGGCTTAATCCTTGCCTTTCATCTGCTGGGATCCCATGTGGGCTCCAGTTCATGTCCTTACTGCTCCACTTCCCATCCAGCTCCATGCCTGTGGCCTGGGAAAGCAGTAAAGAATGGCCAAATCCTTGGGACCCTGCACCCAGGTGGGAGACCTAGAAGAAGCTCCTGGCTCCTGGCTTTCGATTGGCTCAGCTCTGGCCATTGTGGCTGCTTGTGGAGTGAACCAGTGGATGGAAGATCTTTCTATCTTTCCTCTCTGCATATCTGATTTTGCAATTAAAAAAAAAGACACATCTTTTTTAAAAAGTCTGAAAGAAGAAGGAAAATCACAGTGATAAAATACTTTGAAAGAGCTTCTCGAACACTGCCAGAAGGCCTTTAAGGAACCAAGACAAACACATGGTGCAGTTGCTGACCTACATCCCTACACAAGCACCCTTTCAAGCAGAGGGAAGGCATCTTCTACCAACAGCTCAGGTGTCTATTAGCTAGTCAATTACCTATCAAACACAAATGTGCAGGTGTTTGCCCCTGCACTCATACCCCGCCCTGATTCCCAAGAATTGCATGCAGACACTAGAAGGCTGGCCAAGAAAGATAAGGTCCTAGAGCAAGTGCCATGGCCCAGCAGGCTGCCTTCATCTTTACCACCAGCATCCCGTATAAACACCAGGCCGCGTCCCAGCTGACCCACTTCTTATCCAGCTACTGGGAAGACAGGAAATTGTGGGCTAAAGTTTGTAGACCACTCGCGTTCACATGAGAGGTTGAGAAGATGCTCTTAGCATCTGGCTTTGGATCAGCTCAGCTCTGGCCATTTAGAAATTTGGAAAGTAAAAGAGGATTAAAGCTCGCTCGCTCTCTCTCTGCCTGCTTCATTTTCTGTGTGACTCTACCTCTCAAACAAAAATACAAATGTCAAGATGTCATGGTTGAACAGGCTAACCCTCTACCCTATAGCACCAGCACCCCATATGTGTACCAGTTTGTGTCCTGGCTGTCCCAGGTCCTGGTACAGCTCCCTGTTTACAGCATGGGAAAGCAGCATAGGATGGCCTGAGATGTTGGACCCCATCATCCAGTTGGGAGATCCAGAAGAGGATCTTGGCTCCCAGATTTGGATCAGCTCAGCTCTGGCCAACGCGGTCATTTGGGGAGTGACTCAGTGAACAGAATACCTTCTCTCTCTTTCTTTAGTTTTTCTGTAAATCTGCCTTTCATATAAAAATAATTTTTGTAGACTTTTTTTAAATGTAAAGAAAAAAAAAAGAAAAAGATCCCATGAACAAATCAGAAGGACTGGCCAAAGTAATCTAAACATAAACTTCAGCACAAGCTCACAAATCTAGCCATGTCTTATAAGGCTACTTAGGACTCACCTTGTAGAAAATGGCCCCCCTAAGCCTCTCGCTCCAGCTGTAGTGTCTGAGAGATTCCTGAGTCACTGACCTGGGCAGCCTTTCAGGGGGCAACTAAGTAAACGACTTATCAAAGCAGTTGTTCCAAAGCACAGAACTCAAGTAAATTATACAGAAATACCATGCATCCAGATGTCCCAGCTACTGGGGAAGATGGGTGAAGATGTTCAACGACTGGTACATTGTTATAATCAGAAATTTAAAACTTGACTAAAGTATAAAAAAATGAAGAAGAAAGAAAATTCACTGAATAGGAGAGTAATGCAACAGGCCCTGGTATTTGCTCCAGCAATTACCATTTAAACAATGGGTATCATCCACAGGGTCTCACTTCAGGGACATTCTGGGCCAGGACAGGAAGAAACTCAGCTGCATGTATCCCCAAGATGACTGAAGCCCACTTGGCTACCATGAAAAGTTTCGCAAGACCTTGGTACTGCAAACCAATCAAGTGAATACTGCAGGTGCCAATCAGGGATTGTACCTCTAATGCCAACTTCAATCTGCAAGCACCTCCACTCTTAATCCCTTGGGGAGCTCCCTGGCTTCCTGTGCTGTGCTGTGTTCTGCAAATAAAATGCCTTCTTGGCTCCATCACGCCCAGTGACAGGCTTTCTGTGAACTGGGACAGCCAGCCCACGAGTGGAGTTCTGTACCACCTTTCCTCACTAGTTTGGGAGTTTGCACCTTGATCTTGCATGGGACGTGAAATTTGATCCCCTGTGCTTTGGTAGCAGATTTGTGGAGGTTCCTGAAAGATCAGGCAATTATAAGGCAACCAGGGAACCTTTTCTTCAAGGACATTTTCATCCTATTTATGTATTTTAAAACTAATCTGCTATGGGCCGGTGAGTCCCTCTTCTGCCTCAACATGTCAGTTTCCATTTCTTTGCCTTCCTCAGAATACAGGCTCAGGAACATGTGCATCACCCGAAGTGCAGCTCCTAGCATCCAAAATTAAGCCTTTTCACTTGAGCAGTTTTGAAGTTTGAGGTGATGAACCACAGAAGGAAGAGATCAGTAAACCAGTGCATTAATCTCTTCAAAGCCCTCTCAGTTCCCTCAGACCCAAAGCCCTTACCCTACTTCAACTAATCCCCCGACACAATAACTCACAGTCCCATAGTTCTGTCCATTGTCAACTCCTCAACCACTGGCTCATTCTGCTCCAGTCACAGTGGATCCCACTGTGCTTCCTCAAATGCCTTCTGTCTTAGGGCCCTTTCTCCTTCCCGCTCCTTGTCTGCAAGGCTCTTAACTACACATGCCATTGTGCAGGAGTGACTTTTCATCAAGACCTTTGAATACAATCTGTAAGTCAATCGCTACGTACTAGTGATCCCACTTCCTCTCCCCTGCATGTTTTCTCTCCACAGCACACAGGGACATATGGCACATTTTAAAGCCATACTTTAAATCTTTCCAATGAGAGCAGAATATTTTGTCTGTCGTCCGTCCCTCTTCCAGCATCTCAATTCTCAGTAACTGGAACAGCCCCCAGAGAACAGACAGTATGTACTGAACAAGCGTAGAATGCACACAACGGTGCCTTTATTTTCTGAAAAAACCTGGGTCATATTTTGTACTCAAAAGACTTCTGTTACTTATTAGGCGGAAGCACATGTTCTAAATGGAATACATGAATTAGAGGAAGGGTCTCCTCCTGGACATTTAAGGAAAATTTAACGTAGGTGAAGGAGAACAGACTACGTTACCATCATAAAACAGGCTATTTTTGTAAAAGGATGATCTTAAGCCTAAAAATAATCAGGAAGTAGCTAATAAAGGAGGGAATCTCTGTCCTACCCCTCCCAACCTATACCTGACACACGGCAACTGGACAAGGAGTTAGGTTTCAGGGAGCTAAAATTTTTACCCACACTCACATGGGCATGCATGCACGCCCTCCTTTACATGAATCCTGCTTTTATTTTTGCACTACAACGTCTGGGCTTTGTATTCCCATCTCTGGGACATTCTGGATTAAAGGTTAGTTTGGCTAGGTCATGTCAAAAGAAAGGCAGAAATCCTGCTTTTGTAAATAAATTTACTTTTGTGAAGGGGTCTTTTCTTCTACCAGGATAATTATCATCTCAGAAGTAAACCTGACTAACCCAGCAGTAAGTTATCTACACCACACCCCCAGCCCACACACATTTCTTCCTGTGATTCTCATCTCTTCTCCAAACGTTAACACGCTTTGTTAAAATATATTAAAGCTGGTGGTTCTAACTCCCTCCTCAAGGTTTGCACTTTTTTTCTAGAAAGTGTCTGTGGGCAAAACACATGCTTTCTCGTGTTAATCTTTCCATTTGTCTGATTCACTGGTTCCAGCTGCAGAACCTAGGCCAAGAGAGGAACATCTTTGTTCGCTGCCATAGGCACACCATTTTACCCAATGTGGCCACTAAAGTGTAGGAAGACCATACGTTTAAAACTATACTACTTCACAACTGCTTTCCACAAGCACATAAATAACTAGGTGGAAGACAGTATAATTATGAACAAGAACCAAACACCTAAATTAGGAAGAAAAACTTGCTAGACAAATGGGATCAAACATCTGAAATGTAATAAAAAGGGCTGCATCTAATTTTCAGTTAATATCTGGCAGTAATAGACCTTTGAGATTCTTAGTAAAGAGCTATCATTCCATGTTGAAGAAGGATAAAAGTGTTTCTTAATAATGTTATAAATTAATGAGGCTTATAATACACTCCTAAAACAGGGATTGACAGAAAGACGATGATTTCTTTTTCTTACTTTTTACTTACAACAGCTTTCACTCAGAAACCTCCTGGAGACAGTGCTCTGGAACCACTTTTACAAGAATTTCACATAACATTGATATGTAAATTCTGATTGCCTCAGCTCAAACACTCCTCATTTGCATAATCTAATTTAAAAATGGGCTGTTAACTCAGTTCAGTGCTTGAGAACTTGAAAAACCTGAAGATGTCCATTGTAGGAGTTAATTGAGAAGTTTGGAGAATTTGTAGCAAGTCTACAAAACATCCTGTTGCCTAGCCACAGATTAACTAAACACTTTCTCTGAACAAGACATTTAGAACAACAGCAAAGCCCTTGACAGAAAAATGCACAATGAATTAGAATAACTGGAACTGGAACTGAAATTCTTCACATCTTACATTTGTGGTTAACACCCAAATAATAATCACTCCTATTATACTGTGAGAAGGAGGAAAGTTAGAAAATGGTTCACATGTACAGCTGTGAAATGGAGACCATTTCAATGTTAAATCATTTACACTGCTTGGCATTCTTAAGTGTTCTGAGAAACACTGTGTATTTGTGAGACAAGAGTTAATACCAGGAAGATTTTAACTAGCGGAAGATCATTTCTCCATTTCTCCAAAGCCAAAAATGTGTGTGTGTGTGTGTGTGTGTGTGTGTGTGTGTGTGTGTGTGTGTTAGCTTGATCACCTTAATAAAAATGTATTTCTGCATATTTCAGTTATTTTTCATCTGAGTTATACATTTTAACCAGAAATGCTTTTGCTCGGCCTTGGAATTTCATACATGGGAGAGTGGGAGTAAAGGAATAGCAAGTGTTTGTACCTATGTCACAACCCGTCTACTGAAATTGGATTAGGAGAGATTTTGCCGAGCAGTTTAGTTACACCTCCATCCAGGAATTCTGAATCTCTGACCTATGCCCATTCCTAAACTTCGGAGGCAGCTCATAATTTAAATGGCTCAGGTGCAATAAACCACAGTCCTTCAATGCACGGAAATGACCTGCAAATGTGTTTATTCACCCTACAAGATTAATATCATATATCTTTGTTCCCAGAATTTGCCTTGTCTGATACTCTGTAAAGTCTTCAGAAATATTTAGAGAAGTAAATGAACAAAAGGCTGAATGCAAGACAAAAAATAAAGAACAAACAAGAAATGAAAAGAAGCAGGTGAGATATGTAATTTTGATATCCGTATCACCCATATAACTCAAGAATATCTGCATTCTTCCTGTTGGTTGAAGATCTAGAGAAAAGGAGTCTGATTCCCCTGCATCGAAGCTAAGAGACCACCTGACTAGACCCACCTCATACCACATCAGGGGGCTAAACCTGACCTAGACTGAGCTATAGCTTACTGTTTATTGCAATATCTTTGCATGGCAAATGACACATCTGCCAGCCCAGAGTCATGACAGGAAACATGTACCATACAAGGATGGAAATGTGGTGTTAGTTAAGGAAATCTCTACCTGCCTCCCAGAAAAGTCATGAACCCTTCTCCCCTTAACAGAATGCACCTCCCCTTTTATTAAAGACTCCTATGGCAAGCAGTGAAACGCCTGCCCCTCCCACTAGGTCCCATCAGATGCAGTGTAGCCCATCACTTTCTCAATAAAATGCTTGCTGCTAACTACTCAGGATTCTTCAAATCATTTCCAAAGATTTTGATGAAGTGAAGACAAAGACCTTGATAGCCGGCTGCCCTGGATCTCTGAGGTCACAAAGCCCAGTAGTGTATTCCTGATTTTCATACAAAAAAGCCAAATGACCAAAAAAAAAAAAAAGTAAAATATGATTCAGTTTGATAGTACTATCATGGGGCTGTACTCGGATGAGGTTCTGAAGAATTTCTTTTTAATAATAAAGAATATGGTTTCATTGAAATGTCTTAACATCTGTAATAAATTACCTAAAGTCTACATTACTAAACAAATAAAAACCAATCTGTAGTAATCCCTGAGAAGGTAGATTATAATGAAACAGAGCCTGATGCGATCGTAGGTCCAGTGGACTGAGTCACTACCCAGTAATACACCTAAGTCTGTTGACATCATTATATATATATATATATATATAGGCAATCAACAGGCACTTTAAAGTCTTGAACCTGTCTTCAAATCAGTAGTGTCACAACAAATGTCATCTAATTAGCAGAAAGTTGGGGTTTCATTTCTCTCTCAGTGCATAGTGAGTGAGATTAAGGGTAGGGTAATATACTTACAAATATATCATAGAATACAAAAAAGTTCCTGTATTCACAATGAGGCTATTTCTTGATAAATACATAGGAGTTGAAAACATTAGTGGGAAATTCATTTAATACCATGAATCTGCCTACATCCCAGCTCAGGACCAGGGCATGATGCAGTGTGGGTTACCCCTGAAACTGAAATGCCTGCAACAGAGACACTGAATATCACCAGGGACCCTTGTGCCAGCTCAGCCTCAACTTTAGTCTGTAAAAACATTCATCCCTAACCTCCCTGGGAGCCAGAGATTGAATCTGCTCAGCTTCATGCTTGGCATCCTACAATAGACTTCTTTTCTTTCACTACCCTGTGTCAGGGTTTGGCATTTGCACAGCAAAAAAGCAAATCCAGTTCTGGGGGTTCTATAGAAACTCCTCCAAGCAGCTTTGGGTGTTGTCTTCTATCACTTTTCCTCAGGGTCCTGTGGGTGACTGGATGCTGTGGCTGTGTCGCAAGCACTACTGGCCAGAGAACACCACACAGTACAGCTGTTGCTGCATGTTCACAGCTGCTCTGCAGTCATGAGGCTAGAAAAAAACAGCTTAGTCACCCACTGTAAGATATGGACAGTCTAAACTTCTAAGCAGTCTAAACCTTTCCTTTACAGTATGTATTTGAAACATAAATGTGAAATATACATCTTACGATTGTATTTTGAACTTCCATATATTCAGCCTTTTCAGAACACTGGAATCCATACAGTTTCTATGACTGCTCTGCCAATCTTGGTTTTAAACATGTACAGCCCAAAGTTTTATCATTTCTCAGCACTATATAATCCACATGTATTACCCTACAATCCGACACTTTGCAAGAGAAAATATGTTGCTCATCTTAGCAACAAGAGTAGCATACAACTCTGTCCATGATTGTTACAGAAATGCAATCACAGCTTGCATAAAGCCAAAGGGCCTCAGACAAATGCAGTGCTCTTCAGTTACCTGTAATTTTTTAAATAAATAGTTTCAACTCTAGCTAAAGTAATGAATTCTGATTTAGTAGGTTTCATATGTATCATATCTTTTCCACTGACCATGGAAAGGGTCTTATGATTACATAAACAGCACCACACATTTGATAAAACCTGATAAGCAGGTTTGTAAATAATTTTTAGGAGTCTAAAAAAATTAATGCATAATCACAATTATGCTTGTCTCAAAGTCTGGTGTTCAAAAAATAACCTCAGAAAATTTATACTAAAGAAAACATACATTTTCCTTTGATCACAGACTCAGCTACAGTCTACTAAAAGTTGAGCTGATTTGAAGAAAGTCAGTGTAGTCACAAAGGGATTAATATCAGTGATGTAAAAACTTACTATGGTCCCCTTGTACACCGAGGCTGACAGCAGAGAACTACAAGGCCCTGTGTTTAACTCAACTTACAACACAAACAGTGAGATATTCAGAAATTACCTGGATTTATTGAGCCATTATTTAACAGGGTAACTACTCAGTTAGCCAGCTCCAAAGATTAATGACCCATAAATTAATAAATGTTATCACGGCTCTAAAACTAAGCCTTAGCCAACTTCTCAAAATCAATTAGCCTTGCAAGAAAGAATACTTCTGGAACCTTTCCTTTGTTACCCCTTCACTACCCCATCAATATCATTGATTCACTGCTTCCCACACAAACGTATCTGAAGTGAATTAATCAAATGTATAGGACAGAGAAGTAAGCTACAGTCTCAAGAGAGTACAATTCACTGTGAGAAGGAAGGCATACTATGTTTTGAGAACGTACATAAATCCAAAATCTCTTTTTTTGAAAGAACTATTTTAATTATGCTGATTTAGTCACTACTAACAGTATTGTCTAGGCAGAGAAGCCACAAAAGAAATAATAATCTAGTTTCATGCATCTACTTATTTTCTCAAGTTCAACTGAAGCTAGCTCAACAAAAGTTACTGAAATAAAATAACTTTTCAAAGACTAATAAAATGTGAATAAAAACACAATTATATAGACATATATTTGAGTGTCTACATATATATGTACATATGCATATACACATGATGTATTCATATATATTGATATATAATTATAATGCAAATATGCAATATATTGTATATTTTATATTTATGTAAATATATGTTATGTTTATATAGTGTATATAATATAATCAATACATATGCATGTTTATATATGTATATACAAATATACATATTTAAAAGGCAGAGTTACAGACAGAAGGGGAGTCAGAGAGAAAGATCTATCCGCTGGTTCACTCCCCAAATGACCGCAGTGGCTGCAGATGAACCCACCGAAAGCCAGGAGCCAGGCACCTCTTCCTGGCCTCCTAGATGGTTCGTGGTTCAGAGGCCTTGGGCCATTTCTGCCACTTTCCTGGCCATAAGCGGGGAGTTGGAATCAGACCTGGGGCAGTCAGGACATGAACTGGGACTGACGGGAGATGTTCCCGTTGCACCGAGATGCTGGCTCGGCTGGCTGTGTCATGGCCCCTGGCCTTTAATTTGATATTTGCATAAGGATTATTTCTGAATACTAGATAAAATGAATCTACAAGCGGCAAAATTTATGAAGTTTCTGTATTCTGGTAACTGATTTTATATCTTTCTGTACCATTATGACATGGTCAAAATTCTTGGAAATTATTATTCTCAACTTTAAAAGTTAACTTCATACTTGGTATTATATTTAAATGTTTTGAATTTAATATAAAAATATCAAAGTGAAAACTTTAGTGTTAGGGCTAACAGTGTATAGTAGACAAAAATCTCTTCTTGTGGGATGGCATTCATGTAAGCTCTGGTTAGTAGCTGGGCTGCTCAGCTTCCCATCCACCCTCTGCTTGTGGCCTGCGACTGCCTCAGAGGAAGGCCCCCTCTACCTATGTGGGCGACCCAGAAGCAGCTCCTGGCTCCTGGCTTCAGATCAGCTTATTTCTAGCAGTTACCACCAGTGAATGGAAGACTTTCTCTCTCTCTCTCGCACCCCCTCTTCCGTTCTGTAATGCTTTCAAATGAAAACCAAATAAATTTTTTAAATTTCATGTTAATATTTCACTTTAGCTATTTGTGAGAAGAGAGACAAAGCGCTCATGTGTTGGCTCATGCCTCCAAATGCCCACAATGGGCTAGAACGCCGCACTCCACATCAAAGGCAGCGACAATACACCAGTCTGGGTCTCCCACGTGCATGGCAGAAACCCCATCAATTTGGCCATCACTGGTGCCACCTAGGACCCATGACCAGCAAGCTAGAGCCGGGAGCTAGAGCTGAACCTCAAACACAGGCATTCCAATAATGAAATGGGCATTCCTACTGCACCCCAATTCTTTAACAAAACAGAAGCGGAAAGGGGGACAGAAAGAAAATATATTTAAATATAAAAAACTTATCACAGGGTATAAATTTGTAACAGTATATTGTTGGAAGAAACAAACAAAATTCTATCCATTTCCTATATATATAAAACCACATTATTTATTAATTACAGAATCAGGAACTGTGTAGTTTCAGCTGAAAATATTTAATAGGTCCTGGCGCAAAAGTGTAGCTGTTAAAGTCCTTGCCTTGAACGTGCCAGGATCCCATATGGGTGCCGGTTCTAATCCCGGCAGCCCCGCTCCTCTTCCCATCCAGCTCCCTGCTTGTGGCCTGGGAAAGCAGTCGAGGATGGCCCAAAGCCTTGGGACCCTGAACCCATGTGGGAGACCTGGAGGAAGTTCCTGGCTCCTGGCTTCGGATGGCTCAGCACAGCACCAGCCGTTGCGCTCACTTGGGGAGTGAATCATCAGACAGAAGATCTTCCTCTCTGTCTCTCCTCTCTGTATATCTGACTTTGCAAAATAAATAAATAAATCTTTAAAAAAAATGAAGCATTTAATAGTGACTAATAGGATACTCTTTAAGATCTTGTGAGTATAGCAATGCTTAATCCAGAACAGAAGCTCATGGTATCTTATATATTACAGTGATATTGGTAGAATATGAGAGGTAGGTAATAAACACATTTTCTTTTATGAACATGAAGAACGACATGTTATCGTCAACTCAGAAAAAACAATGGGATGATGTGCCCCCAGTGCCTGGGAAGCTATTTGTCAGAGAACGTCTCTCCACAAGATAGTCATGTTGAGGAAGTCAGAGAAAGTACCTATGTCAGAAAGAGAGAGGGAGAGGGAAAGAGGGAGAGAGAGAGAGAGAGATCCACAACTTCAATGGCCCTAAGCGAGAGCAATGTTGGTTAATAGAAAAAAGACCCACATCACTGAAGTCTTACTGGTAAGCAAGGAACTGTGGAATGTTGGTGAATATTTAACAATTGACTCTCAAGGAAAACACTGTGTTTATGAAGAGACAAAGTACATTTACATAAATGTAATGAGATGTGTTTTGTACATAATTTGCAAATAGTAATGAAATATATAACACTACAGTGAGCTCACAGCCCATTGATTACCTTGCAACTTTCCTCTTGCTGCATTCTTAGTAGTAGCTGATAAACAAGTGTGGTCCTAAAAGCAAATGCTGATTGATATTTGTTTGTTTTCATCAGTAAGATGAAAATTGGAACAGTGGGAACTTGCACTTGCTCATCAGAGATATGAGTGACTTACTTGAAATACTGGAATATTTCCCCCAATTTTATTGCTATTCTCATTGTAACAGCTACACACCCATGCTGCTGTGTGATATTTGTATTATATATATATATATATATATATACACACACATACATATATATATAATTTGCTTAAAAAAGCAGAGTTAACAGCAAAATAATTAGGAAGTAATGAGCTTTGAGTAGTTTTTACAATTACCTTCAATTAAGTGCATTTAGTGGTAAGATTATGCAAATTATATTTGTAACAGTTTGTTTTGAGAACTTGCGTGCAGCCTTGACGTCCTGTGCCATGGCTGTTGTCCAGAGGGCTTTTTATGCTCCTGGGGAAACGGGGTCTTTATACTTTTTACTTGTTGAATACTACGTTCAGTAGTTAAGTAGGGCTGTGATTATAAGCAGATTCAAACTCTGTCTATGCAAAAATGAAAGAAAAAAGGAAGGAGGGAGACTGACGCGGGGAGACAGGCGGAGACAAGTAGGATGACTATCTTAGAAGTGTACCTACGAAACACATACAATCTGTTTATATTAGTAAAATTTCTCAAAACTGTGTCAATGAAATATCTGAAATATATTCCCTTTGTAGAAATAAAAAGATTTTAAAAAGTACCAACTAATTCCATGAGACCAGTGCAAGCTGGTTTCAGCTTGCTGCAGCAATGTAAACAGAGACAAAGGGACTGTAATTGAGTGCAGGGAGTTTTTATTTCACTCAAAGATAAGACAAAACCACTGGAGAATTGGAATCCAGAGAGATGTGACTCAATTTGTGCTGTAAAATTTTCCCTCTCAATGCTCCAGAGAACTGATTTCAGGAAGGTAAGAACAAAAGCAATGGCGCCAGCCAGGAGCTACTGTAAGCAGTCGCCAAGGTTGGCTAGGGGGAGTGGCTGGGAAGATGGTTTGGAGGTAGAGTGACAGGCCTCAGCGATGCAATGAGGTGGGGACAGTGCAGCCCTTAGACACAACAAAGGGGACACACATCTCACATTCCCGGGAACTCAGAAATCCATTGGTAGTCTTTTTGTTCATTTGCTTTTCAGATTAGAAGATCCTTTATGGAAAGTTCAGTAATCAAGGTGATACGGAGACGGCAGGTGTGGCTGTGCAAGCTGAGCGAAGTTGCCGTGCAGAAAAGTGGAGGTGACATGGGAGCAAGACCCAGGCTGTGCAGAGGGAAACAGAGGGAAGGGAGCTGCTTTCATTTAAACTCACAATTCTTGATTCACCTAATGTCAGTTTCAAGGCAGATTGCAGTCTTTCCTGCTTGAAAGAACCTGAGACACTTGGTAATCTCAAATTGGGGCAGGGATGTTGGGAGGACAGGTGCTGCCCACCCTGCTTTTTGCAGAGAACAGGGTTATGCAGCCCTGGCTCTGCTCAGACCATGGGCAGAATTCTGCCAAGGAGCCTCATGCTAGTCCAACTTGATCAAGTGGGTCTAACATGGGAGTGTGGCTCCAGATAGCAGGGCAATAGCCTCTGGGGCAGCACGAATAAGGTCATGGGGATGGCCTGACCTACAGCTTTTGACTGTGACTCCTGGATTGCACCCTTTCCTGGAAACTCTTGTCCCGAGTCCCCAATGTTAGGGCAATAGGGAATGCAGAGAAAAAAAAAGAAAAACAGAAATGTATTGAGACCAGAAATAAATGTGATTCATCCTATCAACTTCCATAAGTAAATTTAAACTCAACATACATTGATCAATCTCTACTCATAAAATTTAACAATCTGGGTCAAAAATGAAGCCAATGTGGTGGAAGAACTGGCGAATCTTCTGCCTGCAGTGCCAATACTCCTTTTGGGTGCCAGTTCATGTCCCGGCAGCTCCACTTCTGACCCAGCTCTCTGCTTACGGCCTGCAAGAGCAGCCGAGACGGCTCAAGTCCTTGGGCCCCTGCACCACATGGGAGATCCAGAGAAGGTTCTGGTTCCTGATTCTGGATCAGTTCAGCTCTGGCCGTTGTGGCCATTTGGGGAGTGAACCAACAGACGCAGGCACTTTCCCTCCTTCTCTCTGCAGATGTGCCTTTCCGATAAAAACAGATCTCTTAAAAACCGTCAAGCCAATAGAGCAAAGAACTTCAAAAACAGAAGAAGAAATTTGCTCCCGTAGGCATTAGACCTTGGTGTAAATCCATAATGCTTCTGGAATTGATAGTGACTACTGAACCAGGGCAGAAGAGTCAAGTCCGCAAATTCACGGGGATTTGTTATAAAAAGTTAGCACCATGAATCGTGAAAAAATCATGTTCTTTTGTCATAACATGAAAAATTCAAGTTAATCTTCTTTCATTGTAATCATGACAAAATTTGAAAGGTAACACGTTTGTGATATCAGATACGAAACGGTTGCTGAAACAGCACCCAGAGATTACAAACCCCAAGGGATGATCTTCCTATATCGCAATCAAAGTGTTCTACACTAACCTAAGATACTGAGAAGTTATTTGCACAACTTTAAAATGGCTAAAACTTAGCATTAACAGTGCTTACTGCCGGGGAAAATGAGACTAAGAAAAAAAAAACAAACAGGTGAAGGCTGTAAGGCGTCCGTTTACAGAAGGAGCTGTCTGGGTGACTAATGGATTCCAGAGAGGTGTTAAGTCTCCCCAGCAATCAGAAACCAGCAAAACACAACGCGCGGATGTCATCAGGCACCCTGGAAGAGATGGAGCTCTGCAGGCCTGCTGGAGCAGGGACAGACCGACGCTGACTGAAAAATGACCCGGTCTAAACGACAGGCACTCTGCATGCACTCTGAATATATACACTCCAGAAACTCACATGCGTCTCAAAATGATAATGTCGGTGGCCACGTCTGCCTCAATACTTTTGACCATAAGGACGTAGAGGCATTCTAAGTGAATAACTAAAATGTGTAACATGCCATGTGTGACGAAAGCAAAGAGGGTATGGGAGCAGAGAGACACACGGCGATGGGATGAGTGAAAGTACAGTATGAGCTTCTGACGAACTCCAGTATAAGCAGGGTGCTCAAACAGTGGGATGCGACAACGCAACATCTTCAGAATAATGTGGACAGAGTTCAGAACTGCAGTCAGTAGAGAAATGGCCCCAAAATAAAATGAATAGTACAAGAACATCTGTGCATTGTTGCATAATGGAAAACATAAAATGTTTTCTCTTCTTCTGAATGACAGGTACGCTTCAGTGAACATTTTAAGTTTGACTAGAAATATAAATATCACATAATTTAGAAGGATGAATGACCATGAACCTAAGACAGGAGAACAGAGGAATGGGTTGGCTTCCTATTGCTACAGGAACAAAGGACAACTCAGTCGCTTCCAACAACAGCCCTTTCCAGCTCACAGTTATGCCCATCCACAGTACAATGTGACCATCACTGAGTTCACATTAACCAGGCATTAGGTGCATGCTTTTTGAGGGGGCTGCTAGGGGAGAATTCTTGCATCTAGGGGTCCCTTTGTTCATCTTCAAAAGTTATTATTGAGGCCACTGTTGTGGTGCGGTGTGGTGGGTAAAGCTATTGAGTCACTGTACGGAAGATTCTCTTGCCTCTCTCTCTCTCTCTCTTCTCCTGTTTTCTTTTCTCTCCTCTCTCCTTTCTCTGTAATCCTGCCATTCAAATAAACAATTTTTTAAAAAAAGCATTGTACCTCTCTTGACCTTTTCTTCCATCTTCCTGTGAGTCTCCCTTCTGCTTCCCACTTCCACTTAGGTAAATCCATGGGATTGCACTGAATTCATCTGTGTAACTCAGGATAACCTTTCTGCCTCAAGATCGTCAAATAAATCCCACCTGTTAAGTGCTTTTTATTTCACGCAAAATAACATAATTGCAGGTTCTGAAGATTCACAGGTGGATACCCTTATTTAATTTACTTAACATGGCGAAGGATAAACATAAACTTAAAAAGACTGAATAGACTGAAATCATAACAGACTGCTGTGCCATTAAATCAACCCAGTTCTGCGTACTGGGCATCCACAAATAGAAGAAAAGGGAAAGGAAGATGATAGCTTGGGGAGTCCGCCACGGTGTCAAATGATGCGGAGAAGTCAATTAAGATAAGGACGAAAGGAGGAACAAACACTGGATTTGGTAAAACAAACACTGAGATGACCTTACTAACAGCAAGCTTACTGCAGTCCCGGCACAGGAGGCGGCAGTAAAATGGGCAGAGGCAGGTGCAGGGTGAGGGGGTCCTGACCTCGCACAGCACCATTTCCATAGCATGGATCTGCTCATCCCGAATTTCCTTCTAGTGAAAATGAAATGTCAAAATAGCAAGCACATCCGAAGCAACCCACGCATGCTCTTAACGGCCCAACAAGACGGTCACACACACTTTCAGAAGAGTCTAACGTTTTCAAAACTCTTCAACGAAAAGTCAGATGAACGTTATTTAAACAGAACACTCGCAGCTGCATTAAGACAAATACACGCATATGGAAGCCACAGAAAATAATAACCATCTTCACAGAGGTTTGTTTTAGCAGGTTGACATGTGGTATTTTGCCTTTTAAGTGTTCCTGTATTTTTTCCAATTTTATTTTATGTAAATAATTTCTTTTCTCAGAAAGTATTTCAATGTAGGGGCATCCCTTAAAAGTGCATTTATTTGTACAGAAAAAAAAAAATCTAACTATTTCATTAACCAAATAAATGTGTTCATAATAAACCATAAAGCCTGGTTGGAAATGCAACCAAGATCTGTTAACTCAGGCTCTGCCCATTAACTGTGGGATACTTGCTTAATACCTTTGGGTCACAATTTCCTCTGGATGTAAGAGAGAATTACAAATGATCCTTTTACCTTAAACAATTTATGAAACTATCCATATTCAAGGTATAATCTTATTTTCACACAGCCATTAAACTTACATGAAAAATTCATAATTAATTTAGATTTAAAAATTATCAGTAGAGAAATCTCTCAAATTATTTTTGGTAACCAGAGTTGGTCAAAATTTATAAGAATTTGTCCCAACCCTATACCAGGAGTTCTATCACTAAATCCACCTAAAGACATTTACAGAATAAAATATTTTGAAGGAGTTTCAAAAACTCTACCAGCTTGAGGACAGAAATATGTATACTAGTATGAAGTACTACTGAAATAACTGGTGCTATAACAATAATAAATCTGCATCCTGTATACACTAGAATACATAGATTTCAAAAATTGCTTGCAGCCAATTAAACTCATCCTCTTTTCATGGAACTTTGCGAAGTCCCCTCACACACTGCTCTGCATCCATGTGCCAGACTGAACGCCTTTATAGAGACAGCAACTGCTCTCTAAGTGAGAGCACACTTAGAGCCACACGAGTATTGGATAATACTGGTTCTAGTATTGGATAATGCTAGTTCTCCCAGCAGAGAGCGCCCTCTGGAAATCACAGAGGAACTGCTACCGGGTAATCTGAACAGAGCTTGAACAGTGGCTTCGCAGTTCAGCTCTGAGATGAAAAACAAACAGCCTTACAAAAGCATTGCAATACTTCCTTTCCAGTTCCTTCTATATTTACATGTCCTTAGATATATGAACCTTCAAGCAGAGAAAAATGGCAGCCTTGTGGGTATGGGTGTATTGGAAGAACCACTGAGATGCCTGGGTAAAAGAGTCAACTACCTGAAACTAGCCCATCTGTTAGGGGAAAAACTGCACCAGAAAATAGCATCTGCTGCACCTCTGCCCCCTGTAATCGCCAGCCGTGTGCAGGTATTCTCACCTACAGTACAGGTTCTCAGGATGAACTCTAACCGGGGGGAGACCAGTAACGCCGGCCAAGGCTGGGCAATCAGGCTGCTTCAGGGCTTTCTGTGCTGCTGGGGCCATGAACTTCTCCCCATTCTGCCCTGCGTCCTTCATTTCCTCCAACTCTCACTGCTGCCGGCAATCTCTATGAACCTTGCAAAGCCCCTCTCACTCTGCTATAGATAACAATGCCACGGCAATTTCTGCTGACCCAGACTCTCGGGCATTATTGCCAAGCCCAGGGCTGCTGATCATAACTACACTGTGACTAGAACTACAGAACTCACTATTCTTCTTTTCGCAGAGGGAGAAGGGGATATTTGCTACTCCAAATAGAGCCTGTGATAAAAGTCTAGTGAGATGAATGTTGGGTATTTTTCCTTCCTTTATAATCCAAGGATGTCCCTTTCAGTTCATTATATTTTTTTTTTTCTTTTTGACAATTATTTGGAAGGCAGACAGTGAGAGGACTTCCATTAGTTCATTTCTCAGATGCCCACAAAGCCAGGACTCCAGAACTCCACTTGGATCTCCCAGCTAAGTAGCATGAACCCAAGTATTTGAGTTATCACCTGCCACCTGCCGGAGTATGCATTAGCAGTGAGCGTGTCTGTAAGCAGCGTAGTCTCTGGGACTTGACTCAGAAGCTCTGACACGAGATGGGGACATCCAAAGCACTGACTTCACTATTGTGCGAAATATCTGTCTCCACTTAACTCAGTACCCATGTTTTAAACAATGGTACAATGGTAAAGCTATGAGACAGGGGCAACTGACTTTTTGGATTGAAACTCTTACTCAGCTTTGACTTTTGTCTAATCTTCTAAATTCCTTACACATCAATTTCTTAATTTGTAAAAGAGATATTAAATGTGCCAATAGCATATGTTATGATTCTGAAATAAACTATTAATTATGAAGTGTTTACATTTATGGACCTGACCATTGGTTCACTCAACATACGTAAGTGGGATCACGTTGGGTCAAGCAATTGACCAACCCAACACATAGCTGTAGTTGTTGACTTGTGCTTTGTATAAATGCACACCCCGGGAGGCAACAGCGATGGCCCCAGCGACGGAGTTCCCGTCACATGTGTCAGAGAGTGGTATTAAGTCTCTGATTTTTATGTCAGCCTTGGTTTAGTCATGGCTACCGTGGGTATGTGGGGAATGAAGTAAGTTGGAAGCTTTTGTTGTTTGTTCCTCAGATACATTAAAAATAAAGAGACTACTATTGACATTTAATTCTTTTTTTCTCTTGCTAAGAATATCAGGGACAGTGTGTATTTTGCACAGTAAGCTATCTCATAGGTAAACCTTAACAGACTTTTGAATATAAGGATTTGACTTAAAATGTAATTCATTGATATTGGATGTTTCAAGAATTGAAGAAGATCCCAACCATTTTCATCACACATGGAGAATAAGAGTATTACATATCCTAGAGGAAAGTTGGAGCTCTCCAGAGGAGAGAAAAATTGCATACAATGGCTTCATCTTCTGGCAATAGTGAAGCCAGTTGAAGACAGTTTAAATGTAGGTGAGAAAGAACTACAAAGGCTGTTACTGAGAATGCAAGCAAGGAGTTTCCCAGGAACTGTAGGTACTGTCGAAAGCTAACCCAATCCTAGTATGCTCCCAGATGAGAACTCAAGGCACAGAAGCCAGACTCCCAGTCTTGGATTGAGGGTGCATGTACACTTCACCGACTGGATTGTCACAAGAGCACGAGATAGAATTCTGTCCTGAGTCGGGCAGAGAAGTCCTTATCAATAGTAAACTCTATCACCTTTCCTGTCGACTTGCTTATTCTTGTTGCAGGAGAGCTAGCCTTCCCCTAATTAATTCTCCTTTTAGACTGTAGAGATTATGTGCTGCACCTAGTCCTGAGAGAGCAAATCCCTTTCCCCTATGTTCTCTCTTCTTAGCATCCAAAGGAACTGAGGCAAAGACATTGAACATAATCCAGTCCTCCTCTTCCAGCGGTGCTTTCATTTCATACTTCACTACAATTCCCCTAATCCCTACTTTCTCTTTGGGCTGCAGTGTATGCCAAGCACACAGCGGGTTTAAAATCCCTGCTGATCCGTTGAGACGCTACACAGTGCATAACAGAATCTGGCACGCATGTGTGTTAAGACCTTTTTTTCTCTTTTTTTAAATACAAACATCTAAATAAAACACAGCCTGTGCTTCCATGAGTTTTCCTCTGCATTTGAGGCCACTAAATCTCCTTGCTACTCCCATGAGTGCCCCCTTCATCTAACAGGCTTCATCCTAATTGGGTTCTGAGCGAACAGCTGGATTTACAGTGAGGCGTTAACCATCAGCTGAATTCCTTAGGCACACAGGCGGGCACACGCGCGCACACAGACCATCCTGCAGAAACAAGACTTGCAAACGAGTCCTTCAAGACTCATTTCTCACTCTGACCCCTGGGGTCAATGATGGCAGAGAAATCATTTCTGAAAAGAGCTCTATAGTGCAAATGCACAATCAAGACCAGCAATAATGAGTAGCTCTTGAAGGTCACAGCTGTGGAGCAGCTAATTGTAACTTGAAAAGCTGAGTTCCCAAGTTATTAATGATCTTGCTGATAAAGTTTTTCTTTTTCCACTCCAAGTCATACAATCTTTCATTCTAACTTTGAAGACAAAACAAAGAGCTACTCTGGCTATAAATATGAGGCTTTTCCCAGCTGCATACAGTCCAGGGTAGCTGACTGCCTCCCTTCCTCACACACACAGTACAAACTGTGATCTTCTTCTCAACGGAGGTACACTTTCACCACGATTACCCTTCAGGAACAGATCAACAACTCCACCAAGTGCTGTACTTTAGCTTGCTAACTCTTCACGCTTACAAAACAGAAGCGATGAAATTAAATAAGTCATTTACTCAGGGAGCCACAATAATCCTTTCCTTATGTTATCCGATATGGCAGAACACACCACCTTCACTGGCAAAGCGGACGCTACTTCACATTCGAAGATTTGGCTAAGGGAGGTGAAAATAATTCCACAGGTCAACAAAAGTATACTGGGTGCTAAAAAGAACTTCCTATTTTCTCAAGAATCAGGGGGCAAAGTGACACAGGTACAAGGAGGGCTAAGGAGCACTGTTAGGAAAGCAGAGAGCTCATCGCACAGGGCCTTCCTCCCACACGCAGCCCCTTCCCCAGCGGCCGTGTACACCACACCGCTCTGTGCTAGCAGCTTCTTCTCACGTAGGGTTTAGATCCAGCAGGATCTCACCCGTAAGTAGACAGGCTCATGCAGTCACACGAAGTAAATTCACAGTAAAGCCTTGCTGGTAGAGCTTGATTATGCTGTCTTTTTACCCAGGAGGTTGTTGGAAACTCTCACTGCAGCAAATCTCTGAAGTTCCCGAGGAAGCCCCAGAGGTTGCACAGAATGACGCAACGCACTCACTTCACCCCGGCCCGCAATCCGAAAACCCCAGGGAATTGGGGAGCAGCTTCCATGAACCCCAAACGCAAACACCTAAAGTTGGAACTGTAACCTGGCAGCATAATACTAGTAGCCCGGAGGAGTTGCGGGGCGGGGGTGGGGAGAATGGCAAAAGACAGCAAAACATCCACTGATTTCACGATAATTCAAATTTGTAAAGCATCATGCGTACAAACACCAGCTCATGCTATTTTTATTTGCTCAAGAGGCTATAAAGGCACGCATTGTGATGGAGTGGATAAAGCCACTCCACGGTGATGATGCCTGCCTTGCATAGGAGTAGGAGTTAGTGTCCAGGCTGTTTCACTTTCAATCCAGCTCCCTGCTAATGGCCTGGGGAAAGTAGCAGAAGATGGTCCACGTGTTTAGGCCCCTGCTACCCTGTGGAAGATCCAGGGGTGGGTGTGTGTGTGTTTCTCCTTCTCTCCTTGCAACTCTTTCAAAACAAGTGATAAACTATTATAGTAATTATCATGCCAATTTATTCTCTATTTTTCACTTGCAAGGTAAGGCTGGGGGAGAACATAAAGGAAAAGAGAAAGTATTGCCTCCTACTGTTTCACTCCATAAATGCCCACCAAGGGCTAGGAGTAGGACTACGTGGAAGCTAGGAGCCAGCTCAGTCTAGACTTCCCATGTGAGGGACAGGAGTCCAGGCACTTGATGCATCATTGCTACATCGTAGGGTCTGAATGAGCAGGAGGTTGGAATTGAGAGCACAGCCAGGACACAGACAGAGGGAAGGCTTCCCAGGGGCATCATCACCCCTATGACATGGAGAGATCACAGTGACTTGACTTTCTGCAGTACAATGGATGATACTCAAAACTCAGGTTGGGGCCTTCGTTGTGGTATAACGAGTAAAACCACCACCTGCAACAACCTTTGCATCCTACATGAGCACCATTTCATGTGCCAGCTGCTCCATTTCCGTTTCAGCGCCCTGTTAAAGTGCCTGAGAAAGCAGCAGCAGACGCCCGTGTGTGTGACTCTCAATAGCCACATGGGAGATTTGGGAAATCTCTTGGCTCCTCGTTACAACCTGACTCCCATGGAATATCTGTCTTTCCCTCTCTGTAATTCTATCTTTTGAATAAATAAATCATAAAAAAAACCCTTGAAGCCCACGCCATTAGATGCACGCACACAATTCCAATGACTTGAGCGCGCAGTGCTGTCTGCATTTTATATTTAAGTGCCAAGCATTTCTATCCACGTGCATGTGAATTTCCATTAGCTTCTAATAACAAATTCATTTCCTTCACTCTGACTTCTCCACATACTTTGAAAATTCACAAGCTTTCACCACATCATAGTCATTTCATCGCCTGTCAAATTTCCAGATACACCGGCTCATGCGGCATCACGGAACACTGGTGGTGCCATTCACACTTTGAGAACACCCTGATGGCCTAAGCGGGGAGACGACAACACAAGGCACCACCCCACCACTGCACAACTGCAGTCAAGACAAAGGGAAGTGCTCCTAAGGCAGAGTTCATCCACCAATGGTCCCTGATCATCAAAACCAAACTTCCAAGCCTAACATGAGTGGTGACAGAAACAATGTTGAAATAAACAGTATGAGGAAACATCCATATGTTCTATGACATTTTGTGTGTTCATTTTTGAGAAGGGAGCAAACTCTTACTATATAGTGAAAATTTTAGCTATGACCCTTAAAAGACCTATGAAAAAAACTGACAAATACCCTTCTATACCCGTGCCAACCTTTCTGGGACAATTCATGAGTTTATTCAATTTTCTCTTGGTAGATAATATTTGAATTTTCACTAAAGATTTTATTAATTATAGTCCATTATTTTCACAAACTCTATATACCTGGCTCATGAACCCTTGGAACTACATCATATGGAAATCTTCAATCACTAATTTACTTAGAAAGTAGTATTCTCTGCCAACTATTTAATTTAAAGCAGAAATAAAGATTATAAGCATAGATTGAATTCCAAGGCATAGAATATCTTGAGAAACATACATAGTATACCCCATTTAAATAAATTAATAGAAGTGCCTTCAGTTACTCAGATTTAAATGTCTCCATTTGCTTTAAATATAAATTAAAACTGTATTTTTTATACATTTCAAAGTGGTTGCTTCATACACGTATCCTAAATTTACACTGAGATTTACTTTTAAAAATTGATATATTTATTTGGAAGTCAAACTTTCAAAGAAGGAAAGATGGAAAGAAAGTGAACAAGAGAGAAGAAGCCATTACTTTTCCACCTATTGGCTCCCAGGTGGATGGCCACACGGCCAGGATGTAGACAAGCCAATGGCGTGGAGCAAGGTCCTCCATCCAAGTCTCCCTAGCACTTGGGCAAACTGGAGCTTGTTGCCCAGCCTTTCACAGGGAGCTGCACTGGAAGTGGAGCACCTGGGACAGGAACCATGTCCACACAGGATGCTCCCATCAGAGGCAGCAGGCTTCACCTGCTGTACCACAATAGTGCTCTCTAGAATTATTTTTAATTTAAAAATTACATTGGGCCCAGCACAACGGCCTAGTGGCTGAATCTTCACTTTATATCCATAGGGATCTCAAATGAGTGCTGGTTAGTATCCAGGCGGCTCCACTTCCTTCCAGCTCTCTGCTTGTGGCCTGAGAAAGCAGCAGAGGATGGCCCAGAGCCTTGGGACCAGCATGGGAGACCCGGATGAAGCTCCTAACTGTAGGCTTTGGATCAACTCAGCTCTGACCACTGCAGCTACTTGGGGAGTGAACTAATGGATGGCAGACTTTTCTCTCTGTATCTCTTTTCCAATAAATAAATAAATAAACCTTTTTTTAAAAAGTGATTTTTTTTTCCAGGATTGAAGTCCTGTGAATATTTACAGAAGCAAAAAGGCTTTTTTTTCTGTAAATGTCAAATAATCTTTGATTTGCTTGGACTTTACAAATAAAATATCCAATCCATCAATGCTATAAAAGAGATATATCCCAATTTACAAAGTCTTATAAATAGCAGACAGTGAATCAAAAATAATGTAAGTAGATAAGGATGATTTCAGGACAAAAGGTATAAATTGGGCCTCTCTGGGCAAATTAAGACATATGCTAGGTCTAATCTGCAATGTATGTTTGCTAGTGGTTTTAATTGAGAAAATTCAATCTGCTGTCTCATACAAGGAACAGGAGGGATTGACAAAGCTTACACATTAACTAAACACACCATGGAGGCTCAGTAACATCAGATCTAGGCAGAAGTCACAATTTTTTCTTTCCATCTCTCCTTCTCTCTGTGGATCTGCCTTTCCGATGAAAATCAATAAGTCTAAAAAAATCGGTCAAGTGCAATAGCCTAGTGGCTAAATCCTTGCTTTGCAACCACCCATATGGGTGTCGGTTCATGTCCTGGTAGCTTGACTTCCCATCCAGTTCCCTGCTTGCAGCCTGGGAAAGCAGTGGAGGATGGCCCGAAGCCTTGGGACCCTGCACCTTCACTCTCGTGGGAGACATGAAAGAGGTGCTGGCTCCTGGCTTTGGATCAGCTTAGCTCCAGCAATTGCTGCCAACTGGGGAGTGATCCAACGGAGGAAGGATCTTTCCCCCAGTCTATCCTTCTCTATGTGGATCTGCCTTTCTAATAAAAATGAATAAATCTTTAAAAAAAGAATTTACGGGCCCTGCGGCGTGGCCTAGCGGTTAAAGTCCTCACCTTGAAAGCCCCGGGATCCCATATGGGCACCGGTTCTAATCCTGGCAGCTCCACTTCCCATCCAGCTCCCTGCTTGTGGCCTGGGAAAGCAGTTGAGGACGGCCCAATGCATTGGGACGCTGCACCCGCGTGGGAGACCTGGAAGAGATTCCAGGTTCCCGGCATCGGATCGGCCCATTGCAGCTCACTTGGGGAGTGAATCATCGGACGGAAGATCTTCCTCTCTGTCTCTCCTCCTCTCTGTATATCCGGCTTTCCAATAATAATAAAAATCTTTAAAAAAAAAAAGAATTTACAAAATGTGTATATAATAAGGAACAAGCTGGTATCCTGCAAAAATAACACAGAGTAAATGGTTTATGGGCATGTTGAATATTAGTAATAAGAGGAGAACAAATAAGAGACTTACTGTGAAAGGCATGAAATTACTGTATACCTTAGTACTCATGAAGGCCAGGCTGTATCACCTCACAGCAGACAGTTCTTCACTGACTCTGAATCTACCTCCCACGATGACAGTGCACATCCTGTCTGACCATCATGAGTTCTCTGACAAGCCTGGACGGAAGCTTCAACCACTCAACAGATTGATAGTTACAGGTACAGCACGTGTCTGTAACCCTGCTCCTCTCCGCGTGAGTAAGCCCATGCTGCCCCTCAGCATCCTGCAACTACCGAGCTGTGGTATCATCAGAACACCGCAAAACTGCACAATATGGGGTTAAAAATATGATTCTTTCCACTCCCTAATGTGTATCAAAATTAGGTAAGTCTACCCAAACTTTTTTCCTAGTTTCCCATAGCTGTATCAATAAACTATGTGATTTTAGATTTATGGCTTTTTAAAAAGATTATTTGAAAGGTAGAGTTACAGAGAGATTTGGTGGAGACACAGTGACAAAGACCTCAGTGGCTCACTCCTAGATGGCCAGGCTGAAGCCAGGTGCCAGGAGTCTCCTCTTGGTCTCCTACATGGCTGCAGGGACTCAAGCTGGTGAATGATCCCATACCATTTTACTCAGTGCCTCTTCAGAGGATTGGATCAGAAATACAGAAGCCAGGATTTGAACCCTGGCCTGTTCCATCAATTTAACAATAGCATCCATTTAAATTACATGAACATCTCAGGAAAAATGCACATTGAGAACTCTTGGAAATATAACACACATTTAAACAGGGACAGACAGAATCATCTGCTGGATTGCTTCCCAAATGTCCTCCACAGTCAGGCCTGAGTCAACTTAAAGCCAGCGATACGGAACCAGGTCCAACTGCCCCCCCATGGATCGGAGTCATCATCTGCAAATTGGCAGGAAACTGTATTAGAAGCACCAGAGCCGGGACTAGAACTATGCACTCCAGTATGAGCTGCAGGTGCGCCACGTCAGCTTAAGTCTATCCACCAAAGGGCTTTCCCTGTGTTTAACTTAAAAGCAAAGTCACTACCTCACCATTTCTACATACACAAAAACAACCCTACATGTTTTCAAGAAGATTTGGAAGCCTTTTCTTCTACATTTCATCACTAAGTATCTGTCAAATAAAGATGGGAGAAATGCGAACATAAGTTAACCACAAGTAGCTATTTAGTCATCTATGCGGTCACGGATGTTTCTTTGAAAATGATTGATAATTTCCTATACCATAGGGGATTAAAAAACACACAATGCATATCTTCATAAACTCTTTAAATGATTCTGCTAGGATATCTTCACATTATACCTAGCTTTATTGTATTTAATAAAAATGAAATAATTTATAAGTATTAGATGATAAAAAGTACATTTTTCCTTCACAAATGAAAGATCAATAACTTTAAATAGAATGAAAAAAGTATTGCTTGAGCATTCCTGTTGAGTCTAAAGAATAAAAGGATTACTGTGTTTGGTTTTAACATAGAAATAAAAGTGGGTATAAATATATTGTGTCTAAAAATATGTGCAGCCAATGATACTAATTTTTTCATATTTCAGATTTACTTTTTAAAGTGAATTATGTGTGACAAATATTTTGGTGATTATATAATTTTTAAAATTTAGGCTGATATTTTTTAGCTTTTTCTTGTTATAGGTTATATAAAATAAATTCGTATTCATATATTTGTAACTTATTTTATAAATAGGTTAATTGACTAGTTGATTCCCAAATTTGTACCAAAAAATACTATAATCCTCCTCTACTTCCACAGTATTATACTATTCTCAGAATGGAAATTAAAACTTCATTTTCTCTTTAATATGAGTTCTCTCTAAAACTCATTTAGCTTGATGATTTCAATTAAGCTGGCCTAGACCAAGTAGGCACAGAGTGTTAAAAACCCAAAATCGAGAGAAATCACTAAACTCTGTCATATTTCCTCAATTCTATCCCATTTATAGCACTGACAAACCTAAGCCTCTGTTATCTGCTCTACTTCCACATATGCAATTTGAGAAAGGTCACGGAGTCAGTAATTTATCCACGAGAATCAAAACACTCTCGTTCTCTCACCCATTTAGCTCATGCCCTGTCATCATCCTCCCACATATGTATAAAGCGTCTGGGGCTCAGCATTAGCAAAGTCTGCCAGAGGGGAAAAGCTTAAGACAAGTTGAAAATTTCCCTTCCATTTACCAAGTGCATCACCCCTGCCTGGATTGCCTTCAGTGTCTTTTTACTGCCATCTTCTTTAAATGGAAGTGCATCCCCAGGATCGTGTCTGGCCCAGTCTCTGCATTAGCAATCTCGTCATTCCAGCAGCTTTATCAGCGCTACGTGGCAAACGCCCAGTTTATATCACTAGCATTCACTTTCTCTTCTCACAGTTTCAGGGCTTGCTTCTCATGTGCACCTGTAACTCAGTATTTCTAAGACCAAACTTGCCATTTTTGTTCTGAAAAGCCAAAGCTTCCTCTTGATGTTCTGATCCTGTGAATGGCACCACCCCAGTCAAATAGGTGTCTTTGATTTTTCTCTATGCTTCAGCTCCAACACCCAATTAGTAGCCCAGTGCTACAGATTCCAGCCCTGTGTACCTCTCAAAAGGCTCCTCTTCTCTCTAAGCCCATCGCTATTGCCCCAGTAGATACTCATTACCTTCTGCCCTACAGCAACAAATCAACTGATCTCTCTCCTACTTTCAAGTCCCCCTCTATCATAATTTTCCCCAACATAATCCTGGCAGGATCTGAACTTCAATTCTAAATAGAAGCTCCCAAAATTTCCTCCATTACAGACAAAATTATGTACAAAGTCTCTCCCTGACTTTTAAGACCCCCTACAAGATGGCTCCTAGCTACCTTCTCCATTTACTGTCACCCCATTTCTTTTCTCTAGTCCTTGCTGTTGCTAAAACCAGAGTATTTCACTCTTTCATGAAACTGTAACTTGGTTCACATAATTTTGTTCTCTGGAACATCCTCCTCCACTACCTCCCTTCTATGCTTTCAAATTATCTTCAGATGTTTCAAGTTAGTTAAAATACTACCTCACCTAAGAAATAAAGCTTTATCCATCCTCTTGTCTCCTCTCTACTCAACCCATATTGAGACTGTCATATCCTTCATTTAAAAAATATTACAGCATTTCAACATTACTCCAAAGCATAGAGCTACATGCACTATGTACTCTGGGTTTCATCAGCAACAGACAGGCGAGGTCCTTGAAGAAAGGACAAGCTGGGTAGAGGGTGCTATACACCTTACAGGCACAACAAATATATGCATGCATTATATTTTTTTCTTCCAAACATTCATACTCAAGTTTGAGTTACTCAAGCTGCAAACCAATGGGTGTGTCAAAATTAGAAAACGTATCTAGAATATAACTTTGTATGTTTGCCAATCTCAACAGAAATATGAATAATTAAAAATGCACTGGAAATTATTCATAAACCTTACATTATTTATCTCTGCTAAGATTACTGCAAAAATGAGATGTCAGAAAATTGAGTAAATAGTACCCAGAAACTTAGCAGGTTTTAAGAACAATATACTTTATCTTATTTAATATCAAAATATTATTTTAATCATAATACCAATTCATTCATTTTTTATTATTATATCTTGTTGATGGGATAAGAAAGATGTCTTAAAATCTGAGTTGCTGTCTTAATTCCTACATTCTGTGGCTGATACGGAACACAAATCTACGACAAAAAAGTCTATGTCCTCAGTGGACTTTTACACCAGCCCTTCTTTAGCAGTAAAGGCAAAATGGTGAAGAGGAATTAAAACTGAATTAAATAACTGAGAAAAAGGATTAGCCACTGGAGAGCAACAGAGAAAAGAATCATTAATTTAATCAGCTGTATTTACAAAACAGAAAAATTCTTGGACAAATTGTTGCATTTCTACGCAGAATCATAAAAAATGCATTTTATGAAATGCAGAATCATAAAAAACAGAATAATAATCTAGGACAGTATTATATTCTGAACATACCATTTTGCCTGCTCTCCCTTTTTATCCTAATTTCAGTTTTCTAATTATACAATGGGTGTTTCCTCTCTGTATCTGGAATACACTTTAGACAACTCTACACACTGACTCAAAGGGAAACAAAAGAAGGAATGATATTCTCTACCAATTTACATTTAATCTAAAAAATATGTCAGCGATAGTATGAAATTGGCCCCTTAGAACCATATATGCAATGCTCAGAGCATGGCAGATATTCAACAAATTAATGAAACAATTTAAAATACAGTTCACATGAAATTCCAGGAACAAAGTATTTGGGGGCATGAAAGTCAAAAGTAATATTATTTTCCCTTATTCATTTTCTTTATAACAAAACTATCTAAGACTCCCGAATACAATGTCTTTAAGTGTAGAAAATCTACAGTGTTCCCAGATGCAGAGTGAAATTGTGGTTTATAAGACAATACAGGGTTTATCACATATTTTTGGACTGGAATTAAGACCAAATACATCAACACTTTATTTTTCATTAGATACACAGAGAAACACTGCAAGTGGAAAAGAAGCAAAGTCCTAGAAAACATTCTTTAAGACATGATTAGGGCTACAAAATATTTTTTAACCTCAGTAAGTGACTTATTTCCTTGGAATCTGATGATCTGTCTTCCCAACTAATAGAACACTTTCCTGCCTGCAGGTAAGAATTCTCAAAAATGATAAGCAAAGAATGTATTTTACACATAAGAAAGACCTGTAGACTTGTCTAACTGGTAACTCATTGAAAGACATAAATAAATGTGGACAGGATATTTTATCTGAAATTATATCGTACTGTCATCTAAAACAAGAACGCTAACACAGCACTATGAAGGCCACATTATATTATGTTCCCACAGTAAGACTTCTATCCAAAAGGCTGAGCTTGTAAAATTGGGGTTTTCTGTTGCTGCAGGAACATTAATCTTTGTTCTTCTGTTACAATTTCCTTCATTGTCCTGCTACCCCAAGAATTCCTGGACTTCATCTCCATACGTTAGAGTGCAATGTAATAACAAAATTAGAAGCAGCTTTCCCAGTATGTTTGGAATACAGGAATATGAACATGAGAACATGCACGAGGGCTAACTCAGCACTGTCCTTCTAAACAAACCAAATCAAATCATACACAGAACAGTCTCATGATTACCAAGGGTCATCAGTTCTAGCCAATGAAAAACTCAAAAGGAAATAAAGGTAAACTGTTTAAGGCTGTGTCTGTACACACACATACACAAACATACACACACACACACACACACACACACCCCAGTCCTATATCCGTGAAATTCAAACTCAAAGGAGGATGGGCACTATTCTGTCAAATTATCCAAAGATTTATGAAAGTGGCTGAAAACTAATTCAATTATTCATCAACATTTTTAGCTGAAGTAAAGGGAGGTAGTCTAAGACACGCTAATCAGCCAAGGTAAGGTTTGCCTCAGGTGTCCCAGTAAAAGAGCATGGGTCCACGAGCTCCCTAAGAGTTCATGGACTTCCATGGGGCTGAAGGTCAAGACAAGTGTGTGGATATAGACTGAATGAAGAACAAATGTGCTACCTAATAACCTTACCTACCTGACAGAGGTTTTCTGGATGCCAAAGAATTTCAAGCATCCTATATTTAATTCTGTGTGTGTCCATGCATCCATGTCTTAATATCAAATTAGTGATTTCACAGTATGCAAAAGAACTGGGTCCATTCTCAAGTCATGGAGTGACAAGCAAAACCATCATATGTAAACTAAAGGAGGTTTGTCATCATGGCCTTGAAGCTCTGACTCTAAACTCACCTTTTTACCTTCTTGGATCTCTCAGATAACAACATTAACCATTTTCACAAGAGAAAGCACCACTTTAGCCTGTCATCAGGGAGTCTACTATTTTAATAACCAGTTTACTTCAGCACAAGATAAAACAAGGGTCAATTTTTTTTTCAGGCACTGTCAAAAGACATAGAGTCCATTTTGGTTACTGTCTCATTGTTGTGTGTACTATATGGCATCATTAATGAACACAAATATGAACACAATGGTCCCGTTTCTTTCCAAAATTTGCTATGAAACACTGTACTAAGCACAGAATGAGCGCCAAATAGATTAGGGCTTGGCAAGACACCAGAGCTTAAAATTCAGATCTATTCTTGGCTCAACTAGGTATTACTGATAAGTAGAAAGAACTGAATGAAAATTCTAATAGACACTCTGTGTTTCAGGATATTTTATCACCCTTGGGACAAAAATAAGATGCCTAAAAGATGAGTCATACTTTTTCTCCTCTTATTTAATGAGAATAATTTATGTTCAATACATAGTATTTTAAATTGTCTCTCTTTTTTTGTACTTTTAAAAGGGATCTTCAGAAACTTCATGGAAAATGTTTTAAAAATACAGATTTCAAAACTTTTTGCCTCAAGATAAAGTCACCTCTTGACTGCACTTTTGCATGATGAATGCTTCAGGATATCTTCATAACTTATTCATGTCATGGGTGATTAATTGTTGCTAAAAGATGTGTTTTTATCTGAGACAAATGTTTGGCTAACAACATCTTCATTCAGCACCCTTCATCATTTCCTCTTATGTTAGTAAATCAGACAACCATTCCTCATCTCAGCCTGAGACTTGACTTCCCGTTTTTGAACTCTCTCTCTCAAATGCAATGCATCCCAAATCCTGTCCATTGGACCTCATCATTGCTACAGTCAGAGACTGCTTTGGTAAGGATCATCAAGATAACAAACTCTCATACTTCTTACCTGACCCAATATAACATAAACCAACCTCATTCTGATGCCTTCAGTTCCTTCTTCAAGTGCATCACTCCTTGTTTAAGTCCTCTGAGATCAAATTAACCTTTCCTTCACTGCTGTCTGGAAGAATTCCCAGCTCCTTATAATGTGATCTCGGGCTCTTTCAGATTCTTGACCATTTCTCCAGACCATTTCCAGACAGATGTCTAGAAATAACTTTGTGAACGCTCATCCACCAATCATACTGAACTAAGCTTTTATCCTATAGTTTCCTTGGCTTATTTTGGTGTCTACTCTCACATATATACTTTGCTAACCACAGGTTGTCACTTAGGTTGCAGTTTAGAGATACCATTCTCTTCGTGAGTATTTTCTTCCAACCAACAAGACAAATTCACCACCACTCCCAACACCTTCCCCTCTTCCTCACACCTCCTGCCAGTATTCTGTGCTCCCTCCTACAACAGCTATTCCTGGATAATGTAGGGGCCCTGGGCCATAAAATGAGAGATTAGATAAGGGTTACTGATTCCACCCAAATATTAAAATGCAGTTTCTTGAACATCTGAACTTAGAAGAAAGCAAGTTTCAGTTGGTGACTGGTATGGTGGTCATCAGAAGTGGTGAACAATTACAGCTGACATTCACTTAGAATGAAAATGAGGCCAAGGAAGCTGCTGCTGGAAAGACAGAGATGAACAGAAAAAAAGAAATCGTCCCAAGGAAAACAAATGTCCCCAACAGTACTTTCTGATCCATCAGATCTGAACCTCCGGAGTCTGTATACTTCCCTAAGAACTATTCATCACTAAGACATTTTTCCTACACTTAGTATTCTTCAAACCACACATACACTTCAGTTAATCACATTTTTACAAATAATACCTCTTTGGACTTGAGTGTAGATGGGAGGCGTTTTCAAGCTAACATTTAGCACAGTGTCTCGTAATGGCCTCAGGAGATCAAATCTGAGGGCTCTAACCTTATCTTCCCAGCTCTTAGGACGGCAGTCAGCCTGCATCTGTCCACATTCAGTTTATACTATTAGTAAAACAGATTAGTGGAAGAATGAAGGAAGGAACCTCCATCAGTGAAAAATAAGTTTAAAAGATGCCTTCCATTCACAAGAATAAAATCTTAAATGACTTTTCTCCCACTTTGTAATTGCCATGGAAGCATTGCCATCAGTAAATATTGTACCCTAAGATTAAAAAAGAACATGAAAAAGGTATGATATAGTTTCTTGCGCTTATCAAAAAGGACTGAGAATACGAAAGCCTCTTGTAAACGAATTTTGCTTCTTACAGAAATTGAGCTTAAAAATGAGCACACAGCCCCTAAGACTTCAGGTCAGGCTTGAAATGCCTTAGCTACTTTCCACGGGGAGAAAAATATCAATGAACCTAGCACAGAGTATGGCTGCCTTGTGGCAGGGTGATAGGTAGCTCCTTTCTTTGTACATGTTTATGCATCCACCTGAAAATCACAAATAAACAAAGGACTATTCTAACTAACAAATCTTGCATGAAAATTTCTTTAGCTTCTAGGGAACGCCTTAATATCTAGTCATTAACAGTGTGATTTTCCCTCAGAGTTCCCCTGTGTTAGTAAAAAGCAGTCTTGGAAAAACATTTCATGTCTAATTCTTGATGCTTTGCTGGAGTCCGGTGACACTTCAGTTTCATATGAATCTACACCCTAGCCTCGCAGATTCTGCCAGTTATCAAGAGTCAGATGAAGTTAGAGAAGAGGAATGGCAGCATTTAATTGCAAATCCATCAAAGAGGCTTTGTTATGCTTTTGGCACGGCTTATTTCCAGAAGCTTAAACTTGAATGCTTGGCCATCTACTGAATAAAGGTTAGCGTGTCAAAAGTCATGTCAATGCTATTTTCAAATCAAAGTGTTACAACAGTCAAATCAGCCTTTATTCATGATATTTATTTCCGAATTTTATATTCCTAGTATTTTGTTCCTAGAGTAGAAGTTGCTTTTGCTTTACAAAATGTGAAGTGAGGAAGGGAAGAAACTTGAGTTTAGCAACTTCGAAATTCTCCATTTTGTTTCAACATAATGTGGCTTTCTCTTGTTGCCAATTTCTTTTGATTGTGTGGCTAGGCACTCTAGCTGTAGGCGCCATCTTCTATAACAATAAATACTATGGCCCTGCGATATTTATTTATCATTCTTTATTCTTTCTTTGGGGATCACTCTAAGATAACCTTCAGTTGATCTCAGTCTCACTGATCCAACTACTTGGCACAAAAGCAGCTCAGACAGCATTATGACATCCAACTGACCAATACCACACAGTAAGCTCCTTGTAAATTCCAGGCCTCCTTTCTCAGTCTTCACTTACAGGGCCCTGTTTCCGTCTGTGTACACCACAGATTACTGATACTATGACTTTTTGTCATGAGGGAACTGTCAACAGGTGTGGGTTGTGTAGGTGCTGCATTTAAACATTTATAAAATTCACCAATAATGGAAATCTTCATCACAATACTAGAAATTCCAATGCATATACATGCACCGGAGTAAAATATTTCTTATTTTCGAACGTAAGTAAAAGGCAAAAATGATGAAGAAACCTTTGTGATTACTGAAGCAAATTCCTAGCAGGCTTAAATGGGTAATACAAAACAAAGCAGAAAGAAAATAAAAGTTCTTAAAGGATATTTAGGATACTGTCTTCCCAACCATCCCGGCTGAGGGTGAAAAGCTCATCTAAATGGGAAAATTAAGCTACTGATGGGACCAAGGAGATAGAGCAGCTGGTACGGGAAGTTCCCCCTACAGATAGCTTCCAGTGTGGCTGCAGTGACTGGACAGTCAGACTTAACTCTCATAGGTCTCTTAAATCTCAAATGGATTAATGATTCTCCACTTAGTTCCTGAACGGAAAGGAAGTGTTCCAGAGCATTCTTTCATAGGGACCGGAAAGTTCTCAGGTGGGAATGGGGACAGTACTTTGCAGCAAGACTGGATACTTAACTTATGGTTCTCAGCCAAATGCTCTTCAAGTTGTGAAACAACAAAAACAAAAACGATAATTGTTTTATTATATTCCCTGGGGGAAATTACAGAGGTAAGAGCAACTGGATGCAATTTTAAGACTCAAAAGAAAAATAATACATTGCCTACATATTAGGTGAATTTAAAATAAAACAGAATGCACTGGGAGAGAATATGCATTGAGTGCTGTCTAAATACGTGACCACTCAGGGGCCTCCAGGGCCGTATATCACTCAACGCACGCACTCCTTGAGAGCTGCGGAGACACTTCCCAAGGCTGCCATGAACTAAGAGAATTACCTCTAAAATTACCAGTCTTTCATTCATTTATTTTTTTACTCTAAATGATTACACATAATTACTAACCAAGATAGTTCAATCATAATATCAAAGCCTTATTAGTTTCCATTGACGAATCGTTAAAACCATATCTTTAAGACTTTAACAATCTTTTTAGTTTCACAGTAAGAGGAGACTGATAAGTGTAGTTTGAAGTTCCCTCTGTGCATGCAGAAGTATTTTAAGAGCTGATCAAAAAACTGTAAATCTAACATGTCAACCATAATAATCAGGCATCAACTTGGGGCAGACATGCATTACCAAAGCAGCTGCAAGGACTCCACCAAGGGGACACCTCAGCCACAGGGTGTGGACACAGGACTGTCACATACAGAAGCCGACACATCGGGGCCCCTGCCCGGCCACCCCCGGCCCCCTGTGCCCCACCGCTGGCCGCACCTTGGGCTGCAATCTGCGCTCCTTGGGCACGAACTCCTCTGGAGGTTCCTCGAGGCCCTTGTCCGCGATGAGCAGTGGCGCGCTCGGCTGCAGGCTGCTGGAGGAGATGTCGGGGCGGGAGAGCGCCTCCTTGGCCACGATCAGCATGTCGCAGGGGAGCAGCGAGGGCTGGATGTCGCTCACTGTGCTTGCCACCTGCGGGGACCGACCGCAGGGCGCACCATGAGACCCCCCGCTCACTCAGGCCGGCCCCTCTCTGCTGCCAGCCACAGCCGGGACTCCAGCCAAGCCAGACCCTCAACTCGCACTACCCGCGAGCCGAAGTGATGGCAGCGGCCGGTCCGTGCTGTGATACTGTCCCAGTTCAACACCATCTTACTTAACCTCATCCTCATATTTAGCAATAATCGGAAAGTTAGACATAATTATTTAAAGTAGCGTAAAATACCTGAAAAAATATAAATGTTATTTATATGTTCATAGGTTTGTAGTATTTAAATATGATTTATGGGCAAGCATAACTATGTGTAGATAAAAAATACTAGTTATTGGACTGAACTGTCTCATGGAGACACAGTGTATGGAAAAGGAAGTTTCAGAAAGGTTTTTGTTCACTTTTTTGACTTAGTGTAGGGTTATGTTTTTGGCGGACAATTTATTCATATGTTTCAGGTCACTGAACACTTTCAGAAGAACTATGATACGATCTGTGGAGGACATTCAGGTGAAGAGAATATACAAACATTCCTGTCATTTACAGTACACAGTGGTTTTACTGACAAATGGTACATATTACATAAATGAATAAATATGGAAGACCGAGACAAGAATGAGAAAGCAAAATTGTACACATGATTCTTTAAAAAATCCACAAAGCAGTCACACAGTCTATGCCATGAAAAACAGAGCTATTTAGGTACAGTATTTTTTTTCATGAACTGACACATAACATATACATTTCTCTACACTTTTTGCAATTTGTGTCACACGAAGGAATGTTCATGAAAATGACCTGCCAACAAAAAAGGGTAAGACCATACAAAGAAAAAAATATTGCTTTACATAGATATTTTAACATAGTACAGCATGCATGTTTAATCACACATTAGTAATGCTCTATGGTTAACATTAAACAGAAGAGAAAATAGGAAAATCAATAATGCAAGAGAATTTCATGATCGGCTTTCTAACAGTGGAAGGCAATACAGTAGTGCTAGAATTTCTTGGCATATTAAATACCTGCAATTTAAGTATGGAAAAGATTCCTTTTGATTCACATGAAATAGTAAAGCCAGTATAGAAAAGAGCCATATCAAGGACCCTATGAAACTCATCATCCCAGATGGAAAACTTTGAATGTGTGTCTGAGACATTGCCCTGTAACAGCACATGAGCTCATTCTAATGCATGACTCCTAAATCTGTAGGCCAAATCTATTCTGACAGCCTGTGTGAATGAAAAAGTTGCTGAAGAAGAAAACACATTCACAACTAAAAATGTTGTGAGAATCAAAACCTAAATAATTGCCACCTTCGATTTCCCAGCCTAATGTTGTCTTTCCTTGTCATTTGACTTTTAAAATATCCCTCTCCTCCCTGCTGAAAATGACATTGGGACAGATTATCAAACGTACTGTCCCTAACATCTCTATCACCATGCAAGGAAATTAGCAAAACATTATCAAGAAACTGCTATTCTAAACGCATCAGTGACAATGAAGCTGACAGCATTTATTCTCAGCTAAATACACTGGCGCATTTACAGAGATGAAGAATGTACCGATCGGTTCATTTATTCCACACCTATTTATTGAGTCTTTATCATTTACCAGATCCTCTCGCAGGTGCTGGAGAGTTTGGTGAACAAAACATACCATTTGCAGGAAGCATGTCTTGTAAGAAAAACAGAGAACATATAAATTGATAAATGCTATAAAAAATCCATTGAGATAAGAGGATCAATCTCAGGAAATAAAAATAGATTGACTTATAAAGGATACAATGACTTTTTTTTTATGAAAGACTCATCTGTAGTAAAAGTTAAGCAGATTTCAGTGGCATCTGAAATTTTCCGACAAACAAAAACTAAGACTGAAGGTCACTGCAACCTCCTGGACAGGCCTCTTCAGGATCCAGCATTTTCTTCGATAACTAATGCAACGGCATAGGCTCTCCCTCCATGGGTAAGTGCTTGGACCCAGTGCTGGACACCAGCTTCCTAAGCCCGACTCTGGAGTCAGTAGTAAGGGCTCAGTAGTTGGTTTCCTGTTACCCATGTGAAAACCTAGATTTAGTTCTGGCTCCTGAATTCACCTGGCCCAATTTGGGTTGTTGTGGGAATGTGTAGAACGAACCAGTGCATGCAAGGTGCCTGTCTGCCCCTCCCTCCCCTTCTCCCTACCTCTCAATAAACCGAAAACTTAAATGTTGGTAAAACAGAAGAATGATTTGAAATAAAATCAGAGGTAAGCATTAGCCAGACAATGAAATAACGTGAAGAGTTTCATTTGGGGACAATCTGGCACACTTAATAAAATCCCTGGTAACAAAAAGAAGGCACAACAGGAAGTGGCTTTGGAATAGTGATCTCTTCCAAACTACAGGTCAGTTTCTAGTAGGCATAAAATGATAATTGTCTAAAGCATATGTATCATGGAATCGAAGCACTGTTGAAAAACATAATACTGTCTACACCTCAACGCAAGGATCTCAGTATAATTAACAAACAAGCATGTGCTCCAACCAGACTTAGAGAGTAAGTTACTGGAGCTCTGGAAAAAAGTATAGTCTGGATCAGGGAATAAAATGATTTCATTGGAGCTATCATCATGAGAGGGTTAAGTCCCCATGTATAGTAGTATAAGTTTGGGCTGATCCACTCCCAGTCCAGTTATTTGCTCATGCTTTAATGAAGATAGTGGGGGATGACACAGGGATGTGGGATCCTGCAACACCTGGATGGAGTACTGGGCTTCACCCTGGCTATTGTGGTTATTTGGGAAGTGAACCAGAGTGGAGAATCCACCCCATCAGTCCCCTGCCACTCTCCCCTTCATTTTACCTCCTCTGGTGCTCTTTCAAATAAATTTATTTGTGTGAGTGTATGCACTTACATACATATATGTACACACATATGTAAAATTCTATGGGCTCTTTTAAAAATGATTACTATTTTATGATATAGTTTCATAGGTTCTGAGATTGCTTTTTACACTCCATCTCTACCCAAAATCCCCTCACCTACTGACTTCCCCTATATTGTTACAATGGGATAGTCCTTCATACATAGTCTTTAAGTCCATCATTCTGCTATTTAAGTGTATCCTGACACGGTATATATGGACAATGGCAGAGAGCCTAGCATTCTATCATCAAGATATTTTTAAAAGTTTCACTGGAAGTCCATTTTTGATCTGGAAGTAGAGATGCATACTGCATTGTATCTTCACACCTCGCTATGATAGTCTCTATTACTTTTAAAAATCATTCCATGGACTGAGACAAAAGAATGTCAACAACCAGGGGGATAAGTAGACTTTTAATACTTAAATTGGAGGAAATGAAGATGCTGAAGTATTTTCTTAGTCAAAGCATCATATGTCTACAGATCATACTCCCATTTAAATTCACCATCTGAATGAAAGAAAACAGGTGTCATCAATCTGCAGCAATAAAATGGGATAGATTGCTACACTATCTAGCTTGAAAAGGACCACCAGAACAAAGCTCAAATTTTAACTCATTAAAAAAGACCTTTCTACAAGTTAGACTTAAGATATTGTATAATTTCTTAGAATAAATGTATTTGAATTGCAAATATAAAGCTAACATGTCTTCCCAATGCTATAACAAAAGTCTCAAAATAAACATGGTCATCCCAGATCTGCTGTTCCATTAGAGGCACAGACTCTTAAGTGTGGATATATTCCTTCAGCTCACATGTGAGACAACAGCCCTCAGAGCATGCTTGCCAACAATCTCCCAAGCTTCATGTGAACAGGTTATGATCCAAAATTCATGCAGTCCTTGGGGCACAAACACATTTCTTTAGACAAGGAAGGTGCTATACATACTGTGACCTTGTATACACTGCATATGCAGAATACAAAACATATCTAGTTATTAGTCAATGGAACATGTCTTAGGTGCCTCAACACAGATTTCACATCCTAAATATCTATTCTTCTCAAACTTCATGAACAGAAAGGATCTTTTCAAAGTAATTGTAACGATCCTCTGTAAGCTGGAGACACTCCCTTCATACTCTCTCCTTTTCAGTTCAGTGTACAGCTCAGTTATACACAATCTTAAGAGTTCTGAAAGTAATTTTGGTTCTGACTCCAAGGGCGAAGATAAGGCTAACACATCCTGTTCTTTCTTTCTAAACTTCCTCCCTGAAAGAACACATTGTTTCTATATCTTTTAGAAAATATATAGGTTTGAAAATAGCATGAGATTAGTTATTTCAATTTTATTTTTTTTTCAGGGAGGGTGGAGAATAGCAGGGAAGAGGGGAAGGGTAGGGGAAGCTGGAAGGAGAGATTAGTTATTTTTAAAAGTATGAGTTCTTTTAATCTTATATCACATTTATTACTCATTTACTAATATGAATTATCACTCTATCTGAATCTTCCTCTAATTTGCTTAAAACTCAGACATCTATATGATTTAAACAGATTTTGATTTCCTCATGAGCATACATGAAATATGAAAGCTACTACTGAAATAATGAAATATTGACTATTAAAATAATCATGACATTCAACCCTTCTCCATGCAGTCTTTCAGAAATCGAAGGCCATTAGCCATCGGAGTATAATGGCTGAGGGTGAACACAAGGCAAGCAGTAAAAAAGGAAAAAAAAAAAGAAGACTTACATAAGAGGGAAGAATCTCGAACCACAGGGCTCATATCATGGAACTGATCAAACACTAAAAATACCAGAATCCAATGGCATCTACTTTGAGATCAATACTGCTTTACAATTAATTTTGAAATAAACAAGCTTCGTTTCTAGCTGTCTCTGTTTTCTTGTTCTCTTCAGTTGAGGAGCTATGTAATTCATTAAGTTATTCTGCTTCTCCCTCCACCAGCTCTGCATCACAACAGTGGCATCTCGTACAAGATGGGCTGCAGTACTTATAAGACGAAAGGAAGGCCACTGACGCAATGTCCCCCAAGTCTGCCTATCAGAACGACAGTGACCTTCTCAAGTCACATCCTTTGTGTTTTAAGACAATATTTCATGTTCTTTTATTAGTTAACCAACTATGTTGTGTTACTATAAATCTAAAATGTACACTGACTGAGCAATGGCCCTAGTTTGCATATTCATCTTTCACCTTTATCTCCTGATTACAATATAATTATAGTCCTATGTATGCTTACCTGCCTAATCCTTCACTTGAGTTAGCCTACCTGAGACAAAATTCCATCCGTCACTCCTCAGGATCTCCAAATCTCATGACTTTCTAGTGCATTCTTCCCATAATTTTATCAAACTTCTTACATTATGTGTGGGGTTTGCCATCGCAAACCCATCTTTCTAATAAAATACACATAAGATGTGTATCTCTTTTGAGTTCCAAGGTTTGAAAAGATAAAATTTTGTTCTCTTCCTTAATTCAGGATATTTAAAACCTTTTTATTCTCTCTCTCTCACTCCATAAAGAATCTCACACCACAGCACTCATATTTTAATGGAACTGATAATCAAACACTAAAAAAACAGAATCCAATGGCATCCACTTTGAGATCAATACTGATTATATATATATAATACATATTTTATATATGTATATATATACATATATAAAATGAAATATACCAGCTCAATCTTAATATGCTGTACTGAATGGTTTTCTTTTACTATTATTTAACTCAGAGTTCCATAAAATAAAATACACACTCAAGTGCCTCTTGGCCAGAAAATGTTTCAGAAAATTTTTATTCGAGTTTCTCTTCTAACAACTATCTGAAGTGTTCCATTTGAATGACAGCTGAGTAAAAACTTTCCATCTTAAAATGACCAATACTACCACCTATGGCTCACTAGAATGTTAGGGGTATTCACTGAGCTATTGTGCACAAAACTGCTCAGCTCACTGGGAAGAGCTATGAATACACCAGAAATTGTACTCAAGCAGTTTCCACAGCAAATGGTTGAGGGGTACTAAATGCCTAATCCGACTTCAGGGCATCGTGTATATAAGAGCCAGAAAGAGAAAGGAGAGGGCAAGGCAAAGACACAATTGCTTTCGTTTCCTCTCTGCAAACTCAAGAGGCACAGCCTCCAATCCTGCTTCTGTTTATGACTGACAGGTTTCATCTTCCCCCAGCACCTTCACATTTGGACAAAGAAAGATGACTGTCTCTTCTGCTTCCTCTGTAACTTGTGTGTAAGATATAGATAATTACTTCACAGGCTGGGAAGGAGTCTCTAACACTGTTTACAAAGGTTCTGATTCAAATACCTGGGCAATGAAGCCACCAGGTACACAGCACTTAAAAAGATCTGTCCTTCCCCCAAGGTTCCTCATTTTTCTCTACACAACACGGCTCATTACAGTAAAACAAAACAAACAAATAAACTTCTCAGAAGCCTGAACACTCAAGTTTACAACTGCTGAAACAGTAAAAAAGTCAAACACTAGTTTATGGATACCGCTAAAGAAAACTGTAATGACAACGGATTATTTCATAAAAGTGATTTCTATCTGGCATTTTATATGCCTTGTAACTAGAAATAAATCTGCAGATTTTAATGGCGGCCAAAGTTATAACACTGTGATTTAAACATCCCAAACATTTGTCAAAATCAGTATGTAGAGAATTAGGTTTGTACTAGTGATATATATTTACTGAGAATTTGGTTTCTGAACAAAAAAATATTTACTTATTCAAATTAAATTACCATATTTGACAGGAGTGATCATGAATGGTTAGTTTTCATGTGCACCTAAAATCATCTGCCTCTCTGGAAACCAGGACAAGTATTTAAATTCCTGATAACAAAAATAAAGCTTTAGAGTGTATTACTTGGCGCGCAACTGTTGTGGCATAACGGGTTAAGCCATGGCCCACAACACAGGCATCCCATTTAGCACCAGTTTAAGCCCCATCTTCTTCACTTCTGATCCAACTCTGTGCTAATGCAACTGGGAAACCAGCAGAAGATGGCCCAGGTGTTTGGGTTCCCAGATCTACACGGACGACCCAGGAGAAATTCCTAGATGCCAGCTTATGTCTGGTCCTGCCCCATCTCTAGTGGTCATTTGTGGAATAATTCAGCAGATGGAAGATCTCTCTCTCTCTGTGTCTTATAATTTTCAAATAATTTTTTTTAAAAGCAGAATCATTTCATTTCTCTATTCCCCTGTTGAAATGTATTACGTTTCCAACATTACGGAAGCTTTCAGAACACTCTCTCTTCAAATCTTAACAACTGTGATAATGGGGTACTCTTCCTTAATGACACTGCCAATTATACTTGATGTGTGGGCAAAATCAGCAAAAAAAGACTCCTATTTGACAGAGCTATGTCTTTTTAGTGAGTTCTGTCTCCCTGTGCAGTTAGTAACTGGCATCTCTGAGGCAGTTCAGAAGAATGAAAAGGTTTTTTTTTTTCCTGTTTTTCAAGGTAGAACTAGATTCTACTACCTAGCCCACTCCACAACACACACAGAGTACCAAGTACTGGTTAACAACACAGTGCATACATTAACAGGTTCAAATGTCAAAATGGTCATTACATTATCTTGGTGGTATATTCACGTGTGATGATTATCGGGCGCCTACTTAAAAAATCGACAGGGTGTTTTTTTATCTGTCTGCAGAGGCACAACATAAGCCTGCAAACAACAGCCGCAGTCTATAACACATCTGGACTGGGACAGGCGTTCCAGCCGCCCAGCTAATGTGCAGCACCTTAACGGCCTCCTTTAAAGCAATTATGCAGGGCTCCAAGAGGCAGAGCTGCACTCCAGCTGGTACTTAAAATTTTGTGTATTGTAAGTTTTCATGTTTAAATCTTGTGTCCTTAATGTTTGCTCTGTATTCACCTACTTAATGATCAAAATGGGGCAAGCATGGGTCACCAATAACTAGTCAGCATCATCGCTGATTTGTAAGCAGAGTTGCAATAAGACATATCCCCAGTGTGGTTCAGGCAGTGGTCTGATTAGCACTTCCACCGCACCTCTAGCAGCTGGTGAGGAATGTGTCATGTGTGAAAGCAGACTGCTCTTCTTTAAATACAAAAGCTTTTATTTTAACTTTACCTAATACTGGGATCATTCCCCTCATGTCATCCATCATTCTCTAAAGCATCAAAAACACCAGTCTGTTTTAAAGTCAGCTTAGTCCAAGAAGAAGAATGCAACATCGCAAAATACTGCTTCTGTTGTGTAGATTGTTTTCAATCTTTACATTCACTCAAGTTAACGATGTCTTTAACTCTCCTTGTTGGCATAAAACTAAAGATATCAAAGTGAGGGTATATATGTCACTAACTCTTCAATTTCTTCAAGCCTGGAAACAGTGAACACAGGGAGTTATATTGGGCTTACACTCTAATTAAAGGCAACAGACTTGCACTCTGAATAGCTTTTCAACACCCTTTAACATTTTTTTGAATGCTGATCTAAGCTTAAGATGTTCATTAGTAACTCATTAAAGATTTAGTTACAGTCCAGTGGGTGAGTCCTGAACAAAATGTTAAAATGAGAGTGTATAAAAATGTGTAGACTCATAATTGGAGCAACTGTCACATTTGGGGATTAAGAATATACAATGCGATCTCTGAAGCTCACTATGGAGAGCAGGTGACCCCAAGGCAGAGCTACACTCGAAGTTTTGCTGAGTACACAGGTCATTTGTTTTTCAGTTTTAATTCCTGAAGGTATGCTTTAATGACCTCATTCTTCCAGGATTAAAAGAGTGACGTTTCATGTTAGAACTTTCCTATACATTATTTCATTTAATCCTCATGGTGTAACACAATCGGCCTAATTGCCCTTTCAACAAATGAGGCCACTGTGACTTCACTTGGCAAGGCTCTGCATCTTAGAAGTAATGGAACTGCAGAAGATTTTGCAGCTTCAGATCTTTCTACTTCACACACGAAGAACATCCCGGTTGGGGTTCAAAGCTGTTTGGATCGGATGAGGTTGACATGCAGTCCCAGGAATTCATGTAAGCATGCTTTGGAAACGTATTCTCATCATCCCCCAGATTTCTCAAGATTGCAGGAACTCTCCAGGCTTACATTCATAAAGAAGTTGTTACGTTTATCTATCTCTCAATCCATTCTTCCAAAATAGTAATAATTCATATCAGGAAAATGTGAAAGATGGTAACAGTACAAATATTCTAGGAACCTTGCAATATAATCTTAAAGTTCCCCACAGATATCCACATGTCTTGCTCATTCGCTCATTTAAACATATGATGTGAATTCAGAGGACAATAATACACATTATATGGAAAATTGAAAGTGACACAGAATTCATAATGTTCCAGAGATGAACTTCAAGTTATATTCAGTAACTACAAGAACTTAAGAGACAAAAAACAGCCTTTGGGGAAAAAAATGGAAGATTCAATATTTGTAATGTAATGTGAGTAAAGATACAAAAAACAAAACAAAACAAAACAAAAAACAGATTTCCAAAATCTAAGAGGAAGTGAATTCAGACTGGACCGAAAGTACAAACTTTTGGCCACTGAGGTTAATGTTTAATATCCTTCATCATTTTCGTTAAGCAGGATTCACTGGAAGCTAATAGTAGAGCCAAATGAATTATCTTGCAGTTATTCTATCAGAACAAATATTTTTGAATTAAATTTCTCAGCATACTTTTAGGACTTAAGTACTTAAATAAGCAGAAAAGTAGAGTGATGGGGATAAACAAATGGCAAACTAAAGCAGATGATATTTAAGTGGGTAAGTCCAGACAATCCTCAAATCTGGGGCCCAGCACAGTGACTCAGTGACTAAATCCTTACCTTGCTAGTGCCAGGATCTGACAAGGGCTCCAGTTCGTGTCCTGGTTGTGCACTTCCTATCCAGCTCTTTGCTCATGGCATGGAAAAGCAGTAGAGCAAGAACCAAAGCCTTGGGACTCAGCACCTGCCTGGCAGACCCAGAAGAAGCTTCTGGTTTGGGATAGGCTCAACTCTAGCCATTGCAGCCATTTGGGGAGTGAATTAGCAAATGGAAAATCTTTCTCTCTGTCTCTCCTTCTCTCTGTAAATCTGTTCTGTTTTTCCAGTAAAAATAAATAAATCTTTTTTAAAAATCTTAAATTTGAATGTTCTCTAACTTTAATGTTTTTCAATCATTCCTAAAAAGTATTCCATAAAAAAATGGTGGAAAGACAAATGACCCAATTAAAAATCAAAAAAGCATAAAGAGTATTTCACCAAGGAAACTTTACAAATGGCCATTGAGGACCTGGAAGCAGCTGCACATCATACATACGAGAGAAAGTCAAAGCCACAACAAGCTATTATATCAGCCACAAGAATGGATGAAACACAAAAGGTGAAATAACAAATGTTGGTGGAGACGTGGAGAAATGAGAGCCCTTATCTTCTCAGAACATAAAATTGGGCTTTATGTGCCTCAAAGTGCTAAGCAGCATGTTTCACAGACTCAACCCAGTTTATCTATCATACATACTGCACAAAACACAGACATGGTAGATTGAAAGAAGTCTGCATCTAGCAGTTTCATAAAAATACAAGCAAAACAATCACACAAATAAAAGTGCTAGAGCTGACTCATTCTTGTCCTAGACATTTGATTTTCTGAGCAGCAAGTTTTCAAATCAAAGCAGTTCAAAGTCTCTCATTTTTATACCTGATCAGTTCACTACTTGGAGATTCTATCTTACTGCTTTTTATACTGTATACTTTATTCCCACTTGAACAACTGATTGTTTTAATGCTGTCCCCTGTTTTCATGCTTTAATAACTTCTCCTTTCTTTAGTTTTCAATATAAATTTTAGAAGATTTTGTCAGGCTCCCATGGAGATTCTGAATGTAATTATATTAAAATCATGAAAACTAACTTAGAAATAAATGATAACTTTGGCATAGTCAAACTCTTCATACAGGAACATGGAACACTGCACATCATCTTCTACAGTTTCAATAAAGCTAAACAGTTTTCATCTCAGAGGTTCTTTATGTTCCTGTTAAGGTATTTCAAAGATTACTCATGCCTTTCTTGGAACTACACTAATGTGTGTATATTCAGAATTCATATGTCTAAGCTCAAAAGAAGATTCTCAGCAATACTGAGAACAATTTTATTTGAAAAAACTTTGAGAGCATAAAGTGTCCAAGATGAAATGTATGGATTTATTTCCAACATTCTAGTTCTTTTCTTTTTAAACCTAAACTCTTGCAGGAACTAGAATAAAATTCTAACCAGCCTTATTGCTGAACCATGGGATCACGAAGCTTCTGCCTTCTAACCTGCATAAGGGGAACTGCTTTGCTGGTGAAATGTAAGACTACATTCTTACATCCCAGGGTATGGAGGCGGCTGGAAGACTCGGTGTGGTGTCTCCCTTTTCCCCCCACCTTCTCCAAGATACAGGAAGGAAAAAAGAGAATGTGGAAATAATGACCTCACCCACTTTCCTCTAGTCCTTGACCCGTCCCACCCTAATAAACTATGTAAAAATCATAAAAATGTTTTAAAAAATTATATCACTACAGATATTATAAATTGCCGAGGCTGACAAATGCTATAAACATTTCAGGAATGATTAATTTCTAAAAAAACAAAGCTAATCAGAGCTTGAAAGCTAATTTGATTATTTTACAATTGATATAGTACATATTCATAGAAATAATTATGTGGTAAAATGTTATATAATGACATGTAATTATGAACTTTTTAATCCTCATAATCTATGGCTGGTTTTAAAAATCTGGATATTATTTTAAGTCACCCACACATTGAAAAGCATTTTACCTACAAAATTAACAGTCAAATGAAAACTTACAGAAAAGCATGTAAGTATCAGGCATATGTCCATTGTTCGTCCCAACTGAGAACTTGATATTAAAAGTATTTCAGGAATCAAACAAAAACCAGAGTTGTGTGTAAAGTCCAGGAATATATAAACACAGATGCAACCTAAGCTATAATAGATTCACAGTAAACGATAAGCAGGTGGTTCTGGAGGAATCTAGAATCCTTGATTTAACCTCTGAGAGTGTTAGAAAAGTATTTTTCTCTGCTACCTATGCTGTCCTCCACTAGGACTGAGTTTTCACACAGCATTTAACCAAGCAGACATCTGGTTAACCCTCTGAGCATCACAGTCTCCTGCACGGCCTGGGCTGCTATCCTGCTGGAACACGTGACCAGCCCAAGCTCTCACATTGCACCTTGAGTTTCCTTTACTGTCCGTCCGGCTGAGGCTCAGGCCATCAGTGGGTGCATATTTTCCAATCCTCTTTCCCTGCTCCATACCCAGCATCAAAATGAGTGAACGCGCACTTTATTGCCATGCTCAGTACCGAGGGCACAGCGCAGAACAGCCTACCATCGCAATCACTTTTCTGTACTTCTGCCAAGTCTCTTTGCATTAGAGATAAAGGTTTATGGCAATACAGGAAGGGAACACAGTCATGGAAAACAGAAAAAGAAAAAACAGCGGTACACAGAGACAAAGAATATGCGTAGATAAACATAGAAGCAGAGACATTTTCCAGTTTTAAAAATGGCATATGTATGCAGTGTTGACATCCTTATAAATGTTGTTTTCCTATATAAAACACTGGCAATGTGGACATTATGCAACTAACATGGAGATGAACAGAAGTAATTCTTTATCTTAGTTCCTTCCTTTATTCATGCGGAAATCATGCAAAAATGTATCACTGACATTTTTATACTTGTACTACCAATTATTGCCTTATGTTGAAAATAATTTTGTTCTACTACTAATACTGGTAAGAAATTTTCTTTGGACACTAGGACTTATCTGTGAGATAAACAGCCTGTGTTCTCTGTATTTATTTAATTTATTTATTTTAATTATGCATTTTCCCTAACCTGTTCTTAGAGGTTTAACTCTTTCAAGTTAAGAAAGAAGTGAAGGGAACAGCGGGAAGCTTCTGAATTCCAAGCACCATGTCAGAAATTACACATCTATGAGTTCATTCATTTAACAAAGTAACCATGCGAAATCCAAATCTTCCTTTCAGATAAAGAAAAATCTACAATTTTTTGTTACTGTGAATTCCCTGAAGGAAGAAATAGTAAACTTTTGTTGAGTACCATATCTTTAGCATCTAGCACAGCTTTCTGACCCATAGTAAGTGATGAATTATATTTGTTACAATTGATGGAGAGTTACAGAGCTAGTAGTAGGCAGCAGAGCTGGAATTTTATCTTAGATGTGATGGACTTTGGAATCCATCCTGTTCCAGAGTTTGGAAGAGGCAGGTACCCAGTGTTTCTGTCTCCCTGTTCCAGAGCTTGTAAGAGGCAGGTACCCAGTGTTTCTGTCTCACTTGGTGCAGTTTTCCAACAGGGTGCAGAGGACAGTGTGGGCAGGGAAGCACGGCCTAGAGCCACCGACAGTGAGAACAAAGCCCCGGGAGCCAAGTCCTGCAGGTCCCGTTCCCGGGTGTGCCACTTACTAGCTCTGTAACCTCGGTCAAGTTACTTCACCCCTGGTGCACCTCAATGCCTCATCCGTGGAAGGATAAATGACAATGATGAACAAGGAGTGTAAACCTAAGAACTCACTATGATCATCAACTGATGCAAACAGAGGTCAAATTTAAGGCTAAAAATCAGTACTCGTTGATATGACTATCTTTGAAGGATGGGGCAGTAACCCAGCGGGTTGCCTAGGAACAGTCATTCACAATGATGCAGAGGGCAAACAATGCTGGGCCCTGCAGCAGAGCGGGCAAGGAGCAAACGGCAGAGGACACAGCAGCGCTCCCGCAGCTGTGTGACATGCATCCCAAGTTTCAGCTACGCCTTTCCTGCTGTATTACAATTACAAAATTCCTGTCCTATCACCATTCAGCAATTGACTGAAGCGGCACTGGTTCAGCCATGAGCAAGCCGGGTTTTGAAGGCTGGTCATAAAGGCCCTCATTCACAAGTTGGATCTGCTACGGCAAACGCTAAGCAGAAAGCCTCCCAGAGAACATCAAGAAAACCAACTTGCATTCCTTCTGCTGTACAACATTAAAATAACATGAACGTTAATCAAGTTTAAAAGTGAAAAGCTCATACGGCATTTACTCTGTAATGAATGATTCAATTACTCTGTAATGATTCAAAAATTAAATAATAGGGCCCAGTATGATAGCGTAGTGGTTAAAGTCCTTGTCTTGCATGTGCCGGGATCCCATATGGGTGCTGAATCTAATCCCAGCGGCCCCACTTCCCACCCAGCTCCCTGTCTGTGGCCTGGGAAAGCAGTCAAGGACAGCCCAAAGCCTTGGGACCCTGCACCCGCGTGGGAGACCCGGAAGAGCTCCTGGCTCCTGGCTTCAGATTGGCTCAGCTCCAGCCGTTTGCGGCCATTGGGGAGTGAACCATCGGACAGAAGATCTTCCTCTCTGTCTCTCCTGCTCTCTGTATATTCACCTTTCCAATAAAAATAAATAAAATCTTAAAAAATTAAATAATATTAAATAGCGTACACAAGAGAGGTGATACTATAGCTTTAGGTGTCGAATATTTTATATGCCGTGGTAATTTGTATTTTTTCTGTCATTATAATGACAGTACTGTGTGTATGCATGAGTGCACATGTATGTGGCAATGAACATATGTGTGTGTTCAACTCAGACTACCAGGCTACCAAACCAGGGCCCGTGACCAATGAGACATTTTTGTGTACCTAACGTAATACACAGTAGTTTTCAGTGTTGGAAGACCAAATATTTCAGCTCTGAATGGAGAGTCTTTTCACAATGTCTATTCCTGCTATTTTTAACCTATCTTCCTCTAACGAGGGTAATTTTAGATAGAGTTTATGAATATGAATAGTGTGTGTGTATTTTTCCTTTGAATTAACATCAAACCAAACAGCCCTCTTGGCTAACTAATTTTTACTTGTTGTCATTTAATGAAGCAAAAATAAACCGGAGAGACAGAAAGTATCATGAAGGAAATTAGCCTGCCTGAGTACTTAATATCTGCTTTGCAGTGTGCTACATTCTTCACATATGCTATTTATTTTATCCCAAAAATAACCTTGTGAAGGAGGTATCTTGTTTTTAAACAAAACCTAATTCAAATCATCTCTAAAGAAACGAATAACTAGAAAAATCTGTGTTTAATGCGATTTGATTCCTTTACTGCACAATACCACAAAATGTTCCGTGCATCCTTGCACAGGAATGTGTACTTGCTGCCTCTGGGCATAAACTCACGAAGTGTTTTGGATATTGCTGAAAAATTTACATTTTTTTAAAGAAGTTGCTTGCAGAAGTGGGATTTTAATTTCAGCTTCAAACATGTGTCTACCTTACAGTTGTGTGCCATGACAAAATATGTTAACTCAGACGAACTTTAGGGATAGAAGCTACCATACCCAGCTTCCACCCAGGCAGCAGAATTCATTTGTGCCTTAGAGTAGAGGCCAAAGTCAGATCAACATCACGGGTGGGCTACAATAGGCTTCTGTAGCCAATTAGAAGCCAAGACTGAGCCGAAGGGGCTAACGGCCCATTCCAACTGCTGCTACACTTTAACATTCTGGGAGCCGCTAAGCAGCAGCAAGCAGGTGCAGCCTCTTTGTTTTTGTTATAACTAGGCACGCAGGGGGCAGTGACTAGATGCAACATTTAGCCCTGTATAAAGCTAGCAACAATTAGTAGGAAACTTGACACTGCAACACAGGTACACACACTCAGGTTCAAGAGCTTTTAGAGGGACTTAGTGAGATATAACTAAGTTTTGCTCATGTGTTGACTGCATATTTTATACATTTGACAATGGTCTGTCACTTCTAAACTCGAATATTCATACTGTAAACACCAATGTTTAAATAAACAAAGTGACTGTATATGTCCGTTATGAATGTTTTCTGTGTATTAAAGACTGTATACAGCAGTAAACACTCAGAAAAAATGATTACTTGGCCTGGGCAAGATGTTCTTCCTCACATAAAAATGGCTTTTATACACAAAAATACTCAGGCAAAAAAATTCACAATGCATGCTCTACATAATAGTAAGATATGAAAATTGTTTGAAAACCTCTCACCGGCTCTTCAAGTGCATTTCCCAGGAATTCTTTGAGATCATCTCATGAATTTCAACAAGCACTTTAAGAAATTCAGCTCAGAAGTTGCAATCATTGCTGCTTAAAGCACATATTGTAGTCTCTTATTTTTACTTTTTTTTTTACTGACCCATATTAACATATGGTAAAGAAGATTTAGAAAATTTAAAAGATTTCAAAGAAAAGGTGCCCGGTGGCTAAGGCCGGCAACATAAAGCATCGTATAAAAACCTCATTAAAGGTCTTACCATGAGCTACTGGTGCTAAGAGCATCATGAAGATTAGCAGCTGGGATGACCTCATGGCGGTGGAGTCAGGCTTGAGAGTTCCTGAAGAATCAGTATTTCCCAGGTGGACTCAAATTAAGTACTGCTGGTCCGCTTCTGCACTCCAACGATTGTTTTTAAAAAGACTCAAAATAGAAAACAACGAATTCCTCAAAACTGAAACACCGAAATTCCAAATCTGAAACCTGCAAAAAAAAGGGGGGTGGGGGAGGAAAAAAGGTTGGTCATCAAGGCAGTATTCTTAATTCCTGGAAAGCTGGAGAGGTAAAATACAGACAAGATCAGCTGCATTCCTCCTAGTGCCTTCATTTCAAAGCACACAAGCTCCACCCATGAAACAAGTAACTTCTCCACAAGGCATAATTTATGCCTCTACAAACACAGTGTTTATGTTCCAGCCTCACACCTGAATAAAGCAAGCAAGTGTGTTTCCGCTAGTCCAAATAATTTAAGCATACTGACTTTAATACATAACAGAGATTTGGAGTTTACTATATATAAGCATTTTCACAAATGCAATTTTATTAAGATTGGGATAGTAAAATTGTATCACTCTTCAATATTATCATAAGTTCAAATAAAAACGTATGAGCCTTACTTTCATTTTAGGCACTAATCTTCATTCAGATTTTACCCCGAATACTAACTTCTTTACTTCTCCAAACTTCCCTGTAAGATCTGAGATTGCAGTGCTAAGTTTACCAGAGAGTTACCGTTTCCACTACATTCTCCAAAAATCTCAATGCTGAAACGCCAGGCAAGCGTCCCTGAATCATAATTCAGGCTAGCATACATAACTAGCATCACATTTTTTTTTCCTGAACAGCTTCTCTTTAACACTCAGAATATCAATACAAACAAAAGTGGGAGTGCAAATATAATTAATTCACTCAACAGAGATTTCTTCAGGATACACGACATACAAAGCATTAGCTCAGGAACGTGATAAAATACTGAGTAACACAAGCAACCTATGTTTCAGGCTCTTACAATTTAGAGTGGGGAATCCGGGTTCGAGGTGTTAAGGGTCTGTGTGGACATCTACAGTCTGAAGCACTGAAGATGTCCCTTTTCTGACACACACTGATAAGGCTGTCCCCACTTAAAATCTACACAGATTTACACACGCAGAAGCCATACGACGCAAAGACTGTGGCTCAAAATATAGAGGGGATACGTTTCTCAATCACTAAGCTTCAAACTCATCAATCTGAAAGCATCAGGTTAAGCTGCCACTTAGGAGAACGGGGCTCATGTCCTGGTTACTCTGCTTCCCCACCCACAGCTTCCTGCTCATGTGTCCCTGTGGACACCAGGTAGTGGTGTGTTTGGAGCCTGCTCTTCACTTTGGGAGAATCAGATGGAGTTCAAGGCTCTTGACTGGCACAGGCTGTTAGGCACTGGGAGTGAAACCAATGGTTCAAAGATGTTTATCACATCCAGAGATCATCCCACAGCTTGCAATCAGAAGGTAGAGCATAGGCATCATGTTCTGAGAAAACAGAAGATTATAGAGTAGTAATTGTATGAGGATTTGAACAATGTACAAGACTTCCCCCTGTAGAGTGATGGCAGGAAGGACAGTCTGATTTCAAGGTCATTATGGTGAAGGGCAGTCGTGGTTGAAAGAGAGCATGTTGGACATGCTGGGAGCCAGCGAACAGCAGAACATTATCGAGCATCTACTGGAGCTGTGGAGGCCACACAAAGGAGTAAAAACTCAATTTAAATGGCTTCAAACCACGCATTTTGTAACATTTGAAGACATGAAATGTATCTTATTTAAAAATCTCCAAATATAATTAAAAAATAATGAGAGCAAATATTCACAATGAACATATGCCAAACTTTAGAATCTTGCTTTTTGCACCTAAATGGCTCAAGCATTTTATGCTGAATTTAGTGTATACAAATTGATTTGAAAAAAGGAGCTTGACATATTAAAGGCTTTAAGTTGTCTACAGATATTAACCAAATCACTGAATTATTAAGCCAACTAGTTTTTAGATAGTGCCTAAAATACACCACACAAACATAATGCATCCTCTGTAGTTCCACAATGTATTTTTCCCCAGAGTTCCAATCTTGCATTAGCCCATTTAGCAGCCATTAGGTTATTTGAGATCAAATATTGATTCCAGAGAAACACCATACTTTTGGATAAAATGATATTGTTATGCATTTGGCAGCGACTGCTTATCTGGATAGATGTATCTTTTATTGCATTCAAGTCAAATTCAACTTGGACAAAATTTAATCCATAGTAAGTACGTATTTGCTTTGACCTAGAAGTGAATGTAATAGTCACAATTTCTAAAAGTTGTTTATCTGTGCATAGATGAAAAAAGTCTAAGCTGCTGTCACCTACTAAGAAACATCAGTAAATTCAGGGTCATGTAAAGAGCATAAGAGCTTAAAACAATGAGACAGGCCAACTCTAAGTCTTCTGTCTCTTGGCTGTGTCTAGATGACTACTTTCAGAGCACATTTCTTTATACCCCAATGTTCGCATCTCAGTCTATACTTGATTTTATCCCAAGCCCATGGAATGAGGTTCACATCTCAATCAAACACATATTTTATCCCATGGATGAAGGCTTAGACAAAGACAATACAGACAAAACACCTATAAAGACTCGTGCTAAGTACAGCCAACAAATGAATCTTTAAAATTCTTTAGTTTTATTTAAATATTGGACTTATATTAAAAATCAGGGTTATCTCAGTGGTAAATGAGACTTTAGTTGGTGCTAAGTGGTAAAGAAAAACATCTGATAGCAGTCAAATGTGCATGGTTGCATGAAAAGGAGGATAGAATCAGTCAGGACACTGTAAGCACCATGCTTTCAGAAGATCAAACGGACCCTGGTACACAGGAGAAAATGGACATGAAACATCAGTAACCCTTACTAGAACTGGTGCAGTGGGAGTTGACAATGATCTACAGGTCCAGGACTAGGGTTAAAACAGAGGATCTAAATAAAGTCAAAAGAACAAGCTTTCGTCTTTTAGAAAGTCATTGTTACATGTTTCGTCAGCGTGGAAGAAAAAAAATAAGTGAAAAGAGAAATCAGAAGGAAAAAGCCTAGGGTGGGAATATGGAATAAAAAGTAAAATCATATCGCTTTTACTTGCGTGAGATCACCATAATAAAACTATATTTACAATTAATTTTAAGATTACATAAAACATATCACAAGCGTTGAAAATATACCACAAGCAATGAAACACTAAAACCCTATATATGTGATCAATCATTAAGAAATCATCTGTTTTCTGCTGTGTAAGTAATATACACATATCCTCACAATCAATTTTATTATAAAGAACTATAAAATGATGCTAAGTCAGAAAACAATAATAAAGCAATGTAATACATGTAAGAAAATTTTCTGCAATTTAAGTCCCACCAACTAGTTTTTCAGACAATGTTATAAGCTAAGAAAAAAATGTACCAAGGTTTATGCTCAAATTTGGATTGAATGAATGTTGTTATTATTGGCTTTGGGGCAGCACAGCTTTTACCAATGAAATAGAATGTCATTTTATCAAGCATCATTTTACAGTGGCATGTCCTTGAGTCAACTTCTTTCCTGAGACCCTGCAACATATCTGATTGCAATTTATTTCCAATAGCATATTTGACACCATGGATACACTCAATTGAAAATCAAAACAATGAGGTTTATAATTATATTAATGTAAATAGTGTTGAAACAGTTGCTTGAAAGCCAGTTAAAACTAACAAAGGAATTCCATGATCTTTTACTATTTACACCTTGTAAAATGTGGCTGTTTGCCATTTAAAACCAAAAATACTGGGCCAGCATCAAGGTACAGCAAGTTAACTCACAGCCTATAGCACAAAAACTCCCTAAGAGTGTGGGCTCATGTCCTGGTTTCTCCACTTCTGAATCAGCTCCCTCTAATACACTTGAGAAAGCAGTGGAAGATGTGATAAGAGGTCCTGCCACCTGCACAACAGACATGGACGAAGCTCCTCACAACTATACAACCAGCAGGTGGAAGGTTCCCTCCAAAAACCTCCCCATCACTCTCTGTAGTTCTTTCAAATTTTCAATGAACAAGTGCATTAAAGAATAAAAAATTAAAATACTCAAAAATTTCAAATATCCAACAAAACTGTGGAAAATACACTAACTTACAAGTGTTTAATTCAAAATTACAACAGCACATGATCAGTATTTTTCTTTCTAAGTTAAACAGAAAGGAGTCAAGAACATTCTATTTTAAATACTCAGAGTACTGTACAATCTCAAAGGAACTAAACGCATTTGAAATAGAAACACGTGAATCTATCCCCAAAGCAATAGCAAGTCAAGGAAAATAACAGACTATAACAGCTAACGCGTAGTGAGCTCTTTCTGCATCACACACGGCTCTTAAATATTCCTATGCACTATTTTCAGAAATTCTAACCATTACTGTTACCCTCGGCAACACTTCATACGGAAGAGGTTATTTCATTTATAATGATCAAGGCAGGCAACCAAGAAGAGGACAGGACAAAATATTTTAACTTCTCACAGCTAAAAATAATGCAGCCCAAATGTGTTCCTACAGAGTGTAGACCTGCAGTGTCCTTCAGTCATGATATGTCACTGCTTCCCCTGACTTCTGTTGAGTACTGATGCAGTAGCACCCTTATATAAAAGTTGGAGCTTGCAGGTAGGCACAAGTGAGTCCTAGTACAAGGATCCACTATAACCTCTGGAAAATCCCTACTTGGCATCATGGCTATCTTTAGTATCTCTGAACAAACACAAATGTCTACGTTATTCCTGACAGTGTTGGGTGAATAAGGGGCAAGTCACTGAGTGATGACTACTCTTAGAAGAATGACCCACAAGTACAGATGCTGCTAATTCATAGGAGCAAAGCAAGTGTTTCTTCAGGAACAGAAAAAATGGCAATCAGCAAAAGCTCCCAAAAAATATTTTGAAAATATTTCAAAATATTCCATATAATTTCCATCAGCATGGAGCCAGATTATTTTGAACGCTACCAAGAATAAGTAAATACACCTGCAAAACAGAACTGTGTAGGACTTTCTGATTTTAACTTCATGATACAGATTGGTAAATGGTAGGTCAAGTTAATTTCAAACATTTCTAACATCAATTGATCTTTTACTATTCATAGGGCTTTTATCATTAGAAAAGTGCTCCCTTACGTTAAATTTTACATTTTGCAATTTTATCACTGAAATCTCCTGGGTAGTGTGTGACTGACAACTGTGGCATTAGACTGCCACAATGTGTATTATAATTGAAATTCCAGGGTATGATTTACAACGAACATAATCTATATTTTCTCCTGTGGAAGTCTAAATAATATCATTATCCATGCAACTACAGTTGAGATCAGCAAAAAAGATATTTCTATAGCTGGGATCAACAATCTTTAAATGTCACATTAGATAATAAGCATTCTAATATGCTACAGTATGAATTTGGACACTAAACAAGGAAACAACATCTCATTGCTTAACACTTTGTTCTTTCAAATAATGACAGTTTCTAAGTAACTGACTTAAAAAAAGAGCCTAAAATAGAGAAGCTACAAATATCAATGTCATCAAGCCAATCATATATACAAACTCATAACAAATAAGCCACTGTGTGTGAAGACTTCCAAAGGAAAGATGAATGCAGGGTGACACAGGTCACCATGAAGTAAGCAATGCATCACAGTTTCATTGTGATTTAGTTACCATGATTGGTTCATCCCACACATCTTTTCATACAACCTGAATATGCACTCTTGATATGAATGTTCTTTTAAAAACTGAAGACCTTATTTCATAGATAGCTATTTAAAAAAATTACTGACTTTAGGGACAAGCATTGTGGCATAAATATTAAGCCATGGCTTGGGGCTAGAAGATTTTGCGCTGGAACTGTCAGGTTGGAGTCCCACTACTACACTTCTGGTCAAGCTTCCTCCTATGCATCTACAAAAACAGCAGGCAATGGTCCACATCCTTGGATTATTGCCACTCATGTGGAGATCCAATGAAAAGCCTGGGTTCTGAGCATCAGCTTGGCACCATCTTGCTTGCTGCAGGCTTTTCGGAAGTGAGTCAATAGATAGGAGACTTCTTCTCTATCACTTGGTCTTTCAAATCAGTCATTAAATATTTAAAAGACAATGAAATAGATCACTCCAAAATTGGTAAAAATTTAAAAATATACAGTAGACAAAGCAAAGATAGTTCCTTTAGAATCACCATACATAAGGAAAGTATGTACATTTATATTATATACTGTTTTTGTTTAGGGATTATGAAAGAAAAGTGCTGACTTTTGAATTTTAAAAGCATTAAAACATGACTTTCTTATATTTCATTTCTTGAACTCTATCAGTAGCAACCAGCTAGGAGAGAATGCACCTGTTTTGAAATTATCTCATCTCAGTAGGGCGCACCTGGATAGATCTCAAATTAAGCAGGATCCTTAATGGCCCATTACAGAATATCAGCGCCTAAAACACCCTGAGGAATCAGGACTCCCACTGGCCAGGGAGTGCTTCTAAGCCTGGGGCATATGATGCAATATTTCACTATCACTTTTGCTTGACTGGGAGCTCATTTAAATATATACAGGTGGTTTTAAAATTAGTAAAGTTTATCAAGACATAGTCTTAAAATGTGAGTGCAGGAACATATTTTTATAGTAACGGCTTATGAGTCACCATTTACAAGGAGTTATCAAACCATGAAATGGGTCATTCCATGAAAGGAAACGTTTTAAGATGGTGGTTGGAAGTCCAAAATTTACTCTTCGTGGGATGTAAATTTTGAAAGTCACGTTAACTTTGAAAATTTTGAAATATTTTACACAATTATTGAGTTAATAATTTATAAGAAAATATAACCACAGATACATAACTTGGAAGTAAGCATTCTAGGATACACAAATAGGCAATGTATATGATTAACACTGCTACCTTGAGGTTGGATTACTATTTATAGTCTGTGTCTCACCTCCTATGGTGCAGTGGTCTTTTGCTGTCTGCTTGCTGAATTCCTTTTTAGTGAAAGATTAGACCTGTGCTTATTTCACACAGTAAACTGAAAGTATGCCATCACAAAAATCAAAATATAAAGAAAGAAGAAAGAAAGAAGTGAGAACATGAAGTATCATTAGACGCCTACAACTGCATATGTGAAATACATTAAACCTGCTGCTTTTAATACAGGTAATTTAAAAATTAAAATAAATCTATTTTGCATGGATTAATAGGTGCTAACACACTTGCAGCATACTCCATGAATTATTTCATTTCACTTTAATTATAATGATAATGAATGCCAGATTTGGCATTTTAAAAATCTCAATACCATTCAGGGTTGCAATATGTAGACAAAATTAAAACTAGTGGGAATAAAGAGAAAACACAGCAAAGCCATTGTCTGGTCCATGGATCATGCTTTGCTCGGTTCCTTGGGTGCAAAACAGGCGACAGCATTAGAGAAGTTATAAATCCAAACTGTCCTTGGGTAATGCGGCAAAGATTGTTAAGAAAAACAATTCAACCGACAAACAAAATGAAGGGAAATTTCTAAGCAGTACTACCAGAGTGAACAGGAATCGTTGGATTTCATTGTCTAATGTATTCACACACAATTAGGCAGATGTACTCTGAGCAGGAACCTAATCACTAATGTTCCACTAAGATATACACAATGAAATAGTTTATGAGAGACTTCTTTATTTGAATGGGCTTCAAACGTTTCACTGGAAAATATAAGTAACAGATAAGCTTATTTCAGTGTAAAAATAAATTCTATGCACATAGTTTCAAAATATGTACTTCGGTAAACTTGTTGAGGATTATATATGCATATGCATGGATTGGAAAAAATTTAAAACATCATAAATTATTCTGTTAATCCCATTATTAAAGAACCTTAACAAGTACTCTAAGTTATTATACATTAGTTTTTTTTTTTTTTAAGATTTATTATTATTGGAAAGCCGGATATACAGAGAGGAGGAGAGACAGAGAGGAAGATCTTCCATCCGATGTTTTACTCCCCAAGTGAGTTGCAACGGGCCGGTGCTGCGCCGATCTGAAGCTGGGAACCTGGAAACTCTTCCGGGTCTCCCACGTGGTGCAGGGTCCCAAAGTTTTGGGCCGTCCTCGACTGCTTTCCCAGGCCACAAGCAGGGAGCTAGATGGGAAATGGAGCTGCCAGGATTAGAACCGGCGCCCACATGGGATCCTGGGGCGTTCAAGGCGAGGACTTTTAGCCGTTAGGCCATGCCGCCGGGCCCTACATTAGTTGATTCATTTGCATAGATCCAATATTTCATATGGATGCATGTATTATTATATGATACACAGGACAACTTATTTATTTATATATTTATCAAATAATATTACAATGCAACATTTGAGTTTTCTTTAACAATCTAGTACAGTAAGCAAATATACACAAATTTAGAATTCAATATTGCCATTATTGAACTGCTATGGGTATATAGAGTTTGATACATATTTCTATTATGGTTTATTTAAATGACAGGTACTTATTTAAAAACTGAACTGGATGACTCCTAAAGATGTCTACAAACAATAGTATAAGTATCACGATATGCAGAGATAATTATATCAACCATGACAGTTTTAACTTAGGCAACAGGTAAAATGGAAAAGAAATTTGGTAAATGAGAAAAATAGTAATTGAAAACCAAGAGGCTCATTAAGCAATAGGAGGGTATACGAAGTGCTAAACACAGGTGGACACTCATACCTTACCAAGAGATCTCTGCAGTGCATATGTGGGTACCTATGTCAATCAACACATTCAACTTACGGAAATTTCAATAATTTCATGTCACTGATTTGAGATGGATGGTATACTATAAATTGACCGGTCTTATATCGAGCTAGGTTACAAGATAAACCATAGCATGAGAATTAATTTAGGCCAAATAGAAATCTATTTTAAGCATATTTTAATATACAACTGGCCGAGCGCAACGGCTCAATTGGCTAGTCCTGCTCTTGTAAGCACAGAGATCCCACGTGGGTGCTGGTTCCCATCCCGGCTGCTCCACTTCCCATCCAGCTCCCTGCCTGTGGCCTGGGAAAGGGCAGAGGATGGCCCAAAACCTTGGGATCACGTACCCGCGTGGGAGACCTGGAGGAAGTTCCTGGCTCCTGGCTTCGGATTGGCTTAGTTCTGGCTATTGGGGCCAATTGGAGAATGAACTAGTAGATGGAATATCTTTCTGTCCCTCCTTCTCTGTGTAAATATGCCTTTCCAATAAAGATAAATATATCTTGTAAAAAATGTTAATTGAAGTACAAGAAGAGCTTAAATCTTAGCATAAAGGTGGATCTCTAACATTATAAACAAAGACCATTTCACAGCTTACAAATCTGTAAAAATCACTTCTCACAATATTTTATTTTTTGATAATGAAGACCAGTTTAATTAAGCCAAAATAAGCTGATCACTCATGAACATGTTAGGTTACAACAATTTTCTTCCCTAAGCAGGACATTTCATTGCTCCCTGGTTTAAAACATCTGTGAGCTATACAGTTTAAAAAAATACACTGTTATTTCAGTAAATAAATCAAGTCTTTGTTCATTCTTTTCTTGGCAGTGTGTTGATTCACAAGGACAATTTCAAATCACCTGCCTCCCAAAGAGACCCAAATTGCAAATTGTTCAGAAAGATATATGGTGTCATTGTTTAACAATTGGCTCCAACCAGAAATAAAATAAAGGGAGCCCAGACCCACGGTAACGGAAAACTCATCCACAACAACCAAGTTGGCACATTCTAACTTCGGCATATTCTTACTATTTATTTCACAGTGAAGGCATAAAAAGTGCCAAAGTAGAGCATTTTTACTGTGGAAATTCTTAATGGATCTTTAAACAGCTTTTTAATTTTATACTTACATTTGTCTAATTTGGTGGGAGTTAATTTTTAAAATTTACAATGATTAGAAACCGTTTCTTCTGGAGCTTTAAAATCAAGTCACTTACGCTTCCGGTTTTGCTTTCCGAGCAGCTCTGAGGTGGCTGGAGCAGACAGTGTGGAAAGCAAACCAAAGATCGCTTTTCAGTTGCAGATGCTGGCTTACTTTCCAGTGATTCTTTTTCTTAATACTGCATTTTATACAACGATTCAAAACAATCACATTTACAAACAGAACATATTCTGCTTTGAATGAAGTTTTATCACAATGATTTTTTTTTAAAATGTTATATACACAGCATGACAGTGCCCAATCAAAAGTTAGACACTTCGTATTCCTAAAACTAATCACATAAAGGGGAAAGGATCACTTCTTGCTCTGAAAAGCAAGATTATGGAAACTAAATAAAACAGTGGCCTTATGAAACGAACGCCGTGTTTGTGCCGTTACTGAAAAGATACATTGCAATATATGGGTTTTTGGGGTTTTTTTTTTTTAAAGATTTATTTTATTTTTATTACAAAGTCAGATACACTGAGAGGAGGAGAGATAGAGAGGAAGTGGAGCTGCTGGGATTAGAACCAGCGGCCATATGGGATCAAGGCAAGGACCTTAGCCACTAGGCCACGCTGCCAAGCCCAATATATGGTTTTAAAATAAAATACAAAGATGTTTATTTTGAACTTCCACATGTTCTTGACAAGCACATTAATATGTAAAATTTCAATCTCTCCTAAATATAAAAGTCTTCATGGATTCATTTTGTTACTCATTGTTCATGATCTTTTTTTTTTAAGATCTATTTATTTTTTTTTTTTAAAGATTTATTATTATTGGAAAGCCGGATATACACAGAGGAGGAGAGACAGAGAGGAAGATCTTCCATCCGATGATTCACTCCCCAAGTGAACTGCAACGGGCCGGTGCACGCAGATCCGATGCCGGGAACCAGGAACCTCTTCCTGGTCTCCCACACGGGTGCTGGGTCCCAAAGCTTCGGGCTGTCCTCTCCTGCTTTCCCAGGCCACAAGCAGGGAGCTGGATGGGAAGTGGAGCTGCCAGGATTAGAACCGGCGCCCATATGGGATCCCGGGGCGTGTTAGGCGAGGACCTTAGCTTCTAGGCCACACCACCGGGCCCCAAGATCTATTTATTTTTATTGGAGCAGCAGATTTATAGAGAGAAGAAACAGAAAGACCCCCATCCACTTGTTCACTGCCTGAATGGCAACAACAGCTGGAGCTGAGCTGATCCAAAGCCAGGAGCCAGCAACCTTATCTGGATCTCCCACATGGCTGTAGCCTCCCAAGGTTTCTGTTCTTCTTCAGCTGCCCTCCCAAGCCACAAGAGAGCTGGATCAGAAGTGGGGCAGCCAGAAAATGACATGGCACTCATATGGGATGCTGACACTTGCAGGCAGAGGATTAACCTGTTGAGTCACAGCACCAGCCTCTGATAATGATCTAAAAACATATGTAGCTATCTAGTTTGTGGGGGGCACAGCATCAGACAATGGGACACACTGCAAGGGAAGAGGGGGAGAGAAAGAAGGAGACAGAGAGAGAAAGAGGGAGAAAAAGAAGGGGGAGGGTGGAAGGGGGAGAGAGAGTAAAAAGAGAGAGAGAGAGAGAGAGAAACTGACTTCCATCCACTGGTTCACATTGCACATGTCCTCAACAGTCAGGGCTGAGTCAGGCCAAGTCAAGAGACAAAAGTCTCATCCCAGTCTTGCGGTATGGGTGACACAGTCCCAAGCAAAAAGCCAGCACCCACTACTTTCCAAATGTATTAGCAGCAATGCCTGATGGGAACTGGAACAGCATGAACTCTCACAGAGGACACTGGTGTGGCAGGTAGAGCCTTCTCAACTGTGCCACAATGCCATCCCCAGCTTTTCATCATGTGTTGAGTGTTTTGTTAGTTCAATAAAACTATCACAGTTTCCCACGTGTAAAGTGTAAAATGAGTAGATGGGTCTCGTGGCGTTGGTGATTTTCGCATTCACCTTCCTGCATTTGCCTCATTTGCACACGTGCAAGCTCAGAAACGAAGCATGAAATACCAGCATCTCTAGTCCTCACAGGTTGTTGCCACAGCATCTCCATCCTGCCTTTCTTCCACCTTGCCTTTTCCTTCAGATTATCTCATGTGCTTACTGTAGGAATAAACCTGGATGGCCACTAACTCATTTCAATCAGAATGAAGGAATGCGTGGAATTCTGTAATTTGATGAAGCCCCATCACTGGGCTACAGCAGGTCCTTGTACTAATTAGGTCACAGGCTATTACATAATTGCAGACGCTGTTTGTAAGCAACAACTGCTCATGAAAAAAACCAGCCTGTTACTAGCGCTGTCTTAACAATGTTTAACTGTCATAATTAGGTATCTCTATAGTGATCACCATAAACTGCGCAGGACATAAAACAACATCTTCTAAGAGAGACCCACTCTGATTCAAAAGGAAAAACTCTGAATTTTATTTCCATTTTCCTAATTATCAGTAATAGTGTTGAACACCTTTCCTCACTTCTATTGGCCATGCCCTTGTCTATTCTTGAAAAAAATGCCTGGGCAAGTCCTCTAACCATATTACTTAATCAGGTTGTTTTCAGAGAATTTTATGTGCTTGTTTCTATTATGGAGTAGTTTGCAGTCCTTGCATATTTTGAATACTAATGAATAGATTAAAATATGATACATGGGGGCCCGGCAGCATGGCCTAGCAGCTAAAAGCCCTCGCCTAACACGCCCCGGGATCCCATATGGGCGCCGGTTCTAATCCCTGCAGCTCCATTTCCCATCCAGCTCCTGCTTGTGGCCTGGAAAAGCAGTTGAGGACGGCCGAATGCATTGGGACACTGCACCCGCGTGGGAGACCCGGAGGAGGTTCCTGGTTCCCGGCTTCAGATCTGCGCGCACCGGCCCATTGCGGCTCACCTGGGGAGTGAATCATGGGACGGAAGATCTTTCTCTCTGTCTCTCCTCCTCTGTGTATATCTGGCTGTAATAAAATGAGTAAATCTTTAAAAAAAATTAATAAAATATGATACATGAAGGCACTGCATGATTGTTCAGACTCTTAAATGAAGGAAATCTTGCCATCAGGACACCAGAGCCCAACCTGAAGGATGTTATACAAATACTCACGGAAACAAGTAACAGAGTGTGGGCTGACAGCACTAGCCTTGAGGGGGGGAGATGGAGAAATGGTGGAAAAATATTAGAAAGTTTCAGTGTTGTGACATAAAGGGTTTTTGAGGACCTAATGTATAGTATGATGACTTCAATTATCAATAGTGCACTGCCTATTTTAAATTTGCTTAGAGATTAGATCTTAAGTGTTCTTTAAATAAGAAACGAAAATGGAGAGAGGGAGGGAGGAAGCAAGGAAGGAAGGAAAATAAAAAAAGAAGGAAGAGAGTGACATAGATAAGGAGAGGGGGTGGAGGAGGAAGGGAGGGGAGGGAAGGGGAGGGAAGGGGAGGGAAGGGGAGGGGAGGGAAGGGGAGGGAAGGGGAGGGAAGGGGAGGGGAGGGAAAGGAAGAAGGAGGAAGGATGCAGATAGGGAGGGAGGAAAACAGAAGATGGTGATTGTGGAAGGTGATGGATCTGTTAATCCTGACTGTGGTCATGTTTTAAAAATATATACATATATAAGCATTAGGCGATAATCATCTGTACAAAATTCTTTGTTAATTATATTTTAGTAGAATGAAGAAAAATTTAACAGAAATAAATTTGAAATTATTTATTCTTAGGTTTTAACAAGATGTTAGAAATAAAAGAGGAAAAAGCACAGCATCAGTAGAGATGAGGTGATGATCTTCGCTGTACTGATAAAGATGGTGATTTGGGACTCCAACATTCCAGGTCGGAATGCCTGCCTCCCTGCCTCAGGTTTCCTGCTGATCAGCCACCTGGGAGCAGTAGGTGGGGGCTCAAGGGCCTGAGTCCCTACCATCCAGAAGGGATGCCCAAATGAACACCCTAAATGGCCACAACACCCAGCCCTGGGCCACAGTCAAGAGCCAGGAGCTTCTTCCTGTTCTCCCACGTGACAGCTGGGTCCCAAGAAAGTAAAATCTGTGTATCCCTAATTGAAAAAAACATGTACATATGCTAAGTTAACATACATGTTTCTTGCAAACTTCCACTGCGTTTTTACTCCCTAAATTTCAACTGCTTTCTTTTGGAGACTTTACTTATTTATTTGAAAGGGAGGGTGACAAAGGGAGGAGAGAAACAGAGAGGAAGAGAGGGAGATGGAAGAGTCTTTCCCACTGGTCCCAGAGACTCACGTACTTGCATACTCAAGGCACCATGCACTGCTTCCCCAAGTGCGACAGGAAGCTAGAGCAGAAGGTGGGATTCCAAACTACAGCCACAACCCCTATGCCACAAATTCGGCTTCACCCCTCAAATGTCAATAATCATCTTAATGAAGACTAATGAACCTGGCATTTTCCCCAATACTGGGCTCAGTACATAGCTCTCTTATATAAACTTTTTTTTCTCCAGTTTTCTATGCTTCTGTTTTTAAGATCTACTTAAAATAAAAAGGTTTTTCTTAGGATGGGCAAAGCCCCTACGTTTCAGTTTCACAGGTATAAAGGATACATTATGGCTCAAATCCAATATCCACCAAGGCGCAAAGGCACACATTTTCAAGAGAATCTGCCCTTATGTCAGGCGTATACTCTGTGTGTGTGTGTGTGTGTGTGTGTGTGTGTGAGAGAGAGAGAGAGAGAGAGAGAGAGAGAGAGAGAGAAAGAGATTCCTACATGAAAGCCTATGTATATCTCAACACAACCCTATAAAAGATAAACATCTGTCTCATAAAAGAAATAACCTTTCTCTTATAAAGAGATAAATGTCTTCATTTTAAAGCACATAAACTTTCTTTTACTAAAGATTTTTTTTATTTATTTATTTTGAAAGGCAAGAAAAGAGAGAGAGATTTTCCACTCATCGGTTCTCTCCTCAGACTGCCATAACATCCCAGGTCATGTCTGTCCAAATCCAACGCCTGGAGCTTTGTCCAGATCGCCCCAGGACCTACAATACCCCAAGGACACTGGCCATCTGCCCCGCTTTACCAGCTGCATTTATGTGTGCCTGGATAAAAAAAAAAAAAATGAAGCAACTGATTCTTAAACTGTATCTCGTCCGGGCTGCAGGTGACAGCTTTACCAAGTATGCCACAACTTGCTATGGGTAGCTGGCTTAGACTAAAGGATCTGTAGCTGCTCGATGTTATTTTTTATTTAATGAAAACAGAAGACTTCTAACCTGATAGGAGGTCAAATGTCCAAAAAATTTCTTGGATAGTCAATGTATGAAATGAAGTTTGTCCTTGACAATTTTACCTAGAGTTGATCTGCCAAGAACAGATCCTAAGCATAGAAAAAAAAAATTTGACATTGAATCCAAGTAAAAATTTTAAGTGTATAATAATGTAGCAAGAAACAGCTGCTACGTGTTTTCATATAGCCATCGCTACAAGAAAAAAAATTACACTTAAAACATTTTTGAGGGTATATCTATGTGTTTTCTTGTTTATGAAAACATGATATTATGTGAACTGAAATTTATTTTTTAAGTTTACATGAGGTCAAATAAAATATGGAAACATACATATGGGCATGTATACTGATGAAAATTCTCCAAATAGATTCATTATTGGAAGTCAACAGTTAAGGACTCACTGGGAAATACTGTTAGTAAAGATCATATTGTAAAAACTCCTCCAAAAAAAAAAAAAAACTCTTCAATATCAGATCCAAGAAGTGTATGCAACAATGATCCTCTTTTACCATTGATTTCAAATAGGAAGATTGAAAGAACAACAGAGTGAATTTCCCAGATTTAGGAACATACAGCAGGGACCACACAGCAGCATGACGAGTGAACTGGGAAGAATCAGCGTCCCCGGGGAATAAAGAGGTTGATCTAATGAAAAAGCTTCTTTGAATCCCAGGAACAATAAAACACATATTTCAAGGATCATTAAACCAGAAGCACCCATTAGACGACCCCTCTATATCGTCTCCCCCACACCCATGGCTTTGTTGATTCAGAAGGATCTGTCTGAGAAAGTAACAATTCACAAATACTGCTACCTGTATCAACCTGACATGAATGGAACTGCTTTGACTCAAATGCATACCTCAAAGGGAGCCTGTGTGGGCCACAACTAAACACAAGATCCGAAATTATCAGGACCACAATGTGGCACAATTTTCTTCAGCACACAGTTTATCCACGCTTCTGGCAGGGATCACCCAGTACACACCTCAAATTTTTATTGGTGATAGCAGATTCTGCTGCATATGAAAGGGATTATTATTTTAGTTCCATTCGCTAAGCAAATTTATAAAAAGTAAGAATGAAGCACATGACCCTTACGGCATTTTGTGGAGAATTTAACAGAATTTAATATATGCAAAAATTACAAAGCCAATATTGGGATAATGATGGTATGTCAGAACTTACACAAACTTAACATCAACTACTGCAAGCATTTTCTAAAGAAATGTAAAACAACACACATTAAAATTTCACTCATAGTTTTCAAATATTCTGTGGTAGAAATATGTATTTTGTGGCAAAACAATTGAAGCTTTAAAAATAACAGATTAAACAGTATCACAATATTATGACAGAATATACTGACTCCAACTCAAAAAAATGATCATGATATAGCTTTTACTTCTGGATAACCTGTTAAATCCTTAAAGTCAAGTGGGAAAGACACCAAGTTATACATTTTCCCAACATATCTGTGTCATTTCCCTAAACACAATTCTGCTACCAGGGATAAATCAGCTAAATGTCTTCAGGAAAACTGCAGAAGATAACACAATTGGGAATTAACTTTTACTTCCAAGGAACTCATGCACATGTGGTTCAAATTCTTGATTACATAATATTTCGGTTTGTACAATGTCCGTAGCTTAATAAAGAAATGTCCTATTTCCTTATACTTAAAATTGGTGTGTGTGTGTGTGTGTGTGTGTGTGTGTGTGTATACATTTACTAAATTATATAATCTCACAAGTTTATTAAAAAGCAGTAGCTGGGGTTGGCATCATGGTGTAATGTCTCAAGCCACTAACAGAAATACCAACATAGGTACTAGTTCGAGTCCTGACTGCTCCACTTCTGATCCAGCTCCCTTCTGGGACAGCAACAGAGGATAAAACAAGACTTTGGTCCCGAGCATTCACATGGGAGACCTGGAGGAAGTTCCTGAATCATGGCTCTGGCTCAGCCCAGACCTGAGTATTGTAGCCATGTGGAGAGAGAACCAGTGGATGGAGGATTCTTCTATTTTGTGTGTGTATTTGTGTGTCTCTGTGTGTATAACTCTTCCTTTCAAATAAAATAAAATAAAAAATAAATTCTATTAGAACTTTATGAGAATGAAATGCTCAATGCATTCACAAACAAAATACCTATGACATTATTCTCAGATCCAGAAAAAAATGATGCTAAAATTCATAGAGAGACACAAAAGAAACCAAACAGTTAAAGCAGTCTTAAAGAACAACAAAAAAGCTGAAGGCATCACAAAACAAACTTCAAAATGGACTACAGGGTAGCTATAATGAAAACAATGGGATGGTGGCACAAAGCCAGGCATGACAATCAATGGAACAGAACAGAAATTCCAGAAATTGACCCACAGTTCTACAATCACCTAATTTTTTAACAAGCAAAGTGAAATCAAATCAATGAAGAAAAGACAGTCTCTTCAACAACTGGTGCTGGGAAAATTGGATTTATGTGCACAGAAACACGAAACAAGCCTGCTACCTCACATCTTATACAAAAATCAACTCAAAATACATAAAGGAACTGAATCTACAACCGTACACCACCAAAGCACTGGCAGAAACATCAGGAAAATGCTGATGACATTGGCATAGGAAAGATTTCTTGGAAAAGAACCCAGAAGCACAGGCAATTAAAGCAAAAATAAACAAACGAGATTATCTCAAGTTTAGATGTTTCTGCCATGCAAAGGACACCATCAGTAAAGTGAAGAGGCAACCAGCAGAATGAGGGAATACACGTGCAAATTATTCAACTGAGGCAGCATTAATATCCAAGATCCTGGAAGATCTCAAGAAATTCAACCTCAAACAAACAATCCACTTAAGAAATGGGCAGTGGTGATGAACAGTAAAATGGTACAGCAGAAACTGTCAAAAGACACATGAGAAAATGCTTAGCATCATTAGCTATCAGGAAAATCAAGGCCACAATGACACTTCACATTACCTCTGTTATACTGACTATCATATAATAATGAACAAGTTAGGATGTGGGGAAAAAGTTGCCTGATCATTGACTTGTGGTCATGTAAACTAGTACAACCATTATTGAGAATAGTTCACAGAATCTTCCAATATCTGAAACACAGATATCCCATATGACCCAACCATCTAGCTCTTGGGCATTTACCCAAAATAGATGAAACCAGCATGGGTGAAATACTAGTTTTTGTAGCTCAACTTTTTTTTTTAATATATTTTTTATTGTATTTTTGTTGACAATCTTTACATTGTTAATTACGGTAAAAAAAAAAAAAGGTTCAGAGGGTACAGAGAAGTGGGTAACAGTATTATGTTCATATTGTTTCCATCATGTGTCTGAGGTAAAGGGGGATATTGAGGGATAAGCCCCACCCAGTTTCCCACCCACCCCAAGTCCCGGATGTGGGGCACGCTCCGAGATCCTTGCTCAAATTGTCTTAATAGTTCTCCAGTTATGAATCGCTGCCAGTTTCACTCGATGAAGTTGTCCACTGATTGACACAGTCCATCATAGAGTCCTCATTTGCCTAGTATTTCGCTGCCAACATATAGCTGAGGTGGTTGATTGACTTGCTCTGTCCTCTGTCTTTTCCTGGGTAGGGCTCTGAGTCCAGCAGTTCGATTGGGAAGATCTCCAAAGAAACTTTGAGGTATTCCCAGCCCAGATTCTTGTATGCCTCAGAAATCAAAGGGCCCGGCACAGTCCGTCACCACGATCAGCCAGTAGTTTCAATCGCTGGGTTGGTTCTGTTCTCAGTCCTGATTTCCACTGGAACCAATGGTTGTTGCAGTCCAGCCTGGCCCTGCCCAGCACACACTCGGCCCCCGCATCAACCAGTGGGAGCTAGAGCCTAGTCGGGGAGAACACCAATAACCCCCACCAGGCCCGCCCCCTACCCTGGTTTGCCAGTATGTATAGCAGACTAGTCCAGTCTGTCCCACATCCTACTTGGCTCTTGTACTTGTCAGTTGGCATTAAAGCTTAGTTCCATCTAACCAACTCAACTCTCCAGCGCTCACGGATGTTGTTGAGTGCCTCTCTGTCTAGCCACCCCAGCCCCCGTCTAAGTTTTCATACCCTCCCGGGGAGTGGTGACCCAAGAGGGGGGAACCCACTATTTCCCTCCCAGGTCTCTCTCAGTCCCGGTTTATGCACCCTTCGGGTAGTTCTGTGGTTTGACTTGACAGAATTAGTCCCCAGTGCCAGCTTCTGCTAGTTGATGCTGCGGTTAAGCCCAAACATCCCTCACCCACTCTAATTTACGCTTGCCCCAGCAGGAATCATCCGCCTAGCCTGGCTTTTCCCTGATCTAGTCCACGTGCAGCGCACAGGTGTTGCAGCCTTGCTTAGTCTGGTCTGTCCCCATCCCAGCCCACGCTCTCCAGTGGGAGCAGCTGTCTGGCGAGGGGACCAGCCCCTTAATCCTGATGCCGGCTTTGTCCCTCCCTTCCTGGATCTCGCGTGTGCTGGTTGGGTGCTGCAGTCAAATCCAGTACAGGCAACCTCACCCTAGCGTTCCATAGTGTGCATTGGTTTTGTCGCGACCAGTCCCGGCCTGATCCACACTCTGTTCTGGTGCTCGGATTTACCAGTGTATGACATGAACTGATTCAGCCTGGTCTGCCCCTGACCCATGCCAAATGTATGCCAGTGGGAAACTTCCCATGGCCTATTCTGGGCTGTTTCCTATCATGCTTCTTGAGCTTACCTGCAGGGACTGTGTCCTGCCAGAGGAGTTGCCCAGGCTCCTCCATCAGAACCTCTCCCAATGCCAGATTTTGCGCATACCAGGGGGTCCTTTAGTCAGATGTCTCTCAACAGCTGACTAAAGGAAATACGGTCTGTACACACAATGGAATTCTGTTTAGCCATAAAAAAAAAAAAAAGAATGCAATCTTGTCTTTTGCAACAAAATGGATGGAACTGGAAACCATTATGCTTAGTGCAATAAGCCAGTCCCCCAAACACAAATACTATGCTTTTCCTGACATGTGGGGAAAAAAAATAACCTTTTATGAACAAGACTGACACTTTGAGATTTGATTTTTTTTTTACAGCTTTTGTCTATGCTCTTAAGGAACAGTGGGCTTTTTTTTTCCCTATTTGCTGGTAATTGCATTCTTTACCTAATAGAGCTTAAAGCTGGAGGTCGCAAAAGTAATTGAAAGTTGAGCAGTGTAAACTTTTTTTAAAGATAAGGGAGGAGGAGGATGTGGGTGGAAAACACAAGAAGGAGGTAGTGGAGGAACTATCACTATGTTCCCAATCTGTATTAAGAAATAGATGGGATCCATGTATAAACAAATAAGTTAAAATATTCTTTAAAATGAAGTTGGAATGGTATTGATAACCACACTGAATCACAGTCACACTGTCAGATAAAAATGGCATCATAGGCATTCCAGCATAATAATGAGAATTCTCATTCATTTACTAGGTGTGCTTGATTTTTTAAATTTAATGTTATCTATATGAAAGCTCGGTCTATACTTGAAGTTCTGTTCTTACATTTGAAACACAAAGGTTGAAAATACAGATTTCATAAGAATTATGAATCATGGGCCTGGCACAGTAACCTACTGGCTAAAGTCCTTGCCTTGCTTGTGCTGGTATCCCATATGGGCGCCAGGATCCAATATGGGCGCTGCTTCATATCCCAGATGCTCCACTTTCCTTCCAGCTCCTTCCTGGCAAAGCAGCAGAGAATGGCCCAAAGCCTTGGGACACTGCTCCTACATGAGAGACGTTGAAGAAGCCTCTGGCTCCTGGCTTCAGATGAGTTCAGCTCTTGTCTTTGCGGTCACTTGGGGAGCAAACCAGCAGATGGAACATCTTTCTCTCTATATCTCCTTTCCGTAAATTTGACTTTCCAATAAAAAATATATGTTTACAAAAATAAGTACACATCAGATATTTCTGTATGAAAATTTTTCAAACTGCAAAAGCTAAGATTGGTAGGCTATATTTCCTTTTACTGCCAGATATTTCCTCTACGTTGTTGCAAAACTTGATTTCAAAGTCAAAGGGAAGAAAGTGAAGGGGAGAAACGTGAATGGACGAAGGAGGCAAAGCAAGAGGAGATAATAAATTTATTTACCTGATAAACTACCAATTTTCAACAATATCTATTCAAAAAGCAAAACAAAGAGTATACTCAAAATAGAAAGGAAACAATGGAAAGACAACGCATTACAGCCACTGTGCAAAAAGAAATCTGACTCCTATGTACAATAATATGAGAAGCCATATAATGCAAGCTGAGCACAACCCATTAAAGAGTTGCGGAGCCCAGAAGAACTGCAATGTTTTTAATCCACCCACACATTTGCAGAGGTAGATTTATCATTCTAGAATCCAAACTCTTCAATAGATGTGTAAATATGGCCTTGGACCTTCTGAAATTAACTCTATCATGATGTTTTCACCAATACAAATTGCATAAATTTGTTACATAATGATTAAAATAATGTGTACTGGTTCAATACTAAATGCAGACAGTGCATCAATCTACTGAGCTAAAAAAATTGTGTAATTTCATTTATCATTGATTTAATATTCTTGAATTGAAGTTTAACTCCTTGAAATATTATCAAGGCTACCAGGAAATCTCTACAGCAGTGGCAGTTAACACAAAACCTTGGCAGGTATTCTGACAAAACAAAGAAAATGTAAGATAGATTTTATGAATATTAATCAAAACTTACAAAAGGCAGTCATAATTCATCATCACTTCAAAAATCAGAGTGGTTTTGCTAACATTTCTAGAATCCACCTTTAAAATGCACCTCTGTAGAAAATGTCTTGCCGTTAGCATCGCTTCTTATGTGCTTCAAGGAAGATGTAGTACCACTGGGACTAAGTGGAACTGACAGAAAAGGAACCATAAATCTGTGTCAGACTTTCAGAGACGAGCTGCAAATTCAACGAGAATGAACTATTTTCCTTTCTTCTTGGTTGAGCTAACGTTAGTTTGTTAACGGTATCTCAACTTCTTTCGCTTCCTTCAAGTTCTGATAAAATATCGTCAACATTTCATGATTCAGAAAATACTACAGTTATTCACACAGAGAATTAGAAGACCCTTTGACACACAGCAAACGTAAGTAGCTGTACACCAACACACAACTCTAGAATGAATCAGTGGTCAACAAAGAAACATTAGAGAACTCCCCCTGCTCATAAAAATTGTTCCGAATCTTCAATCAGAGCCTAGATAGTGTTTGGCTTTTTGCCTATGTGGTTGTTGTTGTTGCTGTTGTTAAGGTAAAGGAAAAAAAAATTTAGATGGTGGTTCTGAAGGGCGTGCATTCATTGATAATGGAGCCTTTTAAATGAGACATTCATCTGCGTGCAAGTGAGCAGTACTAATTGAACGAGGACAGGAATCCATAATAATTTAATCAACAACTTCAGAATCTTGTGGGGAATATTTATCTTCATGGGAGAAAATGCTGCAAAACAGCAAAAATCATCAAGTGAAACCTAGGTACTAAGGACTTGCTACCCAATGCCTTAGGGCTAAAGACTGGATACACTCACGTGGGTTTCTTCTCTCAGTAATATCTGTCATGGTCTTTAAATCGCACAACAAAGACACTGGTCACATCTTGCCCCTTCCCTATCACTGTGCTCTCACTGTTCTCTTTAGCTCAACAATCACAACTATTTTTCCATATATACACATAACCTATGAGAAAAAGCATATATATTAAATATATATATATACATATTAAATGCTGCTTTTTGGAAGGATATGGTTTTGGACACAGAAATATAGTAACCAGTTACATTGTATACATTGTTGTCATTCAACAAACACTGTGGATACATAAGACTGCTTCCTGAAAGTCGTTTACTTTGTCTACGATTTGATGAGACTGGTTCAACAAAGGTGAAAAAGGCCTGTGGCACAACTACATCCACAGTGATCTTTTTTTCACTGCTGCTTGCTGATAAAATCTTCATAATCTTTTTTTTTTTAGCCTTCCTTAAAAAGTATCCATCCTGGGGCCCAGCACCACAGCCTGATGGTTAGTGCCGGGATCCCATGTGGGTACCAGTTCGTATCCCGGATACTCCACTTCCCATGCAGCTCCCTGTCTGTGGCCTGGGAAAGGATACGGAGGATGATTCAAAGCCTTGGGACCCTGCACCCACGTGGGAGACCCAGAGGAGGCCAATTGCTCCTCAGCTTTGGCCATTGTGGCTACTTGGGGAGTGAACCAGTACGAAAAATCTTTTTCTCTGTTTCTCCTTGTTTTTCTGGTTCTGCTTTTAAAAAAAAAAAGTAAATCTTTTAAAAAAATATAAGGTATTCATTCTGGAAGACACATGGAAAACAGAAAATGGCAAGAGTATTGTCAGCAAAAATGTGTTTTTGTTGCCTTCCATTCTGGTTGCACACAGAACATACACTTTCAGTCCTGTTCTCTCTGGTGGCTGTGTTGGAAAAGCGCAGGCCCAGGCATGAGCACCCTAACCCTTGTCTTTTCTTCAGAAAAATCAGCCCTGCTTCTCTAACACTTTTAAGTTTTTTTTTTTGCAAAGGTTTCCCTGACATTCCTTAAAATGCCCGTTCGATCGGCATCTAGGATTCTTCATTATATTCTCATCTGTTCACCTATGTGTATTCTCTTCCTGGATTTTAAGCCAAAAAGGATAAGTTTAGGTTTTATCCATCTATATGTTGCGTTTCAAAAGCACAAGGCTTGGTGTCTAAGAAGGTGAACAAATTGGCGTTTCAATAAATTGTAAAGTAACCCAGTGATTAAGATGCCCAACACCACACGAAGAGTCAGCAAATTTCAAAGAATCAATGGCTGTAAATCTGTTTTTGCAGATGAAAAGGTAGTAATACTTTCCCATTGCATCTCATATGCTGTTCTAAATCCTGCAGTTCTTCCAGGTTAGTTTTTCTCCACATGCGTTCGTTACACAGAATGAACACATAACACTATATACATTGTATACATTTTGTGACACATAAGTCACACAGAGTTTGAAAACTGAGTCACTAAGCTACTAGGTATGGGAGGCAATGATGCTACTCAGCCTGTCTTCAGTCCAGAACTTTCTCTTCCAAGTTCATGCTGACCCATCAACAGGAGAAAGCAGAGATGTTCCTCCTGATTTACCAGCCCTTCCTCCAAGCACTCTACTTCCATTTTTGCTTCTGATGTTTTCCTTTGAAAAAAGGTTCTCCTGTTTATAAAAGTAAGACAAATTCTCAAACATATATAAAAAGCTATTTTCCCTCTCGCTGCCAAAATCCTCACCTTAGTAAAAAGCAAATTTGGTGCTCTTACCCCATAGCCATTTCTTACATGCATAACCACCTCCTTTGATCCCTGAAATTTCACTAGAAAAGCTGCCAATGGCCTTAGTGTATCTGTCAAATCCAACATTTTCCTCATGGTTCCCTGAGGATCCCAATACCCAATCAGACACCGTAGTTCTAAAAATTCAATCAGATAAAGAGATGAAAGGTAGTGAACGCTGGCACAAACTCTTAAGTATGACTTAGTCACAACGCCTGATTTTTAAAATGAGAAAACGCGGACCCAAAAATGTTAAGTCGATACAGTCAGAGATGTCGCTTCAAAGACTACCAAGACTTGAAAACAGACTGTCCCACTCCTGAGGGAAGCACCCTCAGGCTGGCACAGCAGCCTGTTCAACTCCAGACAGGTCACAATGCTACCACATTATGAAAATTCCTTTAAAGATGTCCTTTTACTTGAAAGGCAAAGAGAGAGAGAGAGTGCGTGTTCATTTTCTGATTCGCACCTGAAATGTCTCTAGGAATCATGGTTAAGCCAGGTTGGAATCAGGCCCTGGGAGCTCAGTATGGGTCTTCTACGTGATGGGCAAGGACCCACCAGCTAGTATCTTCCCTGGGTACATGGCAGTAGGAAGGTGGAATCAGAAGTGGAAGGATCACCTGAACCCAGACACTCCAATATGGAGTGCAGGCTTCCCCAGTGGTATCCTAAGCACAACACCAAGCCTGCACACTTATACACACACTCCTGACTGTGGCTGTCAGGCTTATAAACCCTTTTATAATCCATTCCCTGCGAGGCTGGGCATAATGTATCACTTCACTCCAAACAGAAAGAATGTGAGAGAAGTAATGGGACAATACTTCCAAATCAAATAATTAAAAATATTTTGGTTTCTGTCTTAAGGCACCATTTTGTTTGACAAGCTCCATGGAAGGTGAGCTACCATGTCCAGAGGAGAGAGGCACTCACGGGCATGTTGGAAAGTGAATTCTCCACCTGCTGCACCTTCCCATGAAAGCAGATCCCTTGCCAGAAGTTTCACTGTGACTTTGTGGGAGAAGCATAGAGCCAACGGACTCAGCTATGGGACATTACGAGCCATGCACCACGGAGAAGAAGCGAGAATGTGTTACTACAAATGCAAGCGGTGAGGGAACAAAATAGAGTATCTACCTGTTAAAAAGACCTTTCTCATGGATATTTTAAGTGAATTATTACAAATATCAGATACACACTGGCATGAAGGTCCAGTAAATGAAGAGTAGCAACAGCTTCAATATTCTAAAAATACATTCTCTCCACATTTGGAAATTTACTATAACAGTGTTTAGATTTAAAAATAAAGAATTTTGAAAAACTTCTTCAAGTGGCACATAAAAATATTTTAAAAATAATTATCCTTCCTTAACCGTTGTAATATTTGCTCCCAACTTCATGGTAAATTTCATTAGCAGAAATCATGTCTTAAGACTGCTGTCCTAATTGTGCCGTGGCATGATGCTCGCAGCGAATAAGTTAGAACTTGTTCAACTTAATGTAGTAAGTATCACAAGGTGGGAGGGTACCGTTTTGACCCAGAAAGTTCAATCATTTCCTACAGCGTAGATTTAAAATCGCAGTGTGAGTACTTAGCCACAAACAAGCCAACCGCTCCCTTGTTCATGCAGGAGCTCCACCGTCAGGGTGGCCTACGGATTACTTCTGCTGATAGATACGTTTAGTCCTGCTACTCAATACAACCAAGAACAGAAAAGGAAGTGACTGTTGATTCCTGGGAGGGCAATGGGTCCTTCCAAGTCATCAGGCTACTTGCAGACAATATGGCAGAGACAGCCAAAGACAAAGGCAACTTGGAAAGAATACAAGAGACGAAGGCTGAGTGTCCTTCTGCAAAGCCCTGCTTTCCCAGCACCCACATTCGGGCTGACAGCTAGGGAGACACACGCGGGACTCGAGGAGGCTTTCAGGATGTGATGCGTGCCATCTCAACTTTTCACAAAAGTGTAGGTGCTCAAGCACATTAGGTAGATTTTTATCTTACGTCTTTTACGACCTTGAGCTATAAAAAATAGGTAATGTGAAAAAAATTATAACGGAAAAGCTAAACTTGAATTACCCTACCTAAACCAAAATATAAAAATCAATAATGAAATCTAAGGCATCTGGTAAGTAGAGAGAATGCTTAACATGCTTTGGGGTGTCACTTTCCTGTTTGCCTTTTAAAAACACACAAAATAAAATGAAGGGAAATCTTTTTAGGTTACAATCATTAAAAAAAAAACATACTTTGTTCGTTTCAAGGTTAATCATTTAGAGATGGGGACCCGCATCTCCGATTTGTCAAATAAATCAAGCATAACTGTACCATAAATGGATTCCCCCACTAAATATACCATCAACACTTAACAGCTTATGCAATATGCTTAATCGGTAAACAGCTTAGAAAATCAGTAGCATTGAAACTCAAAATATTCATGTAGTCAAATCATGTATTCATTTTTCTATTGAAATAAACCTTAGAAAAAATGATTAAGAATACTTTAAAAACCAGCAGCAACAGGTTATTAGTGTGGTATTAAAGCAAGTTTTAATATAAAACAAGACCTGAGATACCAGGCAGCCCAAATGAGCACACACATCTACACACACACACACACACACACACACACATACACACACAGAGTGGTAAAGCTTGCAACGTGCCCAAAGATGCTAATGACAGCTATATAAGTCATGAGAGCCAATAAAGTATTACAGAAGAACTGACCACATACTATGTGCAAATCCTTGCTCAAAACATATGCCCAGGGTCCCAGTTAGATTGGCTCAATGGCTAAACCTGGCCTTGCAAGCTTTGGAATCGCACATACATGCAAGTTCATATCCCAACTGCTCCACTTCCCATCCAGCTCCCTGCTTGTAGCCTAGGAAGGCAACAGAGGACTACCCAAAATTTTGGGTCTTTGCACCCACGTGGGAGTCGAGCAAGAATCTCCTGGTGCCTGGCTTCAGGTTGACTAAGCTCTGGCCATTGCGGCCATTTGGGGAATACACCATTGGATGGTAGATCTTTCTCTCTGTCTCTCCTTCTCTTTGTAGTCTGATCTGTCTTTTCAACAAAAATACATAATCCCTAAAAAATTACATGGCTAGGGACAGGTCTTGTGGGGCGGTGGGTTAAGCTGCCCCCTGCAACACTGGGATCCCACATGACTCAGGATGGAGTTGTGGTTGCTCCTGCCTATATTCAGTTCTCTGGTAAAGCAGCAGCGGAGTTCCCAAGGGTCCTGGGTCCTGTGCCTATGTGGGAGGTAGAGATGAGCTCCTGGCTGCAGGCTTCAGCACTGCCCAGCCCTGATCTTTGCAACCATTTGGGAAACGAACCATCAGACAGAAGACCTCTCTCTGTTTCTCCTTTTCTTTTATTCTTTCAAGTAAATAAAAGTTTTGCTTTTTTAAAAAAATGGCTAGGGTTAATTTACTTGTAGCTATTTATAGTTTTTTTATTTTAAATTTATTTATTTTAATTGTATTTGTAAAAGCAGAGAGACAATGACGTATCTTCCATCTTTCTGTTTTATTCCCCAAAGGTCAGCATTCATCAGGCCTGGGCTGGGCTGAAGGCCAGAGCTCCAAATTCCATCTAAGTCTTCCAACCTGGGCGGCAGTGATCCAAGGACCTGAGGCACTTCCTGCTGTCTCCCAGGGTGCACATTAGCAGGTAATTGGATTAGAACTGGAGCCAGGACTTAGATATGCCACTCCAGCATGGGATGCAGGCATCCTGAATCCTGACTTAACTGCTGAGCCAATTGCTGTCCCCACCTGCCGTAAGAGTTCTTAAAGTTGCATACCATTATTGTCATATGTTTCACAGATGACAGAAACAGAGCAAATGAATAGCCTCCCAGGAAGGTCTCTGGTCACAAAGCCACACCAGGCAGTCTGGCTTTCAAAACTGCACTCTGAAGCCACAGGCAGAAGCAATGCGCTCTGCATTCACAGGTCTGAGTAAGACGCAGCACGGGATCAAGGTGGCTCGCCCACACTAAGCACAGACAACACCAATGCTGTAATGGTAAAGTGAAGAGAAAAATCACAGGGCTAAATACAGATGAGTAAAACAAGCAAGCAAGACTGCCTCAAGAGACGCAAACAACAAACAAAATATCTTTATGCACTTCATTAGTACATTTTAATTCTGTTTCATTTATAGCATACTTGAACAAAGTAGTGGCTGTATTGGTAAAGCCAAAATAGACAAGTTCAATGTCTTTTGCCCTGTTCCATCTGTGCTCTCTTAATGCCAACAACCACAGAAGAGCCTTTCTTATTAGGGCCATTAACCAAGAAACTAAGGCATCTTAGAATTGTTAATCATTGTGCTACTCCTACTTCCAGCTCTTATTTAAAGAATCTTAGCCCTGCCCCTCCACTACTTGCAACATGGCAATTCACAAAACACCATTATTCCAGACAAAGAGAAAGAACGCCTAATTTGGTTGAGGTTAAGGTTCTGATAAAGTGAAATACTATCTAAACTTTAATCATCCTGCATACTACAGATGCTATCAGGACACTGGGAAAATGACTTTTGGAGGAAAAAAGGGTCTTTTCAGGGTGATTCGACTAAAACAAACCTGTTAAGTAAAAATGAAAAAGAAAAGAGAAAGAGGAGTTGCTTCCTGGTCGGATCAGCTTACTCCCTCCATCACGGCCGCTTGGAGAGTGAATCAACAAATGGGAGCTCTTCCTCTGCCTCTCCTCTCTGTACACCCGACTTTCCAAGAAAAATCAGTAACTCTTTCAAAAAAAGAAAATTTCCTTTTCATCAGTTCATTAAGCACAGAAACACAGTCTTCATTCTTTGAGCATATATTTATCAAATAATTACTGAGCACGAGATATTCAAAGTCAAGAACTGGGTGGGTATTAGATAGGAAAACCTTCGGCCTCATGCAAATTACATTCTCCCAAGTGTATTTAATTTATCAAGCACTACTAGATCCATGCCATGACAACTTAATGGCACCAACATACTCATCTATAATCTGATATATTTATTCCTCTTCCTCCATTAAGCCAGATGAAATATACTAAAATGGATTCATACAATAGATAATTTATTCTTAGAAAATGATGCAACATATTAATGATTCAAAATATTCAAGGACCGGGCCAGACACAATAGCCTAGTGGCTAAATCTTCACCTTGCACGTGCCGGGGTCCCATATGGGCATCGGTTGCTATTCCTGCTGCTCCACTTCCCATCCAGATCCGTGCTTGTTGCCTGGGAAAGCAGAGGGTGATGGCCCAAAGCCTTGGGACCCTGCACCCATGTGAGAGAGGCTCCTGGCTACTGGCTTTGGATCAGTTCAGGTCGAGACATTGCAGCCACCTGGGAGGGTCAGCCAGCAGACACAAGATTTTTTTTCTCTCTCTCCTTCTCTCTGTATATTTGCTTTTCCAATATAACAATAATAATAAAATTAATCTTTTTTTTAAACTTTTTTTATTAATTATTATGCATTATGTGACAGTTTCATAGGCTCTGGGAATCTCCCCACCCCTTCCCATGCCCCTCCCCCCTGGTGGATTCCTCCACCTTGGTGCAGTATTACAGTTCAAATTCAATCAAGATTCTTTCCTTGCAAACATATACCAAACCTAGAGTCCAGCTACTTATTGTCCAGATGGGTTGAACAGTTTCTTGGGGAGACCATTTCTGGTCCAAAGTTGGAACTGGTAGAATATCATCCCAGTCAATTAAGAGTCCCAATATAACATTAACATCAATTTGTAACATTATGGAATTGACATGGTTTTGAGTAACCAGTATGTTAAAAAAAAAAAAAAAAAACAAGTTCTTAACCACAACCTATGATTTGCTCATTGACATTTCAATTTTAGTTTATATACAGGACCGGCTGCTATATACCTTAAAATGGCTATAAGGTACCATTCAGCTGTCTCGTGTCTATTTCATTTTCGTATTTAGCCATTTGTTGTGTTGAAGTATAATTTTACTGATCTTGGCAGATTTTAGAATAATCTAGACTGGCTTGTAACTCTAACAAGACATTTGTCAACAATTAAGGTGCAGAACATTTTTTTTGGGGGGGGGGGTGCAGGAAAGTCCCCAACACCACGGTGAAGAGTGACTAATCTTCGTGTCCCACCCAGCGAGGCATGAGCCAATCCATGCCAGCTCTTTCCTGTCAGATTCCAAGCTCTACTTTTTGTTGTTTGTCTATTTATTTTAGATTTTTTTAGTTTGTATGATTGTTTGTTTGCTATGAGGGGTTTTCGGAGCGATCCTGATGGTCATTGCAAGGGAGGGTGGGGGTCCAGAGGTGGAGCCAGACTCGGACCAGAGAAAGCTCTCCTCCCTGGTCCCGAAGGACGTTAATTGTTCTTTTGTTTCTGTGGACCGCTCAGGGCTTCTGGTTGTCTTTCCGATGACGTTGGTTTCTGCGTGGTAGTGTTTTGACTTCTTCCATCCCCAGCGGAAGCTCCGGTTGGGGGTGGGTGACCTCAGAGTACTCGGCCTCCAAGGGCATCCAATTCCCTGTGGCCTCCTTGGCAGTTGGGATATAGACCTTGTTGCTCATATTAATAGTTTGTGGTGAAGGTCTGGGAGTCTTCATGGTTGGGATCCAGGCTTTCTCCTTGCCACCTGCTCCACCCTGGAGTGCCCCCCTGCTCCACGCATATGACCTCCTGTTAAGAGGTTGTCAGGATCACACCCGATTCCCCCCTCATGCATTGGTATAGTAGTTTTACTATTGTTTAGTGCCGCTTTGAATCTGTTGTCTATGAATTACCAGATTTGATCTTGATAGGCTATATTGTACTTTTTCCTCACTCTTTTTATGGTCCTGAAAGGCTTCCCTGCACTACCCCCCCATTACGGATTAACATAGCGTATTGAGGGTATAGTAGGTTTTACAGTTTTTCGATGTAGATCTTAAGTATTCTGACGTTAATTGTTGGTTTATAGATTATATCGCATTATCTTATTGTATTGGATACAGGTTGTTAGAGATTGCAATAATATTACAATATACAGGTACTATCTTTCAGGTTGTCATCTTTTCATCTCAAATTAAGGCAAACATGTGGTATTTAACCTTTTGGGATTGGTTCATTTCTCTTAGCATGATGGATTCCAGTCGGGCCCATTTGTCCACAAAGAACCGCATTTCATTATTTTAATAGCTGAGTAGTATTCCATAGAGTAGATGAACCATAGCTTCCTTATCCAGTCTTCTATTGATGGGCATTTTGGTTGCTTCCAGGTTTTTGCGATTGTAGATTGTGCTACTATGAACATAGGCGTGCATGTTGGTTTCTTGTGTAGGAGATGTTTTGGATATATCCCTAGGAGTGCTATTGCTGGATCATATGGCATGTTGATTTTCAGTTGTTTGAGTATTCGCCAAACTGATTCCCATAGAGGCTGTACCAGTCTGCAGTCCCACTAGCAGTGGAAAAGGGTTCCCTTTTCCCCACATCCTCGCCAACAAGTGTTGGTGGTATTATGTATGTGTGCCATCCTTACTGGAGTTAGGTAGTACCTCAAGGTTGTCTTCATTTGGATTTCCCTTATTGCCAGGGAACTTGAGCATTTTTTCATATGTTTGTTTGCCATTTGGGTTTATTCCTTTGTGAAATGTCTGCCCATTTCCCGTGCCCATTTCTTGAGTGGCTTGTTTGTTTTGACATTTTGGTTGTTTTGTAGTTCTTTGTATATTCTGGAAATTAGCCCTCTGTCACCTATGTCGTGCACGAAGATCTTCTCCCATTCTGTGGGTTGCTTTTTTACTTTGTTGATTGTTTCTCTAGCTGTACAGAAGCTTCTTAGTTTGATGAGGTCCCAATTGTTTATTTTGGTCTCGATTTCTACTGCTTTTGAAGACTTTTTTAGGAAGTGAGGGCCTACTCCTAAGTGTTGCAGTGTGTTTCCAACATTTTCTTCCAAAAGTTTGAACGTTTCTGGATGTAGGTTTAGGTCTTTTATCCATTTAGATTTGATCTTGGTGTATGGTGAGAGATGTGGGTCTATCTTTTTGTTTCTGCAGGCTATTAACCAGTTGTCCCAACAGCATTTATTGAACAGACCTTCCCATTTGCTTGGATTGTTGTCTGTCTTTTTGTATAATCTGTGGCCTTGGGGTAAAAAGTTCTATAAATGTCTACCAAGTCCAGTTGTTCTAATGTTTGTACGAGCTCTGTTGTTTCTTTGTTGAGTTTTTGTTTTGTTGATCTGTCTGTTGCTGTTAGCGGGGTGTTAAGATCTCCCACTATTATTGTGTGCATATCAATGTCTCCTCTTAAGTCTGTAAGTAATTGCTTCACATAGCTAGGCGCGTTGGAATTTGGTGCATATATATTCACAATGGTGATTACTTTCTGATGTATCAGTCCCCTCACCAATAAATAGCGACCTTCCCTGTCTTTTTTGATGTCTGTCAGCTTGAAGTCTATATCATCTGAAATTAGAATAGCTACCCCAGCCTTTTTTTCTCGTCCATTGGCATGAAATATCTTTTTCCATCCCTTTACTTTCAGTTTCTTAGAGGCTTTTCTGGTTAGATGTGTCTCTTGTAGGCAACAGATTGATGGGTTCTGTTTCAGGATCCAGTCTGTTAATCTGTGTCTTTTGATTGGTGAGTTTAGGCCATTTGTGTTTAGAGATAATATTGAGAGAAATTGATTTTGAGCTGCCATGAGTGCGTGTAAGTGTGCAATTGTGTATTTGCGATTATTAGAGTCTCTGCCTGGTTGACTGTCCTCTTATGGATATTAGTGGGGAGGTCTTCCCATTTGCCATCTTTGATTTTGGTTTTCATTTTTTCTCTCTGGGTTTAGCACCTTCCTGAGGAGGTTGTCTAGGGCCGGTTTCGTGCTAGTGTATTCTTCTAATTTCTCTTTGCTGTTGAAATATTTAATTTCATTCTCAAATATAAATGAGAGTTTTGCCGGGTACATTATTCTCGGTTGGCAGTTGTTTTGTTTCAGGATTTGAAAGGTTTTACCCCACTCTCTTCTTGCCTGGAGTGTTTCTTCTGAGAGATCTGCTGTGATTCTGATTTGCCTTCCTCTGAAAGTAATCTTGTCCTTTTTTCTTACTTGTCTTAGAATTGTTTCTTTGTATTCGCTTAAAGGCAGTTTGAGGACCACATGTCTGGGTGAGGATCGCTTTGGGTCGACTCTATTGGGGGTTCTCTGACCTTCCTGGATTTGTGCTGGATTTATATTTCCGGTGTTCTGGAAGTTCTCCTGTATTATTTCTTTGAAGACCCGTTGCAAGCCTATCTCCTTTTCCACTCCCTCTGGAAGGCCTATTATTCTAATATTTGATTTTTTGAGGTTGTCTTTCATTTCCTGTATGGACCTATTGGCTTTCTCCAGATTTGTCTCCAACTGTTTGATGAACTGCTGCCTTTCATTCTGAATGTCTTCCAATTCTGATAGTCTGTCCTCTGCTGTGTTCATTCTGTTGGTTAGGCTTACAATTTTGTGTTCTATATCGAGGATTCCCTTTTTGACTTGATTTATTTCTGCAATGATATGGTTTTCGAATACCTTGGACTCTTCCCAGTGCTTCTCACTGTCTCTGATGAATCTCATCACTAGTTTCTTAAATTCCTTCTCTGGTAATTCCTCTATGTCATCATCTTGCATCTCATGTATTAAGATTAGTTTTTGGTTGTTTTGGGGGGAAATGCTTGATCTTTCTTCTGGGTCATTACCTTTTCTGATATTTCTCCTCATTGTGTTGTTGTTTCTTGCCATTTTGGGATTTTAGCCTCTGACTTGCTTGTCCAGAGCCGTTGCCCCGGTGCTGTAGCTTATAGGAAGTGTGACCCAGCAACTGCTGTATGGAGTGTTGGCCTAAGTATAGCTAAGTACAGCAGGGGGTTCCAGCTGCTTGTTGTTCGGAGTTTGCGGACCACAGCCCCGAGCTGGGTCAGGAGACTCTATGTCCCAGCCCTAGTGCCAGGCCTTCCCCCTGCAGCTCCCACTCAAAGTCGTTGCCTCACTGGAAGCCACACTGCTCTACGCCTCCGTCTGAGTTCGTTGACTCTGCTGAGCTGTGTTTTGCCTCTTGGGCTCAGAGCCTCTGGGCCACCTCAGGACACAGGTCTACAGAGCTGGTCCCGCCTCTTGGGCTCCGGGCGGGAGCCGTGTGTAGCTGGGGCCCCTGCGCCACCTCAGGACACAAGTCTACAGAGCCTTGTCCTGCCTCTTGGGCTCGGGGTGGGAGCCGCGTGTGGCTAGGGCCTCTGCGTCACCTCAGGCCACAGGTCTAGAGAGCTGGTCCCGCCTCTTGGACTCGGGGCGGGAGCCGTGTGTAGCTGGGGCCTCTGCGCCACCTCAGGCCACAGGTTCGCTGGGAGAACTTGCCCGGTGGTCCTGCAGAACCAGCTTTGCTTCGGGGTCTCCTGGTGAGCTGAGCACAGCAGGGGATCTATTCAAGTTCACAGTCCTGCCCTGCCCCCTTTACAAGGCTGTTCTGTCTTTTTCTTTTTCTTTTTTTTTTTTTTTTGCACTTTCTCAAAGGTGTTCTGCCATTGGGAGCAGAGCCATGGGAGTCATGCAGCTGTGTTCCCACCAGCCGGCACCTCTGTCCAGGGAGGCTCCTAATGCTCAGGCTGAGCTCAGCAGCAGTTTCCACTAGAGACTTTTGCAGTTAGTCAACCTTTGGGAGCTGAGGTGGGGATTACTGTAACCCGGACCCAGAGCGCAGCTCCAGTCTCCTCTGTACTCTCTCAAAGTTGCTGACCTGCTGGGAGGCAAGTTTCTGGGCAACCCCCCCCTGCTTATCTTCGTGGGATGATGCCCCCTTTGTTCAATCCAGTAGCCTCCTTTAGGGTCTCCTGCACTCCAGTGGTCTGTGCCCCTGTGGGTGTGGACGCCTGTCCTTCCAACCGCCTTTGTCCTCCCAGGAACGGCTGAGATTGCACCGCCTTCCCCCTGGCTGGGATCGCGACTCACCAAAATTCTCACGGCGTGCTGTCCCCTTTTTTCCTTTTTATCATTGTCTCTCCACGCTGTGTAGATCTTCTTACTTCAGCGAACTCCAGTGACCTTCCTACACCTATCCCCTCATTTCTGTGTCTCCTGGTTTGTTTCTCTGCTGGATCAGTTCCCCTCTGTCCCCACACTGCCCTACACCGGCTCTCTATGGTCGGCCATCTTCCTCCAGAACCCCTAATAAAATTAATCTTTAAAAATACAAAAGGAATAAAAAAATTGTATCATTTCAAACAACAAAATACATACTGAGATAGACTGAGTGAAACACATGAGAGGTTTTTTCTGATCCTGTAGTACATAGGATTCAGAAATAAGACTGAAAAAAAGCAGTAGAAATTATTATTATTACTATGAGTTTTTACATTCTCTCCTAATTTTATATTAAGAACTAAATTTTCTCAAAATGAAATTCTGTGTTTGATTTTTTTATTATATTTGGATTACAACAGGAGTAGGAATATCATGTAAAACATACATTATTTTGAATCTAAATGTCAGTACAAGAATCCAAGACAATCTATAACACTATATTCTACAAGTATGTTGGACAAAATTATTGATAGGAAAAGTTCATTTTGGAAGGGATCATTATCACTTGACATGTGGAATCAGAAACACAGAGAAACATCTGACTGTACAGCAATGTGATGTTCCTGAGAATTGAAAAATTATGGGCAGGCTTTTGATGCAGTAATTAAGTTCCCACCTGACACAAGAACATTCCATTTCAGAGTGTTGGGTTTTGAGTTCTGGCTCCAATCCATTTCAGTTCCCTTATGAATGCACACTCACGCAGCGTGGGAAACCCAGACTAATTTCTTGGTGTCTGCTTTTGATCTGGCCCAAATCTTGACTTCTGTACTCTGTGTACACATTGTCCTAACATGTCAAACATAAGAACTACAGTCATTGCTAACAGAACATTTGTTTCGAAAAAGTAAATTTTAAAATGTTAGGCAACTATGTGAGCAAAATTGTACTTCTACATTTGCTTGTTGGAGATTTGATAGACAAGCTATATTAAGCCTTGGGTCCATAAAGCTATGCAAAACCAGCAGGTGGCTTTTCAGTCATGCCCATCCTTCCTCAAAGCATCTTTGGCTGTTTTCTCCTCCAAAGACAGAGCAGAATAGCTGAATTCACATCTAGCCATTTCAGGGAACCCTATGTGAGGTAAGTGGAGAAATTTCACCAATCAAAGCTGCAGAAAACGCAAACACAGCATTCTAATTTCTATGAGTTCCTTTAGTTCACTGTGAATGTTACAAGTAATGCCAATTCATATCTGGTGTTATAAACTTCCATCCAATTTCTGACAACCTTTGTAGCTACCATGTTATCAGCACAACTCAAAAGCTTACCTGGAAAACTCTGGGACCTCCACAGTAAACTTCTCATCTTCCTTTTGTTATGTTCCTATCTTTCTTTTCTCATGCAATGCCAATGAAATTTTTGAGTAGAGTCCCTCTGAAGTAGCACTGACAGATGTAGCACACACAAAACAAAACCACTTAGGGCAATCTGAATTTCAGATGAAATTTATTATCTTCCAGTTTTGCAAGTCATTATAGAAATTGTTATCCACATCCAGTTTAACTACCAAAAATCTGGGACAACTGAGAAGAACTCTGTCCATGCCTTTTGTCATTTTGTCTCAACATCGACTTTAGCTTTAACCCGGTTCACCACTTGAAGACTATTAGTTCTGTGCCCAGGGTTTTGATTTTTCTAACAGAGAACTTTACACTGGCATAAAACAAAGATCTGAAACGAATGAAACAGCTCTGAAAAGGCCCAAATGTGACAAATCTTTAATCTCTTAGAGCAAGAAAACTGCTATTCAGCTCTGGCTCTCTATTTATCACGATGGGTCAAGTACTGTGCAAGCCAAGCATTGCGCACATTGAACAACGTTTACCCTGGAGAGACCACCACATCCAGTAAGGCTGATGGATCTAAACCAGAACTCTCAACATTATTTTCTCTTTTTCTATATTTTATATGTCCTTGAAATACTAAGCACCATCATTTTGTTCTGTTAAATGATACTCCAGGATAGTTGCCCAAGGGACAGTAACACCTAGAAGTCAAAGCTTTGTTTATTACATTTTATACTATCACTTGGTTTTCTACTGAGTCATGCGTAAGGGTTCAAACCAGTGCAACCATACAGCAAAGGACCACCTGGTTACCCTATGTAAAGGTGCTGACTCACATTAAAGTTCTCACACTCTCCCTCCTGACTACCATACTTAGCAAAGAAGCTGATTACAAAGTTCTACAATGGATTGCGTGTCACTCCTGGGAGGACATACACTTCTGTAAAGCCAGGAATTAATCTTATTCTTAGTAGCAAGGTGACAGATAAGGTAATGTATCAGCTATTTGGCACTCCTACTATCTAAAATGTATAGAGTACAGTTACAATGCCCTGTGGGAGCTTCAGAGTTCATGGGAACATGAGATTAAGACATGAATATGTTGGGCAATTTTTTTGTGATAGATAGAAAATGTATGTTATGAAATAAATGATACCTTGATTCAAAGAAAAATAGGCACCAGTAAGAACTAATGTGTTTAATTTTTTTTGTTTTCACTAACATTTTAAAGTGCCCTCCAGGTTTTTTCCCAACCCAAACTGCAAACATTAGAAATTTCCCTGTTCCTGTCTCATGTTTGCATTCAGTGGAGATGACCAGGTTCCTTAAAAGAGCATGAAAAAAAAATCAAGTAAGTTTTACAAAATGTGATTTAATTATACTTATAACTATGATTTTTGATATCTCATCTGTTAATCAATGCTTACACCATGCACTGCAGAGCTGATTGCTCCAACCAAGAGGAATGCAATTGGAAGTGACTTGAGTCTTGGAATGTGTGACTGTCTCAGACTGGGTCTCATTTGCTCCATGACAATGTCTGTAAAGATCTATCTAATATGGTAGTTGGCACAATACTAGAACAGTTAAATACAAGTTGGCTCCCAGTGATTTTTCAAGTTGTTTCTGGGTCTTAAGATAGTTACCTGAAAATTCAGTGTCAATGAATGACAACCAATTAAAACATAAGAACTGCTTGTGTGTCTTTAACTTCAGTTTTCAAGATAGCAATGTACAGAATATGAGCTAATGAAATTAAAGTAGATTTTGACTGCGATACATATTCATTCAGTTCACAGAGACACATTCATTAAGAACCTACACACAAACCTTTACAGCATATTTCCTTCCTAAACAACTCAATTCTGATTAAATGACATATTGTGGAACTTTTAAAGATATAATTAGTCTATTTCAAAATCAGAGAGACACAGGGAGAGAAACAGAGTTCCCATCCGCTGATTTACTCCTTCAAGCCTTCCAACAGGCTGTGTTGAGCCAGGCTGAAGCGGGGAGCCCAGAACTCAAGGCAGATCTGCTACACAGGTTGAAGGACTCAACTATTTGATTCATTTCCCTAACGCCTCTCTGGGTGTCCCTCCGAAGGAAGGTGGAGTTTGAGGTGCAGTTGGGACTGACCCCCTGGCCTTCCACTATGAGACGTGTGGGTCCTGAGCATCATCTTTGGAACTACACCAACACTAGTCCCACATCGTCTTATTCTAAGGCAGATGCATGTGCTCTGTCCCTCCAGCAGGAGCAAGCACATTCCAGGACAGCGAAGGACTTTTCTTCTATTCTGTGTATCTGCTACTGACTGCAAATAACATCTAATCAGATCTCACTCTTTGTCAGCTCTTTTTTTGTATGACAAGGATAATGACAATACAGTCTTTGCATTTAAAATATTTTTCATTTTTCTTTGACTTCCTATTTGTAACAGTGAGCACAAATGTTTTTCCCCTTACATATTTAATAGAATGAGAAAATAACATACTCCTCAATCTTGACATGCCGCCCAATATTCAACGGAACTCAAAAATAAAATTACCATCAGTACATCCCAACACACTCGTGTAGTATTGAACAAATAACTTCTTGGTGCTATTTTAAACAAATGAAACGCACAAAATGCTTTCAAGGAAATATAGCAAGAGCAGTTATAAAATATGAAATTGAAATTCTTATATCCTGTGTATCAACAGGTCACACTTAAATTTCAACATTTTAAAACAGAGTAGCCAGACAAACCAAACCTTAAAAACAAAATTACTCATAACTGAAATTGCATTTCCTACATAAAGTTAAGTTTAGTGAGAAGTTGTGCGGAACGTAAAAATTTGCATTAGTTTGATAAGGCAAATGGCAACCTGCCAATTTTCAGAATTTTGCAATTCTCTTCCTAATCACAGACTTCAAAGAAAGGAAAACTTTGAATTAATGACAGAAAAAAGTTTTATTAAATGTTTTAAATGTTTATTAAATGTTTTATAAAGTAAAAATTCATGAAAATATCAAACTATGTGCCCCTAAACAAGGGCAATTCAAATAACAACAACCACAAATCACCGCGTCAATTATTTGCACTATTATGACAAATTAAAAGTGCACAAAATCACCTGCAACATGTTTTCACGCACAAACATGTGCACTCTTCAATGCAGCATTCCAGAATTCTGAGAAAAAAATGAGTTTCATAATGCTAAAATGTCTACAGAAAGAATTCCACATTTGAAGAGAATTACAAATTGCTGGCAAGTTGACTTAATTTGCAAGATCAGAAACCCTATGTGGTTTTACACAAACATACAAGCCCTTTGTGTATAACTGATTCAGCACCTCTCCCCTATCCAATCTAATCATTTTACAAGTCACTAAAATAAGGGATATTAAATGACTTTCCTAAATTTCAAGCAGACAGCAGCAGACTTGAAATGTGAATATATGAATCCTAATTGCCAGGTGAGCCCTCACTCTACCATAGCACAGTGAACATGAATACTCACAAAGAGCAAAAAACAAGTCAGAAGGGATTAAAATGTAAATTAAAGGCACATTAATTTGATTTAATTCCTATTATTCCACACTCCACAATTTGCATTTTAACAGAGGTTTTTAAACTAAGCTTATGCAGAACACAAATATTACATAATTTAAGCTGAGAGCCCTGCTTCTAAAACTGTATTCACAGGAAAGAAATGCCTAATGGATAGAATTTTCTCAATTTTAAATGTTGGTGCCTGCATGGGTTAAGCCACTGCTTATGATACCAGCAACCCAAGCTGGAATGCCACTTCCCCTTCTTATCCAGCTTTCTCTCTCTTAACCAGTCTGAGAAAGCAGCTGACAAGTGTGCAAGAACTTGGAACCCGGGCCCGGCGGCGTGGCCTAGCAGCTCAAGTCCTCGCCTTGAAAGCCCCGGGATCCCATATGGGCGCCGGTTGTAATCCCGGCTGCTCCACTTCCCATCCAGATCCCTGCTTGTGGCCTGGGAAAGCAGTTGAGGATGGCCCAATGCTTTGGGACCCTGCACCCGTGTGGGAGACCAGGAAGAGGTTCCAGGTTCCTGGCTTCGGATCAGCGCGCACCGGCCTGTTGCAGCTCACTTGGGGAGTGCATCATCGGACGGAAGATCTTCCTCTCTGTCTCTCCTCCTCTCTGTATATCTGGCTGTAATAAAATGAATAAAATGAAATGAATAAAATGAATAAAATTTTTTTTTAAAAAAAAGAACTTGGAACCCTGCGACAGCCTGGAGTACCACAGTGGCAAATGCTAATCTCCCTTGTACAGTATACAGTTTTTTTGCGTGTGCATGCGCTCTGTGTATTACTTATTCCATGTAAGAGAGAATTGATAATATTTTTTCAATGAGTTAAACAGTGTTTTACACTTGGATAAAATGATGAAGGTGGTAAATCCTATATTCCAACGTTTAATGAAAACACTGGCTTTTAAAAAGACAACAAAAATAGCTTCTGAATGACATGAAAGTAAATAGAGGAGTTATAATGATTTATGAAAAATAAAAATTGCATTATATTTCATTCTCTTTGCTTCAAGGGAAATATTACAGTATCACATTTTAAAAACCCTACAACGGGTTACAACAAAGGATGGAAAACGATACTCATTTTGAGAGAAACACAAACTAGTCCTACAAAGATGCTGAAATTCCAGGACCAATCCCAAAGAAGAAAGCCAGAAGAAAACTCACGTGACATCATTTACTAATTTTCAACATATCATGATAAAATGTCATGATAAAAAAAGTTTGCTTCTTAATTCAGAATAAAACATTACTGTAAATGATTCATAAAATGATACCATGTATTATACTTATGAATACCTGTTTCAATGTATATGTAACCTCATCAGAATATAACTCCCAGAGGAAGAATACTTTGTGTTTAGTCCAGATCCATGAAAGCAGGGCCTGCCTTGCAGTTGAAGGCCAAAAAGTTGATGGAAAAAACAACTATACAGATTAGAATTTGTCTCAGTGTGTAGCCAAGTCTTGGCTGAAGTCTCACCACATTTTTATTCCTTCTATTTGCAAGTTTACTCATCTTACAGGAAACATGCAACTTTGCAAATATCAATGATTCTGATAAATTCACCTTTTCAGTTTTAATAAAACCGCTTGATTTTTTTTAAGATTTACTTTTTATTTTTTTCTTCGTATTACTATTATCATTTTAGGATGCGGTTTTATAGGCTCTGGGATTTCTCTCACACTCTTCCCAAATCCCCTTCCTCCCCCACTGATTTCTTCTATATTATTATAATACAAGAGTTTTCCATAAACAGACATAAGTTCATCATTGTGGGCACTGACAATGGCAGAGTGTCCAGCATCCTATAGTCAAGATATGCTTAACAGTTTCAGTTAATTGGGAGCCCATCTTTGATACTGAAGTAGAGATGCATTCCACATTGTGTCTTCACATCTAGATATGATAATTTCTATTACACAGTTACTATATCTCCTTAAATGAAAACTAAAAAGCTACAAAACAAAATTAACAGTAGGAAGAAAAATAGAAATTTCCAACACCATGAGATAAACAAGCTACTGAATGACTAACATGTCACTGAAAAAATGAAAAACAAGAACCTTCTTGAAGAAATGATGCTAAAAATATGACCTATGAGTCAGTGAAGAATTTAATGAGAAAAAATTGTTTTGAAGTAATGAAAAGGATGAACATAAAAACCAACACATCAAAATCCATGAGATAGAGTTTCCACTGATCTTTGTTAGTGAGATATGTCTCCTCTAGGTAACAGATAGATGGGTTATTTCTTTTTTTTTTTGATCCAGTCTAGTAATGTGTGACATTTGATTGATGGATTTAAGCCATTTACATTCAGGGTTAATATGAGTAGGTGGTCATTCGGTCTTGTCATTTGAGCAAGGGGCTGTTCATTGCTTGGTTTAGTCTTCTGCTGTTATTTTACTGGGATGTTCTTCACATCTGCTATTCCTTTTCTATGTCAAGAGAACATCTTAAAGTATCATTTGTAGGGCAGATTTTGAAAAAGTGTATTTTTTGAGTTTTTCCTTCCTGTGGGAGAATTTGATTTCATTTTCAAAGTCAAAGGAAAGCTTTTCTGGGTATGTTATTCTGGGCCAATGATTTCAATGATGTTTTTCCTTTTAGAATCTGGAATATGTTGCTCCATTCTCTTCTGGTCTGTAGTCTCCTTTGAGAGGTCAGCTGAGAGTCTGATTGCCATTCCTGTATATGTAAATTGATTTTTTTGTCTTGTGCACACTTAAGGATCTTTTCCTTATGTTCAACTAAAGAGAGCTGGATTATCACGTGTCATGTTGAAGCTTGCTTTGGATCAACCCTGGTGGGAGTTTTGTGCCTCTCCTATATGACATACCTAATTTTTTCTCCAGATTTGGGGACTTTTCCTTTATTATTACATTAAATATAGCTGTAAATACAGCTTCTCTTTCTGTGCCTTCTGGAAGTCCCATAACTCTTATATTTGGCCTTTTAATAGTGTCCCTTAGTTCTTGAACATTTTTTTTTTTTGGCTTGAATCAGTTCGTCTTTCAGCTTTTTGATTGTTTCCCCATTGTGACAAGAACTATCTTCCAAGTCTGAGATTCTTTCTTTTGCCCCTTTCGTTCTATTATTGAGAATTTTTCCTGAATTTTTAATTTACTTTATTGTGTCCTTCATTTCTAATAATTCGGCTTGACTTTGTTTCAGTGTTGCTATCTGCTGTGTGACATATTCCTTGAACTCCTGTATGTGCTGCTCGTTGTTGATAAGAAGCTTTATAATGAGTTTTCTGAATTCTGTATTGCCCATTGCCTCAATGTATTCCTAAGTTAACTCAGGTTGACAAAAGCTCTTACTCCTTTACAGGGGAGTCTTCAGGAACATTCACTGTGCCTCTGTCTCTTCTTCTGTTCCGCCTGATTTCCTGCTAGGGACTTGTCCACTACCTCACATTTCATGCAATTTACTGCTTTAGGAGTTAGAACTGATTCATTTTAAAATAACCACTTTGAAATGTATCAAAGTATTTCCTCATGCCATTACACTACCTGTATTTCTGAGTGACTGCATTTAAACACACACACAAAAAGAAAAGCAGTTAAGAAATGCATTCCATGTTATAAAGTGATTTGGTTTTAGCAATTTTGTTCCATTTTTTTTCTTTACAGAGAAGAGTATACTATGGAGAACATATTGGAATTTTTCATCTTTAATTTGCAAATCATTGTCGCTGTGGATGGGACTTCCAGTGTGGAAGTCGAAGACAGCATTCCTGAATTCCTGGTGGGAAGGTGTGCTCTGGACTAAGTCAGGTCCAATGAAAAACACTCCTCTGATGTGAAGAATAAGCAACACAGCATCTTACAAACTATCCAAGCAGGAATTGTGTGACTGTCAATCCGTGTGTTTAAAATATATTCATGTGGGAGGTGTCAAAAAAGACAGTGTGTGTGTGTGTGTGTGTGAGTGTGAATTAAACTACATTTATTTTACTATGACAAATGCTTCAAATGCATATCAGGGATCTTCAACACTTTCATAACACAGTATGAAGAATTTAGACATATTTAAAATCTTTCGCACACCAAAGTGAACTTAATATTTAATTACATTTTCATGAACATGTTGAAGTACCCTCATTCCCTCATTTCTTGTGTAAAAGTGCCTGTGTATTGTGTGCATTTTATACATTTATAAATATATTCACACAAAAACAAAAAAACTACTGTTCACTCTTCCAACTCCATAAAGACCATGTGCAATAAAAAGGATTCAGAACCGCCAAAGCAGCTCACTTTGTAATTTATGATTTATTCATATGAACTATGCAGGGTTATAAATCAAGCTCTTCACACTCCAGCACACTGTAATCATAGATCATCCTTTTCACCAAAAAAGTCTGATTTGCATACATTCCATTGCTTTGTTTTAAAAATAAATCTTTATTTTGAAGTAAATTTAAAATGCAAAATATTTGTATCACATTATAAATGATCTGAATAGTATTCTAAAAGAAAAGTACAAATGAAAAACAATTCAGGCAAAAAAAAAAAATCAATGACCAGAGGCATGTATTTTTCTTAAAGATATATTTTTCTGCTACCTGAAACGTATTTGCAGAAAGTAGCACAGGTGTTCTCAATTTCTATTCCAACATCAGTAAGTGAATTCCACTCACAGGAGTTGTTGCAATTAAAACTCATGCTGGGTAAGATTTGGGTCTATGGCAAAGGTACCCGTGTTTCATACCAGAGTACCTGAGTTTGATGCCCAGCTCTGGCTACTAACTCCAAAGACCTGGGAAACAACAGTGAAGGCACAAGTGACTGACAGCCTGGTTGGAGATGCAATTGAGTTCTTTTTTTTTTTTTTAAGATTTATTTTATTTTTTATTGCAAAGTCAGAATTGCGTTCTTAGCTCCTGGCATGGCCAGAGGGTTTTTTGCAGGTTTTTTTTTTTTTTTTTTTTTCTGCAGAATGACAAATAGTCATTCTCTTTAACGGTCTCTAATTATAAAAAAAAAAAAAAAGTATTTGTGTTCAAATACTTAACAAAATTCATTCCTTAAGCTAATCTGAAAGCAAATGTTTCTCACATACACTGTAACTAATGATCTATTAAAAGAAATAAATCACATTTTCTGTTGTTTCCATAGTTAGGAACTCTGAACCATCTTATTTCTCATTAATAACTAACATTATGATCATCAGAGTAACAGTCACTAATGCAATTCTTTCTGTATCAGTGGATTTCAAGATTTATCTTAACCTAAATGCATATAGCTCTTATAAAAACACTAAATAATAACTCTGATACTAATCCAGCCAATTTTCAGATGTCTTAAGTGGGGATATAAGATACACCACAATCTGAAACAAAATAGTTCTTATCTTTGGGAAGCCAACCAAATACAATAAATATCTATATCTATCTGTAACTATCTAAATATCAGAACTGAGAATATGATGTCTCTTTCCCACATTGTGATTGTTTCCAAGATATAATCCTTCCATATTCTCTTCCTCTACCAATTCATTTTACCTATTATTGCTGTACTTCTCACATATTACCTGTCATAATTCTTAAAACTTCATATTGCCTAGGGGCCTGGCACAATGGTTCAGTGGCTAAATCCTCGCCTTCCATTTGCCAGGATGCAATAAGGGCACTTGTTTGTGCCCTTGCTGCTCCATTTTCTCCAGCTCCCTGCTTGTGGCCTGGGAAAGCAGGAGAAGATGGCTGTACAGGAGACCAAGAGGAGAGTCATGGCTCCTGGCTTCAGATAGATTTAGCTCGGGTTGTTGTGGCCACTTGGGCAGTGAACCAATGGATAGAAGATTTTCTGTATCTCGTACTCTATGTAAATCTGAATTTCCAATTATATATATAAATTTTTTAAAAATTTAAGGTATATATATTTTAGAAAGTATATATATATATATATATATATATATATATATACTTTTTAAAAATTTTAAAGTCATATTGCCTAAAAAATGAAGTTCAATATCCTTTGGATATTCAAAACATTTTATAACCAACCCACACTACCATTTTCTCCCGCAACGCTCCATGACTGTCCTGGCCTTATATTCTTTATGAATGCTTTCAAATCACACTATGATACTCCTAATTACTAGACCCTTTATGGTCTTTATCATTTAATTACTACCTCCAAATGATTTTTAATAACATTGTCCTTGCATGTCTCCATTTGTGCTACTAGAAAATTGCAGTGAATATTTTCTAAGCATTCTATACAGTACAGAAAACCTCAGATACAAAGATCTTCTATAAATTACAAAGCCATTTTATACTCTGTCATTTTTGCTTCAGGCATTTTGTGAAGTAAGAGCTATTTCACTTGCCTATTCCAATATCTATAAAGTATGTAAATCATGAGATTTCACATGTTGCAAATGTTCTAAATTTCATAACAGATTGTGGACATATATTTATTGTAGCTATGCCAACAATTTTAGTGAAAAGAGAATACAGGATTTGACTAACATATTTTATGACTTGAAATCCTATTAATGGTTGACAAGATGTTAAAGATGATTTCAAACACGAAGCTAGGAACATCTAAGAGATTCTCACACATTATCACCACAAGTTCAACAGAGAACAACAGTTTGCCTTCCTGTTCCAGAAATCAATAACAACTGTGACAATATCAGCAAGATTTAGAATTTCATCATGGATGTGATCACCATAGGAGCTCAGACTTTCTGGGAGTCAGACTCTAAACTGGAAACTTCCTTGGGAGGAAGGCAAGTGGCTATTCCTGGAAGAATATCTCCATAGCAGCATCCTAGCAAAAGCAAGGAGAACTCCAGTGTCAACAGGAACCCAGGGCACAACGGGGGTTTCATCTGTGCCCCGGAAAGCCTGCAGGTGCACCCTTCAGAGAAGTCCTGGAATAACACAGCTAGAGTGTCTTAGAGAGGAACACTAGGCCTGAGCAAGGCAACTCACGTGGAGGGAAATCCACATAGGAGGTTTCATTTGTGAACCTGGAAACCAGGGTAACCAATGCTCAAGAAAAAGAATATTGCTCTCAGATGCTCACGGGTGCTTCTTGTAGGTATCTGCTAAGCTCACAGAAGGCAAGCAGACACAAAAAAGTTGGGCAGAAATTTTAAAATTGGAAATTAACTGGGCATAGTCATGGTAGAGCACAGAGTAGTAGCTCTCATCAAAGCAGAGGAAGAATTGCTACATGACCGACCAATCCCATTACTGGCTACATATCTAAAGAAAATCAAAGCAGTCTTTCAAAGAGCTAACATGATTGTTTATTACAGCTCCGTTCACACAACCAAAATCTGGAATCAACTCAAGTATCCATAAATTGATAAAGATGTTTATATTCAATGGAGTATACTGAGTAATAAAATAAATACTGTAATTTGCAGCAATGTAAATGGAACTGAAAGGCGTCATGTTAAGTGTAGCAGGCCAGGCACACAGACAAACATCACAGGCTTTCACTTACATGTAATAGTCAAAAACTTTGAGCTTAAGAAAGAAGACAGCAAAATAGTTATTACTGGGGACCAGCAAGTGTGAGGAAGAAGTTAGACAACAGGTACCAAAGTATGGTTAGAGAAGTAGGCCTCAGTATCCTACAGCACTGCTATCCTGAAACTGAGACATAATAACAATGAGCGGATCACAATAAGAACGTGAGCCCACGATGCCAGCACTGGGCAAGTGTCCAAGGAAAATGAAATCAGCACATCAAAGACAGGACAAAAAAAGGTAAAGAAATATAATATCTGAAACGTTATATATATATATATTCTGCAGGCTTGCAAATTCTTTATTTTCCTTTGAGGAAAAGCATCAACAACTTCTCAATCCATACTTTGGTGTTCCAAGTAAATTATGTACTCTACAGATGATAAATACCTGTGGCCAGGGGATTTCAAAAGATTGGAAGCAATATTATCTTCCTCCTACACACACTTTTCTCTGGTCAAATATACTGAAATAGATTCTAAAAGTTAGTACTATCAAAAGTTCTTAATAACTACTATCAAGATGAGCTAAGAATCTAGTTAGCTCTAAACTAAAAATTCAGTCAAGGAACAGGTGTTTAGCCTACACATCTGGGCATGGCACCTAAGCGTTATAGGAGTTTTGGTTCCAACACCTGATGACAGCTTCCTGCTAAAGCAGGTCATTGGAGGCAGTGGCAATAGGTCAACTAATGACCCACGTGACACTCAGATGGGAGTCCGGACGGAGTTCTAAACTTCATCCTCGTTCAACCCTTCCCATCGCAGTCATTTGAGGACAGTGCCAGCATACAAACACTTTTTCTCTTGCTCTCTAAGACTCCCTTTTGAAATCTCTGTCTCCTGAAGAAGTACATACTTTCGAAAGGCCTAAGAAATGAATTTACTCAACATAACCCACCAGCTGAAAAACAGTCAACACTCGACTGAAAAACAAAATAAAACAAAAGACAATGAAAACTTCCCTACACAAAACTGTCATTGTCATTGCCATATTTTCATTTTCAGATAAGGCCCACAAGATGTGAGGGGCAACAATGATCAAATGAGGCATTCGCCATGAGGCATTTTAACTTTATACACATCTTGTCATTTAAATGTTACAAGAACTCTATGCAATCGAGATTTTCATTTCCTTCACTTTTATTATCTGCATTGCACAAATAAAACACAAACAGCCACAGAGAGATAAAGTAACTCACTAAAAATCCATCCACACTCAAAGTCATAAAGTAGGATTGAAGCCAAGTAAGGATTGCTCCTAACCGCTGACTGTTCAGGATTATTCCACCTAATCTTTTATCTTCAATTATTATCTCTGCGTCTACTACACCTTCCTGTATATATTTTTTTTTGCAGTGTAGCAGCACAAATTTTGGTAGTAAATACATTTTTTTCCTTGTAGCCTAGGCCTACAAGAAGTTAAACAATATACCTGACTGCTTAAAACACAGAAGGGAACAAGGAAAGATTTTATCAGCACACTATTAGTGATTTCAACCAATAAGTATTACTGCTCTGTACACAGCACTGAGCTAAATACTGCAGATTGACAAAGCGAGCTTGGCTTGTCTTTGTATAAATCTTCCCTGAAACTCATTGAACTCATCTGTATTTTCTCCAACTACTGCAGCACAACAGTCGGAGTGCATGTCTCTTTGTCTAGCACAGCCGACAGTGACCTAAGTTAGGGCTCAGATTTCCTTCCAAAATTCCCAGACTAGAACGTTATATCAAACCTCACACACAAGGATCATGTGGTCATAATTTGTCAGCTGTCAATCATATCACACATAATTCAAAATGTTTGCTTTTAGAATTCAGTGAATTGTGGGGATCACAAAATTGTATCAAACCTGGGGTCACTAGATTACAAACATGATTGTATGGTGGCAACAAAAGCCATACTTTAAGTCAATGCCACATTATAAAACAGAAAGATGAGCAAATGGAGAAACCATGAATCAAAGCAGTTTGTATAAAAGGTAAAATTATGAGCCCAACCCAATGGCTCAGTAGCTAAAGTGCTCGCCTTGCATGTGCCAGGATCCCATATGGGCGCCAGTTCTAACCCCGGCAGCCCTGCTTCCCATCCAGCTCCCAGCGTGTGGCTTGGGAAAGCAACAGAGGATGACCCAAAGCGTTGGAACCCTGCACCCATGTGGAGAACCCAGAAAAAGCTCCTGGCTCCTGGCGTTGGATTAGCTCAACTCCAGACATGGCGGCTACCTGGGGAGTGAACCAGCAGATGGAACTTAATTCTGTCTCTTTGTAAATCTGCTGTTCCCGTAAATATAAATAAATTTTTGTTTTTTTTTTCTCAAGACCAAATTACAGTGCAAAATGATGTAGGAATCCAAGAATAACTAAAAAATTAGTGTGAGGCCAAGACAAAGACTCTTCCTATTTGTTGAAAGAAAATTAGAAAACAGACAAGTCCTGTGTACCCAGTCACCTAAGTGAATAATTTCAGATGCAAATTAACTGAGCAGGTGTTGGTACTTAAGAAGGAACTAGGAACCACCTACCAAGCCACACAGAGAATTACGCAAACACCGACACCTGCATGTGACTGGGATCTCTTTCACAGTAAGTAGGTAAGATTGTTGAGACAGGAGACGGTTCACAATCAGTGACTTCTTGGTCCTCATCATTCCCCAGCAAACCCTCCACTCCTTTCCTTATTGGCTGTCACCACAGAATCCATACTGACGGGGACTCCACACTCACCAGCAGTGAGGGCTGTCTACAGGAGAGGACTGGCCAGCACACTCTATTCAGTTATTCATGGAATGGGACAATGCAGCCAGAGAGAACCTAGGGGATCACTGCTAGCCTGAGCGGGATAGCACAGCCTCTATGGAGAGGGGATGAGTTTGGCACAAATGGGGCACCCAGCCTCCATGTTAACAACAGCAACTGCCCTCTCATACCACCTTCTCTAAGACCCCATTAACGTCACCACGTGTCCACCAAGTCAAGACACTCTGAAGATGCAGGTTATCTCTAACATTTATCTCACTGCACTCTGGAATTTCAATTAAATAGTGAACAAGCTTCTGTATACTCTTCTTCCCGGTTTTCTTAATTATGTATTTTCACTAATACCATTAATTAACTCGAGTTCCCAGTTCATCAGGGCAGCGTTCTCGTGACCTCTATCAGAGATATCTTGATCAGTCTCTGCCTGGCTTGACAATCACAAGATTGGCAGCTTGATTTAGAATTTTCTTTTTCTTTAAGATTTATTTATTTTTATTGAATAGGCAGATTTACAGAGAGAAGGAGAGACAGAAAGAAAGATCTGTCTACTGGATCACTTCCCAAGTGGATGCAACGGCTGGAGTTGTGCTGATCCTAAGCCAGGAGCCAGGAGCTTCTTCCAGGTCTCCCAGGCAGGTGCAGGGTCCTGAGGCTTTGGGCCGTCCTCCACTGCTTTCCCAGGTCACAAGCAGGGAGCTGAATGAGAATCAGGTAAGTAGCCAGAGCACAATGCAGCACCCAAACGGGACTCCAATGGATGCAAAATGAAGATTTAACCTCTAGGCTATCACTCTGGGCCCAGTCACTTTGCTCTGGGTAGCTATGATATCGAATGTGGCTCTGTCACTAACTATACAATTAACTGTAAACTGGTAAGCTGAATCTGTTTTGCATTATGCAACTAAAGATTCAAAAGAAAATGTCCTATGATCTCTGTTAAAGTTGCATAAAATATTGAAAGTATCTGAAAGTTTGGAATCCTGTAAGAAAAAAAATCAGTAAAAACAACTGCCCTCCACTTTTGCAGGGTAAGCATCCTCCAAGTGCAGAGCCCATTAGATCTGATGGAAAGAATGTTTTCAATGACAAAAACAAATCACAATGATAAATAATCCACCAACTTTTCTGTCTAAGGCAAATCCAAAGACAGAACAGAGTGTGCGGGTCACAGTTAAGAGAGATTACTGGAATTAAAGGGAACATTTACAAACTGTGTCAGGAATGATCTAAATGACCCCCAAGTAACTACTTCCTGAGAGGGTGCGAACTTGAAAAGCTTAATAAGACATGCAGCTCAAAGTCTCTGTGTAAAAGTGCAGGTGGAGCCCTAGGGCAACACCCTGCGGGCAGCTGTTTCTCAGGCAATTACCATCTCTTCTGTGATGCCTGCACTCCACTTGCAATGGCCTGTATTTCAGTTCTTGCTCTGCTTCAGAATTTAGCTTCCTGCTGAGCCCTGGGAGGTAGCGGGTGACAGGCCCACGCACCTGGCTTCCTCCAACCAAGAGGAAGAACTGTACTGTGTCCTGGACTCGCGACTTCTGCCTGGCCGAAGCCTCACAGAAGCCAGCATTGGGGGAGTAAACTAGTGGACGGGGAGATCTGTTAGCCTGTTCCTGTGTGGCTTTTGTATGCATCTCTCCTCTCTTTTTCTTTTCTCCTCTCTCTCTCTCTCCTTTCTCTCAGCCTTTGAAATAAAATCAACAAAGAAACACATAAAAAGCAGGTTGTGACAAAATGAACTTAGGACAGAGGCTGGCTCCAGCTAGCAACATCCAGTGGCTCATCTAATCTCACAGTGCAGGTTGGAATGTCCACAACCAATTGAAAGGTTTGGCAAGGATACAAGGACTGAAATTCAAGGACTGACTGATGGGTGAAAGGGTATGAAAAGCCTAGGGACACAGACAACACTCCAATATTCCTAAAAGCTGCTTATCTGAAGGAACTGATCACATTAGCAAGCACGTCCAATGAGGAGCACCATCAGTGCGCCTTCTTAAATGGAACTGCATTCTGCACCAAGTGCTGTGATATTAAAGGCACAGGAAGGGTCTGGGTGCTGGAAACCAAGCATGCTATACTCTACCTGCAAAATGCAAAACAAATTCCTGTCATTTTTCATCTAACAGCTCACAGGGATACAGGCTCCCCCACTCAAATACACTTGCAATGTATTTAAAATGACAGCCACTGGAAAAGAAACCATTTAAATCCAATGTTAGTGAATTAATGAGCTTTTGATATAAGCTTCACCTAATTTATCCTGGAATGTGTCCTTGTACCCACCATCACTCTCACTGAATAACAATGAAAAGCTTTTGATAGTTGAAGTTAAGAGTGCCTTATCTCTGTCCTGTTTTCTCTTTGAACAATTGATTTGATGTGTGATTTTTTTCAATGAGGAATAAAGTAGGTAGAGAGAGTAAAAATGTTACGAAACTGTAACCTGCTCCGACACTAGCTTCTGCAGTAAAGATAACACATCATCACAGAAAGCAGCAATATCCCCAATTACAAAGAAATGTGGGGGCAACAGGAGTAAGCTAAAAATATGTTAATGCAGCTATCCACGGGCTAACTTCACTGGGCATTTTAAGTATCTCTGGAGATAATGACCATTAATAAAATACACAGTGGTGTACACAGGAATAGCAACAACTTCCTGGGAAACATGCTGTATGAAAGAACTACACATGAACTTAAAAAATTTACAGCAAAATACGAACCTCTTTTAATTCATTTTCACCAACTCCTTAGATTACTATACCGCAATACTATCATTTTTATCACAAAATGGCTCCAGCTGTATCAAAATGATAAAAATTATTCAAATTTTGCGTAAGATTAATGAAGAAGTACTGAAACATGCTGGAGAGCATGAGTTCCTCTAAATCTGATTTAGCATTTAAACATAAAAAGAGTACTGTATTTTCAAAAAACAGCCATGTACGTACAATGGGATTTAGAGAATTACTTCATTTGCTGGAAAAAACTACACTGCCCAAAACAAAGACCAAGCAGCCTCTAATTGAAAAACCGACATGACTTCATTGATATAAAAATGACTGAATTTGGCAAGAAAATGGCCAGAAACAGCACACTAGATTTTGAACAACATGCTTCTGTGTCTCAATCTTTTAACTTGTTTAAAGTTCGACACAGCTCTGTTTTATTTACGAGATACATTATTTGAAACATAATTTACAGCAAACATGAATTTCACTTGAAAAGTGTCCCACAGTCCAAATGTCTGGGACAAAGGCATTTTACATGTTCTTTCTTCCTTGAGCCATAAAAGTTTCTTTCTAAAAAATCCTTCCATGCTTAGGAAAAAGTACTATAATAAAGATATATGGTTACAGTGGTATCAGAAAATATAAATTACTAAGACACATAATCACTTTTTGACTCCAAAAAGACCAAATACCATGTCTGATAAATATCAGACACAAATTCATTACACTTTCTCCTGCCCTCAATCTTTCCTTCTTCCGTTACACAGTGGTATCATGATCACCCATCTAAGTCACCTCGTCCTATGCTCTGCCGATTCTTCTACTCAAACCTGCCTCTTTCCATCTCTAATTCCCACCCCTATTACAAGCACGATCGTCTCTGGCAGATGATGGGAAGGCATGTCTATTTACCACCATTTCAGAAACACCATTCATCAGCAGCATGGATTAGAAATTGTAGCACTATGTTTAGTCTGTACATGCTGAATATCAATGATGCTTCAAAGAATTTTGTGTGTGAGAGGGATAATGTGGGCACAGAGCAAGGAAGTAAATCAAGGACACAGATGAAATTAGTGTCATGGGCTTTATGCCCATAGATGACCATTGAAAAGCAGAGTGCAGACCGAGAGTTTGCCGTAAGTCTAATGAACAGGATGATGATTCAATCAACCAGGAAAAGGAAGGAGTGAGGAACACAGAGGTATTCTTACAGGCTTTCCAGGCAGAAGGATGGAAAAGGCACTGAAACAGAAGGATCCTGGGTACTAATTTAAGCATTTCTACAAAGAAGTTGAAATTGATTTGGCAAGAGTTGTTCCCTTTAACATGAAATGCAAAGGATGAGTAAAACAGGAAAAAAGGAATTTTTAAAAATCAACCTATAATTTCTCAAAGAGATTTGAAATTCGGTTACTGCTTCTATCACTTACTAGTTGCCAGGGATTAGCAAAGTAATTTATCCTACTTAATCCATGCAACGGTGCACAGATCAAATGACACCTTGTTCAAACAAAACAGTTCCTGACTTCGAATCTCAATAGTAATTCTATCAGTATGGTGCTGGCAGTGGTCATAATCTTCATGACCTCAATACAAGGAAAAGGAGAAAACAGAACCCTGAGAGTTGGGACAATGAGACAACACAATGGGGAAAATCAGTCAAATATCATGCTCAACAACATCTGTATTCTAACCTCAAGCCCCTTAAACGCTACCTGAACTCTCACTACCTGCAAAAGCCAAACTATTTAAGAAAAGCCACATGGAAACTGGGGAATCTACTATCTGCTGACACTTTAGAGATCCCTGATGCTGTTTTATTAACTTTTAAGGATGTGTTTATTTGGGTGGATTGGCATGCTGGCTTATCATGCTAACTACCAACCTGTGGTATAGGCATCCCGTATGGAGGCTGGTGAAAAGACAAACTATGGACCAACAGTTTCTAGTGTGGGGCAGTAACAAATCATCGACCCAAAGGCATTTACTCTATCAAAACTTTGAAATAACCAAAAATCCAAAGATAGTACATTCCTTTTCTCAAAAACACTAAATTTTAAGAATGAGACATGAATGTTAAGCACATGATGTACTAGCTGTTACAGAGAAGGAACACCGTTACATCAGAGCTGCACATTTTGGCCATTGTATGTAGCAGGTAAAGCTACAACCTGCCACTGGCATTCCACACAATGTTGGATCATGTCGTGGCTGCTCCACTTCCCAGCTTATGACCTGGGAAAACCAGCAGAAGACAGCCCAGGTGCTTGGGTGCCTGCCACCCACATGGAGACCCCAGCTCCTGGCTTTGGCTTGCCTCAGCCTTGGAAAGTCCAGTCATCTGAGAATCAACCAGCAGATAGATCAGTTTCTCTGTCCCTCTCTCTTTTTAAACAAATCTTTAAAAAGAGCTGTTCATATTTTGAATAATCTACTTTATTCAGTGCCCATCATCTCTTATGTTTGATTACAAGTGCAGTGAAGTTAATTCACATTTTGTATTCAAATTAGTGAAACTATTCAGAATATGTCAGGTCTGTAAACATTTACACGCTCATTGTATTTGTAAAATAAACAATCTTAAATTCACAGAAATATGTTTAATATATAATAAAAATATTTGCCATGAGAAGCTAGTTTAACTTAATTTATACATTTAAAATGGTATATTATGTGAAACAAAGAGGATGTTATTCTGTTTTTGTAGCTGTTATTTTAAAGAAAATAGGATAAGAGTGGCTTAACAAAGGGTGATTAAGCAAACATAAGTGAATCAACAGAGTGAAAAAGGTCGCAGAATAAAATGCGTTCATTCCTTCTGTGCCCATCCATGGGGGCAAACTCACTGTCCACTTCTTAAAAGAGAACCCGAACTCTTCTTTTCCTGACATAGCACCAGCTAACACCAACGACCATACTGTACGGATACTCATCAAAGGACACAGACACGTTAACACGCAGTCCCTTGTCCTTATGCTAAGACACAGCCATTAACAAAGAAGAATTAGTACACATTCAAATACACATTTTAATATGTGAATGTAAAAATATAAGAAGCTTATATCATTTTCACTTTTCTTGGAATATTCATCCAAGACTAAAATATTCTAATCAAAGATAAGCAAGCTCCCATTATCCCCTGTGAACACTGCTTCATAATTTCTTTAGAAATGAACTGCCCCCATAATAAACCTATACATCTTTACAATTAATGAGCTGCTAACAAATGTGCACAACATAACAGAATGAGCTGAAAAGGAAGTGTGCAAATACAGGCCAAATAAAGCTTTCGAAATGGCTGAGTAATGGGGAACATGAATTCGGAAAAGCACCTCACAGTGCTTGACATGGACCCAGATTAAAAACACATTGTGATTTCTAATGTTTTGTAATATGACTGTTACAATAGCAGCGATCATTAAGTGACTTATACCAAGCAGTGATTATACTGCTGCTTGGGATCCCAACATCCGACATTAAAGTGGAAGGCTCACATCTCGACTCCACTTCCAGTTCCAGCTTCCTGCAATGCCCAGCACCAAAGGACTCAAATACCTTTGTCCCCTCACGTGCACAGGTGATCTCCATGGACTTCCAGGCTCCTGGATTCAACCTCATCTATACCCAGCTGCAGAAAGCATTTGGGGAATAAATCAGTATGTGGAAAATCTCTTCCCAATGAAATAAAAACAAATATTTATAAATGGATGGTTTTGGTGCAAAAAAATTGAAATCCATGTATATGGGGGGTCCTCAAAGGTTTATGAAATATATGTTATCAAAAACATGCCTTGACTTAAAAATATTTTTATTTTGTAAGATCATTTTGAGGCATCCTTGTGCTAGTTCTGAGAATTGAATTGACACAATGAAGAATGACTTCTCATCGATAACATCAATTGAACTTCCCCAAACAAACAAGCTACCTGTCTAATTGGGAAGTTTGAAGCAGACAGGCAAAGTCATTCCACTGGCCCTCTGGGATGATTACTGTGGCCATTTTATGATGAACAAAGTATTAGGGGAACAAGAGGGGAAGCAGTGGATAAAGCAGGATGCTGATACCACTGGCCACGAGAGAAGGCATTCCACATTTGAACCAGACATTTAGGATATGGTACAAAGTAATCATTTCAAACATATTTTAGAATATTAGACAAAAATTGTGAAGAAATGAATTGCTGAGTTTATGTACAGAAAATGAAACCAACTCTTCCCACATTGATAAAGGAGACATAAACACTCATCAAGACATGTACTGCTGTGGAAAATTTCAACCATGATGATGAATCCCTAAGTTGCTAGAAAGAGATAAAAGTTGAGAGGCCTGGGAAGAGAATATTGAGTTTCTTTTTACTCTGTAAGTTAGATGATTTGCTGCTTTCTAATCTGTTTATGTGAACAATATAAACTCTTTTGGCCAAACACTATAGGACTGTGTCATGAATAAAAGCACTAAATAAATGGCAGTGCCGACTCCTCACTGTTACTCAGGAAATTACATTCTACACAAAATAAAATGTTACATATTCATAGATATAGCTACAATTAAAAGTTCACAGCATAGACAAAAATCACCAAATGCCATTACTGTCTAACAATATGTATGACTGAGAAAGTATTTTCAATGCATGTAGAACAGCAACACGATTCTGGACACCAAAATGTTCATGATTTGCTTTGAATCTAGCCATCATCCACCAAAATGGAATCATCCTGCAGTTTAATATTTAAAAGCAAACTCTTATAGAACTTAAATGATATTTTTACAGCTCAGTGTTTATGGAATCATTTCATTCTATAACCTCAAGTTGAACACACACAAAGCCCATTCCAAAATGGGAGTGGTGGCATGTACATCTTCAATTCTGCCATTATTACATTTCATAAGTTCTATCAGTTAAATCAAGCTGTATGGTTTTAAATCAACTTTAGTCCAAAGCATATCTGAAGAAATTTGGTTTTTTCTAATATCATTCAGTTAAGAACCAGCTAAAATTTCACTACACGCAACTGTATAAAACACTTGTGACTCAGACTTATTATATTAAAAATTTGAGAATAGTTTTAGAATAGTCAGCAAAATTCAGAGTCACCAGTAAGCATGCACTGAGAATAAAGAAGAAACCGTTCTGCATGTGTCTGTTACCCACTCTGCCTTTAAAAACAAAGAATTAATATCAGAATACTGTTCCATTTTCATTACAATGTAAATGCAGAGAATTCCATAGTCAAATACCATCTATCACTGATTCACACTACTTCTGATGAATTGCATTTGTAATACTGCTTTAAACTTGCATGAGCTAGAAATAAAAGTTCCAGAGAGGATCACAAACCTTCATGTTAACTTGTGCCAATTAGTGCAGGGTCAACCAACACAGAATTTGCAAGCAGTTTTCCCACTATGGCTGATTCATTATAAAGCTTTTATTTTTCAGTGATCAAAAAAGGGACTCTTCCAGAAAGTCCCACTCAACACATTTACCCAACAAATAGTTCCTCTTACCGCCTGTTAGCCAAGGTTGATTTAAATACTTGACAATACAAGAACAATCAAAACAAATCTAAAGCTGGCCTTTAGGAAGTTGACACTTGAGGAAAGAAGATGAAATCAGAACTGCTGGTCTCTTGCATTAGGTACAGGATGAAGACATAAAAACTGGATAAATTCACGCTTATTTTGAAGACTACAACTAACAGGACCAAAGGAAGGACTGGCTTTCAGAGTGAATAGCACAGGGGACCTCAGAAACAGTTCCCCAATCTATGGCACCAAGGGAAGCAATTTGCTTAATCCTGGGAAGACTGGTACAACACTTAGGAAAGGATGGAAGAAAACTAATCACTCTTTGCAAAGGATTAAATTGAAGTATATCAGTCATCAACTAGAGATGTCATGTAGGTAGGCAATTTTATAAGCACCAAATTTGAAAAAAAATCTACACAAATACAAATTTTGGAGTCAGTGACATATAACTTCAACATTTACAGACTAGAAAGTGACAGGACAACTAGAAAAGAAACTCAAATCTAACACAAAACCATGAAGAATTTCAATACTCAGGGAACAGGCAAAAGCAGAAAAGCTAGTATTTTCCCTAAAAGGGACATCAAAGAGCAAAAGATGTGATTTGGTCAGGCATACAAGATAAAAGGAAGTGTTTCAGAAGTGTGTCAATAAAGGCTTTGAGCACCATTGACATTTAAGTAAAATGAGACAGGAAATTATCTGTCAAGTTTAGGAACACATATGTCAATGGTTTAGTAAGGCCAGAGATGGCTGTAGACATGGAAACAAAAAAAACAGGAATGGGGGCCAGCACGGTAACACAGTAAGCAAATCTTCTGCCCTGTGGTGCTGGCATTCTGTATGGGTGCCGGTTCGTGTCCTGGCTGTTCCACCTCAAATCCAGCTCCGTGTTTATGTCCTGGGAAATGAGCAGAGCATTAGCCCAAGGCCCAGGGAGTCTGCAACTATGTGGGAATCAGGGGGGAAACTGCTGGCTCCCAGGTTCAGATCAACTCAGCTGCGGCAGCTGCAGTCATCTGGGGAGTAAACCAGCACACGGAAGACCATCGCCCTATCTCTCCTCTCTGTAAAGCCTGCCTTTCAGAAAAATAATACATCTAAACAAAATAAACAAATAAAAGCCCTGGATGAGGTCTTCAGATTCCTGAAATTACAGTGTAAGTATCCAACACTCAAAGCCATTCTTTGGAAACATCTGGCCTTTTGACATTGTATCTATGATATCATAACTGATTCATTAAATATGTAATTGGTGATTTAAATGTAATAAAATTTGTATTAAATTCATGCTACATGATGTCACCTATTTTTGGCTGACAATACAAAAAGCAATAAGGCTGCCACAGTCCCTATGTATAACTCCCCTACAATATCATATATATATTCCATAGATATATATATGTATATGAAAATGCCCCAAGAACATGACAGTGCATGGTGAATAACGGCAGACACTTGAATACAGAAATAATAACTTTCTTTCTCTATTCTATTCTACACATTTTTCCTCCAGAGTTACCACTTCTAAACAACAAAACAGAAATTATTAGGACTATTGGTTTTGTAGTTTACCCTGATCTCAATGCACAAAGATTAGCAACTTTCATTTCATGACGAAATGTTATGCTGTAAAGAGGAAAAACCACACCAGCGAGAAAATTACAAGTAAAAGGCACTTGCATTATTATTCATTATCATTATTCATCTGGCTTCTCAAAATTCAAGTCTGCATTACATTACAATCTTACCGCAGCACAAACAATATGTAGATTGGAAGGATCATCAAGTGATGAACATGAAAATATGTCGCAGGAGAATCATATCCAGAGCAATATCATATGACGATTATATTTAAAGCTGTGCATTTTCAGGTATCTTTTGAAATAAGCCGGAATCAAGAAACTGGGCTAGTTATATTTCAGAGAAAAGATTAAGTAGTTTACATTACACCAATCACAACAGTGAATCTGTAAGAGGCAAAGGAAAGCCCACAAGTTCCTGCTTAGTGTTATTAATAATGAGAATACTGGCACTTTATTTTGCGCTAGAAGCTTTCTGGACACAACTTATATTGACTTTGTCACAATAATAAAAAAAAAAACTCAGAAAGTAACTGCTTTCCAAGGTTACTGATCAGCAAACTAAAACAGAGCTGAAAGTTCATTAATTTACCCAAGATAAAGCAATGTGTCATTAAAGAGCTTAAATTTGTTTTTTGAAATGTGCCACGGGATTTAGAAATTCTCTATGAGTACTTTATAAGCTGTCAGAGACATCAATAATGAGATGGGAGAGACAAGAGACAAAAGAAATTATGATTGATAAAATAAGGGACACTGGTATGCTTCATTAACTGTGACAAAGATATTTATATGAAATTTTAAAAGGAGATATAGGATGAGGGTGATGTAGAAACTCTTTTATTCCTATCTGAAAAATTTTTTTGTAAATTTAAATCTATTCTGAAATACAATGTTTAAGAAAATTTGTAGTAGGACACACACACAATGATTTTAAAAGTCATCCTGACATTCTGAAGGAGATTCAACAGTAACCTGCCTTACCCCTATCCTTGCTCTGCTTCTTTTCCCAACCACTTCTTCAGTGTTAGTTTCACAACAGCAATTTCCTCCATTGCAATTCATGTCGTTGGTATTCAGTTGCCTCCCTGCACAACAATTAGACACACAACTGACTAAAACCACCCCTAGACCATTTGATCTCAATGGAGCATGCAGGGGGTGGCAGCTGGCAGGTCTGGTCACCTGAGATGGAGCGTCTTCAAAACCAGAGTTGTCCTCCGGAAAGGAAGGTCACCTGCTCAATAGTGTTTCACCTTTGAGATGGCTCCTTCCCAGGACACACCTGCTCTCCCACAGGAGCAGCTGTGGGGTGACAGCTGCCATGCCAGATGGTCCTCACCTGGATCGGGCTTGTTCTACAGAGGGCAGTTCAAGCACCTAGAGATCCTATTTCATGGCCAGTACAATTTATCTCAGACTCTTCACGATGATAGACTTTCAACACAGAATCGAGGCTGAGCTTGCATTCTCAGTCCAACTCCCTTCATTGGTCACAGGTGATAATGACAATGGCCACAGTGATAAGTCATTTCAAATTGAAGGCTATGGCTCACACTTTGAGAAAAGGGCCAAGACTTAGGGAAGGAGGTTGCATGTGAGTAGCAATCAATGAACATAAAAGACACAGATAGGAAACTATTGTGGGAGAGTCATTACTCTTTCCATAAGCAACTCAGGCTCTCCTGAGCTCAAAGTCTGAATGCTGCCACTAAACTTCTTCAGTCCCTAAAATGAAAACAAGCACCAATATTCTGATATTGCTATCTCAGAACTGTGGTGCATGAGAAAAGCATGCCAACTGTACATAACCAGGTAGTGGCAGATTCAGTTTCCTTGCTCCATAACATCAAAGTAGTATTGAAAAGCACCCCTCTTCTCATGGATGCACAAAGAAGGAAATCAGATATATTTTGTCAAGGTGTTTATATTTGTACCTCAACTTTATAGATTTTGGCTTTAAAAAGAAGCAATACTACAGTGTGCTTTTCAGTAGGAAAAAGGTATGTTGGCTAAAAGAAAAATGAGGAATAGAAATACATTTTCATTTGAATGCAATATTGTTAATGCCAGTCGCATAGATACAGTCTTCTTCCTCTCCACACAGAGGTTGTATTCTAAATTGAAATGTCATTGATATACATTTATAAATCAGAAGTGCTAGTTCATGTATATTTTATTCCCTATACCAATCCTTTTAAGACATAATTAAATGCAAACAAACAGAACAGAACTAACTGGAATCAATGTGTCCTTCTGAATGACATAGCCTTCATACCTGCAAAGCCATCTCATCAACTAGACGGCTGCACTCATGCTCATAAATTTGACAAGGTTGGTTGATTCCCTTCCAACCCCATTTACATTTAGAAATACAGAGCCATATAAGATATTTTCTTTATTAATTTATAAAGTGCTTCAGCTATGATGAAAGGCAAAATTAAATGCTTGCTCCCAAAGCACAGGCTAATATTTTGGTTATCTTTGTATCTGAGTGTTCATGTAGAACTGCCAAAAAACAAACTGAAATTCGGCACAAATTCTGTTGTGTTTTCGAAGACACAGCATTGAGTTAAGAGAGTCCAAAGTTGTCAATAGGATCATCTTTCATTAGAACCACTTAAGCCAATATATGGATAAAATGATTCATCACTTCAACTCTACAAGCCATTATTTCTAATTAAATATGATCCCATAAATACCTATTTTATTATGACATCTGTGTGGTAAATAAATCCAAGACATCAGTAAAGCACTCACCAAGGAAATTACCTTAAAAAATTACTTCATTTCCAAGTGTATCTCCCTAATTAAAATGACTATTTCCCATCCATGTTTCTGAACTGCAATTTATAAAGCCCAGAGTGTCTTTGAGTATCCAGTACTTAGGAAAGTTATTGCCCTAATTTCTTAAATAACTCTGCCTATAAGACAGAAGTTTTTAAACAAGTTTTTCACCGTCTGCAAATATGTACATGTAAATTTTTAAAGCTACCTGAGGTTCAAAGAGAAAAGACTAAGCCGATAAACTTTCAGCATCACTTCCCTCCAACTATAAACCATGGCTCTAGGGGTAAAATCCAATTCAATTACATCTGCTGTAAAGTCACCAAGTGCAGTACCTTGGTATAAGAAAAGACACCTGACACATCACCCAAGGCATTGATGGAGACAACCTTCAAAGCTTCAATCCCCACAATTTGCTTCAGGCAGCCTTAGTTCCTGCACTGGAACTTTTTATCTTCCTTTCCACTCACTCCTTCTTTTCTAGAAAGACAGCACAATGCAATGGCAGCACTCCGGCTGTCTCTTTAGAGGAAGATGTGAATTTGTATTCAACTATTCACAAAATTTCCTTCACTAGCCCTGGGGGTACAAGTGACAATTTTCAATTTCTGATCAAGGTGTGAAATTTCTCAATTACGACTGACTCATATTGACCAGCAATAGTGTAACTGTGGTTTGTGTTCATGAAACTGTACATAAGTACTATACTCTACCTTCCTGCAGGAAGGAAAAGAATTAGGATTAATTACACCTAGATTTGAAACCAACATCTAAACAGCGTTGTACGTTGAGTAAATTAATTCACTGAAAAGATCTTTCAGAGACACAGTTATATGGCATATACACACAGTGTGACAGTGTGCATATTTACTTGGCATGTAAGGATACAACATACAACATACATGCCTTTATCTTATCCTGAGACTGACCCTGCTAGAAAAACAGATCTGGCTGTATCTTAAACGGCAGGTAGAAGCCACACATTTCACAAATATTAACCCATTTGAGTCTTATGATACAGCCATGAGTCATCACTGCTGTTATTCAAACACTACGGATAAATAAATGCAGACAGCAGAAACTTACGTAACTGTAGGAAGCAGCATAGATGTTAAGTGGCAGACCCAGGCACCACACGCAGGAGTTGACTATCATCCAGTAAGGCACACACCAGCATACACCTGGGTCTTAATATTTGAGTATAAAGTCTGTGTTCTGACATGAGAATCTCTTCAGGACTATCTTTTGTAATTCTGATGTTAATCACTTTTCCTTGAACTTTCTTTGAGAATGTCACTTTTGACATTCTCTTGGGCTTCTACTTTTGTTTTAAAATTTCTCACTGACGTAATACCTCCTTAATTCCCCAACCTCTACCTCTTCACAAGGCAGTGTTCATTAAACCCCACCTCTACACCTGCTCCTATTCCACATGCCTTCCAGGGCATATAGTTACTATAACCACATCACAAGAAACTACCCACAATTCAAGATAACCCTGCTCCTTGGTCTCAATTAGCAAACAATTCATTTCTAGTTGCATAATGGACAACAAATGGTTTTCAGCAGGCTTCACAAGCCAAAAAATTCTAATTCTAATCATTATGCCCTACTCAACCCACTTCTTGCACTCCATGTGAATTTCAGCCTGTAAAATGGAAGAATAAAAAATTCTCATGACAAGAGAGTTACCCACTTTCCTGTAGCCCTTGACATTTGAGCTTTAATCAACTATGTAAAGACCATCAAAATTAAAAATATGGAAAAATTGAAAAATAATAAAAAAAAATAAAAATGGCAACAGGAGTCATAGTGGTTGGCCCAGGTGGGATGGCAAACAAAGCCAGCTCTGCTGCTAGAAGGCTCTTGATGTAGCAGCCAGTCACATGGGAGGAGATCACTGTGTTCAGGTTTTCAGAAGAGTAACACCCGCTGGTAGATCTCATGCTTCAGGGTATGTGGTTGGAACTTGTGAGATTGAAGGGTGGATATTTCAGTGGGATACAGAGATGACTTCTTGGTTAAGCCCCCAAAATGGTGTGTGTGTGTGGGGGGGGAATCCCAGACCCTATGGACTTTATGGGATTGTACCATAAAATTCAAAATAAATAAATAAATGAATAAACAAATAAATAAGGGCAGATCCACCCAAAGCACAGGCAACAAAAGCAAGCCCAAACAAATGGAACTAGGCTAATCTCAGAAGTGTGTGCACAGCAAAGCAAATGATCAATAGTGCGAAGACACAGCCAACAGAATAGAAGAAAATATTTGCGAACCACCTATCTGAGAAAGCATTAACATCCCAAGTATATCAGCAACTTGAAAAAAAAAAGTCCAGCACAATGGCTCAGTGACTAAATTGTTGCCTTATATACACAAGAATCCCAAATGGGTGCCAGTTCCTGTCCAGGTTTCTCCGCTTCCCATCCAGCTTCCTGCTTACCGCTTGAGAAAGCAGTAGAGGATGGTCCAAAACTTTGGGACCCTGCTCCCACATGGGAGAACTGGAAGAAGCGCCTCGCTTTTCAGATCAGATCCGCTACAGTCATTGCAGTCACCTGGAGAGTGAGCCAGCAGAAGAAAGAGCTTTCTGTAAATTTACCTTTCCAATAAAAATAAATAAATATTAAACAAATAAGCAAACAAGCAAACTCAACTACCATTGGCACTGGTTCAAGTTCTGGCTGCTCCACTGCCAATCCAGTTCCCAGTTTATGGACAGAGAAAGCAGTGGAGGCTGGCACAAGTGGTTGAGACTCAAGAAAACAACTCTGGGTCAGAAATGGAATAAGATTTCAACCAATGTGCTTAAAAGAAGAAAACATAAATGACCAACTAATAAAAAAAAAGTTCAACATTACTAGCCATCAGGGAAATGAAAATCAAAATGACAATGAGCTATGGCATTACCATTATAAGAATGGCAAGAATCCAAAACAGAGAGAATAACCAAATGTTAGCGAGAATGTGGAGGAAGCAGAACATGTAAACAGTGCTGGTGGAAATCCAAATTTGTGCACATACTGTGGAAAACAGTGTGAACGTGTTTTTTGTTTGTTTGTTTTAAGTAGAAGCAGACTTGTTACAAGACCCAGCACTCTCACTAATGGGTATGTACCCAAAAGACTTGAAGACAGTGAATCAGAGTGATACCTGCTCTAATACATTTATGTCAGCAGAGTTCACAATAGCCACAATTTGGAAAAAATAACTTGTAGCAGAATAGACCCAAGTGCAGGACATGAAGTTGCAGTGAAATAAGCTGGATTCAGGAAGTCAAGCCCCACATGTGTGGAGACAAACCCCTCATAAGTGGGGAGCTACATTAAATTAAAAAAAAAGAAAGAAATGTCTGTATCATTACCGTGACAAATACAGCTTTGTACAGTTTGTTTTACAGCTTTCCAAATCAATGATTAAGAGGGAAATGATTAACAAAGTGAAGAAACAACCAAGAAAATAGGAAAAAAACCTTTGCGCACTACACAGCAGATAGGGGACTAAAACCATGGATTACAAAGAGCTTCACAAACTCAACGACAACAAAGCAAACAACCCTGTAATGAATAAGCAAAGGAAATAACAGACATTTTTCAAAAGAACAAATTCCAGTGGCTATCAGGGAAATACAAATAAAAACCACACTGTGGTTCCACCTAACTCTCATGAGACTGCCCTACATTCAGAACTCCACCAACACCACCAGCTGGCACTAGTGCTGCGAGCATAGGCTAGTGGAGCCACTATGGCAATCAGCATGGAGAGTGCTCAGAAAACTGAAAATTGATCCGCTGCATGACCTAGCTATCCTAATCCTAGGAATATACCCAAATAAAGTGAAATCTGCATATGATAAAGTGGCCTGGGACTCTATATTAATACCAGCACAATCCACAACAGTGAAGATATGGAAACAACCCAGCTGCCTGTTGACAGAGAAATGATTAAAGCAGTAGTGGTACATCTACCCCATGGAATACTACTCAGACATATAAAAAAACGAAATTCTACCATTTTTAACAAAATTGTCCCAAAGTGGAGACCAACAGGTTCAGTGAAATAAACCAATCACAACAGTGCACATATCATATATTCTCTCCGACATGTGGGAAAATTAATGAAAAATAAAAAACAAATATATAGGCAAGCAACTATATACATATATTCTCACAGGTGAATTATATAAAGGAGATGAGCATACTGAAAAGAGAAGACACATTGCAGCATATATGTCTACTTCTGTATAAAAGGAGGTCCCCAATGAGACTGTTAAGCATACCTCGACAATAGGATACCAGATTTCCTGCCTTGCTTGTACCTACGCTCCATGACATTTAAATAGCAGAATGTGGAACTTGAGACTATTGCTAAAGAAGTACACCATTGTAATAATATGAAGGAATGTAGTGGTGGGGGGCAGGAGGCAAGAGCGGAGAGGAAGAAAAGGGAGGTAGGGGGACCTATGTCTACAAGACTATATCATAGAAAATAACAATAATAAATGTACAAAACAGAAAGATGAAATTAATAATTACTCACCTTAAGATATGGAATGCAAAAAAGTTTAGCAATAGTAAAATTGAGTATATTACACATGAATAGATTTAGAATGAAATAAGGGCTCTAATCCTGTATGTATTCATAAATGAATAATACATATCATTGGCATTCAAAATAAAGATATTATATATCCTATACATTCCATACTTTTGATGATCTGTGAATAAAATTAACTGCATATGGGTAACATGGTTATTTTTCCATTCAATTATTTATAGATGCTAACTATATTCCCACTAACCTACATTTCCCTTTGCTTTTACTTGTTAAACTCACTGAGTGAAGTTATGAACCTTTTTATCGCAACGGAAATTTAACTTAACTGAATTAAAGGAGAGAGAGAGAAAGAGAGAGAGAGAGAGAGAGGAGAAAATTCACCCTGGCTAAACTTCAATGTTTATAATGCCAGTAAATAGGTATGTGAGACCTCACAATTAGCCTAAAATAACTGTTTGTGTATGGCATGTAGAAAGCTGTGTGAGATCACTTTTGGTTTTCATCAAGCTCTCATGAAATATGTTGAAATTCTAGTAAATAATAAATGCAATCGTGAAAGAAAAGATTCTGTGAGACTTGGCATGTCTGTAAATATGTTAGCAGACACTGACAAACATACTATCAACAAGTGTTTGTCACAATTCTGACTGTACCTATTTCTAAAATTACCCAAATCCATATAATTTTAAATGTGATATTTTACTTATCTTTTTTTTAAGAACAGCTTACAATTAATTATGGCATTTAAAATATCCTTTCAATTGTATTTCAAGGCTTTCTTGTAATAAAAGATTTTCAAAACTTCCCACTCAGAGCCTGGATACACTGCAATCTGAATTTTGCTCTCTTTCAGGTATGGAAGGACGGGACAACCTAAACCTATTTTCACTTCCTTTTTTGAGACAGAGGTCATATGTATGCTTTATATTTTATAAATATTTTATAGTTAAAAACCACATAAGCCAAAAAAGATTCAGAAAGGTGGCAATATCTGATACGGATCTTCAGAAATGAATAGATATTTTCAAGACTAAATGAGGGAATGTTAAAAAGCTAATGATGAGGGAAAAATAGGTAAATAACACAAAGGCTTTTCTTGAAAATAACTAGTAAGATTTGCATTATCAGAATCTTAGACTGATGAGTACCTATCACCCCTGTGGAATTATCCACCACTACACTAAAGGCCTCAATGATTAACTGTATAATAGTGCAGGTCATAATAAGAAATTGATTGAACCTGATTATTTAATAAGTTAAATTTAATTGTAAAATCATGAGGAGACTTTCTATTTTTATTTAGAAATGCTTTCATAATTTTTCTGTATAAAATGCAGCAAAAATAAGCAAGTCAGTTAACTAAGGCACAGGAGCAATGTTAAATAGTACTTTTCAAAAGCATCATAAAGACATAAATTATGCCTCTGTTGATACCAGTATTAGATTGCTACTGATTTTCACATGCATTTCATTTTATCTTCACAGCAAGTGTGAATTTTCTAGTAAGAAGGTATTTGTCAGTTTTATAGAAAACTGGTACCAGGTAAGTAATTTACTCTAGGTTATGCAGTTATTTAAAACCAGAGCTAAAACATGAATATGGATCTTCTATTACCAACCCAAGCACTGAATGTCTTATCTGGTATACAGATATTTTTGAAATGGGTGACAGAAAACAAAGGTTTAGATAATGAAGCTCTGTTCTTAGAAATAAAGAGAGATTTTTAAGTTTTTTAATTTTAAAAATTTATTTGAAAGGCAGGGTTACAGAGAAGGGAGAGAGAAGTGGAGGGGGACAGACTTTATAGCCATTGATTCATTTCCCAGATACCCACAACTGCTGGTGCTGTGCCAGGCCAAAGTGAGAAGCCAGCAGCTTCTTCCTTGTCTCCCACATGGGTGCAGGGACCAAAGTACGTGGGCCACATCACCTACCGCTCTCCTGGGAACATGAGCAGGGAGCACAATCGCAAGTGGAGCCGCCAGGTCTTGAACTGGTGTCCACGTGGGAGACTGGAACCACAACTGGCAGCTGACCTTGCTAGGCTCCTTACCAGCCCCAGACAGCGTAGTTCTCATGCACAACAGCGAGTAATCAGATGTGCTTTTTTCCCATAAACATAACGTTAATCATTCTGTAGTTTTCCTTTTTAAAATTTTATTTCTTTTTATTATTATTATTATTAATCATTTTATGATACAGTTCCATAGCACCTAGGTTTCCCTTATCCCGTCCGGAATCGTCTCTCCCCTCACTGAGTTCCCCTATAGTATTCCTATAGCATAGTTCTTCACACACAGTCATATGTCCATCATTGCAGGTATGGACAATGGCAGAGTCTCCAGCACCCTATTGTCAATATACAGTAAACAGTTTCATTGGGAGTTCATCTTTGGTTTGGAAGTAGAGATGCATACTGCATTGTACCTTCACATCTGGATATGATAGTCTCCATTACACAGTTAATATATATCCCCTTAAGTGAAAAGTCATAAAGCAAAATTATCAACAGGAAGAAAAATAGAAATTTACAAGGTCATGAAGTTAAATAACATGCTGCTAGATATGATAGTCTCCATTACACAGTTAGTATGCATTTCCTAAAATTAACTCTAAATGCAAATGGCTTAAACTCATCAAACGTCATAGATTAATAAACTGGATTGAAAAAAACAAAACCCACCTCTTTGTTGCCTACAGGAGACATATCTCACCAACAAAGATCAGCAGAAGATAAAAAAGAAAATGTCCATAAAAATGTTTCACTGTACAGTCATTTCCAGATTTAACATATATTTAAAGAGATGTTTAGCATGTTTTAAACATATATGTTTAAAACTATATAACAGTCAAAGCAAGTAAAATTACAATGTTTTTAAAAACCTATCAATTAGGTCAAGCATGACACATATAATTACTGTCTAAGCTGTGAAATTTGACCACCATAATGCCACTGAAATCACAATACAACACTCTAAATCAAGCAAATTATGAGAATGTATACCTAAGCTTCCTTCTTATAGTCATTAAAATGTAAGGAAAATCCTAACTTCTCATTTTCTTGTTTAGAGATTTTAAATCTCACTCTGTGCTGTCCATATAAACAAGTGAAGATTCCTTCCAAACTCCACTTGCCTAACCATGAATATTCAGCACAGCTTATGAAATTAAATCTGAGATATATTAATTTCATTAACACATATTAATGTGAATGAATAGCACATTTTACTAAGAAATGAACACAACAAAGACTTGGCCCAACTGAGAATTGTCTGAACAGGATGATGTGTCCCTATTCAAATAGTCTGTGTTTAATTCATTGTGCTGTTTTTCTTTATCTTGTGCAATTTATCAATCTGTATCATTTTTTTGTCAAAATACAATGCTCCTAGAGTAATAAAAAAGACATCAATAGCAAGAATGAAGTTCTGCAAAAAGACAAAAGAGCAGACCATGTTCAGGGTAGGCCAAAAATGCACACAACATGATCCACAACACAATTTTATCAATCGGCTGTCATTGTGAGGACAAAAACATGTCAGATGTTCAAAGCCTGAAATATGGTCAATTGTGGCAGATCCACCAACTGCTGTAGCAGGGATGTGGCTCATCACCCAAGATCCACTCTCTATGCGCATTCCCCACCCCCTTCCCTTGGCCACTGACCTGTTCTCACCCAAAATAGTAATTTCACTTTCACTGTCAGACACAGGGGCACACATGACACCTTCTCAAAGGAATCTGGCAGAATACCAGTTGTTAGGCAGCATATTGGATCCATCTTCCAACAGCAGCAGCAGCCAGTATTGGTGAAACCTACCTTTTAATCCTTGACCTTCTCTTTTTCTCCAGCCAGAACACAATAAGTGGCTCGCCAGCTACCATTTATGAGCTTAAAAAGAAACGTCACAGGAAAGGTACGGGCAGCCCAAAAGTAGGGGTTGTCACAGCCACAGGAAGCCCTCATGCCCCATCTCATGCCCGATCACCAGAAACGGCCATTTAGAAGAACTTTTGTGCCTTAAAGAAATGTCCATCTAAAATGCATTTCTAGTTTTTAAAGACTCAACAAACATTTACAGAGACTTCATTACTCCACTCCTCACACATCTTCAACTGGATTCCCTACAGTCAACTCGCTCTGCAGTCAGAATGCTCCCCAAACCTGTATCCTCGGACAAAGCCCACAATGCACTGTCCGTTTCAAGTACAGTCAGTCTTCTTAAACCCAAGATGGGCTTCTCCACTATGATCATACACACTTACACTGAAAGTGAAACAAAAGAAAGCTTGCTTGAATTGTTTTAAACAGCTATAATTTTTTAAACACTGAGGGAGAATTTTCTAAACTTCCACAAAAGGAAACCTTAACAATCACACAAAAAGGATTTTTTTTCTTAAACCAGATTATCACGGTGAAAGACATTCTTAGATTTTGTTAGCTTGTTAATGAGACTGTCATATAATAACCCATTTATACAATATATCCTCCCCTACAACAAAAAGGTTACTGATAATATGGTTGCATACTGCAACAAATACAAATTGTCCTAAAATTTTTCAAAAGGTTACTTTCAACATCAACCTGCACTACTGCAAATCAGAGAAGCAGTTATCAAACTAATATCTAACTACAATGTATATGTTTCTATCACTTCTATAAATACTAAATCAAAAGCTTCCTTACAAATATTATTTCTACACACAATGAGCAATTTATTGCTTACCCACCCTTTTTTCTTTATTTACTACAACTTGAAACTCAATTCAACAGCATCTACTTCCTGGGAAACTAAGAAATTCTTTCAATGTCCTTATTCTTAATCTTGCCAGAATTATCTTTCACAAAGCATTTGAGATGAGAAAACTGTTGTAACGCATGCCAAGTATCAACTCCTGTGCTGAGTAACAAAGCAGAGAAAAATATACAGAATTAGCTCTCTGAACTTCTACATTATTACAAAAAACAAGCCCATATTTTTTTCTCTTTCTCCTTTCTTCCTTTTTCCTTCAATGAAACAGTAAAAATAATCATTGAATAGTAACCACATAAAAACTTCAGCAAAATGACAAGCTTAATTATACAACTGTTGGAAGTAATTATTTCTATTGTGTCATTTGATTTTAATTATCTCTTCACCAGAGAATAATGCAAGATTTAAGTAAATAAAACCTTTGTCTTGGAAAATTGGTGGTAGACACTCATAAAAAAAATAGAAAAACTCAATTTCAGCACCACTGTTCAAAATAACTAACACATTTTTAGTAGCAGAAATTTCCTACTAATGCAATATGTATGAATGGGGTGAATGCAGCAGACAGGGTCGGGCATCAGGTTTAACTGTCACACACTGCCATATAGATGTTCCAGGCTGTGATCAACCTGATGTGACACAACCAGATGATCTCTGCTTACACTGCTCATCTCGTAAATATGTTTCCATATAAAATGTGGTTTTACAAAAACAGTCTATGTATATTTTATGCTTATTAAATAGATAATGTCTGTTTTTTTTAAAGAAGATATAGTAATACTAAGTTCCTACTTAGAGACAGGCATCCCATATCAGCTTCAGCTCCACACCTTCTTCTAGCCTCCTGTTCATGGGCACCCTGCACAGCTTTTCATATTAGAATATGCATAACACTTAATTTGCTATTTAAATGAGCTTTTCAGTGATAAACTTGGGAAAATGTTTGGCAATATCTCTAAAGCAATAATACTTAGCTGAAAATAATGCTTAGAATTTAATTTTTCTGTTGCTTACATTGGTCAAAGTTCATATTTATATTACTGCACTTTCTTAAGAGGAGATGAAAATACACATATAAAATTTTCAGTATGTTAAAAATCTAGTCTGTTCATTGTCACAGACAAAAAGAAGTTAAATAATCTCTCCATGTTAACATTCATATCCTTTGATTCCTTATGAAAGATCAAACTAAATTTTAACCCTAAAGAGTCAGTCTGACGTTAAAAAGAAAAGTCCATGACAAGGTCTGGTGCTGCTGTGCCACCGCGTGGGACACCCATGTCCCATATCCGCTGTTTGTTGATAGGATTCTGATCCAACTCCCTGCTAATGCAACTGGGTGGCAGCAGATGGCAGCTCAAGTCCTTGGGCCCTAGTTCAGTTTAAAGATTTACATGTTTTATTTATTTGAGAGGCAGAGTGATAGAAATAGAGGAAGGGATGAGCAAAAGGAGAGAGAGGAGACAGTCTTCCATGTACTGGTTCATTCCTCAAGCAGCCACAATGGCTAGAGTTCGTCCAAAACAAAGCTAGAACACAAATCTTTTGTCCAGGCCCCTACATGATGTAGAGGCCCAGGCTGTTGGGCTGTCCACTATTGCTTTCCCAGGCACATTCATTGTGAGTAGGATCAAAGCAAAGCAGCTGGGAAATGAACTAGGGTCCATTAAGGATGCTGGAAATTCAGTGAACAACTTTACTCACTATGCCACAGTGCCAGATTTTTCAATTTTAATACTAAAAATTACACTTTTTCCTGATCAAAATATTGATTTAACAGTCATACTGCTTTTACAAATATTGTTAAAATGGAACTACAAATGAATAAGGTGACTGTTTCTAACAAAAACATTCAAGGCTCTACACAACTAGACTTCTTGGAAAACTTCACTTTGGATCATGTGGACTAGCGTTTATGGATTGTGAATTAATGAAGATATTTTTTACATCAAAAAATAAATTATGGATATAATGACAGATTAATATGGGAAGGGAAAGACTTAGATGAGACAAACATACATATCATTAACATTTTAACAAAATCGGATGTTTAGTAATTTTTTTTACAAGACATACCTTAGTTCTCATATAAAATACAATTAGAGAAACAAACTAAATTAGTCCATGCAATCTTACATCAGAATATATCACCATCATAATACCACTTCCAAATCATTGTTCTTAATGACACATTACAAATCAAGAAAATAAAATTAAGAAAATCCATTATTTAGGCTCTCAAGACAGTATCTTTAAGGTGAAAAATCAACAGCTTTCTACATTACTGTTGCTTATTTGAAACTAATTTGTAAGTACTGAAGCACTTTCACAAATAAGCTGAAGAGTGTAACAGACTTAGCAAGAGGCAACAGCAATTTTTTTTCCATAACACAAAAGCTCAGTGTTTTCTCATTGAAATTCCAAGAAAAAAAAATTTCCCTCCACTCAATTAGATTTGGATCTCATCCTAAAACCATACATATTCATTTTTAAAATATGAAAATGCATCATTACTAATCCATTTGTACTTTATATAAGTAGATTAAATAACCTAGGAGGATTTTTGCAAGGCTTCACCCAGAAAACCAGGCTAGAATCCAAAATCAGTCCTCCATATCTGTAAGGGCTTGAGAACAAAGACATGGCTTCTGGTAACCTGCTCTAAGAAAATGATGAATCCCTGCAGAGTGAGAAACAAGGCAAGGCTTCCCAAGCAGCCAAGCAGGGGGCAAGCAGGCAGCTAGCACCCGAGTCCTGCAAAGGCACAGGTGCAGGGTCAGTAAGCAGTGAACAACTGCCTTCCTGCCTTCCTCATTGGCCAGCTGGGCCCAGCAAGAGAGGGAGGGCCCAAGGCAGCAACCTCACTGAAGCTGACATTCACTGGAAGCAAAGAGAAGAAAAAATTCTACAAAAGGAATGCATGCCAGGGAATACAAGAATCCACTTAGTACGATCTTTAAGAAACTTCAGTTGGAAGGTGATTTTGGTCGACGTATATCTGAAATCCACAGATCTATTTAATAGTACTAGCTTCTTTACTTTAACATATATCTTTTAAAGTTTTTCTTTCCATCCCATTTTGACCCCTCATTTCTTGTTCCAGAAATAATGTAATATAGATTTATAATAATTTGTATTTAAACGCTTATTTTTCCAGACCCGGTCTTTGCCAATACAACCTACACAATGCCATAGGACATTAATTTATAATTTTAATTTCATGATTTACAAAGCATCCCTCCATTTATTTCCTCACTTGGCCATCTATCCATTTCCTAGTGAATTCATTTATTCATTTATAGAGTACCCATATTTATGCTTAAAAATGCAAGCCAAAATCATCTTTATAGCTTAGATGCACGCATTTGTACAACCAATGCTAAAGTATGCACAATATGTAATAGCCCATGCAGCCACCATCATTTCTTGGGATTGGCATTTCTATTGTCATTTTCCAGATCCTTAGGCTGCCCCAACGTGACGACTGAGAAACTGCCATCAGTCTTGAACAGAAGAGTGTGAAGCGCACAGATGTAGCTCCCTCTCTTTCATGAGGACACCTTTGTGGCCCCTATAGATGTCGTAAATCAGAAAATTACAACATCCTCAAGCCTTGAAGTCTGAAAGCATCACAGGCTTTAAAGAAAGAGAATTAAGAGATTAACTATTATCTTGATCATATTACCGCTACAGACTTTATTCAAATATTAAAGGGCAGGAAAAGTTTTCTCATTATTGATTTTGGAAAAAAATGTGAAAATTAACACTATATCTATTTCTTCAATGTCAAAGCAAATCATTTTCTTAAGCACTTTAGTGCTCTTTTTAATTTTGACTTTTTTTTTTCTTTTGGAGGCAAAGAGAAAGAGTGTGCACACCCACACTGTCAGGTACACTCTCCAGCTGCCCGTGACGGAAGGCACGGGTGCTCTCACGCCAGTCAGGACCCCACCACTGCAGTAATCATTACTGCCTCCCAGCTCTGCAACAGCAGGAATCTGGAATCTGTAACAGAGTCGGCCATCTAACCCAAGCTCTCTGACATGAACCATGGGGACCTAACAAGCTTCTTCACTCTCAAGCCAAACTCCCAATGCAGCTTATTCCTGGTGGTTCTAATCTTGAATTCCCATTAGAAAAAGGGAAACTAAAATTGTCTTTATTACTAATTCTTGAAACTATCGTAAACTCTTACAAGGTTCCACCATGTCATTTTAGCATTCATTATGAATTCGATCACTAGAACCAATGTGCAAAAGTAGCGGTGAATTACTTGTATAATTACTTTCCCAATTTAGAATGCCATAGGAATGCAATAAAGCTTACCCAAATCAGACTAAAGTCATCATAGCTGTAACATTTTATTTTGTTATTTTTAACCTTAGCTGTAATATAAAACCTTACACTCTCTTTTATGACAGCTGGGTTCACGGAATGATTTGTGGCATGCAGCATACTACTATTAGCTTAAGGAAATACCAATGACATCATTTAGCCATTATAGGAGATAAGCTCACCTGTTAAAGAACAATACTAACAGTGTTCTACCCTTTACTAAACTGGCATGTTGAGTAAGTTGTTCACAATATTTCTTTTACAAACACACTGCAGTTAAAATATTTGAATTAGCCTTGCTTCTCCAAACCTGAATGCATAATATTTCAAATATTTAATAACATCAATGATTTATTAACATATTATCTATCCAGCTATGCTTTAGCATGCAAGAAAAGGAAAAGGTTAAACTTAAAATAGTAAAAATCTGGAAATAATAACATCTTACTTGATAGTATGTAAAAACATCAAAATACAGATAACCTAAAAAATTTAAAATACAGCAGAAAGTCTGCATCTTTCCCACAGAAAGACATATCATAAATCACACTCATCATCGCCTACATGTATTTGCCACTCCTAAAAGGAACATGTAGTGCCTTTAAAATACACTGAGAATGACATCCTCAGGTTTTTCTCCAGTGTGGTAAAAAGCTCAGAGCATGACAAAGACAAAGTATTTAGTACAGCATTTTGCTCTCAGTTCGGATTAAATGCTTGGTTTCTCCACATCAGCTCTCTGATCCTCTGCAATCATTGAGTTCCATTTTCTCGGCTACCTTTGAGAAGCAAACTCAATCTGCTCTCACAAAGTAGATGTACAAAGTAAACAGTATTATATACAAATAGCAGGTGGCCTGGAGCTTTCTCAATAACTGTTAACTATTTTTGTTACGACTGTTTCTCCATCTCAGGGAATGAGTGGATGAACTCTTTGAGATTTGTTTATTCACACTACTAACTAAGACTTCTTTTCAAATGAATTTGGCTTAACTGAATGAAATATAACACAACCTTAAGTCCCATCTGCACATACGATTCTATTAGCCCTAGCATTCCAGGGACAACCAGATGTTAGATTAGGTAGATTAAAATGCAGTCTTTTTCACTACTGCTGACCACTACACAGAGTACTGTTATTATTTAAAGTTAGCATTTAATGTTATGAAAAACAGGCTTTGCATTTAGCATAATGACATTCCCGATATAAGAATTTGGCAAACAAGGTTTAAAAAATCTATGATTACAAATTTAAGCTTATTTTCACAAATAAACATACTTTTCCTAATAGTATGCCAATATTTAACACACAAATTCACATTTTTGTCTTAGGATTGTGAACAAGTCAATTCAAATGTAATACATGCTAGAAAAGTACTTGCTGTCCTGTTTGGCTTAATGAACATTTCTTATGCCACAAGAATGCTTAAGAAATGTATAAGTTTTTTATTGCCATCATAAATTTCAAACAAAAAAATCCCTATGGAAGTTACTACAGATGTATATAAAAATTAAGTAGATCACAACTAACAGTTAAGATTCAATGTCTAAGAGATTATAAGTTGTACCTCTTACAGAATCATGGCCTTAACACTGTGTGTGTATAAAACTATGCTAAGACTAGGAGATGTTATGCTTGTTTTCCTACTGGAATTTTTTACTGTAAAATCACAGCTGTTTTTCAACCTGTCACAATTTTTGAATTTATCAGAATGAGCTAAATCTCACTGGATTCAAGGAAATTTGACAATCTAACATAAGCCTAACTAGCACTCTATGAATTCCACCTCCTCGCAAAGAGATAAGCAGTCAATAGGATGATTTCTAGATCACACTTGGGAAATGGCTCAGCAAAGACCTTCAGACCAAGTAGAGTCAAATGCATGTACAGTCATCCCATCCCTTTACAAAGAGCTGTCTGCATGCATTCCTTTATGTTTGGTAACTGGTAATTTTCATGTCTATTTCAAATATTTTATATAGTCTTTTACAACAGCTCCTAGTAAAATACTAGAGTAGTAAAATTTGTTCAAGACATTATTCCATCATGAGTCTCACATGTTTAAACCAGTCTGTTAACAACATGAATGGATTTTCTCTTTGTAATCACACATGGTTTGCAAAGGGAAAAAATGAACATAATATTGATTTAAACTAAACTACTTAAACATAGTATCAAGATTTTTATATTTTATTCAGGACAGTAATAACAAATTGATACATTTGAGGAATATTCTCTCTTCTTAGCGGTAACACCCAGGTAGAGCATTCTCCATAGTAACAAATATTAAAGCCAGGGTAAAGAGGTGCCAAATGACATGGTTCTATGCCTTTTCAGGCAGACAGTGAGAGGTTCAATTGAATGGCATTTTACAGTCCACGCATTTACTCTTGTATTTTCTGGCAACTGGAAAAGAGCAAGGTACTATCACTCATTGTCGTATCAAAGCAGGGAGGATTACAAAAACATGCTCCCTACACTAAAAAGGCTTTTTCTCAAGCTGTTCCTTTTCTCAAGCACATTCTTCCCTGGTCCCCAGGGAGACCTTCTCTGACACTTCCAGGCTTAGTTAGAAGGTTTGTGTTTTGCATCCCACATCCTCATTATTATTACAATGTTCTTAAAAAGATTACTTCTTTCATTCTGAGAGGTGATTTTAGTTTGCTCTTGCACATTAATTAACGCAATTAGTTGAGTATGTCTCTCAGCACACACTGAGTGTGATGCCATACCACGTGTTCAATGATGCTATGCACTGAAAGGGGTCCCCTTAAAATTCCTATGTTGAAGCCTCAGCCATCACAACCTCAAAGGAACAAATTAAGGACAAATGAAGTCATAAGGCTTGCAAGGAAAATCCCATGCTACAATGTCTCTGATACCTCTGGGATTCATCTGTGTAGGTTCCTGTGTTTGCTTTTGTTTTTCAAAGCAACTCCTCCTCTAGGTCCCCACACATTAACTAGTTGTTCTAAAATTCAGTTCCATTCTGACTCCATCTACCTGGGATCACTGCAGACCCCACGGGACAGGTGCTCAATCCCATAAGACTGTCCTCCAAATTTCAGAGGCTGTCAGCCTTTCTTCAATGTGCTTCTGATTCATTAACTCCCATGTCCCTGCCTGGAGGTGGATAAAATGCGTTGCAACACTTAGACAACCAGTTCCTTTGAAAGATCACAGATTGATTACAAAAATGTATAACTGACGTGCCAAGGAAACAGGTGCACACCCGGAACAGGGACAAGGGGCTTTCCTAAGGAGCTGTCCAGCAGCAAAGCCCTCCTGGCACTTGCATGGGTGCTCAACCCCCAGGAGCTCTGAGAGCCCCGTCCATCCAGTTGCATGCAACCCTCACGGTACATGCATGATTGATTAAATCACTCTGGAATCACTGACTATTGCTAACTAGGTGGATATCCAAGCCATGTCACTTCTTACCAGATTCACTGGTTTCACTCTTTAATCACACAATGGAACTCTCTTGGAAGAATTCAAGAGTCTGGGACAATCCTGAAGCCTGAGCCACAAGCAATCGATTTGCCTCCAAAAAGACCTATGTCAATTCAGACATGCCAAAGGCTTTAGAAGCTGTATAAACAAGATAAATTACGTATTTCCTACTGTGTCACATGGGTGAAATAGTTGTCAATGTCCTTTTTTTAAAAAAAGATTTATTTATTTTGTATCGAAAAGTCAGAATATACAGAGAGGAGAGAAGATCATGCTTCTGATGATTCACTCCACAAGTAGACAGTGACGCAGAGCTGTGCCAATCCAAAGCCAGGTGCCAGGAGCTTCTTCTGTGTCTCCCACATGAGGGCAAAGTCTCAAGGCTCTGGGCAATCCTCTTCTACTTTCCCAGGGCACAAACAGGGAGCTGGATAGGAAGTGGGGCCATCAGGATTAGAACCGGTGGCCATATGGGATCCCAGCGCATGCAAGGCAGACTTTAGCAGCTAGGCTACTGGGTCAGGCTCCCATGCCCTTTTACAAGAAGAAATGCCAGAGAGCTCATTTTGTTCCCCAAACAGCCCCCCTCCTATTGCACACACTGAAGAAAAGCCAAGTAAAAAGGCAGTGCTGCACACGCCAGGAAGAGAGTGCTGACCAGGAAGTCAATGGGCCAGTCCTTCAGATGGGACTTAAAGCCTTCACGGCCATGAAAACAAGGAGTGTCCACCATGGAAGACGCCTACACAGGTGAACTCTGTAAGGCAGCATAAGTGAGTTAATCCAAGTGTAACTGTAAAGACTGGTTAAACGACTCATTGGACAAATGAAGACAAAGAAGGAATGAGTAACTGAAAAACATCTTTTCTTCCAAGTGCTTTAAACAGAGAGAGTGAGCAGTGTTTTATGTAACTTTCCAGCATTTTCCAGCTGTGATTCAGTCTGCTGTAGGAACAAAGAGGGACTTCTCTAACGCAGAAGTTTAGGCACAGAATTTGACATACTCTGCCCACTTCCTTCTACTCTTTTACCTGGGCACCCAAGCATGGAAAAGGAACAAGATTCAGGCATAGTATTCCACACTAAGCAATGCATTGTGACCAGCCCACCAAATGTGGTGTGCATGTAACCTGCTCTGCCTGAAAATGCTCTTCATGGACTCTAAAATCGTAACTGATTTTAAGTCTGGAATATTGCAAAAAATTCATGCTCAAGTATTAGTAGAGAAGTACAGAACTAACTTACCTGATCCCACATGGATTTTGACAATCTCATATGAATTTATTAGCCTGATTTAGAGATTAAAATTTAGATATCTTGTATATTTAGAGATTAAAATTTAGAAAAATTGACTTTGTGAAGAACAACGAAGATGAGCAACTTTTCATTTGACTAAATTTACAGCTCTTCCCTGTATTCCTGCCACAGTCTTTTATCTGTTGTTTTTAACTTTTGCACTTTTTTGGCATTTGCTGAACTATTTATTTAGGTAAGTATTGAGTCTTTGACTAGCACGTAAGCAGTAAATGTTACTTCAAAAATAACAAGAAATTGGAAAACAAGTCATTACATCATAGAAGTCTTGAAACTTATAAATTCAGCTGATGACAAACCTAGCAAAACTTTTTTTTTTAAATGATAATAATTGCTCAGTAAACACCACCACAGTGCATGGGAAAAAATCCTTATTGGAGCAGGCCTAATCTGTTGCTACCATACAAACATTTCCCATGTAAACTGACGCATGTTTGTAATGGCATGAAACAACTATTTTCCAGGACATACCAAATATTAAATTTCCATAAAAAAGAAGCAGGAATGTAACAGAATGGTTTAATAGTCACCTTGACTATTTTCAAAATAAACACATCTGCCTTTGGCGATCAGTGGCTCCAACTGCTTTCCTCTGCGACAATCTTTTAATGGATCAGCGCCCGACACCCTCTGGACCAGTCAGTCGCATTTCTCTCTCAGCTCTCTTTCCATGTTTGTGAGCAAAATGGACTTAAAATTGAATTTTTACTGGCGTTTTCGGTCCTAATATTCAAAATGAAAATTGTAAGCAAAAATCTCAGAAGTGCATCTACCACATTTTCAAGAACATTTCCAGGGAAACAAACATTCTCTCCTTTCACATGAATTCTCCCAAGTTCCTAAAGTCAGATGTTGCAGTTGTTTTTAAAATGAAAAAAAAATGGAATAAATTTTCTAAAAAGCAAAGGGCACTATAAAAATCATTTAAAATCAAATGAAAACAGAACACCCACATGAAAATTTTAACAGGCCGTTCAGTTTCCTGTGCCAACACGTGATATACCATTAAGCAAATATAATTAAGGACCAGGGAACTGTACTTTTTTGGGGGGGGTAACTTCAGCTGCACATATGGAGTATTCCGTTTCACTTCTGGTTTACTTTCTTTTAATCAAAGACCCCCACTGTAATGCCTTCACACAGGGCTCAGTGTTGTGGTTACCATGGAAACCATAACTCTGAATGTCCTAACTTGTGTGATTAAAATTTAACACAAAGTAACATTGATAGTCCCTCCATTTCCACTGCCACCAATGTCCAATTCTAATTAGCAGCACAATGACGGGCTTGGAAGGAAAAAGCTGTGACTGCGATAGCTTCACTTTGCTGGTGATTCCCAGGGACTCTGCAAAATAATATATAGGGATGCTTCTCTCCACAAAGTGTCTGCTTTAAACACAGGAATTATTTCTAGCAGACTTTCTCATCACCTCCAGAAATTAAGTACACATTTTTTCCCTTTTTATATACTTCAAGGGCTCCTTTTTCGAAAATTTTCTATGGCATGAATCTGATGAAGAATATTTTTTTGTTTGTCTAAAATCATGGTATAAGGCTCTAAGCTAATAAAATGAAACTACAGGACATTTTAATTCCTCAGATCCACTTGAAATAAATTTATTCATTCCTATACTAATACTGCAATCTTCAACATGGAATTAACCCTTCCAGATATATTACCCATGAAGATGCAGCATCGAGAGAACCGTTTTATATAACTGGAGTCTAAACATTCAACAGAATCATTTCTCCTTTCTTCCTTTTTTTTTTAATGAGCACTCTAGCCAGAGCTGATAAACACTCAGCGCTCCATTAAGGAAATATATGCTCTCTTGCTGATTATTTTGATTTGCTGAAAATTATATTGTCTCAGGGGCATACTTGTACAGATCGTGTGCCCTGGTACTCATTGCTTCTACTCATACCTAAGTATGAATTTATTACATTAGTCAATACAACATTTTAAATCTGGAAATTACAGTCTGTCATTCCGACCGAGATCCTTGGTCGGAATGAGCAAACATGAACGGCATTCCTCGTCACTCCTGAAAGCTGAAGGAGAATTCAAGTTTATAGGGCAAGACCAAAGATTCAAATATTAACCATTTAACATCAGAAGAGGCTAATTAAGCATTCATTATGTAATGATCTCAATTCGCGGGGTAAAAATCCACAAGTGATGTCTTCAAGGCCTGTGGTATGAGAGCCACCATGGAGTATCACATGTTCATTTACAGTCTTTAATTCAATACAAATATATTACTTTACTGAAACCTCTCTCTACCTTTATTTACACATTTAAATAACTCAAAGATATAAACTCCTTACAGAACCGATAAACTCGACCTCATGATCTGATGGACTTAGACTAAAATGATAAAATTAGGATAAACATAAATACTTTTATTGTACATGATTGCATGATAACTGGATTTGTGCCAGGTAAATTTTATTTCACACTGAATACACGCTTTTAAGGGCATATCAATAGCAATGATACACGCTTTAGTTGTTGGGATTAAACTAGTCCATGTTGTCGCTTACTGATAAACACTAACTTCTGCTCTGAAACACATTTAAAAGTTATCTCTATCCTACAGAGCTTTATATATTTGATTTAAATGTTACATAGCTGTACCTCAAGATGCCAGCACTGAGGGAAGCAAGAAGTATTTCCTTCCAATGTCATTTCGACTTTAGAATACATAATAATTTTAAGGATGTCTGACTCCACAGACAACTTTCATATCCGTAGACTTTCTGCTTACAAGCACGGGATTGTGCTGTCCTACAAATGGTCCATTCAGGACTTTAACGTCTAATTAGAACATGTGTTTAATTCAAGTGACCCTGTTGTAAGTTACTTGTTCTGTTGAAAAAACAAAGAATGAAGGAGAGAGACCCAAGGCACTGTGTTGGGATGTGGCAAGGCCATCACACGGACAGGTGTGGAGGAAGACACACATGTAAACAAGAGACAGGAGAGGTGGTGCTCTGCAGCAGAGGTTCCCTAAGTGGAATTTAAAGATTAGGGAACAGAAGAAAGCAAAATGGCATGCAGCAAAAGCTAGGCAGATCAGGGAAAGATGACTCTACCAAGCAGCATTGAATCAGGTTAAGTTGCAAGACAGGAATTTCAGGAACTAAAACTGCTAAACAATTAAACCTAAAATAAAATTCTTTTGTTTACATAAGCAATAAAATCTTTTTTTCAAAGATTTATTAATTTTACTTTGAAGTCATAGCTACACAGAGAGAGGGAGAGAGAGAGATCTGCCAACCTTTAACAGCCAGGTCTGCCACGTGGTCAAAGGAGCCACAGCCTTAGGCCTTCCTCTGCTCCTTTTCCAAGACCTTTAGCAGGGAACTAGCCCAGAAGCAAAGCATCCAAGACTCAAACCAGAGCCAATAGGAGAGTCAGAACCACAGTCTGTGGATTTCCTTGCTACGCCACTGTACCAGCCCTCCCACCTCCGCCGCAACCCCTTTAAAAATATCTTAATGAGGAAGACGGCATTCTTCAAGTTGGACTGTGGTGCCATTAATTGCCACATTTATAAAACTCATAACTGTCACTCCCTGGTATTTAATGAAAAGTATATCGGTGCTTTTCAAATCATTTAAATTCAAAATCACACATTATTTTTCTTTTCATAGTGTGTCCTAAACGATTATGACATTCACTTCAAAATTCTTGCCTATATCACAGAAAACAATGAAAATTTTTCAGCGTTACAGTTTCTGGGATTCACTGCTCGATGATGTGGTTCTGAAGGTAAAGTACAATGTACTAAAACAAATGCCATTCTGTGATCTCATCATTCAGAGACTAGCCTGCCAGCTACACAAGAAGTCTTCTAAACTCATACTAAAAATGGTTCCCTCCAGAAGTTTCTACAGAACCTGTTTATAAAGTTCAGACTCACTTCCCTTTTCACCACGCAGAACACAGTGCCTCTTGAATGTCTATTTGTATGCCTTATCAATTATATTTCTTGCATCTAGAATGATCATTGAAGTAAATACAAATAGGTAGACTCTAGCGTTCAAATTTTCAAATATTTCTTTGAAGAAATAATTCTTAGTGATATGGATTAAATAGACTACAGGTAGTGTGAGAAGTCCAGGCCTGGAGATTTAAATCACTGACAGATTAACCACTCCTACGCTTTACTCAAAAGTTTCCAAAAGAAATTCTGATGAGGGCATACAGCAAAAAAAAAATTGTGGAAAAATGAAATATATGTTTGTTTCAGTATAAAAAATATTTTTAAATCCACCCTCCAGTAGAGTCTTCAAATAACTCACAATGTGTATTATTTATATATATATATATGAGTTTTTTTTTGTGTGTGTGTGTGTGTGTGTACAGAAAGTGTTTCCATCCAAATGAATTATCTTTGAGTTATCCATCCTCCAAGATTTTTTGATGCTTCTTGCCATGTATAATGTGTAGAACAGAATAGGGCTGGTCTCCACCCATGTCTAACAAACGCCAGAATGTGGGATAAGCATGTGGTGCCAAAGGGAGAGAGAAGGAATACAAAGAAATAGAAGAGACAACCAGAAAAGCCTTTCCAAGGTCGACTGGGTAAGAGTCTGACAGCAGCAACATGGCTGGAAGTTCCCAGCATCCCCCTTCTCCTCCATCTCTGTCCACATCTGCCCATCTCATCTCCCCCTTGGAAGCCTTTCGGAGTGTTTGGTCAGCAGGAAAATGAGCTGAAAAGATGCAACTGCACTCAGCCTATCCCATCCCTGAACTTCTTTTTCTGTAAAAAGAAAAAAAATTACTTAGGATGATGGTGAAACGCATTTAAAATGTAGAACGGTTATGAAGTAAACAAATGAAAACATGTCAACAGCAGGAATAAAACACAAACCAAATTAATGGGTGAAGAAGCCAAGAAGAGTTTGCTGTCTCGAAGTGCTAACTTTAGGGGCTGGCATTATGGCACGGTGGGTAAAGTCACCACCTATAACATGGCATTTTATAGGAATACTGGTTTGAATCCTAGCTGTTCCATTTTCTTTTTTTTTCTTTTTTTTAAGATTTTTTAATTATTATTGGAAAGCCGGATATACAGAGAGGAGGAGAGACAGAGAGGAAGATCTTCCGTCCAATGATTCACTCCCCAAGTGAGCCGCAACGGCCAGTGCTGCGCCGATCTGAAGCCGGGAACCAGGAACCTCTTCCAGGTCTCCCATGTGGGTGCAGGGTCCCAAAGCTTTGGGCTGTCCTCAACTGCTTTCCCAGGCCAGAAGCAGGGATCTGGATGGGAAGTGGAGCTGCCAGGATTGGAACCGGTGCCCATATGGGATCCCTGGCGCGTTCAAGGCGAGGACTTTAGCCACTAGGCCACGCCACTGGGCCCTAGCTGTTCCATTTTCAGTTCAGCTCCCTGTTAATGCATGTTGGAAAGAAGCATAAGATGGCCCAATTATCCCACACAGGAAACACAGGAGTAGCTCCTGACTTCAGTTTGGCCCAACTTGGGGTACTGTGGCCATTTGGGTAGTGAATCAGAGATAGAAAACACTTTGTATATCTAATTCTCACTCTCTCAATATTTCTGTCTGTTAACTCTGCCTTTCCAATAAGCTAAATATTTAAAATGTTCAAATTTTATGCAAAGTTCAGTAACAATCACTAACTGATGTAAAAAAATTTCTTATTTCCTATGAAAGAGAACTGCTAGAAACGATATTATTGTTATAATATTGCCCAATTTATTATACCTGCAATATTAACAAGATAAAAAATGTTATTCCACTAAATCAAAGTGTCACTTTTCTTATGCAAATAATAATTAATATCTTCTTTACCAGGTTGATTAGCCAGCATTCTTGTTTGTTTGTTTTACCAATAACGAAATTCTTAAGATGTAAGAGAACGCTGGTCCTCTTGGTGGGGAAACCAGGAGAGGCCAGAGGCTATATTGAGGGAGAGTCATACAGTTATGCTAAAAGCCTGGCAGTGACTACCACAGCTCAGTTTCTTCATCAACTCTCTTGCAAGAACTACCTCCCTAGGGCATTTTCCCAGAGATCTGGCCTCCCTCTAGATCCCTTCCTAAAATCAACAACTGGATAAAGTTTCCACACTGCTAGCACAAAACTATAGGTTTTAAACTTCAATGTCTGTTTGCCTTTGGGAACTAAATCGATTCAAACACATAATACCAGGTTAATGGACTATTTAAAGAATTACATGAAACAGATTTCACAGTACTCAGATCAAAATCGACACTCACTGAGGGTTTCCTGAACATTAATTTGAATGTGTTAAGTACCAAAAAGACCGAAGTACTACTGAAGTACATATTAGTGTCAATTTATAGACGAATATATTTGTTGTAGAAACAGTAAATGTATAATAAATGTATAGTATTCATATCATACATTAATAGTAACAGTAATATAGATGTTTCTTATGAATGAATTAAACATGTGGAAAAACGGGAGTGACTGAAACCAAAATTTTGTTGGTTTTTCAACATTTCTATCTGAGCAACACAATGTATTTGTACAGATTAAATCCATTCAAGAGATAAAATGCCCAAACACCTTGGTTACATTGAGTCAGTTCAACAATGTTCCATCCCACGAGAGTCAAAAGAACAATCTCTCTTTTCAGATAAATAGCTAATCTCTCATTATTTAACTTGTTATACAAAGATATTCCAAAATTCATAGACAACAAAATAAAACAGTAATTCATGCATAACTAGTCATTGCCATGAGTTCGTTGAAAATTAAAAATTATGTACAAATTAACTTTATTTATTAATTTCAATTGCCACACAAACTTCTGAAGTATCTGTATATACCTTCCCAAAAAAGTTAAGGAACACAACCATGAATTCCTCCTTGATTTAGTGGATTACAAAAGGAATAAATAAATATTTTGAACATAGGATTTTTGTTATTGTTAAGAGCTGAAATGTACTGACCTAATTTAGTTTGCATTCTAAATGTATTCAACATGATTATGCACAAAGGGAAAACTCCACTTGCCTTTACTGTATTAAAAGTTCATTTTCTCCTGTAACTAAACAAGTCTGTTCCGAATGATGTATAGAAACAATGCAGGAAGCATTTATGTTAAAGGCACACTTATTTTTGGTTATGTTCTTATAACTACAAAGGCACTGGTAAATTTGATGGAGTCTTTAATATCTTATCCCATCTATTAGCATTAATCCAATGTGCTCTTGCAAAGGTTGAGATAAAATACCTACTAATGTCACTCTCTCCAAACTAACAATTGAGTTACTGCCTTCCAAGCCAGTATTTCCCACACAGTTTTTTTTTATTAAATCTGCTCCTTGATATTCTACTGAACTCAGTGTCAATGAAGACATTTTCAGATATCTTATTATTTTCTCACCTATTTCAAATAGGCTACAATTGGCTACTTTTAAATGAAAATTTTAATCTGCTGTGATATGTTGCCAGATGACTCAAAAGCCTACTAGAACAGCATGTATTTATTGCATTCATTGTGCAAGATTAACAACATAATATTGAGTATGTTCAAACTGTGGCTAGAAAATATTTCAGCAGAAAGAATGCACCTGAAATAACACAGTAAAGTTGTTAGAATGAATCTGTCTAACCTTATTCAAGGGGTAAGCTTTCATTAGTTCTATATACAACACAAGTGTTACAATAGGTTTCTCTATCCTGGCCTTATTAGAAATTCTTTTCAGAGATGGTATCACAGAGAATGACGGCTGTAATATTGACTGACAAAGACATAATGGTCAGAAACATTTCATTTTGCTTCATTACCATGCCTAGATAATATTAAACTTTTTACTTTCAACCATTTATCTCCGGATTATCCATAAATAGACAATTCAAAAACTGGCCAGTCAAATGTGTTTAATTCAGAATGGCACTAAACTGAAATGAAAAATAATCCATACACATCATTTGATAAACAACATTGAGAATTTTTTCACCTGTGGCTGAAAATACTGAGACACATTTAACAAGATGTGTTAGTCTACAAAATCGGTTTCTTCATTTAGCTCCACAATGGAAGGAAACTTTACATGATTATACATGCATTAGTACCAAAGTTTTATAAAATCTTACCACTCACAATTTTTGGCAAGAAAGCCCAGAAACAACTGCTTTGTTCCATTACATTTCCATGAGGCAATCTGAGAAGATACTCCCCAGGAACTAAATTCTGTGGATAAACATTTGCGCTAATTGCATTATTCCTCTAAGAACACTGCAAGGCAACAGTAGGCCAAGTCAAGAAATCCAATTTTTTTTTCATTTTTTGTTGTTTTCTTTTTCGGAAACAATTAAATTCTCCTCCAATAAAGCATTTTCAAAATCCAGAAAAAAATAAACTTCAGATTGAACAGATAACATTATAAAATGAAATCATTTAGGTGCAAAATTTATAATGTTTGAAAAAGTTTGGTCCTCCAGGGAAAATTGATCTTACAGGTTCACATATCACCAGGTTATACGAAAGCGAAGTGCAAGTAACTCAACAAGTTCATCAAGGCTCTGGAAGCTGTGCTTGGGAAGATGCACAGAACAGTAGAGCAGTCAGTTCCCTGGGTCCACCTTAGGCTTCTTACATGATGACTTGATCTCACTTCGTCATCCCTCACAATCCCATCCCATCCTAACCTTCACAAGAACTGCATCCCACGAACATCTGCCTCACTAGGAAATACAGACTATTTTGAGGGTCACTTTGTAGAAATGGTCACCTTAGCACATGCCAACATTTCCTCTTTACACAATACCAAATCATCTAGGAGCACTGCATTTTATCCATATAGATAACCAAGGAATAATCTAGTCTAGCCCAGACCATTTTCCCGAGATGTCTCTATTTTGTACTCGGTACTAAATTTCTTTTCACATGCTAGTGATTATTCAGGATTTCCCAAGGCCTTTCATTCAGAACTAATTTCTCACTTTTTTCTCTGTTAGAGTATCTGGTATATTATCACACTGCTGGTTGTACTTATTTCTGTATTCCCTCCTAGTCTTCGATTTTCTGCAACTCAGAATAACATTATTATTCCAGATCACAGCAGAAGCCTCTGCGTTGATGCACACCAGAGGCCACTATGGTATACACTAAGCAGGGTTTCTCAAATTAAGCCTGGTGTATTCTTTATTCTTCCTAATGACTTACAGCAACATTCCTGAGCATTTTATAGATGTTATTAGGACAGACACGTGACACAGCAGTTAAGACATGTCTTCGGATTCCTGTATCCTCTAACAAAGTGTCTGCTTGTCAGCTACCAGCCCTGCTCCCCGCTCAGGTCCTTGACACCTTGAATTCTGGAAGGCAAGAGTGATGCTCTGAGTAGTAGGATCCCTATCACTCATGTAGAAAAAGTGGATTTCGTTCCTGCTCTGGCTTGGGCCTGCGTCCTATTTCCCGTTCTCTCAATCCATTTAAAAAACAAAGATGAGTTTTTGAAACCCTTTACTTAATAACCTAATAATGCTGCACATTAAGCAAATAGGAACAAAAGGAACATTATAATTCTCTCCTTATATTTAAATGCCTAAGTTTAAAGTTATTTTGCAAATATGCAACCTATCATAAATAAAGTTTGTTTTTTTTTTATAATGAAGTCTGTGTCTCATAATTACGGAGAGGCACCAATGACAGAACTTGCTATTAACAACAGAAATTTTGGAGAGAAAATTTCAATTCTTAATAACAATTCTTAATATCAATTCCTAATCTCTAACAACAATTCTTAATGTCAATTCTTAATCTCTAATATTTAAAATCAGGACACAAATTTACATTCTTCATATTTTTGTTAACTGATTTACAACTAGAATTTCTTCAAATGTTAACCTTTGAGTATTATTAGAGAATTTATTGATCATATCATATTCAAGTCATCTGGAAAACTGAGTAGATTCTTTTCAAGTCCCAAATTCATTTTTCAATACCACAAGTAATTTTAAAAGCATTCAATTTCATATATCTTAAACTTCTGACTGCGCTCAATAACACAAATTTTTCCCTTTCATGATCTAAGATCACCAAAGAATTGCAACATCACATATTTTGCAAGTAAGAAAGTCCTTTATGGATGAACTACTGCTGCCCTCACTAATTGGACAAATGAGAATTCTACAACCCAGAGAGAATAGCCAACACGCCCTGGGTCTCACAGCAAGTTAAGATAATAGCTGGTAAGTAGAGATAACATGACCTAGACCCAAGGCTCCTCCTAACAGAAATAATGTTTGTGCATTGGGGCAGCTGAGTCCCTTCAACACATGGAGAATTCATATGTACTCATATCATATATCTGCTATGTATAATATGTATCATATCATATACCCACCATGCTGTATTGTGATGCTGTATCCACGTTTCAAATTCAAGCTCTGTTTTTATCATTATCACTCTCTTGCAATTGCATAACGTTTTGTTAGAACAAATTTCTTAGCACCTATTACAAATCATTGTCTCCATGAAGGCCTTTTCTATGCCAAAGTACCTGAGAGGAACTTTAGTTTAGAGGCAATGGGGGCATGTCACAGCCAATGAGAAATGAATGAAGCTGCAGTCCCACTGATCATGGATTCTAAGATCATTCAGTGTAAGAAGGAGGGCACACTCAAGAAACAAAATCAACCACTAAGGAAGGAAAAAATCACAAATGTGGTGATTTTTACACAAACAATACAGTGTTTCTATTGAAACACAAAACTCAATAAATCAGGCCCTACCATAAGACAAGTGTTAATTTTTTTTTAAATCCAGCACTTGAAAAAAGCTTCTGTGCCGCACAAATATATGAGATACTAATGGCACACTAAGGAGAAAGAGTCACAGGAACAAAACATACCATGGAAATCAGGGAAAGAATAAAACGATGAGTATATACACTCAGCACAGGACAAAACAATGGCACCAAACGGATCACAACCTTTGTCCACACACACACACACACACACACACACACAAACACACGAATGCATCTGACAGCAACTTACTGTCCACAAAATCCAGAAACAATCCAATGTTCTTGAACAGGTAGAGAAATGCACACTGAGATATCCATAAAGTGAAACATCAGTCAGCAATACAACATGAATAGGACATTACCTTCTCAAACAGGGACAAGTCTCAACAGCATAAACTGAGTAAAGCAATTCTGCTTTTGTCATCTGTAGTATTAGACACTCTGACAAAATTAAAAATACAAGAATAAATGCAAGACTACACATTATAGTCTTAGTGGCCAAAACAGAATGTGACTGGAAGGAGCAATGGAAAATATTCCCAGTGATCAGACGTCTTGCATCTGCACGGCAGTGATAATTGCAGTTTTCTGAAAGTCAAATTCCACAAAGTAGAACCAATTATAAGCACATCTACGAACAGGCAGTAGCTGTGCTTGCATACGTATAAAATTGTGCTTAAATACATCATTCAAAATTTGTCATTCACAATTCATAATTTCAAATGTCTTTGTCCAATTAAGATATAAATGTAACTATTCAAAAAAAAACCCTCCTCAAGAAGAAAAGCAGAAAAAAAATCAATACCCAATATCCACTGCTTCTAGTTTGGACATGAAATAGCAATCTATAAACACTTATGTCTTAGGACAGATCTCTTTTTAATATAGTTCTAATGCCATGGGCTACCAGTAGCAGTGGGCAGTTTAAGATCAAGCAAATGTAATCAAATATAAAAAGCAAAACACAAGATTTTCATAGGACTGCTGCTAGTTCAGAGGTTGAACTCTTGTTGTAATAAAAACTAATGAAAGGTCAGCATCAAAGTTAGTATTGAAAATACACAAAGTTATAATACAAAAATGTAATAATTTTTAAACACTGCAAATTCTAGTTACTTGAGTAAACTTTCAAGGGACGTATCAGTGGCGAGAGCGCTCCACAGCAAAAGTATCACCAAAGCACAGTGAGCAGTTGGCATAATTGATCTTTGTAGGTCTATGTTAAAAATAGGTTCTATTGTTTGCTTTGGTGAGTAAACAATAGGCTTGCTCTTACGTATATTCATTTGCTGTTCATTGCTTCATAGCCTGTTCTGGTTTTATTGGGAGTTGGCAGTTCTGGCTTTCCTCAATGACTGGCAGCTATCACTCCAATGTCAGCCTCATGTTTATGCAGATTTCCAAAGGTTACCATTTATGCATGTAAATTCTGAAGGGCATTAAACTACACAGCTGACAGATTGTGACAGCCACTCTATCTCCAAGAATGGAATAAGGAGGAATGACTGTCTGAATAATTAATGTACCTGTATTCTGCCCATGGTCAGTTTTTACATCCTATACAGTTTCTTTGTTGAAATTAATCAGAAAATATAATTGCATAGCACATCAATACTCTAAAAAAAACATTTTGTACACAGCAGAGAAAAAAAAAAGGAAAATAATTAGTGACCTTTGGCTTAAGGTTGTTATACTTGTACAACTACTTCTCCCTAGTGATGAAAATTAACATCCAAGTATAGATGTTATTCTTTTTTTTTTTTTTAAAGATTTATTTTATTTTCATTACAAAGTCAGATATACTGAGAGGAGGAGAGACAGAGAGGAAGTGGAGCTGCCGGGATTAGAACCAGCAGCCATATGGGATCAAGGCGAGGGCCTTAGCCACTAGGCCACGCTGCCGAGCCCTAGATGTTATTCTTCAAAATATATATATATATATATATTTAAAAATATCATATCACTACTTCTGTAAAACAAACAAACGTGAACTCGAGAGAACACAATATTCTGCCCATAATAAAGTTCAGTAAAAGCCACCACCACAAACTGGCTGCCAATCTAGAATCCAAGTTATATCCTTGATGTCAACTTCCCACTCACCACTAAAATGCAATCAGTCACTAGAAACTTCCAGCTTCACTTGCAAACATTCAGACTCACGCCACTACCCAATGTTTAGTGTTGATTCAATTGGGTCTTACTTGCACCTCAGCCGACTGACGGCTCATCTTTCCTTAGTAATCCACTTGTCCCCAATCACATAGTCATTCATGATGCATGCAGAGCTATCTTTCTAACATAGAAATCTATGATCAAGGCCAATGGTAGCAGAGATAACAAATACATTAAAAACAGAAATTAAACAGACGCTATCAAAGAAAATGTTCACCATACAAGAAGTAGTGGAAATTATGCACAGTGCAAGGCTATGTATGGTCTGGGAAAACCACAGCAGGAAATGATAACGAAGGGCTAAGTCCCAAATAAAATGCATAGGAAAGCTGTCATCAGGAGAAAACATGTCAGCTCTAGAATCAAGCCTGGTGAATCGGGGGACACTATGACTGCAGAGTATCCCAGCAGGGTAAGGTTGTCAGGGAGCTTGGCCTGGTGAATTCTTCAAATGTCAACGAATCCAGACCAGCCAAAGTTAGACTGGAAACGGAACAGATCTGTGACCGTTGCACAACAGAAACAGTGCAACCATGAAAACATCTGGGAGAATGCAGTAATTATCCAGGCAGTAACAGACCCATTTTTGGAGCAATGTAACAGCCCAGGAGGCCCAGATAAAAAGCCACAGACAGCATGCTGAAGTGTGTTTAGCTTATGAGAAAGAAAGTTATGAGACCTACTCCCAGGACCTGTGCCTATGGGATTAAAATAAATAAATAAATAAAAATGGATCCACTATCAAAATTTTGTGAATTGCATATTTATAAAATGGCTATCTATGGAAACATATTTATTTATATGATGCGTAACTCAATTTAAAAATAAGAAAACAAATATCAAAAATTCAACAGGGTTAAACAAACATATTCTCCAGAGATTGAGTTTTGAAGACTTACAGACTTTAATTTTTGTTCATTTATTTGAAAGGCAGTGAGAGGGAGAGAAAGGGGAGAGAGAGAGTACTGATTCATTCCCTAAATGACTAAAAAGGCTGAGGTTAGGCCAGGTCAAAGTCAGCAACATGGAGCACCAGGGCCATCACTCACTGCCTCTCTGCAGCCATGTCAGCAGGGAGCCAGGAATGGAAGCCGAGCTGTGAGTCAAAGGCATCACTTAGATGAGGAGTGCAAGCGTCCCCTGTCCTGTTAACCGTGTCAAAGTAAGAGCCCCAGAATGTATTTTAAACCATTTCTTTCTTTACTGTTACTTTTCAGAAAAAAAAAAAAAGACCAAGAAAGAACTCACACCCCAACCCATGCCTCAAATGCCAGTAATTTCCAAAGGCTCAGCCAGGGCCAAAGCTGGGAGAAAGAAAGTCCATTCAAGTCTCCCAACTGAGAGGCAAGGACCCAACATTAAGCCATCACCCCTGCATTCGCCGGTTTGGGTCAGAGGGAAGCAGGAACTTGGAGCACCAGCTGGAAGAGATCCTGGGCACCATAACCTGAGACTCAGGTGTCCACTCAGTCCGAACATAAGCCTCATTTATCTCTAAATGCAAATTACCATGAGGAGAGACTCTAAAACTGTGATACAGAAATGTATGGGTAGAAACCCGGGTTTCATCCTGACAAAGACTTTTTTTTTCATGACCTACTGCAAAATTATGCTACCTAAGTCATATCTTGAAAATGACTGAGCAAATACGTCACCCCTTAGACATAACAAAAATGGCAACTCTACATTGGCCATCCCTTTTCTTGTATACTCTACTCCTAGATGAGTTTGCAAGCCTGAAATAGCTCATTCCCATGTCACTATCCCAATAACATCTCTGCGTAAGTCAACATTTCCAGGAGGTTTTTAAAAGCCTGCAGGAATAGTGAGGTCTCCCACCTATTCCTCCTTAGAAAATGTCATTGGGTCTTTCATAGTGTGTGCAACATCTTAGAGCAAGCTCTTTCACATCAGCTTTCAATACATCCAGGGCAAGCACATCTATGCCTTGCTTGGATCAATAGGAAAAAATAAAAGGAATGTCTGAATAAAGTGTTAGCTAATTCTTTTGCTTCATAGTGCTAAGGACTAAATAAGCCATTTGTTATTGAACAAGGTAATAATGTTTTGAATATTCATATGTTAATGTATAAATAAACTATGAAAGCCAAGCAAGAAAGTACAACATATCTGGAAAATAGTAAAAAACTTTTTTATAAGTGTTTCTGAAACTGGAGAAAAAAGCTGTGACAAAGAAATTAAGGTTAAAAATAGTTAACAGAAATAATGCCTAAGAAAAAGAATATTGCCTCCAAAGCCATGTGCAGTGTTTCCATAGTCTTAAGTCATTCTGTATCATTAAAGCAAAAAACAGCAAAAATCAGTAACAATGGTTTGCTAACAACTCATAATACATACAATTAAATAAACATTCAATAGTAAACAAACACACATCATTTTAATGTCCACAACTATATTAGAAATTATTTTTACTTTTAAGCTGCGTATGCTAAATAATTTACATTCTAACTATTACAAAGCCCTTTACCTGAAATTTACTTTTGTAGTTTCAAGAAAGGAGGAAATTCGAACTTCACTTCTGACAAACATAAAGGTCTGCTTTGCTTTCTACAACTTGCTAGGGTAGATGTGAAATACGCGAGTAAGGTTTAAATCCTTGAAATCTTTTATGTTGCACTCTGTATTTTTCATGGAGACAATACTTACAATTTAGTTTTATTTCATTAAACTTCTTGCTGAACATGTTTCCTAATGACATTTAGCATTGCAGGCTGGTAAAGAAGAGCAAATGACTAAACGAAGCAAGGATGACTTGGATAAACGGTGTGAGTGCACACTAAGCATCTGAAATCTGAGCATGGTTATTTCATCAGGTAGGAAACCCAGCCTGAACCTTTCCTAACAGCCCGAGAGCTTCCAAAGTGTGACACTTTGCTTTTCATACAGCTGAAGTATACTTCCTCACAAAGACAAATATTTTTAATGACAATATTGGTAAGTCCCTCAAAACATATCAAATTATTTGTGGAAGTTACATAAAAAGAAATACCAATACATCTTATAAAAACAAAATTTTTTTTTAGTAACTTACTCAACATCATGCCTCATTTTCAATGCAATTAAGGACTCATAAGGGCATTTACCATCAAACATATTAAATGCATTTTGAAACCACTGATTATAGCTGTCAATAATAATCTACTATTTACCTTCATTGGTTCTTGAATTGCTAGAAATCCATGGTTTTTTCCCCTCCAATTCAGTGAATTAATTTCTGTAGAAAGAAAACATAAAAGTTTTAATTAACTAATGAGAAAAGATATGTTCTCTCCATAGTCCCAGTGGGAGTGCTACATATTTTTCATTGCTTGACAAGTCTGTTATCCCCCAAATGCTAGGAGCACCACCACAGACTCGGACTTAAACAGGAGTATTCAAGGTACAGTTTCATGATGCAATGTTCACCAGGAATGTTCGTGTATTTGGTACATATGGAATTTAAATATTTTCTTAAGAAAAGGATACACCAGCTTTGAACACAAACTGAGATTTCCAAGAAAGGTCTTGATTTCTGAAACAAACATTTTGAGCAAAGATCTTGGAATATGCCTAATCACTTTCACCAGAATAGAACTGTTGTGGAAAAACACTTCCAGCAACATCTTGTTAAATAATCTCTCTCTCTCTCTCTCTCTCTCTCTCTTTCTCTCTCTCTTCCCCTCTCTTTCTCCTTCCCTCCCTCCCTCTCTCTCTCACACACACACACATACATACTGTGAATTTACACATACATGGTGACAGAGGTAACAATGTAAATAAAATAATTCATAAAATGATAGAAAAATAGGATTATAAAATGATAAAAAACAGGATTTTATTAGAATGGCAGATTTATGCACATAGTTTATCTTCACATTACTTTTTATAATGATTACACGGTGGATCAGAGTGGGAAGGATCGAGTTCAGGTTTAGGGAAAATTGGGTGAACTAATTGCTTCCAAATTCGCTATTTCTTCTTGTTGTTTCTGGGGGAAGGGGACAAACAGAGGGGAAAACCACTCACGGCTTTCCACACGTCCCAGTACCCAGGGGTGAGGAACCACCCCCTCATATCAAACCAGAGTCTCAGTGTGTACATATCCAAGGGTTCTGCCCAGCGGTTTGGATAGTTCAGGAATGCTGCCGATTGCACCGATCCGAGGATGATGTCACCTTCCCAATGTCCATTGACTCCTTTCATTGAGATTTTTTGCTGTCATTGTTTCTTTGGGGTAGTTACGCAGTTAGTTTTGTTCTTCTTCTGTTTTACAACACCAAACAAGCTGCCATATTCCCCTTTTACAACAGGGCCTGTGTCCACTGCTCTTTTTCATTGAGTACGACATATTTGTGCAGGCGAGTCCAATGACCCAGGCCAGGTGTTCCAAGCACTGCAGAATCCCCCACCCCTGGGGCTCACAAACACAACACCCACCTAGTAGGCAGGTCCCGGGACTGGAGCTAGGTGATTCAAGCTCCACTGGATCCCCCACCCCTGGGGGCTCATGAACCCCACACCCATCTCGATGGCAGACCCCAGCACCCAGGCCAGCAACCTGAGCCCCACTAATCTTCATTTACTTTAAATTGCTCTAATATTTGTCTAGTTCATGCCAGATTTTCTATTTAAAAAATTGTGATATTCTTCCAAGTAGTTTCTCTATTATCTTAATGATTTCTAATGATTATGCAAGTTACCAATTTGTAGTTATCAGTGAGTCTATTTAAGGAATGTTACTAATGCTTCTTCTGTATCAGCTAATCACCATGATATTACATTACATGCTGATACAAACGGGAGGTTGAGTACTCACATAAACCAAGTAATGGCAAAATCCAGTATATGTTCTATAATCTTATTCCCCATGAGAATAAATTAAACAAAAAATGGAAAAATAATTACTGAAATTGAGGCTGCCTTTTAAAAAAAATCAATATAATTTACAATCAAATATAATGAGAAAACAAAGCAGCAAAAACTACACACAAATTATTGTATTTAGTCTGGAGGTTTAGAAATATGAAAACAATGAAACTCATTTTTTTTTGTTTGTTTGTTTCTTGTGATTGTTCACCACGTTTGGCCAACGGGGGAGCTTTTGTACCAATGGGAATCCAAGTTCACATGCTTGGACAGGCCATGGAAACAGATCTCTCAATCAATTTCTTGCATTCACTATATAACCATTCTTTCAGGAATGTAAGAATGATCTTTAATAACTATTGGCTGTTTACATAAATCACATTTCCCTTGATTACTGAAAAACAGGCATATCTCATTGTGCCTACATTCCGAGCATCTAATCAATTGTGTTTAATAGCAGTATAGGCTTACAAACGATTATCATCACCCATTATCATTCCAAAAGCACATTCCGACAGCGAAATGCGACTAATTCCTCCAAGTTCTTGCTATCATAAGACACATTCTAGGGCTCAGCAGCACGGCCTAGTGGCTAAGGTCCTCGCCTTGATCCCATATGGCCGCTGGTTCTAATCCCGGCAGCTCCACTTCCTCTCTATCTCTCCTCCTCTCAGTATATCTGACTTTCTAATAAAAACAAAATAAATCTTAAAAAAAAAAAGACACACTCCACTACAAACAAACCCAACTGGATCTTCCACGAAACCCCCCTGTCTCTATACTGTTCATGCTTCTCCATTTTGCTGTTTTTACAATGCAGCTTGAATAGCTTAAAGAGCCAACAGAGCCCTAGAAGTACCAGGTGGGTAAACAAAACATTTGGTGTATGAAAATTAAAATATAAAAAAACTCTGTTTATTGGAAATTGTCAGCACTGGCTTCACTTAAATGAAGATGAAATACAGAAGTGAAACTTGGTAGGTGTCCGCCGCACAGCTACATTTATTTATTTTCTCTTGATGCTTAAGAACAGAGTATCTTCAAGCTACAATTTGGGTATTCAACCTCTCAGTGCCTCACTCAATTACAGCTACTTATCACACTTGAGTGGGCAGCCAGCTCAGACTGAGGTCAAGCTTACAGAGCCACTTAGCCTCCTAATGAGGAGGCCAGGTGGGAGGCAGAGCAGAGCAAGTGTGCAGGGGCCTGGGACTCCGGAAGAAACATGACAGTAGTACAGAGGACAGTACCAGAGCAGATGACATTGTCCCACTAGAAGGAAGCACTAAAGCTCAAGTCCCTTTCCAATTAATAAGATGGACTATATATAGATTTTTTTAAGGAGCTGTTTAATATATTTCTGAGTAATATGATTCTGAAGGAGTACTCACAGAGGACATCAAGTCTGATTTTTTGGATATAAAATGAACACATGTAAATATATCTTCATATTTTCACTGCTTTATAGTTATACATTGTTCAAAAGCAAAATAAAAAGCAACACACTAAAATAACTGCAAGATACTGCAAATTATACAGAACTCAACACTGGACTGCTTGCTTTAAAAAATGAAGGTGCGCACCTGGCCTGGCCTTGAAGCCATCACGTGGGACATTCAGTCTCATCAGAAGCGTGCTTTAGCTTGAGGTTTGATCACCTTCCATTTCCTGTTCACACCATCCTGGGAGTCAACACGTGATGGTCCAAACAGGCGAGCTTCCGCCACACATGTGAGACACCGTTTTTAGCTTCCCAGTTGTGATGGCATTTTGGTGAGTGATTCTGCAAACTGAAGCTCTTTTCCTTTCTCTATTTGTTGGTCTGTCTGTCTCTCTCTGCCTTGTTTACCGTTCGCAACTAAATGGTCGCAACTAGAGACCATTATGCTCAGTGAAATAAGCCAATGCCTAGAGGACAAACATCACGTGTTCTCTCTAAGACAACCTTCATACAAGACAAGATCAACAGATACAGAGGTAAACACACATGTACGTGTAGTCATCTACAGGAACTGTGGAACAGCAACTATCATATCAAGATGCAAAGATGCAGTACACCACGTATCTCTATTCCCAAATCAAAGATGGACTCCCAATGAGGCTATTAACTCTATCTTGACAATAGCATGCTGGACGCCACAATTTTCCATACTAACAATGTCAGGATACACTTAAGTAGCAGAATTATGTTCTTACAACTGTTTTTTAGGACTATACTACTATAGTAAAATAGGGGAAATTAGTGGGGAGGGAGGACAGGTAGCCCTCGAATAATAAACGAAGCTGATCACAGTAAATGTTTTAACCCCTAAACAGCAAGTTGTGAAAGTACATAACTTTCACTTCTTTATCAATAATTATTCAGTGTTCTGGGTCGTGATCATAACAAGCAAAACAACAGCAGTCATGTAGGACTCAATGATCCTGTATGTTTATAACACATTTGGGAAGCTTGACCGAGACAGATAAGAACCTGCATCCAGGGCCCAGTGCGGTGGCCTAGCGGCTAAAGTCCTCACCTTGAAAGCCCCGGGATCCCATATGGGCGCCGGTTCTAATCCTGGCTGCTCCACTTCCCATCCAGCTTCCTGCTTGTGGCCTGGGAAAGCAGACGAGGACGGCCCAAAGCTTTGGGACCCTGCACCTGCATGTGGGAGACCAGGAAGAGGTTCCAGTTTCCTGGCTTCAGATCGGCGCAGCACCTGCCGTTGCGACTCACTTGGGAAGTGAATCATGGGATGGAAGATCTTCCTCTCTGTCTCTCCTCCTCTCTGTATATCCGACTTTGTAATAAAAATAAATAAATCTTAAAAAAAAAAGAACCTGCATCCATACAAGCTTATGTACCAAAAGTAACTGGGAAACAAAACTGACAGGTGGTGCAATTTTTTTTTTAATCAGTCCACAGGTTTTCATAATATACATTTTATACTTTTCTGGAAGACCCCTCAATAGGCAAGATTTTAAAAATCTAATCTAGTAGTGCCCGCATTCCTTATTAAGCTTGAGTCTTGGCTGCTCCACTTCTGATACAGCTTCCTGTTAATGTGCCTGGGAAAGCAGCAAAAGACAGTCTGTTGCTCCAGCCATTGCAGCCATTTAGACAGTAAGTGGAAAATATCTGTTATCTACTTCTCTCTCTGTAAAATCTGCCTTTCAAAGAAAAATAAATGAACTTTAAAACTTTTTATCCATTAATCCAATTCCCATGAACTTTCTGGATTCGCCATCTTATCCCCACACCACTTGTTTCTAATGCATATATATATATATATATATATATATATATATATATTATATATATTATATATACATGTAATTAGGCATCATATGCATATGTTTCATGTTTACACATATAAGTCTTACTACATAAAAGACCTAACTTTCAGCACTTCGCATTCCTGCTGGTACTCCCAATAAATTCTCTAAGTTTGGAATAGGTACAGCTTTACTTAATCTTTCTATACAGAAATATGCTAAGACTCTAAGTAGCAAAATGGGATTCAAATGCATGAAATTCAAACTGAGTCTACACAAAGCTTCCAAATAGCATTGCAATGATTGTACTGCCTGCATTTGTTAAGAGAACATTTATGACTCATGAAGAAGATAAGTTTTCTTCGATAAACTTGTGAAAATAATCATCCTCAAACTTTGTTAGAACAATACTTCTCATTTTAGCATTCACAGAAAAGTCTAGGAATTCAAACTAAAAACACAAAGGCATCTTCTTATTGCAGGTGGCATTAATTAAAGTTATGTTGCTCTCCTCTGATGGTCTAAAACGGAATCATTCAAGAGACGACGACGAAGTGACACAGACACATCCACAAAGGTTCATGCTGTTATCATTGAGAAGTGGGAACGGTTTGCAGTCTGAGCTGACAATGATACATTGTTAAAAACTTAACATAGAATAAAAGGAATGCTAAAAGAAGAAAGAAGGAAAACCTTTATTCCAAGCACTCTATTTAAGATTTCCAGACATTAGGCACTCTGTAAATATTTGTAAGATGCAATGAAATAAATTAAAAAGATCACAGAAAAGTAGGGAAAAAACAGAATGAAAGAAATTCAAAAAAATGTGGTTTTTCTGGTCTGAAAGTCCTTAACTTACTGTTGGAGGAAAGAAATAATTAAATACTATGTGCTTTTACTTTGTATCTGGTAAGAGACATATATAGCCATCATATCTACCATTTCAAATTGGTAGGAAGTTGAAGACAGAGTTAGGAGACAAAAATCTGAAAATAGACACACTGGCTATATTTATGCCATTGCACCTCCACTGCTCCAGGTGGACCATCAAATGTTATCTCCTTGTTCAGAATGTTCAAATCGGTTTTCCAACTCTTCCCTTTAGTTCTGCACCTGGTAGCCTATGGGGTTTCAGCAAGCAACTGGTACCTTCGCTCCTCACTGATAACACCATCATCGTGTGCCACTACAGGACACTCTGCCGCATGTTCAGAATTACCTTTCTCTCCCAATCCCAACATCATAAATTTCATCACTCATCATAAAGCAACTCTTCAAGAATATGACAGCTATCAAATAATTTTGTTATCACAAGGATCCAAACCAGTTTACCCTTATATCAACCCCATACCTCATGCAACCATTGGTACCCATACTCTCACAGTGCCTCAGTATCTGAGAGCACTATTCGAAACACTCTCAGTCCCACACATGGCTGTTAGTGTAATCCCAAGCTTCATTTACTCATGATGGTTTTCTGTTCAATATCCACAGTATTCCATGGAGTCTGGTATTCAAGACTCCTTAAAAATATGAACACATTATTTTGTACTACAAACATCTTTTTGATACTCATCAGCACTACCAAGGCCATATCCACTTCAGCCAGCCTGGGCTGCCACAGAATGCTTGATTAGTGCATTTCCTGCACTACAAGGCTCTCTAACGCTACTGTAAGTATTCGCATATCTGAAAACCATAATGAAGCCTCGTCCTCCCAAAATTAAGTTTTAATGACTTTATCCAAACTCAACTGTTAACTCCTGCTGTACTTTAAACTGGCTGTACACAGCTTACTGCTGAATAAGCCCACTGTTTTTCATATGTTAATTCGAAGCCCAAGATTTAGTGATCAGGTAGATAAGACAAAGTACCTGCGGCTAAAACATCAAGAATTTCGGAGAACCTGGCAAACATCCCTCCTAAAATCAATGACAAATAAATGCACACAATTCCCAAAACAAATCATCCAGGCTTAGGGAACTATATTGGTCCTACAAAACATTAGGAAGTGTCAATATGCTAACAGCTAGGTTGGATAGTTTAAGGTGGGATATGACAGGACAGATCCTATTTTAAGCAACCCAATCCTACCCTACTCTACCATGCCACAACACACCCTGCTTTATCCTATAGTATCATGCTCAACCATACCATATGACATCCAACCCAATCCTACCGTACCCTAGTGTATCATAGCAATAAAATACATACCATAAAAATGCAGAAGAAAAGAGCAAAGGGAGGGACAGAAAGACCCCTCACTGGGAGACTCAGACAAAACCAGCCACTGCAGCAGAGCCGTGTCAATAAACACATTTTTTGCCCTTTTACAAAAGAGATGCATTTTCTTTAGATTGCAATCCAATCCTATAGAGATAGCTCCCACTCTGCTTCACCCCCTCCCAATCGATAATGACCTTGCCCTGATTAATCATCAGAAGTCTGTGTGTATGTATAACCCAGAGTACACATTTGAGCAAGTATGAGACTAAGGCATTGTTCTTGAGTGGTAATTTCTCCAAGATCTGTTCCCGCCGTACACTTTGGCCTTGATAAAGATACTAACAGGCAAGAACATTATTCCTTCTCCAGTATTCAAAGCCCACAAAGCATTCATCAACATAAGCACCTCTAGAATTTGGCCTCAGTCTGACTCACAGATGTTTTCACTTATCCCTGCTAAGTAAAGCATTAAACTGCTATTGTTCCATGGCACAATAAAGGCAAAATCCACATCTGCTGTGAACAGCCCACCCTCAGCAAGAGTTCTAGCATCTACCTCCTGCAGGAAAAGGAGAAACTTTCTGGTGATGGGAGAAAAGAGCGTACAATATGCACAGCAGACACGACAGAAGGTGGCTAGAATGGACAGACAAACGGTTCTGTTCATAACGGAAATGTACGAGTGAACAATTGTGCATTGCACAGTCAAGAGAGTGCATCTCCATCCCTAGGATGTGCTGGGCTTCCAGAGGCATGATTTCCTTGACAATGGCTGTTCTTTTTCCCTGCTTGAGAAATAACTTCTGAATTCTCAACATAAAAAAACTCAATAATTTAATTTACCCTGTGATTCCACCCCCTCAATAAATGACTGTTATGACTATAATTACATATGACACATTTGCATACTAATCATGGTTTCCAACTTCTGCAACAATGGGAACTATTAAGTTTCTTTCATTTGAAATAAATGTGCCCACTCTCTGTGATCTTTTCAATGATCTTCTTCTAGTAAAAGACATTGAAACCCACCCTATTACTTAGAACAAGAAACACAAAACATTCATTTATGTACTCCATGACAAAAAGTTACACACAATTTCATGAGATAGTTTTGTAAATTATGAAAATATAGCATTAATTTATTAAAGAAGCCTAAGTAAGAAAGGGACGATATAGGCCAAAGTTCATGTGTTTCAATATCAGTAGCAATGCAGTAAAACAAATTTTTGGAAGATTCATTTACTTATTTAAAAGTCACATTTACAAAATAAGGCAGATAAGGGCAGGAGGGGACATGGAAAGAAACAGAAACAGACAGGTCAACCTTTTAGCCATCGTCCAATCCTCAGATGGCCACAATGGCCAGGGTTGGGTCAGGCTGAAGCCAAGGACCAGGAGTTCCATCTGCTTCTTTGACATGGGTGGCGGCACCCAAAGCTCTCGGGGCATCTTTCACTGGCCATTAGTGGCAAGCTTGCTAGAAATGGAGTATCTGGGACTCAGACTGGTGTCCATGGCAGATGATGGCTTTACGCACTTTGCCACAACATCAGCCCCATCAAGCTTTAAGAGACTTTAAAAAAAAAAAAAAAAAAAACAGAGGAGTTTGGGGCCTTCTGTGGTACAGCATGTTAAACCACCACTGACAACACCCAAATCCTATATCAAAGGGTCAGTTTCAGGTCCTACCCGATCTAGCTCTGATTCAGCTTAACTGCTGGGGTGCCTGAGACAGCAGAAGCGCACAAGCACTTGGATCTTCTCCACCAACGTGGAAATGCAGACCCAGTTCCAGCAGTCATTTCAGGGGAGAAGTGTTCATCACGACATCCTTCTCTGTCTCTCCTCTTCTGTTACTCTCTCAAATCAAAAATTGAAGCTTGGCAAATATGTTACAGAATAGCTGAATCAAGAAGGACAAAATGTTTGCAAAACTGCAGTTAAAATAGGATAAATAAAGTACATAGAATTACTTTCCAAAATATGTCTGCAAATATGTGGCACTGATTACTACTGTCTTCACAACGAGGCATCTTAAGACATACATCAGTCCTGACAGAGCATGAAGTATAAAAAAAATTTTATATAGTCACCTTGTTTTTTATAAAGGATGTTATTTTGAAAGATTGCACATGAATTCACTTTAGACGTACTGGAGGCATTAATGTTTAAACAGTCTCTACACTTCTCCTTTTGAAGTGTGATGTAAAATAATCTACTTTCTACATATATTATTTAAACACTAAAGTCACACTATCTCCTTTCTTCTCACACTAGCCAGAAAGGCATACAAGAACCTCAGCAGGACCATGGTGCTGGAGCAGTGCCAATCAGAACAAGCTGTGCATCACAGAATTTCTGAATGTCAGAACAATGTTTTAAGGAAACAGTGCTGTGGCACAGCAAGTGTAACTGCAGGTCCAGTATCCCATGGCGGTACTGATGGGGCTGTGGCTCTTCCATTTCTGATCAAGCTTTCTGCTCAATGCCCTGGAAAAGCAGCAGCAGATGCCCCAAGTCCTTGAGCCCCTGCACCCCTGTGGGAGATCAGAAAGAAGCTCCTGGTTTTGGAATAGCCCAGTTCCAATATTTGCAGCAATTTGGGAATGAGCCAACCAACAGAAGTGCGCTCTCTCTCTCTCTCTCTCTCTCTCTCTCTGTCTCTCAGTTCTGCTTTTCCAGTAAACAAAATAACACATATTTTAAAAACATGGCTTTGTCTCACATACCTATCAGACCAATCCCAAGGAAAATCCACTATGCTGACTCTTATACTGCAGAGGAGAACCTGGTCCCTAACAAAGTGTTCTCAAAGGTTTAAATGGTTTGGATCGCCAAGCCAGACACTGCATCTCAGAAGGCCTTTGTCCAAAATCCCTCATCCCTCTAGTCATTAACAAAAATCAATATGTGTATTCTAACGAAAGTTTAAAAAGCTTTTGAGAAGTGGCCTCTGCCAGACTCTACTGGGAACATTCCAACTGCGCAAGGGGCAGGGAGTGGGATCAAAAAGCGAAGAAAGAACTGCTTCTGTGCACAGGAAAAAACATCTGGCTGCAGGCCTGGCTGGGATTAGCCTACATCAAACACCAGGTTTCCACTGCATTGCTGCTCTGCCTTGTCCTGCGCTGCTTCTCTGCGTCCCGTCCTCACTGGGCCTGCAGTTCACTGCATGAAGCTTCACTTCCGCTTGGCCTAACATTTCAGGCAGGAAAATCTTCATTATTAAGGACTTTTAAATTGTGTGCTCTTTGTTCCACTGTAATAAATCCCGTATCTGAGACTACAACATCTGGAAGTCGGACCAATGTACTTTAAAGTCCTGAATCAGGAAAAAATCTGTTTTTCCCTTGAACAGTCACACGGCACTAAAATCCAATGACCTCAACTCCGACAGCCCTCAGTCAAGACTAACACCTCTACTGCCCATACAATGCTCTGACAACCAGAAATCAGAAGAATGAAGAGCGGTGTGCTGGCAGATTCATAACCACTATAAACATCCGAGGCTCTGAGAACAGAAAGGAGCACAGACAACACTTTGAACATATTGGTTTTCAAACTAGCAAACAGACCAACTATGGAACGTTCATGGGACAGGTATGTTCCTCAGTTTTTCACAACTTTGTTTCCATTCAAGAAACTACCTTCACCTGCATCTGTTCAGACAAGCTCCCAGGTGATCAAAATATGCATGACATCATAAAAATAATTAGAAATCAGTAAAGTCAAAGGGTACATATATTGTGGTTAAAATTACCACGGTAATCAAAAACTAGCATCCCAGACAAAGTTCAGAGGACACACACACATTCTTGTGGTTCACACACTCCCCTATGAGGTACACATACCAAGGTCCCCAGTGAATGTCTGAAGATGGTGGGTTGTACATACCCAGAGCCGAGGATAAATTTAAAGAGATTTAATGCAACAAAAATTAGGATAATGTGGATTCTCTCTAAAATATCTCATAATACTTCAAACTTTCACCTAAGTTTCTCTTCGGGGTCAGTGTGTGTGTGCGTGTGTGTGTGTGTGTGTGTGTGTGTGTGGATTCTCTCTAAAATATCTCATAATACTTCAAACTTTCACCTAAGTTTCTCTTCGGGGTCAGTGTGTGTGTGTGTGTGTGTGTGTGCGCGCGCGCGCGTACACACAAAGGACTCATAAAATCAGTTGGCCCAGATAATAACAAACAAGGTAAATGACTTAACTGAATTAAAACATTGTTTTGTTTTCATGTACTTGGTACTAAATTTAGCTTACATTATCACCAAATAATCAATTTGTTCTAACTTAGGTTTTCAAGAAAATATAAATGAAATTCAGATAATAAGAAAAAATAGTTTCTCATTTTCCCCCTTAACAATTAAATTTTCAATTACATAAGAAATAAAAATACACAAACATTACTATTTAACTGGAAAAGTGTTGGTCTTTCATCCCCTCAAGATAACATTAACCAAGGTCCAGGATGATGGCTCAGTGACTAATCCTTACCCTGCATGCACTGGATCCCATATGGGCACTGGTGGCCCCGCTTCCCACCCAGCTCCCTACTTGCGGCCTGGGAAAGCAGTAAAGGACGGCCCAAGCCTTGGGACCCTGCACCTGTGAGGGAGACCAGGAAGAAGCCCCCAGCTCCTGGCTTGGGATCAGCTCAGCTTTGGAAGTTGCAGCTAATTGGGGAGTGAAACAGAGGATAGAAAGTATTTCTCCCTGAAACTCCTTCTCTGTGTTAATCTACCTTTGTAACAAAGATAAATATATCTCCCTCTTTTTTAAAAAGGATAATATTAATTACATAATGAGGCTCCAGGCTGGTGTTGTAGCACAGTGAGCAAAGTCACCCCTGTATGGCTGGCATTCCATGTGCGCCCCGTTGGAGGCCCAAACCAGCAGCATGCTCGCACACAGGGAAAAGCAGCAGAGAACAGGTGAAAGGTTCCGGCTCTTGCACTGTCATGGGAGATACAGGAGGCTCTCAGACCCGCTGGTTTTGGACTAGTCCTGGAAGGCCATGATAGTGATACGAGGAGTGAGAGATCAGATGGAAAATGTCTGTGTGTGTGTGCGCACACATGTTCGTGTATGAGCACGTACCTCTGCCTTTTCAGATAACCAACCTTTTGAAAACTAATCCTGCTTATAGAAATCGTGCCTATATGTTCATTTTCATGATTAGCTTTTTTATAGCTATAAGAATAACATGCCATTACTATTAAATATTAAAATAAAGGCTGAAAATGAAGGATAAAATTGGTATTCTGGGACAATAACAAACTTGAAAAACTTTACCATAATTATTTTTTCACCCCAAAAATCTATTTCTGTTTTATAACATCTAGCCATACTAGTAATAGGTAACAGCTTTTAAATTTCAAGGAAGTTTCACTTTATCTCTAAAAAAAAGTTTCACTTATTTTAAACTTTAGCTACTAAAATAGATGAATTATTAAAACAAATATAGTAAACCAATTTATATAATTAGATTTCACATAAGAAAATACTTTCTATAGTCATTTTCAGCTATTAATCAGTCCAATAAAAATTAAACATACATAGTGAACTGGAGGTTGGGTCATCTAGCAGAGGTGCAAAGCTTCTTACCACTGTTGATGTTCCAAGATGCTTTGGGTTCCAATTATTTAAGCACCAACATGAGGAATATGAATAATAATAGTAAGGCAACACAACAACAACAAGCGTAAGAGGTCAACCAGCGTAATGAAAGCTCTCGATCATTAATAAGCAAAACAAGTAGAAGGCAAGTTTAGCAAAACAAAAACAGTCCCTATGTATTAAATGTAAAAATAAAATATCTGTTTCCACTTCATTACCGTCAGTCAGATACAAGTTGATCCAATTAAGCCCATTGAAAAGACAGAATTGCTTAAAAGCCTGAGCTATACACTAAGTGATGAAGGCAAGATGGATTCAGTCCAAATCCACTTTACTTGCTTAGATGCTATTTATTATGGTTATATTTTATTATACAGCAGTAAAAAATTACAAGGCGACATCCTGTTATTTCCCACTGGGAAAAATTACACGGCTGCACTATTAAACCTTGGTAGACATCAGCATGCTGAGCCGCATGCTACAGTGTCTTCATAAGGTGTCACAGACATGGACATTTGTGTGGCTGCTGGTCGAGCCGGCCAATTAATGCCACTCTAATATTCTACAAAATTACGACTTTAGCTAAATCTAGACACCTTAAGGCATCTTTAGGAACTCTAGAAATATTTTTAAAGGATCAGTTTAAAACAAGACAACCAATTACCATTATTTTTTTTGAAAAGACCTTTAAACATCTTAATATACTTTACCCTAAAGCTATGACACTATTTAGGAAAAGTAATTAAAAATTCTAGCATATGGGTTTCACAGAAAGGCCCATGATGAAAATAAGAACAGATTGCGAAAAATTTTCTCCAAAATAAACGTTTTTTTAAGATTTTTTTTTTCATTTTTATCGGCAAGTTAGATATACAGAGGAGAGACAGAAAAGAAGATCTTCCTTCCACTTATTCAATCCCCAAGTAGCTGCAACAGCGGGAGCTGAGCCAATCTGAAGCCAGGAGCCCGGAGCCTCTTCTGGATCTCCCAACTGGATGCAGGGTCCCCAGGTTTGGGCCATTTTTTACTCCCTTCTAAAGCCACAAGCATGGATCTGCATTGGAAGCAGGGCAGCTGGCATTAGAACCAGTGCCCATATGGAATTCCGGTGCATGCAAGGCAGGGACCTTACCTGCTAAGTTATCACGCTGGGTCCCAAAATAAACTTATATGTTAATTCTACTCTCTTTGAAAATGGCCTCAGATTATTCTTAATCCATAAATAGACATTCCTACTCCTTTTTCTGTTATGGGAGAATGAGGAAGTCACCAACAGCAGGCTAAGACAGGGTTATGATTTTTTCCTTGTTATCTGTAACTTCTAAGGAGTTAGTACTGGTGCTCTATATACTTTACCTGTTCAGCTGGAAAATAGTCTACTGCAAAGCTGCAGGCGTTCTAGAAATAGCTTCTGGTTTTAATGCAGAAGCAACTCTAGCCATAAAACAAACCCTTAGAGCCTCAGCTGACCCTCAAGCTGAGAGATCCCAACACCCAACAGCATCACAGCAAACTGCTGGATGCCAGGAAATCTGCAGCAGGATGACACGGAGTCTTCATTTCCCTTGCCTTCCGTATGATTCTTTCTACCCTAGTTTAGCCCAAATGCTGTTGAACATGGGGGCAGCTTCCCTTTGCCACATCCCAAAACATTGGTCCCATCAACAGCCTCAGTAGAAATAAAGAAAACTTTATTCTGATTTTTAATCAACTTTCAGAGTAATGGATCATGTGGAATTCTCCCCTTCACACTGTAATCGCCAAGTCAAGGAAACTCAATATCAGCAGTCTCACCCCCCCACCATTTCCTGCTTCAAAAATGTTCTTTGATTAGAAGGATGCCTAGGTAGTACATTGATGCTAGTCATGCCATAACCACCATTCCATGGTTTGGGCAGTATTTGCTTAAATTATGCATCTCATCTGCTACCATCTTTACCAAGTAAACGTAGGAGGACATCCTACTGCTTAGGGTTCCTGCTGGAAACTGAATCCAAGTCACCAAGGTTTGTCATAATTACTACAGCAGTTTGCAAGACTATGAAGGCAGACTTATTCTGTATTATGCTTACTATAAATATCATATACACCATAGTCATTCAAAACTAGATGATGACATTAAGGTGCAGGTAACATCAAGGGAAACATTAGAGAAACCTTGGCATTATTATCAAGAGTTGCTCCAGTCCCCTGCTGCCACTGACCTGTTTGTACACTCCATGATCCCCACTGAGAACGTCCAGCTGAGTCACCACCTCCCCTAATGGCTTCCATCACGTTGTCACGACAACCAAACCAACTGTGCTCAAGACACAGTCATACAAAGCTAAATAATATGAGCTCAGCTTTCAAAGGAATTTAATATCACAACGACAGAATAGTTGTCAGTATTCAAAAAAATGAGAAAAAAGAAAAAGATGTCTTCAAAAATAGAGAAATTAAAAAGTTACAAAGTATGGTAAGTTGAGGCAAGATACATCAAATCCTCAAGTTCAGAAATTCTACTAACTTTCACAAGTTATTACAAAATATCCTACCTTGCGTACTAATAGTTGGTATTTTTTTCTATCATGCGCCACAGGGTAAGCCAACAGAGGAGAGGGATATCATTTATTGAGTGAATGCTCATACCACTTCACTACCACATATTATACTAACACATAAAACATACATGCGAAAACAGAAAACAACCCACACATGGTGAGCCCAGGAGCAAGCCCATGTGATTACAAATCCTCTCAATCTAGCAACACGAAGCTAAACTACTTGAAACATTTTCTGCCTCAATAGATTTATCTGTGAAACTGAGATTACAGTGTTACTGAGAAGATGAAGAGGATTAGGCTATGTAGCACATTCAAAACTCTTTCTGACACATAAAATATGCAAAATACTTTAGCTACAAAGGTCGCAAATACCGTAAACACCGTGTGTGTGTGTGTACTTATACACACACATACATGGTAATCTGGTATTCATGCACACGCATATAAACACATAAGCTATAAATATCTATATAGTTACACACATATGTATATATAGCTAAACTGCAGTGAAGCTGAAATTTTGCCAATACAATTGAATTACTAAGTAAAGTCACAAGGCAACATACATCTATTCAAAAGGGATATAAGGAAAGGACACACTTCGATTTTGCTGGATGTTGTAACTGTAGAGTTCACAATTCTAGCTGTTCATGAAAGACAAGTAGCGAGCTGTGTTAGGGTTATGAAGGCATTGAGAGTTGGTTTCAGTCCCAGTTGTCTCACTTCTGATCCAACAGCTTACCAATATACCCATGGAGGCAATGGGAATGGTCAAGTACTTGAAACCCTGTTACCCATAGGGAGTATTTGGATGAAGTTTCGGACTCCTGTCTGCAGCCTGCCCAGCGCTGCTGCTCTAGTCTCTCTGGCAGTGGGAAACCTCTCTGTCTCTCTTCCTCTCAGTTGCTCTGCTTTCCAAATAAGTTAATATTTCATATCAAAAAGAGACAGGTGTCACTAACAACATGGTATTACAGGGTATACGAACATTTTCAAACATGCAACATATACGAAGTAACCACAGATCATTGGGATTTGGTTGAACTGAATAGAGATTCAGAAAAGAATGACATTAGAAATAACCCAAACAGAAAATTCCACACAAAGAAGGCAGGCAAGAATCTCCTAAAAGTCCTACTGGCTACATAGTGACATAACAACATTAATCTATCCAATGTCAATGCATATGCTCCTAAATAGTGCTAATACGGACACTGCATGTTAGTATCAGAGGGCCTTCAAAGGAGTTTTTTTTTTTAAAGATTTATTTATTTTTATTACAAAGTCAGATATATACAGAGGAGGAGAGACAGAGAGGAAGATCTTCCGTCCGATGATTCACTCCCCAAGTGAGCCGCAACAGCTGGTGCTGTGCCGATCCGAAGCGGGGAACCAGGAACCTCTTCCAGGTCTCCTGTGTGGGTGCAGGGTCCCGAAGCTTTGGGCCATGCTCAACTTCTTTCCCAGGCCACAAGCAGGGAGCTGGATGGGAAGTAGAGCTGCCAGGATTAGAACCGGCGCCCATATGGGATCCCAGGGCGTTCAAGGCAAGGACTTTAGCCACTAGGCCACACCGCCGGGCCCTCAAAGGAGTTTTAGAAGAAACAATTCAAATTTTCAAACAGTTGTGTCAATAATACAGTGCTCCAATGCAGGAAAAGGCAGAGTGGCTATTTATTCACAGATCACTGATGTCTCTGTGATGTTCTGAGTTACAATACAAGTGGCTGAGAATTTTGTTAGTAACCTGAACATCCTTGAAAACTATGAGATATGTTAGACATGCAGATATATGATAGCACAGCGATCTAGAGAATCACTTTTTTTTCTCATAGGTCTATATATGTATATATTCATATAATCAATTTCATGTACATGATAATATCATAAAATATACCTTTAATCAGATCACTCCTTTACCCACTTTTGGAGCTAATTTCATACATCCTTTGATTCCTGATAATTTTGTTCCACTTCATGACTGTATGCTTATGCTTCATAACTTTTAATTACATTTAAACAAAAAAAATCTGTTCTATTAATGTCATGTTAGTCTGTGACAGTTTTCAGTTTTGTTCATGCCAGTCATATTGCTTATTGATTCCTTTTTTAAAAAGATTTATTTAATTTTATGGGAAAGTCAGATATATAGACAGGAGGAGAGACAGAGAGGAAGATGTTCCATCCACTACCCAAGTGGTGGCAAGGGCCAGAGCTGAGCTGATCAGAAACCAGGAGCCAGGAGCCTCTTCCATGTCTCCCACATGCATGCAGGGTCCAAAGGCTTTGGACTGTCCTTGACTTCCTCTCCAGGCCACGAAAAAGGAGCTGGATGGGAAGGAGGGCCTACAGCATTAGAACTGACAGCCATATGGGATGCTGGCGCATGCAAGGTGAGGGCGTTAGCCACTAGCCAGTACACTGGGCCCTGTTTATTGACTCTAACAAATTTGTCCTTGGATACAGGTAAACCAGGACAAACTCTTTCTTCTAAATTCTGATATACACATGATGTGACTCATCCGAAATTCACAACATCGTGAGAGTGGGTATCTTCACTACCTCTGTTACAGGATGCAGCAGGACTGATTTGAAAATTTGTTGAACATTGGCAGGTCGCGAATCTAACCCAGAAGTCCATGTTCTTCACTACCTTGGTTCTTGCTCTACTTCCTTGAATGTTAAGATAAGCAGACTTCAATGCTCAGCTCAAAAGCGATTTCCTGAGTGAGGCTCTCACAATCACACTAAATCAAAGCCTCCCTTCGGTCATGTAACATGCTGCTTTTTCTCTAAAAACCTTCACTTAAGGAATAGTAGCTGCCTATGTAAGCACTTTCTCCGCATATGAATCCCCTCCCATAAGATATGTATGTAATGATTATAACCCCCAACACTTTCAACTGTAAGAATTCAGGAAAGCATGGCCCGGAACTCTGAAGAAGTCATAGAAGTCGCAGCATGGACATCCGCCAGTATGCTAACCTCGCTACACAGGACAAAGGGCTGGAGCGTGCAGCTCAGAGTGAAACACAAGCGCTCCTGCTCGGACCTCCTTAGTTCACCCACACCTGTGAGTGAGCTACATCCCACCCTAGTCCCAACATCAATACAAAAATAAACATCATTCACATACTGCTTTGGAGTCTATAAGGGAAAATACAGACCCAAGCTAAGAAACTGACGTGTACATTTCAGTTGCTGGTATTAGGATTGCTGACTTAATTGACTGAAAGATACTGGCAAGGGCACAGTTCACTTAGGACTGTGTCTTTAATACTCGGGACCAGACACAAAGTAATTGCCTGAGGAGTCTTACCCTCCACTGTCACTGTGAAACCTCCCCTGAATGCGCTGCATTCTGAGCTCCATTCAGCTAAAACACAAAACCCTCCAAGAATCTGTCTTCTGCAGCCGTTTAAAAAGGAAGTGTCCTGGGCCCACTGCAGTAGCCTACTGGATAAAGTCCTCGCCTTGCACGCTCCAGGGTCCCATATGGGCTTTGGTTCTAGTCCTGGCTGCTCTACTTCCCTTCTAGCTCCCTGCTTGTGGCCTGGGAAACCAGTCAAGGACAGCCCAAAGCCTTGGCACACTGAACCTGCGTGGGAGACCTAAAAGATGCTCCTGGCTCCAGGTTTCAGATCAGCTCAGCTCTGGCCATTGAGGTCACTTGGGGAGTGAATTGGCAAACAGAAGAGCTTCCTCTCTGTCTCTTCTCATCTCTGTATATCTGACTTTGCAATAAAAGTGAAATAAGTCTTTTAAAAATAAATAAATTAATTAAAATGATATACTCTTTTTTTAAAAAGATTTATTTTATTTTTATTACAAAGTCAGATATACTGAGAGGAGGAGAGATAGAGAGGAAGTGGAGCTGCCGGGATTAGAACCAGCAGCCTTATGGGATCAAGGCGGGGACCTTAGCCACCAGGCCACGCTGCCGAGCCCAAAAGGATATACTCTTTTAAAAACTACTATAAAAGGCAAAGATTTTATCTATAACATATCCTTGCACTTAATTCTAATTATGTCACTTTCTATAGTGTGGATCAAAGACATTTTCAAATTTCCTTTGTTCTGAAACTATGTAGGCATTGAATGCTTTTGGTCACATAATTCAAGGTCGCCATTTTGCTCCGATTCTTAAGACTGAATAATCGCAAATTATCTAGGAGATTTGCAACTATGTTTTTAAAGCGCTAGGAAAAATAATAAGACCTTATAAACATTCTTACAATGTGATCAACTTGCAAGGGAAAATATTATGTAGTTGCTCCTTAACAAGCACACACAAATATAACAGTGCAAACATAACATGTTCTGCTGTTGCTCATTACAACTCTTTCATAATCCCACTTCCTTGTACAATTATATTAATAAAATTCAAGCCCTTAATAAAATTTCCTTGTTCTTAGATACTATTTTCACCAATATACAATGCAAAATATATTAGTTATTACTAAACAGTTAATTTAGGATATTCAAAGTATGAAACCAGAAAATGTGATATTTGATAAAAGTAAGGACATGAGGTCATTACCCTGATCAACATGATACAATAAACTGAACCCAGTGTGTGGGGAAAGGATTTGAAACGAATTCAATTTATAGGCCCAAGTCAGAGACTTTCACAAAAGACTGTAATTATGGTTATTTCAGTTGTTTATTATTTTATACTTGCTCTTTCATTGTCTAAGATACAATAAAATGCATTTGCAAGCCTTTTTCCTAAGTAACATGTAGTTTATCTTAAATTTAAAATGAAACTAACGAAAGAAGATTTAGTAAAACTGCAGAAGCTAAATACCCCATGGGATGCACTGTATTTCCTTCATTACAGTATGACACAATGTTTACAAAAATGATATTAAAAACTACAATTAGTATTATGGAAATGAGAAAGTTATTGTGTCTGATCATTAGTTACACAGCTGTGTAACTGAAATATTTTTCCCTCTCTAAAAAAAAATACCATTTTTTTAACTATAAAGAATTATTTCCTACTGCATTAAGAGAAGCAACATTACGTTTCACTATTGATGCTCCAGGACATGGTGTATGTGATGTAGCCTCGAGTATTTTGTGGGAAAGAATACATCAAATTGTGCCTAACTCATTTCTTGAAACTTCAAAATACTCTTTTCTGAAATTTTTTTTTAGAATGCTAAAACCTGTTACCTTGCGGAAATATAAATGACACTATTAATAGTGTGGTCAAAACGATACAACCTGCATGATCAATCATAAATATCCTATTCTGTACAGAATCATGGAGTGTGAGTGTTTTTCAGCAGAAGTTTTTCAACAGTAATATCCTATACATTTGTGTGTGCTAAATATTTCCAAATAATTATCACAAATTAAATTTTAAATAATAAAATAAATCAAATTAACACAATCAGAGCTTCAGAATTTCACCACAGAACTTGAATGTTTCCATGAATATGAAATAAGGTCTGAAGCCTTTAGGCTACTCTGGAAGCATGAACTTCATTCCTAACTTATGGACCATTTGTTTCCAGCCCCTTCTTTTATTCTCAGTTAAACCCACAACCCTCCTAGGGAGATTCACATTCCTACTTTGAAGGGCGGTAGGATCAGCTAAAAACAATCTTCCATATTTGCAGCAGAGAGAGCAGGGTCAAGGATCGCTGTTACTGCCAAGACACATTTCCTTTGTGTAATCAGAGATGGACACCAAGGACTCGGTTGTAGTCTTCACAGATTAAAAGTTTAGCTTTCAAAAGACTACTCTGACCCACAGGTAAACTGAAAGATTCCATGTTCTGATATGCACTCATCACCTGTTACCCTAGCAAACGCTTCTACACCAAGCACATCGGAGTGGAAGCCAATGAGCAAACGCTGCAACACATGCAGTTAGGATCAAGAAACTCTATTTTAGAAACGCACTACCCACACACAAACATCCTGAGTAGAGATCACGGCTGAGCAGAAAGCATTCTAGGAGAGACAAGGTGACAGAAAATTCACAGAAATAAACCAAAGCAATAATCATACGCAGATGGAGGACTCTCTGCATGAAAGATAAAAACACTTTCAAAGCTGAACCCTTAGATTTTTGCAAATAACAGTGTAGATGCCATTTTTACCAAATTTTAAGAAAGCTGACTTGCTATCTCACATAGCCATTAGCAAATTTCAAGAAACAGGATCAGGGGTGTGTTTTTGGTGCCTGTTTTTTTAAAGTTCCCACTTGGGACTCCTGGATCCCATACTGGAGTTCCTGTTTGGAGTTTTGATTCCTCCACTTCCAATTGCAGCTTTCTGCTCATGTGCACCCTGGGAAGTAACAGGTGAAGAAATCATTTCTTACACAGTTTCTGGGCTCCTCGCTTTGACTGGCCCAGCTCTAGCATTTATGGGCATTTGAGGAGTAGGACAGAAGACGGATAGTAACACCCCCTCTCTCCTCTCTTCCCCTGTCTTCAACGTCATCCCCCAGAGGTGTGTGTGTTTTTAAAAAGAATTGTTAATAGAAAACAGATCGCTACACTCTTATTTTCATAAAATAAATCGTAACATTATTATCTTTAAGGACCCCAATAAAACACCAAGCAAAAATTATTTCAGTTTGCCAACGTTTAATATCCCAGCAAATTCATACTGTGACTGACTTATTCTGGCACATACTAACTGGAAAAAAGAGACCACAAAACTATACCACTGCTGATACCAGGAAGAACAGCGAGATTCAAGGTGAATTGCAGAAACATTTAGAGTCTCAGCAAGGGCGTGCTGATACATGGACAAGGATACTAATAAATCATACTAATGTCTTGAGACCCACTCTCCTGGCCTCTCTGAACCTATAGGTAATGGGCAGATTATTCAGACCCTGAATAGTAATTTTTGCAAGCTTTACATATGGTATAATAGCCTGTCTAATCAAAGTTCAAGTCTTATCATCTAAGAGTAATAAAGAACCCACATGAAGTATAAAACATGAGATGAATTGCCATCATACCATATTTCCAAAACAAACATCCTCAGTCATCAAAATTCATCCCAAATCAAACCTTGCCTCATTCTTGGAAATGTTCCTATTGCCCTTATCATAATAAGTTTAAACAATATTGTATGTGAAAGTCCTTCTGTGACGTACTTCTGCTCACGTGAAATAAACAATGTACAGAGGCAATCTTACTACGATAAGGGAACCAGCTGACCCTGCAGAAGATGCCAGCCCCGAGCCTCCACCACGAGGTGCACCAGCCCCAGTAAGCTACTGGAACCGCGACTCTTCGGAAGGGAGTGACGGAACCAGCCCCAGTAAGCTACTGGAACCTCGACTCTTCGGAAGGGAGTGACGGAACCAGCCCCAGTAAGCTACTGGAACCTCGACTCTTCGGAAGGGAGTGACGGAACCAGCCCCAGTAAGCTACTGGAACCTCGACTCTTCGGAAGGGAGTGACGGAACCAGCCCCAGTAAGCTACTGGAACCTCGACTCTTCGGAAGGGAGTGACGGAACCAGCCCCAGTAAGCTACTGGAACCTCGACTCTTCGGAAGGGAGTGACGGAACCAGCCCCAGTAAGCTACTGGAACCTCGACTCTTCGGAAGGGAGTGACGGAACCAGCCCCAATAAGCTACTGGAACTGCGACTCTTCGGAAGGGAGTGATGGAAACTGAAAATTTTTAACTAAATTTGTTTCAGAATTGCATTTCACCCCTAAGTGCTTCAGTGTTCATAGCTGACTTCTCTGCTTTGCTCAATGAAATGATCTGATTACTACCTAAACGGTAGTTACGAAGCTTCAAAGATTACAAACCAATCACTTTTCCACTTGAAACACAGATAGCAACCATGAAAAAGTGGAATTAGCATTATTATTTATATGTTACACTTTTCTGGATGCAAAAAAGCCCATAGTGTAGCTGGGACACGGTCAATACAGAAAAATGAAAGTGGGAATGTTAGACCCATCTGGGGTGTTATAAACACAGAAAATGTGTCCTCCATTTCTTTAGGAAATAACTTCACTAAGAAAAAAAGGGGAGAGAAAAATACAGCACACATGCATACACAACTCTACATACAAAATACTTAACATGTTCCCTGCTTGCTTCGTATCTTTTGGGAAACAAGTAGGAGCTGAAATATTTTTAAATAAATTACACTCAAAATTACACTCTCCTCCTAATTACACTCTGGTATTCATATCCAAAAATGAGAGTATTTTCTACTTAGTCACAATTCTATTTTTATTCTTCTTTAGGAATTTAATACCGTCCATTACCCATGTTATTAGCAAACTCTTGAAGCTGTATAATGTTGCTGACTTGTTCACACAGCATCTGAACCAAGCCCACAGCCAGTGTTTACACGACTGTCATGAGCACAGCTTCTTTAACAGTGGCGTGTTCTCCTTTCAGATTGTACCTTTCCTGGGCTAATTTCAACTACTTCATTAGTATGACAACCAACTACAACCATTTTCTAACATATTATGCAATTTCTTAGCTAATTTTCTAAGCGGTTTCCATAGGGCAATATGCCTACCAAAAAAACACAACTTCCCCAAACTACTTTTACAAAGTTTGACATTTCTACTTATAACTTAAGTCTCATTTATCCATAATTACATTCAATAATAATTAACATCAAGTAGCTTTTTGTTACCATCTTCTAACAACTTGCAAACCAAAATTCACATTTAAACATTAGGATGACAGTTGCATGTTAGAAAATAAAGTAGAAGCGGGTTGTTTTAGTTCTCAAAGTTGCAAGTCACTAAATAAAAAATGACATAAATAATAGTGACAGTTACAGGAAGACGCTCTGAAAGATAAACATGCCTATTAAAACACCTTCCTGTGATATCACTGTGAGAGCACAACAATGATCATTTTATATGTTTTTTTTTTTTAAATCTGCAGCTATCTTAATCTTTACAGAGCAAAATGGGCTTTTTGGTCATGTTTGGCAATGGTAACAACCCGCAACACGAACTTAAAATTTCTAAATAAGCCATAAAGTATGATGGTGTCTCCCAAAGAGATGGGCAAATACATGGACACACACATATATTAAAAACATAAATTTATGAAGATACTCCAAAGAGTTTGTTGAAAACATAAAGACCATACATATTAGGTATCCTCAAAAAGTTCATGAAAGATGTTGAATAAAAAAAAAATTATACGAATTTCAAATTCTTTGTACCAAAATAAATTTTAATTCGCTTTTCACATTTTTTAAATACTCTGAAAATGCATATTCACAAATTATTTTCAAGAAAGTATTAACAAATTAACAACTTAAACCACCTGAGAGACTTTGCTCACAGCAACAGCCAGAGCTGGGCTATGCGAGGTTTAAGGGCCTGGTGTCCTAGGCCGGGGCAACTCTGCAAAAAGGATTCCTCTCCTGCAAAGTCTGCAGGGGACAAGCCTTGCATTAAATATTTGGAATCCCAGCTTTCCAGGTAAGTCGTAGTGTCTGAAGGGATCTAGAGTAATCAGACGCAACAGCAGGAACACACTTAGTCAACATTACCAGGAGGATCTACACTGGCCTACAAGCAAGAAAATACTTCATTAAATATTTTGAGTGTGTCCTATCTTTCCATAAAAATGATACTCTCAACTTCACGACTATTCTGTAGTGTAGAATTCAATATCCAAAGTTGAAACCTAATGGCTGAATTGACTGAGTTCATGTACAGAGGATGTCAAGAATTCTCATTATTTTCTCTGATTCACGTGAGCAACATGTTGGAATTCGTTTTCCTGCTTCCAGTTGATGGTTAGGACTCAGTTAGTGTTTGTATTAAGCTTCAAATGTGTCATCAAGTACTTGATCATCCTAGACAGTAACCTGGTTCTAAATGATTACTCAATAAATACCTGTGGATTAACTGAAAGAAACACGGCGTGTTACCGTTTTCAACCCCATCAATGAATAGGAGGGCAAAGTAAAACATAAAAATGCCACTTATGAAACATCACTTCATTGAACAAAGGCTTACTATGGGCAAGGCACATTTTAGCATCCAGGAATAAATCTTAACAGAAAACAAAGCTGTGTGGACTCCAAAGTTTAACAGCAAAGTATGACAGAGTACTGTTCTTGAGAGCTTTCTTTATGTGAAAGCATTGATCCTCTTTAGGCATTATCTTACATACAATAATTGCCATAACCTAAAAGGCAAGTACTGACATCATACCGTTGAACAGATGGTTAAGAAAGTCAGGAGTGACAGCCCTGCTTAAGATGCAGCCAAGAGTCTAGGCCAGATCCAAGTTTATGAAGGGAACCTATGATTTACAGAATGGCGACCTTTACAAAGTAAATCAAGGTGCAGCACTCTACAAAGCAGGGATTTATTGCTAAATTAACTATGGCTTATCATAGCACTGTTGTATTTTCTATAATCATCTACAGAAAAATATAATCAAATGTTTAGTATCTTTCATAATAAAATGCTGTTGTTTTTTAATGGGATGAGAATAATCTTTAAATGTTTAATTATGTTCATCTACTTTAAACTTGAAAGTCACAGTGGTAGAGAGTGAAAGAGACAGAGTAAGAGCGAGAAGGCAACATTTCTTCTATTTGTGAACTCCTCAAATTCCCATAACAGCCAGGGTTGGGTCAGGCCGAAGCAGGAGCTCAGTATGCCATTTAGGTGTTCAGTGCGACTGGCTTACTAAATGGAGCCATCACCAACTGCCTTCCAGGTGCGTGAGCAGAAAGTCAAATTGAAAGTCAAATACCTGGGATTGGACCCAGCACGCTGATAGGAAATGGGGTGTTCCGGACAACCTAACCCGTTCCATAACAATGCCTGTCCCCTGGGCTTGGAATTCAAACCACATTTTTAGATGTTAAAAATTAGGCAGGAAAGGAATTCACATACTGATGAATTCAATCCCCGCTCCATTATCAATTTATTTTAATTCATGAGACAAGGCAGAAGCAGGACTCACTAAATGAAGTCACTTGTGACCTCAGTCTACACCCTTCTCTAGTTCCAAAACCAATCAGCAACAAGAAACATCTTAAAGACCTCCAATGGCCTTACTGGGGACATGCTCAGTCTGCACACAGGTCCAGAATAGCCTACTGTGACCATGACGGGAAATCCCTGCAGAGATAACAATGCCACTTTGAGTGTGTCCTGTTGGTTCAGGGGAGGAGAGAAGAAGCAAAAGAAATGGAGACTGCACAAATCACTGGACTGGGTCAAAGTTGGGAGCAAGAGGGAGAAGAAGCCAGGTAACCTGCAGACTAGGGAGACTGGTGCGCTGTGCTGGCACACACCAGGCCACCCTAACTCCATCACAGCACCTGTTTCTCTCCCATATAGGAGCCAGTTGGCGGAACCTCTTCTGGCCACTCCCTGGCTTACTCTTAAGTAGAATTCCCCATGGGGGCTCTGGTGAATCTTGAGTGGGAGTTTCCATGGGGCTCTGGTGGATCTTGTTTAGAAGTCCCCAGAGGAGCTCTGGCAAAGTTTTGGTTACCAGTGAGCCAGACAACTTGGAATTTAGTAACAATAAATCTACAATATTCTGTTATTTTTTGGACAGTTCTATAATTTCACACATTATGATAAATAAATTATAAAAACTTTACTTCTTCAAATATAATCAGCATTTTACAGTCATAAGATTAATAGAAATAAGATCAGTATTTTTAAGGTAGTTAAATGAAATGTAAGTATTTTAAACAACTATACCCCTGGGCCGGCACAATGGTTAAGTTGCTTAATCCTCGAGCTGCGAAGATTCACATCCCATATGGGTGCAAGTTCATGTCCCAGCTACTCCTCTCAGTATTCAGCTTCCTGCCTGTGACCTGGGAAAGCAAAGAATGATAACCAAACACTTGAAACCCTGTATCCCCGTGGGAGACCTGGAGGAAGGTATAGGCTTCCGGGTGCGGACCAGATAAGCTTCAACCTTTCAGGCCATTTCCAGAGTGAAAACAGCAGGGCTAAGTTCTTTCTCTGTCTCTCCCTTCTCTCTATTTATTTGCCTTTCCAATAAAAAAATAAATAACTAGTTTTTTGAAGGACTACACTATTAAAAGCTTAATCTCTCACTTTTTTCTTCTGAAAACATGCCAAGAACCTGTTTAAAATTACAGTTTCAACTTCTTAAATCCAGAATATCTCACTCTATTATTCATTTGGCCTAACTACAGATTTAGCCATTGCTTAAGACAGATATAGCCAACTACTGAAGTAAAAGACAAAGGAATAATTTATCTAAGACATTAACTACTAAATATTAAAAGGCAGATTTATCAGAGTGCCAGGTCTTCCAGTTTATGAAACAGTGTCTAATAAAATAGTACAGCCATGATTTACTAAAGGGTTTAACTTCATTATTATATCTATCATATTTTACATTTCTGATAGTCCTTTTCTCACATTCAGGCTTTTTATTTCACTGGAATTTATTTTCATCCATTAAACAACTTTAATTCTTCCTTGTAAAAGTTTAATCTGAGAATTATGCCTCAATGTCCCAAAGAACTTAAGTTTTGCTAATATAGATGAAAAACGCATATTCATTCTGGAAGTACTACCATGATACTCACTTGAATCTACCATGTTTTTCCCCACAACTCTACATTACAATAATAAACAGTATTTATTACTTGATATCACTGAACTACTTAGAGAAAAAAACTACAGAATCCTTAAAATATTTCCTTCAGAAGATTAAGAAATATTTCGATATATTCAAATGAATTCTCGGTAGTTCCAAATAATATAACATAAGTCTAGACAAATTAAAGCAGCGAGCAAGTGTGAAAGTATCGCTAGGTGCTGGCTTTGTTTCCATGCCTTCCTTTTGGTAAACCCTGGTTTCTATGTTTTCAATAATATTTGCTATATTAACATTTTAAGAAAACTGGCAAAATTATCCAAAGGTATGCTATGATTTTCCATTATAAGGAAACACTAGCAAGTCAGCGTGTCTGCCTTTAATAAACAGTGCATGAAAAATGATTCAATGGAAGTAGAAAAATTCTTTTAATGGTGTCTTTTGCAAAATGAGAAGAAAAAAAATCTGTATGTAGCCTGCTGAATAGATACAGAAAGAATAAGGACCTACATTTTCTAAAAACATTTTAAGTTACCTCAAGCTGATTTTTTTCTATGATAAAATAGGAGAAAATCCCCTAGATGTAAGATGAACAAGGTATGAGTAAAGATATCATGAATGAAATGTGTTAATCCTTTTTTATTCTGGTTTATTGTAAGTTCAATTTTTTTTGTCATAGAATATGCATGCATTTCTAGGTCCCAATTTAGAAAAAAAAGCACTGAAAAATTGTATCATATGTATTTGGGCATTACTTTCCATGGGACTTTAACACAGGCCTAGGTTTCACTGGCTTTCTTCAGCTTTGTGAATTCGGACACCATGCCACAGGACTTTGTATCGTCACGACTTCCTTGTACGTAGCTGTGGTTTACGCTTGGAATCTCAGCGTGGTGTCCGAATAACACAACTGGCTCCAGCATTTTAGTAGTACCCTGAGTGACACACACAGCTCACACAAACTGCTCAGGCATCCTTTCCTGTAGCACCAAGAGGCGACTTCAACATGGGGGGAATCAAATTTATTACATCCACATGCTTGGTAGCAGCAAAGAAGTAACCATGCTTTTTCATTTCTTCCTAGAGACACATATTTTTGCGCGGGCATAATGAAAAGTACATAAAGTATATAAAACAATCCCCGCTCCAATGCGGGAAGCTTCCAGTAACAGTGGAAATGCCTGATGTTCCCATGACACTCCCTGAGTGATGATTTAGAAAAGTTGCAGTGACTCCCACAGTCACTTCACACACCTCTGGGAGACGATCACACAATAAGCGTATGAACTGTGGAATTCGCAAACCTCTGGAGGAAGCCCGCACACCTGCAAATAATTCTCTCCATGATGCAGGTGAGAACTATGTCACAACAGTTTTAAAGATTGAGGCACGTAACAACGACCCATTCCTACTGCTTTCTGTGCAGATCTAAGTTTAACCGCCTTATCCTAGATTAAACTGTCATTAACATAACATGGATTCACCATAGATTTTCAATAACACTGCCATCAATGCCACAGTGTGCAATCATTTCCAATCAAATCCATCAGCTTGTTACTGTCGGTTAATGAAATATCGTATAACTGATGGCAGCAAAGCATTTGAGATGCTGAACCTCACGACCTTGTGTGTGAATGACCTGGACTACAGTGATGCATGTGTTATTCACAGGGGAGGAAGAGCTTTGCAAGTCCTCAAGGTTAACAAATGAGTAACCAAACTTCAGCCTTATTCATGTGATCTGCAAACCAGGTACCTCACCCTAACTACCAATTCCTCACCTTCCTTTCCAAATCAAGGAAAACAGATGCTGTAAACCTTTCATCTACTGTCCATCTGGACTTCACAAACTCCACTTCTGGAATTTGCTTCTGAACGGAAATACTCTGACTCCAAATAAGCGTCTTCTGCAAATACAGAGAAATTCCCTTTTGATGTCTTTCTTCAAGATGTTACTGAAATGTTCAACATTTTATCAAAGGGTTAAAAATACAGAAAATCACGGTATGTGATGGAAAACAAGCTTTTCGAAGCTTCGGTTTTGACATCCTCAATAACACATTCTTGGATCACTTAGTAACTTTCATATCTGAAGTCATACTACAGTTTTCATTTGGTCATGCACTTAATTTGGTCTTTCCTATTAAATCAATGTGTGAGCTTGTCGTTTGACACCGAAGGCATTTTCTATAACACAATAATCAATAAATTGAGTGAAATCTCAATCAACATCTCAGCCAATAAAATGATTAATTTTAGAAATAACAAAATATGTAATTATTTAATAACTGTTATCAAAATTAAACATGATTGCTTATTCAGAGTCATTAATTATGTAGAGTTGAAAAAATTACACTATTGAAGTAATCATTTAATCATTAAAGCTAGAAAAATGTCTAAGTACTAATTCATTATTTCTGCTATGGTCTTGGGAAATTACATCCCATATTTATAATAAAACTAACATAATTATTTTAAAATGCATAACTAATAGCACTGCCACGAATCTTTAATATGCTAACTTAGAATACCATAGAAGTTGAATTTAGACATCTTGTCTGAAAAGATTCAAGATACTCAACCAAACAAGAGCAAAAATGAGTGTAATCTACTGAACTGATTCCCTTTGTAATAACCAAGAAAAGATAGAAAATGGAGTAGATCAATTAACCACCTCAGCGGAAAACTGGACAAGGGGAAACTCTAAGATGGACTATGTCAATCAGTGGACTCTGCACCAGTCTCATCGTACCTGGATTGTTGCTGATGATATGTTGGAGCTTCTAATTGATCAAGGTGACGCTCTGCTGGCTCTGCCTTCAAACCTGAGAGGGCCTCCCTAAGAGGCCGTTGAACTTGATTGGACAGTGGGATGCTGGACTCTGTATGGTGTGAGCTTGTAATTAGGGAATCTCAAAGGAACTTGAGCTGTGGTTATGCATCAAGGTGAAGGAACTCACCATGGGGGAGGGGTTTGGGGTGAAGGGGGGAGAATCCCAGTACCTATGAAATTGTGTCATGTAATACAATGTAATTAATGAATAAACGAATAGGAAAAAAAATAAAATAACTTCATAAACTTGATTAGCTCCATCAAAATATAAATCCTTTCATTACTTAATGACAAGGGTAAACAAAACAAATCTTGTCTTGTTTTAACCTGGAGAAAAAAAAGCCACAAAGCATTCTTAAGTTTCATGATGCCAGTAAAAAAAATCCAAATTTAAAAATTCTCTTGGAAAGAACAGTAGGAGATGCCAGACTTCTGGCTGACCTCTGAGGGGCCACTATTCAAGGATTCATACACTGCAGAATTACAATTAGTCTCTGACAGTGACTTTTGTTAATCAAGTTTGCATTTCCTTTGAACTTTACAATCCTGTACTTGTGTGCATTTGTTTAACTGGTACTTGCTTAGGCAACCCATCAGAATCATTAAATTATGCAGAGAAACTACTGCCAATTCTTATATGTTTCCCATTTGGAAAAAAACAAAGTATCTCTTCTCATTCAAGTAACTTTGGGGGAGGGTCTTAAAGAAACCTTCATTTTCACTGAGGATGACCACAGAATTAGGAATTACTGGGCACAAAGAAGGTAACAAAAGTTAACAACAGTGTCTCACTTCCTCCTTCTCATTTAGTATACAATATATATGCTACCCTGAATAGAATACTTCTTAAGAGATCTCTGTCCTTGGGCCCGGCGGCGTGGCCTAGCGGCTAAAGTCCTCGCCTTGAAAGCCCCGGGATCCCATATGGGCGCCGGTTCTAATCCCGGCAGCTCCACTTCCCATCCAGCTCCCTGCTTGTGGCCTGGGAAAGCAGTTGAGGACGGCCCAATGCATTGGGACACTGCACCCGCGTGGGAGACCTGGAAGAGGTTCCAGGTTCCCGGCATCGGATTGGCGCGCATCGGCCCGTTGCGGTTCACTTGGGGAGTGAATCATCGGACGGAAGATCTTCCTCTCTGTCTCTCCTCCTCTGTGTATATCTGGCTGTAATGAAATGAATAAATCTTTAAAAAAAAAAAAAAAAAAAAAGAGATCTCTGTCCATCTGGTATATTATGTTATTTTCGGAGTGGATGTTAGGGATAGCACCTCTGCGTCAGACAATGTCATTTTGGGGTTTTAGCCTCAGATTCAGTTACAGATTTCAACTTCCTACTAATGCAGAACCTAGCAACTACTGAAATAATTGGGTTCCTGCCACCCAAATGGAAGACTAGGACTGGGGTCCTGAGTTTTAGGGAAACTGCTATTGCAAGCTTTTACCCACCTTCTCAGTCTGTCTCTCTCTCTCATATATGCACCCCCTTTCTCTCAAGCAAAAAGAAAAAACATATGAAAAATATTTTATAACTTTATATATGGTTGATCATAAATCCTTCCCCCAGATTACGGAAATGTTGAAGTATTCATATCCCAGATATTAAGTTGACAAAACAAGCCTGATTGTACAATCACAAAAATGAAAAATAAATAGCATGAAAATTACTTTGGTGCAACATTTCCCAAAGCATGTTTGATTGAACCAAGTTCTGTAGAAATGAAACAAATGTACAATGTTTCATAGGCAAATAATTTGAGAATTTTAAGGATAAACCATGCTAAATCATTATCCTCCCTGTAGGAATTCTGAGAGCCTTTAAGATATTATTATGCACTGTGAATTTGTAAAGGGAATAATATTCTGTGTTTGCTGAATTCATTTGACAGTACATAGCTTTTTTTTTAAAAGATTTATTTTTATTTTATTACAAAGTCAGATGTATACACAGGAGGAGAGACAGAGAGGAAGATCTTCCATCCGATGATTCACTCCCCAAGTGAGCGCAACGGCCAGTGCTGTGCCAATCCGAAGCCAGGAACCTGGAACCTCTTCCTGGTCTCTCACAGGGGTGCAGGGTTCCAAAGCTTTGGGCCATCCTCGACTGCTTTCCCAGGCCACAAGCAGGGAGCTGGATGGGAAGTGGAGCTGCCAGGATTAGAACCAGCGCCCATATGGGATCCCAGGTCCTTCAAGGTGAGGACTTTAGCCCCTAGGCCATGCCACCGGGCCCAGTACATAGCTTTTCTTAAGTAACATGTGGACCTCGTGTCTATTACATTTTAGAACATGTTTACCTAGTGCAAAGATCACAATTTACTTAGCATGGATCATTGAAGTGACTTGCACAGTTATAACGCTAGTCAGCATGAGAGAAAGGACCAAGAGCCCAGCGCGGCGAGAGTTCTTAGACACGTCACTCCTGACCCACACAACGGGAGGCATCCTGGTAGGCTACATGATGGCGACAAAAGGAAAGAGGTATTCGTGTACTGAATAGGCCTTCCTTAACCAAAATCTTGCATTCCATGATTTCAGTTACCTATGTTCAATCTCACATTGAAACTATTCAAATGGAAAATTCCAGGAAAAAAAAATCTGTAAGTTTTAAAACCATGCACTCTCCTTAACAGTACGATGGACTCTAACACTGGTCACCTACCTTCGGCTCAGGCCTGCCTGGGACATGAATCTTCCCTTTATTCAGGGTGACCTTGCTCTATATGCGCCCCCAGCCACTAGTCAGAGAGTAACTGTCTCAGTTATCAGATTCATGTCAGCAAACTGCAGTGCCTCGGGTTCTCAAAACCCTTGAAAGGAAGCCTGATGGTGCTGCACACTCAGCTCACTTCACCTTATCAGAAGGCACTGTGCCATCTCACCTCAGTACAGGAAGGCTGAGCACAACCCAGGGCTGTTAAGGGGACACATCCACAAACATCGCTGATTGCTTTCCCTTATTACCAGTTATGGTTCGTTGGTGTCTAATTACGCCCAATGTATAAACTAAGTTACATTATACATCTATATGTCTAGGAAAAACAGAGTACGTGCAGGGTGCGCTATCCATGGCTCCAAGCATGCATGAGGGATCTTACTCTGGAGGGGAACATAGACTGCTGTGTTTCCCAGGCTCTCCCACAAAGGATGACCCAGACCTCAATATGGATAATGAAGAAAATTAATGAATATACAATCCTGATGTTATGAGGTTATCAGAGTAATCAAGCTAGAAAAAGAAGGAATTTCATTCACAAAGTTGGGCCTGGATTTTCTTACTCAAAACATAGATGTGTAGTCAAAAGAAAACACAGGATAATCTCATCAGATAGGAAGATAATTAGGGATGGGTAATCCCAAAACTGAGATCTAATGAGGATCACAGCTGTCTGGATTCTCTGGAAATTGCTAAAGGGTACAGTGACACAGCAGCTAAGAGCAGAGGAGTGCGGGAGTGGACCTGCTCTAAGAAAATGACCAGGTCAGTCAAGTCAGTTATAAGCTGGAGAAACTAATACAAGCAGGTGGTGAGAAGCTGAAAAGCACAAGAGAAGACCAGAGAGGATAAACACCAGAGGGAATGACGAGCTGGAAAGCCACTGAGCCCTTTTCCCACATGAAGAAGTCCCTGTCGTGTGAGATCCAGGAGATCTCACATCTGGGAAGCTCTCCAGAGACAGCTTAGTGTTTTCATTATCACTATCAATTATTTATATATGTCAAGAGGTTACCATGGGTTATCTGCACCAAAGCCTATGAAACTGCTTACTAAATAAAATAACTGTTCATGAACTCTTTACTAACGTTGGCCAACTAGCAGACTCAAGGAAGTTTCGTTCAAATTGTAACTTTAAGCCAGAATTATAAAAGCAGCCTCATCTTTAACAAGCAGGAATCCAAAGATGTTAAAGGGAGTATAAACCCAAACTCTATGAAAATGAATCTCTTCCACAGCGCCAAGGGAATGCTGAAATCACACAGCTTGCATCTCACAGGCACCACTGCAACTGCTTCAACTTTCTGGAAAACAGTTTTCCAAAGGATATCAAAACTCATAACAATATTACTACATCTTAAGTCAATATTTACAGCTCTTTGAATGGGTCCCAAGACGTAAATGGGAAACACAGAAAAAGTTTTACATAAAAGATTCTCATTGTCTCATTATTTCATGTTTGGCAAAAAATGAAGACATAAGTACTGGAATAAAATATTCCACTAGTGAGCACTATGAGCTATCAGGTAATTGACGTTCAGTACAACTAGTAACATGGTACATAGGCTTATGTTATAATGCTAAATAAGAAAATCAAAATACTAAAATTGAAAGATACTGACAGTATCAAAACTAAGCACAAAAACATAGTCTGGAAGTAAATGTGTCAAGTAATATGATTGCTTTCTTTAATTCAGGACTATAAATTATAACTTTTCATTCCGTAATAAATATAAAATTATAGTATTCCTGTAATGAATATGCAGTGTTTTATAAAAGGAAAAAATCCTTGCCAAAAATTATCAAAACCCTGTCTTTATTAAAATGACTATCAATAAGGAATAATCCTCCCATTTTAGAGAATATACAGGCAACATTTAAAAACATTCAAAAAATGTAACCTCGGGAAAACACCCCCAACATCCCATGAATAAGCTTGCCCCTAACGTCTGTTATGTTCAAAGCATGGAAAACATGAACAACAATGTGGGAGTCCAAAAATGACCAAACTGCGCACCCTACCTATATAAAAAAAAAACTACAGGGTGGATGGCAAGAATAAAATCAGTTCACAAATAGCAACAGAAAAAGATTTCTAAGATAAGCTTTGAAATGACCAAAAAAATTTATATAACAGCTCTAGTGCAATTTTTAAATATCTCAGATGCAATATATATACACAAAACATATACACATAAATATTGCATTCATATACATGTATATTTATCAACATAAATGTATGTGTATATACATATATGATACAGTCTACAAAAACAAACATTAAATCACCGACATCATTGGCTTATGACAAATTAATGAGAGCTAGGTTTTATTCTTGGTATTAGCCTGTACTCTTTCTTTTTTCGCATTTCTAAAATTATTATTATAAAGAGAATAAATCCATTCATCTCCCTAGGACAGCTGTAGGGTTTGGCTTCGTTTTGTCTTTTAAGGTTCATTTATTTGTTGGAAGCGCAGAGTTACAGAGAGAAACACACAGACACACTCAGATCTTCCATCTCTTGGTTTTACTCCCCAGATGGCTCGAGCAGCTATAATTGGGCCAAGCTGAAATTAGGTGCCAGGAGTTTCGTTTAAGTCTCCCACATGAGTACAGGGGCCAAGCAGTAAGGTCACCTTCCACTCCCGCCCAGGCAGACCTGCAGGAAGCTGGACTGGAAGCAGAGTAGCAAGGTCTTGAATTGGCACCTACATGGGATGGTGGCACCGCAGACAGTGACTGCCTGCCACCAGCACCCTCAACTTATACATTTAACAAAACTTCACAATAAAAACAGGAGTTAAAATACCTACATCAAATTCGTGATTCTGAATAAAAGAGAAACAGCACAGTGCATATAAAGGTAAACACCTCTGCGTTATTTTTCAATAATTCTGATAGTGCATTTGGAGAAAACTTTTTAAGCAAGAATTGTTATGAAATTCTTTGCTTCACATCAAAGCTTCTATGGTTCCTTAGACTAATACATCTGTCTATACTGCACTGCTCCAATACACACACACACTTCAAAGTGAAGGGGCCAACAGAAAACAAGGACCACTGTCCAGCACAACTGTCTGCAACCTCGTGGAATGCCCATCCCATGCTACATCCTAGAGGCTGGGTCTGTGTCCTGGCTCCATTCCTGATTCCAGCTTCCTGTTAATGTGCAGTCTGGGAGACCACAGATGAAGGCTCGAGGTCTTGGGTCCCTGCTACCCATGCAGGAGACCCAGACTGAATGTTGGGCTCCTGACTGCAGTCTAGTCCAGTTCAGGCTGGTGCAGGGATTTGCAATGAATCAGCAGACGGGAGAGCTCTCTCACTTCCTATTGCTGTGGGTTGATTCTTGTTCTGGCTTTCAAATGAAAAAAATAAAAAACAACTTTTTTTTTTTTTTAAAAAAAGGGCTATAAAAACCAATAGACTAAACAAACCTAGAGAAAATCCATTGGCTCCAGATACATCAGCCCTTATTATAATGACTGTTGCTCAACACTTGAGACACACAGCTCTATCAAAGGCTCTTTGAGGGAGAAATCCGAGCACAAACTTCCCAGATGAGTAGCATTATTGCAGAAGAAGATAAACTGCTTAGGCAAGGTGGACTGGTATCCTTTGCACTTCCTGAAGCAGACAACAGCAACATTGTGCACTCACAAGCAACAGTAACACACTAACACCCTCCTCACAAAGACGTACCCAAGCGACATATCCATTCCTTTCAAGTGTATTTGTTTGGCATCATGCTGGAGCCTCAAGGAAGTGAAGCTGTATAGAAAGGGAAAGTCCGGCAGCAGCCATATCACGCCTTCGCCCTCCAAAAGTGAGACAAACAAAAAACCTATTATTACTTCCTTGGAGGAAAACATAAAAGATATGGGCACTAAAGGGAAATAAAGAAGGGTGCAGGGAGAAGATGACTTCATAAAAGCGGGAGAGAACCAGCAGGGTCACTGAGGGCAGCAGCAAGCAGTTGGGTTAGGTAAAACAGATCCCTACAGCACAACACCTGACTTAGTGTGACTATGAGGGAGGATGACCGCAGTGCCACCCCGTCTGAGATACACAGCTGCTCACCATCTCACAGATTCCCAAGGGAGGCAGTGTGGCCTCAGATGCAGCACTGCGCGATATGCAGAGTGAAAATAACCAACCCTTCGTCCACATCCCCCTGCTGCTGGCTCACCAGTCAGGGCCGCTTGTCAAGAGCCTCATCTGAACCCAGATTCAAATTCTGTTCTTTTTCAGCTATTTTGGCCAAACTGCCTCTCACTGCTGCCAGAGCTACTGTTTGAGCATCTCCTGTCCTGTCAGCAGCCCAACTCCCAAACACCTGAGCTAAACAAGCCCAAAAAACCAAGTGATCTAAGATTGCCGCCTAGGGAGCAGTCAGCAAGCACGACCTCCAACAACGTCAGAACCAGCACTGTCCATTTATATTCATCCACAAAGGAACAGACAATTTTAGTTCGATGTTATTTAAATAACTATAAAAGCATGAGCTCTTACCAAAAGAAGTTACACAGAAAAAATATTTTAAAGTTTCAAAATTAAAGGTGGTTCACTTTCCTGGTAATACATACATAAAGTTTCTTGCATGGTGCCAGTGACTAGCAAATAAAGGATATTCAACAGCATTGAGTTTATTCCATCCCAGCATCAAGGGGTTCAAACCCATGAATGTCAGCTCATTCGCCATTTGGTATATGTTTTACTCGGTGTTTGAAATGAAGGATGATAAACACAGGTGTTTCCCTCAACATCTCTGAGATCTCTTCTAGTATACACTGACCCTAACTTTACCATTTGGTTTACCAAATATCAGCATAAAACGAAACCACACGCACGTAATCAACCTGTCTGCAGTTCCCGAGTGTGTGTTTGACATTCCAGCCACCACCTGAGTGGAGTACATGTGAGCTTGCCTAGGAGAAGCAGTGTGTAAGCTCCTGCGCTGTTCTTACATGAGCTAGAGCTTGGGAAGCAATGCCGTGTCCTAATGTAAGGAAACTTGGGATCATTCCACTTTTTCACAACTGGAAAGTTTCACCTCTGAGGATGATGTGCAAACGGTAAAGACTTACACATTCTCCTCCTAGGACACCTAATGCATAATGTACTTCAACAAACGCATGGAAAGCAGGGTTAAGAAACATGATAATGCATGATAATGGAGCCAGTGCCACGGCACGGTGTAACACACAAAGCCTACACTTGCAGCACCAGCATCCCAGAGGCTGGCTGGTACCCAGAGGCTCTACTTCCATGCCAGCTCCCTGCACATGCCCTGCTAAAGCAATGGAGGACGGCCCACGCCCTTGGGACCCTGCACCTACATGGAGACATGGAAGAAGTTCGGCTCCAGACTTTCGATCAGCTCTGTTCCTGCCCTTGCCTCCATTTGGATGATGAACCAATGGATGGAAGACCTCCATCGCTCCTTCTCTCTGTAATTCTCCATTTCAAATAAGTTAGCCTTCTGTACAGAGAGCACCACGAAGTCTTTCCTATTCATTATTCATAAAACAACTGAATAATTACTAAGTGAAAGTCAACATGTTGGTTGTAACAGTTTTTAATTTCTTCAAGATTTACTTATTTATTGAAAACACAGAGCTAAGGATAAGCAGAGACAGAGAGATGGAGAGACAGAGAGACTCAGAGAGATATTTCAGCCTGTTGGTTCACTCCCCGAAAGGCTGTAACATCTAAAAGTGGGCTGGGCCACAGGCAGGAGCAGGTGTTTCTTCCAGGTTTTCCACATGCGTGCAAAGACCCAAACGAGGAAACCATCCTCGCTGCTCTCCAAGGTACATTAGCAGGGAGCTGGATCAGAGAAGTAAATCATCCAGGACTAAAACTGATACCCATGTGGGATGCCAGCATCACAGACAGTGGCTTAAGCCGCTATGCCACAATACTAAATCCAACAATGAGCATCATGATGACTTGGTTCCGTGATCTATGGGGAATATGCATGAACAAACATAACGTTTATCCAACAGTGTTTCCTGTAGCCCAATGCCTGTTAAGTCCATCTTTTCTTCTTTACTTCTGAGACATACATTTTGTCTTAACAGCAAATTACATGCACATTAAACTTTCAGAATCACTTAGAACTAGAAAGAACAAAAAGATGTTTCCTTCATTCTGCTTTGTCACAGAAGTCCTAAAGTACCTCTATGAAGTCAACAACAAGTTGAAGTGGACAACAAGGATTTTTGTCCACTTCAATTAACATGGCATAAAGATCTAGGACCCACTTTATAGTTATCTGTATCAAGGAATTAGCATAAACTGCTCTATCAAGGGGATGTGTGTTCCTGTGCATGCATGTGTATATATTTGTGCATATAAATGTGTCGAGCAAAAATAAAAACATCTACTGACCAGTGCTCCACAAACAGAATGTTAAAAAAAATCCAAGCAGGAGAAATGTTTGGTTCAGTGGTCATGACACTGTTTAGAATGGTCACCCCTTTGTGGAGAAGCCAAAGTGGCTGCGTCCCTGCCACAATGTGGGAGACACAGAGTAACTAACACGCTCTAGGTTTGCACTGGCCTTTGATGAATGAACCACCACAGAGGAGAATTCTCTCAAAAACATGGGGAGCCCAGCACATAGCAATAGCTCAGTGAATTTTAACACCATCATTTATATGCCAGCTTCCACAAATTAAAAACAAAAAGGTGAACAGGTTATTTCTACCTGAATCAAAGATTTTAACAGAAAACAAATAGGAAAGGAAGGAAAAAAAACAAAAAGGTAAGAGAACCTTGACCTTGACCTCAACTTTGACCACGCCTCTGCATGTTCGCTGAGCAGGACAGGGATTGAGAAAGCACCAGGGGTGCACCCTTGACTCAGTGTAGCGTCCTAGCTGGGCTGCTTCTCTTCCTTACTCAGAGCTTTAGTTTGGTTGCCAAAGTAATGGGGGCGCCGGGGGGGGGGGGGTGCAGGGACACACCTTCCCAGCTTAATCTGTGGCTGTCACTTCTCTGCAGAATGATGACTCCGTTGCTGAAGTTAATTGTCAAAACCACTTCAACTCTCCCAGATGTGAAAGAACATTCATTCACAAGGGAGACTCGCAGGAGGCTCCCACAGGCATCTTCTGGCAAAGGGGATCAGGGTTTAGGCTCCTCCAGCTCTGCGGGGACACCACAGGCATTCGGAAACCACATGCCAAGAATGAACGTGGCCACCTGCCAGGTAAGAAAGAGCAAGCAAACAATGGCCAGTTCACCCACACCTCCACAGGACGAAAACTGGCTTCAAACTTAGCCCTTGTGCAGACTAAGGGGCAAATGAGGTTTTAAAATGAGCAGAATTACACCCCCATCCCAATCCTGCTTGCTGAAAGCGGAGAACAGAGTGGTGACCGTGTGTATTTTCCTTCCTTTTTTCAGAAAATCCCACTTCAAAGCTAAGAAAAAAAAGAGATTTTAAGAAGATTAAGAAACACAAAGGATGCCTTTGTAGCTCAGCACACTGTTTATACCCAGATATCACGAAGCCTTCCATTCATTCAAAACCCAGTCGAGAAAGGGTACAGTGAATGCAGCCACCATGAATGTTGGCAGATTACTCTACAGAGGGCAGTTACCCACAGAGAAGGCTGGCAGGTTGACAGGGAACCAACAAACAAATGAACTGAAAGCCTAATGAGCCCCAATTTCCAGCGCACACCTCCCCACACCCAGCGGCCAACAAGCCACTTCCCTGCTTGTGCTCACAACTTTACTCACTGGAGAGACGGGCCCTCAGCCGACTCTCTGGAGCTAACAGAGACCACCTAAAAAAAGGAATCCTTGGGAAAAGAGCAGAGGGCCAGCCTCCCAGGCCTTCCTGAGCCACGTGCATTCTCGCAGCATGGGCACGTGGGAGGCATTTCTGAACCATATGGACTGTGCAAAACAACCCAGCCATTCCTCGGGCCAAGCAGCTTTGACATGAAAAAGGGAAATAGCCACAGCGATCCGTGCCACCACAAAGGGAGAACTTAGAGGAAGCTCACCGCGTGGCTGTGACAGCCACGTTGAAAAGAGAAATAAGTGCAGCTTGCATAATCCCACATTCATCTAATTATTGACATGGTATTGCTAAATAATTCTAGTTATGATAGTACAGTTAAGTGCATAAAGAATACATCTTACATGTTCTATGTAATTAAAATTATGATTATCTGCACAAGTTTTCCATGTACACATACGGATACCCTTGGTTTTTTAAATCGTAAGTAAAACTGTAGCCATCAATGTAAAGCATTTTGTAAATCGAGGACAGTTTCTAAAACTGCTTGACTCTCCCGATCTCCATGATACAGTGGTGACTCCAATGTGTTTTTTTTTTAAGATTTATTTACGGTTTTTTTTATTACAAAGTCAGATATATACACAGGAGGAGAGACAGAGAGGAAGATCTTTCATCCTATGATTCACTCCCCAAGTGACCGCAACGGCCAGTGCTGTGCCAATCTGAAGCCAGGAACCTGGAACCTCCTCCAGGTCCCCCACGCGGGTGCAGGGTCCCAAAGCTTTGGGCCGTCCTCGACTGCTTTCCCAGGCCACAAGTAGGGAACTGGATGGGAAGTGGAGCTGCTGGGATTAGAACCGGCGCCCACATGGGATCCCCGGGACGTTCAAGGTGAGGACTTTACCCGCTAGGCCATGCCGCCGGGCCCGACTTCAATGTTTAAAGCAAAAAATTTATGATAAATGAACCTTTTTACAACCTAAGAATCACAAAGCAGATGCAGCTCTTACCATGCACAAAAACAAATCACTTTGAGCTTTCCATTTTACTTACTTCAAGGTCCCAGAAACGCGCCTACACCATGAGCACCCGGGTGTGCACTGGGACACTTACTCCCATTTACCTGGATCTTTGCCCTGACGGCTGGGACTGCCACGCCGCCTCATACGCTGACTAAACTGCTCCAAGTAAAAAAAGACACTGACATCCTGCTTCTTTAGAAATGAAGCTTCTGACATTTCGGGATGTTAATAGATGGATAAACTGCACCAGGAACATCAGTGCTGAAGCAGAATTTGACCTGAATAGCCGCGTGCTGTATCCATGCATTTATAATTGCACTAGCAGATGAATGAAAAAGATTAAGTGCAACCATTCTTCAAGATGCATGCTGTGATTTCTCATTACTGAGATAATCTTAAACAGTAATGATGTTTCTTTAAAAACAGAATTAACTTATGAAAGAACAGAATATAGGGATTCTAATACATTAAACCTGCTTTTCCAGGTGTCCATACAGAAATGAAACAAGCTCATTCTTTTTTTAAAGATGTATTTATTTTTTTTAAAAAAAGATGTATTTGTTTTTAGTGGAAAGTCAGATATACAGAGAGTAGGTGAGACAGAAAGGAAGCTCTTCCATTCACTGATTCACTTCCCAAGTGGCCACAATGGCCAGAGCTGAGCAGATCTGAAGCAAGGAGTCAGGGGCCCCTTCTGGGTCTCGCACACAGGTGTAGGATCCTAAGGCTTTGGACAGTCCTCAGGTGCTTTCCCAGGAAGCTGGGAGCTGGATGGGAAGCAGGGCCACCACAACAGGGATTCCAGATCAATCAAGATGAGGACTTTAACCACTAGACTACTGTGCTGAGTCCACAAGCTCATTCCTTAAACTCCAAATACAAATTCCCCATAAAGATTTGACCTTTCTTTAGAAAGCACTTTCAAACAGGAAAACAGATAAATAGCTTATTAATTCAACTTTTAATAGTTTATTTAAAACTAGCTCCATTATTTAAAGAAACGGTTTCCCATAAAACACAAATCATTCCTTTCTCTAATTTGCAATGAGTTTGTAAAAGTGCTTTGGAAGGAGAGAAGTTCCACATTCAGTTCAGGAGGATTGTATTAGGCATGCTTTTGTTTAATGAGGAAGCAGATATTTATTCTAGTTTTTCTAGGCTTTCAGGAAAACTAAGTATCATGGTATGATCTAACACTGGATTTACTCCCCATTTAGCCCAGTAGGATGACAAGCCAATTCTAAATCAAACTTTATTAACAGGAAAATGCCTTCAGAGTTTTTAAAACTGTGATATTTATAATCTTGAGTACGAGCCTTTTCAGATCATATATTAAATAACATTCTTCCATGTTTGTTTCTCCTAACAGATATGAGATTAAACTCCAGTTACAGACACAGCTGCAGAAATTTTTTGAGTACCCTAAAACACACCTGAAAGGTACATTTAACAGACTTACTGAAACTCACCCACTTGCATAAGAAAAGGAAATTTTTAACAGAAAATACTAAACAATGCACCATCTTAATTTCATCATGTCCAGGTTCTTTCTGATCTAAATACAAAATTATTCCTTTTGTTTTCATTTCATACCAAATACCCTATGAGGAATTACTATATCAACAATATCTTATATATTGCTTAGATTATTTCCTCTTTACAGAAGAGGGAGAGGTACAATTCATAATCCCCACTGGGGTTTATAACCCCACCAAATTCTCTGAAAAATCTATTCTAATTTGAGAATAGAATAATACATTATATTTTCCTATAGATGAGGGAAAGTGTTTTGAAAAATTACTTTCAGAAATTAAATATCATGAAAGCTAATTTGGTAATACTGATGTCAAGAAGTTTAATTTACATAGTTGACACTGAAGATCTCTTCATTTCATCAAACTTTATGGGCTCTCTCTGATGTTCCTGCTGAAATACGGTCTTGCTATTTGTCGAACTCTTACTGTGTAAAGCAATTAAACTCTTGACTATAACGTAATTTTTAAACATTCTATATAAAGATTTTATATAAAAGTTAAATACAAGGTTTTAAAGTAATTAAACTTGAGTTCAAAATAAACATATCATATGACTGTCAACATAAAATAGAAAGGTGGCTTTGAATTTAGTGCATTCCTAGGATAGTATAGCAAGAGAATTCTTGAAAAACATATGAATATTAAATTAAAACATTAAGTTTATTTTGGTACAAAATCATTTTTGAAATCCACACATCCAAAGGGTCTTCAAGCCATGCAAAGGGAACCTACAGTATGGGGAAAAAAGCTTCCATGTTTCTAGATCTTACCTGGACCCTAAATAACAGAACATTAAGTAAAGGAGAATCACGTTAATTTTCTAAGAACTCAGTCGCAGAGTACACATCATGTCCCCTGGGCCGTGAGGCCTCTAAGCCATCAGAAAACTCGGCCAGTTTATAATGAAGCTTTTGGTTCTATCAGCAATACTAGTGTTTAATGGTTAACCCTTCACCTGCAAGCGCAGGGATCCCCAAGGGGTGCTGGTTCTCCCATGTGGGAGAATGGTAGGAAGTTCCTAGCTTGATGTCGGATCAGCTCCAGTCACTGCAGCCATCTGGGGAGTAAATTAACAGATGAAGATCATTTCCTGTGTCTTGCCTTCTCTCTGTAAATCTGCCTTTCCAAAAAAAAAAATAATTAAGCAAGACTTGTAAATCACAATGTATTCTTTTTCATGTACTATATAATCATCAAAAAACATTAATTTTAATCTGTATTTCACAGGCTTATCACCAGAATGCAAAAGAGCTAATGTTCATGTGTGGAATCACGGTCAGGAGGCAGTGTTTGATGTCAGCAGCGGCCTGTGCACCTTGTATCATTTCCCTGGAGCAGAGAAAACAAATCTCTTCTCATTGCACATCTCTGTAAAGGATACTTATCACACAGGTGAGTAGTTTACCCATTAATGGAACAGATTCTTACACCATGCCAGCAACCCAACCATCAGAGCCTCCAAATGCAGTCAATTCTTTAACCTTGATCTAACATGTATAAGAGTGTGTGTGTGTGTGTGTGTGTTCCAAGACAGAATTCACAAAGCTAAGAATGGCAACTTTATTTCACCAAGGTTAAGTGTATAGATAGTATTTTGAACTGAGGCTTATTTCCTGTACATTTTATATTAAAATTAGTCATACAAAAATGATATGTAGTGTGCTATTTTTAAATAGAATATGGGAACAGTTTGAGTTTTCTCATTATTATATGTAAGTATATATATTTTGTTATAAGCTGAAAACAAACTCAAATACCTATGATAACAGGATAAAATACTTCACTGAATTAACTGGCATTTTGTATGCTTGCTTGTTTGTTTTTGGCCAAACAACAATGTATTTGACCTGATATTTCCATAGATACTTTTGGTCACTGGCAGTGTTCAGTAAAGGTACTTATGTTTTGGAGATGCATTAAAACTTTAATTACAAAAAGATACTGTGAGGCCAGTGCCATGGTGTGCCAGCTAAGCCTCTCCCTGCAGCACCCAAACCCCAAAGGGACACTGGCTCAAGTCCCAACTGCTCCATTTCCAATCCCATTCCTTGTTAGAGGCCCGGGAAAGCAGCACTCAGGATTGCCCAGGTCCTGACAGTTCTGCACCCACTTGGGAGATTCACAAGAACCTCCTGGCTCCCAAATTCTAACCTGCCAAGCTGTCCATTACAGGTATTTGGGAAGAGAACCAGCAGATGCAAAATCAATCAATCAATCTCTCTCTCTCTCTCTCTCTCTCTCTCTCTCTCTCTCTCCTTTCCTCCCTCCTCCTCCCTCCAACCTGTCCATAAATTCTGCCTTTTCAAATAAAAAAATTATTTTTTAAATAAAACAAGATACTTAAAAATATATCCAGCATGACTCTGCTTAGTTTTAAGAGAAAGGAGTAAACCGCTTGAAAATCTATTCACAGCTGTCATTCTTGTCACTGTTGCGGTGCAATGGTCAAGCACATATCAGAGGACCGGTTCAGGCACTGGTTGCTCCTCTTCCATCCAGCTTCCACCTAATGCTCTGGATAAACCCGGTGACAGAAACACTGGGCCAGCTGACACATGTGATCAGGTTGGCCCCCCAAAAGAACAAATCAATTATACCAAGGGGGTATTTCGACAAGTTGACGGAAAAGAGGTATCTCGTTGAGAAAAAGTATATTTTTCTCACCTAAATAGTGTGTTTAAGCGAGAAAAACATTGCTTAGTGTTTTCACATTGTTTAAGAGGCTCCTGGGCAGGCCCTCTGAGGTGTGTCTGAACACAGCTGTTACACTTCTGTTTGTTCTTCCAGCTTGAATGGCTCTCTCCTGCCCAAATCTCTGAATGGGACAGTTCTACTCCATCCTGTTTATCTTAGAAACCTCCATCACTAGAATATCAGCTAAATACCCAAAGCCTGTGATCATTAATACAGAATAAAACTTAAGTGGTCATGACATATTATTGTGACAAAAAAATGTATTTTACAGAGTATCAATTCAGCTTCTATTCATATCAAGAAAAACGAAAAGGTCAGTTGTCTACATTTAATACAATTTACTTTTATGTAGGTATAAGGTGATTATATTCCTAAAACTTTTCATATTTGTAGCAGTTTTATTGGATATATTTCATAATTCAGAAAAAAAATCAAATTCTGACATTTAAAAATAAACTATAATAAGACTTTCTTAGAAAATAAATTATTAAATGAAATATCAAAGGACTGGCTTTTCACTGCAAACAAAGGATGGTTTGATCTCCATGGAAAGAACATGATGTAATATTACCATCAGCTCTCCAAAGTACATTCAAAGCAATATTGTATGCTTCCTAACAGTAACCTAAATATCTACGTTTTATAAATGATAAAACTTGCTTTATCACAGTTACTCAGAACAAACACCACAAAGACTTGGCAAGAGTGCACGGGTATTTTCCTGACATGATAAGGGTAAGGAGGAAGCGGCGGGCGGGGGGGGGGGGGATCGTTAAATACCAGTCCCTTTTCTCTCCTCCAGTTAGCTGCCTTGGCTAGCAAAGAATTCCTTATGGCACACGTCCAGAGCCTACCAATGTCAGGCCACCTGACACTCCTTTCAATCAGGTTAGCCTCAACAGGGGTAGCCAATGTGTCTGCTAGGAAGAGACCCACGTGCAAAACTGCAATGATGGCAAAACAGGCTGTACCTCCTTACTCTACTGTCTGGAGGCCAGTTTTCAGCCAGGGGGACTGTGTAAAACAATATACAAGGCAGGAACAGCAACGAGACAATGTGATAGTTTAACCAAGGAAATGCAGTGTCACCATCGTAGTGCAAAAAGGTCAATCATGTCACCTACCCCTCCTAACTTATTAATTGGGGGGAAATGCTGCATTAGAACTGACCTTAAAACTGAAAAAAAACAATTTTCATATAAATATTTTTCTGTTCATAGCCATATTTGTTTGCATTCTCTCAAACATTAAAAGGTAACAAATTTTAAAACCTGACATTCTGGCTATTTTTCCCTCTTTCTTTAGGATGGTGACATCCTAGGTCACCACGTGTTGCTGCAGTATATGCTTATTTTCCTTTAGTAAACTCTGACACTTTTCTTTACACTATGGAAAGTGACCCAGTCCAAACCATACATTAAAAGAGGATCCTACTGATAAATGTAAACACATTCGACCAGATCCAAAGAAATAAACCAACAACAAAAATTCCATCCTATAATTTCTGCTAATCCCACATGATTACCATTCTTTATTAATTCTTCTCCAAGTCAATTTCTTAACATAATGCCATATTCTTAATGGCAGCTGCTTGTTACTTTGCCATTCATGCTGCAGTGTTTTATGTATACTTCTTGTCTCTTTAATACTGCTGAACGTACCTACAATCCATACATCACTTGCCATTCCACAGCCTGAATACCTATAGCATGAGGGATTATTAGACATTATTAGATCAACTCATTTTTTAAAGAAAAATAAAATCATTTCTGGGCCTAGTGTGATGGCACAGTGGTTAAATTCCCAACTTGTATGTGTCAGGATCCCATATGGTTAACAATTCATGTCCCAGTTACTCCACTTCCCATCCAGTTACCACCTTGTGACCTAGGAAAAGAGCAGACCATTACCCAAAGCCATGGAACCCTGAACCTGTGTGGCAGACACAAAAGAAGCTCCAGGCTGTGGATCGGCTCAGCTCCAGACGTTGGAGCCACTTGGGGAGTGAACCAGTAGATGGAAAAATCTCTGTATTTCCTTCTGCCTAAATGTCCCTTTCTTGTTTCTCTCTTTTCTATGAGTTCCATGATCTCTTCCTAACTCTAGATATGCTCTTTTCCCAGTCGTTTCCTCTGATCAATCTCTCAAAGTAATTCATCAATTATTCTACCTGCTTTACTTCAAGGATCTTCAATCCCAGAGTTTTAACTACCACCTGTCACGCTCACAACACCAAAAGCAGTGCAATGCATCAACTACTTCCCTAAAACAAGATTCCGGTTGCAATGAAGCAGATGACAGTTCTCTATGGCATCTAGAGGCACCTAGAATCCAGCAAGTGTACACCAGCTTTCATCACTTTGAAATGTACAAATCCCTTCCAAGTCCTTCCTCCACCTTTCTATTTTGGGGGTGGGGAGGATTAACTGAAGGCATTCATGAGCAGCAATATTCAATCACATCACTGAAGTGAACGCAGGAGAAAGAACGTGTGACAGAAAGGAAGCTAAACTATGCAAATGAGGCCTGTTACGGAATCATTCTACAACTGTTCTACTCAACTCTAAACACTCTTCATTGGGGTTCATTTAGTTTGCCTTGAGAATTACTGCAGAACTACACTGTTCTATCTCATTCAATATATGTTCAGAGTACATTTTTCTTCTTGTATTTCCTGAGAAATTTCTCAAGCCAACATTTTTAAGGCAAATATGAAAAACTAACAGTCAACATAAAAATTATGATAACTTCTTGCATAGACCGTACTAGACAAGAGATGCTGTATTACCCTGTAATGTTCTGGGAATTATTTTTGGCTAACCATAAAACACATTTCTATAACTTAATACCATTCCAAAGAAACAAAAGTACAGCAAGTGTCGATAATATAGCATCATAAAATCTTTCAATTTCTCTAAAAGGAAACATCTTTAGATAATGTCATGGTAGACTACTTAAATGATGGAATGTCTACTAACACAAAACAGAAAATAAAAACAAGATAGGACTAGGACTTCATAGGACATATTTATGTATGCCAGTCATGGAAATAAAGGAGTACGAAGAAATGAATAAAACTCGATGTTCCGTTTATACGGGTAAAATGTTTTTGAAAGCTTGGAGGTATACAGATTAGACAAGATTGGGCGCGTTCAGGGTGGTATGGCCGTAGACAAGGTATACAGATTAAAAGTAAGGACAGCAAGGGAAAAGAGGGAAGCTTCCAGAACACATCCATCATGTGCAGTGTGTTAGTAAACCCACTGAATGCTCTTATTCTGTAACAAGAGCGTTTCTTTTCTGAATCATAGCAAGCAGTAAAATGAACTCAAAGTAAAAGCATCACATAAGAAGAAAAAATACTTGCTTTATTGAACCCTACCATTTTCAGCATTAAACGATGAAGCGTTAGGTTTGAGGTAACCCTGCTTCAAATAAATATTTTTAAACTGTCCAACTATATATACAATATATATATATATAGTAGACCATACTAACTCTATTTTAGCATCTATGATAGCCAAAAAAACCTATTCAAACATTAGGGGGTACATTTTCAGCACAGCATGAGCAGGTTTAGTTACACGCTCCCATTAATGTCAATAAGAGTTGTGTGGTTCAATCTTAACACACACTGTGTTCAAAACTTACCCCAAAGCATGTGAGCAATTGCTCCCCAAAGGAAAGGAAACTGCATTTTCTAACAAAAATCTAGGTTTGTCAGAATAATTTCCCATCCACCACTCTTAAACTCACATTATAGATTGAATCTTATTTCCCTGTAACACTGATTTGTCCTAATGGCAAAAAAATAAATATTTTAGCTGCAAATCTTACTTTAATAATGAATCCTCTATACTCCATTAATGTCCCCTATTGGTTCTCTTCAAACTATCTTCATATTTCACTGAAAACAGTTCCTGTTAGATTAATTGTTCATGCTTATCAAAACTGTTTCCTCATGATGCCATTATGAAGAAACCATCTTAGCTATATGGCTTTCTGTTCACTGGATAACCTTCAGTAACAAAGGAGTATTAAATATGCTTTTCTATTTTGCATCTTCCAAATTTCTCTTATACGTTTTCTAATTAACTGGGTTATGTTAACTGAAATTCAAGGCTGAAGTTAAGAGCTCCTTTTGTAAAACATGAAAATGTGTGTCAGGAAGTATTCATAAGACCATACTTATACATAATAATGACTGTACACATTGTAGAGATCAAACCTAGACTCTTTTCCTAATTATATTTTTAACTGGCATAACTGGCTAGTTGCAGAGCAATACTGCAAATAACTCAGAATTAAATTATTTTATGTAAAACATGTGTAACACAAGTTTATCCATTTTTGAGACAGGAAACTGAACCTAATACCCACACTGGAAGCTTGTTACCTAAATTCTTCTTGATTTCTGTATTTGAATATTCAAAACAAACAAATGAAACGAACAGCTACTCTGACTGAAAATACCTTATTGAAAAATCTTGTAAAACACAGAAAATGAACAAGAAGTTCCTTCTATGCATCATAGAACATTTTAAAAATGTGAATATAATCCCATATTGACATACTAGCTCAAACACCTAGCAAATAGTACTGAAGAATTAACTATTCAAAGGTCTAGTTTAATACACAAAGTTTCCAGATTTTCAAAAAATTCTAAAGAATGTTTCTCAAAAAAAGAAATTATAAAAAATGAAGAAGAGCAAGTTTCAACTCAAGAAAATATTCAATGACTATGGAAATTTATATCTAAATTTTGTAATGGAAAAAATGGCTTAAGGAGAACCTATTTCTTAAGACAGATTTAAAAAGTAATGAATTTTTTAAATATTTAAAAGCTCTTTGAAGGCTCTAAGCAAAGCAAGTATGTACTGGGACACAGACAAATAAGTGTTTTCTTCCAGGCATGTGGAATTCAGTAGGATACACTAGTTCTAAGTTAACAAGACTACTGTATTTCAACATAAAATTAGAACAAAGCCAAAAGAAATTTCAAATCACCACGAACAATGTACACATTAACAGCATGCAGATACGAAAAACATCTCATTTAAGGGAATGAGCAACACAAAACCCAAGATGTCAGACTCCATTAGGTTAAGAGAGCAGAAGTCAGAATCCAACACACCTGGTTTCTAATCTCAGCCAAGAGTCTGGATTCCCCAGCTGGGTAATCACAGGGAAATAATTCCAGGTCCCGCTTGCACTGTCACCATGTTTTTCAATTTCCTAACCAGAATTCATACTGTCCAATGGAACAGGCTCTAGATTTCTTTTTTTTAAAAAATACACATGGGCCCGGCGGCGTGGCCTAGCGGCTAAAGTCCTCGCCTTGAAAGCCCCGGGATCCCATATGGGCGCCGGTTCTAATCCCGGCAGCTCCACTTCCCATCCAGCTCCCTGCTTGTGGCCTGGGAAAGCAGTTGAGGACGGCCCAATGCATTGGGACACTGCACCCACGTGGGAGACCTGGAAGAGGTTCCTGGTTCCCGACTTCGGATCGGCGCGCACCGGCCCATTGCGGCTCACTTGGGGAGTGAAACATCGGATGGAAGATCTTCCTCTCTGTCTCTCCTCCTCTCTGTATATCCGGCTTTCCAATAATAATAAAAAATCTTAAAAAAAAAATACACAGTTCTCTGCAATATAACAAGCATCAAATTTTTGTCTTCTCTTTCATTGTAAGATATGACTGCCATTCATTCAAAACTAACTTTTCACATAATTTCATTATTATTTAAAAAGCTATTTTACTCTTTAAATTTATTTGAACAAATGTCACAGTAAAATAGCAAAATATCTTAATGCAATCATTATTTTTAGAGAGTGGGGCTCAACTCTCAGCTGTATAAGACAGACATTTTCTATTTTTTTGGTCTGTCTTCAACATATAGAATTATTACTGCAACAGCATCAACAAATATTTATTAGCTGAAAAAAACAGCAAACATTTGTTGAACAAATGAAGACTCACACTCAACTTGCAATGTGACAATTTCCTATGAAACTACAGAGGACAGGACATCATGGTCACATTTCAAGAGTATAACTATCTTCCTGTGCATGTTAAAGTCCAAATAATGTCCCAAAACGCAGCAAAATCCACTACAAATTGCTACATGTTTTTTTTTAAAGGTGATGTTCTTGTTCTAATTATATTTGTATATACTCATTTGAAAGACAAAACGGAAGTGGAGGGCAGAGGATGGGATGGGAGCAGAGGCGAGAATGAGGAAAATGCTTGCACTCCCTTCTGCTGGTTCACTCCCCAAATACTCAAAAGAGCAGACCTGGGCCAAGGAAAGTCCAGAGCCAGGAAATCAACCCAGGGCTTTCACCTGCAGATCCAACTTCCTGGTCCATCCTGGCTCAAGCCGTACATTAATAAGAAAGTGGGATCAGGAGCCAGATCCAGGTATAGATGCTAGGTACCATGAGTAAGATGCACACATCTTGACTAGCAGGCTAAATGCCAACCGCTACATGTTATTTTTATATTATGTTTTCATATTTCCCTGCTGAGCCACTATATCCTGCCAAATATGATATTAGGGAGGTTATTCTTCGTTTTCAACAATAACAACTACAAATAATTCTATCACTAAAATCAACTGCGGAATGCATTCCGGTCTTGTCTTTGATTTTGGAATCCGCAAATTCCATATTGGATAACAGAGTTCCATAGTATTAGAAATAACCAAAGCTTTTAAAACTCCATTGTTCCTTGAAAACATAAGAAAGGACAAACCAATCTCATATTTCAATCACTCTTCTTTTCACATGCTCATTAACCTTTCCAACGAGGCTTTGTTTCCATTTGCAGACACACATTTTCAAAATCTGAAATAGCTTTGAAATAGTAGGTATGTATGCATATACAGAAAATGCAATGATATCTAGATGGCAAGATTACAATGGAAAAAGAAGGTTACACACAAAAAAATAAGTATTATGGAGCAAACTGAAGAATAATACATATATATTTTACCTAATATATAGACAGAACAATATATATCTCCTTCCCAAACCAATTAAAATGTAACAATTTTCTAAAATACTCACTTTTCAAATTCATAACCAAAATGTTCAAGTGGGCTTATCACTTTCCTAGGTTGCTTTACAAATATGTTTATATAATCCACACAATAGCCACTAATTCAGCTCATACATTCAAAAAAAAAAAAAAAGACAGTCTGAGACTAAACAAAGTCAAAGTGTAGCAGATGAGGAAGCACCGGGATGCTACTCCAAGGCCCGACTCCAGTGTCCAGCTTCAAGAATGAGCTGCTGCTTCTCTGCCCACAAAAATCAGCGTGGCAGAAAGAAGAAAGGGCCACCAAATGAATAAATAAATAAATAGCCCTAAATCCTAGCCATTTGTGCATGTTACGTGTTATGGGGAAAAGGAGATTGAGCAGTACAGAGAATTAGGTTACTCCACTGCAAGATTATCTGGGGTTATTATCATGGGCCCAAAGTAATCGCAAGGCCCCCTATAAATGGAAACAAGAGACACAGCAGGGAGGTAGAGTGTGAAGGCACTGCAGAAGCACTTTGCTTAAAACACAGAGGAAGTGAGCTCCGAGCCAGAGAGGCAACCAGTCTCTACAAGTTAGTGCAGGCAGAAAGATTTCCTTCTAGGACCAAGAAGATACCAGCTCTGCCCACATCTTTGTCATAGGATACTGAAAACTATTTCAGGCATTTTACCACCTGAATGAGAGTTACAATGAATCTATTCACTTTTCGCCACCAAATGTATACTGATCTTCAGTAGTGTGGTAGTTAACTTCATCTTTCAACTTGGCTAGACTAGAAATAACCAGTTATTTTGCTCAAACACTATTCTGCATATTGCTTTAAATAGACAACTTTGGATGAGACTGACATAATCAGCTGTCTTAAATAAAGAAGATGACTCTTCATCATCTGGGTGTCATGCAGAAGGAAGGGTCTTTCATGAAAAATGCGCATCAGGAAGTAAGCAAGCATACATTTCAAAAATTGTTTTTTGAACCAAAATTTATCTACAGCCTTCAGACTCAAAACATCAACTCTAACCTGAACCACCAGCCTCCTAGCTTGCCCTATAAATTTTCCACTTGTCAACTCCCACAATTCTGTGAGCCTTTCCGTTAAAATCAATCTCTCTTCTTCTCTCACCATATCTCTTTCTCTAGTGAACTCCAACAGAAGTTGCAGCACTAAGAAATTAATGGGATTTGCTCACTTAATAGGGATACATGTTACTTACAGCTATGTGGCTGTATTAGTATTTTGCAGCGAGGGCATCAGTCAGCTTGGACTTCCGTAACAACATACACAGTCGGCCTGGTTTAAAGAGCAATTTATTTCTCACACACTGGACAGTAAAAGAAGTCCAGGATTAGAGTGATGGCGGGTTTCCTTCCAGATTTTAGAAGGTTACTTTCTTGCTGTGTCCTAACATGGATGAGAGACCAATAACCCTGTCACAATGGGGCCTCATGACCTCACTTAGACTTTCTCATCCACTCACAGCACCTGTGACCACATACAGTCACACTGAGGTTACAACATCAACACGGGATTCTACCGGCGAGCAACGGTAAGGGAGAAACATAGTTCTTCCATAGCAGATGGGAAACATTTTTTCAAACACATGCACACATTTTAATAGCTTTTATATTCAAAATTTCATAGAATGGCCAACTCAAGCCTCTTTCCTTAAATGCAACAGACAGGCATGTTATTACACAATAAGCGATTAATATAATTATCTTACATAGCACTTTATACTTTACAAAGGCGCTCATGAACAAATTGCATAGAAACGTGGAAGTGGGGATTATCCCTTTAAATGTGATGACATTCAAGTTCAGTGGGATACACTGACAAGTAGCCTGGCACTTGAACGGAACTTCACTGACTGCAAATATTTTAGCATTTGCATATGCATCCCTGCTCATCAACTGTCATATTGTCAAAAGGAGATTCGAGACTCATTCAAGGTTAGAAAAGCAGTCTGCTCTTACCTCAAATCTAAACTACAGACACAGGAATACATCCGAAATTCTTAACAGAAGAGGAAAAAAAATTAAACATCTTGAACACATAATTTCAAAAGTCATAATGATGAAAATATTTACCAAATTGATGATTTATTTTAAGTATTATAAGGAGCACTGGAGTTTTCTTTCCTCACAATGAGTCAAGAGGTTTAGTTTCCACTGAGTAGTGTTTTTCCAGTTCTCAGAAATGACAAACTTAGAATACATTTTTAGATTTTTCACCCAAAGTAGGGTAGTCCCAGGTAAGATTTCAGTTCATACAACTTAGAAACTGCAAACTGGTTCCTAATCACACAGCTCCCCAGCTGTCCTTTTTATCTCCCAGTACATTACCTCTCCTCAACAGAAGGAACTTCCCAGTACAAAATACAAGCATTGGGCATGAGAAAGCATTTACCGACCAGCAAGTCATGATTGTAAAATAAATATGAGATGCATTTGCCATTGGAACAGTTTCATAGAAGACTCCATTAATCAAATATTCTAAATTCTTTAAAATACTGTATCTGCCAAGTGAAATAATCCACAGAAAATGTAACTGACAATATGCCCATGTTGAAAATACCCCGACCCAGTCTGTAGTGTTTGTAGGGTGAGGCACAGCTGTGGTCCTGAGGCAGGCTGTGCGACACTCACTCGAGCACTGTCCCGCAAACTAGCCTGGGCAACTCCACTGCAGACAAGAACGGGACTGAAGTACAGCGTCTGTGCAGCCAGCTCTTACAAAACAAATAAGGACTCAAGACAGGAGAAGTATAATGCTATTTATTACCCTCCTTCACAGTGTAGACTTTTCCAAGCATTACCTCATGTGGTTCTCAAAACAAACATTGTATCTTTTCAGATGATGAGAAACTGACGCTCTGAGAAGGTAAAATTTGGGACAATCAGCAAAACCAAATAAAAAATTTAAACTCCTCTTGCTCAATATTTTATCGAATAACCTTCTTTCTAAATTGTTCTCTTTTTCATTTTGAGTTTTAAAATTATTTTTATTATGATGAAACATATGCAAGTTTTTTTCTCATGATACTATTCTATAGGCACAAGGACTCACCTTCCATTCCCCACTGTTTTTCCCATATTAATACAATAATAATTGTCCTTCAGCAACAGTCACAAGTCCAAGATTCTGCTTTTCCAGCGTAAATGACACTGCAGGTATGACTGTTCCCATAGACTAAACATAAAATGCATTCACAACACTAACATATTTTTTTCTTCAATGCATAAAAATAGTAGCTCATTTTTGAATTCTGATATCAGACTAAAGAAAAGTTTAAGAATTTGAAGAAGATAGTTTGTATTAATATAGTGTGCAGAGTGGAAGGCTAATGAATTACTCCACCTGTAACACAAACTAAGGTCTTCAGCCTTTATCTTTCCTTGGCCACTCAAAAAATTCAACTGAGCAACAGGTGATCACACTTCCCACTACCCTGCATTCATATTTCCTTCTCTGTTCTAACCGAGTCCTTAAAAACAGCACAACACACAAGGGAAAACCTACAAATGTAACCTAGGCAAGCAGAAACACAAGCTGTAAGTTTTTGATGTATGGAAGTAACAGCCCTACCACACATCTCTGAAGGACCCTAGTGGTGCATACCAAACAATACCTTAGCCAAATCTGAATTACAGAAACACAGTGAAAACCCAGTGTATGGACTCTACCTATTAATCTTTGAGTCAAATGTGTCTGAAGTCCACGAGGGAATTTACATATGGTTACACCAAAAAACAAACAAAAAGCCTACTTCACATTTTGCAAAATTGAAATCACTGCTACCTTCCTTCATAGTTTGGGTGGCTTATATACAGATCTGCTAGTCTGGGCCTATATATGAAAGTTCCAGTTCTGGAAGAAGTTTTAACCCGGCCCAATGCTGCAACACAGAAAACACCACAGTCAGAGTGCCTCAGCTTGTCAGAGAAACGAGAATGTAGAAATCAATGCTGCTGTCATTTCCCCAAGCTTCAAAATTTACTTTTCACATGTATTGCCAGATAATACTATTAACCCCTTAAAGTTAAGCACGAGTAGAAACTTGAAAGTTTCAAACTGTTAAGGAAACAATCCTTAAACTAATTCATCCCATTCAATTTCTGCATTATTAGAAAAAAATGGGTTTACAACTCACTGCTTCCCTTTTACACAATCATCAGCCATAAATAAAATGGGAAGAGGGCAGAAGAGGACTGAGAGGGGGAGGAGAGAAGGAGAGAGGAGTTATCCTACAAGTATGTAAGTCAGTTAAGATTATGGCAAAAATTACACTCAACACAAAAGAGTAAAATGTACTCAATGCTTTAAATAGCCCCGAAGTAAACAGTCCTTATACATAAAATTACAAAGACCTCAGCAGAGTGATTTGAAACCACTTCCTGAAACTAACCCAGATCTTTTTGTACTTGACTGCTACAATCCTAGCAGGTGTTTGTATCTGACATGGATGTCTGCAGTAAGTCTGTGGAACTGATACGCTGCTCCCTGGTTCACTTTCCACCCATCCAGGAACCAGAATGATCCCTTTAGAGTGGCAGATACATGGGGGGGTCTGCAGAAAGTTCTTGGAAAAATGCATATTAGAGATAAAAATCATTCATTTCAAAAACAGTTACCAAATAAACTCATCTTTGAATTTTATTTTCCAAGATTTTTTTTTAAATCCTATACCTGTCACAGTCTCCCTTCTTATAATTCTACAAAAGGAATTGCTGGAAAGCCCAAGACAAACAAATCTTTAATTCTGGTATTTTAGAACCCTAGGATCAGATGTCTGTGCCAGCCACCCTGGCTTCCACTGCATGTGGAAAAAATACCCCCTGCTTTTCTTAAGGTTTATTATGATTATCTTTTAAATGTGAAAAACCGAGTTACACAAAGAAAAAGTGACAGATAGAACTCTTCAATTGCTGAATCACTCACCCAAATGGCCACAACAGTCAGGGTGAAGCCAGGAGCCAGAAGTCAGGAGTTTTACCAGGGTCACCCACCTGGATGAAAGGCCACATACTGGGGCATCTTCCACCACTTTCTCATGCATGTTAGAGAACTGGATCAGAAATAGAGTAATTAGGGCACAAACCATGGCAAGTATGGAATGCCAGTGTGGCAAGTGGCCACTTTATCTGCTATGCTATGATGCTGGTCCCTAAGTTCTTTCCTTTCACGGTTTTCAAGAAGTGCAGGAAAAATGAAATGTGATATCAAATCTACATAACCAGAATGAAAAACAGTTTTCTCCTGGGTCCCAGCTTCCGCAGGTCCTTTTTCTCCAACCAAGGTCACTTCAGCTATGTTTTGTAACACTTCTGCTGGCAGCATTATGTCCTGATCTCACAAAACAAGGTAATGCACAGAGCCTTACTTAATATCCTGGGGTTCATCCACTTTATGTAGCTGGACTAGGCTGGACAGGAGTCCAGGACTTCAGACAGAGAAACAAATAGTGGGCATTCCTTAAGCAAGGAAGGGCAGGGATTCCAAAGACGGAGCACCTGTGAATGGAAACCAGCAAAGACTGAAATGTTCCTTCTGTTAAGAAGCTACATGAGACGTCAGGAAATGCTCCCTTTTCTGTGAAACCTCTTCATTTTCTTTTACATTCTCCTGTCCTAGGCTTCACTGTCCCTTACCTGCAAATTTCTGCTCAAAGATTGCCTCCTAAGGGTCTTTCCATAATAGAGCCTCCATGTATGTATTAAAAGCAGAAAGCACACATCTATAACCCAATCAGTTATCCAACAAATATTCACTGAATAAGTGTTAAAGATGATCAGATACTAGATTCCATTTCCAACAAAGAATGGAAAAACAACAGTGGGCACTAAGCAGGATTTCTCAGCCATGAGGCTGCTGACCTTTGGCAGGGGAAATTTCCTAGCCATGAGGGCCAATCCATACCTTACAGAATGTTTAGCAGGACACTTGACCTCCAGGCCCTAGATTCCATTACCACCCCGCCCTCAAGTTATGTCTGTAGATTTTGCCAAAAATCTCCTACAGGGCAACAGTGCTTCCAACTGAGAATCACTGAGCCAGAAGTAAGCAGAATCAACAACACAGTTCCCCACACTTGTCAAGAAGCTGGCAGGATGAGGTCTTCCCGTCTAATGAGCAGGAGAGGTACAGGAGCATGGCAGTGAAGGTAAAATCAAGCTGGATAAACTTGGACAACAGAAAGCTACTGGGTGCTAAGGGGTTCCAACTCAATAAAGCAAACAATGAGTAGGAATTTCCCAAGTAACATGCCAGACCCTCTCCCTTCATACACCCACGGATGGTTTCCATATTTTTAATATTATATACATTAGATATATTTGTTACATTTGATGAGCTCCTATCTATATACTACTGCTAAATAAATATCATAGGTAATGTCAGGATTCACTCTGTGTTGTACATAAAGTGATATGTATTCACCATCACTGTGTCTTCGAGAATAATCTTAGTGCTCTCACAATTCCCAGCGCTTACCTGTCATCTGATCTTCTCAGTGCCTCTACAATTTTCTTTTTCCCAAATTGTCACAGTGGAAATATACTATGGAATCAGACTGGCTTCTTACAAAAAGGATTTTGTACATCTCCATGTCCTTTTGTAGCTGGATAGCTCATTTCCTTTTTTTTTTTCTATGACATTTCAATGTATAGTCAGGCATTCCACTGTAGAGATGGATTCCACTGTCCAGTGCATACCTCACTGTACAGCTCAGGATTGGGGAATGCCTGGCCTGTGAACTCTTTTGGTCAGACACTGCCAAAGCAACTGAAGGCAGGACTTGAAAGTCAGTAAATCTATAGCAGGCTAGTGTTTAATTCTGTAGTTTGACATGGCCAGTCAGTAATGTTATGAAGACCCAAAAGACCTTTGCTTGGCAGAAAAAAACGGATTTCCAGTTCTGTTTGAAGTATGACTGCTTATCCACACACCTACTGAAGGACATATTGGTTGCTTAAAGAAATGGGGCAATTATGAATTTTGAATTCATAAGAGGTTTTCCGTGAACATGTTTCCAACTCTTAAGGGTGTACACCAAGAAACAAGATTCTGAAGGCCAAAGTGTACCCAAGGATACTGTATTTTTCAAGAAATATCCATTTTTATTTGAAAGGCAGATTTATGGAGCAAAGGGAAGACAAAGAGGAATCTTCTACCCATTGGTTCATTCTCCAAATGATCATAATGGCCAGAGACGAGCCAATCTGAAGCTAGCAGCCAGGAGGTTCTGCTGGGTTTCCTAAATGGGTGCCAGTACCCAAGGACACAAGCCATCCTCTGCTGCCTTCGAGGGCAATAAACATGGAGATGAATCAGAAGCGAAACAACTGGGACTTGAACCTATGGGATGCCAGCACTGCAGCCAGAGGATTAGCCTGATAAGCTACTGGGCCAGCCTGAGTGACAGTATTTTTTTACCTTACCATCAGCCATGAATGTTCCTGTTGCTCCTTACACCTGCTGACATTTGGTTTGGCCAGTGTATTGGACTCATTCACTCTGATTGGCTTGTGGTAATATTTCAGCATTGACTGAATTTACAATTCTGAAATGAAAGATGATGTTGAGAATACTTGTGTTTCCAGATATTTCCTTGCTCTCTGAGTATCTATTTTGGTTGGTTTCCCTGTTTAGATTATCTGCCCATTTTTAATTTCAAATGTTACTCATTATTTAGTTTCAAGAGGGTCTTGGCATAGAAACTAGCCGTTTTCAGGTGCATGTTTTGCAAACTTGCCTGTTCATATCAGTCTTTTGCTTTAACGAAGCCCTGATGTTTTTCTTATCTGTTGAAACATCTTTGCTAAACCTCAGGCTAACTAGACTTTATCCTATTTTGCATTCCAAGATTTGCATACTTTAGCATTCTATATTTAGGTCTTGCTTCATTTTTGAGGTAATCTTTGTGAAAGACGTATGGGCTGTGTCTCCCAGTATGTACACACCCTGCTGTTGCAATGCCATTTGTCAGAAAGGTGATCCTTTTTCCCTACATGGTCTTTGGACTTCTGTCATAGCTCAGCTGACCACATACTCTTGTGGGTCTTTTCCTGAGCTCTGTATTCCATTCCACTGAGCTATTTTTAAAAGATTTTTTTAAAGAGTAGTTTGAGATTCACAGCAAATTTGACAAAAATGTACACAGCTATCGCATACGTCTTCTGCCCCAACAAATGCATAGCCTCCCTTAATATTAACACCCCCCGATTAAAGTGCATATTTTTTGGTAACTGATGACCCTATACTAACACATCATTATCACCCGAAGTCGATACTTGACATAACAGTTTACTCTTTCAGGCATGCGCTATGTTATTTTGGACAAAGGTACAAAACCAGATATGTACAGCAGTAGTATCAGCTTGAGCATTTTTACTATCCTAATCATTAATCTTCTAACACAAAAAAATAAATCTGTTGCAAACATCTACCAATACTATATTGTCTTTCCAACTGCAGCTTTATAGCAATTCTTAGAGTCAATTAATACTGACCCTCCAACTTCCCTCTTCTCCTTCTAAAATTATAATAAGGTTTAGTAAGCTGTTAAGAGACATGATATCCAGCTGTGAGTAATATGATTTAAACGTGACATGGATGTCAACAGAATGTGTTATAGGAGGGTGTGGCAGAGATGACGGAGCCTGTCCACTACAATTTTCTTCTTGGACATGTGGACAGAATGGCTTTTGCTTTCCCGGGTCTCGGTGCACTGAGTGTGCTGGTCATTGAGTGGGCAGACTTAGCTCCTGATCTTTCAGCTCTTTTCAGGCCTACAACAGCAACGCTAGAAACTACACATGCCTGAAGGCACAACAACAAACAGGAAGCAACCTTGGACTAAAGTTATCACTAGGAGAAGAGGTGTCCAAGAGAACCTATCATTCACTGGTTAGCTTCAAAAAAAAAAAAAAAAAAAACAACCTCTACGGTGTAAACCCTATGTGTCTTTCCATATTCTCTTGGTTAATACACTAAAACGGTGCGGCCTTGGTTTTGCCAAGCGTTGCTTTGCAGAATGGAGGAAGATCTCAGAGGGCATCCTACTTGTTTCAGTTAATATTGAAATATGCCACAATCTCAGAATTTTCTTGCTTATAGTTTGAATTTCCCTTTTTATTTCCTCTCCATCAAAGTAATAAGAGAAACTTCAGACGTTACCTCTACATCTCAAATCACAACCACAATGGAAATACAACCATTGCACTCTTCCTAACTCCTTTATCACCTACCTAATTTGTTAAAATCATTTAATTTATAAGATCCACGAGGTGATTCAATTTTCTGAAAGTGGAACAAGTGACACGTAGATGAAAGAAATTGGAGAAAAAAACTTTACAAAGACTTGTCTAGGAGGACACGGAAGCACACCTCAGAAAGCTGTCACTGCAATGAGGCTGCTCATCAGTTGCAGACAGCCTCATTACTCCAGTAATGTGCAAAGGATTTGATTTGATCCTGCAACTTCAATACATAGGAGAATGTTTGAGGAAAATAATACATCTCACAATTTGTTCTCTCTGAAACCTCCACAGAGAGAGATCTAATGAGGAGGGTATGACTTTGTGCCCCAATGAACTGATGACTTGACTACTCCTTGGAATAACCCATGATCATAGCAAAACAGGGAAGGTTAGTACTTTCCTTGCAGTCAGAAAACAGATCTGCTTCTGAGCATCCATGGTATAAAGTCAGGGAACACAACAAAAATATATCTGCATGTGTCAGAAGCAATAACAGTGGAAATATTTTGCTAAGAGGTTAAACGTCCTTTTTAAATAAATAATCGATGCAAGGCTAATGAGCATGAGGTGTCCTATTTTATGCATTCTATTTATTAGGTTTTATCAGGAGAAACAGAGTCACTCGTTTCCTAAGAGCTCTGACGGTGTGCACATGTTCTCAGAAAACGAAGAAAAGGAATTGCCCAGAATGTTTTTTAGACCTTAACCTTCCCATGACTTTTTGAAATTCAACAAGCAGAAGATCTTTAATAGCATACTGCATTCAGAGCTAATGTTTAAAGGTTAAACAGTGCATATACATTCAGAGCACAATTTGTGCTATGTGGCAAGTGCCAACAAATAATAACTCAGATCTTTACATGAGTGAGTTCCTTACATATATATAAAGTTGCTTGCAGAGGAGAAAAAGAAATAAATTAGCATAATTCCCTCTTTCCTCAATATCCTTGGCAACGAAGAAAAACCCCCCACTGGTAAGAATCTGCTCCATCTGCCATCCTACTGCAAGAACAGCTCGTTTTCTTGGAAAGATAATTAATGGACAAGTGAATCCTATCTTTCCTTTGTTTTTGCCAGGGAGAGGAGGGAGGAGAAGACAATCTTAATATGAGGGTGGTGTTCTATGTCCACCTATTGTAGACTCACTGGCAAACACACCAGATAACCAACACTGTGAGCCAACGAATTCACAACAGGTTTGCAATTCTGTCTGAGAACTTTACTATGCTAGGCATGATTCATTAAGAAATTTGTTTAAAAATGAATTAAGTTTTACTAGGAGAAGTCACTGCTATGTAGAAATAGGAAATACTACAATAGAAGCTATTGTTGTGTTAGTAGTCACTGTTAGACATTGAGAATGTAAGAAGCAAATAAAATATCTCATGGTTACTTGGATCAATTTGAAGAGGCTTGATAAAGAGAAAGCAGAGGAAGGCAAGGGCTGAAAGGCTGTATTCAAAGCCTCCCTGTAAAATGTCAATTGGGATACCAGACATTGTGACCTCAGATACTGATTCACATGGTAAACTAAGCCATCTCTAATTTACGGAATCCAAATACATTTATAAAAGCAGTAATTCATGTGACTTCCTTTCTTCCTTAACATTTTCTTGCCCTCTGGAAAATCTATTAGAAATGAACAATATTTTAAATTTTACATTTTCTGCACTCAAATTCTGACTGCTTTAAATTTTCAGAGATATGGGCCCGGCAGCGTGGCCTAGCGGCTAAAGTCCTTGCCTTGAAAGCCCCGGGATCCCATATGGGCGCCGGTTCTAATCCCGGCAGCTCCACTTCCCATCCAGCTCCCTGCTTGTGGCCTGGGAAAGCAGTCGAGGACGGCCCAATGCATTGGGACACTGCACCCGTGTGGGAGACCTGGAAGAGGTTCCAGGTTCCCAGCTTCAGATCGGCGTGCACCGGCCCATTGTGGCTCACTTGGGGAGTGAATCATCGGATGGAAGATCTTCCTCTCTGTCTCTCCTCCTCTCTGTATATCTGGCTGTAATAAAATGAATAAATCTTTAAAAAAATTTTTTCAGAGATATATAACTGGAAGTAATGTTTTTGTTACATGGGGCAATAAAAACATAAGTAAAGAACTTAGCGAACAAATAGTATAAACAAAATAAATTGCAGGAGCAGAACAAAATTGCTTCTTTTGTGGTATTGCCTTTTCAAATAAGAGTAGACTGTCACACTCTATCTCAACTCAGCCTGTCGTAGTGTTCTTTCCTTGACTTCATGACCCTCAGAGCTGCAATGCAGTGGCCAGATGACAATCCCAGAGGCCCTTTAAAGACAAGGCGTACCCTCAGACCCATTATCCTCTTCAGTTTTACATATGCATTTTAATTCCTCTGCTTTCCAACTCCATTAATCTCTGCTTTCCAACAGCCCCCATTTTTAATTAAAGTACAGGTTTCTCAGAATTTATTTTTATTACTAATGCTTTCACTAATGGTTTTTATCTTATTGTTAATTACAGATACAACTGTGGTGTCAGGTCGAATGAGCACATAATCAGAACACAGATGAGAATAAACAGGTTAAGCATGGCAGTTGTGGTAAAGCACTCCTTTCAACAACACTTGACACTCCAGGACAATGTCATAGGACAGTCTTCCCTCCCTCCCTAAATATCTGCTACCCCAAAAGGCAGGAAAAGCTAATATTCAGTGAGTCGCAGGCCATTTGGGTACATACAGTTCTTGTGTTGAAGTCACAGCTCCAGCAAGAGCCCTTCTCAAACTGCTTCTCTTCTGAATCTACATGCCCCAAAGCCGTGCTGGCACCCCAGCGGCATGCTACTGGCTCAAGCCCCACTGTTGTTATGAAGGGAACCTGGATCTACTGGCTCAAGCCCCACTGTTGTTATGAAGGGAACCTGGATCTCTAGCTTCCAGATGGGTGCATGAGAATGCTTCATGGACACCTCATTGCAAACCCTTCTTCCCCAGCTAAGCTACATCTTTCTTTTTTTTTTTTTTTAAAGATTTATTTTATTTTTATTACAAAGTCAGATATACTGAGGGGAGGAGAGATAGAGAGGAAGTGGAGCTGCCGGGATTAGAACCAGCAGCCATATGGGATCAAGGCGAGGACCTTAGCCACTAGGCCACGCTGCCAAGCCCTAAGCTACATCTTTCAATCAATGTGGACAACTGTAAAACGTAAAGTTTGACCTTACTTTCTCAAGTTGCTAAAAAGAAAGAAAAAAGCATGATGCACTGTAGGCTACTCAGCCAATGGGGCGGAGCTTTAAATTCCTCGTTACCCAATGAGATATTGGATAATGCACACAGCGCACTGCTGCGCTCTGTAATGAGCTCAACAGTGCCACGCCACACACATTTCACCTACACTTGATTTTTTCTTCCTGACAGGGTTTTGATTTTTTTTTTTTACAAAGTATACTTCATCATATTGCTTTTATACTTTGTGAAACATTTCTGGTTTCTCCAGGTTTCTATATTTCATGTTTATTAATCAAAACTAGCAAGAGAAACAAATTTGTCACAGAATAACACATGAACATTAGGCTTTTTTTTTTCAACATAAAAATCATCACCTTCATAACAGGAAAATACAATAAATACCAAGATAAATTTATTACAGGAACAGTCTTAATAGATTGCTGGTTTAAATTCTAGCTGAATGATTCATGTGGCACATGAACAAGGTATACTAATAGTAATTCCTATTTTCCTAATCTGTGAAATGGTAATAAAAACCAAATTCCACCTTCCAATACAAGGCTGACCACGGTATTAGCAAATTTGAAGCAACTGAAAAACTATATAGGTATTATGGATACCATTTAACCTTGTAATAATAACCATGTTTCAAAACTATATTAACTTCTCAAAAGTTAATCTTCATCAGTCTTCATGTCCCAGTCGCACTGTGGGACAGTGGATTCATTCGTCACAACACCAGCATCCAAATCGAAAACTCTGCTTTGACTTCCTGAAGCATCACTTCCAGGACAGCTCACTGCTAATGCGTCTGGAAACGCTGTGGAAACTGGTTGCAGTACCTGGTCCACTACTACCTATGTGGGAGAGCAGGACTGAGGCCCAGGCTCCTGGCTTCATCTGGATGCAGCCCTAACCAATGCACTCATTTGGGGAAGGAACCAGCAAGCCCTATTGTTTTTCCCACTCTCTGTGTCACTTTTCCTTCCAAGTAAGTTTTAGAATTAGAAGTAATCTCAGGTTTCACAGTAGTAAAAACATAGTTTGTACATCTTTGGTTCTGGTATTTTGTTCTTAGCCACTAACTGCTTATCATTTGCAGTATTGATGGTGAGATTTCAGTTGCTCAATCTAGAAAATATTGCATTAGAAACTAAGAAACTTCACACAAAGGAATTTAATAGTGTAGATGCTGTTAGGCACAGACTAAACATCCAACAAATACGACTTCTCTGCCTTTTAACTCATGACCAAATGATTAGGACATTTGGCTTTGGAACAAGGATACTGTCTGTGCTGGTACTACATCTGGGATAAACAGAGTACCTGTACTTTACGAAATGATGTAGAGCTCATTGAGAATGGGCACTGGCAACTGTAAAATTCCCTCTGGGTGGTGGCTAGAGAGTTGTATATAATCACCAAATATCACTGAATATAGCACTAAAGAAAGACTTTTACAATATGCTTCAATTTGCAAAGCCTGAGCTCTTCTTAAAACTACAAAACACTTTCCAAAAGTGTGCTGTACATCTCCTTCTCAATGATCCATTTATTATTTATTAAGAATAATTAGAGAGTTGACATAGACATCTTTACAAACTCACTCCTCTTCCTACATGAAAAATATCAAGGAGCTGTGAAAGCCTATTTCCTCAAGGCATCAAGGCAGTGAGTAGCAAAGCTCCTGCCAACACTGGGTACGCCTGACCATAGAATGTTTCGTCCACAAAATACACCTAGTTACATAATGAGAAGCCTCATATAACTAAAGTCCATTCTAAAAGATCACACTCCAAGAGAATGGAATCAGTTTAGCACATTAAACGTGAACTCCTATCTACATCCCGAAAGGATGTTAAAAGGTAGAAATATTAATACATGCAACGTAATTTGGAGCCCAAATTGAGAATAAAACATTTTTCCAAAGGAAGGTATTTGTAAGTGTTGTAACGATCATTTTTTCTCATTTATTGCAGACTAGAAAGAAAAAGGATCATTTGCAAAATCTGCTGTTCAAAAGGACCAAGATTTCCAAATTAACTCCACAAATGATCTGCACAAGACTTATGACTGACAGCAAAATACAGTTCTTAAAAGCTTGAATAATACAATCTTATCCAATACAATAACCAAGACAAACTCACTTTAGTGAGTTACACATGTTACTCAGGATTCTGCCATCTTTGTCTTTAGTGTCCAAAGACAAAAGATTCTAGGGCAGTCACCACACAGAATCGTCTTAACTGGTTCACTTCCAGGACACAAACAACTGAATCAAATCAGGTGATTTCTTTGGATGAAAAGAACTTGATGGAAACATGTTACTGCGAGGAGCACACATACACACAGAGGAATGGCACACAAAATGAAATGAAAATGAAAAAAACAGTAGCACACCCAGAATGGAAAAGCAATGATGCAGATGGTGAAGTCAAAAAACATTCACACATTATTAAAGCTCACACATTATTACGAAGGGACGAAGAACAAAACCCCAGGCATAGAGTTTCAGTTGAGAATTAAATAAACAACGGTCTCTTTGCTGCGTGTTGCTATTTCAGGAACTTGTTCCTCAGTAATAGAACCTAAAGGTGGGGCGAAATGGGGCGAGGGGTGAGGTAATCACTTCATAATACGAACAGGCTGGAAGCCCCACGGCCTGAGGTGCACAGAGAGACCTCCATTTGCAGTGGGACAAGGCCATTCCCTCAAGAAGTGCACGACTATTGGCTTAAAATCAAATGCACTTCACCAAAAAAAAAAAAAATAATAACGATGGAATGAATTACCAGAAGGGAAGACCAACTGACACAGTGCAGCCTTTCCCTCCGTATATGAAGAGGAAAGCAGGAGGGTGACTGACTGCAGAATACTCCACAATTCTCAGCAGCTGCTAGGCAAACACAGCACACCTCACTTACCGGCAGTGCCTCTCACATCTGCACACGGTGCTCACAGGGGCTACCCTAGCAGGAGTAGGAACATGTTCATACTCTTGAAAAAACAAGATATCCATTATCATCTCCTCATCCTGAACACGGTGCCTCCCAAATGGGCAGACGCTGGACTGCATTTCAGTACCTAGCTTTCACTGCTGTGTGGACGGACAATGCTTAACAGACCTGTGTCAAGCCCGTGTCAAAGCCATAGACAATGGGGCTGGATTATTAAGTCTTTCTAAAATAAAAATGAAATCATAGAACTATATTAGTTTATGAAACCTCTCATATAATTTCCTACAAATGTTTAAAAGCACAGAAACACTCTGAGACAGGTTAAACCAACTACCACCTGTCTGACAATGCCATCCCTTTGGGCACCAGTTCAAATACAGGCTGCTCTACTTCCTGATCCAGCTACCTATTAAACGTGTCTGGGAATGGAGTGGCCCACACAGGAGACCTGAGTCAAACCTGAGACTTGTGGCTTTGGCCTGGACCAGCTCTGGTCATTGTAATCACCTGGAAAGCGAACCAGTAGATGGGACGACGCCCCTACATCCTCCACACAACCCTGCTCCCTAACTGCTTTTTAAATAAATAAATCCTTACAAAAAACCTGAGATTCAAAACTGTGTTAACTTAAAAACTCCACATTCTGATGGCTAATGATGTGACCTGCAGTATCAATTCTATACATACTAAAACAATTATGCTTCAGTATATAAGCACAGGATTCCAAGTTAACAAAGCATGGATTTAGTCCTACCATGACAGCTTCCAGAAAAAGTTGTAACCATTTTTAGGTGAATATCAGACATTTAAAAAAAAACCCTATAACTTGATATTCAACTTGATAAATAAAAATGACTATACATCCAACCATTGGTATCATTTAAGAATTGTTATTAAATAATATTTCTCATTTGCAAGACATCATTCTATGCACATAACACGCACTGGAGGCCAGAATGGTGGCAAGCAGGCAAAGCAGCCTCCTATGACACTGGTATCCCATATGGACTCAAATTCAAGTTCTGGATGTATCCCTTAGGATCTGACTCCCCACTACTACATCCGGGAAGGCAGGGAAGGACCACCGGACCCATGAAAGAGTTCTGGATGAAATTCCTGACTCCTGGCTTTGGTCTGGCACAGCCTCAGCCACTGTGGCCATTTGGAGAATGAGCCAGTGGACACAAGAGTCTCATTGTCTCTGTTTCGCATCATCAGTGTCTTCCTCTTTCACAGCAACTGTGCCTTTCAGATAAGTTAAAAAATATACCTTACAGGGAGTGATGGAGTGGCTCAACAGGATAATCCTCTGTCTACAGTACTGCCATCCCATATGGATACCATTTTGTGTCTTGGCTGCTCCACTCCCCATTCCCTGTTAATGGCCTGCAAAAACATTGGAGGATATCCCAGGTCCTTGGGCCCCTACACCCTTGTGGTAAACTTCAAGAAAGCTCCTGGTTCCTGGCTTCAGATAACCCAGTTCCAACCATCGTGGCCATTTACACAGTGAACCAGTAGATGGAAGATCTCTCCCTCTCTGTCTCTACTTCTCTCTGTAAATCTTCCTTCCAAATAAAATAAATAAATCTTAGAAAAAATACATCTTTAAAAACTAAATCTTTACAACAACCTAGAAGAGAGATCCTGCTATTATTCCCAATTTAGAAGCGAAGACTGTTACAGGATGAGAAAGCAAAGGTCAGTTTTCAAAGTAGGCACTCTGTGTGGCACTGAAAGGCTATCCTCCCCGCAAGTCCATGCTGGGCGTGTCGATTCTACGCACAAAAGTTTTAAATCTGTCTCTAAACTAAAGAGTTCTAGACCAAAACTCAAGTAGATATTTGCAATCAAGAGTTTACTAATGCTTGGGAAATACTTAGGAGTTTCATATTTAATAGTACACCATGTGTTATGGAAATGTATAAAAGTCAAAATATATTTTGAATCAAGCCTGATGAATACAATAACGCAACAAGATAGTTCACAGTACTTGGCAAAACAGTGGAACCCACTTTTTTTCATCAATTACTCATTATAAAGTCAATTGCAATGAGAAGTTCCAAAAATGATTCAGTAATAACCTCATCAGAATGAATGTAGTTTTCCAAGATGATTAATTAAAGCTATTGCTCTATTTGCATTAATCGCACTAATTCCAGCACCTTGATTTTTGAAAATCACATTATCTTCTAACTATAATCCATGCATCTTTTATCTTATGCATCTTTTTTGTACTTTTCCCAATCTTTGTAAGATTCTGATGGTCAAATTCTGGGCTTTCAGTATTAGGAAAAGAAAAAATGAACCAAAAAATTTCCAGCAATAAGCACCACAAATTCTTCAATCAGAATGTTCATTCATTTGCTTAATTTTTTCGTTGTTATTGTTATTTCAGATTTGTCTTCATCAGCAGACAAAACTGACATTTCTTTTTACTCCTCTTTGGAGGAAATCTTTCTCAAGATGTTTTTCTGGCTATTTCACCACTAGGGGAATAAAAGGAGGTAAAGCTTCAGAAAGGGGCATGTGCAAGCTGGCGACAAGGACATTTCTGACAGGAGTGAAGATGGTTCGGAGTGTATTAAAATATTGACACAAGACTGGCAGCTGCTCCGGGGCTGCCTGAAAAGGTTTACTGCTGGCAGGAGGTCCCAGCAGCTGCTTGTTTGAAACGTGAGAAAACATTTGGACAGTTAGGATAGCCTGATTTTGCCCTTAAAAATCTGTTTGGCAAAATTTCCTGGCAGTTAATGTGTTCCTGTGAAAAGGCTTTTTCAAAAAGTGTCCACAATTCTTCAAAGAACGCGTTATGCCAAGATAGATAAATATTATATAAAAAGTCTTCTTGTGCTAGCTAATATTTCTCTTCATTTGACAAAAAAGAGAAGTACATGGCTAGGTTGGTGAACTTTTTTTAAGAGAAGACCAGTATCTACCAATAAAGTTATTACTATTTTTTGTGTTGGTTTAGCCCCAACTTAGTTTACATCAGACCTAATGATGTGCAGTTCAAATGCCTGTTCACTCCCCTTTAGAACTCAAAGAATGCACGCTTAAGCATTAGAACAAGCGTGCAAGAGCTGTGATGTCTGAACTTAGCCTTGACAGTCACATGGTGAGACCACTGTGGGATGTCTCACTCACCCAGGAATTCAGCATTAAGCCAAGAGACCTGTCACATGTGTACTCAACCTTTAGAATAATTTTCTGAGCATCCTCGCCTAAATGGCTGGACCTCTCACAGGTTCACTACCTTGCTCTCATCCACCCTCAAGTGGGTCACAGACTTTGCCACGCTACCCCTTTATCTAAGTCAGAGCAATCTAAAGGATTTATAAGGGCTACGTAATTCATGCACTCTGCAATTTTCCTGTATAATTTGTTCCAGAAATAGATCATACATTAAATGTGGTGTTCATTAGGCTGTCCCATGCCAGTTGCATATTAATCCTGTATCAGATTTATGTGAAAGGTATATGCACTTAGAACACGTATGGTGATTTGGCAGATTTTTAAGCAAATGCCAAGGATAAGTAACCCTTTAGACACATCTGTATTGAAGAACTAAATACAGGTCCTGGCATTAACAAAATGGCATCATATAGAGGTATGCGGGTCACTGAACATGCAAAATAGTTACTCAGTGAACAGACGCTGTCAAACACCAATGCAAAGAAATACCAGAGGACAATGAAAATGACCCAGTAACCCCCTGAAAAACCTAAATTGAATGTAATCTCAAAAATTTCACCAACATCCGTTTTCCAGAGGCTTACTATTTTTGAATGAAAAAAGAAAACTGGATCCCCACAACGCATGATAGATGAGATACTGTGCTAAGTTGATTGTTGTGGCACAATGTGGATAGCTAGCATCCAATTTGGGTGCCAGTACCGATGACCTGAGAACAGCAGCAGAAGATGGCCCAAGTGCCTGGCTCCCTGCACCTATGTAGAAAACTCAGAAGAAGCTCCTGGCTCCTGGCTCCTGGCTTTGGCCTGACCCAGGCTCCGTCATTAGGAAAATTCTTATTCTCTCTTTCTCTCAAAATCTTTCAAATATGGGGCTCGGCAGTGTGGCCTAGTGGCTAAGGTCCTCGCCTTGATCCCATATGGCCGCTGGTTCTAATCCCGGCGGCTCCACTTCCTCTCTATCTCTCCTCCTCTCAGTATATCTGACTTTGTAATGAAAATAAAATAAATCTTTAAAAAAAAAAATCTTTCAAATATGAATCTTTCAAAAGTAAATCTTTCTAAAAACAAAAACTTTAAAGATACCATATGATAATAATAACAAATAGTGAATGCATCATACTCTCACAAATCCATAAATTTTCTTGGTTATCACAGAAGCAACCATCTTAAATTGTATAGATACGCTAAGACATTATATTAAACATTGAGCTTTTGCCAATTACTGATGAAATGAACAACATGAGTGTTCAAGAAGAGTTATGTAAATCCATATAAATCTAAAGTCACCTAGCATAAAGCATTAGTTTTTCATATGAAAATGAATTTAAATTCATACAAAATTCTAAGGTTGCTTCAACGGACTAATTGGGGATGTGAAGCGTAACTTTTCGAAGCTGTGACCTGCTCAGTGGAAGGCAGCAACATTGCACATGCACTGATACCCTAAGTTCATGTAACTTCAAGCAAATCACCAGGTATCTGATCATCTGTTTCAGCAAGTGCATTTTGTTTCCTTTATTCTTAAAATAAGGGCCTTCATTTAAGGATCTAGGGAGGACAACTTGAGGAAAAACATGTAAAATAACGGGAACTGGACAGTGCACAAACAAGTTATCTCTGTAGCAGCCGCTCTAAAATGGTACATGAATGGGGCTTGGCAGCACAGCCTAGTGGCTAAGGTCCTCGCCTTGATCCCATATGGCCGCTGGTTCTAATCCCGGCAGCTCCACTTCCTCTCTATCTCTCCTCCTCTCAGTATATCTGACTTTGTAATGAAAATAAGTCTTTAAAAAAAAATGGTCCATGAATGAGCCACCTGCTTCCACTATACCAGAGAAGATGCTATTCCAGTGTCTCAGCAGTAACATGTCACCAAAGGACACAAGCGACGTGGCACAGCAAAGAGGGGGGTGTATGAGGAGGGAGAAAGAGGGAAGGAAAGGCAAATTCCAATGTCGAATAATCATTTTCCAACTTAATCACATATCAAACAATTGAATATATAAAACCATAATTGTGATACTTCATACTAAAGGTATTTCAAGGTTTCAAATTACCCAAATGACTATAATTTTTGATTGCTCTCTCACTACATCACAAGGGCAAAATCTGACAGCTGTCTAACTTACAGTTGAACGTAATAAATCATTTCAACTTCCTTATTTGGACATAAAGCCCTTTATAACATTTTCTATTATTAAAGCATATCAATCTCACCAATTTAATTTTCAACACAGATATTGGTTTTCCGCACACATCAAAATATACAGTGGGATTTCCACTAAACGCATTAATTAATTCTTAGCTACAGAAGTGAAGAACTCTGATCTTCAAGGATTTGATTTTATTATTATTTTTAATGGAGCCGTGGTTGCCTTGGTCATAATTATTTGGCTGAATGAATGGAAGCGTGGCTCTGGGCAGCTGCTGACATAATGACTGATGGTGTGCAAAGCAGAGAATGTGAATGATAAATTTTGAAGGGCTCTGGAATTTGTGAATAACAAAAGTAACTACAGTGCTGCAAATCTAACCATTTGTTCTCAGCAACAAAAGAAGACTCAAAGGCTTTTGTTTCAAGGAAATGATTCCAAACCAGGATGCAGTGGAATTAAGGGTTATCTGTACCAGCACAATGGAGCAAACAGCTTGGGTGCCCAAGTAGAAGGATCACAATGTAGGCTGGCTAAGGTGGCATAAATGCAATTAATCTGATTCCACTCCCTAATGCTCTAAGCGTATTTTCCTGCAGGTTACATCTTCAGGCCCTTGGTGGAGGGGGCAAAAGCAGACAGAAACAAGAGCACTTAAGCAACATCTACATAAACAGAAAAATAATTAAAGGAAATCCAAATTAATCTGTAGCAAAACATAAGTCATGAAAGAGAGAACTCCCCAGTTTAAATACTTGCGTGTAGCCTTGAGGATCTGTTACAATATGTCAAGTTTCCTTACAGAACTGACACGTGGAGAATTAGATAAGCTTATACACGCAAACATGCGGCAGACAGCTTGGCAAACCCAAAAGCCATACATAACACTGGCCACTCCTCATGGAGCCGCTGGTCACAGAACGGCCCCAGGTACCACCCGGCAGAGTCATTACTTAGCTCTCACAAGGCTGCTGAGATAACAAACACCACATCAGAAATGACAGAAGCTACATTCTTTAAAGAGATTGGCGAGTCCAGTTTTATTGAAAAGCCTTACATTTATTTCTCCAGCATAGCTTGCAACTCCAACGGAAACATCGGCTTCAAGTAAAAAAAAGAAGTAAGATGATAAAATCAATCTTACTTTATGAATAACAGCTTAAAACTCCAGACATTTAAGATAAAGAATAAGGCAGGTTTCTCAGTGCTTTCGCTTTCCCTAGAGTTCATGGAAGAATATATGGACTCTCCCTTTTCTAGGGAAAGAAATGTTCCAAGAGGCCAACGGAGCACTGACACCGCAAAAATAAACCATGCTTTCCCACCACATTCTGACGTAGGAGATCTTCATTTAGAAAGCAAGGGGTTGAAAGCAAAAAACATGACAAAGTGACAGTGACGACACCACACTGCAGCACAAGGTACCTGGATCAACACTGTCTCGGAATCCTTGCTAGGCTGTCTACACCTTCTCCTTGCGGGTCTGATGTCCCATGAGCGCGTGTATGACAGGAGATAAAGGGGGTGAATGGATCAGGCATTAGGAAAGAACACAGGCCACTGCAGGCCTTCCAACCACACGTCAGAGGGAGCATCGGCTGCTTCCAGAGGTCCTGGACTATCAAGCCATGAAGAGGCCAGTGGTCAGATGTCAGGTTTCAGAAAGAACACGGAACTGAAAAACAATTGCCAGCTTCGGTTAAATTTTTCCAAGTGTGTCAGAAGTCATAACGTTTCGGTGATCCCAACGGGTGATTTTAATGTTGGATTCTACCTGTGAATCAAATTCCCTTATTTCATCCGATACAATCAAAAATGTCGGATTCTATCTGTGAATCAAATTCCCTTATTTCATCCCATACAATCAAAAACAGTTTAACACCTTGCAATCCAGAGCACATCAAAAGTTCCAGGAATGTCCACAATGTTCTGTTTCACATATGTGTGCATACAGATATATACATGTCCTGGAAGACTCAGCAAGTTTGTCCGATTCCTCTACTGCTGCCCCTTCTCCAAGGCCTTCACATGCTTACCCTCCTCCTCCTCACACACGTCAGCAATCCCGCTTCTCCCACGTGTCCTGCTGTGATTGTTCTAATTCTTCCATGGATCCCCAGGAAGCCTTAAAATCGTTCATAATTTCACTCTCAAGCTCTTCCCGCGTACATTTTTAGTTTCTGACTTTAATTCTTCCATGGCAGTGCAGATGAGCTGTGGCAACAGTCTTTCATTTTCAACACTGCGCGATGTCCAGATCAGTCCACATCAATTGCTGATCGGATGCGATTAAAGATTGAGCAGGTATGCGTGGCCAAGATAAACTAAAACAACACCATGGATAAACGGCTGCAACACTGAGGCTGCCAGTAAAAATACATGTACATGATCATTTACATCAAACAGACTCTTATAGAACTCTTATAGCACTCTATTAGTATTAGGAACTGAAATCCCAAGCATTTTTTCTACTTCTGGGAAAAAGCAATGCAGAAACCATTCATAAGTAATCACTATGCTTTCTGATTGTATGGCCAGAACATAAAAATACACTTTTTTTGGTTTCTTCTGAAAGGACCATGGCTCTTCATCATGTATAGTATGATGCTATAGCTTATCCCTTGTACCACTATCATACACCAGAGTTAAGTCATCCTTCTCCCTTCTATGACCGAGTATCTCTATTTAGGTATATTTATTTTTACTGGAAAGGCAGATCAGATTTACAAGAAGAGAGAGAGACAGAAAGAGAGAGGAGGATCTTCCATCTGCTGGTTCACTTCCTAAGTGGTTGCAGCAGGAGCCAAGATGATCTGAAGCCAGGAGCTCCTTCTGGGTCTGCCATGCAGGTACAGGGTTCCATGGCTTTGGGCCATTCTGTATTGCTTTCCCAGGCCATAAGCAGGGAACTGGATGGGAAGTGGAGCAGCTGGGACATGAACTGGTGCCCATATGGGGTCCTGGAGTTTGCTAGGTGAAGATTTAGCTATTGAGCCACTGCACTGGGCCAGTGTGTCTCCAGTTTAAGAAGGTAGATTCTGCCATCTTCTCCCAGAGCAGCGTGGTTTCTTCACAACTGAAGACTTGGTTCACACGGCACTAAACTCTCTCAAATCAGCTTCTTCGACCCCGCAAGAAATATAGCAGTGTATTTCCCATTGACAGGCTGCGGATCTAGTAAATTTTGTTTTTCTATCCAAATCAACTCTTTATTTTGTATAAATCTCCTATGCTGCACTAAATAGCTCTGTGTCACTCATTTCAGAAAAGCATTTGCTAAAGTCTTGGTCTGGGTGCAATGCTCTCTGACACACTTCATAACCACCATTCAGACAGATTTCCGTTCATACCCTGCCCACAGATGGAATAGCTTTTCCATCTTAACTAAGCAGCCCTCATTTTTGCAGTTTGCACTGAGACAGCAACATTAGCATGAATTTATTCTTCCTTCTTCACAATGTCATGGATAAGGGATTCATCATTAGCATAGATTTTAGCAATCTCAGCATAAAATTTTCTCTTCCTTTTTCAGTGGAGAACCTTCGTCTTTTAACTGAAAGCAAGCACCTAATGGCTCCTCTTTGGCCTATCCAAATCGCCAACTCAGTACTCATGCCTCGCTGACAGCAATCACAGAAAGCAAAACTACAGATAAGGGGGAAATTACTCTCCATTTCCTGACAAAGCCTGAAATCTGCAATGCAGCACATACAATGCGAGGCATCTGGCCAAACTCATAACTGGATTGGGTGGTCATCTATCCAGAGGAATTCACAGGAGACACACACACATACACACACACACACATCCCATGTCAAACAAGTTTCTGGGACCCACATAGGAATGATTCTCAAAAAAGCCACTTAGAGACCAGAATTATTCAATCCAGGAAACAGCACAGCTTTAAAATAAAATTACCTATAAAACAGAAAATTACAATTACCAGACTAAAGAAAAAAGACTCATTGCCCTTATTATGACAGAAATGATAATGCTAATGTTATATAAGGGACTTCAACATGGTTTTTCAAAAAACTGAATTAAAAGGTAAATTTACCTTGGTACAAAAAAGTTCGGAGAGCCCTCACATTTAGGAATTAATGTGTTGAACATTTACGTGATTTTGTTTTTGTTCAAAGTTACTTATGGAGTAGTAAGAGAGACAATCAACTGCAATGAACAGTAATCTGACCCTTTGAAGGACAGGAGGCAGGTCAAGCACATCATACCTAGGCTTTACTTACATAAAATATACTTAACATAACCTTAAAACAATGAATCAAAGAATGAAAATACCATTATATATTTCACAGTTGTTACTTTCATCAAGTAATACAAACATAATTAAGAGTGTTTTATTTTGTATAAATCTCTTACATTCAGGAATAAAGGCACACAAAACATATCTTGCAATGATAATATATTTTGGAAATATGAGAATCTTCATTTCCAAATACAGTCTCACATAAAGCCTTTTGCTATTTACATTTTCTCAAGACACTGTACTTTGACACAAAGCAATCTTTGGTTTTCTGGGAAATACAGACCAAATAAATCCTCCAATTCTAATGCAGTATCTTTCATCCTTACTCTGGATGGATTTTAAATCCTTAAACAATTTATCTATTAAAATATAAGGCAAGCCAATAACTCCCAACTGCTGGTTTTTCTATAACAGAGCTACTGAATTTACAAATGCCCTGAAAGGTTCAGCAGGCTCTCAAAGACTCCCTCGTGCCTAGTTCGGCAGACATCGTCCATGAAGGGGCAATAAGTGTGTCTCTGTTCCACCCGGGGATGTGCAGCTCACCTGAGACTTTCATTCTCAGCCAAGAGTCACTCTGCCTTTGGTTCCATTCACTTCTTGTCCCTCCTAACATGTCAAGTGCTGGCTCTGATTTGTCATGTACTACGGAGTAGTTTCCCGCATCATGCACATTGGCACAGCGGCTGAAAGTGCCAGGAAGGCACCTTTATCTTTGTTTCTCACCAAAAAAAAAAAAAAATAGCACGCTTGCAACATCATTCCTGCACTGCACATATCAATTATACCCAGGCATACTACACAGACACCAAAAGAAATGCACCTGAAATGAGAAACCGCAGAAATGCAGATATTAAAACATATCATATGCAGTAAAAGGGATTATTGTCAATACTTCAATGGGACTTAGTTCTTTAAATTCCTATGACATTACCTAGAGAACAACTGCTTAATAAGAAACTGGGTGAGATAAGATACCAGATTGAAGTAAATCATAGTAAATATCAATTTGTGCAATTATAAAATTTTTGGTACCTTTTATTTGCTTTCTAGTCACTATATGTATATGTATGCAAAATTTAACTTGAAAACCAGCTAGATTGAAAACTCAGCTTCCCATAAGTATTAAGCAAAGGACTAATAATTAGTACACACAAGAGCAAAGAAACTAACTCCCATCTTTACAGAGCACTGATACACCTCCATGAAAATGGCAACCAACATAGTAAAACTCTTCAATGATAAGGTAAGAAGTTTACCATATGGACCGGGATGATGGCACACTGGGGGCCAGCACCCACCTCCAATCAAACTACCTGCTACTGCATCTGGGAAGACAGGAGATGATTCCCCAAGCAATCATCTTATTCAGGAGACCTGGATTAAATTCCTGGCTCCTGGATTCCACCACACCTCTACCGCAGGCATTTGGCTTGTGAACAAGTCAATAGAAGAAAATTGAGAGCAATAGAAGAAAACAGAAAATTGAGAAGAATTTTCTTTAAAAAATTCACTATCGTAAGTATCATTAAGGTAACTAATATCTTTCCAATTAAATTGATACACTATCAATTGCCATAATGCATTCTAGAAACCAGCAGAGCAATCAGGGACTTGGTCTATATGGCACAGTTAAGGTCAGAGCAGAGATTGAAAGTCAAACACACACTTGTTAATCGTTCCTTCTTTAGTGTTCCAAAACTTGCCAGGTCTGAATTACTTTTAACTCTTATAATTAATTTAGCTTATAAAAAAATCAATACCTCCTTGTGATTCATTTTTATATCATACATATGAGAGATTTTGATTGTTCATAAGCAGCTGATATTCCAAATGCCCCTTTCAACACTGTTTTGCTATAGCTCATGGGCATTAATATTCTTGTTGTTATTGTCATTTTTGTTTTTATTGTCATCCTTCAATGCTACATGCGTCATGCAGTAACATCAATTCTGTAAGAAAGTTTCTCATGTTCTTTTTCATCACTTTCGCGACACATTGGTCACTCTGTAGCATGTTGTTTAACTTCATGTTGAGTACATTTTCTGTTTTTGTCCCTGTTGTGGATTGTGTTTTCTGGCTCTGTATTTAGGGAATGTATAATCAAAGTGCAGAAGAGGAGACTGACATGTCCAGATGTGGAGACACAGTACGGTATGCAGCTTTGTCTCCAGACCAAAGATGGACTCAAGTGAAACCGCTGAAAATATCTTGACAGTAGGATGCTGAACTCTCTGACATTGTCCATGCCTACAGCGTCAAGAAACAGTTCAACAGCAGAATGATGGACTAATGACTGTTCATGAAAGACCACCCATTACAATACTAGAGGGAAATTCAGTATGGGGAGGGTTGGGGAGGGGGGTGGTGGGAAAACCCAGAGCCTATAGAACTGTATCATAAAATAAAATTTTAAAAAATATTACCCAATAATATGTTCCTCCATTCATTAACTTTCTCCTAGGTAGTAACAAATGGAGCACTCAGCAGAATATTCCTACCCAAGTTTATTACTGTATTAAGAAATGCAGTTATGATGTAGAAAACTCAGGTAAAGCATTTCCTAACACTATATTTGGCACAACAGTGTAACATCATAACAGCTAGCCCCAGCCATCAATCTGAATTTTGAGTACTTCAGTTGGTTATATATTTCCACTTATCGAGAAGGATACAAGATTAATATCTTTGAAAAGACACAAAACCACATCTATTTTGAAATTGCCTGAACAACTGCTTTAAATCTACCATGTTTGCAAGTGGAATCAAGGCTGCTGCTTTCCATAATCACATTTAAGATAAGCCTAACAGAAACCAAGCTGCAGGCAGATCTTTATCCATGTGCCCCAGCCAGGGAAAGTGGGGAGCTCAACTCTACTCTCTGGTACCTGCACTCTTGCTTCTAATACAGCAACTCCATGGTTCTCTCCTCTCAACACAACCTGTGCTTGGGCCTGGCGTGGGTCATTTCCACTTCATAGTATTCCAGTTGCTATTTAATGGATCTCACTCCATCACCACTATTCGCTTCCCAACCCAAGGCTTGGCAAGTAATTGTGGGTGGAACCAAACAGAGGAAGCAGCCGATGAGGAAGCCAAACCATCAGAAACTGCCTTCGCTGTTTCTCTGGGGATTCAAATTGGACAAGGATTCTTAGGAAATCACAGGTCAGAAGGTAGAAGCAAGACACTCAGGTACAGGTTTTTCAAAAACGATCCTCAGTTTGTTGGTCAAGAAGGCGCTATTTGCCTTGCCAACGATGCAAAAGAAGGAAAGGGAATGTTTCAAGAACAAGCATCACAGAGAACATAAAACATGTCTTTGATGTTTACTTTGGTCCCCTAATGATCTCCTGCCTTCCAGCTACCTCACAGCTTTCAGCATTTTCTCTCCTTGACTCCGGGTATCCTATCTTTGGTATTCACAAAGAAAAGCTGCAAGGAATTTTGCTCTGCCACTATGCTGTTCAGGCTAATAAAACAATGCATTAAATGTAAGGCATCTTCAGGAATGGCACGTGTTAACATTGGCAAGACAAAAAAAGTTATAAAATAGAGAAAAAGAGGACATATACACACACACTATCGTGCTTCTGTATGAAGTAAAGATAACTGCATACATTGAGCTGGCTCTAGATGCAGGGAAACAGGAATCTGAGTCCCAGATGCTCGGAGTAGCTTTCCTCTGAACTAATGCTGCCCTATTCCGTCGAAGTTTCCACGAATTGCTCCAATTTACTACACGTCCTTTGCCATCAAGTGCAGAATACTTTGTCAATGAAACAGACAAACACGAGTATTTCTCAGAACGTTTGATGCTGCAACTGTAATGGAAAATGAGCAAGTTTCCATAAGACTAAATGTCGGTATATTTATCAAATTAATTTAGGATCCTGAGAAACAGTACCTACTCTATTAAAGAAAAAATTCCTGAGAAACAGAGATAGACAAACATGCACATTCTCTATTCTGCTCTCCAAATGTCCACAACAACTGAGGGGCCAAAGACGGGAATTCGATGCGGGTCTCCCACACGAGTGGCACACTCGCATTACTCGAGCCATTGTCACTGCCTCTCAAAATGCTGCTTAGCAGGGATCTAGAACCAGGAGCCAACATCAGAAGTCAGATCTAGGTACTCGGATATGAACACGGCCACCGCGCTGGCATTTTACCCATGTAGGCTACACTTACTGAAGTTCAAACTGACTTTAGGATTAATTATAGCTATGTATCTTTTACCCCATAAATTTTACATTAGTCGATGGACACTAAAAAGGCACTGTTTTCCACTCATTTGCTCTGGTCTAATAAGTGCTATATTTTCTCCTTCTTTCTAATAGTGACTAAAAGTGCCATTTGGAAAAATATTGCTTGAAACTGACACTTTCAACAAAGAAAAGCGGTGATGATATTAGCCATAAAACAAAGACTAAGCATGAAGAACTCAGATTAGATGAACAGAAACAACATATACATCTAAATATGAAAATGAACATTATACAATTTTTACAATAAATGTCTGCATATTTGAGTTCTATATCAACAGGTACCAATGTCTACACATGCAAAAATGATTTTAAAGTAAGTAGTCATTGTTCTACAACAAGTTTCTGGCCTCTTCAGCATTAATCCAAACCTTCATTTACACACACACATACACACTATAGAAAGATAGATACAGACATACATGGATACACAGGTTGACCACCCCTAATCAAACACTCTGAATTGTGGTACAACAGGTTAAAATGCCACCTGTGACACCTGCGTCCCAGGTAAGCATCATCTACTGCAGTCCAAGCTACAGGTCCAGCACCCTGCCAATGTGCCTGCGAAGATGGTGGACAATGACCCAAGTCCTTGGGACCCTGGATCTGTCTGGCCAACTCAGCTGAATCTCACGACTCCTGGCTTTGGGCTGGCCTCCATGTGGCCATTTGGGGAGTAAACTACTGTGTTGACAATCTCTCGCTCTCTCTCTTTTACCTTTTCTCTGTGTAATTCTACCTTTCAAATTAATACACAAAACTTAAAAAAAAATGTTTGAAATTCAAATGTTCTAAAATCTGAAATTCTTGGACCCAGCACAATAGCCTAGTGGCTGAAGTCCTTGCCTTGCATCGCCGGGATCCCATAAGGGCATCAGTTCGTTTCCTGGTTGCTCCACTTCCCTTTCTGTACCCTGCTTGTGGCTTGGAAAAAAGCAGTCGAGGACAGTAAAAAGCCTTGGAACCCTGCAGCCACATAAGAGACCTGGAGGAAGTTGCTGGCTCCTGGCTTTGGATTAGCTCAGTTCAAATGGCTGCAACTACCTGGGGAGTGAACCAGCAAATGGCAGATCTTTCTCTGTGTCTCTCATCCTCTCTGTAAATCTGACTTTCAAATAAAAATAAAATAAATCTTTAAAACATCTGAAATTCTTTCCAGTTTTTGAGTTTGGAATATTCACTAAAATTATTCTATTATTTTTATAAAACTTCAAAATTAGGTGCTTCAAATCTCAGTCATTTCAGGCAAGTGGTATTCAACTGGTAAATGAATATGGATAATGAACTAGGTAAAATATTAGGACTATAGGGCCTGGCACAGTGGCCTAGTGGCTAAAGTCCTCGCCTTGAACGCCCCGGGATCCCATATGGGTGCTGGTTCTAATCCCGGCAGCTCCACTTCCCATCAAACTCCCTGCTTGTGGCCCTGTACCTGCATGGGAGACCCGGAAGAGGTTCCTGGTTCCCAGCTTTGGATCGGCGCAACACCGGCTATTGCGATCACTTGGAGAGTGAATCAATGGACGGAAGATCTTCCTCTCTGTCTCTCCTTCTCTCTGCATATCTGACTTTGTAATGAAAATAAATAAGTCTTCAAAGGAAAATGTTAGGACTATAAAATTCAAAATAAATTTACCAAAGTGTTAACTTAGGAGTCATGTAACATAGGCAATACTAATTTCTCTTTCATCAATTTTCAATTCCTCGTTTCAGTCAACACTAGCATTTTTCACAGATGATCATGTCGAATTAAAAGAAAGGTAGTTTTCCACTGCTAAGAAATTTAGCATTGGTATTTTTAAAGCATCATTCATTTGGACTTCTCTTTGGCTGCTACCTGGGGACACAATGAACCTATAATATTCTAAAACATAAACAAACCATGAAATTAAAATGTGCCATAAGAAAGGAGCTTTGTTGCTTTCCAGTCTACACAATGTACTTGAAGTAGCTCTTTGGCAAGAATTATCACCCCATGGTTACAGGTGTGAACAGGCACTAGCTGCTTAGCACACTACAAGCACGACGGTAAGTGTTCACCTGGATAACTTCGCTTGATCCACTTTAGAAAAAAGTACCTCCAGCAACAGGAGGTAGACAAGCCGCCCAGTGTCACACAGCTCATGAGGTGCTAAGCCATGAATCCGGCAGAAGTTTGCTCCCGGTGATCACCCACCAGATGTACTAAATGTGCCTGTCCATGTTACCCGACCTGACTAAAGGCAGCAGAATCATATCAAGATTTTCAGTTCAGGAACATTCAAAGATTTGTACAGCTAAAACTTTGGGGGTGGGGTAGCAATATCTAATTCTGATGGCAATAAGCCAAAACCTGTTACGCTAGAACTTAACTAGAAACGGGTCCCTGGCTGTGTTATGACGCCTGAGTAGGCCATAAAGATACTTGCTGCTGGACTGTGTAGTCCTAGGATCTTGCATGCAGCAATTAAGCCTCTTCAAATGCTGGAAGTGACCAGTTTTTAAAAAAGAAGAAACTCTTTATGTCATACTAAGTGTGTTACACCCAATAATGTTATTAATTAGATAGAAAGTGAGAAAAAGAGAATGATAGTGATAAACTCAAGCTGACTGCTGAGAAAAGCCTGGCAGGGTCTATGGCTAAAAATACACCTGAAACGTTTCATAGCAAGAAATTACACTGAAAGCAGAAAGCAGATGGAAACGGTCAGTAGTGCCTCTTAGCACCTGTCGAAGGACACATGATGGTAATCAGGAAATATAACAGAGAGAGCCTGCTGGGAATTCCTGGATTTCAAGTGTGCCACACATGAGAGTGCAAACAAATGCAAACTAAAATAATAATAATGTTAAAATTAAAATACCATGTTAAAACTTGTTTGTCTGGGCATCTAATACTCAATATGTGGACATATTCATATTCTCATGTGTGTATACACTATTTTTGCAGTACTAATTATTTAGAACATCCTGATTCACATTACTGTCCTGGCTGAAGAAGTGTAGCCAGATAACAAATTCAGCACATCCAGTTATATTTCATGTGACTTAAATGACAATGCTAAACAATTTGGACTTGTACAAAGTATAAGAACTAAACCACCAAAGTGGATCTGAAAGCAAAATTTCCAGTAAAAGCCCCCTTACCTAGGTGCCTCCCCACCAAACAAAAGGGAATAGACTTTTCTTTACCACAACTGTGGAAGACACAGATAGTCTGGCCAGAGAACTAGTCTCAAAACATTGTACCCGCTGCAGAGCATACTACAGGCACTGAAGAACTCTCACATGTATTTACCAGAAAGCCTTCTATCTAGGGATGACTACATGACCTAGTTCCAGCTAGTGATACCTAAGGGAGTTTGCTGGTAATTTCAGAACAGTATTTGCTGAATGGGCAGTACTTCTGCACCTGAACCATATTCCCATCCCCACAAAAAAAAAAAAATTAAAGAGAAATTGGAGGTGATGACCCAAGTACAGGGCCACAGCCTTACAGGAACGCCTTCTTTTAGGAAGTTTTATTAAGGACACAGGAAGGCCCCAAACTAAACCTACTGCTAGCACGGCCTTCTGTTACAGATTTGTTCAAAGCCTGCTTTTACATAATTAGATCAAAAACTTTTCTTTGATGAAATAAAAAGATCTTAGACGGCAGGTCTAAGCTTGGTGACATCAAACACACAGAAAACAAAAAGAGCAAATTTTCTCCTTGCAAAATCTCTTTATACTGTAGGTGACACATAACGACCAGACATCTCCTGGTCCTCCCTGAGTTAATTCTCCCACATTCTACCACATTCTGTTCCAGCCAAGATTACCCCATTGTTCCCAAAGCCCAGGGATAGGTCTAAATAGTGAAAGTGAAAACACCCTAAAAACAAAGGGGAGAAGCAGTACGACAGGGTCCACTAGCCTGAAATCCTTACATACAAGTCCTCCAAATCGATAAGTAACTTCAAGTTAATATTTGAACAAAAAATGTGTATGAAATGAGTGACTTCCAGTAAAAAGAAACACAATGGATTTCAAAGTGTTCAGATGCTGTAGCTAACATCTTACATGTAGAAATGGTGTACTAAGGCTGGGCTGTAGTCTCCCCCCTTCCTTGTCATTCTTATTAATACATCAAGAAAAGCAGGCACAGGATGCTTGACAAACGACGGTCTTGAAATTACATATGAATTTACAACCAACTAGAAGGTGTATCTGAACAGACAAAGTAATGGTAAATCATGTCAAACTGAATGATAATATTTAAGAATTCCCATAGTCTCCCAACCACTGGATAATTACACATAATTCACCAACTTGCATTAATTACAAAGGTACCATTTTAAAACCACTGAATTTATCCTTTTATGTAATGACTTCTGCCATGACCTCAAAAGTGCTCTCTAAAAAATTATTTTACTCCCAAAGAATTATGAATGACTGTCAAAGTTCTCAAACATTCTTTTAAAATTTCATTGCTAATGGCAGCTGGCTTTCATGACAAGGTGAAAATCATACTTGCTGAAAAAAATACTAGAAAAATGACTCCATATTCTGAAATCAAAACACAGACTTCATTGTTTTCATAGAATGACAAGAATTTGGCATTTCAATCCATGTGAAATAGTTTACAGGTTCAAACAACTGAGCCAAGAAGGTAAATCAAATTTCAAATTATGATATTTTTAAAAATAAACGATACCCCCATGCCAAGATAGTGTAAAACAGGTGACCGCAAAGGGAATTAGCTTTGCAGAAGAATAAATCAAACCATTTTAATATATTTTAACATCTCACTATGATTTCTGAGGAATCTGGGCAAATTAACCACCCTTCTGAATTCCTGCTATGCATAAACTAAACCAAATAAGAAAAAAGGAATAAAGTACTGGTGAAAGCTGTCAAGCAAGCCGGCGAGTTTCTTTTTGAGTATCTATCTGTATTCTGCACCATTCTGAAGAAATGCAAGTCCATTGGAATGTGAAGACTGCACAAAATAACAGAGAAATTCACAAAATCTACACTTTCTAGCCTAAAGCCTGGTTCAGTGCTGCATTTCTTTAACCTTTTAAAGCAACAATACGTTAAATGTGAAGGAAGAAAAGCTTTGCTTGTTGTTGGCAATCAGATGACTGTCTCGACTCACACCTCTGGAGCACACAGGTTACAAAGGGCTCCAAGATTGCTGGAACGTACAGGGACAACGTGGCTGGTTGGGCAGAAGGGCCCAGATCATGCCAACTGCAGGATAATCAGCCCAGGAGATTCATCAGGAACCCACGCACACAGGTAAGACAGTAGAAAATATATGGAGAACAATATTTTAGAAAACTATTTCGTCTAGTCTAAGTGTAAGAAAAGCACTTGAGGGGCCCGGCGGTGTGGCCTAGCAGCTAAAGTCCTCGCCTTGAAAGCCCCAGGATCCCATATGGGCGCCGGTTCTAATCCCGGCAGCTCCACTTCCCATCCAGCTCCCTGCTTGTGGCCTGGGAAAGCAGTTGAGGACAGCCCAATGTATTGGGACACTGCACCCGTGTGGGAGACCCGGAAGAGGTTCCGGGTTCCCGGCTTCAGATCGGCGCGCATTGGCCCGTTGCGGCTCACTTGGGGAGTGAATCATCGGATGGAAGATTTTCCTCTCTGTCTCTCCTCCTCTCTGTGTGTCTGGCTGTAATAAAATGAGTAAATCTTAAAAAAAAAAAAAAAAAAAAGCACTTGAGTAAACTTTTAGTTACCACAAACAAATCATAACAAAACACATCTCCCCTAGCTTTCATTCACAGACACAGACATATGACTAGAAAGTCAAAGTAGTATCCTTGACAGGAAAACTAAAATCATGTATTTATTAATAAAAAAATATAATTTTCCTCAGTAAGACAAATCATTTTTAAAAGATCTCACCTATTTAATTTTACCATATATGTAAAACTTTTTATGGTTTTATCGCTATGTAACTATTTGTAGTTATGAATAACATCTTTGACAATTTGCATAGTCCGATTTCTTCCAATTTTATTTTCTATCAACCACCCCTCAGTATGAGGCAGAATCATTATTTGTTTAACGATTTTAGGAAAATCAGACAATTTTGCCAAGGAGAATTCTCACAAGTACAATGACAGATGAATATATCAATGATTAAATTTTTATATCATTCCTCCAATTATTTTTTTATAACACACAAAGCTTAGTTAGGATCAACATAATTTCTAGAATCTCAATCATAATTAAAACCACCATTTTTTAAAACCTATAAACTGCAAATTTTCTCAAAGTTCAAAAAGCTGAATGATTACATAAAAATATCCTATGCATTCAGAGAAAAGACGTGCAAGTCGATCTAAACTGTCTTAAATGGCTGCGCTTTCAGAAGGAGAAAGGATGCACAAATCTATCTAAACTCTCATAAATGAATGTGTTTCGGTATAGATTCTGTACTGATCTTTCCTTTACACTGCCATGTCCCAATGCTCATGTCAATCCAAGTGTGAGTCCCAGGAGCTTTCAGAGTTCAGCTTCTACATCATACATATTCTTCTTGGAGGAGCAAATCAAGGCCAAGTCACAAGTCCTTGCCACACACAGGGCAGATGCAGTTCAGCCTACTGGCTTTCGACCAATTGCTGTGGGCATTTTCAGCGTGAACCTGTAAATGTGAAATCTCTTTTGCTCTCCCCCAACTTCTGTCTCAGAGTGTGTGTGTATGAGTGTATGCATATACTCATTGTGTCTTTCTTCCTATAATAACTTTTAAAATCATATTTTAAAATACGTACCATAAAGTTCAGACTTCGTAGGTTATGCAACTATAACCTACAAGCAGTGGACTAATGCAATGAAGATATTATCAGAAGGGCAGTGAGTGGGCTGAGCTGTGAAAGGAGTTGGTTTTCTGCTGTTGAATGAATACATTACACACGTATTGCAACGTGAAGGTGACTTGTTACTTCTGAGATAATAACATAACTGTAAATCACTGTATATCTGGACAAAAATATACCTCCATTCAATTAAGAAGCCATGGAGAGAATAAGACTGGGCAGGTTGTTCTGTCATGGTTTAACAATCCCAACCACATTAGGTTATAGTACATGTGGGGCTCATGGGTGAAGACCATCAAACACACTGGGTTACAGTACATGCGGGGATCATGGGTGAAGACCATCAAACACACTGGGTTATAGTACATGCGGAGCTCATGGGTGAAGACCATCAAACACACTGGGTTACAGTACATGCGGGGATCATGGGTGAAGACCATCAAACACACTGGGTTATAGTACATGCGGAGCTCATGGGTGAAGACCATCAAACACACTGGGTTACAGTACATGCGGAGCTCATGGGTGAAGACCATCAAACACACTGGGTTACAGTACATGTGGGGTTCATGGGTGATTGCTTACACAAGCAGGTATGCTGACACAAGAGCAAACAGAGCAGGGGCCAGCCACCTGATTCAGTAGACTGAGCCTCTGTCCATGGCACCTGCAACCCAAATGGGTGCTGGTGTGTCCTGGCTGCTCCACTTCAGATCCAACTTCAGCAGAGGTTAGCTAACGTCCTTGAGTTCCAGCACCCAGGTGGGAGACTGGGAAAAAGCTCCTGTGTCCAGCAACTGCAACCACCAGCTGATGGGGCAATGGACTGTTCCGGGCCCTGTGCTTGCCAGTACATACAAGAATCAGGTTACAGACAAAGTTTCTTTGGGGATCCTCCCAACCGAGCTTCTGGACTCAGAACCCTAACCATCAAAAGACAGAGGACAGAACAAGTCAATCAACAGCCTCAGCTATCTGTTGGCAATGAAAATACTGCACAAACGGAGACTCTATGATGGAGTGGTGAGAGTGGCAGCAATTCAGAACTGTTGAACTATCAAAACCACTTGAGCAAGACTCTCGGAGCATGCCCCACATCTGGGACCTTGGGTGGGTGGGAGATTGGGTGGGGTTTCTCCCTTAAAATCCCCTTTTACATCAGACATATGAAGGAAACAATACAGAACTAATTGTTTTGCCCATCTTCCTGTAGTGCTTGAACCTTTTTATGCTAATTATGTCGATTGTAAAAAAAAATTAATTAATTTAAAAAAAAAAAGCTCCCATGTCCCAGCCTGGAATCAGCATATCTCTAGCCACTGACAGACATTTGGGGAGTGAAGCAGAGCACGGAAGATCTCTGTCTCTCCTTCTCTTTGTAAATCTACATTTCAAATAAAGATAAATTATTTTTAAAGTAATAAATAGTGGGGAAACTTTTGGAATGAACAATTTAGCGTAAAACAGATTAAAGACTGAGCATAGACCTCTTAAATTTGGGCCAAAATGCATCAGCAACCAAGTTGCTTGCATCACTCCATGTGAAAAAAAGTAATCTAGTCCAGCTACTCATGATTTAAAAAGCCAGTAAGAACCTCAAAGACCTGAGGGCAACACCAGGAGCTTCTGAGATCCAAGATTCCTTTGACAACTCAGTAAACTGTAAACGATTATGTGTCTCGGGGCCCGGCGGCGTGGCCTAGCAGCTAAAGTCCTCGCCTTGAACGCCCCGGGATCCCATATGGGCGCCAGTTCTAATCCCGGCAGCTCCACTTCCCATCCAGCTCCCTGCTTGTGGCCTGGGAAAGCAGTCAAGGACGGCCCAAAGCTTTGGGACCCTGCACCCGCGTGGGAAACCTGGAGGAGGTTCCTGGTTCCTGGCATCGGATCAGCATGCACCGGCCCGTTGTGGCTCACTTGGGGAGTGAAACATCAGATGGAAGATCTTCCTCTCTGTCTCTCCTCCTCTCTGTATATCCAGCTTTCCAATAATAATAAATCTTAAAAAAAAAAAAAAGATTATGTGTCTCTTTTCCCTGCATTCTGGAAGTTTCAGTAAAGTCTGAACCACACCAGTGTGATTTGCACTGTACCTTAGAAAACTGAAGAAAGAATGCCTATTGGGGCTCAGAAGGGACATGTCTGTGATCAATGAAGCTGAGAATGAGAACAGGATATGCTCACAGAGCATATGAGGCCACTGTTTAAAAGAGAGGGAGACAGCAGCCCTGGGCTACCTTGCTCTTTTTTTCAGCATTTAATTTATTAATTTGAAATATGGAGTAACAGACAGGGACATGCAGAGGCAGAGAAAGAAATCCTATCCACTGGTTCACTCCCCCACTGAGCCAAGAGCCAGGGGGTTGACCAGACCAAAGGAGCTTCACCCAGGCCTCCTTCATGTGTTCTGCAGCCCAAGAATTTGGCCATTTTAGGCTGCTTTGCCAAACACGTTATCAAGGAACTGGATAGGAATAGAGCAGCCAGGAATTGAGCCAGCACACACATGGAATACCCACAGACACCAAAACACATGGTTCTTAATGTGCAAAGATGTGGGAACCAATTTTTATCCATCAAGTCAGTGGTCACCACAATTAGCATAACTTAGAAAGCTGATAAAGACTGAAATATTCAAGTGAAACATTTGTCACTTATTAAAACATCAGTATAATATTCACTCTCAGTAACCAGTATGAGTCAGTAAAGATACAAGAGAAATGACTACCTAATTTAAAATCGTGGATGATCTTTTTAATGATGCCACAAATCATGACCCAAACCAGACTCAAAAATCTCCTAGAACAGCATGGTTGTCAAAGAACTCCCTTCCCAATACTACACTACCACGTATGGACAAACCCACACTCAATAATTACCATATAGGGACAGCAGAATGGTCATAAATTAATCCATTTAATAGCACACGTGGACTCTAAATGTGACATAAAACCTCATTACAGAATTCTGTGATTCATCTTGTGAAAGTTAACTATTGACCATCAAACCATTGTCTTAAAATTATGAGACTTACCTTTTTAAATCTTGTTATAATGAAAATTCTATGATCAGCTGCCAGTACTTCAGAGAAAGAATGAAGACATGTAAATGACATTCCTTACAAAGAACTTGTGAAAATCTTCTCCACAGAACTTCAAGATATGCACAGGAGTATGCCCCAGCTTCATTTCAGTGAATGACTAAAGGAGACTCAAGTTTTATTATACTTTCAATATAAAATCCTTTATAAGGCAGGCAGGCAAATGTGAGCAGTCACTGCGTTTAGTCTTGATGGCAACATTAAAAAGGCTCAATACAGCTCGTGGCATTAGAAGACTGGGAAGTTGTCTATGGCCATTCCACCCTGAACACGCCCGATCTCATCAGAAGACTGGGAAGTGAAGACTGGTGCTCAACCAGTACAGGGACACAGTCTGGTGGGGACACCCATGGGCAGGAATCAACAAAGACATATGGACTATACCAACTGAAACGCCTTTCCAAGTTGAGGAAGGCCAACTTCTGTGATATATAATTTCCAATTTTAAATAGTTGAAAGGTTTCATCAAATCAATACTGCATGCCTGTTTAATGAAAGGAACAGAACACAGTAGCCAGCCGTAACAAGAAAAGCAACCAATGGTCAGTTAAGGTCACCCATCAACTGTGTACCTAACAGGAAATCTACACATAAACTTCAGCCCACTGTCTTCAGTACCTGCTTCAATCTGAAGACTCAAAGGGAAGCTAGAGAATTCTAAATGCTGCATTTCTTTTCACTCCCACATGTAACTGAACCCCTCATCCAGGAATAGAATCCCCATAGTCCTTCTTAATGATTAACAATTTCTACTGAAAAAAAAAAAAGAAAAAAAATCTTAAAATATTTAGGTTCTCATTACAGGGTTCAGTTTTACATGCAAACGATTTTACTCTTAGCGTACCAAAAGAGAAATAGAACCAGATTTATAACAAATGCAATCTTTTAAATGAAAAACTTGAAAAAAATACCAGTGGGGCTAGTGAGATGGTACAGCATACCAGATGCTCCAACCTGGAGTGCTGGCATCCCACCTGGGTGCCAGCTCATGTCCAGCTCTTTCACTATAGATTCAGCTCTCTGCTTGGGGCCTGGGAAGGCGGTAAAGGATGGCCCAAGTCCTGACAATCCTGTACCCTCGCGGGAGACCAGAAGTTCCTGGCTCCTGCTCCAGTTCAGCTCAGCTCAGCTCTGGCTGCTGCAGCCATCTGGAGAGTTAACCAGCAGATGAAAGACCTTCTTTCTTTCTTTTTTTTTTTTTTCAGATTTCATTCACTGTATTTTAATAATATGGTCTGAGAAAGTCTACCCCATCATGATTGAATATAAGACACCCTCATCCTCACTCAGAGAAGGAAGTAAAAACAAAGTGTGACAATCAGGAGACCTTGTCCTTTGGAAACCTGTGGAAACTTCTTACCAAGTTGCCTTGGGACCATTTCACAGGATGCTGTTCATTCTGGCATTTTGCTTTGCTATTACCTTGCAAGTCAAGCAGATACACCCACCCAGGGACAGGAGACCACCTGAACACACCCTTAGTATGACAGAGAACATGTTCCACTTTTCCGTGCAGTTAACTGAATACTTTTTGATAATATTGGAGAACCAAATCTATTATTGTATATCAAAGCAAATCAAGGAGGTTTAATAATTGATATTTTTGATATTTTGATATTTTTGGGGTTTTTTTGCTGTTTATGTTTTTTTCCTATTCATTTATTCATTAATTACATTGTATTACATGACACAATTTCATAGGTACTGGGATTCTCCCCCCTTCACCCCCAACCCTTCCCCCATGGTGAATTCCTTCACCTTGATGCATAACCACAGCTCAAGTTCCGTTGGGATGCCCTAATTACAAGCTCACACCATACAGAGTCCAGCATCCCACTGTCCAGTCAAGTTCAACGGCCTCTTAGGGAGGCCCTCTCAGGTTTGAAGGCAGAGCCAGCAGAGCATCACTTCGAACAATTAGAAGCTCCAACATATCATCAGCAACAATCCAGGTACGATGAGACTGGTGCAGAGTCCACTGATTGACATAGTCCATCTTAGAGTTTCCCCTTGTCCAGTTTTCCGCTGCAAACATATAGCTGAGGTGGTTGATTGATCTACTCCATCTTCTAGCTTTTCTTGGTTAATGTTTTGATTCCTCCATTTTGTTCAGGGGAATCCCCAAAGAAACTTTGAGGTGTTCCCAGTCCAGGCTCCTTCATGTACTACTAGTAAGCACAGTACCCGCCACAGTCCATCACTCCGATCAGCTGGTGGTTGTAACCCCTGGGTTGGTTCTATTCTGAGCCCCAACCTCCATTGGAACCAATGAGTATTGCAGCTCTTCCCAGCTCTGCCCATCACACACTCGTCCCACATCTAAACCAGTGGGAGGTGTGCTGGTTGGGTGCTGCATTCCCTACTGGCACAGGCCATTTCACCTTGGTATTTTGTGTTTTGTACTGTTTTTATCGCAACCAAACCTGGCCAGGCCCCCACACAATTCCAGCGCTCGGATTTGCCAGTGGATGACGTGAACTGACTCAGCCTGGTCTGCCCCCAACCTGAGCCAAATGTATGCCAGTGGGTCACTTTCCAAAGCCTCTTCTGGGTTGTTTGCCTCCATACTTCCTGCATTTATTTGTAGGGTCAGTGTCCTGTCAGAGGAACTGTTCAGATTCCTCCATCAGACCCCTTCCTGGTGTCAGGCTTCACGCATACCAGCAGGTCCAGCACCGCTCTTCAACCCATTCTGGTTCCTGCTGTTGAGAGTTTCAGCCCAGCCACGGCTCGTCCAGACCCACATATAGCTCATATATGGCTCAGTTGGGGTTGAAACCTAGCCGAGCCCGTCCCACATCTACCCTGGTCCTCCGGAGCACCGAACTGTGTTGCAGTCTAACCTGGCATGGTGCGTCAAGTCAGAATCCATATTTGTGCCAAGGGATTACAACTGTGACCCGACCAGAACTCAGCCCCCTTCCAGTTCCTGCGCCCCTTAGTGGTAAGCTCCACCCAGCCAAGGCCTCCTCCAAGCTCCCCAACCAGTGTTAAGTATGCCAGAGGTTGCTCTGGGTCAGCCCAGCGCGCCCCACAGACTGTCATGCCTCCTGCATAGACGCCACCGGCCCTTCTAAACCATACAGTGGGGTCAGAGTTTCCACGGGAATTGGTCCACACATACCTGACACATTCTAGCCCCAAGTATGGTTCTCGAATGCCAGACAATGTCATAGTCTTGCCTTCTGTGACCCCTCTGCTGATCCCTCATCCTATCAGGTAATGGGGTATCCTGTTGGACAAGCCCGGAATTTTGCCTTTTGAATGAACTGGTGTTGGCAATATGCACTATAAAGTGACTACAGGTTCTTCAGAGGAAGATTTACTGCCATTGAGAATCTTAAGGACTAACACACATTCTCAGAGTACTGTGGGTTCATCATGGAGCGACTCATGTAGCATATCAAAGAAACCAAATTCCAGAATTTCCTGGCCGGGCGGCCAGTGCGCCATTTGGCGCCAGGCTGCGCCTGCTGGCCACCCGCAAGCCGCTCACCCCACGTACGCACGTACATGGTGGTAAGCCTGGCTGTGCTAGGCTGGAACCGTGGCGGGGAACCCGAGCCCTCCAGGCAGCATGGTTGCCCAGGGGTTGAGACACTCAGGCCTCCGCCCGGATCCTCCTAGCTCCTCCCCCCATCCTCCTAGCTCCTCCCCCACTCCAGCCGCATGGTGCACTGAGGAGGTCCAGATCTGCTTCTCAGAGTCCTGGGACAACCCTCCCACTCCCATGATTCCAGCCTAGCACAGCCGGGCTTACGACCACGTACATACGTACGTACATGGGATGAGCGGCTCGCGGGCGGCTTCCAGATTTGCCGGAATCCTGGTTTGATGGCCCTCTTTTGGGAGTGGGAGGGTTGTCCCAGGACTCTGAGAAGCGGATCTGGACCTCCTCAGCGCGCCATGCGGCTGGAGTGGGGGAAGACCTTTCTGTCTCTCCTTCTCTCTGTAAAATCTGCCTTTCAAATACAAATGAATAAATCTTAAAAAAAATAATAACAGCAAAGGAAATAGCTTAAATTTTGAATCTTGAATATCTTAATTTTAATGACCGTTGGAATACTCACTTAAAAATGTAATTCCAACTGTTCTATCTCTTTTTTAAAGTGAAACCAACTTTAATGATGAAACAATTTTGCCAACATTAAATTCTTGCCATATAAACACATAAATCTATAATTGCACACAGATAGGAAATGATAAATATCAGAAATTATTAAACCCATAACTAACAACATTTTGTCATGTATTGTTCCAGGACTTTGTAGATCACTGTATCTCTGAATATGCTTCATTAAAAACATTAGGTCAACTGGGCCCGGCAGTGTGGCCTAGTGGCTAAAGTCCTCGCCTTGAATGCCCTGGGATCCCATATGGGCACCAGTTCTAATCCCGGCAGCTCCACTTCCCATCCAGCTCCCTGCTTGTGGCCTGGGAAAGCAGTCGAGGACAGCCCAAAGCTTTGGGTTCCTGCACCCGCATGGGAGACCCGGAAAAGGTTCCTGGTTCCTGGCTTCGGATCGGCGCAGCACCGGCCGTTGTGGCTCACTTGGGGAGTGAATCATTAAATGGAAGATCTTCCTCTCTGTCTCTCCTCCTCTCTGTATATCTGACTTCGTAATAAAATAAATAAATTAAAAAAAAATATTAAGTCAACTTAGGTGAGCCATGTTTCTTAGTCCACAGAATTCCACAGCTGTTTTCTAGGTCAGTAAGTAGCAATGTTGCATCAATGGCTTGAAATGTAGTGAAGTACACCACTGTGTGGATCTATCGCCACATTTTTTTCCTTCTATTTTACGCTTAATTTTATCATACAATTCCACAACATTTTAAAGCAACTCTCTTTATCAGTCATTTAAATTGACTCCAATATCTTCACATTTTAGCATGCACCTTTACATGAACACGTGAGGTTAATTGTCTATTTCCTTACGAAAAGGTGTAGGATTTATTTTCATTCATTAAAAACACTACGTAATTTAGAAAACCAACTTTCTCTGAACTAATTTCTCAAGAAAAATAAACTCAGATAACAAAAAGCTATTGTCTGGGAGGAGAATTTTAATTAACAATAGCCAACCTTAAGTTCCTATTAGTGTCTCCAAAAGCAATGTGAATTAGCCCAGGGCAACCCAGTATTTTAGGTGTATTAGGAACCGAAAATAAACCCTTTAACAGAAAGGTCTGGAACTTCTTTTATTTGCATTAACATATTCATTCACTTACAAATGAAAGATTTTAAGCTGATTTGGAAAAGAAATAAACTGACTGGATTTATGCCTCCTCCATTAGTGTCAGCCTCTTGTGCAAAGGGGACAGCACCATGTATTATATCCCCAACATACCTGATGATTTTCTGAGACCATTCGCACTTATCTGTTCATTTGCTGCTGAAGCGTTAATCATCCTCTTCTGTCCATGAAGCAGTTGCCACACATATTTATTTTCAGTTTACAAATGAGCAAACTTTAGTGTAAAACAATAAATAAATCTAAGAGACTGGCAATAATCACACATTTACTAACATAACCTTGGGGCAGCACAGTGAGATCTAAGACATCAATCTCCTGATTCCAAGTGTGCCTGCCCCAGGGCATGGGGCTCGGGGAGGGAGGTCAAGAACAAAGATATAAATATTAAAGACAAGGAGGATAAAATCAGCAACAGGCATACAGAAGCCTCAAACTGCAAAGTAAACCCAAGAACAAATTCAACCATAAGATGTTACTCATCCATGTGCAGAATCAGAGAACGCCTTAGCCAAGTCCCGCCATATGGCTGAGACGGAGTTGCTGGCTCTTATCTTTCAGGCTTGAACTTGAGTGTCATCTACTTAAGGATGCTTGCCTGGGCGCTCTCTAAAGCAAGTCTCCCCTGTGAGGCCACATGGACACGGTGTGCAGTACGTGCACTTCACTAGACGATGGCTTATCGAGTTAGCTAAATGATAGCAGACAATGAGGCTTGCTCTGGGAAACTAGACTCTGCACCTAGAACACCACACAGCAAGCGACCACTCAGTAATGGCCAGGAATACCCAGTCTCTGCAGCCCCGCACAATATGTTAGATGTGAATAAACTACATTTCAGAAGTGATACCCTTTCAGCTTGAAGACACAGTGCAAACAGATCTATATTTCTAAAGTAAGTGCCCCTATGCTGAAATAATACAACTTCCATTATCACATAATGCAATATCCCTTTGAAAATCAGTCTAGACAGACACGATCTGCTGCAGTCTGAAATATTTTTCTTTTATGATCATGAACAGACATGGAGCAGCAGCATGTTTAAAGAACTAAATTACAGCCGCACAAGGGTTTTATTACTAAGGGAGCTTTGCTCAATATGAATTAAGACTTGGCAAGCAGGTATGCAAAACTACAAAAACTACTAAATAAATTAGGCTTTGACACAGTACTTTGTTCAGATCTGTGCTCCAAACAAGTTCTCATACTGTAGTGTTTCTTTTTCCTTCTGAAATACTGTTGCAACATTTCCTAAGCTATTTTGCATGCCCGCATCATGTTTCTTATTTTCAACCCTGAAAATGACCATAAGAAATGTTTTAATGGTCTTGCAAAAGCTAAAATTCAATTTGTTACTAGTACATTAATTATCTTTGCTCAGAACTCCAGGGTTTTGATCTGAGGGGGAAATCCCCTTGTGGTTAAAGAAATACTTTTAGATCTTAGCTGAATGTCAGGGAGCAATAGTAGGGGAGATGAAAGAGACCATCTTTTCAGAATATAAACATGATTCATGTCATAACTACAGACAGCCAAACCTAGCTATAATAGCTTTAAAAACTGAAAGGATCAGCTGTGTCTCAGCAGAACAATTTCAAGTACTGTATAAAGATCCAGGGGAAACATTACCCAATTTTACTTTAATCTGTTCTCTTAATTTTCCGACCGGCCCTTTGGAAATTGTTGACTGTTCAGAGTGACAAAAACCTCAAGACTATGAATTTAATCAGTAGGTATAAATTCTTGGCTGGGTTCACTCAGAAGATTAGGCCATTACTGCTTCTTCTGCAAGTCTCAGAACCTATCTATACTCCCCAGAAGCACCTACAACTAATATTTACACTACGTGTCCTAATATGAACACTAGTGTCATTTATAACTATAATCTAGCATAAGCAATAGAGCTCATAATGCATTTTGACATGCATTATTTTATTGGATCCTCACAACAGTATTTCTGGTATACAGGCTAGATAGTCTGATCCCATCCTCACAAAAGAGGCAAGTGGATTTCAATGAGGTTGAGTAAATCCTCCTGAAGAACACAGCTGGCAAGAGGGACTCAGGCAAAGGGATTCAGGTCCCGAGACCCCTATGCAAGCACGCCGTCCTCCAGATCACCATGATTACCAGATTCTGGGACAAGGCAGTTCTAAGACAGATGACTCTACCATGTGAAAATTACTTAAGCTTTGCCTAAAATGACCATTTAAAGAAATATGCCATAAACAAATAAATGTAGTGAGAAAAAGAGAAACTAATCATTGCATTGTGTGTGTGCCTAAATCGGGCCCTATCCAGGTGAGTGAATCATTATCCACATTCATCAAAACAAACCAAACTAAGCGTCTGCCGAATAACTGAAAATCTATGCATGATTCATAGACTTAACATGCATAACTCTAGCCCTTAAAACTCAATTAGGCATATATTACAATTCACAAAAAACAGAAATGTGAGGCTCAAGAGGTGAAATGACTTGTTAGCCCCAAATTCCATATACACGCTGAGAGTAAGGAACTAAAACAGGTGGGAGGTCCTAGTAAAGTTCGAGGAAATATGAATATATTATAAACTCTACCCACAGACAGAAAGCATGAAAATGTAATTTGTCAAAGAGTAGAAATTGCCTTAAAAAATACCTCTTTAAAAGTCAGAAAGAGACAGAGTGAGCCCACTGACTCATCCACTCCCCAGATAGCCAGAACAGCTGCGCTGGGTGGCCAGTCTCTCAGATCTCAGTCCAGGTTTGCCATGCGGGTGGCAGGAGCCTGATGAGTTGAGCCATCACCCACGCCTACCAGGCTGCAGACTAACATGACGCTGGAAGAAGAGGGTGGGAAACGAGCTCACATGCCCCGAAACAGCAGGCAGGCATCCCAACTGGCATCTTAACCTCTAAAAATCACCCTAGAAACCAGTCTTCTAAATAAATTAATGAAACCTGGGGAATTGCTTCAAAATAACTGCATTAAGAAATAAAAGTGTATTCACTATGCCAAGGTTTCAAATTTTCTCCAAAATCATTCATTTCATTCTCAAAACTATAACCTTTCTTTTATTTTGGATACTGCCTCTACTTTTACACGTAGCACAATATATTTTTAACTGGTGGCTTAAGAAATCTCTTGGTTAAAGATTTTCAAAAACGCTTAGCTCCTTCTTCATGGAAGACCCTTCTATCTGCCTAAATTTCCATTGTTTTCATGCTAATGCCCGGGCTTGAAAGGAGTGGGAGGTTATCGAAAAAAGAGGGAGCTTGATCACATACTGCCACCTCAGTCGACTAAAGGAAACTAGAAATGATCAGCAGGAACTCCAAGATCCATTATTTAACAAAATGATTCCTTGAACATATCTAAGAAACTGTCAGTAGAGGATAAACTGCTTTATAGCCTGGACAACCAAAAACAAAGGCTGACCATGCAGACAATTTGTAAGACCTTGCCGAGTCGGAATCCACCAAATTCATTTGTGCCGGAATTGAAAGCTATTCTTTTTTCTTTTTTTTTTTTTTTAAGATTTGGTTTTTTTTTTTTTAATTGGAGAGGCAGATATATAAAGAGGAGGACAGACAGAGAGGAAGCTCTTCCATCCGATGATTCACTCCCAAAGTGGGCGCAACAGCCGGAACTGCACCAATCTGAAGCCAAGAGTTTCTTCTGGATCTCCCACATGGGTGCATGGTCTCAAGGCTTTGGGGCATCCCCACCTGATTCCCTATGCCACAAGCAGGGAGCTGGAAAGGAAGTGGGGCTTCCAGGATTAGAACCTGTGCCCATATGGGATCCTGGAGCATGCAAGGAGAGTAATTTAGCCACTAAGCCACCGCACTGGGCCAAAGAGCTATTCTTTTAACGTTGGGGCTGGGGTCAAGAGGGGGCAGGTATATAATAAAAGATAAGAGTTCCTAACTCAGTTCCTACCTGGAACATCCCAGTTAGGAAGCCAAGAGTTGTACAGCACAAAATCTGAAGGAGTTAGCAGAACATAGAGTCACAGACAGGTGAGATTAGAGGCCACTGCAGGTGAAGCTGCAGGATAAGGATGAAGAAAGAGCACATTCTCCGTTGGGAACATCATCATAGCAAAGACGGTGGGCACCATAATGCAGCCCTTTCCTCAACACCAGCACCACCACTGCCTAAACGCAGCTATGACTTTTCAATTGCTGCTCTTTCTGCAACCACCGCAACTTCCTTTTTGTCTGGCTTTAGCCAGAACCCTTAGCTCATGAACTTAATCCCCGGGTTACTATCTTTTCCTCATAATTTGTCTCTGGCCTGTGGAACACAGTCTCAGACCTAATGCTCATAAAAAAATAAATAAACATTAAATCACAAATGTCTTACTTCAATGTTTATGCAGTTTTCGACTTCTATTTTTAAGAAAATAAATGGATTCAACAGTCTCCCCGGAGGCCAACAGACATCATTTTTATTTTAGATAGGCAAGTAACTGAACGTCCAGTCTTTATCTGTCTAGACGTGGTTCACACTCAAAGGCCTAAAGGGATCAGGCAGGTTACACAAATGGATCCAGAGGCTTAGGGAGAAGTAATGGTAAGAGGTGACATCTATAGGTAAATCAAAGCATACATACTTCTTTTAGCGCAAACTAATTCAAAACTTTAAACAACACGCAGAGACAATCGTTGCTGACTAGACAGCCTGAGCAGGAAATCGAGATCCCTGGGGAAAACTGAGAAATCAGAGGCCCAACAATTATCTTTGAATAACATCTTAACAACCCCTCGTAAGCACGAAATCATACACGCATGAGTTTGGCAGTGCTTAGATGCCAACTGTCCATACTGGAGCTCCCCACTTCACATCCCTCTTTCCAGGCTCATCCTGCTCCCTGCTCACGCGCCTTCAGCAGGGCAGCAGGGAATGGCTCAAGTACTTGGGTTCCTGCCAACTGCAAGGGAGAACCGGATCAAGTCCTGGGAGCTTTTTTCAGAATGGACCACTCCCAGCCATTATGCGCATTTAGTAAACGCACCAGCAGATGAAAGATCTCTCTCCCCTCCACCTCTCTCTTTCCCTTTCAACTACATAAAATAAAAGCAAGTACCCATTAAGTACCATACACGTCAGTGTTCTTGGCCATTTAGTCATTACAAAATATTGCACCTCTCTGTAGTTACTGAAGGAAGAGATTTTTTAAAACAGAAAGAAAAAGCCATATGCAAGATGGCCTAACCTTAGATAAACTCAAAGGTGTGATGAGGAGATGAGTTATTGCAAATACACAACCAAGTGAAGGCCATGTTGATGTACTGCAGCAGAGGGTCGGCATCTGGCCTAGCTTTCAAGACGCTGGCCAAGACACCTGCCGCCCACATCAGAGTGCTTGCGTTCAAGTTCCCGCTCAGCTCCAAACTTCAGTTTGCTGCCAAGGCAGACACGATGGAGCCACAGGAGATAGATCAAGTAACTGGATGCTTAGCAATCCACTTGGGAGACATCCACTTTGGCCTGGCATAGCTGACAGAACTGACAGCAGAGGATAATGAAGTTTGTCCTATGAGAATGGGAGTCTGGAGACCATATCAAAGCCGACCTACAAGTCGGTGGGCTATAGGTGCCCTCAGTAAAAGTGCCCAATCATTATTTGAAACACAGGGCAGTGAGGCCCAGAAAACCCAGCTGCCAGTGGCCATAACACTGCCAAGTAATAGAACCATAAGAATTTTTTTTATATCCAACTAATGTTCATTTCTGACACCATGCTGCCTAGGGGAATCAAAGACACACAAAACAAGTATGCCATCAACATTTTTAAATCAGACTCAGATCATGTTTACAGAAGAGCTCTGGGTTAGATACGTGGTGAGATGTTTAAGGTGCTGAACACAGCATCAGTTCAGCCACGGCGAATATTCAGTATCAAAGGAAATTTGATACTCTCAACAAGAGTCCAATATTGTTTAAAGCTCCTAATACAGTCTTCTATTCTTGTCTTCCACTAATGAGATACAATTTGGAACTAACTCATCTTTCTTACACTGGAGATGGCAGTCTCTTGCACGGTTTATATAATAATGTTAGCATTTATCATTTTTATATTTGCTCACTAAACTGTTAGAGATTCTTCATAATGAAAGGTAGGAAAAACCTACTTGTGCCAGGACTCCGTCATCAAATATTTCTCAGACTTCTTCATTTTAGCTTACTTTTTCTTGCCAAAGGTACTCAAAGTGCAGCACCTTCTTCTTTCAATATTGCTACATGTACATGTTAAATTTTCTCAATTCTTTGCTCATTTATCATGTTGTACACTGATTCACAGTTTACTAAAATGATCGTCACTTTTAGCACCTCTCACAATAACTGACCTGCTGAAGACAATAGGCTATCCATTTAAAAAGTCAGAATTTTCACGATTTGAAACTATCAATATTACCCATGCCAATTTCTCTTCATATGATATTTCTTTATGCCTAGAAGTAATATCATTGTGGGAAGAAATATCTCTAAGATATGGACTAGGTTGCATCGTGAGGTACAATTAAGCCTTTCATCACAAACTCCATTGGGCGATGCAAGTTTCAGGCAGTACTTAGTATTGCTCATAAATTCTTAACAGTTTTATTACACAAGCAACTGTAATATAATGTGAAGTGGTGTCCAAAGCCATTCTCTGCTTTCACTCTACATGGTAAGGCTGCAGTACAAACAAAACTTTTGTCAAGGCTGCGTAAGACTGCATGTTTTATTTTGTTTTGTTTTTTTCCAAGGCCATTTTTCTCTGTCTTTTAGTAGTGGCTATGAAACAGATAGTAGCAATTCAATGCCAGCAACAAGGCCTCTCCCTACCAGCATATTTTTCACTAAGTGCAGGCTCTCGGTGCAACTTCTTGGGAAAACACTTTGGAGTGGGGCTCACACGCAGGGCAGGAGGGAAGGCCCTGACCATGAAGCTGAATCAAACACAGTGGTTCAGGATTCTCCACATCTAAGATTGAGCATCTCTTGGCGACTTGCCTCTGCCCCCTTTCCTCCCAATCCGCACACACCACACTTGGGGAGAGCATTGGTGGGGGCCCCTTGCTGGAGCATGCATATTCACCTCGAGCAAGCCCGAATTTGATCCAGTGCTGGACAACAAATGGCTTTACTCTGTTTACAGAAATAACAACATCGATCATTCAGCCCAAAAGGCATTTTAAACATTTATATAAAATTTCTCACTCTGGCCTCTAAGCCATCCCACGGAAAAGAAGACTGAAAGACAGCTTAAATTGGCCACCCAGAGTCACACCACAGCAAGTTCATGACAAATGCAAATCTATGCCTTCCATTCCAGAACCCACATTTAATGTACCACACCAGACCATTCCAAAATACCATGGGAAGATTTTTTTAATATTTGTGTTCATTGTCTTTCTTTAACATGTATTTATTTATTTTTATTGGAAAGTCAGATTTATACAGAAGTAGAGACAGAGAAAAAGATCTTCTATTCACTGATTCACTCTCCAAGTGCCCTCAATGGCTAAAGCTGAGTTGATCCATAGCCAGTAGCCAGGAGTTTCTTTCAAGTCTCCCACGTGGATCCAGGAACACAAAGCTTTGGGCCATCCTTGACTGGCTTTCCCAGGCCAAAAGCAGGGAGCTGGATGGGAAGCGGAGCAGCTTTACCACAAACAAGTGCCCATTTGGGTTGCTAGTGTTTGCAAGGGGAAGAATTAGCCAATTGAGCCACCCTACTGGCCCCCAAGCCTTCTCTTTTTTAAAAAAGCTCTGTCCATTGCTATAGCATGAGGATTAATCTGCTTGAAAGAGATTAATATTTTAGGATCATGTAAGAAACTAATAACTTAGAATCATCAGTAGACTAAACAGTTCTCAGACCTTCAAACTCCAAAAACTGAACTCAATCTGTGATCTGTACACCTCACAATGATCAAACATTGGCAAAATTCTGTCTTTTCAGTACTAATCGTCAATTTAACGCACACTGAAGGATTCTTTGTTAAGCAGACACATCAAGTTCATTCCTCTAGCTTTGTATAAGACATCACAAGAACAAAAGGCAAGCTTCTGGAATGAGACAGAACTAAGTCCATCAGCCACTCACACTCAGAGAAAGTGAACGTTTATGAATGGAAAACACTTGCACTGCTTACAAAGCTGGCTGGAGAGGTTCAGGACACATGACCATCCAGTGCCAGACACCACCACACACTGTCTTTCTCCCTCTCACTTCTGAGAAAGGTCAGCGGCACCTGCTCCCTGGCCCGGCCACGACTGCCACACAGAATAATCGGAAATAGCTCCGAAGGCAGGAATCAGCTGCCAATCAGGGCGCTCTGGGCTGCTCAGGGAGGGAGCAGCCAGTGACGCAGAGCCCACCGCAGCCTTCAGAAGGTGCCTTTCGCACTGCCATCAAATGCCACAAAATCAGGCTCCGGAGGAACCATTTCCACAACGATGTGCCTATGAAAATGCTGCATAAGTAGATAACATGGTGCTTTTTTTTTCATTTATATTGTATATTAAGACACCTTACCCACACCCTTAGACTAATTCTCTCTCTGAATGCCACACAGGAGCACACAAGAGACGATAACTTGATTCTGTCAAATATTGAAGAACAAGGCCTTAAACAGCCAATGCTCAGCACTCTGAAGAATCACAGTCTACCAGACACATGGGAGCCATTTTTGCCTATTTCATCATTCCTTCTCTGTCCCTGAAGTCATGAGGCTATACAGTCCTAATCTGGACTCTTAAGACCTGGATCAGAACTGCTTCTAGTATTTCATAGTTGGATTTCCCTATGTCTTCACTTTTTTTTTTAAAGCATCTTAACGTCTATCTTTAGTGTTCCTATTCCTCTCCTACAAAAACCACTAAGGAGGCGTAACTGCTGCAGACCCCAGTAGACATGGGGTTCCTTGTCTGATCATGTGGATACTGAGTTTTCTCCGAAACAAGTGTACCATGCAAATTTTATCATCTCCTACCTGCATGATGAGCTTCTGGGGCTTCCCAAATCGAGTCTCAACAAGATTAGAGATAATGAAGAAACTGACCAGAAAAGTCTCAGAGGATCGGAGGTCCTGCCATCAAAAGCACTGGTCTCAGTATTTTAGGAAACACTTGCTTTTTTACTGTCTTAGCATCTGCAAATGGCAGGTGCCAGGAGAGTTTTGAATGTCTTAGTCATTCCTACATTTGGTCGGCCTGCTGGCAGCAAAAACATAAACACGCTTCTGATAGCATTAATTTCCTGACAACCTTTCCACATGCCTTAATGTTTTGCACTTCTTTGTAATGTTGTCTTATACGCAAGATCTAAACGGCAGTAATTGCCTCTCCTAATACATTTTGGTTTTTCACAAGCAGACACATTATTCCAAGAACTTCTGATTTCAAATACACATTTTTTTTTCATATTGAGTATAACTAAAAACTAATACAAATACTACTACTATTCCAGGATGGGAAGTGTCGGCATCAATCACATGTAGTGTGATCTCTCCAGCCTCACTGCAATTTAATTGGTCAAGCAACAATACTCTGTGAACCTTTGAAAATCTACTAAGGCAATTTGCTTTTCATTTTGCTTTTCCTTTTATGAAAATACAGAAGAAACAGACAACTCCCCAGGACTAAGGAACCTGCCATCTGAAGGCTCCAAAGCTGTTACGCAGCTCTGGCCCTCTGACACTTAACCTTTCCATACACTGACCTTTAAATGTGATTGGCTTGCAAGCTCTGCGAGTCTAAATGATTTGCATCCTGGTAATCCTATGTAAATTGGGATCAGAAAAATAAACAGGTTTACGTAAATAAATTTAAAATAAATATTACTTCTCATAAACAATCACAAATCTCTCTGACACGATATTTTGGGAAGAAAACTGAAAGCAGGGAGACTGGGTTTTGGAGCCACGATGTGAAATGGGACTTGGGACACGCTGCCTCCTTTCTCTCGGCCTCAGCTGATTCAACGGTAAAACAGGAAGCAAAATTAAATGATTTGCAAAGGTTCCAGGCAGCTCTCAAATCTATGATCTGATTTACATCTTTTATTCAGATGAATTAAATGGTGAATTAATCAATCATCTATGAAATTAAATGTGAGGTTTAAGTAAGGTTTTGTTGAGGGAAAGGCAACAACCTGCACCTTGGTTTAATTTTACAATAATGGCTCAAGCCAAATTTCGAGCCAGTTGAATCTGAAATCTTATTTTGCAAATGCCATTATTACCTGAATAGAGCATTAGGACATATCTGGAATGTATTTGAAGTAGCTAAGCAAAATAGATTTTATTATGGCTTTATTTAATACCATGCCACAGAAAAAAATCACAACTCACTTCAGTACATTTAAATACAGGCACATTTAAAACTTGGCAAAGATGATTATGATAATGAAGAGTGATTATTTTTCTACCTTTCTGATACAATCAATTTGGAGACTACCAGGGTGAAATTTAGTCTATTTAAACTTGAAACAAACAGGTTCAAGTGCATGATAGTTAACTTTCTGAAACCAGACCTTTTTTTTTTTTCTCAAATACTTTCAGAAATCCCTTCTGGAAAAGCACACACACACACGGAGACTATAAATGCTCCTCACAAAGCACAGTGCTATCACAGAGGCAGGGGAAGAATGCCTGACTTTGCATTCCACCTGGATGTTCTAATTGAAATTGGTCATACAGCAGACACTTCCCCTGCCAGCCAAAAGTTCATAATGAACACAGACTACCTGCAGAGTCTCTTATCAGTGCAGCTCCCCTGAGGCCAAAAATATTGATCTCTTTCATTGAATAAATACTAAAGTAACAACAAGGATCCATTATGTCTGACCTAACAAGAATTTTTAATTGAACAAGTTATTGTCTGGACGCCCAAGAAAGAGTGGATATACTGTTACCGTTCTCTTCCCAAAGCTCTAACTCTTACAGGCATATTGTGAATGCAATGAGAGAAATACTCATTTCTTCAAAGTACTCTCAGAAAAACTATGGTGTTAGTCTTGAAACATTAATAGAGTTCTTGTCAACTGAACAAAAAAACAAACTCGTGTTTCCCAAAGTTTAGTAGCAGTGCTCTCAAGATATCATCTTTCTTAATTAATAGAATGACAGATTTAACATTTAACTTTACATATCTTCTCCAAAATACACAGCACAGTTGTGTATGTCATACACAGCTGGAATCCAGTGAGCACAAGGCCATTCTGGAGTTGGTTATAAGCACTGGAAAGGTGTTCTAGGAAGCAAATGTGAAACACTTTATGGAGCATTTCCACAGGAAATTAAGATTGATAAGCATCTTCCTCAAACCTTCAAGTAAATGGCTTAGATCCAAGAAACTCCTACACGTGCTATTAGACCTTAAGTTAAAACAAAACAGAGAATAGAAAGATGACGATTTGGTTAATCAGTCAATGAAAGAGAAACCTGTTTCTGTCCAAATGAAGTTTTGTATTTTGCATCCACCTAGACAGAAAAGCTTTTCATCACGAGAGTCAAACTACAATTAACTGGGTTTGGAATACTCGGCCTATGACTTACACACTCCAACTTCAAATCTGCCCACTCAACACACAAAACATTTAAAACAACAAAGCCATGAAACTACTGACACAGATCCTTCTCCTGGCTGACTTTAACTACTAGATTACTAACATTCGAATCAAGAAAGATATCTGTGTCAAGCTTAAAATACTTTCGGAAGGATTAAATTTATCTTACATATAAAAACAGTTTCATACAGCATTCCATTTCAAATCGCTGTATCAAAAAGAAATGCTCCCTGGAAAATCTTATCACTGTCTCTTTATAACAGTGTGCAAATTTAAAACACACACTCAAGTTTCAATATGAGACTCCTAAGATCAGTGCATAAGCATCCAGTAAAAGCGAATCCAAGCAACAGTTTGAAACTCTCAATTTGCAATGGAAAATACCTAATTTCAAAATCACGCTAAGAATCTAAAAACTCCATAATGTCCTCCAAATAAATGTCAACTCGTGTCTGCTGTTGAATAGGTACAAGTAAACTTATCTTGCTAAAGTAACTCTAAATGCATTGAGAAGTTAATAGCAATGGTCAGGCATAAAAGATGTCTAGCTATCAGGGCTCTAGCAAAAGCAGTCGCATGGCCAGAAAGATCACAAAATGGAAAATCCAAGTTTAGGGCAAGAAAGGCCCCTATGAGCTAGCCTTTAGGGAGTGCCTGGGCAAAGTGGCTGCTGGGGACAGTAGCAGGAATGCACAGTCACTATCCTGGAGAAATTCAAAGTGAACCAACAGATTTCATAAGGTAAAAAGGACGGTGGAGTTCCTTAGCAACAACCTGAATAAAAATTCTGAAAATACAGAGAATTAAACATGTCAAAATCAAAATCAGATCTCAGATATGCATGTTAAATTTGTATCACTTTGGAGAATTTTTCCAAATATCTCTCTAGACAGGAAGCAAAATGGATGACCGATGAAAGAAATGCATGTGGTTTTATAAGGGACAAGCAAGACAAAAGCCCAAATGCAAAGCTTGAAGATCATTATCTTATTAAGCTGCAAGTTACACTGAAGATCAAACACTAAGGAGAGAAGCCTTGGTTTACACTATGTCCCAGGACCTCCTGAAATGGCTGACCTCCACAGAATGTTCCATGGCCTTCACTAAAAAGCCAGTTACTCATCACAGCTCAAGGTTCCTCAATTTTAAATCTAGCCGATTTTAACCAATTATGTCTGTTTTTTCCCCACCAACAGATTTCAGGATGTTATCCTGGCTTATCTTACACTGGATTACAAGAAGCTGGGGAGCCACAGCCCACAGAGATCAGGTTGTTTACAACAGGAAGTATTGTTTTGCTAAATCCCGGAAGCTCTGCATTGTTTAAAGCCACCTTATTTAAGGGCTTTCCACCCCAAGGCGGTTAGGGCAGGGAGACTGTACCTGCTAGTTCCAATCATGGGCTAGGGGGTAAGTCAACAAATGAAAGCCACCCTGGAAATGATCTCTTGAATAGCAAATGTGATGCATGAAGATAATCAGCAGTTGACTAAGCTTCACCTGTGAACATCCAAGGTTCTTTCACACTTCTTTGGCAACCTGTTGTTTCATAGGTCCTGATTTCCCAGAAACACAGAAATATCAAATTGGCATATTTAATAAGAATTAGCTCAAATAGTTATGTCTTTACATCCACATAATTTATCATGAAATAAGCAGGCTTCGCAAAATGTGAATTTGGTTCCAACCTTGCTCTGAAGTATGGATGGATTTGAAATTTCACCAATATTCTCTTTCTTCTTACCTGGGTGATTCCCAATGCTTATCGGTGACTGGCTATATCCATGAAATATATCTTCTAGGGCCCGGCGACGTGGCCTAGCAGCTAAAGTCCTCGCCTTGAAAGCCCCGGGATCCCATATGGGTGCCGGTTCTAATCCCGGCAGCTCCACTTCCCATCCAGATCCCCGCTTGTGACGGCCCAAAGCTTTGGGACCCTGCACCCGTGTGGGAGACCTGGAGGAGGTTCCTGGTCCCGGCATCGGATTGGCGCGTACCGGCCCGTTGCGGCTCACTTGGGGAGTGAAACATTGGATGGAAGGTCTTCCTCTCTGTCTCTCTTCCTCTCTGTATATCCGGCTTTCCAATAATAATAAAAAAAAAAAAAATCCCCCCCCCCCCAAAAAAAGAAATATATCTTCTAATGACATGTATGGCTACTGGGATAGATGAAGTTGGACTTTGAAGCTTTCCTTATTATTTACTCAAATTATTTGTTTACGGAAGCATCATTTTCAGACATAATGCACACTTCCAACTCAGTGTACTTTTTCTTCTCCTATAACAGTACTTAAGGATACTAGCTAAAAGTCAAACCTACTACAGTAAATATTAACTCTCCATTTTATCAGGAAAAAGACTGTCCCACTGAGCTTCCTCTAAGTTCAAGACAAAAGCTCTCAAGGATTTATAATTTGGCCAAAAAAAAGTGAACTTTTGGGTGGTACATCTTGGATTCACTTTTGTCAAAAACACACATGGATTCCTTTGATAAAAGGATGGAAGAAAAGGAAGAATTGGAACATGAGTGTTACTTTAAAGACCATCCCTCATGTCCCACTCCATGTTTCCAAGTTCATGATCATTCTGAGCAAAACCTAGAAAAAGATAACACAATCTTTTGATGTCTGTCCATTTGGGATCCTCACTACAGAGAAGGAAAAGGTTAATTAGCACAACTAATTAGGCAAAGACAGTACAATACAGACCCCTCAGAAAATAGATGACTGGGATTCCTGGCTTTCTCCCAAACAGTGTCTTTAAAAATGTTACCAGCATCATTGAATGAACTCAGTCAGCCCCAGACAACTACTACATACACAGGGATACTATTAGACTGAATAAAGTCAAAGACGGAAGCCAATGGCAATATCCTACAGAGCTGCAATTAGTAACATTGACCAGTTATCCAAATTCCCAAAAGTGTACTTTCACAGAGATACCATGAGACAATCAAGGACACCTAAGCTAGTCTCAAAATTATTTCCATTTGTTACAATGAAAATCAAAATTAACCTGCAACTCATGTGCTGTTGTTCAGTTATTTCTTCTCTCAGGCAAGTATGTTGCTCAGAATTCTGCTATTTATGCCCCTCACGTCCTGGAAACTTTTTGAGTCATTTGAGAACCAAGTGCCCACAGTTTTGATGGATAGAACTTGAAATGAACGAGTAGCAGCGTCATAATCATGTTGTGCTGAACGGCTCATTGAATGGCTAGCAGCAAAACACACATCATTTTAGTCTTTCTCTGACACCACTAGATGCACCATTTCATCCAACTGGGCCAAAGAAGAACTGTGTATACCTCTTGAAAAAAGATGAGGGCATGGATTAAAACAAAGACCAGGAAAGAAAGGGACAGAATTAAAGAGGAAGGATTCAAAGAAGCCAGACTTTTCCAGGATTCTTGTTTTGTTCAAATGTACCCTAAACAGGGCAAACTGATTTGCAACTTCTGTTTCATCACTGCTGACAATAAAACAAACCCCCAGTCACCAGGTTTTTCATTCCACTCCCAAATGGGAGCAACCTAGGATTATTTTTAATGTCACAGTGAATTTAACCTTTTCTTAAATTTACACTTCTGGGAAAATTGCAAATATTTACTAAAAATTTAAACTTCTTTGAAATAACGTTTCATATATCCTAAACCATTATTTCTTTTTTTTCATTTAGTAATGTTAACAAAATAGAATACGTAAGAGCACAAGAGAAAAGTAAATGGAGGATAAATTCTTTTTTTTAATGATTGTATATTTGCATAACTTTAATTGAGCTTTTCATTATCTACCTAATGACTGAATATATCAAGATTACATTCAGCAATTATCAGAAATTAAAAATGTAAATTTTCTCATGCCACCCACAGAATCCAAGCTCATGCAAAGAAGCACATTCCTAATGTAACTGGACATGCCTTACAAATCTTCCCTGGCACTTCCACTTGAAGGTTGAGATGCTGTTAAACCCCGTCTGGGACATGGAACAGCGTTCTGAGAGTGGCTGCAGTGGGTCAAGGGAACTGAAGAGCAAACTCCTTCTGAGCACTCAAAACAAACAAACACACAAACAAAAAGATAACTCATCTATGAGGGGCTACTGAATGGGAAGAGATGTAAAACCAAGTTACAGAGAGACAATAGAAGTCCTCAACTCCACCAAGGAGAACTCTCAACACAGATGATGACAGAATAAACATGAAGGAGGGTAAGAGCAGAGTGCGAAATGTTAAAGCTGATCTTAGGAAACCAGAGTTCAGGCCTCCAGCCCTGGCAACACACAACTGAGTACACAACGGAGAACGGAAACACCGACAATTGTTTTCTTGGCAAAAATGATACAAAAATAGAAACAGCACAGAGATTCTTAGTAAAATCACGTCACGCTTTGTTTCTTAATTTTTATAGCTATAGGATTGTTATCACTAGGCTTTTACTAACCACGCACAAGAAATAAAAGCATATCCCAGTTACAGAGTGATGGGTGGCTGAATGATAGTACCATGCACCATCGTACAACATGCTACCGATAGAAAATAATACGAAAACTATTGCATGTTAAAGATGGCCTCCGTTGTTAAGTCTTCATTCCGTACGGCACATTCAACACTGAGGGACGCTGGAGTCCGGAGCTCTTGTCAGATCTCTTTCCTTCCTTTTCCCACTCACGGATCCTAACACTTGCAGCTCTTCTTGAAGTCTCAACATTAGCCCCACTGAACTCGGTTCTGAGAGAAGAGTCCACTGTGGATTTGAATCTTCTCACATGTTGGCTGCTTCCACTTTCTAACACTCGCGTCCTGACTGCATGCAGCTTTAAAAAACTTGGGACAGACAATGCGATGGGAAAGGAGACGCTCTCCTCGACCGCCCTGGCTGCTCCTCAAGTCCCTGTAAAGACTACACCGGAGCACGGCATTATGCTTTGGAGTACCACTGGCCATAATTCTTTAATAACCATTTATTGTTTACTTAGCACTATACCCTGCAGACTAGCTTCTAAAAAAGAAAAATCCTTGATTTGCACTTCAGGCCAATTTGCAAACCCACTAATATCACACACATTTCTACCACCATGGCCAATTGCAAAATACCAGTAGTCTAATCCTTAAAAATGTCAGAATAAGCGGATAGTTTTAATACAAATGGAGTCCTTGGGTTCTAAAACATTACCATGTTCTGGGCCCAGGGCCATAGCGTAGTGGTTAGGGTCCTCGCTTTGAGCGTGCCGGGATCCCATATGGGCACTGGTTCTAATCCCGGCAGCTCCACTTCCCTGCTTGTGGCCTGGGAAAGCAGTCGAGGACTGCCCAAAACCTTGGAACCCTGCATCTGCATGGGAGACTCGGAAAAAAAGTTCCTGGCTCCTGGCTCCTGGCTTCAGATCAGCGCAGCACTGGCCGTTGCGGCCACTTAGGGAGTGAACCATCGGATGGAAGATCTTCCTCTCTGTCTCTCCTCTTCTCTGTACATCTGCCTTTCCAATAAAAATAAATAAATTTTAAAAAAAAGATTACCATGTTCTTAAACAAGTCTGATTTGTCACAAATATCTATATGTGGAGATCCATCCTGTGCAGTACAGTCTGCTAAACATTCTTCATGTTCTGTCTTAATTCACTCATTTTTATCTATCTGATAAGTGCAGCATAGAGACAGACAGGACAAGTGAGCAAGAGATACTCCATGTGCTGGTTCACACGGCAAGCGCTCTTAACAGCAGGGGATGAGCCAGGCTGGGCTGAGGCCATGGCTCCAGCTGGGTCTCCTATCTATCACTTTTACCACCACGTCCAGCATCAGCTCTTTAGGCACATCAGCAGGAAGCTGGATCAGAAGGCAGGAACACCTAGGACAAGATGCCAGGTACTTGGACGTGGGTTCTGAGATCTCTCAAGTAGCTTAACCCACTGAGCCACAACATCCAACCCCACACTTTACTTCTGAAATAAATCCTATTACTTTGTACTGTCTCTGCTCATTCTTAGTATGTGAACCACACACTGCCCAGTGAGAAACAGGATTTTTGTTCCTTCGTACAGACAGCCCTTGATGAACGAGTCTGGCATATGATACAACATAGAGTTCATCTGTTCTCTCTCATCTGTACAATACGCAACAACACAAGCATCAATGGGTAGGAAATGCTTTCACATTCTCCGTATCTGCGCTAGTTTGTTGTTCACTGAAACTATCATCACATCCTTGAATCATTCTAACTCTGGCCTTGTATGGTAGCACGTTTACATTGCTTTTCAAGTACTGTGACATGTAATCATACCCATCTCATCAACAACAATGAAACCTGACGGTCTTTGACTTTAAGGACTATTTTGATCATCTGAGGATAGAGGAAGCCACCAGCAGGGTGTTAAGATATTAAGTACTTATTCAAATAGTTGTTAAACAACTTATGAAATTGTAGAAAAAAGGAAAATCTACTACGACTATGAGGCTTCTAATGTCTCTATTCATTTGAGTCTGCATTGATTTGTACCACTTAGGAATGGAATGTCAAAGATTTCCAATGAAAATGAGTATTTGCGGGAGCAGCATGTTCCAAGGAAGACAAGGCAAAGGAGAAAGAAACTAAAAGCAAAAACTGCCCGCTTTCCTCCTTTCTCCGTCTTCAACAGTCCTCCCATGATTCCAAAGTCACACACAAGACTCGCCACGCAGCCTTGCAGCCGAGCGAGGGTCCACAGAACCTGAACTCTGCAAAGCTAACGACTCCAGGCTGCGGGCAAAACTGTTTTCCTTAGTCTGCTCAGAACTGTAAAGACGCTTGATTAATATTGAGTAGCAGCAGCCTTTACTGCACTGTTGTGGCATTTGTCTTGATTTCTGAAGCCTTTCATGTGGTGACAATGGGAGGGTGCTGCTGATTTTATCGGAGTGTATCATGAGTTTGTTTCAAGATAAGCTTAACTGGTAGAAAACTGTGCCTGGCGTGAAAGTAAGATAATGAGGCAATCTGGGAGTGATTTACAATTTTCCAAAGATGGAGAGGAAAGGCCAAATTAGTATCGTCTTCTCTCGAACATGCAATTTAAGAAGCCAAATCAATGAGGATTATGTTAATGGGACTTGCAAAATTCACTCTTATCTAACTGTACTTCCTAAATTGGGATATTTTGGTATTGTGATATGTCCAAGAAATGCAACCACTGGTGAGGTCAGTAACATCTATTGTTAGTGTACATAATGATTTTATAATTGTCACGGCCACAACAAATGGGCATGAACAGTATCTATGGGTCAAACAACACCATGGGGGGTCTAGGCTAACCCACTGAACTCTACACCACTGAGCACACGTAGGAAACAGAAATAAACACAGCGTAAGCCTCACAATTTGTAGCCCACACAAGTCATGCGGCAGGTACTACGGGCACCACCCTCCTATAAAGCAGGGCCCAGGAGAGGAATATTCCAAAGGCACGGCACCCCACCCAGATAGAACAAAACCTTTAATCCCTAACTACTAAGTGGAAGACACACGAGCTGCCCTGGAGGCTCCTGGTACTTCATTAGCAGAACCAGACCTGTGTGGCTAGAGGAAGTTAGAGAAGAAAACATCATCACAGGGACAAAGCCATGGTGACTTGTAGAGCAGGGGGACTCTTTGCTGCTGTAAGCAGGGAGCCTGGGTGACTGGAGCCCAGACTACATTTCATCAAGGGAGCGAGTCCAAGAGTCTATCCAGTACTAACAAGCAAGGTCCCTGGTGATAACCAGGATTCAGTCGCAGGGAGACTGAACCACTAAACGCTAAGGCTAAGGCTAACTCAAAAGAAAATTAGTTCCAAGGGAAATCCAGAGCTGGAAGAGGACAGACTCTGCAGAGGCCTGATCTCTGTGTGCTTACACACCCACGTCCTCCAAACAGGTGTGGTTCCCACCTACAGCCTACAGGTCCACATGTGCGCATGAACACACATACACACACACTCCGAGCACCACCTCAAATACGCAACATAAGCACAAATGGCATAAAACGAAATAATGTTTATTTCCATAAAGTGACTGCAGAAGATCACTGAGACCATACTGACATAATTTGGTTTTTTACGTTAAGACTTTGAGTTACAGATCCAAAGTTCATCCACATTTGGGGTGATTTTGCAGTTGAACTTCAGTACTTACTACTCAGCTATCACCTCATGGGATATGCATAATCTACTGCTGGCTGGCTATTTAGCTGCTAATTTCATGTTCAAAGAACCTAATCTAGTCAGTTTATTAGACTGTAAACAAACTCACTACCATTTTTTTGTGGTTATATAAAAAACAATAGCGAACAGTACTAATCAGAATCCACAAATACTGCAGCTATTGTTGTGAATACATGTCGTTTTCCATTTCTCTAAACTTCAGAAGCAAAGAGAATATTCTATTTCTTGCAGCACAGCTAAAAACTGGAGCAAGGTCAGTTTGCTGACACTGTGATCTGTCACAGCCTACGATGATATTATTCATAGGAAGGCAAATGTGTCAGTGATAGGCCTGGGAATATGGATTTAATAGAAATACTGTATTTTCAATCTAGAGGAATTTAAAATATTGAAAAGTAGACTAAAACAACTGAAGACATGCTTACAAGGAAGCTGCCTCCCATACAATGGACGAGATTTGTCAGTGATGCGTGGCAATGTAAAGGAAGATATTTCAGGACATGTTACTGTTCAGGTGGAAAACATCCTGCTACAATTTGCCTACTGTAGTTCACACTAGCATTTGACTTCATATATTTCTGGGTTTTGAATTGTGAGCCTTAGAAGCAAGAAGAATCACAACAATGTGATTCAAATTTTAACAGGAAATATATTAAATTTATATTTTCAAAGACAGATTCTTTTTCTACAAATACAAATGACAGCAAAAGAGACTACAAAATGTCAAATACATTGCAAATTTAACTGGTTTTGTATTTCTTAAATGTGGTTTTATCCTGGATGTCCATAACCATATGTAGTTACTCAGTTTATGTCCCAATTACACTTAATTAACACAAAGTGAATCATTGGCAAAGCAATAGTAAAAGGTGCTTTCAATGCTTAATTTTGTTTTCAGTAACTCTCCACTTCTTAGCATAAAACAAAAAAACCAACCAATAAAGTAACCATTAGAAATTTATCTTGTAAGACTTAAATGATGTTCCTTTTACTGATTCATGTTGAGAAAGAAAATTTGGTGAACATGGATCTCAATTTACAGATAACTCTTTAGGAAACCAAAGCAACTGAAATCAGCATATGAAAGTGGTATTTGTCTACCCATGTATATTACCACTCAATTCCCAATAGCTAAGACATGAATCAGTATGGATGCCCACTAATAGATGACCAAAGAACTGTTACACACACACACACACACACACACACTATGGGATACTACTCGGCCATTAAAAAAAAATAAAGAAATCCTCTGTTTTCTGACAAACTGGAAACCAGTATGCTTAGTACAATAAGTCAGTCCCAAAAGGATAGATGTCATGTTTACCCCAATTTGTGCTAACACACAGCAGACAAAAAGAAATGCAATCTATGAGACTGGCATCTCGAGATGTGATTACTGCTAACAGCCTATGTCTGTACTCTTGAGGAAATACATTCTCTTGTACTTGTTATGTGCTGAGATCTTTACCTATTGGAGTGCTAAGTTTGTGATGCAAAGTGAAATGAAAATATGCCACGGTACAACTAAAGAAAACAAAAAGGAGGCAGAGGGTGGGTGAGTGATGAACAAAAGAAGAGGGGGGTCAGGATGGTAAGTTGTCACTATGCTCGTAAGTCTGTACAGGAAATTTTCACTTCACATAATAAATGTAAAAAAATTAAGTTTTTGTAAAAGTATAAAATTGTATTCAGCTATGAATAAAGGTAACGTAGCATTTAAACACTCCCCTGACTGCACGCTACAAAGACCACTACAAGGAACGCACAGATGAACATGTCACAAAGAGGAATATGTTTTAAGAATAATGCTATAGTGTGAGGTGAAGCATAGCAATGTTGAAAAGAGGCAAGCAACTAAACCCTATTGTCTGAGAATTCCCCACTGGAAGACAATGGCTGCCTGAAGGCAGGTATGAAAGGAAAAGTGAAGCTAAAGCTAAAAGCATGTTGAGAAACACTTGGTTGTTGATGAGGAGAAGGGACCAGATATTTGGAGAGAATAAGGAAAACAGACCCAACAACTTCGGGAATCTCTAAAGGAACTGAAAAGTTGGGGGCGAGGGTGTGGCCACCACAGTGTACGCAGACTCGGAGAGATGCATTTTCAGTGCATGGGACGAAGTCCAGAAAATTCTTCGAATCCCATACAGAGGAGTTTGACATCACTGACCAAAACCCTTCCAAGAAAACTTACTGGAGTGTGATTTGTATGGTGCTAGGAAAGGATTTGTTGTCATAAAGGAGCTACTCTCGTCATGGTAACCCTGAGTTATGCCAACGAAGCGGCAGATATTAGGGTGAACTGGTGAAGGCAATTCCTTCTTGTTAACTCCCAGGACTAAGTGAGCACCATTTCTCCCGTACAACAGCTTTCCACTCCCCATCTCAGCTTCCCCATCTATAAAGTGGTAATAACTGTTGTTTTTTATAATACATTAAAAATAAATGTGTTTAAAAGATCTTCATAGCAAACCTTAAAGCAGGAATTCCAGTCTCTCTAACAGCAAACAATTCAACATAGCACCTTCAACAACAATTCTATTCTTTCAAAACATTCCAGACATGTATAGCAGCAAATGTGGACACAAATGCCCAGCCAGTTTCAACAAAACAATCAGCAAGACCATCCCCAACAGTTCTACCCAGGCTTTAGCAGTCGGAAGCCTTCTTTCAGTGGGGGGCCATTAGGACATCCATAACATCATTCGCCAGTCATGCAAAATATCAATTTAAAAATTAGCCCATAACAGATGCTGAATTTTGAGTCCCACTTGCTGCTGCCTTGATAGGGCCAGACCAAATGATTTTGCAGGTCCTAATAGGACTGTGAGCCCGATACATCCCACCCCTGACATCACAGGACATCAAAAACAACCAATTACTTAGCAAAGGGGAAGCATATACCTGATTCCAGGCGGACTGGCTGACTAACCTCAGGAATTCTGGTGTGCATAAATCTGCATTATTGATGACTTCCACACCAGGAGAGCTACTTCAGAGAGAAGCTCTTTGTTTGAGAACTTTCCACTTTAGCAGCCACCCAGAGGTGAGCAAGTTGGTGCACAAGAGCTCTGCCAGCAACAAATGGACTGAGCAACCAGGAATGTCTTTCCAATCCTAGCCCACAAGAACCCATCTTCAATGGAAGGTGCATTCCCAATACTGATGCTGCAATAGGAGTTAGTTCTGTATATGTCAGTTACCCCATGCTCTCAGCATGCAGGAGTTGAAAAGCAGTAGGAAGGGCTCTATTCAACAGGAATTAAACTATATCAAGATGAAGAAAACTGTGGGTGCTTAGGAGATTTGGGGGCCAGGACAAGGAGGGTACTAAAAGGTAGGGGATAAACCAGAATGAAATGAGGAGAAAAATATCTCTGAGCTGACCCACAGGAAGGAAAAATGCCTGGAGAAAGAGGCATTTGGAGTGTGTGGATGACCCAAGCATCAGTCCCTGGAGTGTGTGGATGACCTCAAGTCCCTGCTGAGGACAGACGTTCATTCATTAGACAGGTTTAGGGATGGAATAAGCACAGCAACATGTACTGGGAAACATTTACCAAACTCTGTGAGTAAGTGCAGCATCAACGCCCAGTGCCACCGTACAAGGCCACAGTGAGTGGAAATCCCAGGGACGGGAACCTCAGCCTGGGGGAGGGAGCCAAGTCACACCAGATCATCCACTGGCACGAAGAGGAGAAGAGGTCAGGGTTTACAGAAGATAAGAAAACCTCCACATCTGCTCACACAATATCATCAATCGTCTTTTTATTTAGCTAGAATTCAAAATTCTTAAAAGAATTCCAAACAGCATGAGAAAGGAGAAATCTTTTGTAACAAGGATCCAGTCTTCCGGAACCATAAAACGTAATCCCAATCTCTGGGAAAACTGAAAGGAGTTTGTAAAGTTCTTGCAGAGGCAGAATGGAAAGATACAGAAAGCTTTCCAAGAACTTTTTGTAGCTCCTTTGTATATGCTTCCAAATTTATGTTCCCAGCTCTGAAACTTCCACAGCCTGACCTCCACTTTCACAGAAGGGGAGTGAATGGGGAACTGTATGGAGAATACTTTTTCACATGGACTAACAATTCTGAATGCAAATGAAGCCCTGGAAAGGAAAAGAAATAAAGCAAAATGAGTTTGGGAAGTGATTCAAACAGGGAGTGCGGAGAACAGAGAACGTCTTGCATTTTGTCAACCATGAACACTGGTAATGCGACTTGATCATACAACACTTTGAGAAAGACAATGTTTACACTTAGAATTAAGCAAAGATAACAAAACAGAATTGGAGGCTTAATTTTGAAAAAGAAAAAAAAACTATATAAGCAGGATCCCAGAGACACGGGGATTTAGAGTTGCCAAAGCTTTGGGGATCATCCGGTTCATCCTTCACAGATGTAAGAATTTAATAACATATGTTAAATCGCAAAGCATCTGAAGTTCACTTTCATAACACTGGGGAAAATAATGCAAGAGGTAAACTTGTTAATCTGCAAGCCAAGTGGAATTAACTGCAGTGCCACGAATAGAATGTTGTACCGATCATACACACATACGTGTCGGAGTGGAACTGAGCATCTAAACGAAGTTGTATACATGTCACAAGCTTGGTACCTCTCACTCCTCTAGGCTCTCACCCCTGGGACCCAGTCCCGAGCCTGTAATGAATACACAAGGGCATCCTACAGCATAATCTGTTCCCTAGGCTGCTTGGAAATTAGACAAGAGGCCCTCTTGGAGTTCTTCGGTTCACATGTTTTCCTTTCTTTCGCTCCCTGCAAATCAGAACCACATTCACCACTGGCGTACGCCAAGCCAGTTACCTGCCTCCAGTGAGCACATGGAATCAACACCCCTGGGGTTTCAGAGAAGCAAGGAGCTGATAATGAATGTCCTATTCATAGCACAAAAGTAAATTACCAAATAGTAAATGCTGAATCTTTGGAATCCAAAATAGCCAGCTTTACTTAAGAGAGAGAAACAGAGAGAGAGAGAGAGAAACAGAGAGAGAGAGAGAGAATGAATCTTGTGCATGAGTCAGAATCATTAACATGGCTTTGCTGTGTCTGCAAATTTCTGGCAGGTTAATTTTTGATAGCGGGGAAAGAGCAAAGCTTCCAACCAATTTTCTAAATCATCTTTAGGCAAACATCCAGGGGCAATCACCTGTAGCCTTCTGCCTGAAGGTATGTTTTGAGAAAGAAGTCGGATTCCTGAATGATTCACAATGTTAACCATCAGAGCTGCTGGTCTAAGTCCCCAAGACTAAGAATGAGTAACTAATAAAACATGCAGGACACACTTTGACCTGGTGTCCCCTCCTCACTCAGAGCAGCTTTCCAAGAAAAGGTAAATTCACCCAGGCCACTCAGGACTTTGAAAGGTGCTCGAGGTGTGAGGTCATTAGACGCTACAATGAAATAATAGATGCAGTAATGAACAGAAGAATATGATCGCTTAAGTATAAATGTATTTCCTTCGTGCTTTACATTGGCTTAAAACAGTACAATCAACTGAATGCCATCATGTCACATTCTGAAACCACTAAACAACAAAAGTTTTTCATTTGAGCCAACTGAGAGACCAATAAAAAAATAACCAGGATATGCAGTGATCTGAACAAATAAAGCTATTAACTGAGTTTGATGACATGTCATCACTACCAAATAAATAACAGGGATCAATTTACAGAATTAATGAGACATTTACATCTGAAGACAATCATAACTACAGCCCTTAGAAACTAAGAGTGTTCCTTTCACCGTCAGTGAAAACTTGGAATCACTTATTTATTTGCTCATAATGAATTCTGACTTTAGAACAAATTTATCACTTTTGTCTGCCTTTGAAGCCTTTTGACAAAATTTTAAAGAGATGATGCTCATGGTACAATATCAATACACATCACACTCAAGAATAATTTATTTCCTATTATTCCTTACAGCCTTTAAAAAAGGATTACAGACTTTTTTAAATTTAATGAACACCTAATACTGAAACTGTCACATACCTGGTGGTGATTCAAACACTTAAAGGATAGATCATTTAAGGGTATGCGTTGTGGCACAGCACGTTAGGATGCTGTTTCAGACAACTGCACCTTACACTGCTGTCTCAGGGACACAGTCCTGCTTCTGTCTTCCATCTGTCCTCTTCCTAATGTGACTGGGGAAGCAACATGTGATGGTTCCAAGGACTTGGGACCTTGCCACCCACATGAGAAATCTGGACAGAATTCCTGGCTCCTGGTGTCATCTTGGCCCAGCCCCAGCTACTGCAGGCGTGGGAAGGAAACCAGCAGAAGAAAGAGAGCTTGCTCCCCTTCTCTTCTCCCTCTCTCCTCCTCCTTCTTCTTCTTCTTCTCTCTCTCTCTCTCTCATTCTCTCTGCCTTTGAAATAAACAAGTGTTTTTTTCCAAAATAGATAATTTAATCTTCATGAAAATCTTCATAGATTTTTGTTTGTTTGTTTGTTTAGTGTGTTGGTGGGTTTTGCTCTTGTTGTTATTTTTTGTTTTTGTTTTAAGAAAAAGGAAGGCCTGCCTCAAACCCACAATGACTTTCAAACTCAAGGAGGAGGAAGAGCAGGAGCAGGAAGAGGAAGAGCGAAAGATGTACCTTGGAGTGCAGAGTAAAAAGGTCCAGGAGTAACAAAATCCATGGCCAAGGTTAAATTTACAGTAATTTTTGTTTAGCTCTTTGATAAAAACTTGTAATTGGTCACTTACATCAGATAGTGACACATTACAGCTAGAGCATGCTTTTGAAAATTTACAGGAAAACTAGTTCAAGTTTACTCACGCCCTCCTTTGTCACTTTTCTCATCTGATAATGCGCTGCCGGGCAGTGGAAGAGCCCAGCTGATGGATGCTCTTCCCCTTGCCAGGTGAGCTGAGTGTTGCCCTGCTCCCTTACACCTGCAGGCCTGGTGAATGCTTGGGCTGATACAGCATGACTTGAGAAGTGAGATCATCAGAGGCCATGTCTCTTCCCCTAGTGCCCCTGGAACACCTGCAGTCCGAATGCCCCCCTTCCAACTACAGCTGTCCTGCTGTGAAAAGTCCAAGCCACAAGGAGAGACATGGGTTCTCTCATGGAACAGTCCAGCTGCAACAAGTCTCCAAGGCCCCACAGCTCGGCAATCAGGCATGGAAGTCAGAGAGAGCAAGAGGAGAGAGATGATTTGTCTGCTACGTCAATCCCAAGATGGACTCAACAGTCAGTGCTCGGCCAGGAGTTTCTTCTTGGTCTCCCAGGTGATAGTGTGGCCCAAGCACTTGGTCCATCCTCGCATTTCCTACTGTGGTTTCCCAGGCCATCAGCAGGGAGCTGCACGGGAGTGGTGCAGCCAGGAGAGGAACCAGCATCCACAGGGCATGCTGGCATCACAGGCAGCAACGGCCCACCAAGCAGTTTAATGATCTTGCTCCAAACACATTGTTAACACATCACATTTACGATTTTAACTACCTAACTTAATCTATATCATCGGTATTACAACTATTCCCATTTTACATCTGAGAAAACTAAATCTGAGAGTGTGTGTGGCCTGCCCAAAAGGTACAGAAACATCAGACTTCAGAACTAGCATTTACCTGGAATTATCTGAAAGAACTCTTTTAAAAATAATGCAATACTCTCTTGGAAGGAAAATGCACAGTTCCTTTCATAAACACACATGTCGAAACGTATTAATGTCAGTATCACTCAGCTATTTCACTCTCAGGACTATGTAGTTGAAGTAATTCAAATCTGAAGTAGCTCTGATTCTTAGAGCTCCAGAGAAAAACAAAGAAGCCAGTATCTCAGGCAGCAAAAGGCGCCAGCCTAATGAATTACAAGAGCTCCTTCAAGGCCACCGGATCATCCCCTCACCAAACACCACAAGAACTCTGTGTGACTAAAAGACTTGAAGACAATGGACATTTAAGAAGCTGGAGGACCACAAAGACTGATGCACCCCTCCTTTCTGCACAGCCTGGGAGCTGGCCCAGGGTGTCCCTGTTCCCAGCTCTCCTTCCAGGGCCATTCCTAAAGAGCTGGCTGCTTCCACAGGTGGACTGTCTCTATGGAACCTGCAGTCCCCAAAATTTCAAATTAATCACCCCTGTGACTAACGCTATCCACCTCAAACATTGGCTCCTGCCTAGTCCCTAGTTAGATCCATGGCATAAAGACAGAACAAGTCACAATGGACCAGGCAGTACAGCAGAGAGCTGATGCAAGGAGACATGGATTGCAAAGCGAAGAACCCAGCAGTCCCCAAAGCAAAAAAATTCACGAACTAATGCGTGCCATCCTGAGTGTCCACTGGCCTTGGACCCTTATGGTGAAATAACAATACAGGAAGGGAGAATTAGAAAAGCAACCATGTTAATATTCACTCGGCTCCAGGCCCAAGGATCCTGCATCAAGCATCCCCCTTAAAACTCAACTAACCTCGAGGAAGACCCTCTTTGGCTCAAGATTAAGGCAAGAAAACTCGGAACCAGAGAATGATCACTCACCTGAGCCAGGGCAGGGAATGCTAACTAAATATAATACCCATATTTCCCTTTTAATTGTATTGAATGGGGCAACACATTCAGTTGAAAGACTCTATTTCTCAACCTCCTTTTCAGTGTGATGGCTGTGTTGTTAAATTCCAGCTGAGGGTATGTATGTTACCTGAGATTTCCTGGAAAGCTGCAAATTGAACCAGAAAATGCATTCCTTTGCACTTCCTGCTTTGTCTTCTTATTCCACGTCACATGGAATATAGAGGAGACAGAGCCCCAGAAGCTACCTTGCAACGTGAAGTGACTCTGAGAGCAAAAGCCAAAGCCAAAACCCTGAAGGCACCAACAGGCAAGGTCTTGGGCTGACAATCATGGCATCAGAGAGACAACATGACGTCATGCACTCCCCACTGCTAAAACTGCCACTCATTGAAGCCTTGAACAGTTTGCGTTGTCTGATAAACGTTGGCAGACACAGTTCGCTCATATTAATGTCTTACTTTCACAGAAAACTTCATGGCCAAAATGTTGAAAGCTAAAACAGAAAACCCATTTATATGTGACAGTCAACTTCACCTTCAATTCAGCTTCATATTGCATGATACATACTTAGGTTCCAGATTGAAAGTATGAGTTTAACAACAGAAATACAGTTCTACATGTCTACAGAAGGGAATTCTGTTGAGATCATGTTGCAGGCTGGATGGGAAGGGAGATCAAGGTTGGCATGCCCAGGGAAGCTTAAAGAAATCTCTAAATAGTTTCTGAGAGATGCCCCTAAGTTTTATGCTGTGCACGTAGGTACCAACCAAGAAATTCTACCCATTATTTACACAGAGACAGATAAAGGAAAATGAGGCGTAGCTCGATAAACAAGCTCTCTCCAAAAGCAGATTTAGACACATTCATCCCTTTCAATCCAGAAGCCTTCTTAGCTTGAACTAATAAAATAAATTCCAGCACTCAGAACATTTCAAGGAGGAATAATTTTCAACACTGGCTCAGGTTTTATTTTTCTTCACTTTGAAATTGATTAGATGTGCTTTTAAGAGACAAATCGGTTAGTGTCTCAAAGAATGAAGAGCATTTTAGACAAATAAAACATAGCTAATTTTAAATCTATTTCAGACTTCACCTAGATGGTCTAGCAAGAACATCATTCCACCCCATTCTTCATCAACCCACAACCAAATCACATCAGATAAGGTTCTACAGAAATCAAATTACACAAAAAGATCGTATTTTAGCAATCCAGGGGTCACTGCTTAGTGAAACTGATTACTTTGTGAAGTTCACATTGTAAAAGACTGAAACATATAGTAAATAAGGTTGTGGAAATAAAGTCACTGATGAGTTAATTAGTAAGCTATGGAAATCAAATCCAAAGGGAAGTAACTGCTATATAATCAGAAATTTAACTTTTCATTTTAGCCACAGGGAATCCTTTCACATAAAGGATTTTAGCAATTCACCACAAGTCTTCATGAGAAGATGACCAGAAAATCTCTAAGAATGACCAAACATAAAACAAGACCGAAAAAAAAGGACCACTTGCTCCAACTGCTAAAATGACCAGCAGCAAGAAAATGAGAATGTTTCCACTCAATGATTAAACACTGCATTACACACATACAAGCTGTCACCATTCTAAAACTTTTAGATAGCATTCAAACGGCATTATTGCACTAGCTTTGTGCAGTGACGGCAGGAGTAAACAGACTAGCTTAAAAACACAAATCAAGCTAATCCCACAGTGAGTGGTTGAATATACCGAGAATTCGTAACACTGGTTCCCTGCCTAATAATTCCATGAACACCATGACAGGAACAGTGTCAGCCTTCCTTAGCAACTTTGGAATGAATGATGAGTCAAATCGTGACGCACATGCTTCAGTGCTGCCAAGAACCAACTGAGCGCTTTCGGTTCAGCTCACACGAGAGGAAAACACGCCGTACGGCAGACCAACACACCTAGTCTCACAGGCTGACCTTGGCCACAATCTTGAGAAGCTAAGCATCTATCATGTGTGAACCTTCAATTTCTGAACTGTGCCACAAGACTAAAACATACAGCGGCTAGTGCTACGACACAGCGGGTCTTTCATGCGCACAGGTGGCATTCCAAGAATTTCACTCCCGATCTAGCTCCCTAGTAATGGCATGGGAAAATTAGCAGAAAATTACTCTATGTTTGGGTGCCTGACGTCCATGTGGGAAACCCAGATGGAGCTCATGACTGCTGGCTTTGCCACAGGCCAACACAGGCTGTTACCGCCACCTGGGGAGTGAACCAACAGATGAAAGAGCTCTTGGCTGTTACTCTAACATTCAAATAAATACATCAATCTTAAAAACATGAAAGGATTTAATAATATACCACTCTCCTGGCTACCGCGGCATGAAGATTCTAATTTCTGCAAACTGTTCCTGATTTATCAATTATGTATATTGTTATGATTGAAAATGCTGAGAATTAAAATGTCTTATCTAAGAACAAAAAGATAATTTTGAGCATATCTGAATTACAGGAGAGTTTAAGAAGATTCAACCAGATATTTGCTTTTAAATTATACTGGCAACTATGAAACTCCACAGAATCATGACAGCACAGGTTTCCTGTTGATTTTCTGCAAACCTTTACAACAGCTGGGACAGGAGGCAGTGGTGATGAACACCTGATGAGCACCTAAAACCCACGTGGAAGGCTCGGACTGAGTCCGAATTGGTTCAGCCCTGGCCCTTGTAGCCATCTGGGGAGTCATCCGTGTACAGAAGTTCCTCTCTCTCAAATATTTTTAATCTCCACTTATTTCCATAATAAATTTATCCAAGATTTACAGTCTATGTCACTAAAAAGTCCCAAGAACCTCCACAAAGGAATTTAAATGTGCTGATGGAAGCTACATGATGCAAACTACCACACACATCTTGATCTGTCTATAAGGTAAAGTGAACAGACGGGTTTTTATGCAGGAAAGCTCCCTGACACACAGCAGAATCCAGCGAAGGCCCTGTGAGGGTTGCACTCTTCACCTTGCTTCCAGGATGTAGCCCAGTGTTTGGAAGATTGCAAGAGCATACCCCCAAAAACATATTCCAAACTAATGATTGGATGAGACTGACTTTCAAAAACAGAGTTGTGGGCCCGGCACGATAGCGTAGCAGTTTCAGTCCTTGCCTTGAACGCGCAGGGATCCCATATATGGGCAACAGTTCTAATCCCAGCAGCCCCGTTTCCCATCCAGTTCCCTGCTTATGGCCTGAGAAAGCAGTCCAGGACGGCCCAAAAGCCTTGGGACCCTGCACCCGCGTGGGCGACCCAGAAGAAGCTCCTGGCTTCAGACTGGCTCAGCTCCAGCCATTGCAGCCGCTTGGAAAGCGAACCATTGGACGGAAGATCTTCCTCTCTGTCTCTCCTCCTCTCTGTATGTCTGCCTTTCCAACAAAAATAAATAAATCTTTAAAAAACAGAGCTTTTTTCACTCCTCAGTGAAAGCCAATATGCTCATGGCAAAGATGCATGACACTAAAATATACACATGAATAATCAAATATTTATTTCTCTTCCTTCCCAACGTAATCCAATCTCACAATGCTGTATTGTTACATATAGCATGCTTGGAACACAGTCCACCGGAGTAGTATCTTACTGTTTCATAAGGTTTTATTTTATTTATTTGAAAGAGAGTATTACGGAAATAAAGGGAGCAACAGAGAGAAAAATATCTTTCATCTGCTGGTTCACTCCTCAAAGGGCTGCCGGAACTAACGTCAGTCTCCCACAGGGGTGGGCAGGGGCCCCCACATCTGGACATTTTCCATTGATTCTCCCGGTGCTGAATAGGAAATGGAGCGACAGGAACATGGTCCATCACTTGTATGGGATAATAGTGCGTAGGCAGCAGCTTAACTTGCTGCGTTACAATGTCTACCCATGTCGCAGTAGTTAAAATAGCTGTTGTGCTAACACCACAAACTGAGTATCTTTCCTGTAACCACATGACACACTTTTATATTGCATGATAGGTAATCCTTGCAATAAGCAATCACTTGATTTCTGATCCATTAACAACATGAAAAACAAAACCTCTAACATGTACGGATTTACATACTTATAAATATGCATCTATGTAGGCATATATAATCACCCTAGCCCTGACCCTACTTTTTATGAGACACACTTATTGAAACTTCATTTCACATAAAAAGTAGGAAGTTGTTATTATTAAAATAATATGTATAAAGTGGTATTATCATAAATGAGTTATTTACAGCACAGCAAACCTCTGTGGATACTAGAAAAAAAAGCAAAATTGCAAAATAAGTAACAAACCTAGGACACATGAAACTTTCACTAGACTGTTTTCACTCATTAGGTTTCTAAGTGTCAGTCTCAATATAAATGTATGCTTAGGGCCATCAGGATGGCATAGCAGGCTAACCCTCTGCCTGCAGCACTGGCATCTCAAATGAGTGTTGCTAGGAGCCCTCGCTGTTTCACTTTTGATCCAGTTCCCTGCTTACGACCGGGGAAAGCAGCGGATGGCCCAAGTCTTTGGGGCCTTACATCCATACGCAAGGACTGGAAGAGGCTCTTGGCTTCAGGCAGGTACAGCGGAAGCCTTTGTGACCATTTTTGGAGTGGAACCAGAAGCGGAAAGATCTCTGTGTAAAATCTGCCTTTCAAATAAAAATTAAAAATCATTCATATATACATATGTCTCAGTGTACAATTAAATAAATACTGACACATGCAAACAGCTGGCTTCTGATCATTAATACGCTTTTTTTTATTAAAAAGAATACTTTTTTCTTTTTGTTATTATTTTCAATGATATAGTTTCCTAGGCCCAGGGCTTCTCCCTCTACCCAACCCATCACTGCTTTTCCTATATTATTACAGTAGTACAGTCCTTCAGCAGCACTGCCAAGGTCAGCATTTCATTGAAGTGTATCATGGCATTGCAGCCATATTTAACAGTTTCATTGGAAGTCCTGCTTTTGTTCGGGAGTTGAGGCGCACACTGCAGTCCATCCTTACCACCTGGTATGTTGGTCTCCATTCTACGTATCTACATGTTTACCTATATCCCTATTGATTTTGTATTTTTTGCACGGATGTTTCCTCATATTAGAGAGAACATATACTATTTTTCCTTTTGTTGTCAGCTTATTTCACTGAGAATAATGGTCTCTCCTAAAAAGAGTATTCTTGAGAGTGCCTAAGGCACAGCAACACAACAATGACTAATCCCACCCTTTTTGCCTGAAAGGAATGGTCAGGTCCCTCCCAGCTTTGCCTGCAACTGGTCCCATTATTAATCATCCTACAGAATACTCTTCCCTGATCACCTGTTACAAGACAGATAGCAGCTGGGCTATTTTATGTAATAAGGGACTTGGGTTATCCGAGTAACAAGGGGAAAGAACCAGGAGTTTGGCAGCTGTGAGCCTAGGACCCCGCCCACTCACTACATAACACAAATCAGCTCCTGCCTAAACAGCTGGCAAGTGGCTGATGGAAATGAGATCTAAAAAGAGCTGTAGATTTTATACACAAGACAGCCCTCGTTAGGAAGCAACAGAGATTAGCAAACGGGTGAGGAGGTTAGGAAAGAAACAGGGACGAAGCCCGTGTGAGTGCAGCATCATTTGCTGAACCCACTGCAGCTGGGGCCGCTTACAGGTACGACAGCGGACTGCCATGCGCAAAAGTCTTGTTGAAAATACAGGACAGATACTTGCCTGGTGTTTTATTGTCCTATAGGGAAGCAGAAAAGCTGCAGTATCATTTGAAGGCTTCCTCCCTCTCACAATCAGCGTACCACATAATGCTGTTACCATGCAGCAAGGAGTTCAAAGCGAAGCAGTCGTGCAATCTGACAAATGGTGAGATGATGGCTCACCCTTCTAGCCGGCTCCACAGGCACTGATTTACTCAGCCAACTCCAACTCATGCCAACATGTGCCAAGCACTGGGCACGTGGACAATTCCTGAGGTACCAGTGTGGTCATCAGTAATACATGTGGGGGAGAGAGGCATTAACGATAGTGCCAGTGTGACGTGCGATGTGCTAAGTAAGCAGAAGAAAGAAAGTAACCCTGCCAGAGACCAGACACAGTGCAGACGGGGAGCACTTCCTGAACTGCGTGACATTACAGCCTTGTCTTCAAGGCTAACGACTCTGCATCCCAAGAGGAGCTTTCTAAGATATTTCAGGAAAAGCAAAGTGCATGCAAATACAAAGCACATGATAGATGAGGGTGGAGGTGACTAGAAATAGGACGGATCTGCCGAGCAGTGCTCAAGGTTTGGCTGAGGCTGAAAATCTTACACGTGTAATAGCCTTGATCCACAAGTCTATTTGACTTTTTCTTCAACCGTCCTTGACAGTCTGGGAAGCAAGCTGAAGGAAAGGCAGCCAAGCTGGATGTATTTTAGAGTGAAGAGGAAGAAATCATGAGACGCTATTCCTTCCTTCCTAGCAGTCCACCTCTCTTCCCAGGCTCCGCCGGGGGCCTCACACCTGCAGCTACAGAGGAACAGGACAAGAGAGAAACAGGGAGAAGGGCCCTATCTGGCAAACTCTCCCCCTAATTGTAAAACAGCACTCTTCCTTTAAACAAGGAACAACAACCAATGCTCAGGTTCTTCCATGAGCGAGATCCGTCAGGGGCCTGATTTCATCTGTGGGTTCTCAGACACAACTGCAGGCTGCAGCCACTTCACAGCCAGACAACCCAGGCACGGATTTTTACTGGTTCTCATTTCCTATGTTTGCTTTGTCGTTGTATAATTATCTTAATGATTAACTGCTAAATTTTCTCAGATGTGAATGTAGGTGATACAAGAAAATACACCACATTTACAGGTGTAAACATCTACTTAGGGAGAGAAAGAGAAATGTCAGGTTGATGTTTATTACTAAGATAGTTATTGAGGCCCATTGGGGAAGAAAGCTAAGTTCTGCAACTCTCCTGGACCACTCTTCAGGGAGCCTGCACTCACACTCTAACAAATGAGTATGTGGACCATTGGTTTTCCCAAAAAAGATGTTGCAGGCAGTGGAAGGCCTGAGCTACAACTCTATCCCCCACGGTTGAACTGTTTTTCTGACAGAATATATTCTATCCTGTTTTATAATTACTACTGCATGAATCAGCATAACTGGAACCAGCTAATAAACTTTCACAGCCAAAACATTTCGCACTTCATTTCCCATCTGACAAATATCTGCTCTATAAAATATGATGGGTCAAGAAAGGTAGATCTGAAAGCAATCAATGATTCTAATCTTTGCACCTGAGCAATCAACTATCAGAAACGGCCAACATGAATTTCTTCACTACAGAAAAAAAACATATTTACTACGTCTGAGGATGTTACTGCATGAAAATATTTTTAATAATAAAGTAGCATCAATTTAAATTAATAGTATGCTCGGTCTTATTAGATTACATAGTAAAAGAGTGTCCTTTAATTTACTTTATGATACAATATTAAAAGCAACCCTGAGCTTCATTCACAAACCAGACCTAACAGCCTTATAATATTATTTGTAAAAGATTTCCACTAATACAAACACAACCTCCCTTGAAATGTCCTCGAAGGAAAAGCAACTAGAATAGATACTAAATAGTTTTCCTTTAGAACAAAATGAAGGTTTAAAGACAAGACAACATTAGAACTAGAAAAGGGTTAGTTATTACAAGCATGTACTCTTTTAAAAGTTTTTCTTCGGAGAAGGTAACTGGCCCACTGGATAAGACATGTATGCACACATCTGTATTAGAGTTGCTGGTCTCAGCTCATGGCTCCACTCCGACTCCAGTATCCTGCCTTGGGGGTCAGCAGGCAAACAGCCCAAACACTTGGTCCCTGCCTCCCACATGGGAGACACTGATGGAGTTCCTGATTCCTGGCTGCAAACTGTTTGAGACATTTGGGGAATGTCAAATAAATATTAAATAATTGAAATGTAAAGTGTTTCTTGAGTATACACCACTTGAGTGTCCCTCTCCTACTGAAACTCCCAAAGCTAAGTAAGAAAAAAAGCTTACACACAATCTCCTTGCACCTCAATGCTTCCCATGCAAGAAAGAGTGACCACAGTGTCCCTAAAACTCTGCCACTGAGGGCTCCCTCCTTCAGCGTGGCAAGCGAACATGAGCATGTCCCAGGTCATACACGATTCCCCAGTCTTTCTTGGCCTGGATAAGATGCTCTCTGGGTGAGAAATACGTGGTAAACCAATTGGCTACAGATCCAGACTGTGGTTTCCAAGCAAGAGTTACCAGTGGTAGAGCAAATACCTTCTAGTTGATGGCTATTTTGTTTCCCAATGGGTTTGAAACTCATCCCCACATGGCACACCTAGTGGTCCCAGCATTCTTAACCAACGTACCTAGTGAAACCTTAGACATCTTTGAATGGTCACATCTAACGCCACCTCTTCAGCAAGCATTTCATTGATGCCCTTTACAAACAGCTCACTCCACTACTTCCCTGGCTCTCAGTAGACTACAGCACTTGCCCTGTTTCCTCACAAGCTTACAAAGAAACTCCTAAAGCCAGAAACTACGATGTGCTGGTATGAACCTTGGACACAGCCTTGCATAAGAGTACTCAGAAACTGTTCAATTTGAGGTTCATCTATTGCTTGATCAAAACATTAAGGAATGATTTTACAAAGTACGGCGATAATGGCAGTCAGCAAAATTGTGATCAGCGTATGTATTCTATTTTACCCAACAAAATAAGAGCACATTTCTAAGCAGCTCAGGAGAAACAGCCAGCAGCCTTCAGGCAATGAAAACTTGTGCCCTGGGAATTTCTATGTATTTTCTGCACTGCTAGTTCTAACGTTCATGAAATATGCATGCAACAGTTTCATTGAAAGCTCCTCAGCAAAACACGCAGACCTTGGGTTTTTCTTGGGGGTTCAGACATTAACAGGAAATTTAAACTTACATAAAAATAGGATACTGAATGTTTAAAACAGTATAAATGGACTTTGATTGTAAGATCCATCAATATATGCGATAATAGAATAAAGAGTAAGTGCACATGCCCTCAGTAGCTAGCAGGCTCCCTCATGGCAATTAACACTCAAGTGTTTAAAAAACACTGAAGCACAACTTAATCGGCTTGTAAGACATTCATTCACCTCATTTAACAAATATTTACTGAACACCAACTCCATGCCCAGTCCTCGGCGGGGCAATGAGTATACCACCGTGCAACATAATAGACACAATCCCCATCACCACCGAGTTAACAATTTACATGAGAGTCAGATATTAAACAGACAATCAAGCAAATAAAATTATGAATCAATGCTGCCCAAGAAAAGGCGGGTGGGATGGGAGATGGTAGCCTAACATGAGACAGCTAAAGTCAAGAGTGTGTGTGTGAATTCTGAATCAAGAAAGACACGGCAACACAATTAACAGCCCAGGTGTTGGATCAAAGCTGGCCTCAAAAGGTGTGATAGAACACAAAGCTGGAAGGATGGACAAGAGGCCACAACACCTCTACCTGACCGTGTTAGCCATCTGGAACCATGTTCCAAGGACAATGGAAAGAAAGTGGAGAGTATACTAATCATGAACAACTTTAATCAGTTATTGTAACTATATACATACTATAACTATATATATAATCTATTTGTGCATAACTATGACCATATAAATGTAATTAATTATTATACTCAATATGTTCTCATATCCGAATCAAGCTAAACATCATAGTAAACGTAATGAGTATTAATGTTTAGATAGATTATGAAATATAAAATGTATTTCTCCCAAATGTGACATTATGCAAAGTAATCAAACATAAAATATAAATAATCCTAAAAGTTAATGGTGAATCTTGTTGTATTTGGGGGGCTTACAAGTAAAATGTTTACACAGTATGCTGCAAAGGAGTAATAAATACATCAACATTCAATAAAATCTGAAGTTAAAAAAGAATGAATGCAAGTTACTTGCCAAACTACAAATTTGTATTTAAGAAAATTTAAAATGTAAGAAAATTTTAAGAAAAGTCCAATATGGACAACGAATTTAAGTCCAATTTTTTTTTATCTGAAGCCTAAAAATGAGTAAACTTTACAAATTTTTCCAGGTGCCATGTAGATTCATGTGCTTAGAATTGGCACTGATGGATATAAGTTCAATTAAATAATGCTGAACTTAAGGATTAACATGGTGCCCAGTTTTATGATTAAGTAAAATACTATGTGTATCACTCAAGGTTTTCTGAAATCTATAGTAAACCGCATATGCTTTGAAAATCTTACCCTAGTTGTTCAAGAAAACCATATTAAATAACTATTGAGCCATATTAGCTCTCTATTCAGTTCATCTTTAAAATATATCTATCCTTTAAGGGACAACAAAAGCTGTATGTGCTCAATTAAGTCACTTCATAGATTGCTATGAGGTTTGCTAAGAATTATCCAAGATTAATAATCATGCTTCAAATATTCACAAAAATTTTATATGCATTGTATGTAAAAGGTTAGCCATTCTTTTAAAAAATAGTATATAAAAATATAACCTCTGTAATTTAAATGAAATATTTCATTAAAAGAACAAACAGCAAAATCTCAGTAAGTATATGATGGTTTATCAATAATATCCACTAAAATACATGTAAAATCTCATTATTCAACAAGTATTTAGTGGGCATGTTCTTTGCAACTAGCACTATACATAAAATTTCAACAGACAAAACAAATCATGCTTCATAAAAATTACTCTAGAGGATCCGGCACAACAGCCTAGCAGCTAAAGTCCTCGCCTTGGAGGCACCGGCATCCCATGTGGGAGCTGGTTCTAAACCCGGCAGCTCCACTTCCCATCCAACTCCCTGCTTGTGGCCTGGGAAAACAGTCGAGGATGGCCCAAAGCCCTGGGACCCTGCACCTGCGTGGGAGACCTGGAAGAAGTTCCTGGCTCCTGGCTTCAGATCAGCTCAGCTCTAGCCATTGTGGCCATTTGGGAAGTTAACCAGCAGATGGAAGATCTTTCTCTCTGTCTCTCCTCCTCTCTGTAGATCTGCTTTTGCAATTACAAAAAAATTAAAAATTAAAAAGTTAGTTTAGAAGGCCTGCTAATGACCTAGGAGTAGGTCATCCATATCAAAACATCTGTATACAGCTGAACATACTCATTAAACTTTGCTAAAAATCACCAAAAAAAAAAAAATGAAGTACAGAAAAATGCAACTGCCACTTAAATTTAACTTCTCTGTTAAATGAATACAAAGAACTGACAGTCGAAGACCTCTACATATGTTTTCTACATCTTCAATGAAATTCCATTTTATCTGAAAGGCACATGGAGTTTGATTCATATTAAATTTATGAAACTGACGGCCATATCAATAAGATAAGCAGGTGAGGAAATCTTAGAGCAAAATCCAGAACAGTCCATACTACAGTTTGAATGCAAGGACTCCCCAACACACAGGGCGCCAGGAGGTTATAGGAGCTCAGTGAGGGAGGAATATCTGGGCTTCTCCTTGCTCCATAACAAGGAACACACACGCTCCTGTGCCACGGGAGGACACAGCCACAGGGCACAGACCCGCAAGTACAGGACAGCCCCCACGGGCACCAAACCTTGCATCAATTTTACCTTAGAATTCCCAATCTCCAGAACCACAGAAAGCAGATTTCTGTCTTGTACCAATTGCCAGATCTACAGTAATTTTGTTATAATATACTAATAAAAACACGGCCACAGTCAGGCATGTCTGAAAACTCAAATTTTCACCAAATACTCAATGGCCTTGTTATCTTTTTTTCATAGTCAACTAAAAACAAACCCAAGGGTCCTGGGCTGTGGCTTAGCAGCTATAGTCCTCACCTTGCACTGTGTCAGAATTCCATAAGGGCGTCTGTTCTAATCCCGGCAACCTAGCCTCCTTTCCTGCTTGCTGTTTGTGGCCGAGGAAAGCATTCCAGGACAGCTCAGAGCTTTGGGACCCTACACCCATGTGGGAGACCCAGGAGAGGCTCTTGGCTCCTGGCTACGGGTCCACTGAGCTCAGGCTGTTGCAGCTACTTGGGGAGTGAATCAGTGGTTGGAAAACCTTCCTCTCTGTCTCTGCTCCTCTCTGTATATGTCTTTCCAATAAAAAATAAATAAATCTTTTTTAAAAAATCAAATACACATTTCAGCTAATGAACATCAACACAACAGTTAGTTGTTCAGGAAAATCTGTTTCTCGAATTCTAAAGTTAAAACTCCTCTTTGTCATATTTTCTCTTCAAGGTCAGATTTTGTTGCACCTTTCCTTGTGCATGGAAAGAGCTTGCTTTCTCTTTAAGGTACAATTTCATTACATTCAAGCACCACCTTGAAGGCTTACTGAACGAACATACTGTATTTCTGGTTCCCTTTCCTAAGTCTGCTGATCCTGTCAGTTTGTGCCCTCTGTGTTTGCACTGAAGTGGAGGGGCAGCGAGCATGCAGAGAGAAGTTCCGACTGTCAGTCATTCTGCTCACTCAGACTTAAGTGTTTTGTTTGCTGTCTCCTGGGAGAGAAACATCCAGAGTAACAAATGTAAATGCACTTACTTTAGTACTACTTTAATAGCTATCAAGAGGGACCGTTTTATGACACAGGACCAAAGCTTTCTAGGCACTAAGGATGAGCAATAGTTTCCTCTTGAAATACTAATGGCTGAAAGTTCCACAGTGCTGAAGTTTTGATACACAGCACTCAAGCACCTGTTCAGCATCTCTGTAAAATACCACACCGCTACCTATCTTTGGAGACCCAGAAACACAACCTATATCATGGACATGAACAATCTGCCTTGAATTTATCAGAGTATCTCATCATTTCTGCAGTATCTTTCCCCCTTTGCCATTGGTTGCAGAAGCTAAGCAAACTAACGTCCCAAACAGGCACTGCATAGCTATGGTGTTAGAAAACCTTCTCAGCCCATCTAGAAAGGAATCCTTCAAGAACAAAGTCTTACGAAGAATTAGAACAGAAACACAAGGTACTTCCTAGGAGAGGCAGAAATTCACGATGTTCACAGTATATTACACAAATCCTGCCTCTCTGAAATAATAGCATGCAATTCTTTTTAAAGCAACTGTACTAATTCTGTAGGTAATTAAGAAGCAAGCTAACATAAATAATGTGTTTATTTTTGAAACACAGGCCATTTATAGGATGACTATTCCTTGACACCCACGAGGATTCCCAGCGGCGACAGGTGTTCACTTAACGGGGACCTTACGCTTTCCACCAGTTCAAATCTTCACAAAAACTCCATTACCTGCAAACTATAAAACTATTAGAAACAAACTACTACTGTTGGAAAAAAATCAATGACATACGTCTGGATACGGAGTTTTTGGATAAGACCTCAAAAGCTCAAGCAACAAAAGCAAAACACAGATTTATGAAACCACATCAAGCTCAGAAAATACTTCTGCACAAGAAAAACAGCAATCAACAGAGCAAAAAAAAAAAAAAAATCCACAGAACTAAAGAGAGTATCTGTAAAATAAACATCTGGTAGGAGACTGAAACCTACCTAAGAAATTTAAGAGAGAAAAATCCATAAACAGGAGCCTGTAGTCAGGCTACTCACCATAGCAGCACGTCAGACTAGCGTGCCGGGTAATCCCAACTCCCCGGCTTCCAGCACAGACTTCTGGAAGGTGAAGCAAGTGTCAGGCCCCTGCAACGGCGTGGCAAGCAAGGCTGAAGCTACGAGCTCTGGATTCAGTCTGACCCAGACATGGGCTGCTTTGTCCATTTGGAGAGAAAACCAAGAAATAAAGACTTCTTTTCTTCTTTCGTTTTTTTTCTTCTTTTTTTAAAAAAATCTAAAACAACTACAGTAAAAAAAAATAAAATAATGAACAAAACCTGAATAGATCTCTCAAAAGACTGCATACCAATGGCCAACATGGTATACTAAACTGCCCAACGTCACTAACCATGAGAAAATGGCAAATCAGATTTAAACATGGCTTTACTCCATTTGCAACGGCTAGTATCAAAACATAAGGTAAATGTTTGTGTTGGTCTCATTAATTATGAGAATGCAAATGATCACAGCCATTGAGAAAAACAGTATAAAGCTTCCTCGAAAAATTATAAAAAGAAAGCTCTAATGGGTTTTAGTATCTAAAGGAATATTATTCAGGCAAGAATGAAATCTGGCCCTTCGCAATAACATGGATGAAACCGGAGCACATGAAGTGAAGGCAGCTGATCACAAAAAGAGCCGAGTTCATAAAGCACAGTGCAGCAGAACGACCAACTGTGGCCGAGAACGAGGGTGTAGAGTGAGGATGAACAGACACTGTCCCGAGGTACACAGCTTAAAAGAAGGAATAATTTCGGACCCGGCGTGGTGGCCTAGCAGCTAAAGTCCTCGCCTTCAATGCTCCGGCATCCTGTATGGGCACCGGTACTAATCCCGGCTGCTCCACTTCCCTGCTTGTGGCCTGGGAAAGCAGTCAAGGACAGCCCAAAGCCTTGGAACCCTGCACCCACGTGGGAGACCCGGAAGAGCTCCTGGCTCCTGGCTTCGGCAGCACCGGCCGTTGCGGTCACCTGGGGAGTGAATTATCAGAAGGAAGATCTTCCTCTCTGTCTCTCCTTCCCTCTGTATATCTGACTTTGCAATAAAAATAAATAAACCTTAAAACAAAAAGAAGGAATACTTTCAGGAGACTTGTGTGTAGCAAGCTGACTATAGCTATATACTGTTCTCTTTAAAACATGTAAAGATAAAGGATGCTGCCAGAGAGGTAGCCTAGTGGTTAAAGTCCTTGCCTTGCACGCCCCAGGATCCCCTATGGGTGCAGATTTGTGTCTTGGCCACCACCGCTTCCCATCCAGCTCCCTGCTTGTGGTCTGGGAAAGCAGTCAAGGATAGCACAAAGCCTTTAGACCCTGCACTCATGTTGGAGCCCTGAAAGAAGCTCCGGGCTCCTGGCTTCAGCTCAGCACAGCTCCAGCCATTGGAGCCGCTTCGGGAGTGAATCACCAGACAGAAGATTTTCCTCTCTCCTCCTCGCTGAATATCTGATTTTCCAAATAAATACATAAATTAGTGTTTTTTAAAAAGATGATGGATGCTGAGTAGTCCTACAAAAAAGAAAAAAACTATTAACCCTGTCAAGTAAGGCTATGTTAATTGCATAGAGGTCACCATTCCAAATGTATACGTGCCCTGACATTCTATGTCCTATGTGATAAATACAAGAACACATGGTACTGTCAACTGACAAAACAAAACAGGCAAACAAAAACAAAGCAGTCTCATTTTACAGATGTGCGCCCTGAGAATTTGGCTAATAAAAAAAATCTTCCCTAGGAAGTGGCACAGTAAAGACTTGTTTGAATTCAGACCAGAGTTACCATGCTTAACTCCTACACCCTACTGTCTGCAATTAGGGCTCATGGATTTCAGGCTTTTCCTCAAATTAGTTTTGGAAACAGAACAGGTATTATTAAAACAAACATATCCTGGAAACCACGTCTGGTTTTCTTCATAAAACTTCACAGGCCACTTGCATTTACACAAGCACAAATCAGAAAATTATAAAATATTTAAGCAAGCCTTAAAACATCTGACACACACAGTACGAGGGAGTTCAGCTGAGCTGTTCTGTGAAAACCGTCTACAACATCTCACCATGTTTTAACTTCTACCATGATATATTTCAATCATTTTTACATCTCACATTAAAAAAAAAAAGATCCAAAAAGACAAAATCAGGAAGACACAGCAACTCGACTTGCTGGAATCTGTGCGCTTGCGCTGTAAGAACAAACGCTAATTACCATTCAGCCCTGATGCTAATCTCAGCATCAGCTAATTAAAAGATCACATCTTCTGCAAAGTCAGCACTAGCATTCAAATGAAAACATTAATCAGTTTGAAAAATTCAAAATCAATCAGCTGAAAGGAGGAAGCTGTAAGTCTCCGATGAATTGATAACAGCACAAACCCACAAGTGCCAAAGAACAAGTGTCAGGCTCCAGGTCTCACACACATTCACGCAGTGACAGCAGCGCCCCAGAAAAGCAGTTCATTACAGTTGAGGAGTTCACGAACCAAGTCCCTGGATGGGGTTTGCTGGGCAACATCACAGCTTCCTCTGGCTCCGAGAGATCCCGCTGCACGTTGGAAGCACTAGACATTTGATTACTGACCAGATTTTAAAAATAGATGCTGCAGAGTTTTCAAAACGCTAATGCAACTTAGTGAGACATTACCAGAATACTAACTGCCAAACACTCAGCTATATCATTTTACAGCTGCTTATTTTTTTTTCCTTTTTGCTTTTTTTAAAACAAGCTGATAGATCCGTCTTGCTTCATGGTCTATCGATATTCAAAACATCAAAAGTGCAGCAGAGGGTCGTAGCTTCAGGGTCAAGGTGGAAAAAATCACGTTTCTGATGTTTGCTCCTGAAGCTGTCATAGAAAAAGAAGCAGCTTTTGTTAGTAGTGATCTCTTTAGGCTCACCTGGTACCCCTCCTTGTGTCAAACAGAGGCCATACTGACTGCACCAGCTTGGGAGGCAACACGTGCCAGGGCAAGCTGGAACAGCCACAGACCAGGCTGGGCAGGACTACAACACCTGTGAGCCTACAGGTGAAATGGGTTAGGAGGAGGGCCAGGCTGGGATAACCGACTGTATCCAGTGGTGCAGACATGAGCCAAAGAACAGGCAAGTTGGGCTTTGCCACAGCATCAACTGGCTAGTGCTAGGACTGGGGTAAGTCAAACTGGACTGCAGAACCACCTAGAGAATGCAAGAGTGGGTCCAGTGAGGTAGCTGTGGTCACCTCTCTGATGGGATGCAACTCCCACTGGTAAGCATGAGAACCAGGACAGGGTACAGGCCTGGCTGGACAGGCAGTGGCATCCGCAGGTGTGAGTGTCGGCTGGAGAGTAGAGTTGTTTAGGTTGAGTTAGGCTTCAATGCTCAGTGATGTATATGACATCTGAGTGGGATGTGGGACAGATCAGACCAGTCCACTGCACATGCTGGCCGGCACAGGAACCAGAACTGAGAGCGGGTCCAGAGGGAGTTATCAGGGGTCTCTCTGACTGGGCTTCAGCTTCCTCTGATGTACATGAGGGCCAAGCGTGTGGTGGGCAGGGCTGACTGGGCCACAGCACCACTGGGTTTGCAGAGGAAGGAGGGCAGAAGAAATTAATCAACTACCCTAGCAACGTTTGATAGCAAATTTCTGGATGAATGGATACTCTAAGGAGGACTATGCCAGACAATTGCCCTTGGAAGGATTTCCTCATCCTTGGAGTAGTGATATCAACAGCATCTCAAAACTATCGAAACCACATGAACAGCACCCTCAAAAAATGCTCCACAATGGAGGCCCTGGGGTGACATCAGGTGGCTGCTCCCCATCCCCGGATACTGAGGCAGTTGGGAGGCTGGGCCTGGTTTCTCCCCTTGTATCCCCCTTCCCACAGATACAGGAAGAAGAAAAAGAAAATATGTAAACAATGGTCTCGCCGACTTTGCCCTAATCCTCGACCCTTTCCACCCTGATTAAGTATATAAATATCATCAAAATAAAATTAGAAAAATAATTTTAAAAAATTTAAAAATAAAAGTATAAACAGTAAAAAAAAAATTAAAGAAAAAGAGATAGCGGTCATGTACCTTTTAATTCTAAGAGCCCTGCTTAGAGGACCACTGAGCCCATGGTCAGAAATTGAAATCATGCTGTCCCCTAAAATTAAAACAAAGAAAGAAAGGAAGGAAAAAGGAAGCAAGGAGGGAGGGAGATAAATATCACTGTTATGAAATTCCTGAAATCTGTTCTCTATATACTACTTAATTTTTAAGTGTTTATTTTAATTTAAGGGAACACAAAAGGACAGAAGAATAACCTTTCTCTCTAGGCAACATACAGACCATTTCAAAAAGTTCATAAGAAACAAAATTATGTTTATTTTATGCAAAAAAAAATTTTGAAACTCATCCGTTTTCCACTAAGTTTTGACGACTACTGGAATGCAGGGTTTGCAAGGGCAAGAATTTTTTCTGCAGCAAAATAAACTTCTTTATTCCCATATTTTTGAAGTATATTCATAAGGTAGTTCTGTTAGTTGAAAAGTGTTAAAAAGCCAATAAAATCCAATTCAAAACACCCTAAAAGCCATGACTCATGTATACATATGAGACTGCAAGATACATTTTATTTAATCTTAGTTAAAATTAGAAGACTTTGATGTTTATAAAATTCCCACAGCCATAATGTACATATAAGCTTGGGAAATGTGAAGATAAATAAGTTTTCAGCCTCTTACAGCAAACTACTCTCCACAGGGAAAACCTAAGTGATTTTTTGTTGCAAAAATAATAATGGGAAATATAAAAATAATTTGGGGAAACTGTGAATGTAAATAAATATTTTTCTTTTTTAAGAATATGCCATGGAAACTAACTTTTTATTGGATGTATTGGGATGGAGAATCAATATGATTATGGATAATATTACAAACTAATGTGTAGCTTTCAGAGTTACTAATCTTTATGCTAAACACATGTGGGAGACCAGCCCTGGATCTCTGCCTGCCTAGACCATGTGGGAGGCCCTAGGTACATGGCACACCATGCCCCAAGTGGAACCCCTGACAGGCGTCTCAGCTAACGGAGACCCCAACGTGCCTGTTCACTGGGCATGCAGCAGGAGCAATGGGCTGTCCCCGTCTCTCTTCTCTGCCTCTTTACGGAACTGTGCCAGGACTTCCTTGGGGAAAAAGCCTTTGGAAGTCAAATGTTACATTCATCCAACTTCTCAGCAGATAACAAGTTTGCCATGAGTCAAGCCTCCTATGCTTTCTGTGCTTCATGACCTTTAACTTCATTGGAGGGTCCAGAGAGAAAGACATACCTACAATCCAGTCACGGTGTCATTGTTGAATGCAAGTACTGTCAGGACCACCTTCTGCCTGCCTCCTTTTTCTTACTCTATATAAGCTTATAACTTCTTTCAAATAAGTGGACGTTTCTTCACCAGTTTGTCTCTGGTGGTTTTGCTGCAAGAGAATGCTGTAGCCTCACCCCTCAGGGGTCTCAGGGCCTACTGGACAGAAGACCCCCGAAAGACACAGACAAATATTTATATGCATGTACTCCCAGAAAAATGTTCTACCAAGAACATTATCCAAACTGTAAAATTCTTATATAGCTAGGTAGGAAGATGAAAACTACTGTGAGGACATATATATTTATACTATACTAAAAATTAATACATATATAAGGCTTTTTCATTATCTCCACAGAAATGTTTCTACATGATGCTTTGATAATAATGCTGATTATTGTAATCCAGTCCATTTGCAGGTAATATAACCATGAATTTAGTTTAATATTCTATGTTCCCACACTCATCCTAAAGACATATATGAACACACATGAATAGCAATCGATGGTAACTTAGCATCTGAAACAAGAAGTTAAATTCACAGACTTGTTTGTCTAAAATGGTAGGAAGAACTCAGACCTAGACAGATTTACAATAATGATTTCATCAGGCAGACAAATAGTTTTGATATACACAGCACTGAGGAAACTTCGCTCCAAATCACTTTAGTGAATTAAGGAATGAATAACAACTTCATGTGACAACTACATTTCAAAGGAATTATTATTGGTATTTATGGTGTTTTCCCTTACAGTTAATAAGACAGACAACATGAGCCTATTTATCTTACACTGACCTCCACTTACGGAGACAATCATTACAGCAGTCTGTTATCATGACACTGATCCAACTTCATAAAAACTTCATATCATACATGCAACCCTTTAAAAGTCTTATTAGAATAAAATACATAGGAATAGACTATACCCATTTAATGTCAAAGAATAAACAGGAAAAGTTATGAAGAGCACAGTATACGTGTTTTTTTTTCATCTGTGTGATACACAGAGTAGGAAACTGGCTCATGTGCTCAGCTCCAGGTGTCTGTCTTACCACTGGCGACATTCCAGAGAGAAGGATTCACTCCCACAGGCTGGGAAGCACCGAGGAAGGATGCACATCCAAGGGAAAAAACACCTCCCAAGAGCAAACTCCCTGTACTGAAGCTCTGAGAATGGCAGATGTAAAAAGAAAGGGTCATTACTAATTTACAAAGAGAGATGACCTTCTAGGGGATCAAGACAGCAGTGGGCACGGTCCTCCAGTCCCCGGTCTCCCTAAAGGCTGACTTCATGGAAGCCCAACAAGCAAGGATCCAGAGCAGCAGCCATTCAAGTGACTCAGTCCTCAACGGCTTCCCCAGATACTCAAGTTACCTCAACACTGGGACTTGCCCAAGAGAAGCAGAACAGATGTTCTGCACATTCACCATTATTCAGTCAGATGTGAATCCTCCAACACAGTCCTAGATTAGCACTTCCTGGCCGGGGAGTACCTGCTTTCAGATGACTTCACACACTCACACAGTGCCCACCCATCCCTCTTGCTGTGAATGAACTCTTATTTCTCTTCTTTCTCAATTCTGGAAGCAGGAGTTTAGTCCACAAGCTAATGTTCTGGCTAGAAGGGAAGTTATTTTTAAAAGAGGTCTAATTGTAGGTTTGCACTACAAAAAAAAAAAAAGAAGAAGAAGAAGAAGAAGAAGAAGAAGAAGAAGAAACGAAAGGAAAAAAGAAAAGAAATCAAGTAGTTCTGCATGTCTTTAATTAGCATAAACAGACGCTAAGCCATAGTCAAGCTGAATACTGTTATTTAATTTATATCCACTGAGTACAAGTTCCAGCTGAACAAGGCATAATTTCTGGAATGTGGATTGAGAGGCTGAACCTCTAACGCATACTGCCTGTGGGTCACTAAACTTTCTCCCAGAGAAACAGCAGCACTCTTTCTTCCTTATTTCTCAGTCACAAGGTGGTATGTACCATTTCCATGTGCACAAGGTCAAAGCGAAGCGGCCCCTTGGCCTCCCCCATGCCCTTGTTCTGTTTAACTCCTCTTGGCTTACATTTTCAGACAAAATCACACGCAAACTGTCAAGTGAGCAAGACAGCAAGCAAAAGCCAACCTTCACAATCCCAAGTCTGCAGTTCTTCAGTGATAAAACCTGCTCTTTCTCTTTCCTCACAATGGGGAAACCACAGACAGCTGCTCTCTGTTCTTGTCCCTGATTCAGTCAGTAACCTCTGTAATCACTCTTCATTACGACTGAACAGGAACTACTAAAACACTTCTTTCTGCTTCACTTCCAAATTCACCTGCAACACTTCCCTTTTGCTGTCTGTGTCCTTAGGTCATAAACCAATAGTCTATTTATTTAGAATTTCACTCATGAGCACATCACACACCCAATCATGACTACAGCCTAGTTAGGTCCTAACATGTTTCTAAGAGTCATTCAAGTGAACCCCCTGCTAGGATCCCAGGTTCCTGTCCAAAACCTACAGCCACTGGCTATACGCGAGCCCAAACTCCTTCTAGAGAACCAGCTCCCACAACTGGACTCTTACCCAACTTACCAACTTTAATATTTGGTATTCCCACTCCTCTAAATACTCCTGGAAGATACACACACACACACACAAATCACTCTCCTTATTTATAATTAAAATTCTAGCCACGCTGGTATGTGTTTGGATAGTTTCCTTGCATATTCTGCCATCCTTCAATTCTTTGTTCCCATGTCATCCTGTCAGGTAAGCCTACCCTAGCCGTCTAGACAAAGGCACCCTTACTTTCATTTCTCCAACTTTTCACATCCCATATCATGCTGTGTTTCTGTTTTAATAGTACTTATTTTTTTTTTCTGTATTAGTGTGTTAATGCAAGCAGAAAAATATACGTAGTATCTGGCAGAAAAGTAGGACAGCCCAAGACCTTAGAAGAACACAGTAGAAGCACAAGATCATAAGACAATGAAACATGAAATGTAACAGGAAAAAGACTACAAGAATTTTACACACCTGATCTTCAATCCCTCAAATGCCTAAGCAGGTGGCATGGTTCCAAATGAAACAATCTATGTAGAAGGACTTAACCCGAAGTTTAGTAACTCAAGACAAAATCATACATTTTTATTATCCCATTTTTCATTTTCACTAACGTGATAGGATATACTAATGATTTCTTAATGATTAATTTTAGCAGTAGTTACAGAAAATAAAAATCTGTTGTAAAAGTCTGTATACACATCCCATCACATAACTCTACAAGTGAACTGTGTTACACAGCCAGTGAGCTATCTTCACAATCCATCTTCAAGCAGACAGAGCGACGAGCAAACACTGAAGCTGAAGCCACGTGGATAAGTGAAGGTTCCCAGGGCAGTTTCACAGGCCTGGTCTCCTGAGAAAAGCTGAGCGCACACTTCCATGAATGTCTAGCATCTTTACCTATTTAGCAAGTGTCTTAAAGTGCAAGAACTGTTCTAAACATGTTTCATGCAACTGAACACAGACCAGTGATGATAATACAGCGGGTGCCCCTGATTTTGCTTTGGGGTAGCACCTGCTTTTCCCAAGTGACACTGCTGGTAACTATAGAGTTGGAAATTCAAACTAAAGTAAGCTGGCTCCGGAACAGACTTTCCATCTCTTTGGCGTGGATACCTTGAGTATAGTAATATAATAAATAAGGAAAAAAGAATCCATTGCACATTACAGTGCAACGTGTAGTACACTCTGATCACTTGGTAACAAATAGAACCCTCAGTCTCTAAATCCTAAGTATCGACACACTTCATTCTGACAACAATCCTAGAAGGAAAATATCAACACTCTCCACTGTTTCCAGGTTAGAATAAAAAAAGACAGGATATGGGCTGTGAGAGGTTAACTGCATGGTCAAATCCTTAGAATTTTATGTTACCTCTGGATGAGTGCTTCCTCCATAAGTGCTTCCTTTGTAACATTTTTTGCAACTTGCAGTCATGTTATGCAACTGTAATAATATGGAATCATAACTACCTTCTCAGCATTATATTTTCAAATGTACTCCTCCCAAGGTAGCATCATTTGCAGGGCAGACCTCTGAAAGACACATTTTATTATGACTATTTCAAATGTATCCTGCGTCAAGCAGTAAGTCTGACCCAGAGGATGCTTTACCACTGATACAATACCCACACATATTAACCTTTGTGGGAAACAAAGCAATCAGATACAGTTGCAAAAAGCCCCGACCAGTCCAAGGCGCTGGGGCAACTTCAGCGCATTTGGCAAGGAAATGAACTGAAGGAAGATTTACACAGATCTGAGCCCCAAAGAGTAAGCTGAAATAGACCAGGCAAGAGCAGCAGGGAGGGAATGAAAGACATGAAATAGGGGGTTCCCAAAGAAGGATGACAGAGAAGACACAGCGCCACGAGGACACTTTCCTTTCCCCACTCATCTCCCACAACCATCCTCACTTCCCGGTGTGACTCAGTAGGCAGCTGTGGCCTCGCCCGTCATCAGGATGTTCTCCAGCCTCAGCCTCTGTCCTGCCCAGCTGCTAGTGAACACGGGAAGCGTAACTGCAGCTCAAGGGCACTCCCATCAGTCTTGGGGACTCAGCTTTAGTACCACCGGCTGACACCTGGCAGGCCACCGTCAGGCTGTCTGTGCTACTGGGGCCACATCCTCATGGATTTCTGTCTACCAATCTTCACAGCAAGTGGACTTCTGCCTCTGTTTACTTGTCTGACAATGAACACCTGCTGAACCTGGACACCTACACTGGACACAACTCGGCCTGACTGGGCACTGCCCAAGCCTAACTTCTAATGGCACTTCTCCCCAGGAGAGCTGTACTCTTCTAAGACTTAATGTTTTAGGAAATGACTTACTAGTTTGAGAAGCCTCAAGATCTCATTAGCATTTCACAGTAGATATGTTGTTAAATGATGTTATACAACCCTAAATCTCAAATGTGATGACTGTTTTGTCATAAATAACAAACTGTATTTTTAGGAAGCATAACACCCCCACCACACACACACACACACACGTACAAGGAAACACCTAAGGATGAAAGCAATCAAACTGGGTAGAAAAAAAACCTCTCCTTATAATTTAATAACCCAAACAACTCCATACAACAAACAAGGAAATATAGCAGGCTCGTCTTCCCCAGTTTTGTTGATATAGCCAACCAATGTAGCATCTGCAAAAGGATGATGACAGTAGCATACATTTTAAGAGTTCATAGTCCTGAAACTTTTATTCTAGTATGCTCTCTAGTGATCTTGTTATTAGTTGTTGTTAATGTCTGATTGAGTCTGATTTATAAATTAAACTGTATCAAAGATGGAATGTATAGGCAAAAACATCATATAATCATATACTCATACTCGGGCTTTGGTGCAACCTATGGCTTCTGTGGCCCTGGAACAGACCCTGCAGGGAGACCAGCCACCCACATAGGGAAAGGCTGCAGCATGACAGAAACTCATCTTGATGATCCAAAGAACCCAAAGTAGAGCAGAGGAACCGTAATAATAGTAGAACTGTGGCACACCTGCAGGTGTGACTCTCTGTGCTGAGCAGGAGGACCAGCCCTGAACCTCAAAACCCACTTTCCTAAGTAACACATCTTAATTGTGTCCAGGGAACCCATCTGCTTCTTTAAAAATTACTTGTTTCCCTAGACACTGTAGGAACTAGGAGTGGTCCTGTAACCAGGGCTGATGGAAGATACACAAGCTAAGTGTTTTCTAGACGAGTTGGCCTGTCCTTCCATCAACTTTGCCTCCTGATCCAAGTCCCTGGGATGTGACATGTTGGAAAGGACGCACCTGTGCTGCTTCCAGAAGGGGTGCCTTCGATACAAGACTAACATGATGAAGTTAACCAAGAGTAAAGGGAGGTTGACTGCACTTCTGTGGCAACTCATCTCTGGGATTACTATTGCCAGATGAAAAATAAAGCTCTATTTGCTTCCGTCTCTTTAGGCTTGTTTCTATGCATTATTCTCATCTGAACCTTCACTTGATTGAATTTAACAACATTCTAAGAGCCTAGGAAAATTAAAACTCCGATGCTTACAAGTGGCATATATATATTGATCTCATCCTCATTTTATACCTTCCTTCCTTCTTGGTTCTGATGCTCCTAACTTACTCCACCACTCTAGTTCTTTTCAGTCCTTGCCTACATGGCTACATTTGCCCGATGACACCCCCATTCTTACTCATATTTTAACAAAATTGTCATGTTATGACAATTTCTAAATTCATTTCCAAAGAACATTGATACATCTTGTGAATTTCTAAAATGAAAAGACTGAGTGATCATGTGGCCTAGTGGTTAGGCCCACCAGGTCCCACTTTCGACAACCGGAATTCTATTTCAGCCTCCTGTAATCATGAATTCCAGGAGGTGGTTGTCAATGTGTCCGTCACTGGGATCCCGACAACTGTAAGGAAAACCGAATGTTAAGGCGCCAGCTCCCGGCTACAGGCCTGGCCATTGCGGGGCATTTGGGAAATGAACCAGGGCACAAAAGTGTGCTATCTCTGTCTCCTCCTCTCTCTACAGGCTTAACAAAAGTAACATTGGCGTTGGAATTGTGGCACATCAAGTGAAGTCACTGTCTGCAACACCAGCATTCCATACCAGGGCTAGCTCATGTCCTGGCTACTGCATTTCTAACTCAGCTGCCTGTTAGTGGCCTGGGAAAAGCAATAGAAGATGACCTAAATGCTTGGGCTTCTGCACGCACATGGGAGGCCCAGATGCAGTTGCTGGTTCCTGGTTTAAGTGTGTCCCAGTGCTGGCTATTGCAGCAACCTGCAGAGTGAACCAGAAGATGCAGACTTGCTGTTTATCCCTTTCTCTCTATAATTCTAAATAAATAATCTTTAAAATAAATAAGGTAATATTACAATAAGAATGCATGCCAAAATAAAGTCACAAGAGTTTGAGTAGGGTATATCCACTAATGTATCCTTAATAATCTCTCATAGTGAAAATTAAAGTTTAAGATCATCAGGCCCCAGATACATGAACTAAACTTGCCCCTAAGGCCCTTGCTTTTCCTCCACCTCACTGCCTCCCCTCCAAAAAGCCACCAGCTGTTTTAGGGGTACATGTGTCACACACCCTCCCAGGTGAAGCACGCCAAGATAAATGAGAAATGAACCTGCCCTCAACAAGCCACCCATCTTGTTGCTGCTAACAAAACTGCTGCTTGTTGTCAAACGAAGACAGACTTAATTTATGCCACAGCCCAAGCTCATATGAATGACAAATTTCTTCATGGTATGCTGTTAACAGGTAAAGACTAAGGATGGTCTTTCACAAATAATCAAAATAGTCATTCGTCAAGGCTTGCTATTCTTTTTAAAAGATGTATTTATTGAATTGGAAAGGAAGATCAGATTACAGAGAGAAGGAGAGACACAAAGAAAGATCTTCCATCCACTGGTTTACTTCCCAAATGGCTACAATGGCCAGAGCTGAGCCAATCCGAAGCCAGGAGCCAGGAACTTCTTCCAGCTCTCCCACACGGGTGTAGTGGCCCAAGGCTTTTAGCCATCATCTGCTGCTTTCCCAGGCCACAAGCAGGGAGCTGGTTGGGAAGAGGAGCAACTGGGACATGAACCACCACCCATATGAGATCCCAGCACTCACAAGGTGAGGATTTAGCCATTGAGTCATCATACCAGAGGCTGAAAGTTTGCTTTTCTTAAAGTTCACTTCAGTCCTGCTTAACCTAGAATATTAACATTTTGCCACTTCCGAGGCTCTCCTGTATCATAGTACTTCAAACATGTCATGGACAGATGGAATTAAAATATGTTTGTTTTGCTGCAAAAGATGTGAAAGTTGTGTACACAAGGATTCTTAAAAACATGCATGGAAAAATATGCACTTAAAAAATACTGCTTGGATTCCAGAAATGTTCATATCAAAATAAGCTTGTCTTTAACTTTTTTTTCCCATGGAATTCTTGAAATGTACTTACACAAACTGTGACTGGTGACAATGATGGGTGACTTGACCTGCCATCTTTTAGATCCAAACAACAAACTAGAAGAGGTCGCTTGGTCCCATATTACACAACCACAGAAAAGATCCCCAAAACTGCAATAATGTAATGTAATAATAAAAAAAAAAGAAATTCTATTGCCATTGGAATAAAACCTATAAAATTAGTTTGCTGAGGGTATTGTGAATGCTTTTGATCATTATTAAGTGTTCAAACTTGCTGAATAGCTGATATAGATAAAGTAGATAATAGATATATTGATGAATTAGAGTCCTGTATCATCTAATATTCACAATAAATTTTGCTAACCATTGAAAAAAACTGCAATATAAATAATATGTTAAAAACAGTGACAGTTAATGGTTACTTAAAATAGTGATGAGATTCCTTTGCCCAAATTTCAACATTCAAGAATGAACTTCAGAATAAGACAAAACAGAACACACCACTCTCCAAGTATCTGGTATCACGCTCCTTCAATATCACTAATTTTGAGAAATAATGAATACAATCAACTGTCAGCATATATGGCTTTGGCTACACACTACTCCACTCTCCATGTTAAAAGTTGTACTATATTAAAGCCGTATCTTCTACGCAGTCAACAGGAATGTACTGATGTCAAGTTCCACGGTTTGATAAGTGGACCAAGTGAAGAAAATAACATCGGAACAGGTGATTACCGGGCAGATGGAAATCCTTCACCATCTCCACACATCTTTTCTCCAAGTCAATAATGCACCCAAAATATAGAGCTTAAACAAATCCACAGTTCTTTAAACAAAATTTTTAGAGCTGCTAGCTGAGCAGCCCAAAAGTTACAGAACATGAAACACTGACCGCTTTAAACATCCAAAACTCTCTAGAATATCAGCATATCACATGGCCTAGAGATTGTGGTTAAAAATTAAGCATTATTACTCTTTGATTTCTCACAAAAGAATTGTTTTACAAAGATAGATCCATGACTGAAAAATGAAAGTCTCTTCACACATCTGAATTGAGAAGGAAAACACTGTATCTTATTAGATAAGAAACTCCAGGGCTCAGCTCAATCAAAGAATTTTTAAAAACATATCATTCTTCCCAGAAGGATGGTAACATAACTCTGAAAGATAAAAATAAACATCTTGTGAGCAAATGAGGTGCCAGAAGAAGACCAGACTGCCCCAAGTCATCTTCCCCAGGCAGTCTGGGGAAGGCCCAGCAACCTGTAATCCTTCCTCCACGCAACAGGCAATATGAAGTACCTGTTGATAGCTCATGGTTAGCACCAAAAAAAGAAGCTTAAAAAGATCACCAAGACTTACCTCCAAAAACACAGGTTAAAATAGTTATAAACGGCTCTCATTCCAAAAATATAAAGAGCAAATAAGATCTTGCATTAGAATATCATTTCCATTTTTCCTTCATGGGACTTAAAATATTTCAGCTAACAACACAATGAGGTGCCATTTTCAAATACCCTTATTTCTCCCAAACAGAGCAGCAAAGAAATGAATTTTGTAAAGAATCCATTTTCTAATTGTTTTGGTTTTATTTCCCTTTGTTTTGTTTTTCCAACTAACACCAAATCACCTCCAGAGGGTGGAGAAATCACAACTTAATGCTACACTCCCAGCAAGTTACTCCTCAAGAGATTGGCCAAGCACCTGCTCTAGAACTAAAAAACCGAACTTTCACTTCCTTCTCCAGCCACTGAGAAGACCTAAAAAACCGAACTTTCACCTCCTTCTCCAGACAATGGCACAGAAACATTTCCTACTTCAGGATTTAGAGATTATTCACCCCAAAAACACTTTGTGTATTTTACCAATGTCAAAAAGTTGAAGAGACTTCCGACACTGTAGAAACCAGTGGGATATTTCAAAAAAGAACAAATATTTACTCCCCACCCTTTCATGAGGAAATGATTTATTTACTGTTACAAATCATGGGAATTACATACCTAATAAAAATAGTATGCTAAAATAAACCCACAGGGTGTTTTTCTCAAAATTATTCATTAAATTTAGCCAATTGGATAATTATAGATTCTGAAAGACCCCTCATCCTGCTAGGAGGAAGAGTGGTGTTAATGCCTACTTGGAGGCGAGATAATTATAAATGGGTTCAGAAATGCTTATATTTATAGCACTGTTTGAACTGAAAAGAAACAATAGAGATCTAAGTCTAAAGCTTGGCAAAAGTGAGTCACACATCTCCCACAATGAGTCATCTTGTGCTCGATGAAATTCATAGGGAAACAGGATTTGGAGTAGAGAGCACTTGACAGATGTTACAGAAAAAATGAGAACTTGACAGCTTTTAGCTAAAGAAATCAGAGAACAATAAGGTACGGCAGTGATGGAAAAGACATTCAGGCAAAGAAGGGAAATATTGACTGAATTGTAACTCTGGTCACGGGCCAGGAAAGAAAACAAACATGGAATTAAATCCAAAGAAATTGAAGAGCAGTGGTTAGGCCAGGGGGGGTCGGGGGGAGGAGAGACAGTTTCACTGTTGAAAGCATCTTGGTTCCTCATGAATAAAGGAAGCTCTTACATAGTAAAGCAATTGGGTGCCACTGCAACAGCAAAACTAAAGGTGCCTACTCCACAGAGGCCTGTTCAATCAGGTGAACCTCTATTTCACTCAAGTGAACACTTTTAAGTGGTATTGGTAATCACCCACACAGATAAATCTTGCCCACGGTTCTGGGAGTGATTCTTACAGTTTACAGAATGACTTGCAAGACATGCTGCACTTGGAAGTCATGCATTAGCTTTTCTTTTCCCACACATTTTGATGTGTCTCATATTACTGCAAAGTGAAAGCACTGTATGTATATTCATCAGGACAGGAGAGGAAGACAGAGAATTCAGAAGGCCATATATAGACGCCCCAGCTACCCAAAATTGAACGTTTCCCGAACATCTAGGTTCAAGAAGCCTTTTGAAGTGCAATTAACTCCAGAAGGGAGGGTTGTTTGGCAACCAAAGAACTCCCAGGTCCCCCTCCCCCGCAAGGAGATGGCAGGTGCACAGTACTGTAGGAACTCCACTCTCGATACTGCCTGGGGTGCTGCACTGGGCCAGCCAACGGGCAGCGTACTACATTCCCGGGGTGAGTCAACCCTAAGGTGGCAACAGAAAGCTGCCAGCCTCTTCTGGGTCTAATAGATTAAGTGTAAAGCAGAGTCTTAGAAACCAGAAAGGAGACTGGAGGACAGTCCAACAAGCAGCAGAGCTGGGTGCTTGGCCCTCGCCCAAGGCTCCAATAAAGCTTGAAGGTTCGTGCAGATATGGCCGACTGGCATCAGTTCAGCAGATGCAGCAGGCATGGTTAACCACAGAACATCCCAGCTTTCACATGCAGGATGCTTCCCATGTTAGGACACTGGGACAGGGCTTGCAGGACTTGAGTTCATGACTGCTGACTCAAGTTTCCTGCCTGGAATTCCTGTGAGGCTGAGCTCAAAGAATCAAGAGGGCAGTGATAGAGTCAGGACCCAGGAGCCCTGCAGCAAACACCTGTGCATTCACTTCTGCACCACGAAGTATCACGCAGGAACGGCTAAGCCTCCACTTAGACCACCACCATTCCCTAGGCACACACTTCTTCTCTGGTCTTAAGACAATTTTTATTTAATAAGCCTAGACTAGAAAAGGCACTGTCTTATTAAACAATTTATTTTAAAAAATCTAAAGTAACAGGTTAAAAAATACGAAGACATTTAGCTGGGACTTTGTGAATTCAGTTTCTGAGTATTTTATCAGATATTTCCACTAACATTCATTTCATTTAAAGTCTAGAGGCTGTTAGAATTTTACTCTTGGAATCTAATGGCTCATTGTCACTTTTACAGTGTTTCACAAACAAAGGGAAGTAGACAGAAACTTCCCAGTGGAACTCAAGACACACAAATATCAAGTCACAAATACTTAGTCCCACACCCTCGACACCAAAACATGGGCTGTTACCCCATAGTGTGTGGGCCAGAAAACACCCATGATGTTGACACACCAATCTTCAACACAATCGGAGGCATCTGACCAACCCAGCCACTCACCAGTCAGGTTCTAGACCCACTGGGTCTCAGGAGAGACTGAAGCTGTTTTGGCTCTCACGTATCAATCCAGCAAGGCCAGGAGGGCGACGAGACTCTCACAGAAGGAGAACTGTACATCACTCTCTTTTCTCTCTTCAGAGTGCAGACTGCATGTGTGACTGCACAAAGCTCATTCCATCTGCTTATTCCTCTTTTCTCAAATTGCTGAACTAGAAGCAAGTGAAAATAATGAAGGCACACCTCTCCCATCACCGTCCTCCCTGGCTTTCAGCACTGCTCCAAAGAGGGCTTTGTGAAGGGCTTCCAACCAATAGTCTACCTACCGGTTAGGATGAGCATTTGCAAATTTTGTTTCTGAAGAGGATATGAATGAAACTGACATCAAAAAGATAATCTGACTTTCCATAACATCTGGAAACGCATTCTTAGGAACTATTCTTGGAGGTGGCAGAACATTGTGCTTTCCATCTTCATATAATGCAAACCCTTGATAAACAAGCTGGACAAACACGTATGTCACCTAAATGTGTCAGTCAGAGGTAGTAATTATGATGGCACAGAAAAGATTAACACATTTCTTCTATGTTAATAATTTTTCCTACAAATTTTCCACATACGTGACAAACAACAGTAATGACCACCATCCTATCAGGCCTGTTATACTTAACCCTTCCATATAGCAACATGAGTGAGAGGCCTCCAAGATAAATTATAAAAATATATTCTAATCCTTCATAATGGAAACGTGGCGCTGCTGATGCTGTCTGCCAGGAGTTAATTCTCTTTCCTACCCTTCTGAAATGTACAGTAACAAGGCCAGTACTCACACTCTCATTTCTTACACATTTGGTCTCCTGTACCTATCCGGAGTCCCTGCCATTCTTCTCACTGGCATTTCCAATGGAGCTTGAAATTAACATTTTCTGGGGCCTTGTGTCTTATTTCGCTTTATTACTCTGGGTTTTGCTTTCTTTCGTGTTTTATTTTATGCAACATTTTCAGAGAGGTCAGCATAGCCAGAGAAGCATTTTAATTTAACCACTGGCATAGAAAGAAAAAGCAGCAATGAGTGAAACAGTAATATTTAAACTCCTCCAATGAATTGTCAAAGAAAAGGAAGGAGAGAGGTTTCTGCTTGGGCCAAAGACAATCCTGATGCGATCACATGTTCATGTCAGTAGACTCAACTATCCAAGAGTATCTGAAAAAACAGCTTCAAAACAAGGCCAGATTAAGTCAGTCTAAATGAAAAGTAAACTCTAACTTATTGCCTCTAGAAGAAAAAAAGAAGAAATTACCAAATCTAAAAATTACAGAAGCCTTATCTCTCCATTATGGTTGTGATGGAATCAGCACAGCATGATTTTAACCACATAGAAGATTAATATTTATTTTCAACAAATGCAGCTAAAAATGTTATTATATTTCCCCTTGTTTCAATAGCAGCATGCTGATTGAAATGGATTCATTTATCTAAGCTGACAGCTAGGCAAAACTGTATTGTGAATATTTTTTTGACTTTAATTAAATAAGAACTCAGCAATATCTGGTTTTGCTATAACAATCACCCAGAATTATTCAAAGTAAGTCTTTTAAATATGTTTAAATATGCTATACTGTTTCACAGGAGTTTATAGCACAATTTTCAGAAAAAAAAACTAATAAAGAATTTAATTGCAGAAGTACTAATTCTAAAGGACTCAGAACAGCAAATTTGCTCACTCACTTTTCAAGCAGCCAGGATTGCAAATAAAATCAGGTGTTTGGTTACTTGGAATTTGAAGTCTCAAAAAGTACTTTCAGCTGTCGAGAGATTTAAAAATGTCTCTTTTACATACTGTTACTAGAAAACAGACAATATCTCATATTGAAATAGCAGTTCTCCAAGAAGAAACACCTTTGATTTACACTACGAACTTGCATCTTCAGGGCAAGCTTCCAATGGGAACAGGATGGAAACACAAGGTCCCGCTTCCTACACACCTGTGCTGCTCTCAGAATACCTTGTCAGCTTTCAGAATATCTCGGTGACCGATACCGTATCAATCACATAAATTTTTTCTATCACAACTAAGATTGGCCAAATATTTGCTAATTTTAGCTCCTAACATTTCATTCATTGTTATAAAAGTGCATTCTATTCAATGCCAACAATGTATTGAAGAGACAAGATTCTAAGCCCCTTCTCTGTCCTCCATTATAGCACTTCTTTGCAACAGTGGTGCTATTTTCTTACATTGTCATTTTTACAATAAGTGATTTTCTGCAAGTCCTAAAAATTATTGACCTCAGAGGCAATGCACATACAGAGAACAGGAAGCTGATCTGTGTTCTGAAATATCAGATACATAAGCCGTCTTTATCATCCATATTTATTAAGAATGCAGGGATTAGAAATAAGTAATGAAGACATTACTGGCACTCTTATCTGACAACGCCTGTAAGTATTCTGCCTTCCATTCGTATCTCACAAATTGCTTGATAATCATTCCTTTCAGAATCAGAGATAAAAAAAAAGATAGTACGGTATGCATGAAATAGCATGACAGAATGATTCCGAATGGAAGACTATGAAGACTGACAGCAACAGATACAAAATCTAACGTCAGTCTTGCAGAGAGATTGGGAACCAACGGGGAAGAAAATAATTTGGACCACCATGTTCTGCTCCCTTTTCTACACAAATTGCTTCTTTTTCCAGAGGAACAAACAGTACATCAGTGCAAATGTTACATGAACTGATTCTCGCAAAATTCCTATGAAATGGACACAAATAGTCTTAAGGCAAAGAAAATTCACACTTAGGAAGATGTCCCACAGTCACACTGTTGTTCTCGGACAGTCTCATGCTCCAGTTTGGTCTGATTTGACCCTCAGGCTTTCACTACATCTCACGGCACAACCGCGTTACTACAGTCTGTTCTGTACATTTTTTTATTATTTTGAAGTGTTTATTATTTGGAAGGTAGACAGAACTCACTCCTTAGATGCTTGCAAGAGGTGGGGTTGGGCCAGGCTGAAGACAGGAGCCAGGAAAACCTAGGAAAGGTCTCCACAAGCATGGCAGGGGCGCAGGTGCTGCCTCCCAGGGTACACGTGGGCAGGAGGCTGGGACAAAGGCTCTAACCCACGCACTGCCATACAAACACGCACATTCCAAATGCCATCTTCACCACTACGCCAACAGCCTGCCCTGGAAATCCTGAATCACAGAAGATAGATTTCATGTACCATATATGGTGTACTGATCAACTAAGCCCACATCTTTTAAAAACACAACCTCATTTACATGATCAGTGACTTAAGTTTGTGTAAAGACTAAAAGTAGTCTCAGCCTTCACCAACTTTCTATTTCCAAAGTTATAAAATAAGGAGAGAAATAATCAAAAACCCTGGCAGGATGTCACAAATCCCACAAGAGAGACATAACAAACAGCAGTGCAGAGTTAGAGGGCAAAGCACAAGGGAAAAATAAAATACCTGAATCACAAATGAAAGGCATAAAAGCCAAAATACCTTGCAAGTTATTAATGTCAACCTTCTTTTTCACACTTGTAACTTAGAATCTGAGACCGCTGTAATTTCAAAAAGGAAAATACAACACTGTGTTTTTAGATATTGTTAAAACAAGAATTCCTTGAATAAGCTCAATAATTAGAACTAATACATAGATCACTTTGATTAAAATAAAAGGTCTGCATGGCTTGAACACTCTTGTCTAAATTAAGTGTAGTAACAGCATCTGGTATTAAAATTTCTATTTGCCATTGAAACTATGAACATATCTGTATCGAAAACTCTACTTATAACAAGTCTCCAGAGAAGGAATTCTAACTTCAAGATAAAAATAAGCCTGATTAGACAATTGAACACAGCACTGAAATCACAAGCATGTATTACTCAACTAGATCAGCAGAAAACAGTAAACACTCAGATGGGGCCTTTGAACCAGCGGCTACCACCCCACTTTGATGCTCTGTGTCTTCATTACCAAATCAGAGCTATGTATTAGTAACGTCGTGGAATATTGTTTAATGTGGGCCCAGTCTACACAAAGACAGCTGAGCTCAGAAACAGGCAAGATCCACTCACCCAAAAAAGGGTAGCAGAGTGGCCAGACCCGCTCTCAGGCATTTCTCCACATCTCCTCATGATGCCTACTCTCCCATCCAGTGACACAGGGTGGTCAACGTGGGGCTTTCAAATAAAATCAGACCTCATAAACTGCTGTACTTCAGACTTCTAATGGAGTCCTCGTACTCCAAAGATGAAGTCCAAATATCGGACCCTTATAAAGTCACTACCAGTGCTGGATTCCTCCTTACTTACATGACTGGGTTTCACAGCAGGGCTTCTCTCCATCCTCTCAGCAGATGAGTATCTTATTATGAACCACCCTCCCTCCATCTCTACACTTTTTCTTATTACTGGAAAGTCAGATACGCACTCCACTGATTCACTCCCCGACGGGCCACAATGGCTGCAGCTGAGTCTTTCTGAAGCCAGGCGCCAGGAGCTTCTTCAGGTCTCCCACACGGGTGCAGGATCCCAAGGCTTTAGGCTGTCCTTGATTGCTTTCCCAGGCCACAGGCAGAGCTGGACGGAAAGCAGTGTGGTTGGGATTAGAACCAGCGCCCATATGGGATCCTAGCACACTCAAGGCGAGGATTTTAGCCACTATGTCACCATGCCAGGCCCAGTCTCTCCACTTTAAGAGTTACCTTCTACCTGGATATCCCTGTGGATTCTCTAGTTCACAATGGCACTAGAAAGCTGTCTCAGATCCAGAGAGCCTGAGATCGCCAACATTCTCATGAAAAGCTTCAATCACATTGAGAAAGAAGAAATGTGAATAGTCGTACCAAATCAATTACCTATGAGTCAAGCTTTTGCTGAAAGCCCCAAAGGGTTTTATTATTTCACTTTTATCTCACAGTTGTTTTAAGGAGAAGGAGCCCCTAGTTCCTGCACCCTACACTTACTCACAGGTGAAGCAACCCGTAGACATCATACCACTGATATGAGACAACATAGTGCCAGCCTTGTGCTTCAAATAAGAAACGAGAACTCTGAAGAACAAGAGAAGAAATTAGTTAAAGGTAGGCAGCATATGCTACAGATCTGCCAGGTTACTTTTGGTAAATCTTTTCAACTCATGACAATTTAATTCTTTTTAAGACTACTAAGCTAGAGAAACTAAGACTGCACCTTTAAAATCCTATCACTTTGTTCCACATACGCACAGACAGCAATTTCAGTGACACTTAAATTTCTCCTGCAACAGTAACTTCCAAAACTGCTTTCCTGCTCAGCTGCTTCTGCTAGGTTCATGAGGCACATCCATGATGCTATGGAATCATTTGTTTATCAAGCATTAAACTCTGTTTCATAAATACATTCCGCTGCAGATTGAAGCAAAGCACAGGCAAAACAGAACAGGTTTCTAATCTGCCGGCTAGAAATGCACCTAAAACAGACAAGTGGAAGCAGATGTCACCAGATGTCATTTCATCGCCCTGCCCCAAGAATGAACTAATGAAATCAAAGACAGGAGGTGCTGGCCTTACTGCAAACATGACTTAAATTTTTACTGAATACATGTACTGTCTTCCTTTTGAGTTTTAGCTAAATGCATCTGTACCACGGCTGACTTTTTTCCCTAGGGAAAGATCTCTAATTAAGCCAACATTTAACAAAACTTGCGTTTACTCATCAAAAGGTATGATACTCCTTAATTACTGACTTCTGTTTGCTTTCAAGGACAAATCTGATTTACTTTCATGTGTTTACCTGTATTTTGCTTTTCAAACTAAAATTTTAGAAGAATAACCCAAACCATCAAGTATCTTACTTCTTAAGTTGTGATAATAGAGATTCTTGCTAAGTTAACATTGGTGAATGAACTGAAAAGAGGTTCCCTGAGAACAAAGAAAAGAAACAGAATATCCATGGACACTGAAGGTGGATCAGAGACAACATCATGTTAAAATCTGAGATCAGAGCACATCTGACTAATGACAGCAGCCTCAAATGTACAGGTTTTCATTCTGGAGTGCTACTGTCTCTAGATCTACACACTGGTGGGTATAGCACACAGCCAGAGACTCTTGCAAATTACCGAAAAGTGACTGTAACTAACAAATTTGACATAACCAAGACTTAGTAACTGTGAACTACAGTATCTAAGAGTTAACAATTCAGAAGAAGTAATTTCCAAAGAACTCAGAGGACCAATCAGGCAAAGGGCATTGATGTGTCTGGATCACTATAACCAAGCAGAAAAGTCAAACAGCAATTATTTACTCTTTGTTCTAGTAAATGTATTCAAGGAATCTATACTACAGAAACAGCAAGAAAATTGGCTAAGCTTTCAGCACTTTGGTATTCATTATGAAACTTACTCTTGAAAAAAAGAAAAGACAACCCACATGAATAACAGAATATTCAAGTATGACATGGTATATATACACTAGGAAATACTGTATTATATTAAAAATGATGCTTTCAAAAAGCTAAACATGGTAGCAAATCAAAGAGAATTATACCAACTGTGTAGTTCAATATCAAGTTCATTAAAACATACAAAATACAGACAACAGACGATCAAGATAAAGATGTAGGTGTGAAATCATCTGTGGAACACGGTGGCATGCCACTGCATTGCTATGTACAGAGGACTTCTGCTCTAACTCCTGCATCTCCCTTGGATTTCACAAATGTTCAATGAAAGCATGTACCACAATCATTACAACTATGTGAAATATGACTCTCAGAATGTAGAATAAGCTGTACTAGCAAGAGAACATGGGAACCAAAATTCACCCACTACTGGCCCCTCATCAGAATTTAAAGCATGCACACATAAATGTTACATCAGGTTAGTAGCTGTATTCCAGAGTAACATCTACCAAGTCAAGAGACAATAGCAAGAAAGGAACATGGCAAGATTATCAAAACAAAGTACATTACCAAAACTAAGTATACACTGTCCTCTGACCCGGGCACCATGAGAACTTCATACCGAGACTATTCATTCATCGTGGGGATGTTTCTCATTTACAAACCTAGTGCCTCCTGTCATATTAACATTACATGGTTGCCACTGTTACTCCCTCTCAACACCCGCTAAATTTAAGGAGGAAAACACACATCTCTTCAAACCCACAAACACCTATTATTCAAGAAAGGTCTTGAATAAACGTCTGCTCAGAAGCTCAAAGCAAATTTCATTTCAGAATACTACTTTCTGTGGCGCAGCAGGCTATTTCACCAAGATAAGATCACACACTTAATCAAATGCTCCAAAGAAAGAAATGCTCGCAAAGTTTGCCTAATAGCATCAAGTGATAAAATCCATTGTTGACAGCATACTAATGTTTAGTGCACTTTCCTAAGGATTTGCAACAAGGAAAATTGTTGTAATAGGGGGTTCCCATTAAGGCTGCTCCTGATCATGAAAACTTCTCACACATTATCTTGTTATGTCACTACTTGCGTTGTCAGTACTTACAACAATGGACAATCAATGTAACTTCCCATTTTCAAGAATGAAAAAGAACTGTACTATTAAGTGTCAACATTCAACATTACTAAACCTCTGGGCTTTATTTTTATTAGAAATTCATATTGCACTCAATTACCATCACTTTCTCTGCGAACACACATTTTTGCTGGATGCCATATGAACTCATTACATTAAATTATTTGAAATGCCCTATTTGATACACTTCTGAATATTCTGCCTCCAAACAGAAGGTTTACTGGAATAAACATGTATTTCCAGCAGAAGCATGACATGAGTACACCAGTGAGCATTTAATATGAATTGCTGTAAACGGATGATGGACATATCTGTAAACCTATTTTTTCTTTCTATTTGCATTTATGCTCTGCTGGTTTTTTTTTTTCTCTCATGCTGCAATTTTGTATTTTCTTCAGTTTCTTCTAGGATCACTTTTTCTTCATTGCTAGTTCAACTTCAGGTTTGAAAAACAATCTGTTCCTTTTCGGTGAGCACCATTTTCCTATGGCCAGTTGGACTAGGACAGTAGCACCGGAGCATTGCACTCCTCAGGTACTCAGTTCACCCAGACGCACTCCATGTCAAGACGATCTGTGCTGGTAAGATAATCATGATTCTCTCCATGTTTAAGCATGTACTGGGAAGAACCCAGCACTCTGCGCCATCAAACCTGTGTCCAGTGTGGAGTGACATGTTACAGTTATCTGGTGGCTCTACACAAGGGCCGCATTTGACAAACTGGAACAGCTTCATTGATGACTTGGGTGTTCCTGAAATGAGCCTGAAAACTTGACTCATAGACTTGCAGGATTTTGTCAGGCCTCCTGGGTCCAATGAGCAGGGAAACCATGTCCCAAGACGGCTCTTGTTGCCCAGTTCTTGACGCTTTTCCAGACCCATTTTCCTAAACCCTGATTTGTCTCAGTTAACAAAGAATCACTGTTGCAGGCACTGAGATAGGATCAGGCTGTCTTCCTCTCTCGTCACCAAGCCTTTCAATTGGAAGGTAAAGCATCTCTCTGTCCTCAGAGGAACTGCGATCTCCTTCCTGACTCCTGTCATTGCAGGAAGCAGCAAGGTGGCAACTGAACCAGAGGCCTGGTGGAATACTCACACAAACTTCCTCAGAAACCATCACCTGCCCCTAAGATTCTTTAACTAAAAAAACATACCACCTTCCCAATTTAATAATCATTTTAGCCTAAAGCTAGCTGGAGGTGTTCCTGCAATTAGAAGAGAAATGATGAATAAACCCATTCCACTAAATCTTTTATGTTGAATTTAAGCACAAACGACAACTGAGAAACTAACATGAAATATGCATCATTTCGGAATGCAAAAAACATTCTACTGTCATGCATAAACATCATCGAAAACTAAGGTGAAAGTTAACTGAAAATGCCTAAAATTCACATTTCTACATATTATTTTAGAAAGAAAACAGTTGCCTCAGCTCTGCCTCCAATGTCATCTGCACTTAATAATCTGATTAAAACTCATTCAAGGACTTCAACTGAACGTTAGGGCTGACATAAAGCAGAAAGTCTGCAAGTCGACAAAAAAGATGGCCCTCCATCAGGACCATTTCCTCTAACCCAACGCGGATTTGGAGGAGCTGTGAGGAAAGGAAAGGAAAGGGTAGGAGGGGAAATGAAAACAAAACAGGAGACTTGTTGAAAACCTCTTACAGTGTCAGCTGTCAATGGAATGCATTTTAGTATTCAGGTTAGCCACCCATGCAGAACATCACAAACTGGGCTGGAGTCGCTCCCCTTTGCTCCAGGCTCAGCCCACTGGGAGCCACGGGGCTGTCCTGAATAGTAACACACTCTGCCTCCGCGGGGTGCGTAAACACCGACACAAGCCCTTCAAACAGCTTCCACTTGGCTTTCCTTCTCCTGAGTCATACTTTAATCACTCAAGGCTGGGACAACTTCGCAAGTCAATTGTCCAACGGGCAGTTTCTTTTCTCATTCCTTTTTCACTCCCTGCAATGGTGAACCCTTTTCTTCTTAACACAGACGCTGGATGCTCGTGGGCAAAAGGCACACGTGTTAGCAACTTCTCTTGTTGGCAGCTGTCACCGAAATACAGATATCAGTTCTGAGATTTGGACTTACATATGAGGATTGCACATTTACTTTAAAACAATTCTGGGGTCTGAATTTTTAAAAGTCCATCTATATTTTGCTGCAATTTCATTAAGACCTAAACTCCAGCATTACAGATTTTGTAATGTTTGAAAATCCTGAAATCTGGGAAACCTGTGTTGATGAAATGTGGTTACTGGAAAATTCTGATGCAGTTTTGAAGCTCAAAAAGCTGGGACATCCACGTAAAAATGTGATCCACTGCTTGATAAATACTTCTGATTTTCACAGTTCATCAAGACCTCTCCAGTTGAGAAATGATCATTGACTCAGCAGAGCTTTCTTGATAAGGATACTCAGGACATGTCTACTAATACTATGGGTAATAACAGGTCCCATGCATTGAATGTACATCTGGAAAATAATTTTTGCTTTTTTTCTTTTTAAGACATAGACTATCACAAGTCCTACTCACTAGTTCATACTCCAAATGCCAGCAATTACCCTCAGGAGGAGCCCAACCTGGGAGCCAGGAAATCCATCCTGCCTACCCATGTAAGCCACAGGATCCCCATCACAACAGCATCATTGCTATCTGCCAGGACCTGCGTGAGCTAGAAGCTGGATTTAGCAGCTGGTGCTGAAAACTGAACCAAGAACCTCCAATATGGGTGCTGGGCATCTTGGCTGTCGTATTACTTGCTAGGCCAAAAGCCCCCTAAGACACACTTTAATTCCAATTCATCTCCCTACATGGGGAATGGGCAATGTGGCTTTTATTATCTCTGCTTTAGAGATGAAAGAACTAGAAAGTTGTGCATCGCAGGCAAATGCCTCCCACTTCCACAGCCAACTGGGAACAGACGAGTCCATGATTGATGATAATGGCCTGCTACCTCATATTTGGAGAATAAGTCAGCTTCTACAATACCAAGCAAGATTAACGAAAGTACTGGAGAAGACAGATGCTGAAGTGCCAATTTCCTACTGAGAGCCTTGGCCGGAAATGACAGCCAGCCATGAAATGTACCTCCCACCATACACGTTAATTTACAAATATATCTACGAAATGTTCAGTCAATGTATCATTGACAAGGAACACACTTTACTAGCAAATTTTTACCATCTTAGGAAAGCAATCTGCGTGTGAAACTTGCTTTGCTGGTTAGAGATCTCACTGTGCAGAGAACCCCCAGCACCCCAGCCACCCCCAGCACCCTTCACTGAAACGGCCTGTTGAGGTGCTTAGACAGTGCTCAACAGCTGAAGAGCGCTGAGTCGTCTTGAAATCACTTCAGAAAAGTGAGTTCCTCCCTAATAATCCCCAAGATACATAAATATTCAATTAGGATCTTTGAAATCTAGTTTTAATTGGGCATTCAACTCACTACCCAACTTCAAACTTAGCTCAAGCCAGCAAAGGCGCTTTCTTAATTCTTCCTATTAAAAGATGCCAATAATCCTTTGTGGGGTTTAAAGAGTACAGTAAAATGAAACCAGGATCACTTTTTATGTGAGCTTTAAATGAGGTAACATTTAAAAATATAATGCAAAGTAATGATGGGAAACATAATTGCATTTCTGAATCACACAGGGAATTGATTAAAGATCCCTCAGGAGAGCTAACAATAATGATGATGATGATGACAGCAGCAAATAATTATATTTTATTATTATGTGCTAGGAACTATGTTAACCACTTTTTACATATCTGTCCATTACACTTTGATAAACAATCTGTGAACTGGGCATAATGCTAAGCCCACTCTACACTAGCACAGACAGATCAAGCATCTTGCCTCAAGCCAGTAGATGACCAAAGCCAGGCAAACACTTGCCACTGGGCACTCTTCTGCCTTCCTCGATGTCCGGGCACTCAGACCTTGGCCCATAGTTCAGAAGCCACCTTCTGACTGCCTTACAGACTTTCCTGGACCAGGCAGCAGTTCCACGCTTTTCCTTTCCCTGACACTGGAAACTAAAACCAAGCTCCCTCCGTTAGAATTTTAGGCAACAGAATGATGATATGCGATTAATAAATAGGATGGTCACCCTGCTTGTGTCGTTTTTACAGCTTGAATGTCTGTTTTCTTGTTCTAGAAGGCTCCTCATGTGGACAGACTGGTGGTACTGCTGAGTAAAGGAACCAAGCTGGGAATGGTTTACTTGACCAGTTCTCGGGTTTTCTGGCTCCAGGAATCTCTGACATTCTTAAAAAGTCATGACCAAGTGACTCTCAATACATCGTCTGCAACTCACAACATCCAAATATTAAATTACTGCTAAAATTAAAAAATCCAAGAACACACATGCCATATGGCATCAGAGCAATGAGGCCATCACATGTCCCATGTCTTCCAGAAAACATCATTGTATACTGGTCATCAAGAAAGGGTACACGACAAATAATATCTTAGTATGATTATGCAAATATTCTCTGAAGTCCCATAGTTTCCCCAGAAAACACTATGAGACACAGCACAATAATTGGTTGCCTTAAAAACTAGCTGATGTTGAAGTTTCACTAGACAGAAATATTCGCTTGGGTACTTTATTTTGCCAGCCCACAGTTTCCAATATAATTAGAATAACCATCAACAATATTCCGCTTAAAGTCTTGAAGAAAATGGACCAAAGTCTCTTCTCGTATCTTTGTGTAATTATTCTTATGACATTCGTTAGCATTAAAACTAATTTCTCATTTTAAGTATCAATAAGACATGAAAAACATGATGTATTAAACTCTGCAAAATCTGATATGACAGATACAGAAACACTGTCTTTTCATCCATTGTCTAACATGAATAAATTCAACTCATTCAGAATCACAGGGTAACCCAACCGATTTGCTTTCTCTATATTCTGTGCTCGGAATGAATGCTCCCCTTCTATAACTGAAAGACAAATATTACAACTGGTGACTTACTCAGGGGTAGGCTTACATTTTACTAACTCAAATCCGAGTAACAGAGTAAGGAGTTTAGGGAAAAACAGGCACATCTAGAACCCAAATGGTCTCTAGAGGCACTCTCACACTACTTCTTCCCTTGTCAATAACCATCAATACCAAAATCACCATGAAAGCCAAGTCTGGATCTTTCCGTTGATCAACAGCCCCTAAGTACATGCACACATCTGTGCATCCTCACCAAGACAACCGAGCCTTACCCTGGAATATTCCATTTTCATCTTATTATAAAAGAAGGTAAGGCTACAAAAACGTATTTGCATAAAAGAGACATACGTGCAACAGTAATCTCAGGGTAAACATGTCTTTCAGAGCAAACAAATGCTCATTTACAATAACATGCCTTCTTCTTACAGTCCCACCCAATGTGAGTACATGCATATTTTGAATACAATGCAAATCTAGAAGGCAAAATAGCGATTTGCAAATCTGGAGGGAAGATTCCCCTCCCTTTGATTCCAGTTGCTCTAGTCATTCATGCCATGCTAAAAAAAGAAGGCTGCATAACATTTCTCGAAATGATTGCTGAGCCCTAAATACAAAAATCACAATTAGTTTTCCGAGCTCATTTCTATGTCAAAATGCCCCCAGTTCTCACAATAACTGCCATTTCCACTTGGCAGCTTTTTCAAACACTTTCAACCAATGCCTACTGAGATCCATATCAAATCTAAAAGGCAACTCAGTTTTGCATTCTATGATTTGACTAGCATCAATTCACTTACGGTTTTGACTGTCACACAGGAATCAAAGATAAATAAAGTCCATTAAAAATTTTGCCTCCCTAAGTATGAGAAATAATGCCAAAGTAGCTAGAGGCTGTCAGCTGTACACTTCTTATGACTATCCCTGTGGACAGGAATCCGTCTAACTGCAAAAGCTTAAGAAGGCCATATTTAAGAGAATTATTTCTGAAAGTCCTTCCATTCATATGTCTGAGGAGGCCTCTCAGTCTGAAGCTTAAGCATGCTAAGGCACCTAGAACTGGGGCCTCAGGACACTTCACACATCAGACAAATAACACGCTGGCTTATCACTCTTTGGGCAGCATGAATGCTACACCTTTCCATCTCTCTTTAACAAGGAATTCACAGACGCCTGTGCACCCAGCCTTCCTCCTACCAGCCAACCACACAGTCCAAAGGAGCCCATTGCTGAATATGTAGTGGCCCACAAGTGTCATGGCATGGCACTCAGACATTCTGACAGGCTCACCTTCTGCTAGGCAGTCCTGTGCAGTGCCAAACACAGCTCTCATGACATCAGGACCTGTGGAATGTACCACTGCTGGGAACCGCATGCTGCTAGGCAACAAAGAGCAGGGCTGACCCCCTTCTCCTAATGCAAGCCTGGGGGTTACTGGGATCAGAGGTGCAGAAACGGAGCACAGGCTTTGTTTACTCCTCAGAAGCACTCACGAGCCGAAGCCATGAGCATGCAGCCTCCAGAAACGCACACACGCATGAAGCTGGATTCTCAGAAATAAATCAGAAGGCTCCATAAGATTTCGATCAGGGTGACAGCCACTAGTAATCTCTCTTTTAAAAAAGTAATAAATCCAAGCATCAACGACATAGTAATTTTTTGGCTACTTGTATTTTTACAAGACAGCAAAAAAAAAAAAAAGCAATGAAGACATTACTGTACTTAAAAACAAAGTACCCATTTACAGTTCTACACCAGACAAAATAATACACAGCCCTTTGCAACAAATTCCCAAGAAGTGGCCACTGATCTAGAAATAAGGAATGTGGTATCTTAATTACTCAAACTAAAATGCAGTTTAACTTTGCGAAAATAACAATGTAGAAGCTGTTAATCTTCATTCATTATTTACCCTTGCTTTGGTTACCAAAAAAAAAAAAACTTGGTGCAATAGAGCTGAGAAGTGTTTGAACATAAATATCCTCTTAACTCCACAAATGAGCTGCTATCCTCTTTTGGTGATACTATCAAAGAATCGGCGAGTCTATCTGTGATGCACAGAGAAACGGGGCGCCAGGATGCCCATTAGGGTAGCATTGGAGATTGGAAAATATATTGGGGAAATCTGGCTAAACTCTGTTTAATCTCACAGGGAAATATCAGATATTCTCAGGATGGAAAAATTGCTAGAGAAGTGTTTCTTTGCAGATTCTACCCTGACATTCTCCAATGATGATAGCCCATATGACACTAAAATTAGCAGACTGCCTCTTCACTTCGGAGCAAAACACAGAAGGCAATTTTTCCTTCCTGCCAGAGACTATGCGTCTCCTCATTTCCCCAGCAGCTGGCTGCAAGGAGGCAAAATTCCGAGGCACAAGAAAGCCTTCTCCATCCTCTTGAGAAATCCACCCAGGAAAGTAAACACGGCGGGCACGGGCGTCCTGGCTTCCGTAGGAGCCGGTGGCAGTGAGGTGCGCACCGATGTTTACAACTCGCTCTATGTGCTCGCAGACCCGGGAAGAAACCAGGGGTGCTTCGCGCGCCTCCACTTCACCTAACTGCCCAGCTGTCTCCAGCCATTAGTTAACCTCACGTTGGTTTCTATCGCAGCCAGGAAAGCTATGCCGGAGCATCCCAGAGGCCGGGGCTTTTCCATCCCCTGGGGAGAACTACTCCAAAAGGTCTTCACCAGGGCCAGTGTAGGGTGCTTGGAGCCGGGGCACCAGCGCTTCTCACGCGCCGCACGCAGCCCACCAAGCTGCGCCTCTCCCGGGGAGTGAACGTTCTGGGAGGTGTCCTCTCAGCCCTGCGGGGGTCTCCCACCCCCGCGGCCTCCGTAAACCTGATTTTCCAGTTAAGCGGATCCCAGGCGCAAGCGATAAGCAAGCACACAGCTCAGGTTGGCATAAGCTCTCTCATCCCCGCCAATACCTCCCGGCCGGCCCCCGGGCGCACAAGCAAGACACACTTGGACACTCACTAGCCGACTCCGCTGCCGGCTAACCCTAGCACGGGAGATCCGGTCCCCACCGCCACACTCACAAACGCGCGCGTCTGGCCAGAGACTGGCACGCTCCGCCTCAGAGCTCCGACGTGGGACCCGCGCCTGGGTCGCGGCCACCCCTCTGCTGCAGCACCGAGACTGTCTAATCCTTGTAGGAGCTGCCCTCCTACCTGTAACCCGCCACCGCGGTGCTCTGCCCACCCCACCCGATTCGTGCAACACCGCCCCCCGCCCAGTGCCAGCTACCAGCACAACACAGCACAGCACAGCCCAGGGCCACCCTCGGAAGTGGCCGCTTTCTCCAGGCAAAGCCACCGAGCAAAGCCCGGACCGCGGGGCTTAACTCCACTGCCGAGCTAAGAACGCAGCCGACCGAGTGCGGGGTGCGGGGCGGCAGTGTCGCTGAGCTACTAGGGGCCGTGACCTGGGAGAGCAGGGCCACCTTGGATGCTCCAGGCAGGCGTCGAGGGAGGACAGCGCCGGGCTCGCCACTCCAGTCTCCACCGCCCCAGAGCCCGGCGGCTCACCGAGTCCCCTATCTGTCCTCCCCTCAGCCGCACTAGCTCCGGCCGGGCGGAGAAAAAGCGCCTCCCTTGTCTGCTGTCTGTCCCTGCCAGGAGATGGAACTAGGGTGAGAGGGGAGAGGGAATTCTTGGAATAGAGACGGTTCCCATTCCCTGGAGCGGGCGACCGCGAAACGCGCGGCTGGGTCTCCAGTTCCCTCCATCTCCCTCCTCGACCGCCGCTAAATTGCCCAAAGACTGGGGGTGGGGGGTTGAAAGAAAGAAAATACACGCCCAGCCCGTGCCAAACCGGTGCGTCCGCCAGGCGGCTGGCTCCTTTGGTGCCCCGCACAGTCTCCGAGGTCTGAAGCTTGAGAGCGGGACCCCGGGAGGACGAAGGCACGTGAACCCGCACCCCCTAGCCGGCCCGCGCCTTCCTAGGGCCCCCGCGGCGGTGAAGCATGCGGGGGAAACCCATTACCTTTCGTGGCCGCCGGTGCCGAAGAGGTCCCATCCGCCGCTCAGCAACCTGCAGCCAGGCGCAGTTTCCACAATCCAGCCATGAGCAGGGCCCAAAGCCGGGGGCGGCCCCAGCGGCGACTCCCCCGCCACACGCGGCCCAGAGTCGGACTCGAGAGCGCGGAGACGGCAGCGGGCTACGGAGACCCCAGGCGCAGGGCACAGCAAGGGAAAAGTCCTCTCCCTCTTTTCTTCCGCTACACAGCCATGGAGACGCCGGCAGAGAACCGGGTGCAAGCGCCCAACGCCGTCTTCCTCTGCCTTTCTCGCCTCACACGCCCCAAGGGGGCGAACGCGCCGCCGAGCGCGAGGAGGGCTGCGAGGTCGCTGCGAGTCCACAGTTGCCCAACTTCGGAGTCGGGCTCCGGGTCCAGCGGCCAGTGCCACCCAGGGGCCCCACGGCTGCTACCAACGCGCGGCGGTCATCGCCGGGGCGCCCGGGCCGCCTCTCGCCGCTGCCGCTCAGGAACAGACGCTGCCGAGGAGCCCGAAAACCTCCCACCATCCCCCCCAGTCGATCTTTATATCCAGTTCTCCCACCCCACCCCCTCCGCCTTCTTTCTCTTCTTCTTCCTCGTCCTCCCCTTTCCGCCTCGGAGCGGGAGCGATGGAATAGGTAGGGGGAGCCGCGATGGGCCAGGGGTGGCTTCTCCGCCGAGCCCTCCTTCTCCTCTGCCTCCTCCTCCGCCGCCGCCGCCTCTGCCTCCGCCTCCCGAGGTTCTCTCCCGGGCGAGGGTCGTCTCTCGCCGAAAGCCGCTTCGAGAACCACGCAAACTCCTTCCCGGGTGCACGACGGGCGCGCGCGGGCAGAGCGGGCGCCGGGCAGCCGCGGGCTGCGTCCTGGGGGCCGGGCCCCGAGCCCGGGCGCGGGCTGACTAGCGCGCCGGCCGGGCCGGGCAGCCGCGGGCATGTGGGAGCTTCATCGCGCGGCCCGGCTCCGCGCCGCCTCTGCCTTCCTCGCCGCCGCCGCCGCCGCCTCCGGGTGCTCCTCTCGGGCTCCGCCAGGCGAGCGCGGCGCTGCCGCTCTCCAGACACGCACCCTCGCGACGCGCACAGCCGCGCGGGCACCAGGCGGAGCAGCCCCGGCCCCCCGTGCGCGCGCGCGCGCGCCCTCAGGCCGAGAAAGAAAGGGGAGGGGGCGCGTCACAGGCAGCGGCGGTGGCTGTGGAGATGGTGGCGGAGGTGGTGCTGGTGGAGGTGGCGACGGTGGCGACGGCAGCTGCCGGAACGGAGGCAGCGAGCAGTCCCGGGGAAGCCTGCGGGGACAGCGGCAGCAGCAGCGGCGGCTTCGGCGGCGGTGGCCACCCGGTCCAGCCGCAGCATCTGCATCCCCGCTCCGGGGAGCGCAAGCGAGGGGGCCCCGGCCAGCAGGCGGAGGGCCGACGCGCCGAGGGCCGGTGGGAGCCGAGCAGCCTGCGCCGGGCGGGCGCAGCCGGGGCCGGAGCCGAGGGCAGAGTGAGCCGCGGTCGGGCCGGCGGGCGGGCTGGCGGGCGAGAGCCGCGGGAGCCGGGGAGGGGGCTTCGCGCCGGGGGACGGGGCGGCAGGCAAAACCCGGAGCTGGAGTGCGGGGGCTCCGCCTAGCAGCTCGGCGAGCGCGGGGAGGCTGAGCGCAGCTGCTGCTGGAGGCCTCCTGCTCGGGGGCTATTAGACAAAGGGTGCCTCTCCCGCGGCTACGAGGTTGGCGCTCGCACTCGCTCGCTCTCTCGCTCTCTCTTCCCTCCCCCTTTCTCTTTTTCCCTCTCCCCGCCTCTCTCTCTTCCCTCCCCTCCTCCCACTTCTCTCTCCACTACCCCCCACCCACTCGAGGTGAGCCTTGGATCTGAGGTTGAAAGTCCTGCAGGAATCTCTCTCTCTCTCTCATTTCAGGTAGGGGTCATTCCGTATTTTCCTGATACAGGTACCAAGCCCCCTAAAGTGTTTCTGGCCCTTGGTCCCTGTTCTGTTCCTTAAAACTTACCTCAATGTGGGAGAGTTCTTGCAGAGTTTAAAGTATGCTTGTGTGAGCGTTAGGTGTGGAGGTGGCCACTGGCTTTCTTGTGGGCATCTTTAAGAATTATCCTAAGAGATGCGGAAGTGCCGGCGCCAAGGCCAGGCCTTGCGTGAGGGCAAGTGCCTGCGGAGCTGCTGAAACCCCTGGTGTGAGGGAGAGCCTTGAATGGATCCTTCCTAGCCTGCTCCGACATTCCGTGATTTCCAATGGCTCAGGTGTTATTTTCTGTATCAGTATGCGAAGTTGGGAAGATGAACGCCCCCAGTGAGCGCATTACAGCCCAGAGTCCAGCTCTCCACATTGCGCTTGGTTGTGTGAGTTCAGGATGATGGAATGCTTTCAGAAGCTCCTGGAGAAGGTGACACCGATCCCACGGATCTGGGAAGCGGAAGCCTGCCTTAGCCTTAGACCTTTAGGCGGCACACTGCACCTCCAGCGCCAGGTGGTCCCAAACCGCCCCAAGCAACAACACCCACCATGGTCTTAAAAAACAAAAACAAAAGCACTTGGATAGTATCTTCATACTAACACACACCTCTTTCATTCTGGTTTGTGGATGCGTCTCAGATAACAAAATCACGCTTGAATACAGATGCCAAGTATATGCTGTACTCACAAGAATAGCATTTTAAAATGGCAAAAGAGGTTGGGGGGAGGTGATTTAATGATACTGTCAAATGCTGTCCAACTAGGGGTTCACAGGTTCAAGTTAGAGTGCTTGAATGTGTCGCACACAGTACACCCGTGAACTCCCCTGAATAAAGAAAACACGAACTGAAGTCACTTGTTGGTTACACAGTCTTAAACAGAATACACTATGGCATTTTGTGACAAGAACCTAGTATTTGTACAGGAGGCAATATAGAAACTACTTAATCTGCCAAATATTTAATGGCTGTATTTAGAAAAGTAATAAACCATTTTAAACATATAAAAAAAAAGTGCTGTAAAGATAGTAATGTTATTAGCAGAAATGCTCGTAGAGTTAGTAGAACAGCTTTTCAGATCAACTATACCATGACATGAAAGGATTGGAAGGGTGGAGAAGAATGAAAAAAATCAAAACACAGGTAATGTTGGTACCAAACCATGAACTATGGTCAAGGAAAAGGAAGTGTAGCCAGTTAAATATGCAACTGAAAGTGTTGGCCAAAGAGGAGTAGGCAACAGTGAAAAAAAAAAAAAAAACCACAAGAAGAAGTTGGGCAGGGGAATAGAAGGGGGTGGAAATGAAGGTTTTGAAGAAAACCAAGGAAAGGAAAGGTTAATAGTTCATGCAATTTATCATTTAACTGTCCTGGGACAAATTTTATAACGTTTACCTTTATTTTAGGCTCAAACTTCATATATGCTTCCAAATGGCTCTTAAAACCATAGACACAGTCTCCTTATCTGATTTAAAATATAAACTTTTCCACTCCACTGCCCAGAAATATGTGACTTTTGCCAATCTTCTCTAAGGTGAATCTCCCACAACAATAAAATCAGTCCTGTGCCCACTGCTACCGTGAGAGCAACATCACCAGATGGCACCGTGCCTGCTACAGTGGAAAATAATTCAGTATATGCCAAATGGAAAAGGTGGATGCTAGAAAAAGCTGAGTATGTAATGACAGGAAGATCAAAATTAAACTATTTTCATTAGTAAACCATGAAATTTCCAAACCAAAGGAACCCTTCCAAATCAGTAAGATACTAAGATAACAGCAGCATGGAAGTTTACAAAAGATGATGAATAGTCTGCTTACAGAATAAATACAAATAAAGGATATATGTAAGGATATGCGGTCTGCCTTGAACAGTTCAGCCCATGGAAATGCATACAGTTAGAATATCAGTCATGTTTCTTGTTTTGCCCATGGAGTTAGCTGAAATAGCAACAGTAGGCTACTGCAAAAATGTACTGAGATGGGCCCAGCTCAGTGGTTTAGTGGCTGTGTCCTCGCCTTGCAAGCACCAATATCCCATATGGGTACCGGTTCATGTCCTTGCTGCTCAACTTCCCATCCTCTTCTCTGCTTGTGGGCTGGAAAAGCAGTAGAGATTGATCCAAAGCCTTGGGAACCAGCCCCAGGCATGGGAGATCCAGGAGAAGCTCCTGCCTCCTGGCTTTGGATCAGCTCAGCTCCAGCCAATGCAGTCAGTTGGGAAGTGAACCAGCAGATAGAAGATCTTTGTTTCTCCTTCTCTCTGTAAAAACAGTTCTGAGGGCTCGGTGCAGTAGCCTAGTGACTAAAGTCATCACTTTGCACGCAGCAGGATGCCATATCGGCACCTGTTTATGTCTTGGCTGCTCCACTTCCCATCCAGCTCCCTGCCTGTGGCCTAGAAAAAGCAGTCGAGGATGACCCAAAGCCTGGGGACCCTGCACTCCCATAGGAGTCCTGGAGGAAGCTCCTGGCTCCTGGCTTTGGATCAGCTAAACTCTGACCATTGCGACCACGTGGGGAGTGAGCCAGTGGATGGAAGATGTTTCTGTCTTTCCTTCTCTCTATATATCTGGCTTTCCAATAAAGATAAATCTTTTTAAAATGTATTGAAACAAGCATGCCCCTATGCTGGTGATGCACACTGACAGTTTCTCTGCAAAGAAAGTTCAGAGCATGTATCAACTGCCTTATAAAATACTGTTTTGGGAGCACTGCACGAGTGCCCTGCCCTAAGATGGCACCTGGCTCAAGGCCAGGAGGCAGCAGGAAGACGGAAGGGCGCAGGTGAGGCAAATCTGCCTCCTCTCTAGGGCCTGGCCTGGAGGTTGCAGGTGAGGCAAATCTGCCTCCTCTCTAGGGCCTGGCCTGGAGGTCGCAGGTGAGGCAGATTTGCCTCCTCTCTAGGGCTTGGCCTGGAGGTCGCAGGTGAGGCAGATTTGCCTCCTCTCCAATCAGGTAGCACCCGGTGGACCCACGGGAAAAAAGGATATATAAGCAGCCCGCTTTAGGCAAAAAGGGGGAGCTCGCTTTTTCCTTTTCGGGCGGCTACCCTTTTTCGTTGGCCTTTGCTTTCTTGGTTCGGCTGATTGTGTGTGTGTGTGTTCATGCGGTGTGTGTGATAAACGCTGGGGGTTTTAGCTAAGGGGGAAGTTGAGTCGACTGGCTGGGAGATCCACTGGTTGGAAGAATAAAGTGCCTCTTGAAGCAGAGCCCGGAGTGTCGGGTGATTTCTTCTGCGGGACGGGAGACCCCGACAATACTGCAAAAAATAAGTCATGGAAATAAATGGTAACATGGGTTTTCCACATTTTTTATGATCCTACATAAGCAACACAGCCCTTGAATCCTGTGTTTTGCACTTTAATTCATAGATTTCCACAGAGCAGAGGTACAGAGCAAGACTTCCTGCAGTGATGGGCAGCTTAGTCACACTTCTGCCTACAGGGAGATGGTACCAACGATGTCTGTGCACAGAGTGATCTTGGACATTCATTCTACAAAACAAAAGCCTTCCTGCCTCATTGAAGCAGTTGCTTTTCATTTAGTTTGAGAAAATTTTTTAAAGCAAAAAATAATATTCATTAACTTATGCATACTGTATTAGGCAGTATTTATTTTGGATATAGACAAAAAAAATAAAAGTTACAGTGGCCTGAACCAATCACAAGTTTGCATCTTTCCCAGTGACAGGCTAGAGGTAAGGCCCTGGAAACCATTTGAAGCCAGAACACATATCCTCTGTCTTCTTGTTCGGTCACCTAAGGCCTCTATGCCTAATTTCAATTCTTAAAATAATATCTGTACTGTAGGAGCAAAAAATAGAAGGAAAAAAGGACATGTGTGCCCAAAGGCATGTCTCTAAAGTTCCACTTTTATTTATTTCCGCTTTTATTCCATCCTCAGAATCTCCTGTAGAATATTCCAAGCTATTTTGTGTCTAGCTAAAAATTGGAGTTTTTGTATGATCAGGTCCTGCCTCATCCTCTGATTGTCTAACAACTTGGGATGGTCTTTGCATGCATTATTTTAGCAATCGAAGGAATACCTAATGCAGACACTAGACAATGCCACCTTTAAATGAAACAACTACTTTGCCATCAGAGACAATATTCTGTAATATTCCATTAATATCAACAGACAGTATCACAGATGCTGCGGGTCCTCAATGCACTGGCAATTTACAATCATCAGGGTTAAATCCCATTTGCAAAGCAGAACTTGGATTACAAGGAAGCCATGGCAGGATTAGAATTCCAAGGCACTGGAGATTCGTAATGTAATACTCAGAACTCAACTACATAGGTGATCAGAATATGCTTGACTGTTCTATGGGCTAGCTTGATCCTAAGAAGTATGGAACAATCCCCACCACCTACCCCTTCGGTGAGTTTACCTTCCACAGTTGCAGTTACACACTGCAATGGAAAACTACAGTGTGAAAATATGAAGTGGATCACTTTGGAAATAAGTCATCAGTTTAAACTTTGGACTACATTGAATCATGCAGCAAAATCTCACACCATCCACTTCCTTCCTCTCAGAGGCATGAATCATTCCTTCATCCAGTGTGTCTGCCTCATATATGGGACATTCCTTAATCACTTTATGATCTCAGCTATGTCATGTACATGTCACAGTGTTTGTGTTCCTGGAAACTTTACATAGTAGCCTAATGCTACGCTCCAGTGCCTACATCCTTCTCCTTACTTCATCTCATCAAATGAGCGATACACCTGCTCACATCACCACAAGGATAAAGAGAGTGCAACCAACTGAGACATGCTATAATATTATATTTTATGATTATCTTATTAGTTATGCTTGCTAACCTCTTACTATGCCTAATTTAGAAATGAAACTTTAACCAAGACATGTATGTATAAAAAAAAACATGGATTTATGTAGGGTCAGTTTCAGGCACCTGCTTTGGGTTTTAGAATGTTTGCCTACCTTGTTCCCTAGAGTGTGACTTGAAGAGCGTTTCTAAAAGCTTCATTTTTAATTCATTGCTAATTTGCTATCTTCTATTCCCATTTTCTAACCCCCCAAAAAGGACTATATTCCACAGTCTCATGATGTAGAAGTTTACCTTACACTCTAGATTTACATTTTAGGTGTTTGTTTATTTATTTATTTATTCATTTATTTATTTTACTTGTGGTAAATTTTTCGCACCTACTAACATTTTCCCTTCTCAATGGAATCACCTCTTCAAATATATGTGCATGTAAGAAGGAATTTCAAAAAAAGTTTATGGAAATGGAATATAAAATGTTTATTTTGTTGCAAACGGTTTTAAAATCCATGCATATTTGTCATAATATGCATTTTCATGAACTTTTTGATGATCCCTTATGCAGGCTACTGCTAGAGGACTGAAAACAAAGCATGCTATTTCCTTGTAATTTTCCAAGCTGCCTTATCTTTGATCCCACAATTAAATTACCTTTCATAATTTCAAATGAGGTTCAAGCAGAATGTTGGCAGCCACTTGCTATGGGTAACAGAACACTGCAAGTGCTCAGCGTACAAACATGTCGCACTAAGTATTCCAACACGAGTCTGACTTTCTGGACTCCAAAAAACATGAGAAAACTCACAAACTCACTGCTGTTTTCCTAAGGTTCCCTTATCACAACAAGCACGTGTTTATTCATGCAAATACCGTGGTCAACCTCTATTAAGTCACTACTAACTGATATGGCCTAGAAAGAGACAGAATGTTTGCTCTTTGATGAAATCTGTCTCTTTTCTGAGCTCTGCTTTTCAGCCCTGATTCCTTTAATAGCATAAGGACAACAACAGTAGATCTCTAGCCCTAATTATTTGTCCTTCCCCAAGACTGGTTCCTTCACATTAGTTGAGGATAAGTGTATGAAATAGCTTTGGCCATACCATTTAATATATGCATTGGCCATGATTGACTGGTTCAGGACAAACAACTAACCCAAGCTTGGTTAATAGCAAGTTTTCCGAACAGGGCAAGCCCAAGTCCTTGGGATGCTTCACCCACTGTGGGAGACCCAGGAGAAGTTGCTGGATCCTGACTCCTGACTCCAGGTTAGCTCAGCTTCAGTTGTTGGCAGCCATTTGGTGAGTGAAACAGCAGATTGAAGATCTTGTTTTACTTTGTCTCTCCAGTAAAAATAAATAAACATTCCTTTTGAAAAAGAACAGCAAACTTTCCTCAGTATATTTAATGCTAATGTGCAAAGGGTCTTATTCTGCCATGGATGGTGGAGGAGGAGCACGACTTATTTGCCATAGACTGCGTTGAGCATTTGCTTGGGTTGCCACATACCTAGCTAAGTGTTCGGTTGCTGGGAGAACAGCAGCTGATAGCTGGCTGGATTCTGGGCACAGATCATGCTAACTCTGTCCTAGCTATGCCATCATACCAGCCTATTCCCTATTTTTTAAAATGTTGATTCTGCAAGAGAAGAGAAAGTCTCCCAACCTTTCCACTTCCAGCTCCTGATCCTCAATAAATAAATAAAAATTTAAAAGGTGCTGCTTTAGAGAAGAAATTAAGAAATTAAGTCTACAAGGTAGAACTCTCATGAGTGATATTCACAGGAGATAAAACTCATTCCTTTTTCTGCTCTCTTTCTCCAATGGAGTATTACACAGGAAGCTGGCCACCTACAACCCAAAAGAGAGCCGTTACCTGAACCCGACCATGCTGGCATCCCTATCTCAGATTTGTGGCCTCCTGTACTATGAGAAATTATTTTTTGTTCTTATGAGCCACCAAAGCTGTAGTATTTCTTATAACACCCCAAAGAGGCTAGGATGCCATTCCTGACCACACTTTCTGCCACGTGGAAATTTCTAACCGTGTTTTTGTGAAACAGGATGTTACTTCAAAAAAGTCAAAGAAAGGTACATTTTGAAGTTAAGTAGCATTTTTTGCTACCAAAAAAATGAACTTGTGCATATTTTTGCAGTAACACACATTTTCTATAAGCTTTTTGAGGACCCACTGTATTTTTTTGAAAGATGCAATTCTTTTGTGCTATGTCCTCCTGTATTTAAACTGGGAAAAAGGCTGTACGAGGATGTCATGGTACTAGCACACAAGCCCTGCAGTTGAGGAAATTAGATCCCCCTTCAGATTTACCACAGAGTAAATGGCTCAAGCCCCTCCTCCCGGGCTGCCTATGTGACAACCTTCCTTTAAAAGTCTGATGCTGTTAATCACCTTTGGCTGTTGTCCATCAGTCAGTAGTTCACATATGAAATTATCACTGAAAGGATGGCAAAAAGGTGCAGCGTCCCAAGTCTTTAGGCCATTCACTACTGCTTTTCCAGAACACAAGTAGAGAGCTGGATGGGAAGTGGAGCAGTCAAGACATGAACTGGCACCCATATGGGATCCTAGAGCATGCAAAGCAAGGATTTAGCCACTAGGCTACCGCCCCAGGCCCTGTGGTTTACTTTTAGATCATATTCTTTTAAAGCACATCCTTCTTTGTGCCATGTTTTTTCTATTATATTATCTCAAGTAATTCTTCCAAGAAACCAGCACAAGAGATAGTATTCATAATTTATTTACAACGTTAGTAAGATGCAGGTGTGTAACAACTTTCTCAGTGTTGAAAATCGAGTACACTATCTGGCTTTGTTTACCTTATCAACTCTCTTCCAATGAATAAATTCCCAACAGCAAGTATTATGATGAGAAAAATCCTCCTTCCTCTCCCCCCGACTGAAGTTTATTCCTAAGAGAGGGAGGAACTGGATGGAGGTGGTGGGAAGGCAAGGGGGAAGGGGAGGAAGAGGTGAGGTGACGGGTAGGCTGAGGAGAAGAGAGAGACAGAGCTGCACCTGGGGGCCTTTAATCACTCAGGTGAGCCTGCAAGGTGTGGGGGTGGGGATTGGGAGGGATTGAGGGCAGGCCCTAGGGGGTTGGTGCCTAAGACTGCCACAGGTGATTGCCTAAGGATGATTGGTAAGCGGGTGGAGCTGGGGAAGGGGTTGGGAGATTGGGGGTGGGATCCTCAGTTAAATTCAGGGTTACATCTGATTGGTAGACGGCTAGACTGGCTTGAGCTGTGAGGAAGGGGAAATGGCGCTGGGTCGAAGGTGGGATAGTCGAACAACTCCTCACTCCGACTACAGCTCATGGAGGTAAGGAGGGAATCTCTTGGATTTGCAGGCTCATCAAGTTTTCCAAGGGAATTTGGGGGTTGGAGCTGAGAGGTTCATTGCTTTTCTCTCTGAACAGGCCATGTAAAACCACCAGTCTGAGAAGCTGCCATATTTCCCCTTTCTGGCTGATTCATGAATTCCAGAGATGGTTCACTCCTGGTGGAAGACACAAAGTATCAGATAATCAGTTGAAATTGCTTCTAGTCATTCAGTAGGAATGAAGACTTTAGGAGTCTGTAGAAGGGAACATGAAATACATGCACACCCAGAAACTTAGATGCAATGCAGAGACACTTGGCATTCTGGTGTGGCTTCCTGGACCTTCCCTTTGCTTCTGTCCAGCCACCCTTCTGTTCTAAGCTTGCAGAACACAGGCTGGCCTATTTCAGAATGTTACTTTTTCAGTGAAGCCGGTGCAACTTTGTAGTGATTCCTGATAACTTCAATCTGATCTTTTCTCCTTCTGCTAGAAATACGGTGCCTTTTCTTGCACAAGCTCTCCGATCACCACAGAGAATGGTTTTTCCATCAAGATATACAGCTCAAACATTTACCCAAATCAAAGATTTTTTTCCAGCCCAACTGCAGCCATTTGTTCTGAGAAGTTCACAGGATTTATGTTAGGTGATTTAGAATACCTCCTTGAAGATTTTGAATTTTTTTCCTGAATTGTTTTTTTTTTTTTTATCTATGAGCCCTGCAATAATGAACTGCTAGCTCATTCTCTGGTATGTTTTATATTTGCAATTATGTAAACCCCAAATGTTTATTATTTGGCTTGTAGTTGTTGAGAAAAATAGGAGAGGGAGCCCAGAGCTATGGCTCAGAGACTAAATCCTTACTTTGCATGTACTGGATCCCTTCAGATCCTTCTGAACCTACTGGTGTCTGCTGGCCACCAGCATTACGCCATGGCTCTGGCCTGCACCTTTGGTCTCCGCCCCTGTCCCTTCACTCATGGTATCCACCTGGTGACCCTGTCTTCACATCGTGGTTTTTTTCTTACTCAAAGATTTGTTTTTATTTGAAAGGCGTATTTCACAGAGAAGGAGAGACAGAGAAAAACCTTCCATCTGCTGATTGTTCACGAATGACAACAGCTGGAGCTGAGCCGATCTGAAACCAAGATTCAGGTGGCTTTTTCAGGTCTCTGATGTGGGTACAGGGTCCCTAGGCTTTGGGCCATCATCTGCTGCTTTGCTAGGCCAAACAGGAAGCTGGGTCAGAAGTGGAGCAGCCGGAACTGGAACCAGCGCTTCTGTAGCCTCTGAGAGCCAGGGACTTCTTCCTCCGGGTCTTCCATCTTGGAGACCTGCACTGCCTTTCCAGGCCACCGCCGGAGTTTGATGGAAAGTAGAGGAGCCAAGACAGGAAGCACTCCCGCATGGGACGCCAGCACAGCATGCGGAGGTTTCGCTCTTATGCCACCATACAGCCCCTAATGGTCTTGTACATTAAAATTATATCTCCAAAGAGTTTATTTCTAAGTTTGTCACTTTCACAGATACCAGGCATTAGATCATCAACATAATTTTTGGCATTCACAAATCAGCCCATAACAGTGTCCTTTCCCCAAACTGTTGCCTCGCTCCCTTGGAGTAAAGCTGAGCTCGCCTACAAAGCACGCGTCAATGGACACCTTTTGGACCTTGCCTTCAGCTGCTCTCATTGGTGCAGCCCGAAAGCCTGCTTGCTTTTCCTCCCACACGTGGGCACCCCAACCCAGGTCTTTATATCTGCTTGTCTTGGCACTTGGAATGTTCTCCGTGCAGACATCTGTGGGGCTCTTTGCAAAGGAGTCCATCCTGTGTGCAAATGCTTGTTAGTATGCTTTTTCTCACACCTTGCTCAATATTGAAAACAACTCTACGCCGCCCTCCATCACACTTGTAATTATTTTTCTCCACTGAATTCCTCACTTGCTAATATACTGCGTAAGTCTCATCGGTTGTTCTTTGCACAGGTCCTTAATGTGACTTCCATGGCCTCTTTGACATTCAATCTCTAAGTTGTATCTTATGGTTGTGTTGGTATAAATGCAAATGTGAGTGCACTTCAGAAAGTTTGTAGAAAACAGAATTGAGAAATGTACAAAAAGGGCTTGAAAATTAGGGAAAATATGTATTATGAAAAAACTAGACATGAACATCAAAATCTTGCAGCAATATACATTTATCTCTCAATTCCATCTTTGACAAACTTTTGGAAGTGCTGCTGTGTAACCAGGATGGATGTAGTATCATTATCTTGGTCATTTTTCTCGTGATTTCTCAGGAACAGCAAGATCGAAGTTTTTGTACATGAATGCATAGGGAGTGTTGCACGGCTGAGCTCATTTTGTCTGTTGGATATGCAACCCAGGATGCATCTGTGTCTTGCCATGAGAAGCTGCAGTCCAGGGGAAGAACTGTTTCCACAGCAGGTGAGAAGGGCATTTTGAACATACAAAGGGCTCTAAGTGTCTTTAGTTTTTCTGTTTGAAATAGTGGCTTAGTAAGATAGATTGGTGTGGCCATACCTACAATGTGCTGGCATTCCCACCTCAGCACTTGCTTTGCCCACATTCAGAAAGCATCTGCAAAGGGCGGGCCCCATAGCCTCGCTCAGTCCCTGGAGTTGGGGACTCTGTGCCAAGAAAGCAGGGGAGCTGATTTTCTGTCGCCCACTTCAGTGCCCAGGAGCACTCCTGTGCTTTGTCAGAACGTCGTTGCAAACATTATAAGACATTATTTTCTGAACTCTCAAAAACTTCCCTTAACTCTTAGAACAAAAGATTTTTTTTGGCTGGTACCTGAGAAAAATGATAGCATTGAAGTATCGTTTGTTAAAAGAAATAAATCAAAGAAAGCCTTACTACAATTTTATTGAACCAACCTGCTAGTTGTCATGTTACAGAGATTTGTTTTAATGAAATAATAATAATAAAAAAAAGATAAGGAACTCTAGGAAAACCAGTGGGTCTCAGGTGGTAGAGCAAGTATAAGAGAATGACTAAATTTGATTTGTATTTATTAGAAAAGGAGAGATCAGACTTTCGATTTGATTTGGGAAAACTGAAGTTAAACTTGCAAGGATATAACCATTGCTTATTTGTATGGAAGAATGTTGATACCTGTGATATTCTTAAGATAAAATGTGGCCACTGAAACTTTGTTTCAGAGGAAATAGTTGTTTTGTGCAGAGCAAAAATCACAGCACTGTTGCCTCTTTTCATAGTGTACGAACTATTTCGATGGACAGCTGATCACTTTCATGGTGGCTTCCATATTTTTTTCTGCAAAGATGGAGAATTATCTCAATCTGCTTTCTTGGGTGAGACCTCACACAGAACTTAAGTCACACTCAATCTTTAGTTGCACCTGCAGGTCTGTCTCTCTCTGGGCTGAGAAAGAAGCATTCCCGTTAGTATACATTTTATCAGCATGATGCCTTTCCAATTGAATTATCAGCCAATGAACTGTTAAACACAAACCAATTTAAAAACGATAGGTAGAGAGCTCTTCTCCTAAGCTTCTTTGCATTGAATAAATATTTAGGGAATTCTCTCTTTCATGCGTACGGAGAGTGTGGGGAGGTACAGCTGTATTTCAGTTAGCTTTTCAAGATTCCAACCCCCAGTCCCAGCAGAGCAGAGGATAGAGTTACAATTTGCAAATAGGAAAATTCTTCAGTCAGTCCATGGAAAATGGAATTAAAAGATAAGTTCTTTTCAGCACAACTGTTTTGGAAAATCCACGTATAATTTTTTCATGAGGTATGTTTTGCATATATTTTGAAGGAATCTTCACTCTTGCTCTGGGAATGTATCAATCTCATTTGTGTACAACATCCATTCAGGAGTAGGAGTTCTTCACTCCCTGTTGTAAATCAAAAACAAGTCCAAGTGCCAAGCCATTGACTCACTCATTGGAGCTCAAGCAACCAATGGGTTAAAACCTTCATTCAGGCTAGATCTATCATATCCAAAAATTACATTTTTTTCGTATATCTTCACATGGGTCAAATGACATTCAATAATGTAATTCGTTTTTTAAAAAAGATTTATTTATTTTTATTGGAAAGTCAGATATACAGAGAGGAGGAGAGACAGAGAGATCTTCCACCTGAGAATTCACTCCTCAAGTGAGCGCAGTGGCTGGTGCTGCACGGATTTGAAGCCAGGAGCTAGGAGCTTCCTGCAGGTCTCCCACACAAGTGCAGCGTCCCAAGGCTGGGAAAGCAGGATCCTCAACGGCTTCCCCAGGCCACAAGCAGGGAGCTGGATGGGAAGCAGGGTTGCTGGGATTAGAACTGGCGCCCATATGGGATACCAGCGTGTTCAAGGTGAGGACTTTAGTCATTAGGTCAGTGTACTGGGCCCAAGGCAACTAGTTTTTAAAGTTGTATGTTAAAAGGTAACATAATGAAGTAGTGTAAAATAACTTCAATTTGTGTCAGCAACCACAATGTTAAAATAGGAATTCCGATTCATAATTATTTCTGCCATAGAAATCTGTATGAAGTGATTTCTATGTTCCATGGGAACATGGAGACATTTACATGGACAGATATTGGCCTCTGGGATTTTATATCATCTTTAGCCCTGCGCTTTGTCCTGTCATGATCAACTGTGAAAATGATTCTAGCACTTCCACCTTCCTTTTGTTTCCTCACCTTTTGTGATATTTATTTCTGCCTGTGTTCTTTAGTTTTATGATTATTACCTTCATTTGTTTGGCTGATTGTTTCTAGCTTATTACTGTGATTTCATTATTTACCCAACATTTATTGTAATTTGCTTTTTAAAATCTCTTTGTTAAAGACCTTATTACCATACTGTCTGCGATTTTTTAAAAAAGCCTTCCATACTTATTCTCAGATTTCACAAGTTGTGAAATATTTCTTTGCTGATCATTTGGTTCCTGCTTTATTAGCTGCTGAAAGTCATGCGATGCGTTGCACTCCCCTTGCACTGAGCACGTGAGAGCTGAGGTCTGGGTCTGCACGACCCCGGGAGGCTGTCCCCAGCCCCTCTCTGTGGCATGGTCATTGTTCCCGTTACCAGTCATCCGTGTTCCCTGTTCAGGTAATGCTATGGTTTTCTCACGTGTGACCTTTCACTTGTTTTTTGATGGTTAAAAAATCAAAACAGGAAACCACTGAAAACCAGTGAAGCGGGAAATGGAACTACTTCCCTAACTGTGCTTGAAGCCCGGCTCTGCCAGGCTGTGTGTAGCTGAAGGTGCTGACTCCTGTCCTGGGTCCCTGACCGATTTCTAGCTCTGCAGGACCCTCAGAGGCGCTTCCGCTCCCCGAGAATTGGAACACTTCCTCATTCTGATGAACTAGTTCTACCATCTTTCTTTTCCCTGGACGTCAGTCATTGTTCTGGATGCCAGAATGCGTGGTTAGCCTTGTTATCCACAGCCAACATTCCCAATTTCAAGTGTAAGCCCCTCTGTATATATCTTTTTTTTTAATTCTAAGTAATTGTGTGGATACTTTAGTGTGCAAACATACATGCACACACACACAAATACTAGGTGTTGAGAAAACCCAGTAAGATGAGTCATATTCCTATTAATGCCAACTACTGATCTATACTTCATTTGATTCAACAATCAATCTAATCAATTTTTTTAATTCGAAAGGCAGATATACAGAGAAGAGGAGAGACAGAGAGAAAGATCTTCCATCTGCTGATTCACTCCCCAAGCTGCTGCAAAGGCTGTAGCTGAGCCAATCCAAAACCAGGAGCCTGGAGTCTCTTTTGGGTCTCCCACGCAAGTGCAGGATCCCAAGGCTTTGAGCCGTCCTCCACTGCTTTCCCTTGACAAGCAGGGAGCTGGATGGGAAGACGGGCTGTCAGGATTAGACCTGGTGCCCGTATGGGATCCCAACACATTCAAGGCAAGGACTTTTAACCACTAGGCTACTGCGCTGGGCCCCAATCAATTCTGATTGAATCATGACCTGTGAAGGTTTCTGTCTGGATTGAGATTCATGCCCATCACCACCAGTTTTATCCCATCACTATACTCTTTCTGTTGTTGGATGGTATGACTTGGTCTTAAATTCCTATGTACCTATGAAATGTTAGAAAGATAGATCAGTTAATAGTTCCTTAAATTGTGTGTCTTTTGATGCCCTAATGGAAGATGAGATCAACCTGCATGTAGAAAATATCTTTAAAAATGTTGTGGAGAATGAAATTAAAGGATTAGTTTCTTTGGGTAAAAAGTTTTGAAATCATCTATGCATGGAGTCATCTGAATGTTCAGGAAGGAGGGAGACATTTGGCTTAGCAGTGCAGGTGTTCATGTCCTACACTGCAGGCTTGATTCCTGGGTCTGGCTTGTGACTTAGCTTCTTGTTAACACAGGGGACAATAGGCAATGATTCTAGTAACGGATTTCTTCAACTTATGTAAAAGACCTGAATTGAATTCCAGGCTCTCAGGTCATTGTGGGGGTTTGGAGAGTGAACCAGAGAATGGAAGATCTTTCCTTCCATCTCTGTTTCTCAAATAAGTTCATAGGAAGAGTGTTTCTAATCACCAAAAATACACATATGAAAAACATATGCATGATTTTAAAAAATGTGTGCACCAATGCAAACTTATATTTTAATTCCATGGATGTGCTTATACACGTAGTTGACAGATTGTCCTTCCCTGATTTGATTCAGTAGAACCTTCCTGTGACTGTACTGCACATGAAACAGTACACTGGCTCCACAGTAAGGAATATGAATGAGACTTGCAGTCTACTCTATACAAAGTCACAGTCCGTGCTGACATACTTACACACAGATCACAACAGTACTCTTCAAAGTCTGTGAGTGAAAGTGATTTCCCATGGTACATTTCCTGGACAAAGCTCCTGGGACAAAGCTCCACCTCTCACCGTGGCCTTTGCCTTCTCACTCCCTGCCGGCAGTGGAGCTGGTGGATTGTTTTAGAATAATCTCAAATAAGAATCAATGACATTCTAGCAATATGAAGCTGCTTACATTATGTAAGTTCTCTGTAACCCATGGCAGTCACATGTACATGTTGAATATGCATATGTGTGTGTGTGTGTGTCTGTCACAAACTACTCTAGACACTGGGCTCCAGTGTGGACAGACAAATCTCTACTTTGTGAAAACTAAATCTAAAGGGACATTGAGTGAACCATGCTGGTCAAACTAACTTCCAGTTACATACGTAACATGTCACACAAGGCTGGTATTGTGTGAGTGAAGCTGCTGTCTGTGCTGCTGGCATTCCATAAGGGCAATGGTTTATATCCTGGCTGCCCCACTTCTGACTCAGCTTCCTTCTAACACACCTGAGAAAACAATGGCAGGCAGCCTAAGGACCTGGGCCTCCATGGCTGGCCAGATGAAGCTTCTAGCTCTGGGGCTTCAGTTTGGCCTAGCTGTGGTTGTTGTGAGCAGGTGAAAACTGACCTAGAGATGGAATATTTCTACTCTCTGTCTCTGCTTCAGACTCTATAATGCTGCACATTAAATATACATAAAGATACAGTATTAATCAGCATTGCATATTTAATATATTTTATATTTTTCTTATGTTTATCAGAATTTGAAGAATGAAATTTTCCTGTGCCATGCATGAATCAAGATGACCAAGATGCAATAATCACAAAGTGTCATACTATCCAGTGTATTTAAGGTTGTATGACAGCGTGCAGAATACAGTGTAGTAACTGCATGAGGCAACTTCCACTCACTGCAGAGATGTTGCAGTTATTCTAAAATCCAGCTTGACATGACATTTTTCTTCCTCTTAAATATAGCCAATGAGTTGAATACCAGAGTTCATAAACTGCGATGTCCTAGGATTTGAATTAGCTTTTGCTTTCTCTATCATTCTCTAAATGTAACAAGTACACAAAGCCCGTGTGTTCCCAGATCCCATAAACATACAGAAGTGAAATCTTGTGTTTGAGGAGAAGCCGGTAGATGCCCCAGGAACGTCCCCTTGCACCTTGAGCATATTGCCTGAGATGTTGTCCTCCATCTCTGCCATTCTACAACAGGACCCCACAAGAGCCTCCGTGACTGCTGGCCTTTGCATTGGCCTAGTGCAGAGATCAGAGATGCAAATGTGTGAGTATGTGGGGGCTGATTGTTTAAAAAGGTTTTTAAAGAGATATCAGGGGCCCGACGTGGTAGTCTAGTGGATAAAATTCTCGCCTTGCACAAGCCAGGATCACATATGGGCACCGGTTCTAATCCTGGTAGTTCGGCTTCCCATCCTGCTGTTTGCCTGTGGCCTGGGAAAGTAGTTGAGGATGGCCCAGAGCCTTGAGACCCTGTACTTGTGTGGGAGACCCAAAAGAAGCTCCTGGCTCCATATCAGCTTAGCTCCAGCTATCATGGCCATTTGGGGACTAAACCGGCAAATGGAAGACCTGTCTCTCTGTCTCTCCTTCTCTCTCTATGTCTGCCTTTCCAGTAAAAAAAATAAATCTTTAAAAACAAAGCAAAACAAAGCAAACAAAAAATTAAAGAAATATTAGGCTTTCTTATATTTTTTTGTCATTCACACAAACATGAGATGGTTTCTGTTTAATACATTTAGGTGAGATATAGTTGGTGACATTTTTTATTTGAAAGCCTAAGAGAAGAGTGAGAGATTGGTCTTCCATCCTCTGGCTCACCCTTCAAATGGAGCAGTAACTGAGGCTGAGCCAGCCTGAAATCAGGAACCAGGACCTTATTTCTGGTCTCCTATGTAGGTACAGGATCCCAAGATACTTGGCCATCTTCTGTTGCATTCCCAAGTTCGTTAGCAAGGAGTTGGATTAGAAGTGGAGCAGCCAGGACTCAAACAGACACCCATGTGGGCAGCCAATGTTGCCGGTGATGGCTTAATCCATGTACCCACAGCACAGGTCCAATGGCATGGTACAGAGTTGCAATCAGTTACTCAGAAAAATAATGTGTGTAGATATAGAAATACTGAGTCTCAGATTACTTATTTATAACTCAGGGCAATACATGAGGATTTGTGTAGACAAACTTATATACTATATACAAAGTCCTGAAAAAGTACTTGGCATACAGAAGGTGTGATATACATGGTATTTAAACTAAACTCTGTAATAAAAGAGTGCCTCAATCACTTTACAATTGATGTTTGAAGGGGTATATATCAAACAGCATGGTGGATTTCTACATTAGGCACTTACCGTTGAGTTTTTTTTTCTGTTATGTGCATTTTCTATAATTTCCATAATCAATATTAATTTTAGTCATACAACAATGTTATTGAATCGTTTTAAAGATAATTGGAAAGACAATTTATTAATCCATTATGAAGCATTAAATATATTTTTAAGAGGACTAAAGGGTGGCCAGAAACATGCAAATATTCTTAGAACTGAAAGGAAAGACTTTGAGAGGGAAGTTTTGGACTTAGCAATGCCGTACATTTTGGATAGGAGCTGAGCCAAAGGGAAACTACAAGAAGAAATTCAGCAAATGACTCTGGCCACTTCCTCAGCAGAAGTGCGCAAAGTGTCTTTGCTGTTTATCAATTAGATGCTCTGTGTGTGTTCTATTCATTTCCGCATGGCAGATTACTGTTCAAAGCAGGGAGTGAAGACACAGCTACTTAACCACTTCCCATTTTCTTCTTTTTAAAACATTTATTTATGTAATGGAAAGGCTGAGCTCCAAAGAGACAGATGGAGTGAGACAGAGAGACAGAGAGAAGAACAGAGACTTTCTTTCTATCTGCTCGTTTACTCTCCAAGTGGCCATAACAGATGGGGCTGGGCCAGGAAGAAACAAGAAACCAGGAATCCCATCCTGATCTCCAAAGTAGGAGAGCAGGGGCTCAAGTACTTGAGCCATCATCCGCTGCCTCCCCAAGTGCTTTAGCAGGGAGCTGGTGGAAAGCAGAGCAGCAGGGAACAGGACGGGGCACCAGTACGGGATGGCAGTGCTCTGAACCATGGCTTATGCCGTTGCACTAGGATGGAATCTGTGTCCCAGAATGGTTCTGTGTCCCAGCCTATCAGCCAAGATAAAATAATTTGACCAGGGCTGAGGCTGGCTCAAGGCTCAACTGTGAATAGTATCTGTCTGCAAGCTTACCTGTATCACTCGTCAGCTGTTGAGTGGGGTTTTAGCTGGCTGCTGTTGGAGTGAGGAAGAAGAAACAAGGAGGGACAAAGGTGGATGGAAAAGGGAGAGAGTGCGCATGTGCGTCAGCATCATACAACCTCTTCAAAAGTGAGAGCTCATAACTTTTTCCTTAGTCTGTCTGGTTAGGGAAAGTCTGCCTTCCACACAGAGGGCATTACATAAGGCTGAGCACCAAGAGGTGGGGCCATCAGGATCGTTTTAAGTCTGCCTACCACAGAGGTCCTGAAGGATGTTGGTTAAGCGGTGTTTATCTTAGTTTTGAATCCTTTTTCCTTACATAAATAAATCAAGGTGTAGCACTGGCAGTTCTAAAGCATGACTATTATTCTCTTGTTGGTTTACAGAGCTGAAAACCATCTTCTAGAACATTTATTCTACAGCCACTTTACTTTGCAGATACACACGCTGAGACAATACAAAGTTAAAATGACTTCTCCAAGGTCATGCAGCTAGCTACCAATGATAATTCTTAGACAAAGAGAGGTTTACCGACTTACAGCATAATGTGAATTCGAGGAAGTTGTTATAGAAGTGAGATTCCTGTTATATATGTCACAACAGGGAGCCACTGTGGTTTTGGCGTGCATCTGGAAAGCTGCTTGTGTTAGCACAACTAATATGCAAATTTCCACGAGGGTGAGCAGAATCTCTAATTTCAACAACAGTTACAGCAAACTCCATATGATATATTATGGCTTACCTGGAAGTTACTGTGTGCCAAAAAAGTTTATGTTGTAAACTGGACAGATGGTCGCCCAGCGTAAGCAGTGGCAATATGTCTGTCAGAAACAGCAACTGGTGACTCCTGGAAGATGAATCGTATGATGGTGTATCAGTCTGATCCAGGCATGAGTGAAGTGAGCAAGGCCTGGGCCATTCCAGTTGTGTCCTTAGTGAAAGATACACAAAGTTCGATAGAATTAAACCATGCAAACTTCATCTGGCAGCATAGCTTTTGCAACTTAAATATTGTAATCTGTGTAAAATCCATGTTGTTTTGGTGTTGCTAATTTTTGTCTTTATAAAGGAATTTCTATTAGTTCCCTGATTTTTTTGGTCAGTTTTAAAATCAGTATAATATACTAGAGGTTAGTCATACAGTTACTGTACAAAAATATTCAGTTGTTCACCACTGCTTCTTTGTGACCCATGGTGCACATACGATATTTCTTCCCATTTTACAGATAACAGAAAGACTGAAGACAAACTAAGTTAATTCGTAATGTCTATATCAGCGACATTGGGAGTTTAACTAGTTAGGTTAGGACTGCAGCACAGGGATCATGAGACTGATGATGATGGAAATAATTAACATGGATATGCTCTAGAGGACATATATGGGCTAGGAAAAGAAGATGAGAGAGAGAGAGAGAGAGAGAGAGAGAGAGAGAGAGAGAGAGAGAAGCCTACTGCAGAACCTGAGAATCGGCTATCTTGGAATCATGGGCAAGAGAACATAACAGAGGACAGTGAACATGGATCAGAAAGAACACAGCAGGGACAGATGCCAGAATGGTCATGAAAATATGGAATTAAAAGATCAGTGTTTGATGAAGTAGTATTTATGGCTAATCTCTACATTATGATCGATTTTAAAATTGGCAACTACAAAAATAGTTGAAACATAGTGTTTTCTGTAACACACACTTCCCTTGAACCATTTAAGATCCCTTGTATGAATCAATTTTGAACAATATTTTTGCATTAGAAAAACGTAGCTTTTATTTGAGTTTCAGAGACAGTGAGAGAGACAGAGCTGCCCTTAAGTGGTTGACTCTCCGAGTGCACACAACAGGTCCGAGTGGGCAGGAACCAAAGTTGAGAGCTAAGAACTCAACGAATTTCTCCCACTTGGGTGGCAGGGATACAAACACTGGAGCTGCCACTGCTTTCCCCCAGGGTCCTCACTAGCAGGAAGCTGGAATCAGAAGCTGGAGGCAGGTTCAATATGGAAGCCTAGCATAGTAGCGAGGGGGGACTTCTGATTCATTTATCTTGCTTACTTGAGTAACATGCTGTGAAAGAATTAGTAGCAAAGGAAAGCTTGAGAATGCAGAATAGAGAACAAGCAAATGAGGGAATCCAGATATCTTCTGCAAAAACAGGAGTCATGGGATCCAGCACAGAGGAGGAGGAGTGAAAGTTTTACCTGTGTGAAGGCGAGAAGGATGGGTAGTGATGAAAGCAAATATGAAGCGTGAGTCCGGAGAAGGGAGGTACACAGTTCTCTGATGTGCTCTTTTCCAAGTAGATGCAGAGTTAGCTGGCTGAAATTGAATATGGTTAAAGACTTGAAAAGGGTGTTTGTAATTTTCAGCATCTTTAAAAACTGGAAATGGAGCTGATACTCAAATACAATAGAGCTGTGCAGTTAAGCGACCCAGCTGACGTTGGAGGCCAAAAATTGCGCAGATCAAAAGCACCAGCATTTTGCATACTCTTTGATCTTCTATGTGTGGATTAGAATTTACTCTGAAAAATAATTATTGATGATGTACCAAAGATATAGGCATGCACAAGTTTACCATAGTGAAAAACTGGAAACAACTTAAATATCCAGAGATGAGAATACATGTTAAGTGAATCGAGGTGCATTCATAAATAGAATATCATGCAATAATCAACAATTATGCTTAATGAGGCAGGGATTTAGTCCAGCATTGAGATATTCGCATCTCTTACCTCTGAGTGCCTGAGTTTGGTTGCTGGGGCCAGTCCTGCATCCAGCTTCTGACGTGTGCCATCCTGGATGGCAGCAGGCGATGGCTCGAGCCCTGAATCCTCCAGAACCCAAGCTGAGACGTGCCCTGTGCTCCTGGCTTCTGGCTGGAGCACCTGTTCCGCCTGGTGACTGCAGGAGTTTGTGGAGTGAACCACTGCATGGAAGCATTCTCAACCTCAACTAAACAAATGAACTCGAGCATAATTTGAGTATTGTTTGTAGCCCTTGTTTGTTTGCTGCTGGACCACAGTCTTTATTTTTATTTGTTAAACTGTTTGGCAGAGCTTTTAGGCCTTTTTAATGTAAATTAAAATTGCATTGTCTCAAAAAGAAGTAAAGCATTAAGCTAATACATTTGAGAGAATATCACATAGGAGAGTCCTATGTTTGTAATCTGGCTAATGAAAAATGGAGGTTATTGAAGGCAACATGCAGTACAACTCCTTTTTTAAAAAAAACAAGAATGAAAGTACTTAACACATACAAGAAAAAACAGCAAGTTATTAGAAGTGATGTTCTCTGTGTGATGGGATTACATGTATCTTGCTCAGCAGAAATTGCTCTAATAAAGATCCACTAACTGGGTGGCTCGTAGGTGGCCCACCCTCCCTTCTCACAGCTCCCACCGGTTGATACCATCCATGCAAGCTAGGGTTTCAGCAAGAGATTTGAGAGAGACACACATTTGTCCATGGAAACACCTGGGTTATATTTCAACTTGTTCTCATCTTTATTTGTCCTTTTTTATTCTAAACATCTATAGTTCCTAATATTTTATTGGGACTTGTTGACAGTCTAAGACATGGTTCATGACATAGAACAGCAAACTTTAAGCCACCATTTCTGAGCATGTTATATCTATGATTAATAGACATATGTGAGGGAAAATGCTCATATAGGTTTGGAAATGTTTCTGTTCATTTGCTTTCACAAGTCTGGTTTTTAGAGTATGAAGGTTGATAATTCTTGAGACCAAAAAATTAAGAAGGAAGGCCCAGATCAGAATACAGACTATTCAACGATTTACAAATGGTACCCCAGATTGGGCTAGACAGGCGATGTGGTTAAAAGTTACATCCACAGTTTCTTTCTCACAGGGTAGTAGAGGGGGGAAAGATTTTTCACATTCACAGACGTAATGGGAATCTGATGCACAGTGCTGTGTACTGTATGCATTAGAAGGGACGGCCACTGGCACATGTTGTAGAGTTGAGGGTTAAGGCTGGGAGGCTTGGCATTTCTACTGGAGTTCTCTGCATTACTCTGTTTTTGATCCATCTCCTGGATGATACACCTGCCTTTTCTTTTTGGCCTGACCCGATTCTGTCTTCTGTGACTGTTTGGGAAGCGAAGAGAAGCAGCAGACAGACGATCTCTCTCTCTCTATCCACCGCCTTTACTTTTTCACTATACTTTAAAATAATGAATAAATAAATAAATAAATAAATAATTTTTTGCAAGCATTTAAATAATACTATTCATGAGCTAGTTTTGAAGTAGTTAGGGTGCACAGTAATATTTTTCATATTGATATTGACATCAGGTATGAAACATATTATCAGTTGTCTTGGGTATTCTGTAGTAACTTTTTTTCCTTTATCCTTTCATTTCAATATTTAGAATTCATTATGAATTTTATGTGCCAAGAAGTGTTCAAGCTTTTCTAGAGATTTGTGCCTGTGTGAGTGTATAACTTCAACAGCTAAATCTTAATTTAAAACAGCATTAGCTCCTGAGGCAACCTACTGGTCTATCAGCACCAGAAGGACTTATGACAGACTGAAGCTGTTAGGAACAGGAAAGAGCTCCACTTGACTAGCAGGTGGCCAGTGTCCTTCTAAGGAAGACGGAGGGGTCAAGTGATGGCAATACTGTTGCTGTCCAACTGGTAGGAATGCCTGAGAGTTCTGGTATGCTCATCTTGACTGGGACTCTTCTGCTAATCCTAACTGATCAATGAAACCTTTAACACACATGGTTTATCAACACTCTCTTGGGCTAGTATTCCTGGTACTATTCTGGGAAAGGGTGTGCTACCATAGCTTTCCTTGATATGATGGATCTTTACCGTCAAGGGTGGCTTGTTGTCGTAGCACTGGTACCAAGAGCAAGGATGCAAAATTTCACAGACTGAAGAGAGCATCTATTTTCAGGAATGTGTTTCCAGCTGTAGCATTCATTGTGTAGAGGTTGTTTTTCTCATTTCAGACACATCAGTTTTTGGTTGACAAAACTTTTGTACTCCTTCATTGCAGCTGTTTTATCTTTTAGCCAACTTAAATCAATCACATATTATGGCTAATGGTGTTCCCATAGAATTCATGTCTGAGAAATGCATCAGCCAGCATTACAGAAAGCAAGTTACATAAAATTTGCCAACATAAAATTGTGTCACGCAAGCTTCCTCTTTAATGATTTTTTTTAGCCCTCTTCAAAGCTTTTGTGAATCATAACGATTGTTAACTATATGCTTAGCTTTTACATGTATTTAAGATGCTTTATTTTAAACCTCTGGGTTATCTTCCTCTTAACCCCCAAGTATAATTTCTGTATTTCATGAGCTCTTTTTAATTTTTTAAATGGACACATGCTAAAATTATTACATAATTAAGAAGAAAGGAAGATGCTCCAACAAGTTTACTAGACAATTTTAAGGGGAAATAATACATAGATTCATCATGGCTGTGCTTAAGTAAATTTGTTTAATAATGCAAACTTGATCAACATCCATAGAATAATAATCGTTTCAATTTTACCGAATCTAAATAAGCTGCATTTCTGTGAGTTAGAATCATCCATATGATTATTTTCTTTCTATTATTTAGAGTTTAAGATAGGCAAGGAGAATGAGAAGTGGGAAATCTGTAAACCAGGTAACTCAGAACAGCATGAACAGTTTTCCCTTGAAAACCTATAGTAGTCTATAGGTACACTTCAGAGTCTTCCCAATTTCTGTAGAAAGTCTCTCCCTAACTTATTTTTAAAAAAATATTTATTTATAGGGCACAGCACGATGGCGTAGTGGTTAAGGTCCTCGCCTTGCATGCCTGGGATCCCATATGGGTTGCTGGTTCTAATCCCGGCAGCCCTGCTTCCCATCCAGCTCCTTGCTTGTGGCCTGGGAAGGCAGTCAAGGACGGCCCAAAGCCTTGGGACCCTGCACCTGTGTGGGAGACCTGGAGGAAGTTCCTGGCTCCTGGCTTCGGATTGGTGCAGCCCCGGCTGCTGCGGTCACTTGGGGAGTGAATCATCGGACGGAAGATCTTTCCTCTCTGCCTCTCCTCATCTCTGTATATCTGACTTTCCAATAAACATAAATAAATAAATATTTTTTTAAAGATTTATTTTATGTTTATTGGAAAGTCAGATATACAAAGAGGAGGAAAGATGGAGAGGAAGATCTTCCAACTGCTGATTAATTCCCCAAGTGACCGCAACGGCTGGAGGTGAACTGACCCAAACCCAGGAGCCAGGAGCTTCTTCTGGGTGCCCCAAGCCAGTACAGAATCCCAGGGCTTTGTGCTGTCCTTGACTGCTTTCCCAGGCCATAGGCAGGGAGCTGGATAGGAGGTGGGGCTGCTTGGAGATAAACAGGCACAGGGCCCTCCCCTTATCTTCTAATAACTGTAATCCACAAGAAAGGCATTTTTGAGTACAGAATAATGCTTGGTTTTATTGTCTGGGCCTGATTATTTACATAATTTTAAGAGTATTAATTTGTAAGATAAAACTTCTAAATGTTTTTGTTCTTTTCTTCCTTCCTCCTACTTTCCCCTTCTCCTACCTTCCTCCCTTCATTCTTTCCTACCTTCCCCTCTTTTTTTCTCAGATCAACAGCCATGTTAGTAACAGCAGGTGTAAACGATACAGCATTAGCTTCTTTTCTCAACATTTTTATGAGTAGTTTCAGATTTGACTTACGGAAGGTTTTTTAAATTTGCTGTCACACCTCTGGGAGACTGATCTTAAGGTACCGTCTCCATCATATTTCGCCCAAATAGCTCTAAATTTATATGATTTTCTGAGTCTCTCAAAGGGTATACATTTCCTAAGCTTCCTGAACAATCAAGAGGTTGTTTTACTACTTGGGAAGTTGCGACTCTATAAACCAGGTACTGCTGGGAAACTCTCCTCAGAAACTGGCTCCTTAATAAAACAACTTGTTGACAAAAGTGATGTATTACATTTGACTAAAAGCATTGTTTTCAGGGATGAAACTTCAGACAAGCCTGTAAGTCATTTGTCCTATTATATTCTAGTAAAGATGTCATTCCTGCTGAGCTTCCGCAGGTAACTGTGGCCTTCTAATTGGCACAGGAGTAGTAACAGTCTAAATCTACTGATTATTGAGAGTTAGGTTTCATTTCAAATATTTCATTTCAATTAAAAAGCAGAGTTTATTCAATTTTTCACGATTTTAGATGCATTAAGAAGTTCATTGGGTTGTATAATGGCAGGGAGAAGGGAGGGGGTTTTGGAGAAATAGGAGAGAGATAGATGAATGGATAGATAGATAGGCAGACAGACAGAACGCTTCAACTACTGCTTCATTTTCATTTACTCGGCATGGTCCAGTGCTGGGCTGGAAGTAGGACACAAAGTCTCACGTGGGAGGCGGGTTTCCCAACCGGTATCTTGACTACTTGGTCAAATGTCTGCTCCTTTGTTGGATCTTGAGTTAACAATTGCCTAGAACTATGTGTTTCTTCATGAGAAAGAGTTATGGTGAAGCTGACTTAGTCCCCCACGTAATCCCACAGTGATCTAAGAAACGTGAGGTCAAGAGTACACACACAACATCGTAATGTTTAGAATGCAAATAGTTTGAAGTGTTTAATATAGTTTAATATAGATTTTGAGATTGCCCTTTGTGGAAGAAGAGACATGTTGTCTTGTTTTCTAAAAAGTCAGAGATTGTTATTTTTCAAAACCAGACATTTTATAGGTGAAAAATGAATCCTGAGACACAACATAATGATTGTGAAGTACAACATATATATTAAAAGTGTACAAAGAATACCAAATGAGATGTGGTGTAAGGCTGCACATGGATGTGGTATAAACTCCGCAAGGGAGCGTTTCGTCCTTTGCTGTTGAGAACAACCATCTACAAGCCAGATTTAAATTAAAGCAGTAGTGCTGTGAGAACACGTAAAGTAAACTGAAGTTATGACAGGCAACATTACACTATTTCTGACAAATATGAAAGAAAGCACTACCAGGACTGGAAAAATACAGGAAAACTAGTAGTAATTATTTCATAACAGTTTCTTTTGGTCAGAGCTTTTCCTGAGGTTAAAACACATTGCTGAAAACAAGATCATTAGCAAATACCCAGTAACTTCGCACGAAGCACATACTTTCTGACACATTTATTTTAATAACTTTACAAATGCCAATTTAATGTAGAGAAGGCTCAGTGTCTCTTCTGGGTTGATGATTCTTCCCATAAACTTTTCAGACAAACCTTCCAGCATCTTCTTAAAAAGCTAAAGAAGAAATCTTTGTGATTTTTTTCCTAGCATCCTCTGGGAAACCTAAGATAGTTTCACAGGTTAAAGGATAATTAAGACACTTATTAAGAGAGTGGAATTCTGATTCTTCAGGAAAGAGAAGATGCATTGTCGTGGCTTGCTTGTTAACTGATACTGGATCCAGTTTGGTGTCACAATTCATTTATACGGCATGTTATTTTTAGACTTCCATTTCATGTCAATGAAGTAAAGCATTTTCTTTGACTTTACAATTTATTATTCGTTTCAGGTCCATGCTTTTTATCTGATTTCTCATTTTGTTACTTGATCATTTAGATTTTTGCCAAAATCAATTAAACTATATTCCATTGTATCTTCAAGTCCATTACCTCTATAAATATTTTTCCAAGACATTTTCAACATGAAGTTTTAACTTACACACAAATTAACAGACTTTTAGATTTCTTTGAAATCACCTGCCTCTAATAACATTGGATGCTGAGGCACATGCTACCTTCCGGGTCTCATGAATGCATTTGCTCAGCCTCCAATGTTGACATCTGAGGTCTCGTGCCAAACACTGCCCCTCTGTTGTGCATCTTAGATTTGGCTAGCATTGCCAGCTCTGCCAAGCCCTGTCTCATCACTAAATGGACATCGCTGCCCCTCAGGTCCCATCACCTTCTGTGACCACTAGTGGAGATCCACCCCCTTCCAGATGTCCAGGAGGCAAGACTGAGCTTTGTCGTCTCTAGATTTGTCCAGATTCCAAAGTCCTACAGGGCTTTGAATAGTTTGGCCCTCTCCCAACTCAGCTGTTTTCGTGGTTTGTCCCAGCCTTATGGCACACCCCAATGCCCCATAGAGATTCTAGTGTTTGTCTTTTGGCTGTGTTAAACCTCGTCTTGCATGATCCTCTCCTTTATGATCAGTTATTACAGAGCTGAAACAGATCACATCCAACTGAAAGACCATGGCTGGATCTCAAGTTATTTCAACCATTATTCAATGTGGGAATTTTACAGGGCCTAATTTGTCTGCTTGATTCTCTTCTACTTCTATGTGAATTTTGTTTTAAATGACTCCTCCTGAAAATTTACAACGAATACATGGATGATATCATTTGCATATTTGATCCTATTTGTCTTAGAACCCAGGAAAAATATACTTCTTCACCTTTTTGGCTATTTCTTCATTATCTATCCATGTAATCATGCATATTATATGTGGAGACTTCAAAAAATTCACATAATATACACATTATAAGAAGAAATCATATGAGTAGAATTAAAAGATTTTTTCAACAAAATGAATCTCTCTTTACATCCATGTTTGGGATTTTGAAAATTTTGTGGAAAAATAAAATTTTAAAATATAAGCTGTATATCTCTAATTGTCAAGTTAAAGAGAATTTTGTAGGCAAAGTTGCCAGCCATTTAGTCCATCCACAATGAACTAGGGATCCTGGGAATTTAGTCATGTCAATGAAGTCTTTTTTAGATGGTTAATTTTAGAAAAATGGATGTTCTTTAAAGGTTAGGTAACAGAAGGGGTCAGAAGGAGCAATGGAAGGACTGTAGGTTGGGAGCCTAATGAGTCCCATGTTCATTCTCGAACAGTTGGCTTTGTTTGATGAGATGCATGAGCAGCACAAATGTCAGAGAGTACAAAAAATGTGATGTAGGTGAGCCAGACTGACGTTTGAACATTCAGTTATTTTTGTAGCCTTGTCTGTACTTTCAGAAACAGTGGTTTGTCTACTAACTACTTGTTGAGTTCTTTAATTAGTGGAGAGTTAAGCAAAAGAACCTGAAAGTACGTCATTGCAAACATTAAATGGAAAAGTAAGAAGCAAAGGAGGGGCGGGGGAAGCCTCGGTCAAGGTATCCTCTTCAATCTGTGGATAAAAGAAATTTAGTCTCCTGATACAAATTTTTAAAACAATTCGAATGTCATAGTAAAGACAGACTCTATGGAGCAGCAATCCTGGGTGTTTTTGTTTTGTTCCTCCCTCCTGCTAAATTGGCTGATTATCAAAACTATGAATGAGCAGATATTACAGTTCTTTGATGCTCCAAACAGTGAATGAGAGAGATGCCTCCAACATCCCCTAAGAGTGCGGCCATGACCTTTACTCCTGACACATACGATCCTGCTGGACTGGGCACTTCCTCCTCCTGGTGGGCACACTGTGGTACCCTTAGTCATCCTGGTAAAATGATGTTCTAGGCTCTTACAGTGCTTTGAAGAGATGCCTCAGGACCCTCACCCACGTTTCAGGCTTCCACTGAAAGCTCTGCTCTTGTCTGTAACTGAATTGAGTACAGCTGTTTCGGCACTCATTAAGCAGAGAGCTCCCTCTGCTTGATTTTTTTTTTCTGTGAGAATTGTCTGCCATTTGCAACCAAATGGTCCCAACTAGAGATCATTTCACTCTGCAAAACAAGTCAATCCCAAAAGGACAAATGTCATAGATTCTCTCTGATATAAAGCTAACTTCATGCAAAATACAGCCCTTTCAATATTGTTTTGGCTGCATCCCAGGGGGTTGATATTTTTGTTTTTATTTTCATTCATTCAAAAAAGTTGTTGTTATTCTTATTAATTTCCTCACTGACTCATAGGTCACACAATAGCATTGTTTCCTCAGGAAGGTCTTTGATTTTCTTTTTCATTTATTCAGTGACACACTGGTCATTCAGTACATGTTATGTAACTTCACAGCATTGTAAATTTGACTTTTTCTTCCCATTGGGACTTTGCTTTGTGGCTTTTCATGTAAGGGGATGTATGTAGTGTGCATCTCTACTTACAAATTAAAAATGGACTCTCAATGAAACTGCTGAATATATCCTGACAGTAAGATTCTGGACTTTGTGCCATTGTCCATGCCTACCTACAGTGTCAGGATACACTTGAATAGCAGAATGATGGACTTAGGACTAATTTTGAGGGACTGTACTATTGAATGATATGAGGGAAATAAATGGTGGGATGGGGATTTGGGGAGAAGGGAAGGGAAATTCTACAGCCTATGGAACTGTATCACAGAATAATAAAATAAAATAACTATCTTTAAAAAGAAAGAATTGTTAGCTGAACTCCTTTGAAAAATCCATAGGGTCAACTATCGCTTTTTCTGTTGATTGTTCGTCTTCGTAAGTTAGCTTTCCTTGCTGATTGTTGTGGGTAGTTTGCTGTTGTAGGCTTTAGCTTTAACCTTGTCTTCTTTGCTAAATGCTTATTTATGGATTTTCATCTACTGGAAAGATAGTTTTGACTAAGAAAGCCAGAGATTAAAAAAAAGAGAGAGAGAAAGAGACCAATCTTCCACCTGCTTGCTGGCTCACTCCCCAGATTCATACAGCATCCAATTCTGGGCTAGAACAAACCAAGCAGATGGGAAGTGAATCGGAAGTGGAGTAGTGGGGACTTGAGCTAGCATTTTGATATGAGATTCTAGTGTCCCAAGAAGAGGCTTAACACACTACACCACTGTTTTATCCTCCCCCTCCTTTTTTTTTAAAGATTTGTTTATTTTTACTGGTAAGTCATATACACAGAGAAGAGGAGAGGCAGAAAGATCTTCCATCTGCTGATTCATTCCCCAAGCGGCCGCAATGGCCAGAGCTGAGCCGATTTGAAACCAGGAGTCAGGAGCCTCTTCTGGGTCTCCCATGTGGATGCAGGGTTCTAAGGCTTTGGGTCACCCTTGACTGCTTTCCCAGGCCACAAGCAGGGAGCTGGATGGGAAGTGGGACCTCTGGGATAAGAATTGGTGCTGATTAGCTACTTAACATGTACTATCATTTGTAAACTGCTAGTTTCTTTGGGCATGTAGAATCAGAGGTTTTTACTATGTTTCCATCCAAGCTTTACCATAAATGAGATGTCTATTCTTGCTTCAATTTTGCAGAACTAATGTTATCCTTCTTAATGGCTCAAACTAGATCCTGTTGAGTTATGTTATAACAAGTTATTCTGACTTGGGTAAAACTTTTAAAAACCTTATGCATTTGTTAATAATATTGATTTTTCACAAATTTTTTGAAGACATTTCATATGTTTCTATATGTGTCATATTACATAGAGGTTTTAGATTATTGAATATATACTTTCAAAAGCAAGAGAAAATACAGAGATATAAAACATTTTTAAGAGTAATGTAGATTTTTGTTCATTTCCAAACATATTGAATGACATAAATATTCCTTTATTTTGTTCCTTCAATACTAAATCCCTTTAGAAAATGCAACTCTGCCAAATATTTCATTATTTAATTTTCTTCTGTTTGAATATCAACAATTCACTAATCCTACAATTCCATTCTTATAATTAAGTGCCACAGAAGTCTTTTAAAAATCCAAATATTATTATCATTTTTATTATTTGCTTAATATTTTGTGAATCTCATCTTCATCCCTTAAGTTGATTGCTTTTTTCTTCTAATCAGCAGGAGTTATTACCACTAAGCACATGTATTTGTTTAATGTCCATTTTGTGTAGGACATAATAAAATTAGTTGTAGAATATAATTAGATCATTTTAACTTTTTACACAGTAGGAGAAATTTCAGTCCTGAGACTTTTTTTCCCAGGTATCTGTTTCATCACTACATCTTTGCCTTAAAAAAAATACCTACATGTATACCATATAACCTGAGTCATTTTCCTTAAGGCATATGTTGTTATAAGTCATCAGTATCCATAAGCACACCAAGAAGAAATAAATGAATTCTTATTTTTAAAGCTATTCTCAATATTGTGTTTGGGAATAACTTGCTTATTGATTTTATACAATTGAATTCTGAATTACCAGGATGACAGAAGCTGTGTCTGTGATGTACACATCTCTTTGTACTCTTGGGTTTGAACGTGGGCATTCTTACCATATGTTTATATTTGAGCACTTCTTTATAATGAGAAAAAAATGACAAGAACCTTAAAAAAATAAATTAAAAAAATACAACTGCATAATACAACTTCGTGTTCCTTTCTACTCCTTTTCAATTCTTACTCAAGGCCTCTTCAAATCATGTGACCCATATAACTGATTTTGCTTGAAATACTTGTTTATTACTTGTTGAAGGAGGAGAAAGAGCAAGTGAAAACTTACATAAACATTTGCATTTTTGGAACAGCTGGCAATGGCAGGACTGAAACCAGGAGTCCGAAACTCAGTATATGTCTCCCATATGGCTACCAGGGACCCAAAGACTTGCTTGTTACCTAATAACTTCCATGGTACATATTAACAAGAATTTGGGCTTGGGAGTGCTGACAGGATTTGAACCCAGGCACGCTGATATAGAATTTGGGTGTCCCAATGGGAATCTTCACTTCCAGGCCAAATGCCTTCCTCCAGTATATAATTTTCTACAAAGACAATATAAAGTTTTCTTGATTCAATTGGATTTTAATTGAATTTTTATTTCATTATGATATTTGAAAAACTTTCTCCATCGTTATAGTGATTAATCATAAAATCTATAAAATTTTGGACTATTTCAAACTTTGGAAAAATCTTTATTCATGTTTAAGCTACAAGATCAGAGAGAATTTTCTAGAAACTAAAAGGTTGACATCATGCTGCAAGCGTCTGAACCTTGTTTCCTCTCTATTACCCACATGTTTCCAGCACCAGGTGCTACAGGACAAGCTCATTCATCTCGCAATACAAACTTTCGCCCTTCTCCCTCCTGCCCTGACACTGTGTAAACAAGCAGAATAGGCACAACCCTAGAATGCAGTCCTCCACGTGGTAGTGCCTGAACTTCACAAGCAGATTATTCCAGCAGACGTGAGCCGGCACCCGTGTCTGGATCCGAACAGTGCCTTCTTCCACACCATTCGCTTGGACAAAGTGGGCAAAGGGAGAGTCAAAGTGGACACACAGCCGTCTTCAGCGGTTCCGGAAAATGTGAGTGCCTGTGCAAGAACTGGGTTGAGTAAAGCCAGGGAACACGCACACTGCTCAAGTTTAGAGCTTCTTGGTAGATTGAGCCCTTGTTCTTTTAAGTGGTTTACCTGCATCAGCACAACTGTTAGCTCTATTAAACTGCATATTATTATTCTAGTTAGCATGCTCACTTTACAGATGAGGAAAATTGAGACAGAAGTGTTAAGGAACTTGTTCAAGTTTGTGAAGGTAATGATTGGCTGAGTAAGTGCATGAATTGAAGTTCATTGCTGTGCTCATCTGCATACTACACATTTAGTTTCCGTTACAAACTCTACCCAATATGGAGTCAACAGGAATGGAGCTACTGCTTATCCTGTAGAGTTGTCAGATATACAATGCATACTATTTTGTATAACTTTATACACCTACACACGCAAAATGCCATTTTAAGAAGCATAGAATAGGAATATGAGACTGTCTGCTACTCATCGTGCCTGGACGAAAGAGGCCAAGTCTGAGTATTTAAGTTGTGCATCAATCATTCCTCTGACGTTGGCTAAGATCAAGTGAAACTGTGCACCTGAGCACAGAGCAAAGGAGCCTGCCAGTGTCTAGGGAGTACGCATTTAGCCAAGCAGTTAAGATAGCTGTATTGTGTTGCCTCGGACTTGGGCTCAGTTCCTAGTGTAGTTCATTTCTTCCAATTCTCCACCAGTGAAGACCAAAGAGATAGCTCAAGTAATCAGATTCCTTCCAGATGTGTGCTCCAGCATGTGGGAGCTGGGATTGTGTGTCTGTCTGCCTCTCTGCTACGACATTAAAAAAGCCAAAAAAAAAAAAAAAGTCAGTATCTAATGCTGTATAGTATATGACAACTCACTATGATATTATAAAATAAGTATTTATTCAACTGTAATCTGACTTACTATGCCAACCAAACATGATGCTCCACGTTAGGAGTACCCACTGTAATTATGTAAAAAAAGGTATAATATAGTAACTTGTTTTCCAACACAATTTTGACATTTTAAGGTTCTTAAAATTCATAGATGAAATGTAAATCTTTCAAATCCTAACTAAACCCAAGCATGTAATGATTGAAGATTTAAGATGGCCTATTTTACTAGTTTTCATTTCAATATCACTGATGCTGATTGTTTTATGTAAACTCATCAGTAAAAACATTGCCAGTGTAATAGTGGTTAGAGATCTGCCAGATGTTAGAAGCAGGTATTGCATTAGGTGATCCATGAAAATATTTCCAACTTGTAAGAAGTGACGTTTTCTTTTATGGTGAGGTTGAATCTAAGGGAAGATAATTTACCAGAAGCTCCCAAAGATAGAACCAAAGGCACAATTGGGACTTCAGACACCGTAGTACGTGTTGTTTCCACTAAAGTTCACTGCAATACAACAGTGAATTTAGGTGAAAAACGCTTTTTGACTGTGGTATTAGGTTTTTAAAAATTATTTATTTACTTATTTATTCATTTATTATTGGAAAGCCAGATACACAGAGAGGAGGAGAGACAGTGAGGAAGATCTCTTCTCTGGAGCTGATCTGATCTGAAGCCAGGAGCCAGGAGCCAGGAGCCTCCTCTGGGTCTCCCACACAGGTGCAAGTTCATAAGGCTTTGGGCCGCCCTCGGCTGCTCCCCCATGCCACAAGCAGGGAGCTGGATGGGAACCGGGGCTGCTGGGACATGAACTGGTGCCCATGTAGGATACCAGTTTGTACAAGGCGAGAACTTTAGCTGCTAGGCTACCTCACTGGGCCTGCGTGGTATTAGGTTTTAAGAAAGAATACAACATATTATCATACATTTGATGGCTTCAAACCACAGAGATTTGCTTTCTTGCAGTTCAGAGGCCTAGAAATCTGAAAAATGAAAGTATAACAGGCCCATGCCCCCCTGCTAGCTCCTGAGAAGAGTACTGTTAAACCTCCTCGTTGCTTCTCACTCGGTCACTTGGCTTGTGGCTGCACCACTCGAGTGTCTGCCTCTCTTGTCACATGGCCTTCCACGCTGAGAGTCTTCACATTTCTCCATCCCTATTAGGGCACTAGACACCAAGTTACCCAGCACACCTGCATATCAATGACATCTGAAATAGCACCCCCACTTCTTTGTTTCTTTGAAAATGACATCAGTTAGAGGAGCCTGTTGTGAAGACAGGTGCTTTGGGGCCACTTGTATCCCACCCACTAAAACTGCCTTAGCTGTGTGGACTCCCAGGATGCACCTGTTCTTTGTTTACTTACATGCTATGCTCAAGCAATTCGAAAGAGGCCATATAACATGTAAGTCTGTAAGTCCAAATGCTTTATAAGTTGGAAATGTTACAAATTGTTATTACAATTAACATGAGAACTAGATGGATTAGAGAAACTTTCATGGTGAACTTGACCTTTTAACTGGATCTCAAAGAATGCATTAAATTTGGCAATCCCAGGTATTTGTTGTAATTTCTATGAAGGCATTCATAGTGTGTCTGAAGAATTCCATAGTTTTTCTGTGTGGATCTTTCTCTGGGAAATAAGCTGCGGTATGAGAAAAAGATCGAGAGAGACACAAAGGCGTATTTATCTCCCAGGTGGCCAAAAGAACCATTGAGGAAAAATGATTTCCTCGAAGAGGAAAGAGAATACTAGCACTCGTGACAGGGATGGTGGGAGATGAGGAAAACAGTTTGATATGCCCAGGCATTTTCTAAGAAGGATGCTTAGTGCCTTGGGGAAGGGAATAAGGATACGGAGGCAGGTGCCGGTGTAGACAGCTGACCCTTACCTGAGAATGAATGTGTTCCCACAAAGCCTGGCTTCCTCTTGAGAGCATTGTGAAGAACTGCATTATGGGGCTTCTGCCTCGGTACCGACCCTGACCTTCAGAGGTACGAGATAACTGCCACATATGTGTGACCTGGATGGAATGTCTGTCTCCAGACTTCAGTATCCGGGCCATTGTTGGCACTTGTGGAGAGAATTGGTGGTTAGTAGTTCTCTTCCTGCCTGGTTGTCTGTTTAAAAGAAAGAAAAAAGAAATTATTAACCGGTCTTGTGCATTAGCAAGTTGAGAGATGACCTGGAGGGATTTGATCCAAGAGGTAGAGAATACTGTGATTTTAAACTTAGGTGACTTATACATCCATGAGGTTGACTGTAGGTGAATGGTGTTTTCTGTCCATGAAGTTTGGATGGAGAGAACGTTTCCCAGAAGAGGCCCGGGCGTCCAGGATGCCTATGATCTGTTCAATGCCTACCGATGACTAACAGCTGTAAATACGTCTACATCTACATACGTATTTTATAAATAAGTGAACTCAGGCTAAGATAAATATTTTGTTTAAGGATCAAATGTCATTAAGGGAAAGCAGAGAACTTCAGTGGTCAAGTGTTATTAAGAGAAAGAAGCAGAACTGCGACACTGATTCTCAGTCCAAAAGCTCATTTCTGCTACAAAGTGAACCCTCTCTCTCTCTCTCTAAATGTTGAACCAAGTATTAGGCCAACCAGTCTGTCATGTCTTTGTCTTGCCTATTGCGAGATAAGGTGCAAGCCCCAGGCATCTCAGACATAAAAATTACAGAAGGCATAAACTATATTTAAACATGATAAATATGGGTAATATGTTTCTTGGTATTGTCTCATTTATTTAGGGCTTATTAGCCAATGAATACCATTCCCAGTCTAGCTGTGAGAATCTGGGGTGCTGGGGCCATTAATATTACTGGCTCGGGAAGTTATACTCAGCAAATGCTTGTCATGTCCTTTCAGCATCCACTCCAGAAATAAGAGCCATTCATGTATCACAGTGAAATTTTATACTGACCAATCTTGAAACAAATACAAAGGCTGAATTCTTGAAAGGCTCTATGATTCAGAAAAGGTAACTCATAAGGATATGTAAAGCCTAGATCTTAAATGTTTTACAGGTTTTCCTCATTTTAATGACTACCACATAAGGGAGAATCGCAATTCAATTCATTTTTCCCATTTCCAAAGACTTGCTGAATAATGGTATTAAGGTGAGAGAGCTTTAATAGTGAGAAGTTACTTTAAATTTATGAAGAAATCTGAAAATAAATGACTTCATAGTAGTTTCTTATGAATTCACATACCATGAAATTTGTTGTAGTTTGTTATATAAAATATATTTTATGTAAAAATATACTATGATCAAACAAAATAATTTTTAAAAATATTTATTTTTATTTGAAAGGCATATTTATAGAAAAAAGGAAAGACAGACCTTTCTTCCACTGGTTCACTTCTCAAATGACCACAAAGGCTGGAGCTGAGCTGGTCAGAAGCCAGGAGCCAGCAGCTTCTTCCTGGTCGCCTACATGGGTTCAGTGGTCCAAGGACTTGTGCTATCCTCCACTGCCCTGCAGGTCACTAGCACAGAGCTGGACTGGAAGTAGAGCAGGTGGGTCATATACCATCACCCACATGGAATGCTGGCACTGCAGGCAGAGGGATAGCCTGATACATCATATATTAGCAAATTTGCCATCCTCTATTTACATAAGTAAAAATTACTTAACCAGAATAAGATTATTTCTATATCTAATTGAGTCTGAAAAATATATAAGCCATTGGTACTGCAAGTGAACATTCTTTTTCAAAATGCTATTTTAAAATATTATAATAATTAGGTGGCAATTCATTAAACAAAAGATCTTAAAAAACTTGACACCATTTGGGAGAACAAAACTTTCCAAAGTAGATATGAAAGAAAAAGTTTTGTATCTGTTAAGATATTGTTTACTTCAAATGTCTTGGTTAATGTATTCAAAATAATCTTCACTATTAGAGTTAAGAAAAATTAGTATGTAAATGGAATTAATACAAAGGAAACAAATATCTTAGATCAAGCACAATAGATTTTGCATGCAGCTGATTAGTGACTGTTAGTCATTTGTTGAGCTTTCCTGCAAACAAATTTTGACAGTGGATTAAAAAGTGAGATTTATCTTTGGGCTAGTTCCTTTTCAGCTTCTTGCATTTCTAAGAGGAATCAAATTAAAGACATTCACAGTAGGGCACTTGTGATAATGCCTTATAAATCTGAAAGGGAATACTTTTTTTTAAAAAAATATAACTTTTAAGTCTTTTTTTTTAACCCCTAGAAGTCATCTCAGAAGTTTAGCCTCTGATTTATAGAACTTTCCAGAACTTAACAGACTGAATTCTTGAGCATCCAAAATTCCAGTCACTTGAGGGTTTGCAAGTTGGTTATATTCTTGTTTGATTTTTTCATACGTTTTTTCCAAATTTGAAGTACAAAAGGTTGAACCTTCTTAAATGCATAGCTGGACATGAGTCGCTCAGGTAACTCACAACTTTGGTCTCTTGCCAAGAGGAACGTAGAAATGGCTGTTTTATGGCATTTTATAAAATCAAGTTTGATTTCAATTAAAGATCAACATACATCTATCAGGATAACGAGGCTTTGATCATTTTCTTTCATTTCAGGAAATTCAGATGTGGAATCTCTTGTAGAGAACAGAAGATGATCCTTTAAAGCTTGCTCTCTCAGTTTAGGATTTCACTATGATGGTATTTTTTCATAGTTTTCTGAAGGAAATTCTTCAGTTTATGTTTTTTCCCTTGCTGTTTTCATTGCCGTCCAACAACACACGAGTCACAGTCATTTTAAAGCTTTTCGTGAACGAATTACCACATGGATCATTTTGCACCTGTTTTCACTGTCCACTGGTTTTCTGTGCTTTTCAGTCCTGTGGCTTTTGGCCTGCCTCTGTGTGCCTGAATGCAGGACACGTCTTCTTGAAACACTGCATGGATGTGCATCGTGTTGTTTTCCTGGGAGAGGGTTGACCCTTGCCCGTCCATCAGGGGTTTTGCTCTGCGGAAGGTGGCCGCGGTCCTCAGAAGGCGCAGTGCAGTGCTGGTCCGCATTTGCTCCTCTAGCACTTTCATTCGTGGATCTGATGCATGTCCCTCAAACTTATTCCTGACTGTTTCACTGGCTGAAAACTGTGTTTCTCTGTCAGAGACTTTCCACGCATTTATTTAGTCTACCACTCCACTCAGCAGCTGCGCATGAACTTTAGGCTCCCTGAAGTCTCCACTTTGTTGTTGTTGTTCTGGTTTCTTTATTCAGTTGCTCTGTATCAGAAAAACTTGCAGATTCTCATCATTCGGTCCGCCTAAATTGCTGTATAAAAATTCCGGAGATATAGTGGCAGCTATTAACAGCATCCGTTTTTTGGGGGGTGTGGTTAGATTTCTTTTTGCCTAGATTCTCTGTACATTGGTCCCCAAGGTGAACATCAAGAAGCTGGCTGGTTCGTGCACTCTCCTGCTGGTTTGACCTTTGTGGACTCACCTTTGCAGCTCAGCCAAGGGCAGGCTGACTCAAGAGATCCTCATCTACTGCAGAGAGTTCAACAGAAGTTGCCTTCAGGCCCTGCGGTGTCCAGCTGCTCCCTGGAGTGGTGATTACGAGTGGGCGTGGTCATGGTCGCACATCTCAACAAGCTCATTGTTAGGGTTCTCAAACATCCCACTATGAAAAGGTCTGCGATTTGCACTGCTTAAACAGGTTTCTGAGCTTCCATTATGTCTAGCCATTCCGGTTCTACCTGGAACACCGGTCTGTTGCCAGTTGCTTATCCAACTTGACTGGATAAGCCTTGTAAAGTTAATTTAGAGATCATTGAGCTGTTAGCCTAACTAGAGTGATTGTAAGAAGAGCAATTTAGATCCACACATGATCTCACAGTTCATCAAAGGAAAAGTGATTTCATGAACGCATCTCTTGATTATTTTGATGGTTAATTTACTCTATAAAAGCCATAGCTGAATGGTGCCTTAGATGCGATTGTGTTGGGCTTTAATTCATTTATTTATACATAGGCCAAAATATTTTTAAAATGAAAATTTCCAACCAGCGATATGCATATATAAATGATGTCATATTTAGAGACTGATTATTGAAACAAAAAATTCAGTTTCAATGAATTAATATTGAATTTCTTCTCATAGCAAAAATTTCCCTGTTGTATTTATAAAGCAAGTAACTAACAATTAATTTGCTGAGCAAACTCAGTTAATAAAATAATTGGTTTACTTTTAGGAAGCATGTGCAGAATTTTGCAGGTGTAGTATACCAAGAACAGCAGCTCTTTCGTTTCCCTAGGGAAGTTTTAAGACATGTGATGGAACCTGTCACACAGACTGCCCAGATCTAAAAAGTTGTCCTAAGTAAAGAATCATACAATTTTGTCTTAAAATTTGAGAGGAAAGTTTTTAAAAGAAGCAGATTACTTTTCTAGCTCAGCTGAATTAGTATATTAAATGTTAAATAAAATCTGATTTTATTGTTTTTATCTATTCGTAAAAATATGTCAAATGCCTAGATGTAACTGGGCAATCTAAGGAGGTCAATATATGACTTACTCAGCTCTCTGAGCACTTGAACACGCTAGAGGAAACAACACAGGATGAGGAAAGCCTGTTTTTTGTTGAAATTTGAATATACTGAATTGATAACAGCATAAGCAGATATTGGTGACCAGGATCATTAAAATTCATTGCAAATTGTGACATTAAAATAGTAGTCTTTAAATGCCTCCTATGCATACAGCTCTGGTCAGTATTTTAGACAATGAAACCAGAGACAAATACTGTCTCAGCTTCGGACCTCAAGAAAGATTTCATTACAGAGGTTTTTAATTTTTGTTCTGTGGATGGTCTTTATAATTTAGAAATGTTCCAATTATCACACCTTCTTCCTCCATCCACCCCCTCAACATAAAACCCTCTTTGACAAATTTATAACAAGCCAAATTTGCTTTTAGCAAGAAGGTTTTGGGATAAGAAAAATCATCATGAATACAGATTATGTTTTACATTTTGTAAAGGAAAAAGTACAGATATTGTGTTTGGTAAATATATAAAGACATTGCAAATGTGCTTTGAAAGATTAGGAAACAATTATTATTTGGAAGAGACTGATGAGAAGAAAATTCACTTGCCTAATAAGTATATATCAGCACAACATCAAATGTTGAAGAATAACAAAATGTCTTATAACTTCACTCCATCCAATTATTGTTAGGCTGTGCTTGCATTATGGTGAAGCTCTTCAATATAGATAAGATGACAAACAAAGTGTGTGATATACTCTTCTGAGTAGTCCAGTAGAGTGGGCTGACAGCATGAGCTACAGAGGTCATTAAATCTATTTCCCTATCTGTGCACATCTATAAAACAAGAAAATAACACTTACCTTAAAAGACTGCAAGGACTTAAATACACATAAATAAAACAACTGGCCAAAGGCAGGTGCATACATTCTAGAACAGTGAAAAAAAAATTATCATTTAACTGAAGGCTTCAATTACAGGAGGGGTTTGGAAAACATCACTTCATTTCCAATTTAAAATCACAATGATTCACTCTTTGGACAGTTACATCTATATTCTTATAACTACTTATTAAAGTTGATTCCCATTCCATGTTAGGGTTACCTCACTGAAATACTGTCATGAGCCACAATGATTTTCTAGAAGGTCCGATAATATTTATCAACAGTCCCATTTTTTTGGTACTATTTTGTAGCACTTCCAGTACTTATCATAACATTATACATCAAAATGTTTGTTTCTGTGTTTGCATGAATTCATTTGGTACTTTGTTTTGGGACAGAATACTTAAATTTCTGTACTGTCAAATACAGAATATGCTCTATAGATAAAAGCTGTAAATTTTTGGTGACTAACACTCTGTGTTGACAAAAGTTGACACATTGAACCATCTTTACTGTAAAGACATAGTTCAGTATTTCTGTAGAGTCATTCAAATTGAGAATAAAAGCAGATGTTTTACGATGGGGTGCTAACCATCTCATTTCATGACATATCTGCCTTTGGTAGGAACTTCTCTGTGTAGGACTGAGGGACCTTGTGCAGGATCCAGGGATAGTAAAAAGATACTATGAGGACAGGTGGGTTGCCTAGCTGCTGAAGTCCTTGCCTTTAACTCACCAGGATCCCTTATGGTCGCTGGTTCTAATCTTGGCAGCACCACTTTCCCTCCAACTCCATGCGTGGGAAAGCAGTCAAGGGTGGCCCCTGGCCTTGGGATCCTTCACCTGTGTGGGAGACCTGAAAGACACTCCTGGCTCCTGGCTTTGAATTTGCTCAGCTCACGCCACTGTGGCCATTTGGGGAGTGCATCATTTGACGGAAGATCTCTCTCTCTCTCTCTCCCTTTTTCCCTCTGTCTCTCTTTCTCTCTCTCCTCATCTCGGTATATCTAACTTTCAAATAAAAATAAAGTAAACCTTAAAAAAAAGATACTCTGAAAAGTAGATGCTGGTTTAAATAAGTCAGTGTAAGGACAATGATGGTTCCTTCAGGGAACTACTGGGAACATGGAATAATGAAAGTTCTTTCTGGCTTCAAGATGAAATTTTCTAGTTATTCTAGTTTATGTTAGTTCTAATCTAGTAAGAGTTCTAATCAGAAGTCTCCTAAGACTTATAATGTAAGGAATAGTCAAAGAACCCCACAGCATTTGGGACATGCCTCTCAGAGGAGGACAGCACGCATTTGGACGGCGAGTGGTCATTAAATAGAGGCTTCGTATATAATGCTGGGAGTGAGGTATGGGCAGCTGAGGCCCCTCAAACTTGGGAGCATGATTAGTGATATTATAATCCCTTGGTTCTTGTCTTCCTCTCTTGCTGTTTTTCTTTATATTTTGATATTTTTCTGTAGTGGAATTCTTGGATCTCCTTTATCTTTTGAGCATCTACTCCCGTTTTGTTCTTTGTGAATATTGTGTTAGGTATAGCTATTCAAAGTTATTAAAAACATAACTGCAATTACATAAAAAGCCTACACATTTATTTCACTTCACCCTAATTTTTATATTACTGATATTACAATCTTTATCTTTTTGTAATATAGATCCATTAACAAATGAATGCATCTAATACTTTTAATACTGAAGAATACTCTTCCTGGCTTGTCCCTTCAGACCTTGTGATTTACAGTATGTGTTCTGAGTTTGAATATATGATGACTTTTCCAGGGAGTTTTAGATACCACAGTACGTTTCATGTTGCAATTTAGCACCCTTTCATTTCGTCTCAAAAAACTCTTCAGTTGTTTTTCTGTAAGGCTGATGTAGTGATCATGAAATTCTTGAGCTTTTATTTACCGAGGCAAATCTTTAGTTCCTAATTTAAAAAATTGAGCTGTGCTAACACAGTATTCGATAACAGCCTCTTTACTGTTCTTTACCCACTTGAATTTACCATTCCACTCTGTCCTGGCTTGCAAGGCTTCTTCGGAGTGCTCCTGGTAAGTTATTTCTCTGTTTTCAAACTTATCTGAAGTGACAATTTGATTGCGATACAGTTAGGTAAAGAATTCTTTAAACTCAATCAGTTGCAAGATGTGCGCAATTTTATTATTTATGTAGGTAAGGATTCTTCCCTTTTCCTCTTCCCTGAGATCTCTGCCATGAATTCATTGGCTCGCTTGTGGAGCTCCCGGAACTGCCACAGGGGTTTTCACTCTTTTAGCCTAAGTGAGTAAGTTCAGCTGATTTCCTTTTTTGTGGTGTTTTAATTTATTTTATTACTCTGCTTGATGCAAGCTTGTTTACATTCTCTTTTGATTGTTTCAAGTCAGTCATTTTTAAAAAATCTCCATAATTCCTTTTCCATTCTTTATGTTTCTATAATTTTATTTATCCATTACTTTCCTGATTTTTTCTCTGGTTGTGTTTATGTGTCTTATTTTCAATTCTCAGTTCACAGATCTCTGCTTTCTTTGAAGTCAGCTGCTAGATCTTTATTTCATTCTTTAGAAGATGAACACTTCCTTGCATCATTTTGTCCCTTGAATCCATTCTTTTTGTCTTTACATTTGAAGAAGCAGTGACATTCTCCAATATTTGAGAACTGGATTTAAAAAAAGAAAGACCTGGAGCCAGTGCCATGGCATGTAGGTTAATCCTCCACATATGGCACTATCATCCCATATGGGTGTCAGTTTGTGTCCTGACTGCTTCAGTTTTTTTTTTTTTTTGAAGATTTTTTTTTATTATTATTGGAAAGCCAGATATACTGAGAGGAGGAGAGACAGAGAGGAAGATCTTCCATCCGATGATTCACTCCCCAAGTGAGCCGCAACGGGCCAGTGCTGCGCCGATCCGAAGCCGGGAACCAGGAACCTCTTCCAGGTCTCCCACGCGGGTGCAGTGTCCCAAAGCTTTGGGCCGTCCTCAACTGCTTTCCCAGGCCACAAGCAGGGAGCTGGATGGGAAGTGGAGCTGCCGGGATTAGAACCGGCGCCCATATGGGATCCCGGGGCTTTCAAGGCGAGGACTCTAGCCGCTAGGCCACGTCGCCGGGCCCCTGCTTCAGTTTTGATCCAGTTCCATGCCCATGGCCTTGGGAACCAGCCAAGGATGGCCCGGTGCACCTGAGTGGGAGACCTGGAAGAGGCTCATGGCTCCCAGCTACAGATAATCCCAAGTTTTGAGGTTGTTTTGGGGAGTGAAACACTAGATTGAAGATCTCTTTCTTCTTCTCTTTGTAATTGTAAATTTCAAAGTATTATGAAAATTAAAAAAAAAAAGACTTGGACCATTGAGTCTGTCTATGGAGTCTGCAGGCATCTTAACATTTTCATGACTGTTCCCACTCCACCCCTCTTCCTTCTTATTTCAAGGGCGAGTCTTAGAATTGTGTGCTGTATCTGAAGCTTGTGCAATCCAGGCCTGACCCTGTGAGCCTCCTTCTTATTTTCTCAGGCAATATCCTGAATTGTCCAAACTTCTCTACTCCCTCTCAGAAGCAGAAACTATTCACACCTGTTGTTGGAATTGTGTTCTGTATGGAGGTGATGCCTTGGGTTATGCACAGTGCATGTGGGCTTCATCCATGGGGAAGCACTGGGGACTGGCAGTAGTCATTGCTGTTGGGAGAGTTTGTCGTACAAATCATTTGTGAGGCTCGTGAATGGTTCCTGTGGCGGTGTTCACAACAGGTTCTGAAGCTAGCTGCTGGGAACTGAGTCCTGGCCAGTGTGTACATTCTTGCCAGATATGCACTTCACTCTCACTTTTCGCTGAAAGAAACATATGCTGACGTGACCTCTCTTGGCTCCAAATGATGCTGTCTTGGGAAAAGAATGACACACAGGCGAAACGGTTAAGTGAAATTGATCTTTTCCTCTTTGATGGATTTACCTAGACTTTTCTCCCATTGGGTTGCTGGAACTCTAGGGTTCCCACAAAGTTATTCTCACTGTGAGTGTTGGTCAAAATTGGAGTTTATAAGGGGGGGGATGAGAAACGGATCCTTTTGCTTGCAGCCCTGTTTTTATCTTGTGATTTTTAATAGCACTTTGGGACAGGGGCCTTCCAACAGTGACACTCTATACCATATTCATCCGAGACTTACGCTGCTATGTTCCAGTCAGTCAGTCTCTGAAGTGTCTTCTCAATTATTTCCTTTGGAGTCTTGGCATCCAAGTTTTCCATATCAGAGTCTGTGAACTTTTCTTATTTTGTTGAATGGTCTGTGTTTTTTCATGTCACACCTAGTTATAATCCTCAAAGTCCCAACTTAAAATCAACAATCAGCACGATTATTTTCCTTTACCAGTAACACCTGTTTGTATTTCTGCAGTGCATTTTCTATTACAATGGCAACATTCACATTTGCTTTACATTGTATTGCACACTTACTCCTCACTCCTTTTGCCATTACAATTTCCTAGCAAAATGCCTCTGTACAATTACCACCCAGGTCAGAAAGAAATATTTAATCTTTGAGCATCAATCATTTCCTCACCAATGCATCTAATATTGTAGATGGGTTTGTTGGATTGAAATAGAGTTCGTATTCATACTCAGATCCTTGGGTGGAAATTCTGGATACTATCAAGGTCTAATCTTGCAGCATCTCCTAAAATCTGGGAGAGAGACTTTCAAAGTTTCCTCTCGTAGCTTTTATGAGTGTCAATCAAAATCTTACTAACATTAGCTTCCCCACAGGTGCTAGTCACTGCACCAATGAATTTATTCATCTCCTCTGTGGATATGATCCTGATGTTATTTCTTATTTTTAGGGTGAAATGTGGGCCTGCCCCCCAAAAAACAGCTAGCAACTGTATGGAGCACCCAGTCTGATTGGCGCTTAATTTGCCATTACCTAAATAATCTAAGAGACAAAATTTCTCCGGAGGAGAGCCGCAAGCACTGCAGACCAACCAACAACTTGGAGATGAACTGAACATGTACTTTTAGCCTCAGCTGTCCTTCATGCGTATTTACCGCAACACCTGGGGGAGCTGTGGATTTAAGCAGCAGCTGCCCAGTTTCCTGCTCTCTACTTGGCAATAGGTACCTGGATTGCTGCATGTGTGACAAATTAACTCAGTTTAAAGGGAGTTTCTGCAATTTCTCTAAATGGTTTTGGGGATATTCTGCAACAAGCGTGCTGCACATGTAAAATTTAATCAAAAAATTCTAGTCACTTTTATTTTAAAGATTTTTGTCTTTAGACTCTCTGATTAGGGGAACATAAAAGCTTTTTTCATCTTATTATTATTTTATGATACGGTTCCATAGACTCTGGGATTTCCCTTGCTCCCTCCCCACGTCCGGCCCCCACCTCCCACACACTAATTCCCTCTATATGATTACAATAGTATAGTTCCTCATTCTGCTACTTAAGTTTATCCTGACAATGCGGGCATGGACAATGGTAGACGGTCCAGGATCCTATTGTTAAGATATGCTTAACAGCTTCATTGGGAATCCATCTTTGATCTGGAAGTAGAGATGCATACCGCATCGTATCTTCACATATGAATACAACAGTCTCTAATACACAGTTACTATACATTCCCTTAAATGAAAAACCACAAGACAAAATCAACAAGGGGAAGAAAATAAAAATTTACAATTCATGAAGTTAAATGACATTTTACTGGATGACTGATGTGTGAAGAAATGTGTCTGCTCCTGGTTGGACCAAACAAACCAGCAGTTTGGGCAGTTCTTTGTCTGGGTTCACCCCCTGAGCTCCTGGTGAACTCCCCTTCCCCACTCTTTGCCAGCAGAGCTCTGGCTGTTGATGGAGCTTGGACCACTGCTTGCTGACTGCTGCTGGGGTATCTGGTCATTGCAACATCACTCATTGTCTCCATTGCTTCCCCGTGTCCCTGGGTCACAGGTACCCCTCTGCTGTCAGAACGTCCTCTCCTCTTTCCTGGAATCTGCTCACTCTGTTTCACTCTGGCTAATGATTCTCCATCTATTTAAATATGTCCCTACCCTGTTCTGCCACCTTGATTCCAATACCTTATACTTTTAAATAAGTGCAACTGGCATATTTTGATAATGCCTTAGAAATTGAATTGTACACATAAATATTTCAGTGTATATTGATTATATTTATCATCCTTTTGGAGCAGAAGATGCAAATGGCATTTTAAGGTGCTCTCCAGGGTAGAGAAAATTTAGAGACTATTGTCTTTCTAGAAAAGTAGATGGCTTTTGTATTATCTCCAGATTGAAGAAGATTAAAGACCCCAGGATAACAATAGGATGGAAAAGTCACAGGAAGACAACTGCATGAACACTGATGTAGGAAACAAAGGGATGCTGGATCTGGCCAGTGACGGGCCCCTGGGCATCCTGAGAACAGCACCTTGGCAGTGAATGAGTTTCTGCTATGACTGGAGTACTATTGCCATGAGGAGTCTGACACAACAGAAGTCTACAGAATACGTCCCATCTGTGATAAGACTGTATATAAACATTCATAATCCTAGAATTCTAAATTCAATCTCATATACAAACAACAGGTGTGTAGATAACTGATATTTGAATATCTGTATTCTCTTTTCTTCTTTCTCTCAAATTCTATTTTGTCCTTTATAGGTCTTGAGGTTTTCTTACTAAAAATAAGATCTCAAAATACATTTGAGTGAATAGTAAGTAAATAAACAGCAATCATTCCCCATTTCAGTACATGGTGATCTTTCTCCTTTATCAAAATTTCCAATCTCTGCTTTTAATGCAGTAATCCTAGTGTTCATTGTTTTTCTCCTATATTCTGTATATCTTTTTTGCTTTAACTTGGCCAGTTGCAGGACTCCTTGATTCTATATGAAATTACAGAAAAGAAATTTTAAAGAAGATAGATGGAAACTAAACATGTCAAGGAGAAATTCTGTTTAATTAATGAGATCAAAAAACCCTGCCAAAATGCATAAGTTAACCTTTTTACCCTTTCAGGACATTCACACTGGCCAGCCTCAGATACCTTCAAAAGCAAAAACCAACATTCTGTACTCCTCACTCCTTGGTGCTATTGTTTCTAGAATGGCTCTCTGACTTTCCAGTTTAAACAAATTTAACCTTTGGTGTTTTGTATCATCATTCTGAATCTTGGCGTGTTCCATTCTTTGTGCCAGGATTATTTCAAAATCTGAGATGATGAGAGCTGCAAAAATATTTTTCTTTGATTTCTGGATCCATGTGTCCAAGCATTCTGGTGTTTGAATGATAAAATTCAGAGTCTTAAAATGTATTTTACCTTCACTATCCAAACATCAAAATCTCTGGCTCTACTTACGCAGTTCTATTGCACGTGGCTTCTTTTCTTTCCTTTTATTGCTCTAGGTTTTATTTTATCTGTTTTCACTCTATTTGAAAGCTCTTCTTAGTATATGTATATACTATCTTCTGAATTAAATCGTGTTCTGTGAAACAAAATAACCAATTATCCAGGTTGGGATTTCCTTGGGATAGTAGCTAGAGAACCTTGTTTGTGTTGATTGAGACTATAAGTGATTAAGTGCTAGGAATTTCCCTATTATTTGACTTCATTATGTTACCCTGAATGAAAAGAAGGGAAATCAACAGTTACTTTTAAATAATAATAATAATAATAATATAGCACTAATGATAATATTTATCTTCTTTAATTAGATGTTATTCCAAATGACTCTAGGTTTAAGAAACATTTTGAGGAATGCTTACCACTCTTTTCAGGGCTATAAACTGGCAAATAACTTGAGTGCAATAGTCATCTATCATTCTCAAGTGATTCATTCCCAGAACCTTCTAGACACCTAAAACTACAGAATTACTGAATATTATATACCAGCATTTTGATATCACTACATTCTGTTACTTGAGATGACTACTAAATGGTTAAGAGGTAAGTACCATGCAGAGGATGGATATGCTAGACAAAGACATGATTCAAGTCCAGAAAAGCATGTTGTGAAGTGTCATTACACTACTGTGAAGAAAACTTAATTTAAGATGTATGAATTATTTCTTTGTGAAAGTTTTCATTTATTGTTTTCAGACTGCAATTGATGGCAGATAATTGAAACTGTGGAGGAAAGAAAATTACCCAGTTGCCATCTACATAATAAATGTTGGGATAATTTCTTGATAATTTCTTCACTTACTTTTTAAACAATTTCTCTTTAGAAAAAGAACATTGTGTGATTGAATGCTAAGAATTATTGAAATAAGGCTCTTTCATTTTAAAATGGACACATTGCTGATTTTTCAAAATTAAAACAAGCATAAAGTTAATAATCACTGAATAGTCAGAGCTTCAGAAATATAACAATAGCAGAACAAATGGTTTTGTGAAAAAACAGTGAAGAAAAGAGAAGGTACTTTATTTACTTTTTTAAGATCCATTTATTTTACCACAAAGTCAGATATACAGAGAGGAGAGACAGAGAGGAAGACCTTCCGTCCGATGTTTCACTCCCCAAGTGACTGCAATGGCCAGTGCTGTGTAGATCCGAAGCCGGGAACCAGGAACCTCTTCAGGGTCTCCCACGCGGGTGCAGGGTCCCAAGGCATTGGGCCGTCCTCAACTGCTTTTCCAGGCCACAAGCAGGGAGCTGGATGGGAAGTGGAGCTGCCGGGATCAGAATCGGCTCCCATATGGGATCCTGGGGTGTTCAAGGCGAGGATTTTAGCTGCTAGGCCACGCTGCTAGCCCAGAGAAGGTACTTCAAAAGAACAAATTCAAATGGCTAACAGACATATGCAAAAATGCTCAGACTCCCTAAGTATTAGGGGAATTGAAATGAAAACCACAGAGATTCCTAATGCCAGTGAGAACGACCTACATTCAGAAATATACTAACAACACCTGCTGGGTGGATGTGGAGAAAATGCTTCATACTCCACTGTTGGTGAGTGTGTAAGCTACTACATCCACTATGGAAATCAGTGTAGTGAGTGGTCAAGGAACTGGAAATTGATCTACCATTGATTTAGCTAAATGAATCATGGGAATATATCCAATGGAAGTGAAATCTGCATATGAGAAGGTGATCTGCAATCCTACATTTATAGAAGCACAGTCTATGATAGTAAACACATGGAAACAACTCAGATGCTCATTAAAAAGGAGTGGATAAAGAAGCAGTGGTACATCTGCCCCATGGAATACTACAAGGCCATTAAAAAGAATTAAATTATACCCTTTGCAACAAAATGGTCCCAACAAGAGACCATCATGTTCAGAGGAATACCCAATGCTGAAAGGACAAATACATGTTCTCTCTGATATAAGGCAGCATACGTGCAAAACACGATACAAATAAATGTATAGTTGCATAGGTATATACAGGTATTCTCAAAGATGAACTGTATGATGGAAGACTAGTATACTGAAAGGTGAAGATATGTAGCAGCAGACATCCCTGCTGCCGAATAAAGGGAGGGCTTCCAGGGACAGTGAAACATGTCTTGACAAAATCGTTCTAGATTTTCTGTCTTGTCTATACCTACAATTCCATGATGCACTTAAATACCAGAATGTAATATTGTAACTGTTACTAAAAGGCTATACTATTGTAATAATATTAAGGGAAATGAGGAGAGTGACAAACTAGGGGGGATAAGGGAAAAGGAGGAACTCCTGTACCTACCAAAATGTAACATGTAAAATAGCAAAAATTAGTCAATGACAAGAGTCTTATTCCTAATTTGTAAGAATTCTCTCAACACTTTCTCCTTGTACTCCTCTATTCAGTTTTGGCTGTCATAATCAGAAAGTGAAAGGATATTTTCATTATCACACTTGTAGTAAAACCTTAGTGGTAGACAAATAAAGCACTTTTAAAAAAATTACCTACCTATTTATTTTTGAAAGACAGGTTGACAGAGAAAAGGAGAAATAGCTGAAGGGAGAAAGATTGCCCATGTGTTGGCTCGCCATCCAAATGACTGAAACAGCCACGCTGACTCGTGCTAGAATCAGGATCCTGGAACCCCAACAAGTTCTCCACATATACTGCTGAAGCCCAAGCCAAGTGGGCCAGCTCCTGATGATTTCCCAGACTTCGGAGCAAGTAGTGAGTTGCAAGTGGAGCAGCTGAGACTTTAACCACTTTAGCTAGACTGAGGTTGCTGTGTGTGGTGTAACTCAGTGTACCATAATTCAGACCCTATGCTAACATGTTCTCTTCTCTCTCTCTTTTAAAGATTTATTTATTTTATTGGAAAGGCAGATCCACAGAGAGAAAGAGAGACAGAGAGATCTTTCATCCATTAGTCCACTTCCAAAGTGGCTGCAATGGCTGGAACCAATCTGAAACTAGGAGCCAGGAAATTCTTTCTGTCTCTCACACGGGTGCAGGGTCCCAGAGCTTTGGGCCGTCCTCAACTGCTTTCCCAGGCCACAGGCAGGGGGCTGGATGGGAAATGGGGCCGCTGGGATTAAAACCAATGCCCATATGGGATCCCAGATAGTTCAAGGTGAGGACCTTGACCCCTACACTATCATGCCGGGCCCTGAACACTTGTTTTAATGTGACACCAACTTGGCCTAGATTTGAAGCTTTTAAATTTTTTCAGTTAAAATATTACACACACAGAGAGTGGGGGAGAGACATTCTGTACACTGGTTCACTCCCAAATAGCTAAAACAACCAAGTCTGGGAGAGGCTGAAATCAGGAGCCAAGAATTTGTCTACATCTCTCACATGGAAGGCAGGGAGCCACACATGCGGTCTGTTTTCCACTGCCTCATCACACATATTTACAGCAAGCTGGATTGGAAGCAGAGTGGCCTGGATTCCACTGGCTCTTGGATATGGTATTGCACACTGCAAGCTTCACCTTCATCTTCCTTAGCACAGTGTCAGCTCACAATGACTCATCTTTCTTCTTTTAAGATCGATTTATTTTTATTGAAAGGCAAATATACAGAGAGGAGGAGGGAGAGACAGAGAGGAATATTTTCTGTCCAATGGTTCACTCCCCAGTTGGCCACAATGGCCAGAGCTGAGCCAATCCAAAGCAAGGAGCCGGGAGCCTCTTCTGGGTCTCCCGTGTGGCTGCAGGGTCCCAAGGCTTTGGGCCAGCCTTGATTGCTTTCCCAGGCCACAGGCAGGGAGCTGAATGGGAAGCAGGGATGCCAGGATTAGAACTGGCGCCCAGATGTGATCCCGGTGCATTCAAGGTGAGGACTTTAGTAGCTAGGTTAGTGTGCTGGGCCAGACTATCTTTCAAGGAAAGATAAGAGGCTCTTTCCTTCTCATGTCAAACTGACCCCAAAACATAATATACTCATAGCCACCAATTGAAAAACAGTTGTACATGTGGTCACTGGAGCATTCATGATCTTAATTCCTCTTTTTTCACATTTTTTTCCCCACAAGATATATAATTTCTTCTTATGTTTTGTAGAGAAAGAGGTGGAGAGACAGAGGTTTCTTACACATCTCAAGGAAACAGAAGTCCTGTATTTTGAACTTGATATGATTCTAGCAAATCATCTCTGGAACACTTGTGAGTGTCAGCAAAGGTTGCACAACCTCCTTATAACACCTTCCTATTCTCTCTAAAGTAATAGTGATTTTATACTGGCCACCACATACATAAACTTCAAAAATTTTCAAATAAATGGAATTCTTTTATTTAATGTTAGCTAATCTTCCATTGAATGTTGGATTTGTGACATAATTATTAAAGAGACTCTATTGTCAGCATTTCTGTCATTGAACAGAGAAAGCACATGGCACATAATTTATAAATTTCTAAAACAAATGCTGAAATTGAGCATAGTTCTTACTAGAGATTCATTCAGTCAGGACTGTGTAATATAGAATTTTGAGGGAAGAAGGAGGGTTAGCAAAAGGTAAAGAGCTGTGTTTGGATGATGAGGGAGAACATTAGTTTCTGGGGGATGACTCATGACCAACATTACCAAATACTACAAGGATGAATCAGTGACTGAATATGCTATGCATCAAATAATTTAGACTATATAGTGTTTGGGATTCCAGGTAATGGAAAGTGAAATAATTTGTAACATTCAGGTATTCAAAATCTCAAGCAAACCAACGGGAAATGACATCTTGGTTTTTAGAGGGAGCTTTGGAGAAAGACCTCAAAGTTTTCATTCTTTGAAACTTTGCTACTGAGTTCAGATTTGGCCACTTAGCCAAGCTAAGCTGTCTCTTCGGGCTCTGCTGGCGCTGTGCCTGTCCAGAGAGGTGAACGTGCACTGGACAGATGGCTGTATCAAACCCCAGTCGATTGTAGTTCTTTCAAGAATTGACAAATGGTCAGCGTGACCTTGACGTTCTTCAATGCATGCATTCCTGTGGACAGAGAAGAGTCTTATTTAAGTACTCATCCTGATCCTGGCCTTCATCCACATTGCCATTATCTCTCCATCTGATATGAAGCAAGTCTTGTTTTTTATAGAAGAGCATTAGTATTAATTTTTCTTGTGTTTCATATCAGCAATTTTCTCCTACAAAGTGTAAATTTTCACATTAAGAATAAGCATGGAGTTTTGTCCTTAAAGAAGACATTAATTTAAAAAAAGGGGGCGGGAAGGAATTACAGAAATACACCAACTCTGTATTCCCTTTTCTAGCTGCTCATAATTTTAGAAGGTAGAGCACATTATTAATTGATTTCTATGAGCCTTGCTGTAAGTATCACCATTGGGAATATGTGATGGGCTGCGTGCATCACTTCCTTTGGTATGTTTGGTTGTTTGTAAGGCACATGTGGTCCTGTCTGGGACAATCAACGCTCTCTCGGTACACCCTTTTTCATAGTGTTATTGGTAAAGAGGTTATTTGCTCTTTGGTGCCAAGCAGCTAATATGTAGGGGAAGAGCTGTTAGAGCATGTATGTTTGCTGTCTATGTGAAATGTGCCTGGGAATAAAATCAAGAGACCAGGAGACAGATATAATGGGTAGAGGCAGAGATAAACTTAGAGACAGAGGTAGAGACAGACAGAAGTGTGAGGGGTGGAGTGTGGGAAGGCAAGATACTGGTTTAGCCAAATATATCCAGTTTTCACCTTGTACCCATTTTCATTTTACTTAATTTCATTTATTTGGATTTTATTCATTGTACTATGATGGATGAATGTAGTAAAAACCTAATATCTACTTTGACAATGAACATAGAAGAACCAATTCCCTTTATCTTTTCTTTTCCTGGTAATTGTAAGGAGGTGTCATACTTCCAACATTCATAATTTCAAAAAAAAAGCTTTTAAAATAAAATATGGTTACTTTTGGTTTCAATGTTTGCATTTTGAGACAAGATAAATGTAGAATACATTTGGGAAAACTTGGGTGGATTTTTAACCTGAGTCTTGTTATGTTTGGCATCTAATTCTTGCAGGGTTTTCCTATGCTTTTGAATTTTGTTAGATTATGCTCTGCCATTATGATTGATACTGTGATTAGCAGGTTAATAATTGCAACAATCTAATACAGAAATGAACAGCTGTGCTTTAAAAATAAATATAGTTAGGCCAATAGTGAACAAAATAACATTTCAAAAAAATTCTTTGAGTATAATTAATGATCAGAAAAGCCTGAGAAGCACAGAGCAGCCTTTCACAGGGCTTATGTCTGGCTGTGCTGTGCTCATTTTATTTTATTATTGGATGAAGGACAGAAGAAATAGGAGAAAGAATATGGAGTAAAGACCTAGAAAAGAAGAAAAGCAGAGACAAAGAGCATGCTGGGTAAGACGGGCATTTAAAAGGCTAAAAGGCCAATGGTGACACTTTCATCCCATATTGGAATTCCTGGGTTCCAGTCCTTGTGCTGCACCTGATTCCGGCTTCCTGATGAGGACCGTGGTGGGCTGCAGGAGGTGGCCTGAGTGTGTATGCTGCCATCCTTGAGGGAAGCCCACATTCAGCCCTGGGCTCCTGGCTTTTCCCTGACCCAGTCCTGGCTCTGGCTTTTGTTTTCAGGGAGAAAATCAGTGCATGGAGGATTTGTCTGTTTTTCTCTCTTTGTCGTGTTATCTTTCGAACAAACATTTCAAAAGGAAACTAAAATGTGAAAGATTATGTGTAGAGAGTTTAAATTTGCCAAAAGGCTGTCTGGAAGAGCCAGTCACTCGATAAGTTGTTGAAGTCAATTAGTAGAGAAGAGGCAGCTATGGCTGTGATAAAGCTCAAAGTTGAGATAAATTAGCAGCTACACAGAGCAGCTTGTGACATACAGTGCTAGAAAAATATATGGTGTGGAAAAGGAGACCAAACCTCTCCCCAACTGGATACAATGAAAAAGAATTTTCTTCAATGCATTTATAAAAGTGTCTGTAAACTTAAAATCTGTTGTTATTCCAACTCTGTATAAAAGTTTCACATATCCACATGTGCAGCGCCAAACACCAGGCCTGGGAACGATGTACATGAAACAAGCCGAAGAGTGAGACGGAGGGTGTCCCCTCCCATGGCACTTGAACAACAAAGTCAAAAATATAAACGGGATATAGGATTGCTGCAGCGTTCTCCAGTGCCAGGAAAGAAAGTCACTTGAGATAACTCCTAACACTGGAGAGCACATCTTTCTGTAAGGAGACATGTGGTAGTTGAGTGTGTGCAGGCCCTGTGAGCTCTACCTTAATGACTCAGTGTTGAGCTAGAGCATGGCAGCAGTTACAGATGGTGGCTAATTATTGCAGGTGTTCCAATCCAACTCTGTGCACCAAAGTTGTTGTAGTCTGTGGACACACAGCTTAGCAGACGTACAGAATTACAATGATATCTTGGGTGAGTGGCAGGGGTAGAATTCGGACTAAGTGCCCTAATGAGTAATATTTACTTATTTCAATGGTGTGAGTGAAAGCATTGTGGCTAGTTGCAAAGTTTCTGGAAAATTACTGCTTCGTACTTTGAAGCCCAAATAGGAGCTAATAGGATACCACAACAAATTCCCCTACTACTAACAGGTAAAGATGTGGGTTTCTTGATTCATCCTTCATTTCTTTTCTTTCTAGCAGGTTCTTTACCTCTGGACCACATATGTTTTCCTGGAATCAAATGCCAAAACAGTATATACATGTAAGACTGTGGCATAAATCAAATTCAAGATCTTTAATTCATTTCTACTTTTTATCTTCTATTTTAATAGCTTGTTTATTTACACTTTCCTATTATAAATAATAACAATTTCAGCAAGCAGAATATATTCTGAATTGCCAGGGGGTTATTCTTAAAAAGTAGACACCCAGGAAATAGTTGATGAATTTATATTGTAGACTTATAATGGAAATCACTACATATAATGAGGTATTCACAATCAAAGGAAACAGTACAAAAGGGAGTATGTTCAGGAGGAGACCACAGAATAGGCTGAAAGAGAACATAATTACAAAACAAAGAAAGGATGAGAAACAAGCGTGCTTCATCTGGGGCTGAATTAAAAACTTGAGGTCCAACTACTCATTATTAGACCATTTTTATAATGAAACTGTTCCAAAAAAAGTCAAAGTGGTATGCACTTGTTGCTAAATGAGTTTAGAAATACAACAAGCTCCGAAAGCCTTCTTTTATCCTCTGTCAAATTAGAAAAACCAAGTAGATCTTTGTTCTTGTAATAGTCTATTTACTTAAACACATAGATGAGTGGCTGGGGAATCATTTCAATGCTTGCAGGCAGTCAACTGTATTAAAGAACCGCGAGAAAACAGGCTGCGCTCTATAGTTAAATGACCAACTTCATCCTAATTAATGACATTAAATAGCTACTCAAGGGTTGCATACATCAGGAGCATGGGAAAATTGAGGTTAGAATCTGAAATTAGAAGTAAAATACAACCATCATCATTTGTGGAATTTTACTTGACAGCATATGAAAAATAAAAGGCCTTTATTTTTTAGTTATGCTAGTTCTATTTTCATACTTGTTTATACCTCCCTAATCTGTCATGGAAATTTTCTTGTCATCCATCCTACATTTCCATTCTTAAAGGTTGGTTATGAGTTTTAAGTATGAAAATGGAACACTTGTTCTACCCAAAGACACTTTCTAATCTTCTATATGTATGTGAAATCTTGAACACTTAGGTAAAAGGTTTCACTCCTGTCCTCTGGAAATATTTGGTGTCTACTTCGACTTTCTTTGCTTCACTTTCAAACTTGGGTAAGATGAGTCAGGGTGCCAAAACACAGATTGAAATGTTAAACTTCAGTATTAACAATTGTCTGGTAGATCTCCCAGCACATATCCTTCCGGATGCTCGGTTGTATCTGAGTTCCTTACTTTGCAGTAAAATGAACATGTTTTTGAATTAATTTGGAATAAGTAATTGGAACTTTTAGAAAACAAGCAATTATACATGGTGAGAGAAGAGTTGCAACACATGCCTTTTCTAAATGAGCAGTGTCAAGTGCAAATGAGAGCAGTGAGGTAGTACACAGGGGATCATGGGAAGATGTAATGTTAAAATTAGGATTTCATCTTATTTTTAGATGACTTCCTTCCCCATTTTGTTGCTACCTTCCTCTAACAGAGATGAAATGATAATGGTGATTGGATACATATTTTGGTGAGAGAAGTGTGAAAATGGAAAAATGGAGAAGGGGTTGAAACGGATGTTTTTTGTTTGTTTCAGATATGATATCCAGTAACCAAACTTTGACAGTCTTCCATAGATTCTTCTGGAAGCAAATACTCAATTCACAAGCCATACCTTCACTACTTTTACACAGGGGGAAGTGCTAGCTAACCTTTATCTTGCAAACTCCTCCTGGCTTTGCCATGGTTCAGCCAGTCCAAGTAGACTATGGCTATCCTCAGAATTTGGAATTAGGATTCAGAAATGCTTAGGGAGTCTACCTAGCCAACTGAAAACGGTTTATGGCTAAATTGCAGACCATGGTGAACCATTGTCAAGCCTGCAGGCTGTACAAGGGAGAAAATACAGCAGCCACGTGAACAGCACCTAAGATTGGGAGGCAGCACGGGACCTGGTCTAAGGAGTGTCTGCACTCTGATCTCTGGGCCTGCCTCAGGGCAGACCACAGCCTGTCCTATGGTCTTTGAGATCCCACTTTCTTCTTGTCTGAGTTTATTTTATTCATATTAATTAATTAATTAATTAATTAATATTATTATTTTATTAACTTAATTTATTTTATTACTCTTTATTTTATTTATTTTATTTATTTTATTTATATTAATTCCCAGTTTGGCCTTTGACTGTAGAAGATGTTGTCAATTAGGTTATCTTGCAGACAATCTTTTTCCTGCAATTGTTCACACATCACCTGTTCAATGAGTTCTAACTTCACCGTGTCACTGAGGATTCTAACCTCACCTCCTCTTTTGTTATGTTGTTGAAGTGTCTTCCTCATCCCCCAATGTTTCAAAATCTTAAGCCTCAGAGAATCAGAATGTGACTGTGATTGGACATAGACTCTTAATGAAATGAGTAAAATGCATGCATTGGAGACCCCCATCTCTATGAATGGTAAAAAGGAGGACGTTTGGCCACGGAGGAGGATGGGCTGAGACAATGTGTTGGTCTGGGGAGAGGATGGCCTTCTGCTAGCAGGGAGGACTGCGGCACGTGGTTTCCTCCTGTTCCCCCAGAGCAACCAGCCAAGCTCGCCCCTTGACTGTGTGAACCTCTGGCTGCTACGGTGGGAGAACAAGTCCACAAGTCCACTGTGTTGGAGCCATCTGGCCTGTGGGGCTGAATTTTTACAGCTCTGGTAGGCTTATAGACTACCCAAACTTCCTATTTTCTGGATTCTCTCTCTCTCTCTCCCTCTCTCTCTTTCTCTCTCTATGCTGATGGAGTAATGCATTCACAGTGAAGGAAGGCAAAAAGAGACAATAAAGCAAAGGTTATTAAAGTACATCCCAGCAGAGAAACCAGCTGGTAAAGAGAGGGCATGGCCTCCTTCCTTCCTGGCCTGGGGTTTTTATCCATAAAGTTAAAGGTGTCCACTGCTGTTGTGGCTGCAACACTTGTGAATGGCACTTGTTGTTGACATCTGGGAGCTGCATATGGCTGGGCTGTGTCTGTGGCTGTAAATCTGACTTTGCTGGTTTGGCTGAGCTTCTGTTTTATCAGGAAATGTTAGCCACAAATGAAACTGACAAGTGGGCTGTCTTGAACAGCCTAAAGGCGGAGAGCAGTCCTTGGGCCCACCCCTGGAGGAGGGTATGGTGACCCCGCCCCAGTCATGCATGCCTGACAAAAGAAATTTAAGACCAGGCATGCCTGAGGCTCACCAAAAACCTCTAGCTTAGGCAAACATGGTATTATGGAACCACGGTTTGTAGAACACCGAAGTAGTTTTTAATCTTTGCTGACTGACTAATGCTGTTTGGACAATAACTAATTTAGTAAAGTGTAGGTTCCCTTGAATAAGCCAAGCGTGATTTTCCTGCTAACTGCTTTTCCTCCGGGGTGTAAGCCAGGAGCGGCAGCAGGAATCTTGCTGTGCCTTCGGTTGTCTCGCCAGCCCATGTAATTGTAACAAGCCATTTGCGGTAACCGACTCTGTACATGGTTGTTGTAACTGTTGTGGTTTGTATATTCCTAGTGTGTGGGCACTGTAATGGAGACCCTATTTGAACAACCAGAATAGGTGGTTTGTCCTCACTTTGGCCCAGACAATCCCCTTTGATTCTCACATTCAATGGCCTTCATTTGCTTTCTAGGTTAGTAATGTGTTTCTCATTTTAATTTTTCTCCAATAAATAGAATGTAAATTTGCAAGGACATGGAATTTCACCTGTTTTGTTCACTGATGCATTTATAAATCAGTGTTGATGCTAGTCATTCAGGATAAGCAGCAAGCAAGAGGAGATCTCTGTGCAACTCTGAATAACGTCATTTCATAGAAACCTTAAACTTAAATATTTTGAGACCCTTATAACCTATGGGATTTTTTTTATCATGTGAAGGGATGAATACTCAGCTTATCTTTTTTTTAAGATTTATTTTATTTTTATTGTAAACTCAGATATACAGAGAGGAAGAGAGACAGGGAGGAAGATCTTCCGTCCGATGATTCACTCCCTAAGCGGCCACAATAGCCAGAGCTGAGCTGATCTGAAGCCAGGAGCTCTTCCAGGTCTCCCACGTGGGTGCAGGGTCCCAAGGCTTTGGGCCGTCCTCGACTGCTTTCCCAGGCCACAAGCAGGGAGCTGGATGGGAAGCAGGACTGCCAGGATTAGAACCGGTGGCCATATGGGATCCTGCACTTTCAAGGCAAGGACTTTAGCTGCTAGGCCACTGCGCCGGACCTTCAGCTTATCTTTTGCTAATAAAAAAGAATTCTTTATATTTTTAATTTGCTCAGTGAAAACTACATGGATGCAAAGTTTTTTGTTTCTTCCACTTCTCTGTAAAGACCTCAGGTATATTTGTGTTTCCCTTGCTTTAAAATTTGCCAGTGCGTCTTCTAAATTGCAATTTGGAAATAAAATAAGTATGTTCATACTTAAATTTTAAGTTTGCCTTGCAAAAATTAATAGGTTAAGAATTCTTGTAAGATTTGGCAGAAATTTGTTTTTCTTATAATTAAAATATTTTGAAATTATTTGTGAATGACAACTACAGACAAACTAATTTCATGGGGGCAGTGCTGTGGCGTAGTAGGCTAATCCTGTGTCTACAGTACTGGCATCTCATATTGGTGCTGGTTCATGTCCCCGGTGTTCCACTTCCAGATTCAGCTCCCCCATATTACTGTGCCTGGGAAGGCAGTGGGGGATGGGTCAAATCCTGGAGCCCCTGTGCCAGTGTGGGAGAGCCAAAAGAAACTTGATTTGTGGACTGGCCCACGTCTGGCCATTGTGGACATTTGGGGAGTAAACCAACAGATGGAATATCTTTCTCTGTCTCCCCCTCCCCCATCTCTCTCTGTGAACCTTCCTTTCAAATAAAAAGAAATAAATCTTAAACCAGCCTCACAACATTTGTAACTGTTTAACAAGTCGCACTGAAGCTTCTTTCTTCCCTTTGTTCCGTTAATTTACTAGTTAGCAGGCCACCGTTGTAACGTAATCCAACTTCTCTTTTGGAAGGAGTCACAATTTGCATTGCAAGGTTAGTTCACGTTTTAATATTAATTTTATTCTTGACCTCAGTGGTTAAAACGATTCACTGAAGTCATGTTAATTGTGGTGGTGTTTTGTGATTTAGACACTTGTCCGCTAGGAATTGGACTGAGACCAAGCCATTTCATTCTGGCCGCTGAGCAGATATCAAGCTGTAATGATTTTTGGTCACTGTTTGAGAGTTTACATTCATATGGAGGGCACACAGGATAGAATTCTATCGTAAATACCATCCCACACATTTAGGCGGACATTTATGTACTAAACTGCGTGAAGTAATGGGAAAAAATTCTGGGCATGCTTTAACATTTGGCAATTGAGTGTGAGGCCTCACTGTGCATTTTGTCTTGTGTATCTTTTTCATCAAAACAATAAAAAGTACATGTAACCATCTTCAGCAAGATGAGAAAGAAATTTTTGTTGTGTTTCATTAATTCTTTGGCTAATATTCCCAACATATGTAGGGGGAATTCATAGGATCTTAAAATGTGGAAGACATGATTTATGGTTGATCTCAGCAAGGGTTTAAGGTTTAGCACAAAGAATGAGATATGTGAATGCATGACAAATGGCAGGTGTAAGATAATGGATAGCTTTTATTTAGTTGCCACTATTTCGGGCATTCTTCTCAGAGCTTCACGTATTGCATTATTCCCATTTAAGCTCTCAGTCACACTTAGAGAACTGTTTTGAAGATAAGGAAACTGAGTCACTGAAAGTGAAAGCAAAATTACAGGGTCCTGAGGGGAATGTGTAAACATGTTGGGTTTTAAACTCATGTTTTGGACTATTGAATGATACTGTATTTATTTTGTGTTTAAGGTGAATTCTTTAGGAGCAATGAAACACAAACTCCAATTCCTGCAACTATTGTTGGCAGAAAACACTTCTGTATTGAAAGAATCCAGAACTTCTTGGGAATCTGTGTTTGGGAGGTTGGTGGGGGGGGGGAGGCAGTCTTTGAAACACTTGCACATGTGGTCATCCAGAATGAGATGTCTTTACCAAGAGTTGTTCTCTTTGCCAATGTATGGAAAGAGATAGACACAAAGATATAAAAGACATGTCCCGTTTCATGGTTCACTGTCCATATTTTCTCTGCAGCCAGAGCTGGGCAGGCTGGAGCTCAGAGAGCCATGGGCTAAATCCGGCTCTGCCGTGCCCACATCCTTGAGCTATAATCCACTGTGATCTCGTGTGAGCCTTAACAGAAAACAGATCAGCAGCACCTTGAGAAGGAATGTCTGCATCCCAAATTGTGTCTTTTAAAAATTTTTTATTTTTTAATTTTTTAAAGATTTATTTATTTTTATTTTTTTAGAAATATTTATTTATTTTATTACAAAGTCAGATATACAGAGAGGAGGAGAGACAGAGAGGAAGATCTTCCGTCCCATGATGCACTCCCCCAGTGAGCCGCAACGGCCGGTGCGCGCCAATCCGAAGCCGGGAACCAGGAACCTCTTCCGGGTCTCCCACGCGGGTGCGGGGTCCCAATGCATTGGGCCGTCCTCGACTGCTTTCCCAGGTCACAAGCAGGGAGCTGGATGGGAAGTGGAGCTGCCGGGATTGGAACCGGCGCCCATATGGGATCCCGGGACTTTCAAGGTGAGGACTTTAGCCGCTAGGCCACGTCGCCGGGCCCAGATTTATTTATTTTATTACAAAGTCGTATATACTGAGAGGAAAAGAGACAGAGAAGAAAATCTTCCGTCCGATGATTCACTCTCTAAGTGAGCTGCAACGGCCGGTGCTGCACTGATCTGAAGCCAGGAACCTGGAACCTCTTCTGGGTCTCCCACGCAGGTGCAGGGTCCCAATGCATTGGGCCATCTTCAACTGCTTTCCCAGGCCACAAGCAGGGAGCTGGACGGGAAGTGAAGCAGCCAGGATTAGAACCGGTGCCCATATGGGATCCCGGGGCGTTCAAGGCGAGGACTTTAGCTGCTAGGCCACGCCGCCGGGCCCGATCTTTTTTATTTTTTTATGCTACAGTTCCACATGCTCAGGGATTTCCCCTTCCTCTCTCCCCATTTACTGCCCCCCCCCACGTCCTGCCAGCTGTTTTCACCCCATTGTTACAATAGTATGGTCCTTCAGTAACTGTCACAAGTCCATTATTCTGTATTTAAGTGCATCGTGGCACTGTAGATAGGGACAATGGTAGAAAATCCAGCGTCCTATTGTCAAGATATATTTTAAAGTTTCACTGGGTGTCCACCTTTTATTTTAGAGTAGGGATGTAGATTGTAGCACGTCTTCATTTCTTGGTATGCTGGTCTCCATTATACAGGTCCCCTGAGTGAATATATGTGTATAATGTTTCTAGATTTCTTTATAAGCTTTGTTGCTTTTGGTGTGAATTTGCCACACAGTCTGTTCAATGTGGTCAGAATTCTCAGTTCAAGAACAGATAACATTTTGATTGTTTTTTTTAGTTTTCCATTAGCCCTTCTTTCTCTTTCATTTGCCATTCACCTACTTTCAGCACACTTTAATAAGATTTACTCTAAAAAATTTAGTCACTTATTTCAAATGGCTCTTTTGTGCTTCCATGGAAATTACTACCTTTAAAACAAATTATTTATCTCTATCTGAAAGACAGAGTTACAGAGAGAGAAGGAGAGACACAGAGAGTGATCGTCCACCTGCTGGTTCATTGTTCAAAAGGCTGCAATATTCAATGCTGGTCCAAAGCCAGGAACCAGGAGCTTCTGCTGTGTCTCCCACCTGGGTAAAGGGCCCAAGGACTTGAACATCATTTGCTGCTTTTGTAGACCACAAGCAGGGAGCTGGGTCCGTTGTGAAGTAGCTGGGACTTGAACCAAAACTCACATGTGAGACCAGCACTGCAAGCAGAAGCTCAATGTGCTATGCCACGGTAGCAACCCCAAATTACTACAATTGTTACCTTTCTAGTTAGTAGTGAAGAAAAGGAGCTATAACCTTCATTTTCCAAAATATTATATGTGACTTGTCTTCCTATGTTCAACATTGTTTTTTGACAGACCTGAGATTAAAGCAATTATGAATACTAAAATTTGTTTTGCACATTTGATATGTGAGTGAATGCTCTGATCGCAACACCTCGTGGATTAAGCGCTGTCGTCCTCACCAAATCAGATGTGAGGAGAACGGGGCACCAAGGAGTGAGTGAGTGAGTGGCTTTCCAAGGTTACTCAGTTACTAAGTGGTTGCTCTGTTTTGCAATTCAAATCCCACATGTCTCAAACATCCCACTATTGATTGTCCTTCAAGAAGATACGACGCTTATAATGTTCACTGCCATGACTCAAACTAGATCTAAATGCTTCCCTGACATTCCTGGCGCAGATTCCAGTGCGGGCAGGTCAATGTAACTAGATCATCTCAATACTGTGTAATAACAGGAGAAGAACTGTCTAGAAATACTTAGCAGACACAAACATTCAAGATTTTGAATGTCTTGCTTTGGAATCTTGTACATTACAAATTATTGTTTCATTTTTTAAAAAAGAAACAGTGACTTACCAAAAGATGAATGGTTGTACATGAAATAATTGTGTATGAAATGCAAGAGTCAGTTCAGGGACTATAGCTGAAATTTGGAAAGCAAAAAGTTTTATTTTTTTAAATATATGATAGTATTCATTTCAGCTTTTCAGGAAAAAGAAAAAATATGAAAGTAGTGGTATAAAAAGAGGACTTAAACCATTGAATTTAAGTTTCTTATGTGGTATTTGACTTTATATTGACTATTTATATTGTAAGAACCGGTACGTGCACTGAGCGCACTGTCCGGTGAGATCATCTTGGATTGCATTTTGCATTGTCTTTCCGGAGGCAGGAATATGTAACATCTTAGCCACCCGCTGAGCTTTGGCTGAGGTTTGAAATGTTTCGGAAACTATTGTTATTGGTTTACTATTTGTGTTTCTGAGTAATTTCCACACAATATCAACTCATTTAAAAGCTGAAGTTCATCAGCTTTCAGCTGATATTGGGGCCTTGGCTGTTCTCAGATCGTTAGAACAAACATGAATTCTGGAGCTTGAATCAAGCAGAAATTTGCAGTCATAGTTCTGAAAAAGGTAACAATGGGTATCATCACTGCAATAATTAAGATTATGCATGTGTTATTTTGTAAAAATTGGCCTGCCCAATTTCTTTGTATATGACTTCTAATCCATTTATTCGTGAGTAACAATTAAACTTTTCTTTAGTTCATAGAAGTATGCATATACAACAGCTGTTTTTACCCAATGAGTGCAAATTAAGCTTACTTCTACACTTACACCTAATCTTATCTCACCAGCTTGTGATACTATTTTGTATGTAAAATTCTTAATTTTCCTCATTTGCTATCTAACTAGTAGGATGAATTAATATTGGGTTAATGGGAATGCTTAAAGAGGAGATGAATAACTTTTGGTCTCAGAACAGTTACTTTACTCTTTTTGTTTTGTCACAGGCAAAGTGGAAGTGACTCCAAAATATTTGTATGCTTTATGTTTTTTGTTGCAATCTGTTGAGAAGAGGAGAAAAAGTGTTTTTTTTTTTTAATCACTAGGATTTTGCATAGCTATCATGCTTTTTCTTAAAACAGAAATTGATAGGGTTGGAATAGGAAACAATGAGGAAATTCAGAGTGGGTGACATAGAGTGATTCATAGACAGCATCAATATTAGAAATCATTGAAATAATATAAATGCATTTACATACTGATGGACACAGATACACACAGCTGACTCTAAGTCACTCTACCCAGACCAAATTGCAAACTTCATGACTATGTTAGCACGAGTTGAGCGATTACTCTGGTAGATGATGACAACTGTCACTGAGAACATTATCTTTGATCTTTGATCTGAGCATCAAAAGGCAAATAAGACTTCAAAATGCAGAGAAGAGTAGAGATCTTCCAGGCAAAGTCCATGGCTTGAACAGACACTGCGACGTGGCTGTGCATGGTCTCACCATAATGAGTGAGGAACTGAAGACCGACACAGATGCAGGAAATGATGTCATCGCAGGCATGGTTCTGACTGGAACTGCCAAGCACCCCTTGGGACGGATATTTATTTGGATTTGCCTAACACTCCTTTTGGGGTGGAGAGCACAGATAATTTTGCAGGAGTTGGCCAAGCCTCACTTCTGAAGACCATTCTGCATCTGAAATATGTAGTCTGAGCAATTCTGGGCTGCCCAGTGACCTGCCTGCTCTCCAAAGAGAAAGACCAGAGAAGAAAAGAATCCCCAGTCTCAGGAACACATTTCTATCAACAAGGAAGAGCCGGATGGGTGGAATTTCACCATGAAATCCGGTGTTTGTAAGCAGAGGCATACTGGGTGCTTTGATAAGTCAGAATCTGGGATGGGGGAGGCAGGCAGCTCCTGACTCCTTGCTTGCCTGCTGTGATTTGCTTGTAAGCGCTTGGAGTGGCTACAAGCCAAGTCAGGTTGAAAGGCTCCCTGATCTTCCAGAGTGTTCAGGAATCAAGTTGAAGTAACCAGAGAAAAAGAAACAATTGCATGTCTAAAATTTGGTTCCTTTTTTTTCTTTCTTGGAGTAACTGACTCTTGGTGATTTCATTTTCTCAGGATTCCAAATCCTTTAGAGGAGAGTAAGCTGCAGAGAGCCAGGTTAAACGTGGCTTATTCCAGTAGAACAAGGGAAATGTTAGAGGCACAGCTTGTGGTGGCCAGTTCAGGGCATGCTATTTACATAATTACGCAGGATCTCATCATGTATCTGATACACTCTTCTTAAGAGCTGGACAAATAGGGTAGAATTTGAAGATTGGTATTTTATGTTTTAAAGCAATATTCTTTGTTTTTCAAGCACCGATTTCCTCTGTAAGTGGGCAGAGAAACACTTACATCAGGTAAATGAAAAGGAAAAGCTGTTTCCATGGAGCCAAAGAGAATGCAAAATGGGGTGGCTGACCCTGAAGACACATGATTTCCATGCTTTCACATAGGATTGCTCCTTCTTTCCTCTCCAGCACATCAAGTCAGCTGTTTTATTCCCATCCTACTGCAGCAGCTGCTTTCTGTCCTGTGAGCTCCCAGCTACAGCTCTTAACCCTGAATGTCCTTAACTTACCTCCCAGGTAAGTGATCCTCTGCTCATTCCCAAATACAATCTGACTCTTCTAGATCCTATTTTCAGGAGCACAACATAAACTAAGGGAAGTATGGATGCTAGGTCACATGTGTGAATATCTCAAGTGGCTGACTGATACAGTCCTATCTGGCATGACAGGTGAAGGATCTGATTTGGTGGATTTGCCTCAGAGGAACTTGTCACCTAAAGGTATCACCTGAGAGCTCTGTGGGTATGATACCTGTGTCCCGGGCTGAATTCTTCTCTGATAACTCCAGCTCCCTGCTAATGCAGACCGCGGAGGAGAGTGGTGACTTCTCTTGATCCTGTGGACACTGCCACCCATGCGGAAAACCTGGTTTGAGTGTCAAACTCCTGGCCAGGGGCCATTGTTGGCAACTGAGGGAGTGAATCTGCAAACGGGAAGCCTCACTCTCCAGATAAAATAAATAATAATTGAAAAAGAAAGAAAAGTCTTGCTAGCAAAGCGTCTGACTCATAGTTAAGGCTGAATCAATGCTTATTGTCGTTAATCAAGGTCAGTGGAACTTTAAGTGGTTTATGGAATACATATCCAACAAAGAGATATGTAGAATTGTCTAACTGGTTCACAGTGGAGCATGGATACGTGATGTACAAAAAAAAGCAAAAATATTATTTTGAGATTTACTTGGCAATGACTGCTTACAAAAGTTTTGTAGGTTGTAAGTCAGATTTTACCCCTGTGTAATTTTGTGGGATAATTCTCTAATCTGTGATGATCAAAATATGATGCTTCAAGATACAATATTTAATTGTCTATTTAATTGAGCAACTTCCATTGTTAAGATTTTACCACCTTCCCTGGTCAGTCAATATACTTTCACTAGCAAAAAGAGGAGTGGTTAGATTGTTAAGTCGTATATTGGTATATTAAGAGAAGCTGATGGACAGGAAGAAACATAAACCTAAATAACTACTATTTCTATTTTTAAATAGTATTTAAGCTTTATTTAATTTAAGATTTATTTTATTTTTTCTTATTGGAAAGTCAGATTTACAGGGAGGAGCAGAGACAGAGAGGAAGATCTTCCATCCGATGATTCATTCCCCAAGTGGCCACAAAAGTCAGAGCTGAGCCAATCCAAATCCTGGAGCTCAGAGTCTTCCAGGTCTCCCACACTGGTGCAGGGTCCCAAGGCGTTGGGCTGTCCTCGACTGCTTTCCCAGGCCACAGGCAAAAAGCTGGATGGGAAGTGGGGCCTGCTGGGATTAGAACTGGTGCCCATATGGGATCCTGGCACGTGCAAGGCTAGCTGCTAGGCTAACACACCAGGGCCACTTTTTATTATTTTTTTTATTGCAAAAGGCAGATTTGCACAGAGAAGGAGATGGAGTCAGTGATATTTAGTATACTGTTTCACTCCCTAAGTGGCCGCAATGGCCAGAGCTGAGCTGATCTGAAGCCAGAAGCAAGGAGCTTTTTTCTGAATCTACCACATGGGTGTGGTGCCCAAGGCTTTGGGTCATCCTCTACTGCCTTCCTAGGCTACAGGCAGGGAACTGAGTGGGAAGTGCAGCAGCTGGGAAACAAACTAGCACCAAATGAAATTCCAGCAAGTTCAAGCAAAGATTCAGCCACAAAGCAACACACTGTGCCCCTATTTCTATTTTTAATTCTGAATATTTTAAGCAAAGTCTATGATGAATAAGTTTCCTTCTCTTGCTCAAATATTTGGTTATTTTCTCTTAAACTGTTCTCATAGCTCAGATCTCAGAGTGGTAGTTCAAACCACTCCATGAAATGCCAAGTATTCAGATGAGAGCCAGAGACCTTTTTGTCCCCTTCTAGATGAGACAATGCCAGCAAGTTGCAACAATTTAATTTAGTGTGGCCTGTTCCACCACTTCGTAATTTGAAAGGCTTGTCCAGCTGGACTGTTTCTTAATTGATATAAAGTTATGAATTTCCCATCACAAACTGAGTTCATGGAGTTGTTCTTTATTATGAGTTATTATATCTGTGATCTGCAATCCATTTACATAGATGAATCAAAAGCCATTTTAAAGAACGTTTCACCCTCTGTCATATTTTTCCTCTCAAAATTGGGCTATAGAATATGAATATACCAATAAGAGATCAAGAAGGAAGCTTATCTGTCATGGTGATAGGGATTCCACTTATATTTTCAAAAATAAGAATTTAATATGCTGTGCAAATAATGCCTTTTTGTTGCCTAAGTAGTCTAAGAGAGAAATGGATTTGTAATTAGCATATGGCAGCTCCCTGACATCTTAATAAATGGACAGGAGCACTTGCTTGAACATGTTGGAGTTCTTACCCAAATTAATTGACCCTACAGGGAAGATGCAGGGCAGCCTCATTTTCCAAAGGGGAATATGGGTGTATCCAGCTTCGGGAAAATTCCATAGACCGTATCTCAGACTGAACAAGAAAATGTTTCTGGGAGGTTGGTTTAGAAAGAGCTTTACACCTTAGTAGTGTTGTGGCGGAAAGAACTGTTTCTGCCTCCAGTGTTCCAAGTCCGTGTGCAGAGGTCCAAGCCATGTTTCCACAAAGTTACTCCATGGTCATGTTAAGGACTCCTGCTTGTCCTCATATACAATGTCCATGCTGAAATGTCACATGGGGTGTAATTTCTCTCCAGTGACACTTGGCAACAGAATGCTACCCTGAAGAGGTCAGAGTGTTGATTGCCAGGACCTGGACTGCTGTGACCAGAAAGGGCAAGCTCGTGTAGCATTTTAGGGGATACCAATTGCTGTGGGAGTACTGTGAGCTCCAGTTCTTGAAGTGTGCTCAGAAAAGATCAAACCTACTGCAGTAACTCTGCAAAGTTAAAAAGTGATTTAAACGAATGATTTCATCATTTTCACTGTTCTGGCATGGGGTAGAACAATAAACATAGGAAGAGGAACTGAGGGAAATGTTTCTAGGATGCTGGATAAATGCTTCCACTTTACACATCTGCTCAAGTCATGGATGAGAAACGGATGCAGTGACATCTTTCTGGAACTCAGCTGGAAACTTTGTCCTGTATTTACTTTCTAAGCGTTCCTGGTAAAATCAAAGGTAAGTTTTGTTCAATTCCAAGTTCAATTCCAAGAGTCAGTGTTATAGTGAGAGGGTAGTGTGCTTACTTATTTTTTCACATTCTTCCAGATTTAAAGGGCAAAATGTTCTCATGTGTTTGGTTGTGATTTGATTAGCTTCACTTGTATGTGCAGATCCATCTTATTTAATAGCATAGAATACTATTTATGGCTTATGTCTCAGGGCTCAAATCTGAGCCGTGTAATGAATGAAATGTTTAAATGTGGGCCATGCAAACCTGGAGCATGCAATAGCCTAGTGTCTGAAATGGGTTGGGATTCCATATGGGCACGGGTTCATGTCCTGGGTGCTGCACTTCCCTTCCAGCTCCCTGCTTGTAACCTGGGAGAGCAGTAAAGGGTGGCCCAAGGACTTGGGACCCTGCACCTGCATGGGAGACCTGAAGCAAACTCCTGGATCCTGGCTTCGGACCAGCTCTGCTCCAGCTGTTGTGGCCACTTAAGGAGTCAGCCAGTTCATGGAAGATCTTTCTCTCTGTCTCTCCTTCTCTGTGTAGACCTGACTTTCCAATAAAAATAATATTTTTTTTTAAAAAATGGACCAGGCTTATAAAAAGTATTACTGGAGAACGAGTACCATATTGTTAATCCAGTCAAACTAATTATGAATTACAATATGTATTTTTTTTAGATCTAACACAATTGGACAATTCAGCACATTTTTATGCCTGCCTATAGAATGTGCTTAAAAACCCATCTCTCCTCTGAGTAGTTTTGATAAACAATTAAAAATTTATGCCTTATTTTGTATTATGCGGAAATCAGATGATTTTCAGTAGTAAATGGCAGCTTTTATGGTGCTTTTTTTTTTTTAAACAAGTCTCTCATTAGCTTTAAAACTTTTCTTCTTATACTAAAAGGTAATGATTTCCTTCATCATTTAGCTTTTATCAATTTCTACCCGGAGACACAAACTCTTAAAGTAAGAAAAAAATATTTCAGAATACATTTATTGTTTAAATACTATGAGACTTTCTTTCTTCCAAATTGAAAGCAAAAGAATTTTTCTCACATTTAAGTATATGTTTAGTTGAAATTAACTTTTTTTAAGTAGATTTATGTATTTTTATTACAAAGTCGGATATACAGAGAGGAGGAGAGACAGAGAGGAAGATCCTCCGTCCAATGATTCACTCCCAAAGTGAGCCGCAATGGCCGGTACTGCGCTGATCCGAAGCTGGGAACCTGGAACCTCTTCTGTGTGATCTCCCACGCAGGTGCAGGGTCCCAAGGCATTGGGCCGTCCTCGACTGCTTTCCCAGGCCACAAGCAGGGAGCTGGATGGGAAGTGGAGCTGCCGGGATTAGAACCGGCGCCCATATGGGATCCCGGGGCGTTCAAGGCGAGGACTTTAGCTGCTAGGCCACGTCGCCGGGCCCGAAATTAGCTTTTTAAATGATTTGTTTAATTTCATTGGAAGGGTGACCCACAGAGGGAAGGAGAGACAGAAAGAATGGTCCTCTGTCTGCTGGTTCACTCCTGAAGTGGCCGTAATGGTTGGAGTGGAGAGCATCTGAATCCAGGAGCCGTGAGCTGCTTCTGTGTGTCCTGTGCCGGTGCAAGGTTCCAAGGCTTTGGGCCATTCTCCATTTTCCTCCCAGGGCACAAGCAGGGAGCTAACAAGACGCGGGGCAGCTGGACATGAACTGGTGCACGTACAGGATCCTGGAGCTTACAAGTCAAGGATTTAGCCACTGAGGCGTAGGCTGGGTGCAACATAAAATCGACTTTTTTAAAATAAATTTTTTTCTGAGACATATATATACAGAGAGAGAGAGAGAGGGAGAGGGAGAGAGAAAGAGAAAAAGAGAAGGAGGGAGAAGAGATCTTTCTTCCATCTGCTGCTTCACTCCCCAAATATCTACAGCAACAGGGTCTGGGCCTGACTAAGCCAACAACTTGGGTCTCCCTCATAGGTATCAAGGAACCAATTACTTGAGTATGTTGTGTATTGATGAGAAGTTGGAGTTAGGAGGCAGAGCTGAGTGCGGAATCTGGTACTTTGATGTGGGATTTGGGCATCTTTACTGCTGACCTCCATGGCCATCCTTGAGCTGATGTTTTCATTACTGGAGTCTACTCATTGTCTTATAATGGTATTGTGAAATGTCCATTTTTTTCTAAAGGATCATCTAGGCAAGTTAAATTGCAGTCATGTCTATTTGCGTGGAATGACATTTGTGTTTTTGTGGTTTTATTGTTGTCAGGACAGAAAGTTATTTATTTATTTATTTCCTCTTCATTAAAAAAAAATATTTTATGACACAGTTCCATGGGCTCTGGGATTTCCCTTGCCCCCTCCCTAAACCCTGGTCCCCCCATTGCTCACCCTGATATTTTTACAATAGTATACTTTTTCATAAGCAGCCAAAAGTCCGTATCATTCTGCTATTGAACTGTATCCTGACATTGTCGGAATGGACAATGCAGAGAGTCCAACGGCAAATTATTTAAAAGATGGTGGCAATTGCAGTAGACAAGAATCAAGGCTGATTTAAACTTCCTCCCTTTTCCTTTGAGTGTGGTGGGACCCGAGACTAAGATATCTTTCTTGTGGGTGTGTTATCTTGTGTATCAAAAGCGTTCTGCAGACTGAGCTCGCGATTGTGGATTTTAGATTAATCAGAAGTGATTTCCCTTCTGGCCTTGAAAAAGCGAATTACCATGTCCTAAATTGCTTGGTTGAGCTTGGTGACTGAGAGCAGTTCCTTACCAGAAACTGGCAAGAAAATGGAGCATTATGTCTCCCAGAGCTTCGCTACACTGAACTAAGTCAGTACCAGAAAGTCTGGAAGAGCATCCTGAACCAGGGGGAGATACTGCTGTCCTGCCACCTGGACCATTGCTGGCAGAAACTCAGAGGCCCTACTAACTCGGGCCTGCACTGCTGACCTAACCAAAGTGCGAGATGATAAATTTGTGGCATCATTAACTCTCTATATTTTTAATCATTTGCACCATAGCAGTGAACCCTAATAAACTATAGCTGAGCCAATTTTGAAAGGGCGGGCTTACAATAGCAAGTGATGGAATGCTACTTATGAAAATTAATAAACAAGTCACTTTCAAGGACTAAGTAACTTGTTTTTGAACTTGAAAATACATTGTTCAGGCTGCAAAATGTGCAAATTTCTAAAGAGCCTGGCAAGGTTCTCAGAAGACAAGATTATCAAGCAATGTTCTAGGGCATGAGGCACAGTAGCTTACGGGCTTTAAAATCCTGTCACTATGAAGAAAATACATGGGAAGAGGTTATCGTCTCCCTCCGCACAGACTGTGGTTATCTAACTGATGTATCGCAACCATCAATTTTCAAATGAAATATGATTCCAGTTTTAATTGACAAGCTATGTGCATGAATTAACTGCATGTATTTCGTAAGGACGTAGCTGACAAAGTTTTAATGTTTATTTACATGATGTGACACCGAGCATTTTTCTTACCAGAAAAGGCACAAAAGAACTGGAGATTAGCTTTTGTATTCTCATCATGAAATCTTTCAAGTGGAATTATTTAAAGTGGGTAGAATAAAATAATCAATCCATGTGCTCAGAAACGCAGGTTTGGAAATCTGTTAGCTAAGATGGTTTTTCATTTTGTTTTCCTTCTTTTATTGGCGGGTGCATATTTTATGAAGCCGTAATACACCTTCAAATGATTACTTGACGTAGTCATCCTTGAATTCCAGCTCTAAGTGCTTCACTTGTGGTAAATCTACCTCTTGTCTCTTCATATCTCAGTCACAAGCAAGGTGATTTTAAGAATGAAGTGTCCTTGCTACATGATGTTAGACTTTCATTATTTAGAGTCACAAAAATGTGTTCACAGGTGGGTAAGTTAGAAGATTGTGTGTGGCAGGTTGTTTTAGTGTCACACCCATTCTTTTTCCATCTTTGATAAAAGGTTACATCTCTTCCTTCTCAATGATTCCTTTGCCACAAGGCTAGCTGTATTTCTCTTGTGGTTGAATAGATTTTCTTATGAATTGGCTAGTTAATGGAATTAAAACAAAAGAGATTTTTGCGTATCCATTCTCTAAATGCTCACAGTGGTGGAGACCAGGCTAGACCAAAGCTGGGAGCTCAATCCACGTGCATGGCAGGAACCAGCTTTTCTGAGCCATTACTGCCATGACTGCTGTTGCCTAGCATCTCAGTTCATGGGAGAACAGACCCAGAAGCTGGAGTACTCTAATACCTGGAGCAGTGCCTTTTACCAGTAGGCTATACACTTGTCCACTTTTTTTCCCCCATGTATTCCTTTGAAAGGGAGCGATTCAGAGACAGTAAGGGACAGTAAGGGATAAAGAAACAGAAAGAATTTCTACTATTTCACTACTGTCCACCAGCTCACAGTATCTGGGATTGGACAAGACTGAAGCCAGTAGTCAAAAATCTCTACCAAATCTCTCAACATGGGTGGCGGGGTTGAATTGTTTGAGCCGTAACACTGTGCCTCAGAATGTCAAGCAGTATAGTCTGAAATTTAATTTTCTTCAGAAAGAAAATATGACTATTTCTTTCATCAAATCCATCATTGGCTACTGTTTTTAGACTATAGGCCAGGTTTGTTATAATTTTTTTTAATACAAAGAGAACAGATTTTGTGTATTTCAAAGATACAAATCGAAGAGTATGATTCATGTTCAATTTTTGAGTTGATATTAATATAGGGTGTAAGGTAGTGGTTTTGGTTCATGTTTCTGCATGTGGAGATCTAATTTTCCCAGTACCAATTTGTTAAAGAGTCTATCTTCTTTCTGGAGACTGATTTTAGCTTGCTGGTCAAAGATTAGTTGGTTACAATTCCACAGAGAAAATGCATAATATTTATCTTTTCCTGGCTTATTTCACTAAGCATAGTGGCTCCTGTTATATTCGTTTGATTGGAAAAGATAGCAATTTCTTCTGTTTTAGAACTGAATAGTGTTATGTTATCTATCTATCTATCTATCTATCTATCTATCATCTATGTATCTATCTATTATAGATCAAATCACATTTTTCCTTATCCAATCATCAGTTACTGGAGATTTACATTGATTCCATGTCTTTGCCATTGTGAATTGAGCTGATATAAACATGGGGTCACAGATATGTCCTTCATTGGCTGATTTCATTTTCACTGGGTAAATTCCCAGGAGAAGATTGTCTCAGTTGCATGGTGGATTTATTTTCACATTTCTGAGCAATGTCCATACTGGCTTCCAAACTAGTTGTACTAGCTTACATTCACACCAACAGTGTATTATGATACCTTTTTTCCCCCACATCCTTATTGTCATATAATTTTTTGATTTCTGAATGATAGTATTCTAACTGGGTTGAGGTGAAATCTCATCATGTTTTGTTTCCATTTCTCCAATGGCTGGTGATATTGAGCATTTTTTATGTGCGTCATCAATTCCATGTAAAGGTTAAAGTTTTAGACAGTGGTGTGTGTGTGTGTGTGTGAGAGAGAGAGAGAGAGAGAGAGAGAGAGAGGAAGAGAGAGAGAAAGAGAGAGAGAGAGAGAGAGAGAGAGAGAGAGAGAGAGAGAGAGGAAGAGAGAGAGAGAGAGAGATTCCATCTACTGGTTCACTCCCCAGATGGCTGCAGTTGTTGAGAACTGTGGCAGCTGAAACCAGGAGCCAGGAGACTCTTCCAGGTCTGACAGATGGGTGGCAGGGCCCCAAGTACCAGGAACACCTCATGCTGCTTTCTTGAACCGTTAGAAATGAGCTGCATCAGAAGGCAAGCAACCAGGACACGAAGCTGAGCCCATATGGGATGTTGGCCTCACAGGCAGCAGCTTGACCGGCTATGTTGCGTCTGCAGCTCCCGTGAAGGTGAAATTCTTGACTCTTATAAACCCTGTATGTTTGGGTTCCCACCTACTTTTCGTCTTTAACAGTTTCTGTAATTCAGCATAGGTCCGCTTTGTCCATTATTTCTGAGAGCAGAAATACTGTATTTCAAGATTCAATGGTGCTATGTACACATGTATGTGACTAGTGTGTGATGCCAACTTTACTTTCCCTCCATGATAATAAAATCATGCTTTCCTACTTTCTTGCATTCATGAAACCCATTCCTGGTCTAGTACACAGGACAGACCTAATCAGCACTGGTGGCAGGAAAGTGTCACTGTATGGCATGTTAAACAGGGGCCTGCATTTCCCCATCCTATACTGGAGTACTGGGATCAAATTCAGTTTAATCTAACCTAGCTTCTGGTTAATGTGATGCGAAGGCAGTGATTGATTGTTTTGGTCCTTGGGTCTGTGGCAGCCACACAAAAGTCCAGGATGGAGTTCCAGAATCATGATTCAACCTGGCCCAGCTTGGGCTGCTGCAGGTCTTTGGTCAATAGAACTGCTGAACAGACCTCTCCTACTCTCTTTTCCCTCTCTTTTTCTGTGTCATTCTACCATCCAAATAAATAAATGTTAAAAGTATAGTATGTGATATGTTTCAGATTCTTAGTGTCAGTATAGTTATCTTTTAAACATTTTTAAAAATTTGTTCCAGAGACTCATAACATAATATTTCTATATGAAGTGTGCTTTTAAATATTATAGAACCCGGTTATGTATAAACCAAAGTTGAAGTGTCGGCGAAGGAGTCACAGTATGTGGTAAAGAACTTGCATTTTTTTTTAACATGTTGGTTGCTCAATACTATGTCAATTAATTCCATGATGTTGTAAATTGTTGCTGATGTTATGTTGGGGCTTTTAATTGATAGGGATGGTGCTCTGCCGGCTCTACCTTCAGACCAGAGATGGTCTCCCCAACAAGCCGTTGAATTTGTCTGGGCAATGAGATGCTGAACTCTATGCTTGGTATATGCTTGCAATGAAAGAATCTCAACTGATTTTGAACTATGGTAATGCAGCAAGGTGGAACAATCCACCATGGGGGGAGGGTTTGGGGAGGGGTGGGGGAATCCCAGTGCCTATAAAACTGTGTCACATAATGCAATGTAATTGATAAAAAAATGACTAGATTATCTATTCAGTCAAAAGTGTAATAAGTATATTATACATTTCTGGTAATATTATTTCTCATTCAGAAATAATTCACATTCCCCTTTTTTAGTGCCTAAGATTAGTTGAATGGTTTTCTGTTGTCATGGTAACATATTACTCCATTTTTATAGTGGTTTCTCCCACATTTTAAACATTGTATTATTTCATTAAAGGAACTTAAGAATTTTGTGGCAAATAATATTGTCTGTTTCTGATGGCTAAAATACACACAATTTTCATTTGCTTTCTGCACATATTTGAATTTGGCTTTTAAATTATACTCGTTTTAATGTAAATCCACTCTCTTTCGTGTCCTGAGCTTTATGTGTTCTACTGTAAGGAATCAATGTTTATTCTTTTTAAGTCTATATTTTTTCAGTGTTTGTTTTTTTAATAAAAAGCATTGCTTTCATCCATCAATGGTCAATTTTAACTGTAAAGATCAAAAAAGAAACATAGCACAACCTAAGGTGTTTTCGTAGTAGACCAGAGGGCAATTCTGTAAAATATGCTGGCAGTTCCGTCACATGAACCAATGATTCATTGAGGTACTGACATACGATTGTGGTGTTAACAGGAATTGAGGTTGGTCAAGGTGTTGACAATCATGGTGGTTGGTCAGGAACTGAGGTGGAAGGACGAGTGTTTTATTTTCACAATCCTGAGCAGCTGTAGCCGTCACTTCTCTTATTTTTGGCTTCGTTGTTAGTGGGGGAAAACATCAGGGAGAGGTGCTAAAAACTTGCATGCAGTTGTCCAGCTTTTTCCACAAGATAGCCTTTAGGGTATTTTTTTCTATAGTTGCATTTCTTTTGATTTTCAGTGATTTATGTTTTCATGTTAATGTGATACTATTACAAAGAGAACACACTCAATTGTAGCTCATAGATACAATGTTAACAATACGATGCTATTCCCTTCATTCTTTCCTTCCCTGCTTCCCTCCCTCCCTCCCTCACACTATTAACATTCAATGCTCTAGCAGGACTAGATGCTTATGATGACACGCAGCATGTGCTTTGCAAGATGTATACCTTGTGCATTTGGCCATTCTATTAAGCATCTGACTTTTCTTTAAGTGCTGAGTCAATGTCTGGGACTTGGTTGTGTTCTACAGGCACACTCGGTCCCCAAGATCTACTGCCTACGGGAGGCCGCCTCCCTGCACTTTTGAATCTGCAGTTGCTTGTTAGATGATTTAGTATTTTAGTATATGCTATGTGTTTAAAGACATGTTTCTTTTCCTCATAAATAACATTCTAATCTGATCTTTCTATTTTTAAGTGTGAATGGTTTGTTGAATCTTTCCTGAAAATGAATGATCTGGAAAATAGTTTAGAGAAGGAATGGAGGAAAAAAAGCATGAAATAATAGGAGAAAAATTAGCAAACTTTTAAACGTTTTCTTGGAATATTGAGTGAATTTAATTTTTTTAAATGAAGAAATGAAAGGAAGAAAGGAATAAAACTGTTAACTGTTCAGCTAAGCTTCCAACAGCAGAGGTGTGTCACTTGGTTCTATAAACTTGTATTTTGCAGGAAAAATTGGATACTGTGCCCATAGAACTCATGCACTAAGACATATGAAATCACAATCATTCTCTAATTTGCAAGGCATTTGTGTTAGAATCTTTTGTTCCCTACAATTAATGCTTTGTGCACCCTAATTCACTTAATGCCCAGCAATTAGCAGGTTTTGTTCACAGTACCAAAAAAGAAAATTTCAGTAACTTGTGCCTATTAATACTAGGCTAGGAAGTACTTTTTTCTAGCCTCATTGTATTGGTGTGACTACTGTTGGTGGTAATAAAAATAAAGTATGATAATTTATTTTGTGCACAACATATAACAATACATTTTCACCTTAATATCAAATCAATGGAAAAATATTGTGACTTTTACAGCCATGGAGATTGATATACAAGCCAAGGGCCTGGCACGGTAGCTTTGTGGCTAAAGCATTGCACTTCCTGGGATCCCATATGGGTACCAGTTTGTGTCCTGGCAGCCCCACGTCCCATCCAGCTGCCTGCTTGTGGCTTGGGAAAGCAGTCGAGGACGACCCCCCAAACCTTGGGACCCTGTACCCACATGGGAGATGTGGAGGAAGCTCCTGGCTCCTGGCTTCAGATCGGCTCAGCTCTGACCATTGCAGCCACTTGGGGAGTGAATAATTGAAAGGAAGATTTTCCTCTTTTTCTCCTCTCCTTTCTGTATGTGACTTTCCAATAAAAATAAATAAATCTTAAAAAAAATACAAGCTAATTATTTAACCTCATAAACATCACTAATGGCATTTTGGGCATTTAGATATGGGAGAGAGAGAAAGAAAACAAGTGAGAGATTAATCTTTCTTCTACTGATTCACTTTCCTACTGCTGTAGCTACTGGGGCTGGGCCAGGTTGAAGCCTGAGCTGTGTACAGCATCTGAGTCTCCCATGTGAGTGGTAGGACCGAAGCACTCAGGTGCTCCTCCACTATTTTGCCAGTCATGCTATCAAGGAACCAAATCTGAAGCAGCGGAACAGGGACTCAAATTGCAACTCCCCATTCCTTGTTGTGAGCAGTGACTTAGCATGCTGTGCCACAGTGTCAGCCCTAGAGTCTCTCTTTAAAAACCAGATGAACACACCCGCATAAGGAGTGAACCAGAGGATGGGAGATCTTCCTCTCTGTGTCTCTTTCTCTTTGTAAATCTGACTTTCTGATGAAAAAAAGAAATAAATGAAGACAATACTAACAGATATAAGTAATGACAATGGTAAAGGGAATGATAGTCAACATGTTGCAAGTATGTTGAGTGAAAATTAGTACATTTTATTATAATACAATTAAGGATAATGATTTGTAGTGTGTCATTTCACAGGACGTGGAGCCAGGAAGTGAAGGGCATCAGCACCCTGGACTCAGTTGTAGTTGAAGTAAGAATGGAAAATGCGCTTTTCATGAAATATTCTGTGACTGAGAGTGGTATACATGTATTAGTAGGAAATCATTCGGCTTCCTTTGAAATGAGCAGATTTTTTTTTTAAGATTTATTTATTTTTATTACAAAGTCAGATATACAGAGATGAGGAGAGACAGAGAGGAAGATTTTCTGTCTGATGATTCACTCCCCAAGTGAGCACAATGGCCGGTGCTGCGCCGATCCGAAGTCGGGAGCCAGGAACCTCCTCCAGGTCTCCCACATGGGTGCAGGATCCCAAAAGCAGATGTTATTTTATATTATATGGCTCCTATGACTAGGGTGAGCATAACTGAAAGTCTTTTAAGAGACCCAAAACTTTCTTATTTGTTGACTTTGGCCATCAACGCAGGGGATAGGAAGTGTTGCCTAAATGAGAATTTCCTAGTGAGGCAGTGTTGTCTAATGGAAGCTTTCAGGCTTCTTGGAAGCAGATAAGGATACAGACATCATTTACGACAGGTAGAATATCAAGAACTTGTCTCAGAGCTTCAATCTCCTTGAATTCTACTTAGTAAATGACACTGATGTTTGAGATTTAAAATATTAGGCCTATAGTTGATTTTCAGTCATGTTAGTTTTATTTTTGCAAGCTCCCTTCACTTGTGTTTTACCTCTGCTGTATCTCTTCTATTGTCACTCCTCTTTTATTTTCTGACCTCAAAGGACATGGATACAAGTTTTATCAAAAACACTTTAGGAGGTATTTACATATGTAATTATTGCAGGAAATATAAGGATGTTTATGTCAGCAGCCAACTGGCATGGTTTCTATTTTGAACAGTTTCTTGATAATCCTAAGAATAGAAGTAACGGACAGACAATGTTGCATAGTTGGTGAATCTGCTGCCCGCAGTCCTTGCATCCCAAACTGGTTCCAGCTCCAGTCCCAGCTGCTCTTCCTCCAACCAGCTAACTGCTAATTCCCTGGGCCCAAGCGCTTGAATCACTCTGGGGCCCCTGCCATCCACCTAGGGGACCCTGAAGGAGCTCCTGGTTTGAGCCTGGCCAAGTTCCAGTTGATATAACCATATGGAGAATGAATAATGGGTGGAATATTTTCTCTTTATCTCTGTGTAACTATGAATTTCAAATAAAAAAATCAATCTTTTTTTTAAAGATTTATTCATTTTATTGCAGCCAGATATACACAGAGGAGGAAAGACAGAGAGGAAGATCTTCCATCTGATGATTCACTCCCCAAGTGAGCCGCAATGGGCCGGTACGCGCCAATCCGAAGTCGGGAACCTGGAACCTCTTCCGGGTCTCCCACGCGGGTGCAGGGTCCCAAAGCTTTGGGCCGTCCTCGACTGCTTTCCCAGGCCACAAGCAGGGAGCTGGATGGGAAGTGGAGCTGCCGGGATTAGAACCGGCGACCATATGGGATCCCGGGGCTTTCAAGGCGAGGACTTTAGGTGCTAGGCCACGCCGCTGGGCCCAAAAAAATCAATCTTAAAACAAAGAACAGAATTGGCTCTGTTGCACCCCGTGAAAGCAGTGAGGCAAAGAGGAGTGTTTTCTCTACATTGAGGTGCAGGGGGAAGCAAAACGGAAAAGTGTGGGTGACACGGGTTAGCCAGGAACTAACGAGGCTTCTGCAGCCTGTGTTGCTAGGATCTCCACGCCGCCATGCTGATTCCCTGGCACCACTTTCCCAAGGGGCACCTCAGCCTTCCTCAACACACGGGAGATGTCACGATAAATGAGTGCACAGTGAGCTCCGTCAGATGTTCCCAGAGATCGTCACACACACAACCTGCCCCAACACTGCCTCATTTGCTTGTTCAGCTTGGACAGCATCTCGTCCTCAATGCGGGGAGCAGCTAAATGTTGGCGGGATCTGAATCTGCGAAAGGCTGAATGCGCACCAGCTCCTTCATCTCTGGCAAGTGGCCTTGCTTCGTGCTTGTGCTTGGTGTCTGCTTTTTAGTCTCTTCTGGCAAAATAAGGAGCTGGGTGAAGTTCAGCTGGGGATCCGCCTAACCAGAAGAGGAAAAGCTGTGGCGATGAGCGGAAGCTCTGAGTACTGACCTGGAGGGGTCCTCACTGCTCACAGAAGCAGCAGCTACTGTTAGTAGCCTGCAAGACTTAATTTCAGTGAGAAAACATTGAAGCAGACTGTCCAAAACATTCCTCAAAGATCAATACCAGAAAAGGATGAGAGCTCCGCGTTTAGACACACTGAGTAATTATCCACTTAAACAAAAGCCGAAAGTAACTCAACAGCGAGTTTTTCTACACTGAGCGGTCAGAGGCAGGGGTCTTCTTGGAGCAGGTCAACATTGGTGTGGAATCCTGACATTTCATCTCAGAAAGACATCATTGAAGGGATTTGGGTGAAGGGTTATCAAGACCGTCCATTTTTCAACATTTGCTTTCATGTTTTTGACGATATTTCCTTAATGTTTAATTTGTTTATACTCAATAAATTGCTTAAGTTACTATAAGTAACTTAAAATGATAAATGCTTAAATGTATGACAATTCTTTTTTGTTTTCTTTAACTTGAAAGTAAGGGACAGAGAAAGAATGAAAGACATAGGGAGAGAGGGGTGCTGGGAGGAGAAATCCACTCCATCACTGCAAATACTAAAGCCAGGAGCAAGAACCTGGAACTCATTTCCAGTCTCCGATGTTGGTGGCACACACCCAAGTTCTTGGACAGTGTGCACATTATTAGGAATCTGGAATCAGCAACAGACGTGGGACTTAAAGGCAGATCCTCCTAGTGGTACACTTTCCAAACTCTCTCAATGTCTGGGGCTTGGCTGTGTCTGAGGACAGGAGGTCCGAATCGAATCTAGGTCTCCCTTCGGATGAAAGAACCCTGCTAACTTGAGCCGTTGTGGCCACCTCCCAGGGTCTGCATCAGCAGAAACCTGAAACTAGGAAGCTGACTATCAAATCCAGAGACTCTGCTGTGTGACACAGCTAGATAACTGCTGGGTTCAGTACCTCTTCCCCATCTGTCTTAAAGCACAAACTAACAAGCAAACAACAGCTATTGTCCAAAGCTGCAAGCTGCTATCCTAAGCTCCTGAAAATATCAACAAATAATTTATAACCAAGAACCTTTGGATTAACAGGTAAAAGGAGGTTTTGGGTTTAAAGACATCTATTGACAGGTAATATTAGGGCAGATTCTAAACAGAAAATCCAAATGATATAGGGGATAAGCTAGACTTTTCCAAGCATTATTAGGCTGGCATAATTAAATACATTATGAATTATTTTATTGAATTGATTTTGTATCCCCATTTTTTTTGCTTTTTTTTTAATTCATTGATTACATTGTATTATGTGATACAGTTTCGTTGGAACTGGGACTCACCCCACCCCTCCCCCCGCCCTCCCCCCATGTGGAATATTCCACCTTGTTGCATATCCACTGATCAAGTACGGTTGAGATTCCTTCTTTGCAAGCATAAACTAAACATAGAGTCCAACATCTTATAGTCCAGTCTAGTTCCTCAGCTTCCTGGGGAGAGCCTGTCCGGTCCGAGGGCAGAACCATCAGATTATCAACCCGATCAATTAAAGGCTCCAACATACCATCAGCAACAATTAACTTTGTTGTGTAACTAATAGTTATAGTATTGAGTAACCAATATGTTAAAAACAATTGCAATTTCTTAACCATCTTCTGTGATCACCTCATTGTCAATTCAGTTTTAGTTTATACACAACATATAACATAGTATACATAAAATAACATGTTTTACATAACATCATATCCTGTTAAATTAATGCAAACATGTGGTATCTGACCTTTTGGGATTGGCTCATTTCCCATAGCATTATGGTTTCCAGTTTGGCCCATTTGGCCACAAGGAACTGCATTTTGTTTTTTTTTAATAGCTGAGTAGTATTCCATGGAGTAGATGAACCATAGCTTTCTTATCCAGTCTTCTGCTGATGGGCATTTCGGTTGCTTCCATGTTTTTGCAATTACTGATTGTGCTGCTATGAGCATAGGGGTGCATGTTGGCTTCTCATAAAACAGGTGTTTTGGGTATATTCCTAGGAGTGCTATTGCTGGATCATACGGTATGTTGATTTTGAGTTGTTTGAATATTCTCCATACTGATTTCCATAGAGGCTGTACCAGCCTGCGCCCCACCAGCGGTGTATCCCCATTTCTTTGAACCTGGCCTCTTAAAGCTAGGTGGCCAGTTTTTGCAGAGGAAAAGAAAAATGCAGACTCCCGTTCTCTCAGAACTGCTCAGCACCCTGAAATTCTTCAGTTCAATACTCATTCCTGGTCCCAAATTTCAGGATTACTTTTGTTTGGCTGCATAAAGACAAAACCTTGCCAGGAATAGATTAGATGCCATTACCCATTTTGGAAGTCTGTTCTACCAGGTATGTTTTCTTGAAGCTCATGTGTAACTTCCATTAGCGTTAATGAGAGTTGCACTCAAGCGTGGATTAGAGAATAGATCCATTATCTCTAAAGGGCAGTTTCCTCTTCAACACATTGTTTAAATTTTATTACATGTTTCCTTTTTGTTGATATCATAGAAACTCACTTCTTTATTCACAGAGAGGGGCATAGAGCTGTGGGATTAGTCGCCTGTGTAAGAAGCTTCTTCAGGGCAGTTAGGCCATGAAGACGTGGAACTAGAACCTTTTCCAAGTCTGTTCTTATAAGGTGCTAACAAGCTGAGTTCATGTGGACCCAAGAAAATAACTAAGAGGGCTTGGGTAGTACTAGGTTGTTGGGACATGTTACATGTAGTCCCCAGTGAAATATTATGTAAGCTAAGTGTCTTGAAAAAAATAAAAGAAAGGAAAAGAATGAGGATGTTTTTGACAGTTGTTATGTTGAGTGGATTTAAACTATGGAAGGAAGCCATCATAAAGAAGATTGCACAGCTCTCTGTTTACTTCTTAACTTCCACAGGGATTCCTTGTTAGACATTCCCTCATCACTGATGTGTGTGATGAAATGAGCCAGCCTTCTCAAAGTTAATTCTGTGCTGATAGAAACAATGAAATGTGAACCCCTTTTTGCCTTGTGTGGTGAAAAAAGCCACACTGAACCAACAAAGCACCATTCAAGCTGAAGATGCTTTACTTCTTTCCATCTTGTTCAATAATCTCTAAAATGTTTCTTCAAAATGTTTGAGACCATCTGAATACCCTTTTGAAAAGGCTGTGTATTTATAACACCAATCCTGGGTTACCATCTTCTGGTTCTCATAAATGATTACCATCTCTCACCGTGGTTCTTGTGCCAGCACAGCTGATGTCACTGGCACCTTCCACAAAATTTCCATGAATTTCTCATTGCCAGATTTTGTTGTCATGTGGCTCTTCCTTTTTCTTTTTCTTCACCTAAAAGCATTCTGGGCCCTGCATGATGACCTAGTGGCTAAATCCTTCACCTTACATCTGCGGGGATCACATATGGGCACAAGTTCGTGTCCTGGTATTCTAACTCCATCCCAGTTCCCTGCTTGTGACCTAGGAAAGCAATATAGGATGGCCCACGGCCTTTGCACACTAGACTGGTGTGGGAAACCTTGAGGAAGCTCCTGATTCCTGGCTTCAGATCGGCGCAGCTCTGGCTGTTGGGACCATGTGGTGAGTGAACCAGTGGATGGAAGGTCTTTCTCTCTGTCTCTCCTTCTCGCTATATATCTCCCTTGCCAATAAAAATCCTTTCCTTATTTCGTACCTTTTGCCCTATGGAGCTTTCTTTAGTTTTGAATGTATGTGCAGCTCGGCACATTTTCTAAACTTCCTTGCAATAGGGGGTATCATGCAACTACTTCTGGCCAATACGTTGTAAGTAAAATGTTACACAGCATTTGCTGTGTGAGTGCTTACAGAAAGTTTAGACATATGAAAGGGCTCCCTTCACTTTTTGGGCACAGTACGATGGCTCAGTGGCTAAATCCCCACCTTACAAGTGCCTGAATTCAATATGGGTGCTGGTTTCATGTCCTAGCTGCTCTACTTCCCCTCCAGCTCCTTACTTATGGCCTGGGAAAGCAGCAGAAGATGGCCCAGAGCATCGGGACCCCTCAGCCACCCGGGAGACCAGGAAGAATCTCCTGAATTCTGGTTCTGGCTTGGCTTAGCTCTGGCCATCTTTTTCTTGGTCTCTCCTTTTCTCCATGAACCTGCGTTTCCAATAAAAATGAATACATCTTAAGAATTTTTGGACTTTCCTTTTTTGTTAAAATTTTTTATCTTTTATTTATTATTATTATTATCATTTTATGATACAGTTCCATAGGCTCCTGGGATTTCCCTTATCTCCTCCCCAATTCCCCACCACACACTGAGTTCCCCCATATCATTACTAAAGTATAGTTCTTCACACATAGTCATATGTCCATTATTGCAGGCATGGACAATGGCAGAGTCCAGCATCCTATTGTCAAGATAGAGTAAACAGTTCCATTGTAAGTCCATCTTTATTCTGGAAGTAGAGATGCATACCACATTGTATCTTCACATCTGGATATGTTAGTATCTATTACACAGTTACTATACCTCCCCTCAAATGAAAAGCCACAATACAAAATCAGCAATAGGAAGAAAAATAGAAGTTTACAATGCCATGAAGTGAAATAACATGTTACTAGATATGACAGTCTCCATTACACAGCTACTATACATCCCCTTAAATGAAAAGCCACAAAACAAAATCAACATCAGAAAGAAAAAAGAAATTAACACCATGAAGTTAAATAACATGCTACTGAATGACTAATGTGTTGCTGAAGAAATGAAAAAGAAAATCAAGAACCTTCTTGAAGAAAATGATGCTACCGTATGATCTTTGAGTCACTGAAGAATTTAATCAGAAGAAAGTGTTTTGAAGAGATGAAAATAACAACAAAAAATCAAAATCCATTAGATATAGTTTCCGCTAATTTTTGGTGAAATGTGTCGCTCCTGTAGGCAACAAATACATGGGCTTTGCTTTTTAATCTGGTCTACTAATCTATGATGTTTGGTTGAGTTTAAGCCATTTACATTCAGGGTTAATATGAATGGGAGCTAATTTGGTCCTGTGATTTTAGGAGTGGGTTGTTCATTGGTTTAGTCTTCTGTTGTCATTTTACTGGGATGTTCTTCACACTAGCCTTTGGTTTTGGTGAGTGCTATTCCTCTTCTCTGTTAAGAGAATATCTTTAAGTATCCTTTCTAGGGAGGTTTGAAAGAGGCAAATTCTTTTAATTTTTCTTTACTGTGGAAGAATTTTATTTCATTTTCAAAGACAAATGAAAACTTTGCTGGATATGTTATCCTGGGCTGACAAATTTTGATTTTAGAATCTGAAATATGTCGTTCCATTCTCTTCTTGACTGTAGTTTCCTGTGAGAGATCTCTTGTGAGTTTAATTGGCATTCCTTTATAAGTCAATTGATTTTTTTCACGTGCACATTTAAGGATCTTTCTTTCTCTTATGTTCAGTTGATGAGAGCTTGATTATCATGTGCTATGGTGAAGATCGCTTTTGATCAGGCCCATTGGGTATTCTGTGTCCCTTCTGGATGTTGTTTCCCAATTCTTTCTCTAGATTAGGGAAATTTCCCCTTAATATTTCATTGAATACACCTTTAGTCTCAGTTTCTCTTTCTGCACCTTCTGGCACTCCCATAACTCTTATATTAGGCCTCTTAATAGTGTCTTTCAATTCTTCAATACTTTTTTGGGCCTGATCCAGCTCTGCTTCCAGCTTTTTGTTTGTTTCCTCCTTCGTGACACGAAATATCTTCCAATTCTGAGATTCTCTCTTTTGCTTGTTTCATTCTAATTTGGAGACTCTCCACTGTACTTTAAAGTTGCTTCACTATATTCTTCATTTCTGATATATCAGCTTTCATTTGATGCATTTCCAGTGTGACATATTCCTTAAATTCCTTGATTGATTGTTTTGCATGCTTTTTGTTGTTGATAAGAAGCTTTATCACAAGTGTTTTCAATTCCTTCTCTCCCATTTTCTCAATGTCTTCAGTTAACTCAGAGGTTGGCATAAGGTTTTGCTCCTTTGCAGGCGGGTCTTCTGTAATATTCCTCATGCCTCTGTCTCTTCTTTTGCTCCTGGTCATTGTGCTTCTGGTTATCAGATTCTTCTCCTTGAGGTGGGTTTCTGTCAAACACAGGTCTACAGTTCGATTTTACTTATTCCAGTTGGTACACAGCTCTTTGCAACCAGTTGTGCCACTCCCTCCAGTGAGTTCCAGGTCTGGATTCTTATGTTAGATTTGCACCATGGTTTCCACAGCCCCAGCTCCCGGCTCACCAGTCTTTACCTCCTGTGACATTGTGCTGAGGCTGCACCGTTGCCTCTGTACAACCTGTTTCCCAATTCTGGTTAGAGCAGGCCCCAGAATTAGGGAGACACTAGGAATCCTATATAACTAGGTTGATGTTGGTGCTAATTTTGCAGGAACCTCTGGCTATTAGGTCTGAGGGCCACAAGGATCTATTTTGACCCATACGATGCCATAGTTGGTATTATTTTCCCATGGAATCAATGCAATGCACTGAGCTCAGTGAGTTCCCGCCAGCTTAGCACATGCACAGCTCACTATTGTCCCTGCAGTCCTTAAACTTTTGCCACACCGTACAGAATGGCACCCGAGGTGCCACTACTAGAGTGCTTGATATACTGGCCGTCTGGTCTGAGGGCTACCAGGACCTGTCTTGGGTGGAACCTGTAGGATTCCATGTTGTTGCAGTTTACTGAGTCAGAAATGAGTTCACTCCAAGTTCAGGGCATGCTCAGTCCTTTCCCTTGCCTTTTCCTTCTTAAACAAAATAGTTCCCAATTTGGCTTTTTGGGGTTGGCCTGATCTGTGAATTCCACCTTGTTCCTACACTGCCTCTCTGGGATTTGCTGCTTTGTCTCTATTGCTGGTCAAATCAAACAGACCAGCAGGATGAACAGTTCTTTGTCTGGGTTCACCTCTAGAGCTCTCAATGAAAGTCCCTTCCCACCTGGTTGCTGGTGGAGTTTATCGCCGCCTTTGGAGTTCAGATCACCACTTGCTGAATGCTGCTAGGATATCAGTCACTGCAACACCACACGATTGTGTCCGTTGCTTTCCTATGTCTGTCAGCCTCCTGGTACCCCTCTGCTGTTGTTCTGTCCTCTCCTATTTCCGGGAATGTGTCCTCTCTGCTTTACAGTGGTTAATGTTTCTCTATCCGCTTAAATGTGTCCTTACCCTATTCTGCCATCTTGTTCAGTTCAGTTGGACTTTTCTTCACATTGAGTGAACATAATTTATGTATTTGGTTGGATATGGAAAGTAATGGATGACAGTGATATTATTGAAGAGTAAGTCAACTTGAGTGTTTTAATGTAATTTTGCTGTTCTATCTCCAAAATTATTTTATAAAAGAGAGAACTAGGCAGTTTAAATTTTGTATTGTATACTGAAGTATTTTGGCTATCATTTGCAGCTAAAATGAATCTTGAATGATACATCTCCCAAATCTGCCCTATCTTTTTTCGTTTAGAAATTAATGTGTGGCAAATGCATGATTCCAGTTGCGTCCTTGAGGACACCTTGATTCTTGCCCTGTCAGTCTTTCACTAATGTATCAACAGTCCTTCAGCCTCGACATCAATCCATTCAGAATCTACTGTATCCTACCATGCGTAGTCTGGTTGCCTTCATACAAGCAACAAAGATTCTTGTGATTCATCTTTTCAAAGACCACATCTCCTTTTTGTTGATTTTTCCTTTTGTCTCTTCTATTTTAAATTTTACTGATTTCTGTTCTTTATTTCTTCCTTCCTTTCTCTTTCTTTGCATTTATTTAACTCCGATCCAGCCATTTTCTGAAAATGGAAGTGTAATTTACTGCTTTTATGTTTTCTTTTTAAAAATGAGTATTTTGTGTCATAATTTTCATTCTAAACACTGCTTTAGTTGCTTGTGCAAATGTTGATATGTTATATTTTTATTTGTATTTAGTCCAAACTCTACTAAAAAATACCCTGGAGGCACTCTATTTATCTAAATTGTGTACTTTACTGTATAAATATTTGGATATTTTCCTAATATCTTTGTGTTGTTTAATCTATGGTTTATTTTCAACTTTGTGTTTCTGCTTTCAGGTAAATGGAGAAAGCTAGAAAACTTCAAGTAAGGCATGAGAAAGTGATTTGTAGACTGAAAATGAAAAGAAAAAGGCAGGCATTTGTAGTGCACTGGAGTGGTGATGAGTTCATTTTTTTTCCCCACATTATTATTTTCAGTCTGGAGTTAAGACTCTCTGTAACCCAGAAGTGGGTATTGGTGGGTACAGGGTGTTCCAGAATCAATATTCTCTTCCATGACTAATGAGCAAGAAGAATATCTTCTGGTACCACAGTGATGACAGCTGAAATCTACTCAAGTTCAGGTCAAGCTTTCTACTGTTGCCTGTGATAGTGAGTGGGAGGAGAAAGTAGTCCCAAGATAGTGAGGCAGAGTCTTGTTACGTTGGATTGTCTCCATCCTGTTGATTCCACTCCAGCTGTGAAAGCAGTACACATAACGTTTACCACAAACTCTGGGCATCATCCCTGAATTGTGCATGCTTGAATATGAACAGAGCTGTGAGAATTGGGATGATAGACCCTCCACTTAAATCCCAGACTCACCAAGGAGTGAATCAAACAGCACAGATCTCAGTAGCAATTCAAGAGCTATGAAAATGCTGCTGGTACTTAACCATAGATGTGGAATGCCAGTTAGATCTTGGCAACAATAACTCTAAGCTTATTTGCTAAAACCAAAAGCATCAGCATTATCTATAACACACAAGACTCACGTGGCATAATATCAATATCAAAACAGCCATGATAAAGTTCATAGTTACTTAAAGAAGCAGAAAAAAACACAACTCAAATGGACAATCAATATACCCCAAACCCAAGATGTTGCAATGTGACATTGACTTAGCTCTTTTTAAATCCGGGGGAAGATGATATCAATGGTTTTTTTTCTGCTGGTATTAATGCTGAACACATATTATACGGAGTGAATACACAACCTATCAATATGGCCTGACTTGGAAAGAGGATATTTGCAGATATGGTGAAGTTAAAATGAAGTGCTACCGGATTATGGCGGGCACTGAATGCTATGTGACTATGAGCCCTAAATCCGATGCAGTTGTCTTTTAAAGAAGAGGTAATTTTGAATGTTAGTGTCTGGCCTATCCAGTAATATGCCCACACCCTGTGCTGCAAGCCCAGGTAATTCTGCATGCTAATTGCATCTGTCAGTGTTTGGTGGAGCAGTTACAGGTGCAGTGTCCTGCTGGTTCTAGTGTCTTTAAGCATTTCTTCTGATTTCACTAAGTGAATTCTTCATTGGAAAGATTATTCTTTACTGTGTCTTGAGTATCATTTATTCTCAACAAAACTCATTTTGAGGCTTAATTCCTAATCTCAAACTATTTGGCAACTAACTTGCTGTCATGGGATCACCATTGGAACCTGAGTGGACCCTATAAAGTGAGCATGTCACCTACCCATGACACTTTTACCTTCTACCACTTACTCTTTTTTTTAAGGATTTATTTATTTTTATTACAAAGTCAGATATACAGAGAGGAGGAGAGACAAAGAGAAAGATCTTCTGTCCATTGATTCATTCCCCAAGTGACCGTAATGGCCGGTGTTGTGCCGATCTGAAGCCAGGAGCCAGGAACTTCCTCCAGGTCTCCCATGTGGGTTCAGGGTCCCAAGGCATTGGGCCATCTGTGACTGCCTTCCCAAGTCACAAGCAGGGAGCTGGATGGGAAGTGGAGCTGCTGGGATTAGAACCGGTGCCCACATGGAATGTTGGAGCATTCAAGGTGAGGACTTTAGCCTCTAGGCCACTGCACCAGGCCCTACCACTTATTCTTCCTTTTTTTTTTCTATTTGTATTCTTTAACATATTGATTTCTCTGCTGTTCAATATTGTTAATATTTTATTTATTAATTGGAAATGCACAACAGAGTGGAAGAAACAGAGAAGGAGATATCTTCCATCTGTTAGTTCCTTTCTTAATGGGCATTTACGAACCATGTCTGGGCCAGACCAAAGTCAAGAACCAGGAACCAGGAACTGCAAACTCCATCTGTGTCTCCTGTCTGGATAGCAGGGACCTAAGTAACTGGTCCATCTGTTGCTGCCTCCCCAGTACTCTGGCAGCAGAGGAACTACAACTTGCACTAGTGCTCCAATGTGGAATGTGAGTCAGAGAAGAGGTGGCTCGGTACACTGGGTCCCAACACTGGCCCTGTGGTGACTCTCTTGAACTTTCCAGTGTTCAGATCTGTGAGCCCAGATAATTTCTTCTCTACAAAATACTTTGTCCCAGCTTTCCTGTGGTAGCAAAAGAAAATGGATAAAACATTTTTCCTGTTTTAATTATTTATTAAATTATTAGTGTTTCTGTGGATGTACACATTCTTAAAATATCTCCAGGCTTTGTAATTGAATATGATCCCTTTTCTGGGGGGCACATCGGTAGATCCTGCTTTGTTCGTTGGGAACTATCTGTCTCAGTTCTGTGTCCCTTAACCAAGAACCTGCCCTATCTCCCTCTCTTGCGTACCTTTCAAAAATGATTTATTCATTTCTATGTATCTTTTCAAACATTCCTGTTTTTATCCTTTAGTGTTTCTTACAGAGAAAAGGGGGTTGCAGCCCCAGGGGTAATTAGGACAGACAACAATGGGGTGAGGGTAGAGTAGGTGGGGAATGAAGCCTCTGTTCTCCCCACTGCAAACATTGGGCTTGGGAGAAAGGAGCATCGCTGCTCTTTGCTGTAAGATCGGTGCCTGGGAGCCAAGATGGTTCCCTGCTGTTGTTCCAGAGACCTCGATGCGGGGAACAATGTCCTGGGTATTGCTTGTGTGGTTTCGACTGCTGTCAGATGCCGTTGGCTTCATAGTGTGAACAGTGAGAAATTCCTTCTTGTGCATGCTGGTTGTGCTGCCTCAGCGTGTCCACTGGCTTCAGTACTCACGGGAGAACTTGGCTTCCTCCTTTGCATGAGGTACCTGAGGCTTTCTGTTGAGTTAGAGGAACAGGCCATCCTGTCTTTTGCTTACATCTGGCTTTGTTGTTCATCCTTGCAAGGGAGTTGGCAATAGAGTTGGCCCAACCTTGTAACATCTGCTCTGAACCCAAACCACATGTTTACGTGATGCTCCTTGAGACTGAGGATCAGCTGCAGTGGTACAGTGGGATAGACCCCTAACAACTCCTACTGGGCCGGTCCTCAGCCTTGGTTCCTGTGTGTGCTGGTGGGTGCATCATCTCCACCAGGCCCAATACAGGACCCCATGCATTTTCCAGTGGTACAGCTGCCTGTCCAAGCCTGTCCCCAGGTCTGGTCCCCATGCTTATCAACTGTTGTATTGATGTGGTTAGGAGAGTCTTAAGTCTCATTCCAGTCATGTCCCCAGACCTGGCTCTCATGTATGCGGATGAGTGGGGTGGCATGACCTGCACCCAGGCCTGGATCTTGCATGCATCAGTGGCTGCTGAGGCCTAGTTAGGGATACCCTATACAGCAGCTATGCTCTTTGGCCCCAGACCCATCTCTCACTTGTATTGGTGGGTGCTGTGGACTCACCCAGCCCACTCTTCTATGGGCACTGTAGCCTGATGCAGACCATCTCCAGACCCAGCTCTTACGCTAGCTGGCAAATGCTACAGCCTGGCCCCAGACCTGACTCTGGCATGTGTGGGTGGGTGCTGCAGCCTGGCCCCAGACCTGACTCTCATGTGTGTGGGTGGGTGCTGTTGTCTGATCAGGGAGAACCCTAAGAACAGTTGCTAACTGCCCTCCCCAGGCTTGAGAATGTAACGATACTTCCCTCCTTCATCCCTCCTTCCCTCTTTCCCTTTAACTTGTGTGATAACATACTTTCAATTTAGTTTATGATTGTAGGCTTAGCATTCAGTTTAAAAAAGAGATAAATAACCAAGGGCTGTAAATAATATTCTAATCAAAAGATGTTTGTTTCACTCACATACATTAAGTGTTAATCTTTTTTTGGATTCCATGTATTATCTATCACAAATCAGAGAAAGTATATAATATTTGTTTTTTTTGGGGGGGTGTTTGGCTTATTTTACTAAGCATCGGGTCTCCAGTTGCATCTGTGTTGTATTTTTACATATCATAAGATGCTCTGAGCTCAGCGAATCCTCCTTCAGCTCTGGCCTTAGAACAGCCATTTCTCCAAGGGGCCCTGTTTCACATTATTGAAAGTGGTATTTGGAAAGTAGTATCTGAGTGCCAGGTGTGTGTATTGCAGCTGAAGTTCTCATCCCTTCTTGTGTTCAGCTGACACAACAGTAAAATACTTGTATATACAATGTGTATACACAAATCTACGTAACTGAACCTATCTGTACATTTCATAAAATAATAAAATTCCTACAGAGATTCCTGAAATGAGTATAGCAGAAGCTAATTGTAACCTTTCTTAGTTGTTAGAGTCATGTTTTATCACTATGTACCATGTAGAAAGGCACCATCTACCTAAAAATTCCTTTTGTAGCTCTGCTTTTTCACTCCCAATCTTTAGCAGCAAAGACCCTTCTCCATCCTCAAGGTTTTGCCTTTTCTAAAACATATCCTTTCCTTCTCACTTATATCACTTGCAGTTGGTAGAGTGTGTTAAAGAACCATCAATATTGTACTGATAACTTGTTCCTCTTTATTGCTGAGAATTCCATTGGATGGATGTGTCACATTTACCCATTCAAGCACATCTGAGTGAATACCTAGTGAATACTGTTGGTTGTTGGGGCGTATGAAAAGAACTTATTTTTTTTAACAGATCTATTTGTGTGCTTGCAAGAGTTAGAGTGAGTGAGAGAGAGAGAGAGAGAGAGAGAGAAACAATCTAGGTCTCTGAGTTGGGTGGTAGGAACTGAACTGAAGCGATTTACCATCTCCTGTTGCTGCCCAGGTGCGCATTACTGGAAGCTGGATCAGACGCAGACCAGGGCTCAGATCTGGTCACTTTCTTAGAGTTGCAGAATTCCCAAATGGCAGCTTACTCTAATGCACCACAGCACGGACTCCAGCACACATTTAACTTTATGAGAAATTGTGAATTGTCTTCCAAAGTGGATGTACTTTGTTCACCAGCAATGATTGGAGATCCCAAAAGCTGCATCATTACCAGCTTGCTGTATTGTCAAACTTTAACAGGAGTGATTTGGTGATGCATTTTTTAAAAAGAAAATATTGTTAAACGAAGGTAACCAGATTATATAGATTCTTGTTTAGATTCACTACTGGACTTTGTAGCGTTATATGTTACGTTTAGATCATGGATTTATTTGGAGTTAATGTTTATGAAATATGTGAAGTATATTTTGACAATCTATAATTTGCATATATGGACAACACATTGTTTTAAATATTTATTTATTTTTATTGGAAGGCAGATTTACAGAGAAAACAGAGATACAGAGAGAAAGAGCTTCCATCCACTGATAGGTTCACTATTCAACTAATTGTAGTGACTGGAGCTGAGCCAGTTCCAAAGCTAGAAGCTAAACGTCAGAAGCCAAGAGGTTCCTCCAGCCATCCCATGAGGGTACAGGGGTCCAAGGACTTGGATCATCCTCTGCTGATTTCCCAGCCCATAGGTAGGGAGCTGGACTGGAATCGAAGAAGCCAGGACATAGAGTGACACCTCCATGGAATGCCGGCACTTGCAGTTAGAGAACTGGCTCACTGAGCCACTGGGCAGGCCCCAACAACACTTTGTTTTTCTTCTGCTTTTTTTAAAAAGCCATGATTTATTTCAATATTATTCTTTTTCTTTTGAATTGTGGTTTTTTTTGTGAATGGCGTATCACCCTGAACCCACCTGATCTCATCTGAATTGCAGCTTTAACATTATCAAAACACAGCTAAACTGCACTCAGGTGTGTTTCTGGGTGGCCCTTTCTGTTCCAACAAGATGTGTCTATCTACTTTTGTGTTAGCATATACTGTCGTTTTAACTGTAGCTTTATAACTTAAAATCAGGCAAGGTAAATTCTCCAATTTTTACTTAATTTTTTTTAGGTTTTGTAAATTCTTGGTCTGTGTTAAATGTAATATGCTTCTTGTATAATTTTTATAACTCAAGAGCTTATATTGACAACAATATTTACTGGATTTTCGAGTTGGGATTGTTTTTTAGCTATTAAATTAAGTCTTCTAATCCATAAAAATAGTATGTAATCTCATTCACTTATTTCATCAGGGTTTTATTGTTTGCAGTGTACAGATTTTATGTATCTTGTATTATAATGTTTTTGGTGCTCTAATGTGTGATACTCATACTGACACTCACACGTATATTCACAAAACCTTCATGGAAAAATAAAGTAGAAGATTGCCTCATGCTACTGAAAAGTTGTTAAAATCTATGTATATGAGAGGTTATCAAAAACGGTTGAGGAAAATGCATATTATTAAGAAAATCTCTCTGAAGATACATACATATTATCTGCTTACGTTTGCATGCACCCATGCTTTAGGTCTTTGATCTACTTGGAGTTAGTTTTGTGTAGGGTGTTAGGTAAGAATTCTTTGTTGAAAAAACAAAACTTAGTTGAATATGAATTTATGCTTTGATTTCTGAATTGCAAACTTCATCATGTTGACACCCACATGTATATACTTACATTCGCATCACACTGTATTTTATTGTATTTGTGCACTAATCTTGAAAACAGGAAATGGAAAAACTCCAGTTTTGTTCTTTTTCATGATTTTTACAAAGAATGTACTGTGTCCCTTGTAGTCCTACGAGCTTTAGGCTCAGCTGGCCCGTTTTGAGCAAGAAGCCAATTCACACTTTGCCAGTGATCGTGTTGATTCTATAGATCAATTTTGAGACCAGTTTATTTTTTCGCTTTTTACAAATTATTTACTTATTTGAATTTCAGAGTTGCAGAATGAGAAGCAGAGACAGAGAGGGAGAAAAGATCTCCCAATGGCTGGTTTACAACCTCGATGGCCACAAGGGCCCGGATGGACCAGAGTGAAGTCAGGATCCAGGAGCTGCTCCCAGCTCGCCCACGTGGTTATAGGAGCCCAAGGACTTGATCTGTTTTCTTCTGCCTTCGCAGGTGTGCTGGCTGAGGAAGGAATTGCAGCAGTTGGAACTTGAACTGTTGCCGTTAGGGGATGCGAGCGTCACAGGCAGCGGCTTCATTCTCTGCGGTGGCTATGCACATGCTAGCTACTCAGTGATTCTTACAATGCTTGTTCATCATAGCTTCACCAGGAAATATTGTCTTTTTTGCCATAAAGCTAAATGGGATACCTCTGAAATATTTTTTTAATTCAGAAATTACGTTTCTTTCTTACTTTTTGCTATTTGAATCCATTTACATTTAATATGCTGAAAGGGAATATTTTAATAGCATGATGCAATTGCCAGCTTTATATTGGCTTAACATGCGCTTATTTTATTTTTTTAGATGTCCTACAAGCTTCACATTCTGGAATCTACTCTTGATAAAAATCTGTATTGGTCAAACTTTTTTAGATAAAGGAACAAAGAAGCAAACAAACGAAGAAAAACCTCTGGATAGTTGTAACAGAGAATGGATTCATTGAGTGGATCCTGAACAGGTGAGGAATCCTCTGAGAGAGAGGCTAGAGACCTGCAAGAGTCAGCTTCCACTGTCACTCTACTGGGCACATCCAATAATTACGGTCTACACCACAGGAAGTTTCCACATTTGGAGGACATGAATCTGCCAGCACACCTTAGTGCTAAAAGCTAGCACTTTTAATGGAAACTTAAAAAAAAAAAAAACCAAAAAACTCCAGTTTAGTTTAAAGCTCTCTGTGATCGTTCAATTAAATTAGACAAATGTGCACTGACCACCCACTATGAGTACTTGGCTGGGTTCGGATCACGAGTCCTGCTATGTTTGACTTGGCTGCAAACAACTTAGCCGCGTTAAATGCATTTCCCTGCCTACAGTGAATGAGGAAGGAGAACTCTCCAACCCTGTCGGGTTTTGATACTAAACAGCACATCCCAGAGAGCTCTGAGGCACCTGATATATACAGAGAGCAGAAAGAGAGTAATTACCTTCAGACGTCTGCTGGCTGTGCTTCAGCTCAAGGAGGCCCTGAGTGCCAATCAGTGCTGTTCCGCAGCAGTGCGAGGTGGGAGCTTCCCTTGCCTCACAGCAAGATGGCCACTGTGTGAGAAACAAACAGCCTGGACCTGCCTTTCCAATCTGTAGTGCCTCACTTAAAAAAAAAAAAAGTCAACGCGCGGGCGCGCACACACACAGTTGAAGTTGCAAGAGCCAAAGTGGCTCCCTGTGGTGTTAAATGCAATAAGTGTCTTCAAGCCATCACATTTACGAGTTCTTTGGGGAAGTGGCCAAACCAGCTGAAGCCGCCGAATCGTCAACCTCACGGGTTCTTTCTCTATGGTATGAACGCCTCAGCCAAGGAACATGGTGTGGTGATGGCAAAGTTACTTTGTGTTCGGTGTTGGATACACCAGTTTTAGTGTGGATCCTGGGACAACCCTTGAGTATGCTGAAATAACAAAATCTATAGAAGCTTAAACTCTTAGCTAACAGAACATCAAATGTGTGGGTGATTGAAGCAGTTTTTTTAAATTGCATAAGAGAATTTAGTCTTATTCTTGGTAATAACATCACTATTATTGACCTGTATTACACTATCATATATGCATTAATTTAAAAATCACAACTAATTAATATTGATGAGCACAATTAATGACAAGTATTATATATTGTTAATACCTGTTTAATTCTGATATGATATCCAAATATTGAAAGAAATAGATTACTTGCTTTGATGCAATAATTTTAAGATATTTTAACATTACAGAAAGTTAAAAATTCACACTATATTTAAACAAGGTAGAAATTTTCTGACCGCATATCTTTTGGACTAGAGTCATTTTTAGAGCACATTTTTCATAGGGATACAGTGATCTTTGTTTATGTGTATTCAGTTATTGTAGTTTCAGTAACCTATGACCAGCCATGGTCTAGATATAATAAATAGAATATTCCCATAAACCAGCAACTCATGAATGTGGCATCCTGAGCCCCGCGACAAACTCCCGTGCCATCGTGGTATGACCGTCCCTGCCTGGGGACTGTCTCCTCACCCAGGGCTGTGGTTGCTACTCCACTCTCCGTCACCTGGCCGCTCTCTTGGTCAGGAAATGGATGACTGTGATCCCAGACTACTTTGTTGAAGCCACCATTATTTTACTTAAAAATGATCCCGACGTGTAAGGGTAGAGACATTTAGCAACTAAGATATGCTGAAGAGGAGCCACACAACACTTAAGCCCACGTGAAAAGGAGGAGGTTTCCAGCTTTCTCAAATTCATGTGGCTGAGGCTGCTGGAATCGATGAAAAAAAGAAACCCTTTATCTGCAAAGTTGTGAAAAAAGATCCCTTAGGAAGCTTTGCTCTTGCGTCTCAAACTGTGACAGTTGGGGGCAATCGGGCATGATAAGAACTTAAAATGAAAAGGACATTACACTTGTGGGAGGGCAACATGAACAGAATCATGTTATGAGCATTGAGCCCACACCAAGACTTCACTGAGGCAACCTCTGGGACATGTGGCACGAAATCACTTACTAAAAATAAGCAATGGCTATACTCATTCAAAAATGTACAATAAGACAGAGAAAGAGAGAGAGAGAGAGAGAAAGACCCCATTTATTTGATTTTTATTATGATGGGCTGTGTAACCATTCTGCTATACTTCTAACTATTGCTGTTGGTCTCTTGCTGCACCCAACTTACAGATTGAACTTTATCATAACTATGTACGCATGGGAGGAAGCGGTGCATATTCGATTTGGCGCTGCCCAAGATGTCAGGAGTCCGCTGTGAATCTTGGAATACCCTTGTGACTGAGAAGACAAGGGCAAGTGCGTGAGCGCATGCTTCTATGATTGGGTTGTGAAAACAAGCTGCAGTTTAAAAAAGGTTTAATTACTTTTACTGAAAAGTCATATTCACAGAGAGACGGAGAGACAGAGAGAAAGACCCTCCACCTGCTGGTTCACTCCCCAAATGGCTGCAATGGCCAGAGGCAAGCCGATCTATTCCAAAGCCAGGAGCCAGGAGCTTTCTCCGGGTCTCCTACATAGGTGCAGGGCCCCAAGGCTTTGGAAGATCCATTACTGATTTCCCAGGCCACAAGCAGGAAGCTGGATGGGAAGTGGATTAACCAGGAGATGAACCTACAACTGTATGGGATCCTGGTACATGTAAGGTGAGGATTTAGCCACTAGGCTATTGCACCAGACCCACAAGGTGCATTCTTAAAATACAAAGAATTGAAGGCTCTTAGTGTGCTAGTTATGAATTGCATCATGACAAAACAAAAACATTAATTATCTCATGGAAATCTGAGGATCAGGAACCTAAGATGGTGTGGTTGGACGACTGGCAATGAATCTCTGAAACAGGTGCCCGCCGAGCCCTCAGTCAGGGTCTGGCACAGTGGAGAAGATCCCGATAGGGGTGCTGCTGTGTGTCTTGGCTGCTGTGATCCAGCTTTCTGTTAATGTGTCAAGGAAGGCAGTGGGAGATGGCTCCCGCCACCCGCACGGGAGACCACGCTGCGACTCAGGATTGCTGGCCTTGTCAGGGTCCAGTTGATCACTGTGCTGTTTAAGGTAGTGATTCAGGGGCTGCAAGATCTCTTCCTCCCTCTCTCGTAACTCTTTCTTTCGTTCAAAATATTTATGCCTTTGATTTGAAAGTTACAAACACCAAGTGGGACAGACAGAGAAAGATCTTTCATGTGCTGGTTCACTCTCCGAATGTCCAGAGCTGGGCTGGTCTGAAGCTGGGAAGCAGGAACTTCTTCCCAGGCTGTGAAGCATCCTCAGTTGCTTTTCCAGGCTATCAGCAGGGAGCTGGATTCAACGTGCAATGCCCATATGGGAGGTCAACATGGCAAGCAGCGGATTAGCAAGCTATTCCACCCTATCAGCCCCCAACTCTGCCTTTCAATAATAATACCAAAAACAGAACTCTACAGAACTGGACTCATGTGACGCCTTGGCAGCACGTGGGGATTCGCGTCAGAGACAGTCTGTTCGACACGATGCTGTCAGGCTCACTATTTTCTGTTTGGACCTCATGTTAGCGCCGTGTGTGTCATGACAACATGGAAGCTGGCTCCTCATGATGATGCGGTGCGTGAGGCAGGGCGGCACAGAAGCTGCAAAGCTGTTCATGCCCAACCTTGGAGGTTGCACTGCTTATCCTCAGTCCCTGAGTGTGCATATGTGAGCTGCAGTTCACGAGCTGGGGAATACACAAAGCTGTGATAATCGGGAATGCAGATCCTTTAGGACGCCTTGGAAACTGCCCGCCAAGGCAAGGTGGCTGTTTTTTTTTTTTTAATTTAGCTTTATTTAAAAATGAGAATCAATAATTGTGCACGCATTTCTTTTAGGAACAGGTACCTGCAGCAAAAGCCATGGAGGTTCAAGTTCCTTTACAGAACATGGTCTAGTATTTGTGTGTGACCTGGAAACATCTTGTACACTGTGAACAATTTTCAACATCCAACGTGAATGCAAATATTGCCAATTGCTGTCTCCCCATATTGCTTAATTAACAGTGACAAGAGGAACACCTTACGTGTTGAGTACAGGCACAATTTGGGAGACAATATTTTTAAATGCATGGATATGGAAGCGAGGGAGTACCGACTGAATTTGATTATGGCACACAGTAGGATGTTTTCATATGAGAATATATTGTGGGATGATGATTTGATATATTCGTCATCTCTAAGACTTATTATTTGTGTAAGAAGGAAATGTTTAAGCCCATTTGTGTAGTCATTTGATAATACACATTGGAACCCAGGGCTCCACAGTCCTCTGACTTGTGCAGTTTCTGAGATTAATCTGAGGAATTCTAGGTTCCTGGGTCTGTGTCTTTTTGTTTGTTTTTTTAATCTGGCCACCTTGAAGGTTTACTTTTTAATATTCAGCATTTTGAACTTTATGTATCGAGATGTTTTGTGCATTTTGTGTTACTCTGCCTAGTCTCTGGACCCTGTGTCTATGTGATTTACTGAGTTAATTTTGGTATACTGCTGACAATATCTCCTCGAATATTTTTGAGACCTGTTCACACTCTTTTCTGCTAGATTTCGAATGTGCATATATTACACAGTTTTATATTATCTGCATCTCTTATATATATTTTATTAAAGTTCCAATTATTTTTATCAAAAAACGAAAATATATGTTAACAGTGGTCATGCCATGTAATTGGGCTGCAGAACTATTGCTAGTCGCCCATCTCACTGAAACTTTGGACCCCTTGACCAACATTTGTCATCATCCTGGCCACACTCCTCCTCCTCCAGCTGCTGGTCATCACCATTCTATTCTCCCCTTCTAAAAATGTAAAGACTTGGTCTTCACACATGAGTATGAGTGAGAACGTGTGATGTTTCTCTTTCTGAGTTTAGCTTAGTTTGTCTAGCACAATGTCCTGTGGAATGATCCATATTGTTGAAAATGACAGGGGTCACTTTTTTGTTAATACTGAAGAATGTGCATATATATACATATATATAGTATGTGTATACTATATATACAATTTTATATTTTAATTAAATTATATGTTATATATAGATATTTTGTATATATTATATTACATATAATATATACAATTATATATACTTATATATTGTATATATACATATATATACATGCTATATACACACATATACATATACCGCATCTGCAGCATCTGGTCATCTCTTAGTGGCCACTTTGGTTGTTTCCAGTTTTGCCCACTGTGACTAACACTTCAATGAACATGGGTGCTACATCTTTTCAATATTCTGATTTCTATTCATTTATATATGAGTTCAGAAGAAGAATTATAGGCCTTATAGTAATTGTGTTTTAGTGTTTTGAGGACACTGCACAGTAGTGTGCAAAATGGCTGTAGTCATTTACAGTGATATGTACAAAGGCTTTAGGAAGTGCTTATGTTGCTTTCCCATCACTAGATTATCCATTCTAAAGTAGATTTGAGACACTCTTTGCTGGTCTACTGGATCATATTGTTTTGCTGAAAGAAGAAATAGCCAGTTCTAACCCAGACCTGGTTGCACAAAAGCCTTAATTCTCCCAAAACAAAACAAACATGGCTTGCGCATGCCAGGATCTAATATGAGCACCAGGTCTAATCCTGGTGGCTCCACTTCTCATCCAGCTCCCTGCTTGTGGCCTGGGAAGGCAGTCGAGGACGGCCCAAAGCCTTGGGACCCTGCACCCACGTGGGAGACCTGGATGATACTCCTGGCTCCTGGCTTCGGATCTGTGTAGCTCTTGCAGTTGTGGCCATTTGGGAGTGAATTAGTGGACAGAAGATCTTGCTGTCCGTCTCTCCTCCTCTCTGTATATCTGACTTTACAATAAAACAACAAAAACAAAAACAGCCCCAAAACAAATAGCACAGAACTTGGATTTTTTTCAGGTTCTAAAATATCTACTTATTTCTTCTGAGGAACACATAACATGACCAAATGATGATTTTTTAAAAATATAATATTATTAGAACTTTAGGAGCTACTGGTCTTTCAGTACATCTTCAGTATTTTCAAAAGAAGACATGCTACATTTTGATTTATGTATATATTAGCAAAAGTGATATATGAGCAGCAGAAAAAGCAGACTATATGTATCAAAATACTCATTACTTAATTTTCTTTTACATTTATTTGAGAGAGAGCATGAGAGAGGAAAATTCCAACTGCTGGTTCATTTTCAAAATGTCTCCAGTGTTGGTCGGCGGGCCTGAAGCTCAGAAGAGGTACCCAGTCCTGCAGGGCAATGAGTGAACGTTACTGCCTCCGAGGGTGTGCACTCAACAGAAAGCTGGAGTTAAGAATCACAACAAGACTCCAGCCCAAGTGCTCCAAATAGCACACAGGTGTCATAACTGGCATGTTGACTAGTAGTGTAAAGAACTTTGCCAAAGCCTGCTCTTTTGCTTGTGAAACTTAAAGCAGAAAATGTAACCAGTCAGCTATTGCAATGGCTGAGCCTTTGCTATAATTTTGAAGTAGAAACAAACACAAATAAAATCACGTACAGTCCTTAGTTATATATTTATTAGATTGGAGTAATAATGGTTTTACTCTCAGTTGTATTCCCAGGGACTTAGAAACGTAATGTGAAGTTTTGCTTAAAATGTGCTAATCTATTTTTTTACAGTAAATATTCATGTTTTTCCATCTTCCCAGATATTTTTTTTAAAAACACATTTGAAGACTTTGTCACTCACGTAGCTTGAGCAGAGAATGATACGGGAAGGTTATTTTCTTCCTCCAGAATTTCTACAGTCTTTCATGTTTGAGGTGAGACACCTGAGAGTCAGGATGTAAGGGGACTGGGTAGGGTCAGACGAATGGCGTCTGACCCCGAGTTCAGTTTTCACTATCAGGAGCATTATTTACTGTCAAATGTTTATATAACTTTATCTGAGGTGGGGTGGGTTAGGGAAGGAGAAAAAGAGAGGGCAGGAGGGAGCGTGCGAGAGAGGAAGACAGAGAGAGAGGAGATTTTCTAACTTCTGGATTGTTCCCCAACTGTCCACAGCTGCCAGCCGCTCAGTCGGGGTCTCCTGCAGGGAGTGCCAGCAAGCCAAGCGCTTGAGCCTTTGAGGATGTGTTAGCAGGAAGCTGGATTCCAGGTAAAGGAGCTGGCACTCCAGCGGGCATGGAGCCCTCTGAAGTGGCAGCTTCACATGCCGTGCCACAATTTCCAACCCTGGGGAGCTGTTTCTTAATTCTTTCAGAAAAACTTGGTTATGTAAAGAAATTTAGCATAAGCGAGCCTGGAGATGGCTGTGTCTTTCATTCAGTCACTGTTTCTTGGACTTCAATGGTTCACGCCTGTTTCTTAACGTGCCTCGCACTTTGTTTCCTGTATCTAATTTATCGGTAACACAGAAATGTGTGGCACAGCTAAACACACTGCATTAAAAATTCCAAGCTATGCTGACAAGGACATTGCTTTAAATTCTGCAAGTGCACTAATAATTCCTTCTACCATTCAATACTTCTCCCATCTCATTTACTTTTGTCACAGAAATCTACCATGCAAAATCCGTTAGACTTCAGCGGAATTAGGAACGTACTTGCCAGAGAGCACTATTGCCAAAAGGGACGAGAGAGCAGAAGTAATAGTGTGCTCCTGAAAAATCTGCAGGGCAAAGGACTTTTTTCCATGTTCATTTTTCTAGTAGAGGAGAAATAAATGAAGAATAAGATATCTGTATTTCTTCTGGGAAGAGAGCCTCACAATAAATGTTTAAGAGAGGACACATAAATGACCTGCCAACCTGGAAGTCTTCTGCAAAAGTCTGTTACATTCTGAGGCATTCTTTCTGAATGGAAGCTTTTTTGTTCTTGATACTTTGATTTTTCAATATTGTATATGCCTCCCTGACTTAGTGTGCAAATTCAAATTTGAATACATTTTGCATTTCTCAACCAACATTCAGCTTGTGTTTTTTTAATTTTATCTTTAGTTTTGTTTCTGATCTAAATATTAATTTTTCAGAGAGTGATTTTAAGATGCTCGGTTGACTCTCATTTTCACCTGTCTTGATACGATTTTATTGATCAAAACATCTATTTTGTTTTAACTGAAAAAATATAAATTGTTGTATATGCTTCAAATGCATTGTACCGTATTCTAATTTATGACTTTGACCCTTATTTACCAGAAATTTATTCATGTTGTTGATGCTAATTAAAGCTTTCAGTGGCAAAAAAAAAAAATAAATAAAGCTTCACATTTCTGATTTTCATACTACTTACATTTTTAAATTCTCAAATAAAAATGAGTATTCCTGAGATGCTGGTTAAATGTTTCTTGCTCCAAGTTTGTGCAGTTAGAGTGCTGAGACGTCTGAGTGCTGTTCAGGAGAGGCTTGTCTGCTTTCTGAATGGGACGAGATCGTCAGGACAGTGGGAGACTTCGGGGATGTCGCCGGGCACCTTTTTCCAGCTGACACAGGTCTCCAGTGTAGGGGTTAAGGACAGATGTGCGCATTGCTTCCAGCGTGTTTGTCTCTGCCTCTGGGTCTGGGCCACATCTGCTCTACCACAGACTGGAAGCCTGAGATTTGGATTCCTGTAAGACGCTGGGTGTCTTTTCAGAGAGAGAGGAAAAAAAGAACCACGCAGAAAACAAAAAAACCCTAGTAAGTTCCACTTGAAAGAGATGAGTAATTTTGAACCATTTTTGTATTCGCTCTCCAGCTTTGAAATGAACCTGTATTACTGGCGACTATGTGAGAAATCACAGCCTGCAGGTACAAAATTTCTACCTCCACCTTTTTAAACTGAACTTACAAGACAGACAAGGTCATTGGCTGTATTTTTCCTTTTCTTGTCAAAGTAACTGGCTGTTTATCAAAACTTAGTAATTTTAGAAAGGGCAAATATGCCTTTTTCATTCTTTGGTATTCCATTTTTTTTTTAATAGTCCCAAATGAAGTAGAGAAGATTCCTGGACATGGCTAGATAACTTTTGTTCATCAAACAATCATTAAGTGTTTTCAGAGCAAGGGAAAAATTGCACCTAAATAATACTCTTTTTCATGATCTAGACTTCGGTACAGTGGGTGGCATTCGTCTCTAAAAATAGCCCTTTTTTCTATTGCTACTGTGGGCCACCCCAACCTTCCTGATAAAGGAGAAAGGGACCTGAGTACAGCCCTCAGAGCTGATCGGCCCCTCCCGAGTGAATACTGGTACCAGCCAGGCAGGATGGGAGGGGGCAGACAGCTGGAGGTAGAGCCCAAATGCTCTTTGCGTTGCATTCTAAAGCAAGGCTTTATCAGTAATCTCTGTAATTTAATGTTCCTATCAAGCTATTGAAAATGTACAAACTATTATTTTCCACCCAATGGGAGGAATTTTTGTCAAGGTCCACTCACAACTGTTGAATAAAAGGGAATTGGTAAACTTAAACTGTCTGACTTTGCCAATAGGCTCAGCCAAGCGTTTTTCAGTATCTTTTAAACCTGCCTTTATTTTTCTCCTTGGAGTGACTGGTGTTTATCTGGTAACTTGAACCACCCAATAATTTTCCATGCTTCATTTCTATCTAGTAAAGACAGAGCTAATTTATTTCCTATTTTTGGTCAATGCTCAAGGAAAGGCGTTTAGATTCTCCTTCTCATTTTCATTTGGAAGCTTTTATCATCAAAAAGTTATTTGAAATCTTACCTGGTGAATTCGCTTTCTGCATTACTCACAAGTTTTCTAGTGGGAAATATGCCTTTTTTGATATTGAGGCCTTAGCTGTTAGCCGTCTAGTCTTTTATCTGAATTCCACTATCACTATTATTGTATTTATTAATCTCTGAATGGGAAGGTTAAGGAATGAATTCGTCCCGCCAAGGAAAAACACAGGGCTTGTCTGCTGTCTCAGCAAGGGCACGAAGGGCACACCTGCAGAGAAGGGGCTAGTCAGTGAGTTCCTGCAAAGTCCTAGCAAGTCTTCTGGGGACCATGCTGTTAGAAGATGCCTGTCTTCTTCCAGCAATAAGAAAAGCAACGAATGAAAGCAAGACAAGAATGAAAAACAGCCTCATTTACCTGAGACCCAGCCTCGAAGGCAGCTCCTTATAGCCAAGTGATTGTAGCTGTGTAATGCAAAGAGGTGGGACCCGAAGGCAAGAGGGGCAGAAGGCAATGAAGAAAGGATGTGTTCACCTTGTGTGGCTGTGGAATCCGACACACAGCAGATCTCAGCCTTCCAGAGGGTGAGGTTGACTTGGGGGATGGAGTATTTTGAGGCTCGTCTTCAGTTTGCAGGTGCCTGCATTTCTTATGAACTAAAATCTTGTCTTCTGAGGTTCTGACGCTTGCTAACGGAGAAGTCCCTTCCTGCAGGCTCCGGTCTCCGCGGGTGTTGCCAACACCTTCCCCTCCTCCTTTCTCCTTGCCTTCCCTACTTCTTCCCTTCTATTTTTCTCTTCTTTCAGATGTATTCTGATAATTAGAACAGTGCTTGGCCCATCAGATCCTAGTGATCAATAAATTGGTTACACATGAAAATTCAGGTGTAGTGCTAAGTGATAGTCATTGTTTTGAAATACATGAAACAGGATTCTGAACTTTTGGCTAACATTCTGATTTCTAGATGTCAAGAAAATGAATTTAAAGTGTTTGGTGATTCTGTGGGGGTCCTTTTGGCAGGTAATCAAGGCACACAATGAGTGCTAGTCCTGTATCTCTGGTGCTTTGAGAGGTTTGACTCGTTTTTCTGCTCTGTGTTAAAAAATGTTTTCGTCCATCATTGGCCTTACATCCTTGAGGGTCTGTTCACTGGGTGTATCTTATAGGTAGGATCTCCAGTCACATCTCTCCTATTAAGCATAGGTATTTTTGATGGTCAGTGATTTTGAGAAAACACATAGGTCTATATATTTTTTAAAAAACGTATTTATGTATCTGAGAGGTCAAAAGACAGAGAGAGCTGGAGCTCTCATCCGCTGGTTCACTCTCCAGATGTTGACAACACTCAGGGCTGGATGGCAGATGAGACCAGGAGCAGGGAACTCCATCCCGATCTTCCGCACTTGTGGCAGGGACCTAACCATCTGAGCCTCACTGTTGCCTGGCAGGCTCTGTGTTGAATGCAAGCTGGAGAAGGACCTGTGGCAAGGAGTTGGACTTAGGCAATCTAACGTGGGATACGTGGGATGTGGTCATCCTAACCACTTGGCAAAATACCTCCTCCTATCCTTGGTGATGATGGGGAAAAAAAACACAACGTTTCTAAAACTTTCTCCTTCAACCAGTGCATGATATATCTACCTTATTTTGGCCTTTGATATTGGCACCTAAGTGCTTCTATGAAGTCCTCATATCCAGTGGTCTTTCTTTCAATAATTTTGCTTTCAACTCATGCCTGCCTCACTTTCTTTGCTCTGAATATCTACTGAACTTGAAATTCTTTTTGAAAGATTTTACTTTCTTTTTTAAAAACGGATTTTATTTATTTATTTGAAAGGCAGAGTTACAGAAAGAGAGGGAGATACAGGGTGATATCCTTGACCCACTGGTTTGCTTCCGAAGTGACCACATAAGAACCAGAATCGGAACCAGACGCTTCTTCTGGTCTCCTGTGGAGGTACAGGTTCAAGTACTTGGGCCACCTTCCCCTGCTTTCTCTGGCACAGTAACAGGGAACTAGATCAGAAAAGGAGCAGCTAAGAACTTTGTATGGTGTGGGATGCCAGAGTGGCAGGGGCCACTTTCACCCGCTGTGACTCAACGCTGGCCCCACACTTGCCAACCTTAACACTCATATTTCATGTGTATTTGTCCTCTTACTAAGCAAAATTTTATATGCTTCACAGTGATTGGAGGCATGTATGTTTCTTTTTTTCTCTTGTTGTATCCAGCTCCTGGTACAGCCCTGAGCTCATGGGGGTGTTCTGATATCATTCATAATAGATTGCATCTGGACCTGGAGAGATACAACTGTGCATAAAATGAAATGTTTTTCCCCATTTGACATTTCATCATCATTGGATGTCTACCCATTTCTCATTGCTTTGAAATATGAAATATTGTACTGTTTTTATTTCTATATTTTGCTCCCCAATCCCTGCCTCCTGTAGAAATCAGCTGAGTTCAATTTCTTCACTCCTCTTAGTGTATAAGTTGGGATACTATTGTACAGGAAATTCCAAGTTAATTCCTTCTGGTTTGTTTTCTAAAGGGTTTTCTTTTTATTATAAAATTATAGAATATATTTTTTAACCAAATACTTTAAAAATATTTATTGTTATTACTATTATTATTATTATCATTTTATGATACAGTTCCATAGGCTCCTGGGGTTTCCCTTATTCCCGCCCCAATTCCCTCCACCCCCACACTGAGTTCCCCTATATCATTACTAAAGTATAGTTCTTCATACACAGTCATATGTCCATCATTGCGGGCATGGACAATGGCAGAGTCCAGCATCCTATTGTCAAGATAGAGTAAACAGTTCCATTGTAAGTCCATCTTTATTCTGGAAGTAGAGATGCATACCACATTGTATCTTCACATCTGGATATGTTAGTATCTATTACACAGTTACTATACCTCCCCTCAAATAAAAAGCCACAATACAAAATCAGCAATAGGAAGAAAAATAGAAGTTTACAATGCCATGAAGTGAAATAACATGTTACTAGATATGACAGTCTCCATTACACAGCCACTATACATCCCCTTAAATGAAAAGCCACAAAACAAAATCAACATCAGAAAGAAAAAACAAATTAACAACACCATGAAGTTAAATAACATGCTACTAAATGACTAACATGTAGCTGAAAAAATGAAAATCAAGAACCTTCTTGAAGAAAATGATGCTACTGTATGATCTATGAGTCATTGAAGAATTTAATCAGAAGAAAGTGTTTTGAAGAGATGAAAATAACAACAAAAAATCAAAATCCATTAGATATAGTTTCCACTGATTTTTGTTGGTGAAATGTGTCGCTTCTAGATAACAAACAGATGGGTTTTGTTTTGACAACAAATAGATGGGTTTCAGGAAAAGATCTTGAAATGTGCACGTGAAAAAAATCAATTGACATATAAAGGAGTGCCAATTAAACTCACAGTAGATCTCTCACAGGAAACTCTACAGGCCAGAAGAGAATGGAGTGGCATATTCCAGATCCTAAAAGAAAAAAAATTGTCGGCCTAGGAGAACATATCCAGCAAAGCGTTCCTTTGTCTTTGAAAATGAAATAAAATCCTTCCACAGTAAAGAAAAATTAAAAGAATTTGCCTCTTTCAAACCTGCCCTAAAAATGATACTTCAAGATGTTCTCTTGACAGAGAAGAATAGCACCCACCAAAACCAAAGGCAATGTGAAGAACATCCCAGTAAAATGACAATAGAAGACTAAACCAATGAACAACCTATTCTTAAAATGACAGGACCAAATTACCACCCACACACATTAACCCTGAACGTAAATGGCTTAAGCTCACTCAAACGTCGTAAATTAGTAGACTGGATTAAAAAAAAAATAACCAAATGCTTTTTTTTCTTGGAAATACTAGTTTTCCCTCATTAACACCTATATAAAACCTGATTTTTGCAGTTCATTCCAGTCTTCGCACTGTTCTTTGTTCTTCCACCTACCTTTTATCTTGTATTGTTATTACCATGGTGTCCTTGAACCAAGCAACATGGCTAATAAATCCTTCTGCTTTATGTGTTTGATTTTCTTCCTGAGAACTCAGAATATATTAAATGATTTCAGTGATAAATTCAGTTCTTGCATGGGGAAGACTGTGAGTTTGCCTGGCTGAGTTTTCCTTCTTGACAATTTGCATGGAAAGTCACATTAAACTTGAAGCTACTTATTAATTTACTATAAAAAATGGTTCTGATAGAAACCACAGAGAGACGGGCTTCTTTGCCTCTTGAAGAATTGTACAGGAAGCCAAACCATAAGCAGAAGGCTGCTTGGGAAGTGTGGAATTAGAACGGGCAGTTCTAATGACTCAGATATTTAATGAAATGACACTAAAAATGCTTCCGAGCAACTCTATACCTGCAGGAGTTTCTGATTGTGTTCTCTGAATTTTTGAGAGAAAGAGGCTGCAAAAGCTGCCATCTGAAAGTTACAGGAAGCCTCCATCTCCACAGGTAAAAACTTGAACAGTTGGTGGAGTTTCTTGTTCCCTCACTTTGGGAAAAACCCTTAAATGGGGCTGTCATGGCAGAAATATAATGCAAGAACTGTTTATGAATTGTGCATTGTTGTTGGAGAAAAATGTGATGTAATTGCAAACTTGAATGACAACATCTTGAACTGTGAATGTAAGTGTTCTCTTTACTCATGTGTGATTTTGTTTAAGCTTATGCAGTCTAGTGAACTTGACCCCTTATAAAATTTCTCCTTGAGGACAAGATATGTGAAGATTAAATTAAGCAAAATAAGCTCATTTGCATCACATCTATTGGGAAGTTTATAGTTAGAGTTGTTGATTTGAGGATGTCACTGGCATTTTGGATAGCATTTCATCTCTGGATGCGTCATAAGCTGAATTATAACGCTCTTCAGGGTGTTGTGGATCCTTTGTACAGCAAATTGCAGAGCTATCTCCAAGTCTGGCCTTTAGTTCTTGAAGGAGGGGCAGGTGGGGAGGTGAGAGGTAGAAGGGGTCCATGGAAAAAGCTGCTGAGTCCCTGCACGTGACTAACTCGGATGGATCTGCTCGTGTGCACTACTACTCTTAACCATGATTGCCTGTTCTGGAAGAAAGTTTCCTAGAATTAACTTTCCCACTTCTATCTCTCTTGAGAAGAGGGAGAGTAGTGCATAAAATTAGGAGAGCTTTTAATGGAGATAGAAAGGGAATTGTTCTTTCATTTTGAAGAAATGAATGTTTTCAACCTAGAGATTGCCTGGCATCCATCAATTACCATTCCATGGTTATTAGTCCAAGGTTAAAGGTCAATGATGGTTTTGGTGTTATTGCTGCCAGTAGGTGCTTTCTGCTGTGTTCCATAGGAAGACATTTTGGGTGAATGGTTATGGATGGATGTTTTCCAGGGGTCACGTTGTCTCTGGTGGGATGTAAGCGGAAGTGATGAGTTCCCCTGGCAGGCCCAGCCCACAGCTTTGTGTGAGCTTCACTTTTTCTCCTCCCTCTGTCTGACTAGCCTGAACACAACCACAGAGATCTTGGAAATCACGTGGTACAGTGGCAGGATAGCCTTGAGTCTATTCATCCTAAATGACTGTATGGTAAAAAATATGGTTGGCCTCGAGTTCTTATCCCTGATCTGTATGGGAGAAAGATAAAAACAAAACAAAACAAAACAACAACAAAAACACTGAAATTTTGGTGCTTGTTTCAAATAATTTACCTTTTCGTAATTAGTCTAGGAACTAATGTTTGAGTAGTGGTGTCACAGACTGAGAAATTGGAAAAATACATTACATTGTAGTAACACATTGACATTTGCTAAAACTAACTCCAAGGTAATTTGGAATGCAGACCACATGTTCATATAGTTTTACGGACTGTGGTTGGAAGGAGCCTAATGTTTATCCATGTTGGCTGCAATTCATAGCTTCAAGTGAGGAATTTCAAGAACTGGCTGGGTTCTGCACAGAGATCGAAGGGAACAGAGAGAATCAACGAGGCTCAGGGGAAAGCGAACTGCTTCTGGAATCCTAACAGGAAAATCAGAAAAGGCTTCGGAGGCAAAGGTCCAATAGAATGCCCAAGTTAACCTAAGGTACTTAGGCTTGCATTAAAAATCAGGTGGCTTCAAGGTACCAGCTGTTTAAATCACAAAGAGGCACTCTATCTGCAGTAAGTTGAAACAGAAAAGGGAGACTGAGAAATGGTGGCAGATAGCCTTCTGGGTCTGACCACTGGCACTTGTAAGGGACAGGAAACCAATCACAAAGAAACCTACTTAGTTTGTAGGGATTTGTATGGCCAAGGAAGCCATAGCTTGGCCTAAGAACTGTTTTGACCTTTTGACTGGTAAAATTATCCTTAAGTCACAAGATTCACAAATAAGAAGTGGGCTATGGAGCTGGCATTTTAGTAAAGTGGCTGTTGGCATCCCATTTTGGTACTGGCTTTGTCCTGTGTACTCTACTTCTATTGTAGCTTCCGGCTAATGGCCAGAGGAAAGCAGCAGGTGGTTTTTGCTATCCATATGGGAGACTCAGATGAAACTCTTGGTTCCTGGCTCCTGGGTCCTGGTGCCTGGCTCTGGCCTGAGCCAGCCCCAAGGCTGTGGTCATCTGGGTATTGAAACAGCAAATGCAAGATCTCATTCCATCTCTCCTTCTGTCTTTTTCCCTTCTCTCTGTAACTCTACCTCTCAAATAAATAAAGAAATCTAAAAGAGTGGGATTTAAAAGCTGGCAACATTGAAGCAGAACATGCATTCCAATATTCATTACAAAGGTGCTGAGGACAGAACATCCTAGAAGGTGATACAGGGGCCTGTGATATCATTGACAAGGACAATTCTCCCTGGAGAGCAGGATCTTCTTTAGTTTGGGGTCTGGTGTTTCCTGGCAAAAATCTCAAAGCTCACCTGCCCAGAGCTGAGGCCTCTTCTGTATTATCATTGGTACGTGTTTCCCATTGCCTCTGCCTTTCAAGAATTAAAAGAGTTTATATTTGTGAACAATTTTAGTTTTCTAGAGAAATTGAGGAAAAACAACACAACAATCCAAAATACCTTCCCATCCCACTCACATCCCCCCTCCGTTGATTCTGCTGTTGTTAAAACACTTCTACTAGATTTGTACATGTGCTAAAATGGACATATAATCCTTGATTTAATTGTGTAGGTTCCCTTGGGGTTAGCTTCTCATCATGTACATTTGATGGAGTTTTGACTACTGTTTTGTGTAGTTACCAGTGGGTAGTCATACAAATAGTCTCATTGTCCTAAGGTTTTCCCATACTCCACTCCTCCTTCCATGGTCATCTACTCCTCTCTCCTATTCTAGCAAATACTGTTCTCTTCTTGGTAGTACTGCATGGCTTCTCTATGGTGTTTTATTTTGGCAATCTTCATCTGAGTGAGCATCAAGGAGCATGTACGCGAGGGCATCCGGTAGGCGTATGTTTGCTTTTCTAATGAACTGCAAAACTGTGGCTGCCTCCCTCTGCCCCCAGCACCAATCAGAGTTCTTGTTCCTCCTTATCTTGTTCTCCTTTTAAATACATATTTTTAAGTTGTGTTTGTCTTGCTCCATCAATATACATTGACTAGGGTTATGGGACCAAGACCTTGTCTTCAACAATGAAAAATAATGGCCATGGCTAATCTGCAGCCAAAATCAGCAGCCAGGAGAGGATTCTGGGGTATCACTGTATCGTCAGACACCACCTCTCAGGGTCTATATTGGTGGGATGCTGAAGCAGGATCCAGGGCCAAGTACTGTATCTAGGAATGCTGATGTTGAATATGGGTTCATTAAATGTGTTTGTTAAATGCCCTTGTTAAAAGCGTAAAGAAGGGACTGGCACAGTATTAGAGTGGATAAAGCTGCTACCTGAAATGCTGGCTTCCTAAATGGGGAGTTGTATCATATCTTGGATGCTCCATTTTTGATCTAGCTTCCTGCTAATGGCCTTGGAAAAGTAGTGGAAGATGGCCCAAAGGTTTGTATCCGTGGCACCCAAGAGCAAGACCTGGATGAAACTCCCGACTTCCAGCTTCAGCATAGCCCAACCCCGACCAATGAGGGTAAGGAGTTAAATTCTGAGGACATGATATCCACCCAGGAGAATCTGTGCCTTTTTATTAAAAGGCCAGACTAACAGTTTCTCAGCTATAGTCTTAACCATATTTCAATGTCATCATAAGCCCCGGTTCGTTCAATGGGTTATTGATTGAAGCCATGTGAATCACGCTTAGGGATGCCTATTAAAACTCCCAAATTGGTTATTAAATCCATCTCATACACCCCAACATTTTTTTTCTTTTGCTTAAGTTTTGGCAAGCTAGAATGATTGTCATTAAGAGAGACCAGAGGGACATTGGACACCGTATGTTGTAGCTGGTCAAGCTCTGCTATGGTGGGACCTCATACACCACATGATTCAAAGGTGAATCACCATGTCAATGTAAATGTTTGCCATTGGGCTCATATGAGAATAAATGGTAAACTTGTATGGTGCTTGAACCAGGCTTTATTCTATAGTGAATATTCAGAAAGTAGAGTGTGTTATTTTCCTCTTGCCCTTGGCTCTTACATTGCTTCATGTGTTTTGAAAAATAAGGATCATGGGAAACAAAGTGATAGTCTCACACTAAGTTGATGCTTTTCTCCCTGTTGTTGCGAAGAATTAATACAACAAACCAGCGTGGTAGCCTAGCAGCTGAAGTCCTCTCCTTGCATGCACCAGAATCCCATTTGGGCACCAATTTGTGTCCTGGCTGCCCTGCTTCCCATCCAGCTCCCTGCTTTGGCCTGGGAGAGCAGTCGAGGACAGCCCAAAACCTTGGGACCCTGCATCCACATGGGAAACCCAGAAGAAGCTCCTGGCTCTTGGCTTCGACTCGGCTCTGCTCTGGCCATTGCAGCAATGTGAGGAGTGAATCATCAGATGGAAAATCTTCCTCTCTGTCTCTGCTCCTCTCTGTATATCTGACTTTCCAATAAAATAAATAAATCTTAAAAAAGAGCTAATATAATGTAGAAGTAAAGAACAGGTACTTCTTAGTCTATTTGCTGCCTGTATATAACTATATTTTAATCCTGGGTTTTGTTGGGAGGATTTCCTTCACTTAAAATTTCTCAAAAATCTTTTTATTATAGGGGGAGAGGAGGGATGGAGGGAGAGAGAAAAAAGCAGAGGGAGGGAGGTAAAGAGGGAGAGAGAAAGAGAGAAAGAGAGAGAAAAAGAGAGAGAGACAGAGAAAGAAAGAGAGCGCTCCTTCCCTGTGATTTACTGATTGATGCCTCATAATAAACCCACAGTGGCAGAGGCTGAGCTGCGAAACTAGGAACTTGGAAATGGAAACAAACACTAGATACCATACAAGGATGAGAGAAAGCCTACTGCTCCAGCAGGGACTGCACCATTAATATTCTCCCTAGCATGAAGTGCAACTCAGGAGTTACACCTGGAAAGCAAACCCAGACCCACCATGTGGAGCGTGCTTAACTGCTTCTCCTTCCACATTTTTCATCTTCAGCTTTACTTTTTGTAAAATGAGGATAAGGGCATCTAAACAGTATCTATTTCATGAGTTTATTGAGAAAAATAACAAATAAATTACATGATACATTTCACACTTTATTTAATGTTTAGGAGTTTAGGTAACTTTGTCTATGAACATTTTGTTTTGTAAGGCTGTGTTTTACGTTCACATTTGCTGCAAAGACTCAGTTTAAAATTAAACAACCAAAAATGATCCTCCCCAGCCACTAGGTGAAATCACTTCTTTAGTCAGAGTGAGAGAATGAGAAAGAAAAAAAAAAGGATTTTTCTTTGAATTCCTGGGGTGGTATTGCCAATCTCTGCAAACAAAGTAAAATAATAGCACCTGCCACTGGGAGATTTTGTAAAGAGAATTGCTAAATCTCTTGGTACCTGAAAATCCAGCAGTTAGGGAAGATGCCAGAACCATTACAGGTTGGGTAACACAAAGGATTGCCAATGTGGACAAAGTGCTCCATACTGGCAGCAGCAATTCAAGCCGCAGTGAGCATGGGCTGCACCGAGGTTTTGGTGACGTGGGTTTAGAAATCTAGCAGCCTCTGAGGCCTTGAAGAGAGTGAATAGCTTAAATTGGCAACTAACACCTTGCCAAGCTCTTATGCATACATAATGCGAACAATAGGAGAGAAAGTGTGCGTCAGAATGAGAATGGAATTGCTGGGATCCTGGAAGAAGGCAGGAGCCTCAGCTCTGGACTGGCAAGGCCATGCGTCATTGCTAAGGGTTTCTGCAGACCCACATGGTAGACAGGAAGAAAGTAGAATAAGTAGTAATAAAGAATCATCAGCCCAGCATTACATTCAAAAAGCAGGCAGTCCAAAAAAGAAGAGAAATTTTCTGACTTCCTAGCTAAGGAGGAATACATAGTCAAGTCCCAGCCTAGAAGAAACCACAATGTCATTTGCATGGTTCCTTTGTTTGGATTGTAGCCAAAATATTCTTAATTAAAATGCTTCTTTTTAAAATTCCAAATTCATCATTGTCACATGGAAGTCATCTACCACAGTATCAGAGCCCTAATATAGACTTCCCCCCCCAAAAAAGATCTATTTATTTTTATTGCAAAGTCAGATATACAGAGAGGAGCAGAGACAGAGAGGAAGATCTTCCGTCCAATGATTCACTTCCCAAATGGGAGCAATGGCTGGAACCGAGCAAATCCAAATCAGGAGCCAGGAGCTTCTTCTGGGTTTCCCACGTGGGTGCAGGGTCCCAAGGCTTTGGGCCGTCTTTGACTGCTTTCCCAGGTACAGGCAGTGAACTGGATGGGAAATGAGGTCGCCAGGACATGAACTGGCACCGGTCTGCAATCCTGTTGCGAGCAAGTCAAGGACTTCAACTATTAGGCTACTGCACCAGGCCCAACCTAACGTATGTTTGAACACCACAGTACTGCCCAGTCAATGCTAAACTCTATCAAGTTGAATTCATCAGTATCAGTTCCTTACCCACCATGAAAAAGGACAGATACACTTAAACAATCAGACACATTAAATTCTTCTCTGGTAGCTGGTAGATTAAGGGATGATGAAAATGGACTTGATATGCAGAAAAAAACTGTAAGTGAACAACTTGAGGAATCAAGGATGCAATATTCTCTTTAGACCATAGTCTTTCTCCAAGGAATGTGGACTTCCGGAGATTAGAGAGTCTTTCATCTCTTGCGTTGCTTCACAGGACAGCTAAATATTATTCTTGTTTTATACTGTCCAAGTTCTGTCCTACTGTTCCCCAAGACGAAGCTCGCTGTCCAGGAAGACTGGCTGCTCACTCTGGTTCTTATTAAACATATTGCTTCTTGCTGCATAGCCTAACTACGATGCTACACCATTTTCAGTGGTCCGCCTTTTCTTTTTCTTCTGTCAAATTCTACGCATTGCTCGGAGATAAATATGATTTCCCTAACGTTGCCATGCTTGAAAATCTGAATAAAGTCTCCAATTCTCACTGGATATCTAACATTGAAGATAGGACCAAACCTATAAATGAAATATTTTGCAAAACCTTATGGGAAATCTCTATTGTGAATATAGCTATTTAAGAGTTTGTGAAATATCTGCATCGAAACAGACATGTTTTAAATTCAGTTTTCCATTAACTTTTATTGCATTTTTTTCTTGCATGTATATACATATAGGGCCTATGGTAAAGACTATTTGTAGATTAGGCACAATAAGAGATTATCAACAATGAGAAATAGCACAACAGAAAAATTAGAACATTACATTGTATAAACATTTTGTGAATGTGTCCTCTGTCTTTTCCAACTGCTGTTGGATGGGTAGTGTCTATTAGTGCTATGGACCAAGAGATGCTCCACGTACCTGGTGTGGTGGAGCAGGTGGCTCCATATTTCGTCACATCATTCAGAGCAGCAGTACACATGTATGAGTTGTTGAGGTCTATGCTTTTCTATAACAGTTTCAGATCATGGTTGGCCAGAGGTATCTGAAGCCACAGGCAGTGAAAGCAAAGAGATACTGCTGTAATTTTTGACCCCCATACATGAGCATTTTAATTTAGGGTCCCTTAGTTATTTCACATGAAAAAATCATGTTTTGCCAATACAATGATAAATTCTTCAAGCCAAGGACATAGGTCTTTTTTTAGGTACACCGTTATTGATTGATTAATATGCTGCCTAATGCACATGAGTTACACTTCAGAAGTGATTATACATTTGGACACTCTAGCTAGAACAAGATTGGCGCAGGAACAAGTTGAGCAGAACTGAATAAAAACAAAGCTTACATTAATGATAGCAAATGACATGATTAACACCTTTTCTAGCAGCCTTGCAGCTTGAATTTGATAAACGAAAGTAATTTCTCTAAAGAACCAAAAGCTGACTTAAATGATTGAATTTAACTCCATAGTGTAATTCTGTGTTAGTAGATTTTTAAAAAAGATGACATTTGAGTGGATTTTTAAGTGCAATACATCAATCTGCCATTGAGCTAATGAACTTCAAGTTAAAAACCACTGAGGGGTTTGGTATGGATAACACCTTCAAGTATCCTCAAGAGGCAAGATGTGCTGGTAATTGAATGAAAATCTATTTTGGCCGACCCTGACGACAACACTGTCCAACTCACATTACAAATCACCTGTAATCCTTAATGGACCGTTTTTTAATTGCTTAAAAAGTGTTAGTGGGGACTATAAGGGAGCCAAGTGTTCCTTGTTTGTCTATTCCTCATCAATTAAATGAATTTCTAGGTTTTAGAAAATTACTGGTTGCTTACAGTTAAATCCAGAGTTGAAAGATTAAATTTCATCTGTCTCTGTCTTTATGAATGCCTTGAGACTATCGGATCAAATTAGTTCAAGTATAAAATGTGAGAATAAATGGAGGATCAGTGACTGTAAACTAATAAAAGGAAAATGAAACAGAGAACCACCTTTTCCTATGAGTTCTAGTAGGCTAGCATCCAAGCACACAGCTCAATTAAAATATGATTTGCTGTTTTTCTGAAGGGAAACATAAAGGCTTTGAGGCTGTTACACAAATAATATATTATGAAGGAGCCATGCAATGAATACTTTTGGAGAAGCAGTGAAATCTACGTAATTGAATGTTAGGATATGCAGATATATTGTTAGAGCAATGAGCCTAGAGGTGGATGTTTGGAGTGAATGTTCGAACGATGTAGTCTGGGAACACGCAGGCATGACCTCCAGTCACAGTTGAGTACAGATTCCCAGGTCACACCCACGGCCTCTGGCATCTGAATCACAACAATTGATACCCAATCCTGTCCTACAGACGTCGACATGGCAAAACTACTAAAATCCGCATGGCATTTTTTATTCTGGTTATTAAAAGATGTTTAGAAATATGAATCACGATTTCAACCATGTTAGTTCCTTCTGTACTCTTACTGTTCAGTTAGAGATACTCGGGTGTTCCTTTGCCCTTGCTCCAAATCTTCCATCTTTCAGCACTAATGAAAACATGCTAAGTTACCGGGGTTCTAGTGTTAAGCAGGACTTTGTGGATGGATTCTTCTCCTCCCATCACTTTCTGGAGAAGTGCGTATCGGGGCAACAGGATACTCAGTTATTATGCTTGTTTCTGGGTCCGACTCATTCAGCATTTGATGTAGCTAAGGGGAGTTTTCAATTGCATTTCCATAACACACTGGGTCTGGTAAAAGGCATTTGGTTTTATAGGAAGCACATATGTTAATGAATCATACATAAACCAAAAGAATTATCTCTGTAAAAAAAATCCATAGCAATCTCCACAAAATTTGTGTAATGAGTTTGACTAAACGGCACAAGAATAGTCACCAGAAAGCATCTTTCAGGACCAGATATAGCACTTCGTGGGATGAACGGATCTTGGGCCTTGTATTTCCTTTAGCAAAAACAAATACTGACCTGCATTTGCCCCTCCTTCTGGGTAATTGTTATTTAGGAATGTTTCATGCTAATGTATGGGATAGTTTACGCTTCAGTTTGTTCTCTACATTGTTCAGTACACACCTGGAGTATAAGACATCAAGCTATGAGCTCATTTAGTATTACGATGGTATTCTTGTTGGATGCTAACATAGCAGCAGCATTCCGACTTTATGTCTATCTCTTTGACATTCTTATGCTGCTACTAAATAAGTCCCAGTAGATTTACATATTCAGATAGAAACAATGGCACTGATAGCAACTTTCATTTGTGAAAACAATTATAATCTTCACCTTGAACTTCTGCATGAACTTGTATGATTACAATTTAAGAATTTGTATCAACCACATTCCCTGTTTTCTCTGTTGGAAAACCTTTCTTATTTGTTGATCTTGTGCCTTGAGCTCTTGTCTGGACTATGTTTTTGTTTTAATCATGAGAAGGTGTTTTCAAAGGAACGTCTCAGGACCTCAAACTTCTCTCCCTTCCTCCTTTTAACTCCCAGTTCACCTACTGTTTAGCTTGCTTCTTTTTCATTAGGCATTATTTCATTGAATGCTGCAGCAGAAAACATGGAGGCATGTTATTATTTAAGTGTTTTACATTACCAGCAGCTCCTAGAGTATATAATATAGTAATTTTACTTTACATATAGAAAAAAAAATGAGCCTCGGAGAGTTAAGAGTCTTTTCCAAGCCACATTAATCTAAAGGGATCTTTGGATATTAAATCCAGGTAATTGCTAATAAATGACTTTTCACTCACTGGCTCAATTGTTTTTGAAAAGTAAAAACATGAATTTATAAGTGCTCATTACCATTTCAGATCATCGTTTTCTATAGCTGCTGGTCTAATTCAAGAATTGGAGTCAAAGTTTAAATTGTAATCCACAACTAGCTTCATTTCCATTAGTATTTTTCATGTAAAGTTTAGTTTAGTTAAGGAGGAGGAGAAAATGCTGAATTAAATATCTAACACCACAGTATCATGGATTCCTTTGTTGACATATAATTTTGAAATTAAATGATTCCTAGAAAAGAACAAGAAACACTTCAAGGAGAAGTAAAGGTTGCCCAATTAGGAAAAATTATCTTTACAGATAAATCTAGTACTGAGAAGTCCAAACAATAGGTGCCAATATTGTGGCTTAGTGGTGAAGCCACTGCTTGTGGTACCAGCATCCTGCATTTGGGTCCAAGTCCGTCTCTGCTTCTTCCCATTCAACTTCCGGCTATGTTCCCAGGAAGGCACAGGCTGATGGTCCCTCTGACCAAGCTGCAGATCTGGCTGGAGTTTATGCTTCTGGCTTTAGAGTGTCCTAGCTTTAGCCAGTGCACTCATTTGTTGGTGAGGGTGTGGAGGTTGAACTGGTGGATGGAAGCTCTTTCTCTTTCTCCTGGCCAACTCTGCCTTTTCAAATAAATAAGTAAATATAGAAACCTAAAGAGCAATTTGAATTTTAATTGCCCTTTAATTTTCTATAAATTTACCAATTGAAGATCCACTGGAAAAATAAAAGAATGATGACCCATTTACTTAAATATTTGAGATTCAAGCAAATATCTGAGGGTTTAGCTAGCACAGAAATTTCAATGGAATTAATTTCACTCCATGTCTTTTTAAAGTTAATTCTATGAAATATTGCACTTAAATATAGATATATTATTTATTAACCTAGCATTTTATGAAGATAGCTTATTGACTTTGGTTAGAAGTAGACACATTATATTCTAACTGCATTTGCTTAGTATCCTGAGAGTGGCCGAAGTTAAAAGCAAAATAGACATGAAGTTATTATCAGTGATGGTAATTAAATAAAACAGCATTGAAGCAATGATCTAGTTTCCCTGTTGTGATTTGTCATCACATCTGCCACCCATCCCCACAGCCTTAATATATGCTATTACAATGACTGATTACTAATGTATGATACTACAATCGCTATTAAACTTATTTTCTCCCATCAGACTTACTGTTGAAGACATTATTCCTTAATTGATTCACCTTGAATTACAATGATAACTTTCTAACATCTTCCATCTTGTTTTTCATACTGTGGTCAACTTAAACAAGATAGCATATCAATGTCTTCATGCACGTTGATTACAAATAATACCTTGTGATTAATTCAAATGCCAATTAAGATCCAATACTTAAAAGTTACTGGACGTTCAAGCTGTTGAAGAGAGAGCTGAAGGTTATGGACAGTCAAGAAAGAAGAGGGTCAACATCAGGGAGATAGGGTGTCATTATAAAAGAGCAAATTAGACTGAGTATTAATTACCATGACTCGCAAAATGTTCACTGCACCTTGCAATGAGAAATATATTGCATTTTTAGCTAGATATATATTCAAATGCATAATAACGCACACACACGCAAATATATCATCAAATGATGCTTTCTAGTATAGCGGGATATATTTCATGTACCGAAGACTACTCCATTGCATTTCATTAAAAATCAAATTGAAGAGCCTGACACAGTGGTTCAATGGCAAAATCCTCACTTGTAAGTGCCGGGTGTCAGTTCGTGTTGACACTGCATCAGTCTCCTTGTTTGTGGCCTGGGAAAGTAGCAGAGGGTGACCCAAAGGTCTGGGACCCTGCACCCACCTGGAAGACGATCCTGGCTCCTGGCTTTGGATCAACTCAGCTCTGGCCATTGTGACCGCTTGGGGAGTAAACCAGCGTGTGGAAGATCTTTCTCCCTGTATCTCCTTCTCTCCATAAATTTGATCTGTCTTTCCAATAAAAATAAATAAATAATTGAAAACAAATCAAATTAAAGGGTTTGCATGAAGTAAAGGGTACAGAGAATATTTCCATATCTTCTGCTACTTTTCCCCCCAGTAAACCCAGATTTTCTTTAAGAAGTAAAGTCACAAAATTTGAAATAAAAAAAAAAAGTCAGATGCTTAGTATCCATTGACTGAGTCCACTAGAGTCCAGCTAATAGGATGGCAGTCCTGATTGGAGAAGAAAGCAGTAGCAAGGTCTCATTCAGACCTTGGCACCATGTTTAGGCATTTTTAATCAAATGCAGCAGAGAGATGAGATAATGGTGAAAGTTGCAGGTTGCCTCCAGTGACCAGGAGTGGGATAAAATCATGAATGTGAAGTGAAGACTGAGGAAGGATCAAGCAGAGAGCAAGACAGGATTGGTAAAAGCTCACAATATAGATGGTATTCCTGCTTTACAGATGATAAGACATTAACTGAAAGTGAGACTCATACATATATTCAGCTAGAGGAACTGTCTAATGGAAATTAGCATGACTGGAAGTACAGATGTGTTGCTGTAAGCATCTTTACTCCTGAATAAAAGAAGGACTCCCAGTGAAATTGTTAAATGCATCTTTATAATAGGATGTTGGTCTTTTTACTGTTGTCTTTGCCTACAATGTCATGATACAATTAAGTGGCAGAATGATGGGCTTGTGACTGTCGCTGAAGGACCTCACATATTATTGTAATAATGTAGGGGAAACCAGTGGAGGAGAGGGGGATTAGGAGGCTCAAAGGGAAAATCTGTGAACCTGTGGAACTGTGTCATGGAAAATAAAAACTAAAAAACAGAATATTCTCCAAATTCTCATACATTTGGAATGTGAGTTGCTAGATGGAAGATCTCTCTGTGTATAACTGTCTTTCAAAAAAACAAATCAGAGTAGAATGATAGAGCAGCAGAATTAACAAACAGCAAGCTCCCATAAGGAAACCTAAGGTTTACCATTGCATGTGATGGGAAAGGCTGGTGCATGGAGCCCTCCCAGGACAGATGTTCTGCCTCCCATCCTGGCTTCCACCAAGCTGTCTCTGCTTCTCCTACCACAAGCTGTTGTGGGGGGATCTAAAGGCATTTGTTGTACTCATAAAGGTCTTTTCAAATACAGCCTTTTATTCTAAATACTACTTGTGTCTTATCTGCCTCATTGGATTTCAAGTTGAATTTCAGTGGAAAATGATATTCAGCTGTTCTTTCTTGGTGACTAGGATCAGGTCCTGGGGTCATGTGTTATTATATTTACAGCAATTACCACATCATCTTACACTTAGGAAATACTCAATGAGACTTGCTTTCCCAGTGCTGGGCAAGCACACCTAGTTCACGTTCCCTTTGCTGCTACCCGGCTTCCTGTAGAGTCAAGGATTTCAGACACCCGAGAAGTCCCGCAGGACTACAGGTGCTGAACAGCTACCTGGAGGGAGATGTGTGACCACAAGCTCAAATGGCTGTATTTGACAGCATCTCTCACCCAGCACCTGCTGACTTGTGTAGTGAGTTATGTTGCTGCTACCACATCAATGCTTATGGAAAAAGACGGCCTACCAAGAGTGCAGAGAGCTTTGGATAAATATGACCTGCAATTATGGAAGATCCTGTGGGATCTGGAGCTGCTGATGGTAAAGGAGAAAAAGACACAGATTTTTTTTTTTTTGATAGGAGCAGGAGAGAGAAGACACTGAAGAAGAGTAAGTGACCTGCACAGCAGGAATCTGGGAAAGCCAGAAACCCTGTATTTCACTACTTCTTCCCTTTTCCTGGAAGGAACTTTGGATTGCTTAAAAATTTGCAAACTGATTCTTAACAGATTCTGGTGGGATATGCAATTTTAAAAAGTTTGAATATAGCATATAGTGGGACAAGATTAAGTTCAAACAAATGAGCTGGAAGAAAACATTGTTTGCTGTTGAGGGCTTTGGATGGCCCATGGATATGTCAACTTTCATTAATACCTAAACTATTTCATCCAAGATATTTTCTTTTAAAACCACACACACACACTCACACATATATATGTGTATAAAAATATGTATAAAACCTTTGCTGAATAAACAAAAGCATCGGATATCATTTAATTGTTAAAATCTGGCTACTTTAAGGACCAATATGAATTAATTAGTTCATAACTACAGTGATAAAACACACACTATATACTAATAGTATTAAAATTTTCACTGATTCTTCTACTTCTCTTAAGGGATTTATAACTATGTAGCTTCCTTGAATGTTTTTTAAAGTATCTTAGTTTTTATGGTTTTTTTTTTTTTCTGTGAAATTGCTTCTATATTAACTTGGTTTAGTAGATGCCGTGATTTTTCTTTTCAATGGAACTCATGCAGCCCTATGTCTCATGCCACGTGTCACTTTTTAATTACCTTCACCATTGTTTTCTACCATACTGGACATATCTGTTCTAAGAACTGAAAAACTCAGCAAATGTCTTATATGCCTATCTTGGTTATTACAGCAATTTTTCACTGTGTTTGTGTGAACTTTAGAGCTAATTGGTTAAAATAAACCTGCATCTTTATTTGTGTTTTACAGTTGTATTTAAGTTAGTATTATTATTTGAGCTTCAAATTTTATAGGCTAAATAAAGATCTTAAAAATTAATTTAATTTATATGCAATTTAAATACTCCAAGTTCAATGAATTTTGTAAACTTGCTCACTGAAACCAAGTCAAGCTTTAGAAGTGTGAGTTCTTAAGAGACCACAATCATCCAAAGCTATCCTGAAGAATAAAATCAAAGCTGGAGGAATGACAATTCCGTATTTCAAAGCATGCTACAGAGCAGCGGTAATCAAAACAGTCTGGTCCTGGTACAGAAACAGAGAATAAGAGCAGTGGAACAGAAGAGAGGTACAGTGAATAGTCTTCCACAAGGGAACTGAAAATAACCTAGGGAGAAATGCTGATCTCTTCAACAAATGCTATTGGGATAATTGCATACCCACTTGCAGAAGCAAGAAGCAAGACTCCCATCATTCATCTTAAAGGAAAATTAGCTCTACATGGATCAAGGACCTAAATATGCACACAGAAAACATCAAACTATTAGAGGAAGACATAAAGAAGCAATCTGTGAAGACTAGGCAAATGCAAAAACTTCTTAGAAAAGTCACCCAGGGCACGGGCAGTCAAAGCCAAAATAAACAAATGGGACTGCATCAAACTTAAAAGTTTCTTTACTGCCAAGGAAATGATCCACAAAGTATAGAAGCAACCAATGGAAAGGGGGAAAATCTTTACACACTACCCAACAGACAGGGGACTAATATCCAAGATTTATAAGGAGCTTCAGAACCTCAACAACAGCACAACAAACAATCTCGTGAAGAAGTGGGCAAATAAAATCAGCAGGCATTTTTCAAAAGAATAAATTCAAATGCTGAATTGATTTTTGGAAAGAAATATTCAAACTCCCTAGCTACTAGGGAAATGCAAATAAAATCCACATTGAGGTTCTATCTAACTCCAGTGAGACTGGCCTATGTCCAGAACTTAACTAACAATACCTTCTGGTATGGATGTGAAAAAAATGTATCCTAGCCCACTGTTGGTGGAAGTGTAGGCTAGTGCAGCATCTATGGAAGTCAGTATGGAGAGTGCTCAGAGAACTGAAAATTGATTTCCGTGTAAACCAACTATCCCACTCCAGGGACTATATCCAAAAGAAGTGGTATCTGCATATGAGAAAGTTACCTGCAACTGTGAATTTATAGCAGCAGAATCCACCAAAGCCAAGACATGAAACAACCTGGATGTCCAACGAAAGAGGATTGTACAACGAAGCAGTGGTACATCTATTGCATGGAATACTATACAGGCATTAACATGAATGAAATCCCACCCCTTACAGCAAAATGGCCCACTACAGATCATCATGCTTAGTAAAGTAAGCCAATCACCCCAAATGACAAATATTATATGTTCTCTCTGATATAAGGCAAACTTGATGCAAAATACAAGATAAAAATGTATATTTAACAGTTAAATATACTTTGACAATGTGATACTAGATTTTTCTAACTGTGTCTATTAGTACAATTCCATTTTGTACTTAAATAGCAGAATTTATCCTGTAAGTTGTACTAAAGGATTGTACTACTGTAACATTATTGGGAGAAACGGGGGGGGGGGGGCTAATGGGGAGAGAGTAAGGGAGGCAAGGTGGGAATCCCTGTATATACAAAAAAATAATTTAAGGAATATTTTATTATTTTTAATTTGTAAAGACTTCACATTTTTTCCATGTATCCATCTATTCAGTTTTGGCTATCGCAATCAGATAGAAAATGCAAGAGTATTTTCCCATTAACAATCTTACTGGCAGCTTAGTGACAGATAAACAAACCTTTTAAAAATATCTATTTATTTTATATATTGAAAGACAAGGTACAGAGAGAGTTGCCCCTAAATAGAAAAATGTTAAGCAGGGAATTGTCACTAAAATACTGAATTCCTGTCATGATCTGAGGGGTAACGGTGGAGGGAGGAAGACAGGAGAACAGGGACGGCTACAGGGAAGCTCGATAGCAACACAACCGTATCATAGAAAGTAGTCACAACTAAACATTGTAAAAAAACAAATAGAAATCCAGCTTAGCCTTCTACATTAGTGACTGTGCTCTTAGTAACCATATCTTTTCAAAAGTAGGAATGGAAGATTATTGCGGAAGCTGGGAAGCCATAGTTGAGCAGAGGGAGTTCTATGTAGCTGAAAGAATTCCTTCTTGGGAAGTTTCAATCTCACGATATTGGAGGTACTCCAGCGCTTTGAAGAAGATATTTGCTTACTCTGTGCCATCCATAGCATTCAAGTATTCTACATTAAATTTATCTTTAAAAGATAAATTAAGCTTTTGTAGAAAATCCTTGTACATTCTTCCAGAAATACTCCAAGCATTAAACTTATTTTTAATCATGTCTTTCAATGAGATTTGTATAATCTTTCCATCAGACCATGCGTCTCTAAAGCAGTAACTACTATGACTTGGAAAGCTTTCATTAAAAAACTCTGGCAAAGAAAGCAGCATAAAATATATTGTCTTCAATTTTTTTTCCTGCTTGAGGTTGTAAGTGTCTTACTGCTAATCTTAGAGTTTGTAGGACCTGTATGACCCTGTGCATGCAATCTGAGTGTGTCTGGAAGACAGGTGTGGTGGGTCAGTTGGTGGATTCTAACACATTTGAATTCTTCATATTTCATCTTGTTCATCTATAACTCAATTGCACAGTGTTATGGCTTACGGAGTAGAAGGTCAGGCATTGCTGTATATGAATCTTGACTTCATCACTTATTTGCCACTCAGAAACTTATTCAATGTCCACTTTATTTATTCATACTACAGAGATATCATGACCCAGCTTATAGCATTATGAATACATTAATGAGAAAATGCCTATGATATGCTGATTTTTACTATCAGATACCACTTGTTAATTTTTCTTTTTAAAATTGATTAAGTTAGATTTTTTTTGCAAAGTGATTGGTACGTAGTACTTGCGAATAGAATTTCCTCTTTTTCCTGTTAATTAGCATTGAGTTGCTTCATAAACTGAACATTATGTAATTTGTACTGGGAGTTAGTATGGATTTATTTCTTTTTTGTATGTAATGCTAAAAGAATAAGAAAGTAATTTAATAAAGAGCTACCCTAACCCTAAAAGTAACATTATTCATTTTGAAAACAACCTCCATTCTAGTCCTGGCCTCATGACAAGGAAGGTTTTCCTCTTTAGGAAGAAAGGGTGCAGTGAACACTTCCGATTGCATCCGTCTCTTGGCCTCCAGACACAGTTCAGACTGCATGCAGTCTCCACAAATTCTATGATTTTCAGTAAGAAACTTACATGAGACTTGTGGTATGACAAGTAGTGTTTCCCAATTTATGTCTGTAAAATAGATTAATTTCTTGTTTAAGGTTTTATTTATTCATTTGAAAGAGTGACAGAGAGAGGGAAAAATAGAGAAACAAAGAGATATCTCTTCTATCTAGCGGATCATTCTGCAAATGGTCACCACGCAGGGTGAGTCCAGGCTGAAGCCAGGTGCCGGGAGCTCCATTGGCTCTCCCTCCTGGGTGAGTCCAGGCTGAAGCCAGGTGCCGGGAGCTCCATTGGCTCTCCCTCCTGGGTGAGTCCAGGCTGAAGCCAGGTGCCGGGAGCTCCATTGGCTCTCCCTCCTGGGTGAGTCCAGGCTGAAGCCAGGTGCCGGGAGCTCTATCGGCTCTCCCTCCTGGGTGAGTCCAGGCTGAAGCCAGGTGCCGAGAGCTCCATTGGCTCTCCCTCATGGGAGGCACAGGCTCAAGGACCCAGATAATCGTTTGCTGACTCCAGGGCATACAGGCAGAGAGCTCAATCAGAAGGCTAGCAGCCAAGCCTATCAGCTCTCTGTGCGATGCCATGTGGTAGGGCAGCAACTTGACTAGCTTTGGCACAACACTGGCCTCTAGGATGAAGAGAGGAAGCAGTTTATTTTCTTGTATATATTGTGGGAGGATGTATTAAATGGTCAAAGTTTATGTCAATGGGTGACACATGATTAATATAAAGAGAAAAATGCATCATGTAAAAAGAAACATTTTGTTTAAAATGAATCCTTGGTAAGATATTGGTTGGGGAAAAGAGGGACCAAACTTGGGGTTTGTGAGGCAAGAACTCCAAGAACTACCAGGAATTCCACAGTAGCATTTAGGGGAGGAACCACAAAACTACATTCTGAATCTTGTAGAGAAAAGATGGAGATTTTAGCAAAGTGTTTAATTTTATCTGACATGTGTTTCAGTACCATAAGTTTCCTACCTTTAGTAAAATCATGTGGCCATGTGTATTTTGGTGGACACACAGGAAAGTAACTCAACTCCAGTTGACCCATGCTGTGTAAAGCAGCGACACAGTAGAGAAAGGATGGACGGGTCCTGTGCTGCATTGTTCAGGCGTTCCCACAGATGGAGATCATGGCAACTTTCAGACTTGCAGACCATTCATGCTTTTGGGGAACTGTCAGTTTCACAATTCATGAGCTGGGAATTCCTCTCTGTCTCTCATCCTCTCTGTATATCCTCTTCTCTGTATATCCAACTTTCCAAGAAAAATTAAATAAATCTTTAAAAAATAGTGATTAGTTGCTAAAATGCTACCCATACTTCAACTAAGTTCAAGGTAAAATATACTTATGCAAGTTTTCCTGCCTAGAGGCATACAATTCTGTATTTTTTCCCTCAGAAAAAAATGTGCTACAGTTTCTTCACAAGTACATTACTCTCTACTTAAAACGGTTGGCACGTACAGAGAGCAGATATCCAAAAACAAGCAAACACGAGGGGTCTTGTCCAGGAACAATGGCTGATGTTGATAATCCCTGGCTGTGCGTGTGAGTACATGCCGCGCAGAGGAGGCTGGGAAGGATAATGGGGTTGGCGCTTGCTGGGGAGGCTCCTCTCAGGTTCACTCAATTCCTGAATAGTTGGAATTGGCCTTGCTGTCTCTGAGCTGGGCATCCTGTGCCTGCCTTTACTTTCTTTTGATGCAGGATGCAGAGGCGACTTTTCTCTACATTCTACAGCAAGAGTCTTGGCCTTCAAAAAAGCACCTGTGGTGCCAGCTGGGCAGTCTTCACATGCCCTTCAGGCTGATGTTCCTCCACACTCACTCACTTGTTCTGTCATCTCAGTACCACGGTCCTGTAATGCTTTCTGGGTACTTGACTTTCAAGGACAGCTAAAGGTTGGTTAGGACCTAACACATCTTGAGGAACTAGAATGTGTCTGATTTGTGTTTAAAATTCAAGCCGAATATAAGCGCCTGATTGTGTGGCACAGGGTTGGGGGAGGATGATTATTAACAGTGGAACAATTAAGACTGAATGAAGTATGAGGAAAATGGCCAGATGGTGAGCACCAGTTGGGATGTCCCTGACTGATCTCATAACACCTAGGTTCAAATTCTATCTTTGTTCCCAAACCTAGCCTCTTACTCACTCATGCTGTGAAGCGTAGCAGTTTACAGATCAAGTACATGGGTCACTGCCACGCTTGGGGAGAGCTGGACAGAGTTCCTAATTCCTGCCTTAGGGGCCTGGCCCAACTTTTGCTGTTCTGCTCTTGTGCATATCTGGTATGTGAACTGGCAGATGGGACATCTCCCCCCCCACCTCTGCAATGACATATATGCATGTGTATATGTGTGTGTGTGTGTGTGTGTGTGTGTATGAATGAAGGAATTGAGACATGATGTCACCCCCAAAAATGTTTTTTGAACAATCGTATGCTTCAGGCGCTATTTTAGGTAAATAGCCAATAGACAACAACTGTGGCCCTTGTGGAATTACACATGCTAGTGGAGCAGGGAATTAAAACATACATCCAAAAATTTGTGAAACTTATGCTGCATAAAAAGGTGGGAGACTTAGGAGGCAATCATAACATAAGATGTCAGTATGAATGGAGTAAGATTGGGAAAGTGTTATAATTTGAGATCAACTCAGAATTCCAAGGAAAGTACTCCGAGCTATACTTCAGAGCTGGTAGCAAAGTAGCAGGTGTGTCTGAAGCAAAACTGTTCCAAGCAGACCAAGAGCAGGTAAAGGAGCTGATGAGAGCAAGCCTGTTGTGCTCCAGAGAGGATTCGGAGGTTGGTGTGCATGCAGTGGAAAGAGGGCTCTGAGAATAACAGACTGGTCTCAACGTTGTCTTGGCTATGTCATGAAATGGCTTACACATCATTGTAAATTTTGGGTAATTACTCCAAATGAGAGTAGAAATCCTCAACTTTTTTCTGAGCTACAGAAAGACAAGGTATGGTTTCCTTGCTTCTGTGCTTATTTTGACTGCTGTGCCATGTTGAGAAAGGACAATCGGAGGATGGTAGAGGGTGAAGCAGCTGGTACAGTTAGGAAGCTGTTTCAGGGATCTGTGTGAGAGGTGATGAGGTGTGGATGACTCTAGTGGAAGTGGTGAGACATAGCCAGATGCCTGCTGCATTTCCAAGGAAGAGCCAGTAAGATTTCATGAAAGAAGTGTTGGTATGAAATAGACAGTGAAATCGAAGATGACTCTAATCTTGTTGGCCCAATGCTCAGCTGTCAGGTTTATTTGTTAAAGACATTGTTTGGGATATCCACTTACCACATAAGAGTGCCTGGATTTGAGCACCAGCTGCTCACTCCCAATTTCACTTTTACCTAACATATACTCTGAAAGGTAGCAGGCAAAGTTTCAAGACTTTGAGTCCCTGCCACTCACAAGGGAGACCCGTATTGAGTTGTGGCCACTAGCTCCAGCCTGGCCTGGCTGTGCTGCTTGCGTGCATTGGGGACTCTTTTGGCCTATCCTCATCTCATTTTCATTGCCTACTAAATCAACAAGTAAATAAATACATTTAAAAATGAAATTTTTGGCTCAAACTCCTGAAAGGATTAAGTTGTGATTAATGTGGATTGGGAAGATTGGAATTCAATTTTGGAAATATTAAGTTTGAAATTTGAAGGATGTGGTAAGAAATATGTTTTACAATTCAGAATTGAGCTCTGGCATTAAAGAATGCTGTCATAAAAATAAGACACAAGGGGTCGAAACCCATGGTTTTCCCGGGTAAGCCTCCAACTGAAGTGCCAGCAATCCATTGCTCCAGTTACTCCAGTAACTCCAGTTACTCCAATTCTGGTGCAGCTTCCTCCTAACGTACCTGGGAAAGCAGTGAAAAGTGTCCCAAATCCTTGGGCCCCTGCACACGGCTAGGAGACCTGGAGGACGTCCCAGGATTGTGGCTTTTGATCAGCATAACTCTGGCATTTGTAGCCTCTTAAGGAGTGACAGTGAAAGGAGGATCTCTCTGTCTCTCTCCTTCTGTAAATCTACCTTCCAAATAAAAACACACCTGTTTAAAAGACTATCTGAAATCATCAAGTGGCAAAGATCACCAAAGAAATGAGTGAAAAGAAAGGAGTCCAAAAAAGAATTCTGGAGTACGTCAGTGGTAAGGGGTTGGGAAAGATTAATTGTTTCTGTGATTGAAAAGGATAGAAAAATGAACAACCAGTGATATGGAAGGAAGTCAATAAAACATGAGAATTATAAACTAAAAGGAGGAAATTACGTTAAGAAGCATGGAGTTACTGACTTTATCCATTAGACTTAAAGTAGACCAAGGCGTGAGCAATGGAGAGATGTTTGGTAATTTGGGAAACAGCTGTTTCAGCACATGAGTCCAGTGGTTTAATAGGTGGGTGGACATCTCTTGCTGCTCAAACCGCCACTTGAATATCTGCATTCCAGGCTAGGGTCTTGTTCCAGCTTTGGCTTTGCTTCTAATCTATCTGCCTGCTAATGTCTACCCTGGGAAATCTGTGGATGGTGGTGCGAGTGCCTGGATATCTGAGACCTCTGTGGGCAGTCCAAATGGGGTTGCTGCATTCTTGTTTCAGCCTATGCAGTCTGGATGATTGTGGGCACTTGGGAAGTGAACCAGCATATGGAAGACATCTGTCTTTTGTGCAATCTCAATTCTTTTCAAGGAAAATTAAAAAGAAAATAGAATGATTTATGATACAAAGCCGAGATTTTTTTTTTGGTCTTACCTGTGGGAAACAATGGTTTAAGAGAAAGAAGGTGGAACTTGAGTCTGTTCAACAACAAAGAATTTCGGTATTTAGGAGAGCAGTGCAACAGTGACTGCGAGTGAGGATAGCCCGCTCCATGGGAGAAACCCCAGCAAGGCCATGTGCAGTCAGTGAGAACCCCACAGAGAGGAGACACTGATCATTTCAGAGCTCAATGTTCTTGGAGGGAAGCATTTGAGCAACCGAGTGGGAGTTGAGCTAATATATGAGAGATGTGAGAGAAGGATAGGCTTAAATGAAGGGCATAAGGAATAGTGAGAAAGGAAAAGAGATTCAGACACATTAATTTTAATTTCTTAGCAGCCACATTAAAGATATAAGAAGGGAAAAGTGAATTCATTTTCTAACATAATTTTTATCAACATGCAAAATGTTATTATAGTAACACGTAATGATACAAGTATGGGTGAGTTGCTTTAAAACTTATATTCTCTATTAAATTTTTGAAACCCTCTGCATATTTTATATTTATACTTCATCTCAATACAGTAACTACGTTTTCATTAGAAATGCTAGATCGGTATTTAGATTTCAAGAAATATACTGTTCAAAGAGCAGATGTATATGTCAAGCATTCCAAACACATTGTCCTTAATATTTGCTAACAAATGAATTGAAGATGTACTTTCTTTAAGTAAATTCAGATAAAGTTTATCATTTAGTTTTTCAGTTTCTTTACCTTAACTGTGTCTCGGTGCTCATTGGCCACAGGATTCACCTCTGGATGGGCAGCGCAAGAAGCTGGCAAGTGGACAGTCTCAAGAGGATATTGAATGTGTAGGTGTGGCAAGGCAGAGGAATTCTCTTGGAGTGATCCAATTTTCTTTGTAAGGGGACGGAATGTGAAGATCCTGTGGTGAACGTGTCAGTCCAGGCCACTTCAGAAAATAGAGGCTGACTCAGGTAGTACAGGAATCTCGTTATTGAACAGGTTGTCAAGGGAAGGAGACTTCAGCATGCTAACAAGAGCAGAAAGGCTTTTGACCTCCTGGGTGAACGTGGAAGTGAAGAGGAAGAGTGGGGCTTCGGAAGTAACAGGTTAGGAAGGACGCAGGAACTCACAGATGTGTGGTCCGTGCCAGGAGGGGAGCAGGAAGGAGCTTGCTGTTTGATTTCCTGCCAAAGACTGCTGCTAGAAAACTTTGGACAATGAGGCATCTGAGATAGTGTATTCCTAGTGGTCAACTCCCACAGGGCAAAGAAGCAGAGAACACAGCAGGGATGGTACAGGTAGTGTCCAGTTGAAGCACCCCTTGTTTGGAAGCCTAGCCTTGCAGAAAACAGAGCTGGGGAATCGTCAGCTGGGAAAACCGGCTAGAGGAAATCATTGTCTCAAGGTTTTCCCTCCTCTCAACAAACGTGTCTTAAGTGCCTATTGCACGCAGTCTGCACCTGAACTTGTTCTAAACTTGAAATGCAGTGACAGAAAAGACAAAGTTCTTTGTTCTATGTTTGAGCAACACAAGCAGCAATAAAGGCAAAAACAAAACAAAACAAAACAACAACCCCACAAAACCTCCTATGGTGATATAATCCATTCAGAGAGTTCAAGATTCTGTTGTAAGTATGGTGCTGCACTAACTAGGGCTGCCAGGGAGGGATTCTTTGCAAAAATTATGTTTGAACTTGTCTGTTAGTGATGTGAATGCAGAAATCCTGTGGAGATCTGGTGAGTTTTGCAAGCCCATTAATTTCTAAGACTTACAGGTTTGGAGACATTCATGTATTAGTGGGAAAGAAGTAGGGCCAGTAAAGCTGGACCATGCTAACTAGGGACAGTACCACACAAGGGACATGTGGACAGAAGTGGCCTGCTTTGCCATACACAGGTGCTGTACTTACCCTTGTTTTAAAATGTAAGCTTGTAAGACTATACGAGAAGAAATATGACTTGACATTTTGGTGTTAAATGGAAGCAAGGAGACCGAAAAGTTTAGATGACAGTGGCAGCAGCTGAGATGCAAAGTTTTAGATTTTATACAGATATAAAAATCTGTTTATATATATGTATGTTATATATATGTATATAACATGAAATATATGTAGATGTCACATGTTTCACGATGCCGTATATATATTTTATGTAGATCTTTCAGATGAACATTTTTAGTTCTGGATTGTTCTGACATATGTTTTAATTAGAGTTGATAAAACCTTCTGGCTCTGCTTCCTGCCTTCCCTTGCTGTCTTCCTTCTTCCTCCCTCCAACACACACTGGAAGGATGCTAGCACTAAGAATACTAAGAAAACAATACATTTCCAGACCATTGGAACAATAACAGCAGTGATGGGAAAAAAGTGTAATGGCGTGGAATTCCAAACGCAGACTTGTAAATGAGGACATGCTCCTTTGTTAAATGCACCATGATGACCAGAATCGCTACTGAACAATGACCGGGAGGGCGAGCATTCTGGAGAGGAAGTCCAGAAACGAGGGATGCAGAAGGTACCCCTAGAAAAGGCCATACTTGAGATGAATTCTGAAAGAGTAGGTGTGTGGTCCACATGCCAGGCAGGGGTAGGACTTCTTTTGATCACAAACAGCAATATGTGAAAGCTAGAATTTCTGAAGAATTGAAAATCATGCTATTGTGACTGCTATAAGGACGGGAAGAGGGGAGCATGAGTGGACGGAAGGAAGTGAGAAGCTAGGTGAGGAATAGACTCAAAAGCCAGGCCAGTGCTGCACATTCAATGTCTTCTATGATCTCATGAGAAGTTTCCATTTTGTCACTGCGGATCATATGAATAATGCAAAAGTTTGATTTTTTAGATGTGTCACAATATAGTGGCATGGATAATGGATTAGGAAGGGAGCCAGACAGGAGATAGGCAGGGTATATAAAAAAAATCTAGTAGTTGGAGTTTTTTTGAAGCAGTTGTTATTAAAATGGCTAACATTGTTGATAAAAATTCACTGATGATACCTTTATTCATGTTTCTCTGTTATATGTGCATATAACTCCATTAAAACCAGAAAAAATCATTTTTATCTTGATGTATGATTTTACTGTATGGGAAATGTTCAGGAGTTGTGATAATGTGTTAACATTTACAAAGCTGCAGTGATCCCCAGACAGGGGGCCTGTTGAGCAGACGGTGTCCAGCGTCTCTGATGCTTCAGGACTTTGTGACCTGAACAAGGCAGTTCTGTCTCCCTTCACTGATATTATAGAGTGGTCTGGGGAAGGTACTATCCAGCTATGAGATCTCATATGCTACAGCATTAGAAGGTAGGCCACTGGGGGAAAAAAAAACGTGTTCAGCAGTTGTAGCAACCAGACTCTACTCACAGCTGGCAAATTGCCATATGAGTCATATGAATACCAGGTAGAGACATGTGTGTTGTCTAATGATTCCATTACTGGAAAAGAGAGAAAATAAATCCCACGTCAATGTAACCACAGGCATTATAACACCATCGTAGTTACTCTGTCTTCTGTGTAGGCTTTTTTGTTTGTTTTCAGGTTATCTTTACAAATATCAAGTCAACTTCCTATGCAGCAGATCACCCACAAAGTAGTCGGTTTCTCTCATCTCAGTGTTCTGATAACGGATTATCCAGATTATCCACTATCATGTGAAAAAGCTTGACCAATGCTAGCTAAGTCACCTCTAGAACACAGTTTTGGGACACTGATAATCACCCTGTCATCATATTTTGGATGAGATACGTGTGAAAGTAGACTATGACAGACTATCTGAGTACCTACTTTGCTCAAAGTTCCTCTGGGCAATGTTTTTAAAAAAGTTTTATTTGTTTTTATTGCAAAGTCAGATATAGAGAGAGGAGGAGAGACAGAGAGGAAGACCTCCCGTCTGATGACTCACTCCCCAAGTGACTGCAATGGCTGGTGCTGTGCTGATATGATGCCAGGAGCCAAGAGCTTCCTCCAAGTCTCCCATGCAGGTGCAGGGTCCCAAGGCTTTGGGCTGTTCTAGACTGCTTTCCCAGGCCACAAGCAGCGAGCTGGATGGGAAGCGGGACTGTCGGGATTAGAACTGGTGCCCATATTATATCCCGGTGTGTTCAAGGCAAGGACTGTAGCTACCAGGCCATGGCATTGGGCCCTTCTGAGCAATTTTCAGGAAAGAAGGAAAAAATGCAGATCACATTCTGAGTCACATAATTTTAAATCATGTCACAACTCTAGGTAACTCAGAAGCAAGTGCAGCTGGAAAATTGTCAGTGGATCTAAGGATTGAGCAAGCAACCTTGGACTCTCCAAGGCGGCTTCCCTATGCTTGTCTGATATAAGCTTGTTAGTGAGTAGACATTCATGGAAGCAGGGTGAAACTGAATTGTCCACAGGATGGAAAGGACAGTTGTTTCAACAGTGTTGCCTTCTACCTTTGACTATCACAGATTTTGAGTTTTGTAAGAAGAATGTCTGAGAACATTATTTTCTGTGATTTCAGTCTCCTTTCTGATGACAGGTACTCTCAGAATGTTGAAGAGTATCATCTTGAAAACCATAAACAGACATGAACGGTCAAGTATCTTTTACTTCATTTTTATACAACTGTTGGACATTGAAATGTGAGGGCAGACTTCCCCATTTGCAATGCTGTAGCTTTATGTTTTTCTGTTCCTATTTCAGGTTGGTTTCATCTTTAAAATATTCTCTTTTTCCCGTAACACTGTCACACAACAGTTATCATATTCAGATGATTTGTGAATGTTTTCCTTCCATTTGCATTCTCTGGTCAATTTCCAGAAGGGTGTGCGCTTTGCTGTGATTAGTCTCTGAGGGAAGCAGCTGTGAGAAGACAAGCACCAATGATGAGGATTTCCACTTGGTTAACATTACACATTACATATTCTGTTCATGGAGAATGTCTAAATAGCAGGTGACTATTGTAAGTGTGGGAACATATTATCTTTTATCCCTAATATGGCCAGATTTAGCTCATCTGATCTCAGAAGTCAGTTGCTCTCAGAGACTGGGAAAGTCAGTTTGTTCAATAAAATTCTGTCTTGCCTTCCAATTGCTCTCATATGAAAAGTTCCACACCTTATGAATGTACAGATACCACAGTCTTTTAAAGAGTATAAAACTTCCCTAGCATGAGAAAACGGAAAATCGGTATCTTATAACTGCCATTACAAGCAGCAGATGAGGTAGTTCGAACATAAACTTGGTCACTGTTTCCCTACTAGTCTGTAAGATGCCCAGTGCTTCTGGTGCATTAAAATGATTTCATGCTTTAAAAAAATATTTTCATCCAATCTACTAATGTATGATGTTTGATTGATGAGCTAAGCCATTTACATTCAGAATTAAAATGAAATGGTGGTAATTTGGTCCTGTGATTTTAGCAATGGGTTGTTCATTGATTTAGTCTTCTGTTGTTATTTTACTGGGATGTTCTTCCAATTTGCCTTTGGTTTTGGTGGGTGTTGTTCCTGTTCTCTGTTAAGAGAATGTCTTTAAGAATCCTTTGAAGTGCAGGTTTGGAAGAGGCATATTCTTTTAACTTTTCTTCACGATGGAAGAATTTTATTTCATTTTCAAAGACACATGAAAGCTTTGCTGGATACATTATCTTGGGCTGACAATTTTTTTTTGCCTTTTAGAATCTGGAATATGTCACTCCATTCTCTTCTGGCCTGCAGAGTTTCCTGTGAGAGTTCTCCTGTGAGTTTAATTGGCATTCCTTTATATGTCAATTGATTTTTTTCATGTGCACATTTAAGGACCTTTTCCTTGTGTTCAATTGAAGAGAGCTTGATGATCATATATTGCGGTGAAGATTGCTTTGATCAAGCCTGTTGGGAGTTCTGTGCCCCTCCTGGGTCTTGTTTCCTAATTCTTTCTCTAGATTGGGGAAATTTTCCCTTATTATTTCATTAAATACCTTTTTAAATCCAGCTTCTCTTTCTTCAGCTTCTGGGACTCCCATAACTCTTACATTTGGCCTCTTACTAGTGTCTTTCAATTCTTGAATACTTTTTTTAACTCGATCCAGCTCTGCTTCCAGCTTTTTGTTTGCTTCCCCATGATGACAGGAAATATCTTCCAATTCTGAAATTCTTTTTTCTGCTTCATTGATTCTATCTTGGAGACTCTCCAGTGTACTTTTAATTTGCTCCACTGCATTCTTAATTTCTGATATGTTAGCTTTCATTTGATTCATTTCCTCTTTGACATGTCCTTAAACTCCTGTATTATGTGCTTCTCATTTTTAAGAAGCTTTATAATGAGTTTTTTGAATTCTGCACCCCCCATTTTCTCGATGTCTTCCTCAGTTAACTCTGAAGTTGGTAAAGGGTTTTTCTCCTTTGCAGGGGAGTCTTCGGTAATATTCCTCGTGCCTCTGTCTCTTCTTTTGCTCTTGGTCATTGTACTTCTAGTTATCAGATTCTGCTCCTTGGGGCAGGTTTCTAAGCTGGGTCACCCCCAGGTCTACAGTTTGATTTTACTTATTATGATTGATTGGTACATGGCTCTTTATTTGCAGTCACTTGCACCACTCCCTCCAGCGAGTTCCAGGTGTGGGTTCGTATGTTAGATTTCTACCATGGTCTCCATAGCCCTATCTCCTGGCTCACCAGTCTTTACCTCCTGTGATCCTGTGTTGAGGCTGCACCGTTGTCTGCACACCTTTTTCCCCACTTCCGGTTGGAGCAGGTCCCAGGATTATGAAGATACCAGGTGTCCTATATAACTAGGTAGTTGGTGGTCCTGTCTTGCCAAAACCTGTTGGCTGTTAGGTCTGAGGGCCACAAGGACCTACTTTGACCCATACAATTCCAAAGTCAGTATAATATTCCCTGTGGGATAAATGCAATGCCCTGGGCTCAGTGAATTCGTTCCCAGCTCATTGTATGCACAGCTCACTGTTGTCCCGGCAGTCTTAAAGTATTTTCCATACCATACAAAATGGTGCCTGATGTTCTACTACTAGAGTTCTCAATCTTCTGGGCATCAGGTCTGATGGCTACCTGGACATATCTTAGGTAGAACCTATAGGATGCCACGTTGTTGCAGTTCATTGAGCCAGTAATGAGTTCACGCCTAGCTCAGTGCATGTGCAGTCTTGTCCCATAGTTTTGCCTCCCTACACAACATAGTGCCCTTTCTGGCCCTAGGCAACAGATTGGGCTGTGAAATACATCCTGTTCCTGCACTGCCCATCTGGGACCTGCCGCTCTGTGTCTGCTCCTCAAATCAAGCATATCAGCAGGACTGGAAGTTCTTTATCTGGGTTCACCTCCTGAGCTCCCCGTGAATGCCTTCCCACCTTGTTGCTGGTGGGGTTCTGGCTGCTGCTGAGTTCAGATTGCTGCTCGCTGAATGCCTCTGGGGTATCAGTCACTGCAACACAACACCGTTGTGTCTGCTGCTTTCCTGGGTCTGTCAGTCTCCAGGTACCCCTCTGCTGTTATTTTGTCCTCTCCTATTTCCTGGAATGTACCATCTCTGAATTACAGTGGCAAATGTTTCTCCATCTGTTTAAATGTGTCTTTACCCTATTCTGCCATCTTCGGTATCTCAATTTTTCAAATGTAAAGACTTACTTGTTTATTATTGAAAAGTCACATATACAGAGCACAGCTTAATCTCTTGTGCCTGCCTCACAGTTTTACATTTTAGATACATTTGGAGTATTTTTGTATTAGTAGCAGCAGGCCACTAACATTATGCATGGTACAAAAAGCCTTTCTTATTAGTTATTTTAATATAAAGTGACTAATTATGTAGAATAGGAAATTCCAGCGCATGATTGCACAAAGAGCAGCACCCCATGCACGCTTCAGCTTTGCACACTCAGAGTTCAGATGGCATAGCAAATTACTCTCCTACCAATCATTTAGGCCATGAGAACCCACTCGCTGTGAACACATAGCCTTTTAATTTAGCAGTGCAGCTTCTCTAACTAAAACAGCATGAGCCAAGCAAAGTATGATGATAAGAAAAATGCAATGTGCTCATGCTAGAGTCCCTTCCGCGTGTGCAGCTGAGCCCTGCTATACGGGAAGATGGGGATGAATGGCTGGGACCAATGGCGAATGGAGAGATGGATCTCAAAAGGATTGTAATGAGGTTTCCCAGTGCCTGGAGGGTAGCAGGGATTGATGTATATTTTATAACTTATGTTGCCTAATTGTGGGGGGAAGCAGATTTTTTTTTTCATTCTGACTTTCAAGATTTCCTGTGTAAGTAAACTCTGTCTTCATAGAACCACTTTTTCTTCTTTGCAGTGCTGTGTTCATCGTAGGCCTTCAATGAATGTTTTACTAATTTTCTGGCTAATTGTATTTCTCCTGTGTAATTATTGAGAGGAGGCACTCAATTTTTTTTCTGATACCTGTTAGGTGTCTTCTCAAAGCTTTCTACATGTGATAAGGGTAACAATATTTTAGAATCAAATGTATTAAAAGTAAAAGGATTTTTGTTTTGATGGGTTATTTTGGAAGATGTAAGATGTATTTATTCTTATTTTTTAATTCCGTGCTTCATTTGCAAGTTTGTAATTTCAATGGGATTTAAATTTGTATCATTCCTGTCCCTTTCCTCACCTCCAGCAGAGTTTTTTTGGCTCTGCCACTAAAACACAAAGGGATGGATTGTTTTGTTGTTGTTCCTGACCTTCCTGGATGCTGTTACTTCTGGCACCAGTCTCCATTCTAGCCTCTTTTCCTATAATATAGTTCAACAACTATCATCAGCAGCATGCTATGCTGCCCATGAGAAGACACCGAGTCCTCAATTCAGGATCTTTCCAGGGGCTCCTTCTAAATGAGTATGCCACAGGCAATGTCTCTGCTTTAATACCATCACAGTCTGTTATTGAAACAGAAACATCACAGTCTGTTATTGAAACAGAAACAAAGGCTGACATCATCCCATACTGGGAAAAACTGTAGCCTGTGAAGCTGGCAAGCCTTGTGGGCACTGGGTTGTGTCCCAGCTGCTCCACTTCTGTTCCATCTCCCTGTTCATATACTTGGAAAAGCAGCTCTCTGCTCGTATACTTGGGAAGGCAGCAGAAAACAGCCCAAGGTATTGGGTTACACGTGTTGGAGATCTGCTACTCCTATCATTTTTTTTAAAAACATGAGAAAAATCAGCCTGGCTCAGCCCTGCCTGCTTGGGAAGCACCTAGTAAATGGAGGATTTCTCTCTTTCTCTCTCTGTAACTCTAGCTTCCAAATAAATAAATACCTCAAAGCATACATACATACATGTGTTTTAAAAACACAAAAATCAAAATAATCCAAGTGTTTTGTTTGACATGCATCAATAGCTTCAGGGTTAAATCTGAATAGAATCTGAGTTCTTTGCCAAGACCCCAAAGCTGCACCTGCTTGGACCCTTACCTGTCTCCTCTTAGTCTCACACCTCAGCCACTGCACTGTGAGCTCATCAGCCTTCTTTGTGTTCTTCAAATCTTCTAAGCTTGTTCCTTCCCATGAGGCCTTGGAATGTTGTCTTGCTTGTGCCTAAAGTGATCTTTACTTAGATTTTTTTTCCATGACTAGATCCTTAGTAAAATTCAGCTACTGGGTGATGTGTCCTCCTCAAGATGAACTTGAACCTGCACCCACTATTTGTTCTCTCATCTGAAAGCAAATCATCCAGTGGCTGTCCCAGCAGTGTGTTTTGTTTCCGTGAGACCGTTCTTCACCTTAGTTTTAGGTTATTCGTTCATTGTGTTTATCTTCAGTTAGAACTTCAATTCCATGCATGCAACGACTCTGTTGGTCTAAATGACTTGCACCGGCCTACAGAAAGCACTAAAAGTTTTGATAAATAAATGTACCCATTTAGAGAACAAATTTGGAAATGAAGCATGACATCTGTGGTGACCAGCTTTAGATGAAGCTGCTCTGATTTAAAAGCTCTTCTTACTCTTAAATTTCGGGAATGATTCAGTTGATCAAATCTTCCAACATGGCTTTCATGTATTCTGAGGTAGACATGGAAAGTTCGAGAGATTTGGCTCAGAATCCAGTCACAGTTACGGTCAACTATGTAGAAGAAGTAAGTAAAAGTAAGTGCTTTCTGATTTGTTTTATTATTTTCAAACATTTTAGCAAATGACCTGAATTTCAACCTGGGGCTTATATGAGAATACATGTGTACAAACCCTCCCACAAGCACACAACTGACTGTGTTGTTCTAGTTCATTCATGACACCCAATAGAAGATGATTAGATAGACGGTATATTACCTACAGAACATGGTATGAATTTAAATTATTATTAACTTGCACAGCTAGTAAGAAATAAATAGATTGAAATTCAGCAAAAATTGTGCACAGCAATATGCCTTGGGATAAAATGAATTGTGTTATTTTTTACACATTTAATTTTCTAAAGCCATTCTAAGATATTTTATGCCAGATTTATGTATTATGGGAGATAGTCGCATGCATAATGTGTTTTCCATTTAAATAGTTTTTTAATAGAACTAGAAAATATAAAGCCTTCCTTACTGCACCTCCTCATCCCAATATATCTGTCTACCAGAATCCACAGTCTGAAATTGCATGATTGCAAAGACATTACACTGGGTTTAAGTCTTATTATTCCAAACTGTACTTTGAAAATACATGTTATTTCTCCTTCTGAAGTAGTTTTTCAGAGCACCGACACCCAGACCTCCACTTTTAATCCTGGTGCAAAGAGAGACAATGGTTTGTGGGTGCTGGGAGGTGTGGGCAGCGGTGGGGACAAGCGGGTGTGGGAAAGCCTGCTAGGGAGCTGTGGGGCCTAATTGACACAGCTCACGGAGTGTTCAGGCTGATGTTGCCGCCACACTCTTTGCTGCTATGCCAGATGTATAGGGCCTGACTAACTCAGAGTATCTTACGTTTCCTCCTTTTGTGATCTTCCTCATGTATCCCATTACTTTGTTGCCTTTCTTAACCCTGATCCCATATCACCAGCCTACTGTCATTTTATCTACTCTGTTTCCCAGTCCTTTTCCTTTACATTCACACACCTGCCTCTATCGTACTGTATAATGCGGTAGCTCGTTGAACTGTGACACCCGTTTCCTTCTCTTTATACTTTTTAAAGTAGCTGAATATATGATTCTGCCAGTGTAAGTTGTGCTTCAGATAAATGCAGCAGCCAACCCGGATGAAACATGCTTCCATATCTGAATTTGAAGATCAGAGTTGGACAGCAGGTGGTAATACACTTGATCAGCATTGAGGGCTTGGGGTTGGCATCTGGGACACGGGATATTTCAGGTGCAAAATACAATGGTTGCAAGGATGAACACAGAACACAGCAGATACAGGGACGGTAAACTATATGATAAGAGGCACCCAAGCAGGTGCCAGGTGGAGAAAGGGCAAGACACACTACTCATTGTCTCATGTGTCCCATTATTGAAAAAAAAGATTAAAGGAGAGAGCAATGAAAACAGAACGTTAATTAAAAAAAAATTAACCGGATATGCAATTGGGTCTTAATTGTTTCCATTCCCCAATCGTCACACAAAACAGATCTTCCAAAATTCATATCTGTGATTGTCTATCTCTTGTTTAAAGTGAACACAGAGGACTCACGTGCACACACAGCATGTCACTGAATAATCTTGGTCTGGCTTTCAATATTTTTCTGTGGAATCAATAGCTGATTTGTTTCGCCAGCAAAACAATCACTTGCAGTTCATGACTATGTGATGGAGTTGATTACATAGGAAACTTCCTTGGCCCAAACTTTGATGACTTTCTAGATTGTGCTTATTCCATTTTATTTTCATTTGTAAAGTCTTCCCACTTCTCTGTGTATATTATGATAGTATATTATGATAGTATCAATATTTCCAGACCCCCAGTGGTCTTTCTACTAATTCTGCTCAAATGAATGCATGAAATTCATCTCAATTTGCTGTCAACTAAGGGTATGTTGGGGACCTTTTCCCATACTTTGCCTCATGTTGTGGTTAAGCTGCTCTGTTGCCTCTTGACTGACAAGATTACATGCTTTTGAAAGACTGTGTTTCCCATCTTGAGCATCCAATAGAGTTCCTGCAGAGGAGACATGTGCTGAGTGTTCTCAGAAAGAGCCATTGTAGTGACCACTGAAGAGAGATACAGGGCTTTCAGTTGAGACCATTAATCATGCTCTGAGCTAGTGTAGCTTTAAAAAATTGTCTATTACCCGGTAACTCATTTTCCTAAAGAGGTAAATAGGTTTCAGCTAATGCTGCTATTTATTTGTACAGAAAAGGGAGTTCCATATTGCCCATGAAAGAAGGCTGCATGATTCATTTTTTAGCTGTCTACCTGGGATAAAATATTCTCTCTGTTGAAGATAAAACAATGTAAAACTATCGTAAATTAAGGCAAAAAGTTACCTAAGACAAGGCACAGGGGAAATGTTACACAGTTAAATCTCTATGAAAAGATATTTCAAACAACTGCATAAATTTATAGAATATGGTGTCACTTGATCGAAAGGGCTTGACTTTCTCACACTAATTGTGGCACAGGAGCACCCACACACACACGGTCACAAAGTCATATTGTCCTGCTCTGCAGAGCAGAGACAGAGCAGACCATAGAACACTGTCAGGATGGCTCTGGCCGTGGGTGCCATTAGACAGGACTGTGTCAGGACAGGACTGGGATCCGCCCCTTAAGGTGTGTTTTGTTGTCCTTCTTGCTCAGTGTCTAGAAACTGCTGTTTCCCAATGTCTCTTAGTGTGGGAAGCATTTGTGGCTTGCCAGGACTTACTGAGATGGGATTCAGATAAAGCAGAATTGAGGAAGAAAGGCAAGCAAGAGCAGCAGCTGGGCGGGTCTGCAAGCACAGGCTCACACTCAGGCTCCTTCCAGGTCCACGCCACACTGGCCAGAGCCACTTCTGTTGCTGGCTTCCAGTCCCCTCTTGGCTTCTGAATTAAAAACACAAGGCAAAACAAAGCAAAAAGCAAAGCAAAGCAATGCAAAGTATACAAGCAGTAAAAGCAAATAATTCTAAGACATCAAGAAAATGCATTATCCCAATAATAGAGCTCTTCAAAACCTCCATGGAAAATGTGTGCTAATGTAGACATCACAGAGTTTTTGACCAAGGATTGATTCGTCTTAATTTTATTTTTCCACAAAAGTTTCAAAGTAGCCTCAAATAGTTTTTTGGAAGATAGTGCTCAGTTTTCATTATCTGAATGATAATAATAATAAAATCTAAAGAATCCTCTGACTTAAAGCAAAACTAGCTTTGCATTTATCATAATTAATCATATAACTTTTAAACCACTAACTGTGCAAAGTTAACTTGTTTGGAAGATAAATAAGATGAAAAGTAGTCTTCTCAAATAGAACGTGCAAGAAAAACCGGAGAAAAAGTTCTCAAAGCCTGTTTTATTCTCCAGAGATTTCTTTTGAATTCTGACATTGGGCAATACTCATTAATATCATTTATGAACCAATAGAGCTAGTTTATACCTGGACAACTCTCTTTGCCCTAAATGAAAGCTTTCAGATGGATGAATGGAACATTACAAAACATCTTTGACTTCTTGGAGTAAAAAGTGGGATTAATAAAAACGTGGGATTAATAAAAACATGGGATTAATGTGCTAATACATGTGGAGAGAACATTTTTAAAGTTCCATTTTTTTTTGCACCTAAGTATGTTCTCAAGGCTTGTAGATGATAAAGAAATATTTACTAGTTGTTATGCTATTTTTAAATCATTTTCAAATGCACTAATTGCATCTAGCCTGAGGCAATTGTGTTGTATGAAGCTGCTGGACTTAATCTATGCGCTGTAACGTAGGACCAAGTTATCAAAATTTTCCATACTCTTATCCATCACTGACTATATAGACAAGTTTGCTTCCTGTGTAGAACTAAATGGACCTTCTAAAACACCAGTCTTTATGTGTCCCTCTTCATCCAGGCAAGGCAGTGTTAACCCGTCTGGTTTTTAAAGAAGATATGTACTCGTAGGTGATAGGCCTTAAATATAAATCATTTTTTTTTCAAAGAAATTTAAAGTTCTTAAAATTCAATTTTGCCAGTAAAACTTCAGCACTTTTTCTTTTGTTGCCAGTATTTGTTTTCTTGGCAAGGACTGTGTTTTCATAAAAAAAAGTCTAGAAATTTGGTTCTATTTGAACTATGAAAAATAATGTCTAAATTGCACACTTTCAGCTTACAAGAGACAAAAGATAGTCTCTTCTTACTTCAGGTCCTGGGACAGGTAAACAAGACAGCGCACAGAACCTACCTCTTACCAACAATTCTTCGGGAGATCTCAAAGATGTCAGAGCCACAATGATGCGTGGCTACCCATGGCACTCAAGGGTAACAAATAGGATCTGCATTTCTACAAATTTGACTTGTGGGCTTTATTTGTTAAGCATGGTGGTGAACGGACATTGGGGATTGCATTGAAAATTCTTCAAAAAGTTTATGAGAAGTGAAATTAAAAGATCATTTAATTTTGTTGCAAAAGTATTTTTGAAATCTAAGCATATGAGAAGTCTTCAAAAGGCTTACGGAAAAGACATAGTGTGGAATCTATGTGTGCATTTAATAGATTTTTGGCACAAAAATGATCTAATTTTCCATTTCATAGCCCCGTGAGATGTTTGAACAACTTGTTTGTGATCATGAACTTGAAGGCATTAGGATCCTCAACACTGAGTCACCCTGTCCTGCATTCTGTCCCCCCACCATGACGAGGGAAGCCTTCTTTCCTTTATTTTTGTGTTAGGCTTTTTGGACCAAAATGATCTGCTGGTGGACGCCCTGCTGTTTTTCACCAAGATAGGTTGGCTTAAACACTCAACTGTTGTTATTTTCCACGCAGCTCTGGAAGGTATGTTTGCCACTGAAGAGGTCATTTAGTTTTAAGTTTTTAAGAATGCAAGACAAATAGAAAATGACATTTAAGGTAACTAATGTGGGTCTCACGGAGCAAAATTCAGCAAATGGAAAGCAAGTCTTAACAGGCATCTCCACCTTTAGGCTTCATGATAGCTCAGTTGTAATGGTGATGCGCTTATTGAGTTGTGGGGGATATAAGCTTGCTGAGAGAGTTAGGGATTTTCCTTTTTCAAAGGTTATCAGAGGGCCCATTGCATTAGCCTGGTGGCTAAAGTCCTTGCTTTGCAAGCATTGGGATCCCATATGGGCGCTGGTTCATGTCCTGGCAATCTGCTTCCCATCCAGCTCCCTGCTTGAGCCCTGGATAAGCAGGCAAGGATGGCCCAAAACCTTGGGACTCTGCACCTGCGTGGGGAACCCAGAAAAGGCTCTGGGTTCCTGGCTTTGGATTGGTTCAGCTCTGGCCATTGTGGCCGGTTGGGAAGTGAATCAATGGATGGAAGATATTTCTCTCTTTCTATCCTCCTGTCTGTATATCTGACCTTACAATAAAAATAAATACATCTTTTTTAAAAAAAGGTTATCAGAAAAATCTTTCATTTTTTTTAAAAAAAGGTTATCAGAAAAATCTTTCAAACACCCTTAAAATCATTAGTATTAAAATTATAACAGACAAGAAATGAAGGCAAAGGAGATAATAATCATTGTCTTATCAACTGGAAGAATTATTTTCACACTGCATTCCGATCTCATAGAGGATACGTTTTAAGGTGATTAAATTAACTGTGCATTCAAAAGCACTCAGTCCTACTTCCAGCCACCACTTCTTTAACTTATGTATGATTGGAGGCATGAGAGCTTACATCATGAGGCCTGTACCGTTGTCGAGTTGCTTAGTGGTTGATCACCATGACACTGGGCCTTGGTAAAGCTATCCATTTTTACCAATTTCATGATTGATGTCAGTTACATCAGCTTAAATGTGGTTGATGTCAGCTGTTACACTGGCTGAAATATTGGCTCGACTGTGTTGCAATTCATAATTTTCATATGTAATGACAGGACTTCAAATGTTGTGATAAGGAGAGTTAAAACCTCAGACTGAGGTGAAATGGAAGTAGTCATACTGAAAAACTCCAATGAACTATTTAAAGCTTTTCTGTTGTTGCATACCAGTTAGTATTTACCTCTTATATTTGAAATCATGTTTTAGGTACTATTTCTAATGCTGTCATCTTAACATTCTAGAGTTTTGGTAATGATGACCTTGATCACACTTTACTACCTTTGAAACTGACTATAACATGCAAAATAAATACACTATCAGAATGAAAATTTTGAATTTTGGAGCAATGCAAATCTTTGCCCTATAATTTGATTTATAAAATCAATTCCAGGGGGCTAGCATGATGGCTCAGCTGGCTAATCCTCCAACTGCAAGCTCTGGCATCCCATCCAGATGCCAGTTCATGTCCCAAGTGCTCCACTTCCCATCCAGCTCCCTGCTTATGAACTAGGAAAGCAGATGTCAACCCAAAGCCTTGGGACCCTGCACCTACGTGCCATACCTGGAAGATGCCCCAAACTCCTGGCTTCAAATCATGTTAGTTCTAGCTGCTTGTGGCTTTTTGGTTAGCAAACCAGTGAATGGAAGATCTTTCTATCTCTGCTTTTGCTTCTTTCTGTAAATCTGCCTTTCTGATAAAAAAAAAACCTATTTCAATAAGAATAGTGGTAGAAAGAGATCATAGCTGAAAGTCCTTTGCCTCATAAATTTTAATCTAGTTTAGAAATCAAGACTGCTGTAAGGAAATACATCACAAGATGGACAAAATTTCATTTTTAATGTTTCCAGTTTGATTCATTATGCTTCAAATTACTTACTAAATTAAATTATTAGCTGAATTAAAACACTGCATACTAATCTAGTGACCACAGTATTGGACAATATTGAAACTATAAATAAAATAATTAGCAATCTATCCATTACATTAATCACTATTCTATTTAGAGTGCATTAAATTCCATTTGCTGAGTGCATGTATGATTTAAAACGGACTGGGACTTTAGTATAACAGTATAAAATTGTGAGTGGGTATCACGTAGCTCTTGCATTCTTAAAGAAATGCTCATGTGTCTGGAAGAGACAAAAACAGGCACAACATAAAACGGGTTTTTGTTGCTTTTTGTAAGCGTTATCAAGTTTGAAATGGTGTAAAATTCTCAACTTTTTAAAGTTAAACACTTTGGTGACAAAATATGATAGAATTCAATGCATGATCTTTAGTAGTACTGAATTTATTAAGACTTTTTCACACATAGCAACAAAGTTGCCATCAAAAATGGTTGAAGATAAATGGTTTAATGTTTGAATTTCTTAAAAGAACAAATGGGTCTGCTAGGTCACAGTGTGTTCTTTTAGACAACTATCCTTTTGGCATTATTAGTAACCATTTGACATTTATAACTGCTAAGTATGTTGAGCATTTGATTATTGTCACTACTAAAATGATGTACGATTTTCCTAAAGCATAAAGAGAAGAAACTTAAGTCAGAAAAAACGGTAGTTTTTGCTAAAGATGGGAGTTCAATACTTTTTTCTAGATCATACTAAAATACTTTATATGGACAAAGAAAGCTTCCGAGGTCAAACGCTTGAGAAGGGCTCAGTTCAATAAAAGTCGCACAGTTTACGGTCTCAGCACACCCTGGAGTCCTGACGGTGCTAGTGCGAACTGTGAATTGAGGAGGGGTTGTGCTTCCTTAATTTCTCATACATGTTGCATGACCTCAAAAATAACAGGCATGTGCCAGCTCCTGTGTTCTCCTGAGCAACACACCTTAATTAATATTGGTTAAGTTTAGGAGGCAAAGGAACTTGAGTACATTTGCTTATATTTTTAATAAGAGAATGACTCATCTTTAATCCAAGTTTATACCATATACTTCAATGTGAGAAAGAGGCTACTTGAGCATTACGTTTCTATTGCTGCCACGACAAATTGCAGCAAACTCCGTGCCTTAAAGCAACACAAATGTACTATCTTGAAGGTCTGTAGTTTGAACATCTTGAGACCATCCAGGCCTGCTGAGGTCTTGGCCACACCTTCAGGTGGGCGGCACCAGCATTGCCCACCCAGTTGATTATTATCAAGAGACCACCAATGGGGAACATCTTACCTGCAGGTTCCCCGCCCAACAAGGAGGGGTCAAGGAAGGCTTAAAAGACCCTTCCTCAAACCTTTGGTGTCTCTCTCTCCCTCCCCTTTCGAGAGGTAGCCCACCTGCTGTCAGCTGAGGGCCTTCTGAGCTAATGTGTTTCCCACATCTCTAAACCTAACAAACCTTGTCTTTAAATATCACTTCTGTGTTCTGCTGCATCTCTTGGAGCCAGTAGATGTTCTTCACATTTGGGATTCCTGTGATTGGTGGTACCACATGTGCTCCACAGGAAATCACATTTTTACAGGCCTTTTTGCAGAGGCAAAATGTTCATAAAGTGTGTTTTTAGGTTCCAGAGTCAGCTCTCCTGCCTTTCACAGCTGACAAAACAAGAGGCAAGGAAATGGATTCGGCCCTCCAGCAACTTTTTCTTAGTGTAGGTTCTGTGCTGCCTATACTCTTCACTAAACATTAGTCATCTTTTCAATACACATGGCACTTCATGTGGGGGTGGCGTTGTCATATTGCACGTTGAGATACCAGTATTCCATATCTGAGCTACAATGGCAGTGCTGGCAGCTCCCCTTTCTATTTGTCTCCCTGTTAACATGCCAGTGAACAGCAGAATAGGGCTCAAATATATTATGTCTAGTCACTATTTTGCTCTGAAGTTTCTTTTAATGTTTTGTGATTCTTTCAGTCATGGAGATTCAAAGAGTAGTTCATGCCTTGATTACATTAAGCTGAAAGCTGTTCCTCTCCTACTTGCCTCTTGGTTTCATAATATCCATCTGCAAATTCACCTATTTATTTATTTTAAATAAAATAGAGTGAGAAAATTTAAGTTTACATATTATTTACTCTCCTATCCTCTCTTCAGGCCTGGTTTCTAATTACCCTGGGAAACACTGCGTAAATATACCACCTTTTCTCTCCTTGAGCTTGCTCCTTCCGAACACCCCGATGGCCAACCCAGAACCCACACCTGCTGCTCCCAGCTCTGGATATGAGAACAATGTAGGTACATTCTCTGGAGCTGATACCCGGGTCATGGGTGTGGGAATGCAGATTTCCTCTGATAAGAGATGTACTGTTTTACAGGTTATTTCCACATCCTATTAAGCCCAGGGGGTGCTCATATTTGTGCATGGATTAAGAGCATGGAGGGATTAACTCACCCACATCCTGTCTGTGAATAATGCTGCTTTATTAAGTTTTGGTTTCTTCATGTCTTAGGCATCACATTCTCTCTCAAATTCCACAACTTCTTTCTCTATGAAAAGCAAACAAACAAAACCTCACAATGCTTGAAACTCTTCTGTGTGACAGAAGATCCATTCCTTGATGGATTTTCTGAATCACATAAGGTTAGTTATTGCCACATAAAATGGTAAGAAATGTTGTTTCAGATAAGTGATTGACCAACTGTACTGAAAATGCATCTTCGGTATTTGGCCATATTTAAAATGAATGTTTTTTGATTGGGCAAGCTATTTATGTTCTAGCTATTTCCATCGAATATTGTTGTTCATTTTGACTGCACCTACAATTCTAATGCAAGTTTTAGAAATTATTGACCTGGAAGATGCACTCAAGGTAAATCTTTTTTGGTGGAGAAGATCAGCAGCATTCTAGTTGTTAAGTAACCAAATATGCCTCTTCATTATTCCTGGAGCTGTCCATTGCTAGAGTATTCGGTGCCAAGCTATTTTCCATTACATGGAGAGAAAAAAATGATGAGTACCTTCAACCATCTCATTCAATTCTGACCTGTTCAAAACTTCACTTAAATCTATTGTATCAATAACACCTTCACTGATAGGAGATTGATATCTGTATGAATTATTGTTGCTGGAATCTGCTTTGCTATAGGTTTGTGAATGCTGCTAGATTTTTTCTTGTTCCTGAGGTACAAGAACTTTGATCCACTCCAGGTAAGGAAACTCTGCACCTGTGAGGAAGGGTCAGGAGCCTCTAGACTGCTCAATGAATTCGAGGAATCTGGAAATATGTAAGATAGCTCCCCAGGTGTGGGAAGACAAGGAGTAAGCAAATTTTCATTGTAGAAAATTTGAATAAGTTGAGCTGAATCATTACACCTCACCAAAGATTAATTTTCCTGACCAAAGTACTGTTTTCTTTATTATGTCTCTTGTCGCATCTATTGTTGCATACATACACAACACTGGATCTTTCTGCGTTTATCTGGGCAGAGGATGAAGTAACATAAGTTATTCACTTTCTGGTGAAGCAGATTTCATTCAAGGCTCCATTTAGCTGCATGTAAAAGAAGGCAAATAACAAAAACAAAAACAAAAAACTGCGAGTTTAAGAATTTGCAACAATTTATTTCTTCCTCTCAAAATTAAAGATAAGATCACATCCCCAGTCATTTTGGCTGGGTGCACCGTTATTATGGCTTCAGTTTCCTGCTAACAGTTTCCTTCATCAGCTTCAAGAAGATCAGGTGGAGTTCCCTGAGAATCTGGTGTGCGTAGGAGACAAAAATAGGTGCAGTATAGGGTAGAAAGAGTCAAACAGGCTTTGTCAGAGTCCTACGTGGTACAGATGTCGAGATTGTAATTGTCAGAAGTCTGTCACATCGACGCAACTATTAGGGAAGAAAAAAAAATCTTTATATATGGCAGGTCCCCTCATCTTTGGATTGACTTTCTGAGACAAGATCAATACAGGAATTTCCTCATGCCTGTGGATTTCAGTGAATGCATATGAAAAGATTAGGTGGGAATCTCTAGAATTGAACAAGTCATCTTTTTAAAATTTTGCAGTTTTCTGAGTGGTGTGATGAAATTTGACTCCATCTCACTATTTCTACTTGAGCGAATCATACCTTGTCTAGTGATTCCTACTCGTTAGTCACTTAGTAATCCTGAAGTTATCAGGCTGACTATCACGTACAACAGAACCTGTGTTTAGGTCACTGTTATTTTATTACATAACAGTTCCAAATAGTAAGAGTAGTGATGGTGGCAACTCAGACATGCTAAAGGGAGCTATAAAGTGCTTTCTTTAAGCAGAAACGTAAACATCTGTACGAAGCAAAGAGGAGCTGCTTTTGTGGCACAATAGGTTAAGCCTCTTAAGGCACTGGTGTCTCATACTGGAGTGGCAATTCAGGTCCTTGCTTGCCCACTTCAGTTCTGGCTTCATGCCGATAACATTCCTGGGAAGACAACAGAGTATGGCCCAGGCCATCCATGTAAGAGATCTGGATGGACTTTGTGGTTCCTCACTTCCACCTGACTCAACTCTGGCCCTTGCAGCCCTATGGGAAATGAACTAGCAGAAGGAAGAGTCTCTCACTCTCTCTTTCACTCTCATTCCCTCTTCCTCTATTTTCCTGTCTCTTTATCACACACACACACACACACACACACACACACACACACTTTGCGTTACCAATTAATGAGTCAGTCTTCTAAAAAATAAAGTATGAAAATTGCATGGTGAAGTTATTTATAGTCTACACAAAGTACGAGAGTTTTTCTCCATGAAATTGTGAAGAATGAAAAAGAGATTTGTGTTAGCTTTGATATTCTACCACAGATTGCAAGAGTTATGGCCAGAGTACATGAAAAACACTCAGTGGAAATGGGGCTGCATTTGTATCTGAATATATAAGGAAAAGTACAGCATGCGTAGAGTTTGAAACTGCCCACAGTTTAGCATCCACGAGCCTCGCAGGGATAATGGGGAGAGTAGTCAGAGTTACACTGCGTGCAGTGCTGCCAAGGAAGCTTCACACATCCATTATCCACATTACAAATTTTCTATTGCACATTTAAACTGTTTTAAAGAAGTTATGAAAATTCAATGACATTTTAGAAGTTACGTTGATGCTAGACAGAGAAACAAGATGTATAACTATGATTTTTTTATAAGATAAGGAAAGTAGAACAATACACCGTTATTTTCAATGAGTAGAGTCAGAAACTATGTGATGCCTGCACAGTTGTCAGGAACTTACTATCGCTGACTGTCATTTCAAGTGTTGTTTGAAGGTGATTTGTAGCTTTATTATCTAACAGTGTATTATCTAAGACTCCTCCATCTTGGTGTATATATGAATAAAAATTGATAAGTTTATAGCAGTCACATGAAAAGTAGTTAAGAAACATGTCATTTATTATGGACTAATATGATTAAATATTTTCTAAAGGTTGACGACTTCAGCTGTTCTCACTACCCTGCGTAATAATTACTAGTGTACTACCTATTCTATAGCTGAAGAAAATGAAGCAGAGTGATAATCAATAACTCTTGCAACGTCGTGAAGGTAATTAGAGCTGCACTGTTATTGGAAGAGTCTGGCTAAAGAATGTGCTTGATATCACCACAGTAGAGCTCCTTTCTAAAAATTTGTAGATAATAAGGATTTCCTTCTTTCTCTCTCCTTTCTCCCTCTCCATATTCTCCTCCCACCATCTTCCTCCATGTCATTCCAGTAGCATAGTCCTAGTTTAACGCTCTGGTATTTGAGCGCATGATGACATTGTAAGTACAGGCAAAGGTAGACAATCTAGTATCATTTTGCCAAGGTATATTTAACTGTTTCATTTGGAGTCCTTCATTTATTGAAGAGTAGAGATGTACAGTGTAACACATCTTCACTTCCTGATAGGCTAGTCTGCATTATACAGTTTATCTATGAGAATATCTGTATATTTTTGTTCTTCAAACATCGATTTCTTTTGTATTTTGCATGAAGTTTGCCTTATATCAGGGAGAACATACAGTATTTTTCTTTGGACTGGCTTATTTTACTGAGCATAATGATCTCCAATTGGGATCATTTTGTTGTAAATGACAGAATTTCATTCTTTTTAACGGTTGAGTAGTATTCTATGTATTAGATGCACCACATTTCTTTATCCATTCCTCTTTTTATGGGCATCTTGGCTGTTTCCATATTTCACTATTGTAGATTGTGCTGCAATAAAGATAGATTTGCATATCACTTTCTCGTACGAGGATTATGCTTCCTTTGGATATATTCCCAGATGTGGGATAGCCAGGTCAAATGGTAGTTCAATTTTCAGTTAATTATTTACAGCACATTCTGAGAGGCTTGCCTGTAGGAACACTGGTGAGTATTTGATAGTACAGGTGTGGGGTCGCCAGAAAGAGAAGGAAACATATTTGGTCTAAACTGGTAATGTCAATCAGATTAGTAAACAGGACTTAGATTTCCTAACTTCAAAAATTACCAAAAGAACATCAGCACTCTCATTTATTTGCAAACAGAAATATCCAGCACTTTGTTCTGCAGGAAAAATTCTAATCTTTTAAAATGATCTATTGAGAGATGCAATGTGTGCCCAGCTTATAGACTGGATAGGAAAAAAATGTTTCTTTTGCTTCTTATCAAAGTATGTATTTGGTGCATTTAAATAAAAAATTATAAGAAGTCTTACACCCAGAGCCACTTAAAAATAAGTCAATTTCCCGAGGAGTGTTTGTGCTTATTATGTGATTTTCTTTGTTACTTTAATCTTTATTAAGGTTTTATATATGTAAAAACATAAAACGGTGGGAAACCTACATTTTAGAAAGTGACAGAAAAATCAATTCCAGAGCTCCTGAATCCTATTAAACTCCAGCAAGATTCAAACGTCTTAGTTTTACAGGGACAATTATGAAATGAAAATGTTTACAAAGCATGTGCTGCACGTGTTTTCCAACCTTTGAATTTTGCTTTAGGAGTGACTGAATCACTGCTGCTGTTTATGATCTGCATCTGTGATAAAAATCTCGTAAAATTATACAAATGTAGTTCTTAAGAAAAGGAAAACAAGGTGCGTTAGGAATGAGTTTGTTCTAGAAGAGAATGCAGCAAGGGGGAAGTTGAGAGTACTGAGCAATGCCTTGGTTGTAGTACTCAGATCACTCGGGTTGGTATTGCCCTGTGAAGGTGCCGGGCACACATGCAAGCATCAACCGACTTGGGACCGATGAAACAGTGTTAGAGGACAACGGAGTGTATATAGTGTGAGAATGTTAATAAGTTTGTATATTTTATTTTGGCTTATGTTTCAGCACTTGTTATCCCTGGGGTTCAGACACAGCTGGAGAGGTGAGAGAGATGGGGCCGGCAAGATTTCCGGAACAACACTGTTCAATAGATGCAAAATCTGGGGAAGAAGGCATTCTCTGAGACAAGGGAGATTAACCTGAGTCCTTAGAGGGGAAGGGTGACTCTGAGAAGAGCTGCACACACTGTTGCACTATGCCACGGGGTCTCCAGAAACGCATGCGCCACTATTGCATCAAGTAAATCCCCAGGCTCCTTTCCATGAGCCCATTTGTGAATCCCAAATCAAGAGGGCTCTAAGCAAATACCTCACACCACTGAGGGCCACGATGATGTTGCCGAAGTGCACCTGAAAGACAGTGTGTTTCCCATCCCCCCCCAGATGAAGACTCCAGAGGCCACATGGAAGCTTTGACTAGTCAAGGGATCGCAGTCCTGCTGGAAGCAGTGGCAGTGTGTGTGTCAGGATGGCCAGCTGCTCCTGACAACGTGACGTGTTAGCCAAAGGTCCAGGGCAAGACATGAAAACATTTACAGATGGCCAGTGGTTCATGGAGGTGTGAGGCATACTGGCAGCCCTAGTTCCCAGCAGAAGCATGGGGGTATGTTGTGTTCAAAGAGGCAACAAGGCTTGGCAGAAAACAAAATTGTATCGGCTAGAAACAGGTATGCTGGTGGAAGCCGTTTATCCTTGTCTAAATGCTGGAGACAGTGCTGGTAGTGGATGTTGTCACTTCAGCCTCGCCGAGCTGGGAGTGCAGCAGTGGAGAGGCGCTCTGTCTGTCTTGCTCTCTGTCTACAGGAAGGGATGGACAAAAACAGGAGGGAGAAAGGAAGGAATAGAGGGAAGAGCAGAAGCAGGGATGAAAGTAGGAAGAAAAAAAGAAAAGAAGAACTAACACCAAGTTCCTGATATGGATTCATTTTCTAGGATGTGAATGACCTACTGGTGGAGAAGCAGCATCAAGAGTTGCAGCAGGGCAGCAGCTCCAGGTTTGCAAGATGCCTATAGGTTTCACAAGACTGAGCAGAATCCTGGAGGAGTGACTCTCCAGGAGTGACTTGACCATGAGCCACAAGCGGACCTGCTGCTGTTGGTGACTCAGATGCCATTCGACCATCTTTTTGCGACAGAGGATTGTCATCACAGCTGTCTGTTTTTCCCAAGAACTGTTATTGATTTGTCAGAATTCAGCCTTTACTACGAGCAGACTTCCGCAAATGCGGGTGGGATGTGGGTGTTTAAGGAGGAAAACCCCTCACCCTAAGATGGGTCTACTTCTGTAAAGCAATTCTGCCTTCACACCCGACAATGGGATCAGAGTAAGGGGGATGCCCAGTTGAGACACGTCCTTGCCTAGCTTCCGCCCAGGCTCTATCCCGTCTTCCCCAGCCCATTGCTCATATCAGCACTGTCCCAACATAGAGGAGTAACTGTCCTCCGCTCAGCCTTTGTTTCAGGGAAGTCTGACTTAAAACAAGGTCAAGGTCTTCCCTGCCCTTCATCAAAGAGGTGTCGAGTCATGTCTGCTGCTGAATGAAGCAGAGACTGCAGAAATGGCGATGACAGAGCCCACTGAGCAGAGCTGCTCAAGAGCGCATGTGCGAAGACTTCAAATAGTTCAAGCGAGAAACAGATCATTGAAAATCTCTGCATACAAGGAGTTTTCAAAAACTATGGAAAATGCATATTAAGAAAAAAAGCTATTGAGGAATCTCAACACCGTGTGTCCCAAGAAACTTGTGTTTTCCTTTCATTTTTCCACAAACTTTTCGTGGTACCCTCATATAAGACAACTGTTGTATATTTCCACAGAACCAGAAAAAGTTCTGTAAGGGAGAAAAAGCAGCTGAGACCCTGCTGATGAGAACACGGGTGGAGAAAGCTTATTTCAGCCTCTATGAAGTCCTGGACTAGAGTCCCAGGGAGGCAACGGTTTTATTGTCACCAGGAACAGACATGTCTAGTCACTGGGCTGCCTGTCATCTTTTATTCCTAGTGCTCAGATGTAGGAAGTCATTGGAATAAATCTGAAAATGACTTCTTGTACATGGGCTCAGAGCTGGCAAAGTGCTCTGAGGTGTATCCCTCTGGTCTATGGCCAATCCTGACGAACTGTATTGATCCATATTGTGGGCGACCTGTGTAAACTCAAAGCGCATCTATCATCATTTTAAAAGATTTATTTATTTTGAAAAGCAGAGTCTCTCTCTCACGCACACACACTCAGAGAAGAGTGGGGGGGAGGAAACAGGGAGGAAAGGAGAAAGGGAGGGAGACATGTTTCACCTTCCGGTTCACTTCCCCAAAGGTTGCCAAGGTTGTGGCCAGGTTAGACTGAAACCAGGAGCCAGCCACTCCATGTAGGTGCCCCAGGGGCCTAAGAGCTTTGACAGCCTATTTGCTGGTTTTCCAGGCATGTTGGTAGGGTACTGGATTGGAAGAAGGCCAGCTAGGTCTCAATGTGATGCTGTGTTATGAGGTATAAGCATTGCAAACGGTGCCTTAACCTACCCCACGTCTTGCATTGTCTACTGTCTTCCACTTTTGTCTTGAGAAAGCATTTTCTAAAATATTTACCTTTATTTACAATTTTGAACTGAAAATGATTCTTTTTGAATTGTGTTTAGATTAGCTTAACATATGTTTTTATTACACATTTAAAAAAACATTAATTTTTTTATTGGGAATGCAGATTTACACAGAGAGGGAGAAACAGAAAGAATGAACTTTCATCTGCTGATTCACACCCCAAGTGGTATCAATGGCCAGCGTGGAGCCGATCCAGGGGCCAGGCGCCTCCTCCGAGTCTCCCACGTGGGTGCAGGGTCCCAAGGCTTTGGACTGTCCTCAACTGCTTTCCCAGGCCACAAGCAGGGAGCTGGATAAAAAGCAGAGCAGCTGGAATAGAAACTGGTGCCGATATGGGATCCAGCAAATGCAAGACAAGGACTTTAGCCACTAGGCTACTGCGCTGGGCCCAGATTATTATCATTATTATTCTTACACTTTTAAACACAGAAGTAATATATGTATTAACAGGTTTTATTTGCATTAAAGCTACTACCTTTTGCTTCCTATAGAGTTTCTAAATTTAAATCTTAGAGCAAAGTCAGTTGCTTCAATTACTATCTTCATATGTTGATCTAATTTTCTTCTGCCCTTCTCAAATAAAACTCAAAATCTTCAAAAATTGAATAGAGCTGAAGAAAATAAAAAGACAGACTTAATACTCATCATTAGCAAAATATCAGTGAGTTTTTATCTGGGAGGAAGACAGGTCCCAGGGATTTCCAAGGCTGTGAGTCTGTCCTTCACGCTTTTAGGCTAGGCTTAAACAGTTGAGAGCAGCAAATTTAATCTCTCCTACTTTATCTTGAAACTAAAAATGATTCCTTTATATATTGGAGTTAATCTACAAACAGGAGATACCACTGTTCTCTCTAATGTCACTATCATTTCATAGCTATATAGGTCTCAGGAGATCTTTAATATTGAAAACAGGATAGGCCACTGCTTATCAAAGGGTGGGTATCTTTCAGTTAGAGGACGTGGGCTGCTGAATATGGGCATGGCAGCCCCTTTTGGAACTGGAAAATGTTCTCTCATACGTAAATCCTCTAAGCTTTTCCTGTCAATGTCACTGTGTCTCTATCACTAGAGATTCATTTATTTGGCTTAGGGCTTTGGGGCTCTGCGATTTGATTTAGCAGCCTGGATGTTGGGCAGCTGCTCTGAATCAGCTTGGCATCCTTATCTGGAACTGTTTTGCACAGAGGAAAAAAGGTATTTTTCATCTGGCCCCATTCTTCTTACTTTCTATGATTTTAAATCACAACAAATAAGATAAGAATAAGAATCCTCAGGACAATTTGCCCTATCTACAACATAAGACCAGTCTAGTGTTTCCCCAACTGTGCTCTGTGGAGATGTTAATAAATGATAGGATTTCGTCTGACTAGGTGGAAGTGTGGCTTCTTTGCCTTACAGTAAAGACTTAGGATCCAATTACAGGCCCTGACAGATGCTATGGGAAAGAAGCTCAACCCTTTGTTTAAACTGTAACACAGTTCAACCTTGGAAGAGAAACAAATACATTTTTTTGCACATCAATTAACATTGTATTAGTTACAAGTATGGCGCTTACTAGTTCAGAAGTATTGATTTAGTGTGAACACAGGGGATGTGTATGTAGATTGAATGCCACATCCTGTCTCTGTGAAATGTGTCACGATTCCGGCCCCTGGGCCCATGGACTCATGAGTCACACAGCATTTTTCCCCTGGACTTGTTCCAGTAGAAATTTAACCACTAGAAATCCTTCACTAGCTATTATCTTATGCAATGAGTTAGTTGTACATATTGAAATTAGTTGTATAGATTAACATATGCAATCGGTTAAATTGTTATAATTAAAATTCTTACCTGCAAATCCAACTCTGATGTGGTTATAAGAAGGTGGTTTTCAGCCATTGGGATGAGGTCACACATTCAAGGGAACTGGGTGTCAGTCTCTGGAACCGGGAGTCTGGCATGCCCATGGTTTTTGCCAGGTTCTTCTCACTTTTGGTAATCTTTTCTGGATAACTCCTTTGTTGGGGGAGACGACATGACTGCCAGGAGACCTCAATTCACATTCTCCAAGCTCTATGACCTCCATGGAAGATCCTTCCCTTCTGCTTCAAACACATGTCTCAGAGGAGTCTGTCTGAGATCACACAGCAGGCCTGATTCAGTCCCTTTGGAGCAGATGTTGACAGAATGTCTGCTGAGACCAGTGTCTTTGGCCCAGCTCTCATGTCAGGAAGGCTAGCTATTGAATCCCTGCGAGTTGAAGCAGGAATGGAACCTGAAATGAGAAAATGGTGGTAAGGTATTCCTAGACAGGTAGAAGAGGACACATCAACACATATACTTGCAATAGCATCTGTCTGTCTGTCTATCTATCTATCTATCTATCTATCTATCTATCTATCTATCATCTATCTACTTCTATCTCTGATAGGGTTATTGGTGCCCCTGTATCTGGAATCTCAATGTTTCTTCCATCAACCACAAACTGGAATCTTGTTCAGTCACTGAAGTCAGAATTTTGGCCTTGTGTTTGGTTCTCCAGTGATGCTGCGATGTGAGTCTCATGTGTTTGGCCAATTATGGTTTAATTGATTTAGAAAAGTAAGAGCACCTCATTTTAAAATAAAAGACAGTATAAACACAATAAGACCTTCCTGCAGAAATAGGGAACATGGAAAGTAATATACAATGATCGTGCTGTTCTTGCAGATGATGGTTGGTGATGATTGCTGGGCTTCCCACCAGTCAGTCCCACAATGGAGCTGCCTTTGTCTGCACAGGTGAGGGTGGTTGGAGTCTTTCTGCCCAATGCCTTTCATCACCACTTTTCAAAGGCGTTTTGGAAGGATTCCCTATGTGTGGGCTACTCGGCTTTGGAAATTCCTTTCCTATTTATAAGAGCCTAGAGAATCTTACAATAGCTTTAAGGGATTAAATAACCAGAGGCTTCTGATAACCAGGTCTGTACGACAAATAATGCTTCATTTAAATAGTTGGTTGAAGTCCAGACAATTATATATATATATATATGTGTATATATATGCACACACATACATATATATACATGTATATATATTTTTCTCCAAACTGCATTCACTTGCTAGATGACTCATATATTCCCATGGATATAAATGCATCTGTGAAACCTGATTAATATGTTTATCCCCCATGTGTTCCTGAAGACTTCATTTCAGGTCTCTGACTGAACCTACACATGGGTGGTTCCAATTCAACAAGGTGAAACCTTGGGTTTTCTCACTTTTTCTAGTATGACCACATGATGCATGAATTTTTACAGGCCAAACACGCTCTTCACAAATGTGGGTTTACATGGATTCTGAGCAGTTATCAGTCACCCACTCCCATCACCCTTGCCCAAGCCAGTGCAATCTTTTTCTTGGACTAAATGCGTTGCTCCCTAGCCTCCTAGCTCTGTCCCAGAGCTGTGGATTCAATACACTGAGGGGAGGAGGATTTATTTTGAAGTTGGACTTCAAGGAAGTGAATGTGCCAGCTCAGTCTGTTTTTTCATTGTTGTCTATTAATATCTGAGTTCCTGGTGATCCTTTGCAGGCTCCCCTGCATCCTGACCTGGAACTTCTCTGAAGTCTCATTTTGCAATGGACTCCATCCTGTGTCATTCACTTTAACCACACTGGGCTCCAGTTCATTGAGCATGGCTCTAAAGCTTCAGGACTTTTCTATCACTGTCCCTGTTGGCTCCATCTCTTTGTGCTCGTGTGTGAATCTGATGTTCCTCCTAGAGAACGTGTTGTTCTATTTTTCTTCATCATACGTACATGAGTATTTGTGTGATGTTGTATATCAATGCAGTTATATTTTTGTCACCACAACAAATGCTAAAATATGATCTCGCTATAAAACATTATTTGTTTCGTTCACTACTGTTTTACAAGATAGTCCATGGAATATTTTATCAATCACCTGCTTGTCTTCACTCTCATCTATAATTTCATAACATGCTACATATCATTATAGATATAATACATAATATAGTTATAATAAGCTAGCTGTCAATAATTAAATCATGACAGTCTAATGTTTGTCTGCCTTACAATTTCATTTCTTAGCAAAATGTGAGCACGGATTTTGATCTTATTTCTAAACATGATGGTAAGTGTCTAGCACTATTTCATAAGCTTAACAGTACCCTTCAAACAAATAAACCCTATGTGGTAGCTAAAACAGTGTGGAATGGGAACTTAACAAATTTATTTTGTGCCAAAATTTTTTCCAACTCATTTTTTTCTTTTCTCATATTGTACCTTTTGCATGACCTTTAAAAATAATCATTTCCGGGCCCGGCAGCGTGGCCTAGCGGCTAAAGTCCTCGCCTTGAAAGCCCCGGGATCCCATATGGGCGCCGGTTCTAATCCTGGCAGCTCCACTTCCCATCCAGCTCCCTGCTTGTGGCCTGGGAAAGCAGTTGAGGACGGCCCAAAGCTTTGGGACCCTGCACCCGCGTGGGAGACTCGGAAGAGGCTCCTGGTCCCGGCTTCGGATTGGCGCGCACCGGCCCGTTGCGGCTCACTTGGGGAGTGAGTCATCGGATGGAAGATCTTCCTCTCTGTCTCTCCTCCTCTGTGTATATCCGGCTTTCCAATAATAATAAAATCTTTAAAAAAATCATTTCCATATATTTCAAAATGTATATCAAAATATGCTTATCTTCTAATTCTATTTCCAATAAACTTTAAAAATTCTGTTGTTTCATTTTAAAATTGTTTTGATGTTATTTTAATTTTTGTTTTTTCTTCGTTTTTTTTTTTTTTCATTTGGGAGGCAGAGAAACAGAGAGACAGAGACAAATATTATGTATGCTGGTGTAGTCCCCAAATGTTCACCATAGCCAGGGCCAAGGCCGGGGGCCCACGACTCCATCCAGAAACTCAAGTACTTAAGTCTGCTGCTTCTGGTGCACACACGAATAGGAAGCTGGTACAAACTGGAGAAGATGGGTCTCAACCCAGGAACTCTGATATGGAAAGTGGGTACCCAAAGTTGGGGACCCAGCAGCTGTGACAAGCGCTCTAGGTATTTTCAAATACCCTTGTCTGTCTCTCCATTTCAGAGTAAGTGACTTAGCTTTCCTGAGGCAGATCTGGAGTCAGCCAAGGCGATGTGGCTCCTGCATCTGCGCACTTAACCGCTTGCCCCACGCTTTGTTCTACACAGACGTCCACATGCCTGTGTCTCCTCAAGCACTGAACGAGACCAGGGACGATTAGGCAGAAGTGAGAAACCTCAGGGTACATCATCACTGCACAGTGCCGGCTGGCTCCTCACACCCCTTTTCACTCCCCCCCTCCCCCCCGCTTTCCTGTTTTTACACCAAGGGCCAGAATCCTTGGTTTATTTGATCTCCTGCTTCTCTGCCCTGGATCACAAGGCATCTGAAACAGTACAGAGAACTGAGCTGGAGTAATTAGTCAAAGTCCATAATGGGCCATCAGCTGTTTTGCCTTGCAGAACACAGATGGGAGAACAAAACAAAACAAAACAAAACAACAACAAAACAACAACAAACAAAAAAGAAGTCTTTTACAGTCAACTGGGATGGTTTTCTGTTTCCTTTCTTCTTTCCGTTTGGCTCTTCTCTGTTTTCGTTCTCAATTCTGTTTGTCCATTTGAATCACCTGGGAAGGCTTTAAAAAGACTTGGTCCCAGCACGTAACAATTAAATCCAACTCTCTGAGGATGCAGCCATGGCAACTCACTTTTTATAGGCCCCATGGGAATTCTAATGAGCAGCTAGAGTGAGAACCATTGCCTTAGATCAGTGATTTTCAAACTTCAGCATGAGTGTGTATTACCAGGGGGATTGTTAGCCACAGAGAGCTTGGTCCCACCTCGAGGAAGTCAGTTCAGTGGATCTGGGGTGTGACTGGAAAATTTCAATGTCTGAAAATTTTCTGGGTGATGCTAGATCTGCTGATCCACACAGCACCCTTGAAACTGCTCGCCCACACCAAGCTCCGTTGCTGTTTGCCCTACCCCAAGGAAATTTTAGGAGAAGTCAATCCATTCTGCTATTGGGCTGTCTTCTAGGAAGTCTTCTAAATTTCTAGCATTTCATATCAGCTATGCACTATGATGCAAAAAGTGACACGGAGTCTTTTGATGAAAGGGAGTTTAAATATTTTTCAACTTGATGGACACTTGTTTTGACTTTCAACCATTACTTCCAGTAATATTCAACAACATCCTCGACCGTCATGTTACTCTGTTGCAGAGGTGGTCGTCTGTCTCCTACAGTATGAACGTCAACAAGCACATGTGGCTATTTAAATCTAAATCTGATGTAATTGTAAGAGTGAAATTAAATGGACTTTTCTGTCACATCAGACACATTTCATTTGGGGGATGAAGTTATATCCTGTAGAATAGACAACAGATGGTTATATAGATAAGAGAAAGATGGAATGATTTTCTCAACTACAGTGCAATAAAGCATGTTTTTTTCTGAGGATCCGATATAAATATCTTCCTGATCATAACATTCATTGTAGTAAATTATTACACAGAGAAAAATCATTTTTTTAAAATGTCGTTTAGGTTGTATTCTTGCTTGCTTTTCCTTGTAGTGAGACAGCTGTCTATTGGAGGATGCTGCTCTGTTTCTCTCAGAGCCTGCATGTGTGTCCTGACTTTAGTGTTGTTTTACACAAATGAGGACACTTAGCTACTTTTACGTGGCCTCTACCCTGGGTGATCCACATAATACAATTTGAAAATACCTTCACCATTTCACTAGATGGATATGCCAAACCCATTCTAAGATAAAGGTGGATTTACCTCTACTTTCATATTTCAGACTCACTTAAGTTAATATGTAGAAGTGTCGCCGAACAGCAGCGACACTAAAATGACGAGGTACACTCTTGAGGGTCTGGGAAAACAGGAACCGCCACTGCAACCAGAACACAAATGAACGAACCTTTATTGCCGGAAGCCGGCTGCTTATATACAGCTCTCCACCAATCACTTCTCCCCGCGGGTCCACTGGGCGCTACCTGATAGGCCAGTAGCAATGACATAATCGCAGCGAGGGCATCAGCCTATCCCGGTGACTTTCTGTTTGCCTACTGGCAGGACCAACCCCGTCTTCAGGCCCTCGGCCAGTCGCCATCCTGAGATGGCCTATCATATGTGTGGGGTCAGCTCCGGTGCACTACTCCCCATAAAGAAGGAGGAATTTAAATATGATGACTTATATATCAACTCTTAATAGATATTTTGAGATCTCTTTGAGTGAGGTTTCTAAACATTTGGAACACTAATCCTATATAATGTATTAACATGAAAAACATCACAGATTATGTGTCTTTTTAAGGGTGATACACTAATAATTCTTTGGTGAAACACTAGACATATCAAAATTTGCACTGAGGAAAGATGAAGTATATGTGTGGATGATATCAATAAGGTTAAACTTGGGGGCAAAAGCTTCATGTCAGTGGATGGCAGGAATCCATATGTGAAGATCAGGGGCTACTTTTGAGTGGCAGGAGATGCTGAAAGGTCAACATTTTAGCTTTTCTTGAAAGGCTGTCTTCTTTTTTTGGGGGGGGAGTCAATGGGCATGGTTGTTATTTCTTTGCCTTCAAGAAACAAGAAACAGTAAAAGTGGGAAAAACCGTTAATAAACATTTGTTCCATATGCACAAGGACGCCTGTATATGTAATTGTATGCAATATGTTGTGTATGAATGTGCATGTAGCCTACTTGGATATTCATATGAAATTTACAGTGGGTGGTTGTGAATAAGGTTACCGGGATGAATTTGTCACAACGTGACAGTATGCCAAGTTCTGAGTGTTGCACTCTTAGGCCATCTGTAATCCATGTCATTACAGGTGGTGGCCTTACCTGAGACGGAACTTTTCTGTTTATATTTTCATGCTTTTCAATAACTTGATCTTCATGAGTGTACTAACCATTCAAAGCAATGAATGAATAAGTGAATTGAATCATTAGGAATGTCTTGCGGAGAGAAAGCATGTTAACTTTGAGAGTAGAAATTAGGATTGCAGAAGTGTTGATATCTACATTATATCATTAATATTTTTCGTTAAGTAAATAATTAAAGCAATTTGAAAATAATTGAAAAACACACAAAGAGAGATGCAGAAACAAACGGAGACAGAAATAGCAAGAGCTCCCATCTGGTGGCTTACTCCCCAGACAGGTCAGGCTGCACTAGACCAAAGCTGGGGATGAGGAATTCGATGAAGATCTTGCATATGACTAGCAGGAACCCATCTGTGAGCCTGGCATTATTAGTGAGTGAGACTCAAACAGAAGCACTGAGAGGGACGTGCCCTGCGATTAACCCTGTGACCGAGTCACACTCCTTTTCTTTGTTCTATAGAAGGACAATCCAGGAAAGCTCTTTGGGGTTATTGTAATGTACGAATTAAACTATCCCGGAAAGTAGGAAATAAGTAGGAATTATGAAGCTGTTCAAAGTGGCAAAAGTTCAGTTTTTTTCAGTAAACTCCTAAGTTGTAGTCTTATTTTCAAAAGCGTTTTTATAATCTCACCTTTTTTTTTTTCAAGTATTCATCTAGAATGCTGGGTACCACAGAGGATCAAGGTGGGACACCAAGATTTATAGCCAGGTCCTTCCTATCAAAAGTTAGTTCCTCTACAGGCAAGTTAACTACCTCAAGCTTCAAACTGGTCAGCTTACTTTCCATTTTGAACAAACTGAATCTCAGTGTTCAACAGTCATGTATTCATTGGCTAGTAAGCCCAGAAGTATCAGAACCAAATTCTTTAAACAGTACTTGGAGAAATGCTCTGTGCACTCATTTTGCTCAAGTCACAAAACTCATGTATCAGGAACAGCCGACACATGATGTGGTCACTCACATCTGAACTTGTTTATGGTCTGAAATGGCTGAGGTCTCGTCTTTCCTGTTTCTGAATAGCTAGCAAAGGAAAGCAAATGTTTCTCCCTCCAGACTGAGTGTTCTCAGTGTGGCATTACTGAACTGGTGAGCTGAATGAGTTCCTTTTGTCCTGCAGGGGGAGAAGAGGTCAAGGGAGGTGATTCAGCGCAGTGTAGAGTATTTTACGAGGGACTTGACTCTATTCACCAGTTCCGGATACCACACTGAAGTCAGGAAAAATGAAAAAAAAAAAAAAGAAAAGAAAAGAAAAAGTGTCCCAAATCTGACAAACTCCCCTGTGTGGGCAGTGTGAGCTTGGGTAAGAATCATTGCCTTCCAAATGCTTACCACCAGTGTGGAAAGGAAGCCAAAAAGGGGAGGGCTGGAGGCAGGTTTCAAATTTCTGTCACGAAGTGAGTCACAGCAGATCTGGTCACTTTTGGTTGAGCAGGTATGATTCTAGTAAATCTCTACAAGGGGAGAAATAGAATTCTGCTATACTTTGATGAGGAGAAAATAATAATATTGGGTGTTGTACCACTAATTATTACCTCAGCATTGTATATATTCATGGGGAAATGAATCTTTTTTACTGCAATAATATATTTTTTGATATTGGATCACTGATGTTAATCAACAATAGTTTAATGATGTATAAACTAAAACAGCAATTATTTGTCATATCTCCAAGAATATACCAGAAGGCAATTATTATACAGCAATGGATAATACATTTACAAGATCAAAATTTATCACATCATCTGCATTACCTTTTAGGTTCACTGTTCATCAAACAGGAAGTGGCTCCCAGCCCTGTGATTTATTAAAAGGAAGAAGTGAAATTCGTACAATTAAAAAATGTCTTGCTAGGTGGCTTCTGCTAATGGCTTGCTGTTAAATGCCTGTACCAGTGCTTAGAAGATGGTATCAGTAACTTTATCAGAAGCAACTTGTTGGCTGGAGAGCTGGAGATTACACCCCCATTTATCCAGAAATAAATGGCTGGATTCAGATTGTTGATATCTGGTATCACAGACTGTTGGCCTCTGTGTTCTCTCTGTTGCTTCCATCTTTGATTCGTAGTCTTTATAGCCAAAGAGGCTACCCTTTTCTTACATATTATATTGGAGCATAAAATCTTACAACATAATATTTAACGGAGGTATCACATGTAAATTGGTATATCAGACATTGGAGAATTGGTTCTTTTCACATTAGGGAATATATTACATGCTACTAAGAAAATCACCCATTTAGAAATTTTGCCTATCAGAGCAAACTGGTGGGGTAAGGTGAGGATGCGTTAAAATGGATGGAGAAGGAGGAGCAGCGGAGAAGCAGAGAGAGTGCAATCCCAAGAAACAGGTGAGGGAAGGCTGACATCAGAGGGGCACCTGGAGACCCATGGATATTGGGAAGCAGCAAAGACGGCAGAGTAGCCCAGTGATGATCAGGGCTCCTCTAGCAGTCAGAGAGAAAGCGGAGATTACTAGAATGCAGGTCGAATCAAGCCAAAGAATTGTGGTTCCTATTTATGTTTGTAATCGAATCATGAGCTTAAACAGAGTGCTAGAGCCCCAGTGGATGTGAATCAGGTGGGGATTTCACGACCCAGACCTCCACCAGTGCCACTGGGTACAGATTTATATAATGCAACAAGGCTCCTGAATGCAGGGGGCATCAGTGAGCTGTGCATGAGCTATGTCAAGGAATAACTCACTTTGGGCAAAATGTAGTGCACTGCTTTTACCAGGATTTTTGATACGGAGTTGGCATCATACGAGATCCATCCAAAATAGGTCCAAGAGCACTAGACCAAACTGTCAGCAGGCTCCAGCAAGAAAGGACAGAGAGAAACAAACAAACAAACAAACAAACACACACACACACACACACCCCAGCAACAAACATATGACAGGTGCTGCTGAAAGCCCTGTGATCTGATTCTGAGTTACAGACGGTGTCAACAGAGGTTCGCAAAGGCAGGGAGAGGTGAGATAGAGGCCTGAGCTGAGGAGGCTGTGCCAGAAACACGGCACAGGAACAGAAACTGCAACACGCTGCAAGGAGTGGAGCCAATGACACCAATGGAGAGCTGGGCCATGAACAGGATCAGTGAAGTTGAGCTGTAGCCCTGTGGATGACGCAACTTACAAACTGGCCCCTAAGAGAAGAAGCTTGCTAATCAATCTTACAATGGCCAAGGCCACATACAAGAGATAAAAAAAAAAAAAATTGAAGGGATGTGTTGTACAGTAAATAGCGACACTGAAGCAAAGTGTAATTATTAGAGATGAAGAATACAATACAGTAAATTAAAAATTCAATGAAAATCTCAATAATAGAATGACACACCAGAAAGAATTTGAGAACTGGAAGACTCTTCATGGGAAAATGATAAAACACTCATAAAGCCAGAAGAGGAACTGAATAAAACTAAGAACACTTTTTAAGAATTGATACCCTTGGAGAGGTAAAAAATAAGGATTAAGAGTGTTACTGAAGGTGAGGAAAAACCAGGTTTGGCCTGGTTTGATATCCTGGTGGCTAAATCCTCATTTTACATGTGCTGGGATCCCATATAGGCATGGTTTGTGTCCCGGTTGCTCCACTTCCCGGGCAGCTCTATGCTTGTAGCCTGGGAAAGCAGTAGAAGACAGCCAAAAGCATTAGAACCCTGTACCCACATGGGAGACCCAGAAAAGCTCCTGGCTTCTCCCTTCTGATTGGTTCATCTCCAGCCATTGCAGCCACCTGTGGAGTGAACCAGAGCATGGGAAATCTTTGTCTCTCCTGTTCTCTATAAATCTGCCTTTCCAAATAAATAAAATAATCTTTAAAAAGAAGCTGGGTTGAAAGATGTATTCAATGAAATAATAAATGTGATTGTTGCTAACATGGAGAAAGAATGGGGAAACCGAATACCAGAAGGGCAGGGAACCCTGGACAGATTTGAGCAGAAGTGAACCTTACTGAGATATATCATTATCTAGTTCTCTTCAGTTGAACATAAAGATATTTAAATATGCACTTGAGAAAATCCAATTAACTTACAAGGAACCTCAATCAAACACTCACCTGCCCTCTCGGAAAAACCCTACTGGACAGAAAAGAATGTAGTGACATATTCCAGATCTAAAAGGAAGAAAAAAATGTCAGCCCAGAATAACATTCCAACAAAGCTTTTCTTTGTGTTTGACAATGAAATATAACACATCCAATGTAAACAAAAACTGGAAAACTTCCCTTCTACAAGACCTGTTCTACAAATCTTGTTTAAAGTGTGCTACAGACAGAGAAAAGAATAACACCTACAAAATTCAAAAGCAAGTGGAGAACATTTCAATAAAATCACAAAAGAAACCAGAATAAAACAATGAAAACCCTAATGCTAAAAAAAAAAAAAAAATAAGACCAAATCACGGCTTGTCAGTATTAACCCTGGATGTAAATAAATTGAACTCAGCAATCAAAACAAATTAGTGGGCTGGATCAAAAGACAGGATTCATCAATATGTTGTCAATAGGAGACATGTCTCACTAGCAAAGATACATGAAACCTGAAAGAAAAAAAATATATTCCAGGCCAATGGAAGGAAATTAGAGCTGGTGTATCCATTCTTATTTCAGATAATAAAGACTTCAATGTGAAAAGCATTAAAAGAGATGAAGAGGACGTCACATAGTGATTAAGGAATCTGTTCATCAAGAGGAAATCATGATAATAAATGTATATGTGCCAAATGCTAGGACATCTAGCTACATGAAGCAAGTATTAATCAATTTTGGAGGCAAACAGAGACTCCAATATAATAGTGGGGACCCCAACATCCTATTTACCTCAATGGGCAGATTGAAGAGAAGGAAACACAGCAAGGAAACAACAGGACTCACCCAGATAATAGAATAAATAGATTTAATTGTTATTTACAGAACCTTTCACCCTACAGACACACAATACATTTTTTTTTATCAGTACATGGACTTGTCTGAAGGCTTGATCATATTATAGGCCACAAAACAATTCTCAGCAAATTAAAAAAAATTGAAATCATACAATGTATCTTCTCAGACAATCATGAAATGAAACATACTAACAAATTAAAGTACCCCAGAATATATGTAAATACATGGAGATTGAGCAATATGCTCCTAGATGAACAATGTGTTTTAGAAGAGATCAAAGGGAAAACTTTAAAATATTGCTTGAAATGAATGAAGGCTTCAGCACAACATTTCAAAACTTCTAGGATACAGTCAAGATAGTACTAAGAGGAAAGCTTATTGCAATCAGTGCTTATGTCAAAAAACTGGAAAGGTATAAGGTAACAGGCTAACCATAAGTTTGAAAACAACAGCAAACTAATCCCAAGATTGGCAGAAAAAAAATAATCAAAGTAAGGAAGGAATCAAACCAAACAGAGAACAAAAGAACAATAATAAGATCGATGAATCAAAGAATGGTTCTTTGAGAAAATTAGCATAAAAGATTCTCCTGTAGTCTGACTAGTCAAACAAGGGAGGGAGAAAATGTCAATCAATAGAATCAGAGACAAAAAAAATTAACAGAGACCTTGCACATACATAGACTAATCAGGAGCGACTGCAAGCAATTATACTATTCAAACCAGAAGACCTAGAAAATAATGGATAGGTTTTAGTACATATACAATTTATCAAAATTGAATCATGAGGTAATTGAAAATCTCCAGAGACCTATAACCAAGATAGAGATTGAACCAGTACTTAAATCCCCGCAACAAAGAAAAGCCCAGGATCGTATGGCTTCACGGCTGAATTCCAATAAATGAAGAAAGATTTGCACTAGTTCTCTCTAAGTTCCTCAAATCAATCGAAAGGGAGGCCATCCTTCCCAATGGTTGCAATGAAGCCAAAATCACTGCAATCCCAAACCCAGATAGAGACACAACAGAGAATCAGAACTACAAACCATATCCCTGATGAAAATAAACGCAAAAATACCCAAGAAGATAATAGCCAACAGAATCCAATCATGCATCAGGGGATCATTCACCAGGACCAGGTGGGATTTATCCCTGACAAGCAGGGATGGTTTAGCATATGCAAGTGAATAAATGTGATCCATCATTTCAACAAGTCAAAGAATAAAAAACATGAAATAATCTCAGTAGATACAGAGAAGGCATTGGAAAAATGGAATACAACTTCATGCTAAAAACCCTTAAGAAGGTAGACTTGGAAGAAACATTCTAGAACAAAAATCAAATCAATCTACTAAAAACCCAATGTCAGCATCATAAAATGAGGAAAGAATGAAAACTTTTCCGCTTAGATCTGGAACTAGAAAAGGATGTCCACTTTCATAACTGCTGCTCGACATAGAACTGGAAGTCATTGTCAGAGTTATTAGGCAAGGAAAAAAATAAAGGAAAGAAGCAGAGTATAAGGAAGTCAAATTATTCTTGCTTGCGGATGACATGATTCTATGGAGGAACCAAAAGACTCAATCAGGAGACTATTGGAACTCCTAAGAGAGTTTGGCATGGCTATAGGGTACAAAATTAATGAACATAAATCAATGACCCTAATATACATAAATTACTCCATGACTGAGAAAGAACTTGTAGGCACAGTCCCCTTTAAAATACTGGGTAAGAAACTTAAGTACCTTGGAATAAATGTAACCAAGATCCTGAAAGAATTCTGTGATAAAAGTTACAATATATTAAAAAAAAAGAAATGTAAAAAGATATCAAAAGATGCAGAAGTTTACAATGATATTGGATTGGTAGACTCAACATTATCAAAATGTCTGTATTACCAGAGATAATACACAGATTCAAAATCCCAACACCATTCACCTGAGAAATAGGATGGATGCCAGAACAATTCATCTGGAAACATGAGATCATGAATAGCCAAATATATCCTGAAAAATAAAAGCAAAGCTAGAGGGATCACAATTCCAGACCTTAATATATACTATAGAGCCGGAGTCATCAAAATAGCCTGGTACTGGTACAAAAACAAAGAAGATCATTAAAACAGAATAGAAACCCTAGAAATGAGCCCACACATGCACAGCTAACTAATCTTTGAAAAGAGAACTTAAAATAATTCAGGAAAACCTTTGGTCTCTTCAACAAATATTATTGGGACAATTGGATAGCAGCATGCAGATGAGAGACAAAAGATCCCTACCTTTTTTTATTTAAAAAAAAAAATCAGCTCAAAATGGATCAAGGACCTAATTCTGCACACAGAAAACATCAAACTATTAACAGAGAACTTAGAAAACACTCTACATGATATAATTGAAGGCAAAGACTTCTCAGAAAAGTCACCAAAAGCACAGGCAGTCAAAGCCAAAATAAACAAGTGAAACTACGTCAAGCTAAGAAGCTTCTGCACAGCAAAAGCAATGATCAACAAAGGAAAGAAGCAACCAACAGAACTGGGAATAAATGAATAATTCTGTTAAGAAATAGGTGAAGGAAATGAGCAGGCATCTTTCAAGAGGACAAATTTATATGGCTTTTAGACATGAATGCTCAGGGTCCCTAGCTATTAGAGAAATGCAAATATAATGCAAATTGCTATTCCACCTAATTCTAGATAGAATGACCTGCATTCAGAAATCCACTAACAACTCCTGTTGGCGTGTATGTGGAGAAAATGCTACTCTTCTTCACTGTTGGTGGGAGTGTAGGCTATTATGTCTACGATGGGTGTCAGTATGGAGAGTGCTAAGAGAACTGAAATTCATCTGCCATATGATCCGACCATCCTAATACTGGGATTATATCCAAAGGAAATAAAATCTGCATATGAAAAAGTGACCTGCAACCCTATATTTATAGCAACACAATCCACAATAGTGAAGACATGGAAATTACTTAGATTCTCATTGAAAGAAAAGTGTATAAAGAAGCAATGATAGATCTACTCCATGGAACATTACAAACCATTAAAAAGAATAAAATTCTGGCATTTGCAACTAAATGGTCCCAACAAGAAACTATCGTGTTCAGTCAAATAAGCCAATCCAAAAGGATAAATATGTCTGATATAAGGCAAAAATCAGGCAAAATGAAAAGCAAAAATTTGTAAGTAAACAAGAACATACATACATGTAGATGTTTGTAGATGAACCGTAGAGACTAATATACCAGGAAACGAACATTTTTCACAGTAGGCATCTTTTTTTCTCTAATAAAAGGAAGACTGTGAAACAGTTAAATATACCTTGACAATATGATAATGGGTTTTCCACCATAGTCTATACTTACAATGCCATGATACACTTACACAATCATGCACTGTGTAATGATGATTTGGCCAGTGAAGAGCTGTCTATCTGTCTCCTGGTGGTGTCACAGGCCTCGTAATGTGCTCTGCCAATGCATGACTTACCTGTTACGATTCCAACAATATAAAAGAACATATACTTATGTCTAGTACACAATGCTAGATAATAAATGACTGTGTCAGGGGTTTATGAACTTAGTATGCCATACTTTTATCATTATTTCATTTATTTATTTAAAAAATCCAGTCTATTAAAAACATGCATTTTATTTACTTAGAAGAACTAAAGAGAGAGAGAGAGAGAGAGAGAGAGAGAGAGAGAGAGAGAGAGAGAGAGATTTTCTATCTGTTGGTTCACTCCACACATAGCCAGGGCTAGACTAGACTGAAACCAGGGGAACCCTGGGGATTCAGGGGCTCACACACTTCAGCCACTCTCATCTGCCTTCCCATGCACAATAATAGGGAGGTGGATAAGATGTGGAGTGGCTAGGACTCAGAACAGTGCCCGTGTGGAATTTCAGCATCTCAGAACGTGGCTTGAACCACTACTTTGCAGTGCTGTGCCTCATCCTTATGACAGTGTATTCCCGTGCACTCTGAGGAACAGAACCACTAGGAGGTATTTGCAGAATCACTTATTCATATTTAGAGGGACAATTCATGCATTCTATTGTAAAAAAAAAAAAAAAGATTTAGAAAGGGAGAGTGAAAAAGAGAGGAAGAGACAGAGGAGAGATTGTTCATCTACAGGTTGATACTCAAATGCCTATGACTTTCAGGACTGGGCCAGGCCAAAAATCCAGGGCAGGAATTTTTTCTCACATGAGTATCTCATGTGAGTAGCAGGAATCCCACTACTGTAACCATCACTTTGTGCCTCCCATCTCATTCATGCTTTTTTCTGATTCTCCTTTAGTTTGCTATTTGTCTGCAATTCAGCAGGCAACTTTCCATTGTCTGAAGTTTTGTGAATACAAGTGCAAATAATACGAGTACAGTTAATTAAGATGGTAGATGTTCCTATTATGTTTTATAGAAACAAAATAAGCACACAGCATAGTGTCATGCACAGCGCATAAATGACATCGTTTAGCAAATGTAGTTTGCGATCACTCAGCTCATATATCATCTGGTACATTTTACATTTATCCATGGAGAATTTTTTTGTGTGACTTGGTAATGGCATTACTTCATTAAAGAAGCCAAGATCAAGGCATTCTTACTTTGTCATTTTCTTCTTTAGTAATACGATGTCAACAGTAATAATTTTAAGGTTCATGAGTTTGTGTATGATGGGATACAGTTTTTAAAAATACATGTGTGCTCTTATGGGGACCAGAAATGTTGTATGTAAGAAAGTATTTAAAATCAATGTCAAGTATCCTGCTTTTAATTTATGTGTGCCTACATTTTCACCTGTTTCTTAAAGCTTGCCCTAAATAATGGTAGGAAATGACTCATTATTCTTTTAATACCTACAACACTTTACCAGTCTTGCTGTAATTTCTGAAATTGATTTTATGGGTATTATCAATTTATTGCGCACTACCTTTTACTGGTTCCTATTTTACGTAAGCTTGTCAAGACGAGGGAAGCTGAATATAATTCTCTAATATTTACAAAAGCAGATGAAATGACAATAGTTATAAGAAACTGTATGTGAAAGAGCTGACTTAGTTCTTTTATGAGACGTGCAATCACATCATCTCCATTTACAGATGGGAGATTTGGAGCCTAGAAAGCGGTGCCTGTATTTACACACATTCACACTTCAAATACGGGCAGTTTAGCTCCAGAACCATAACATTTCAAAAGTTGTGTAGATTTCCTCTTGAACACCAGGCTGAATATATGCTGGATGCTTCATAGCTACTTATTGAGTTGAGCACAACGACTTTATGTAATCATCCATCAGAACACTCACTAGGCTGACGGTTTCCATCACTCTGGATAAGTAAGAGTTTGCAAACCCTATGGAATTGCTAAATGATAAAGCAAGCCTATTCATCTATTTCACTCACTATGCTGCTAATAGCAATGTTCTCTTTTCTGAGGAGAACAGGACTTAGTAGCCAACAATCTCTTAGAAGAAGACACTTCATCAAGTGAACGCTTTCTCACTGGAAAGGCACGAGGCAGATCACATTCTGTTGCTGCAGCAGCTGGTTTGGAGACAGTCGGTCAGGCAGTAAGTTTCCAGGAGAGCAAGCATTGCTCCTGCACTCCAAGGCCCAATGCCCACAGCTGTGACAGCCATTGCTTCAGGTATCCAGCAGGTGGAAGAAAGTCCAGCCCAACCTTCCAGTTTCCCAGAACAGATTCTACCTGTGACAATGAAAAACAGTATCACCAGGAAAGAGGCACAGGGAAAAGAAAGTGGGGGTGGTGGGCAACTTGGCAATCATTTGAGAAAAGGAAGGTGAGGAGAAACACAGGTATGCCAAGTGTTGATGTTGACAGTTCTGGATCTGGGCTCACAAGTAACAGCGTGAAAGGCTCATAACATTCAAACAGTTTCACATTACCTCTGGTTACATGGAATGTTGCATTATTTTAAATTATATTTACAGATGAAACACCTGTTCCAAAATTATGCTGTCATTATAACTCAATGGGCTTTTTCGTTTGTTTCAATGTCATTATGAAAAGCGAATGCTTCTCCGTCATTGGAGAAAGTAGTCACATACCATATTGCCTACATTCTGCTTCCAACAATGTGTGCAGACTTCAAGAGGCACAAAATTTCGCCATTTCCCTTAACTTTATCATTCTTGGTGACTCTTTCTTACTATGAATCCATTTGTGTTTTTTGCCCATTTTTAACTGGATTGTTTAGTTGTTTAATTTCTTATGCTCCTTTGATGGTGTGTATTAATCCTTTATCACACATAGTTTGCAAATATTTCCTCTAGCTTCTTTGATTTTATCCTTATTGTTTTCTTTGCTATGAAGAAGCTTATTAAGTTTGATATAATATCAATAGTCTTTAAAAAAAGATTTACTTTCTTATCCAATCCTCTGTTGATGGGCATTTTGGTTGCTTCCATGTTTTTGCAATTACTGATTGTGCTGCTATGAACATAGGAGTGCATGTTGGTTTCTCATAAAACAATTGTTCTGGATATATTCCTAGGAGTGCTATTGCTGGATCATACAGTATGTTGATTTTGAGTTGTTTGAATATTCTCCATACTGATTGCCATAGAGGCTGTACCAGCCTGCAGCCCCACCAGCAGTGGAGTAGGGTTCCCTTTTCCCCACAACCTCGCCAACAAGTGTTGTTGGTGCTTTTATTCATGTGGGCCAGTCTTACTGGCGTTAGGTGGTACCTCACTGATGGAATACTACTCAGCTATTAAAAAAAACAAAATGCAGTTCTTTGTGGCCAAATGGGCCAAACTGGAAACCATAATGCTAAGGGAAATGAGCCAATCCCAAAAGGTTAAATACCACATGTTTGCATTAATTTAAGATGATATGATGTTATGTATAACATGTTATGTTATGAATGTTATATGTTGTGTATAAACTAAAATTGAAATGTAAGTGAGGTGGTCACAGAAGGTGGCTAGGAACTTGCATTTACTTTTAACATATTGGTTACTCATTACTATGTCAATTAATTCCATAATGATGTAAATTTTTGCTGATGGTATGTTGGAGCTTTCAATTGACTGGGATTATACTCTGCTGGCTCTGTCTTCAGACCAGAGAGGGTATACCTAAGAAGCCGTTGAACTTGACTGGACAATAAGATGCTGGACTCTATGTTTGGTATATGCTTGCAATGGGGGAATCTCAACTGAACTTGAGCTGTGGTTATGCAACAAGGTGGAGGAATCCACCATGGTGGGAGGGTTTGGGGAGGGGTGGGGAGAACCCAAGTACCTATGAAACTGTGTCACATAATACAATGTAATTAACGAATTAAAAATAATAAATAATAATAATAAAAAAGATTTACTTTATTTTACTTTTATTGGAAAGTCAGATATGCAGAGAGGAGGAAAGAGAAGAAAGATATTCCATCCCCAGTTCTCTCCCCAAGAGGCCACAATGGCCAGAGCTGCGCCAATCTGAAGCCAGGAGCCAGGAGCCTCTTCTGGGTCTCCCACGTGGATGCAGGATCCCAAGGCTTTGGGGCATACTCAACTGCTTTTCCAGGCCACAAGCAGGGAGCTGGATGGGAAGTGGGGTTGCCAGGACATGAACCAGCACTCATATGGGATCCTGGTGAGTGCAACATGAGGACTTTAGCAGCTAGGCTACCACACTGGGACCGATGTATTTTTGTTTTTTTATTTGTGCTTTTAATAAAAATTGTGTCTTACAAAAATTCATTACTTATGCCAATGTCTTGAAGTGTTTACCACATATTTTCCTCTAGTGGTATCATAGTTTTAGTTGTTACACTTATTTTAAAGATTATTTGGTACTTGTTAAGGAGTAACAGAGAGGGAGTGAGGGAGGGAGGAAGAGGGGAGAGAGAACCAGAGAACAAGAAAGTCAGAGAGTGAGAGAGAGGGTGAGACAAAAATCTTCCATCTGCTGATTCACCCTCCAAATGCTTGCAGCAGCCATGGCTAGGCAGGATAACGCCGGAAGACTGGGACTTGATTCTAGTCTCCAACATGGGTGGCAGGGAGCCCAGCCGTTGGGGTGCTGTCTGCTGCCTTGCTAGGTACATTCCCAGGAAGCCGACCAGAAATTCCGGTAGTCAGACAAGAACTATAACCTAGGATGTAGGCAGCTCAAGCAGCATTTTAGCCTGCTCCACTAGGTGTTAAAGTTGGATATTTGATTTCTTTAGAGTTGATTTTTGTATTAGATATAAGATAGGTGTCTCATTTCATCCCTCTGTATAAGGAAATCCAATTTATTCAATGCCATTTATTGATGCGATTGTTCCCCAGGACATTTGTCAAAGATGAGTTTGTTTATGTGTGTGGCTTTATTTCTGGGTGTTCTAGTCTACTCCACTGATCTGCATGTCTTTCTATGTTGGCATCACAGTGTTTTGTTTGTAATAGTCCATGGAATGGCTTGAGATCCGAGATTACGATTGTTCCAGCAAGGCTGCTTTGGATATTTGCGATCTAGTGTATTTTTCCTCTAGACTTTAGTATTACTTTTCTCATACATGTAAAATATCATTGGTATTTTGATCTAGATTGCCTTCAATGTCTAAATTGTTTTGGGTAGTTCAGATAATTGTATAAAAATAGTTCTTCCAATTCATAAATATAGGGGTGTTTTAATTTTTCAGATAGCATAGAAAGAGAATGAATAAACAAGTGCAGAACATTAAAATATAAAAGAGGGAAATACAAATTTAAAACAGGGAAAACTTCAAATTAAAAAAATCATGATATATAAAATAATAAATCCACTTCACATGCGTTAGAGCAGACCTAACTAGAAAAAAGTCAGAGACCTTGGATCCTAACTGTACTTTATAAATACACTTTATGCTATATAGTATATCTATGTAGGGTATTCCATACCTGCATAGAAAATATATTATATTCACAAAACTGCATTTTGTTGTATAAATTCAATAAACACTGAAAATTAAGGAATTTCATAGATATAACCTGTGATTATAATGAATGGTTAATTGTGTACACACTTGGAATTTCTGAATGGGGATAAGGTCAGGAAAAAATTGTGTGAAGTAGGCAAATATTGTACAAATACAAAGTGTAATGCTCAGATTCACTAAGCTAGGCAACATTTGGGAAGGATAGATTTAAGGGAAATTATAGGGTGGAATGCTCTATTCAAACAAGATGAAGGAAATAAACATTTGAAAGTTGCTAGATGAAAAAGAACATGTAAACAATAAAAATAATTATATTTGATTTCTCATATGTAAAAGTGGAACCCATAAGAAAAATTGAATGTTGTTTAGAATAAAAAGGAAGCTCCCCAAATAGAATTATATATCCACTGGCATTATCCTTTAACAATGAGGCAGGGTGCATAATTTCAGCTGGTGAAATTTGAGAACTACTTGCAAATTTCCAACAATATTGTAAAATTTAAATCAGTTTGAAAAGAAAATAGAATCTTGATGAAGGCTTGTATGGAACTATAAAAGGCAAATATGTAAGTGAATGTAAAATATACCTTTAAATAATTTTAGTCACTCTGAATAGCTGACTTTTTTAAAGCCAAAATGACATCATAGTATTGTGGGAACTAGAAATATATGAAGGAATAAAATAGATTAAGCAAATGTCTAAGATGGAGGAAATACGTTTTATTGTTATAGTGAAGTGGCTTTTTAAAAAAGATAAATGTATTTATTTGTTTGTTCATTTATTATTGGAAAGGCAGATGTACTGAGAGGAGAGACAGAAAGAAAGATCTTTTGCCCCCCAGTTCGCGTCCCACGTAGCCACAATGGCAGGGTTCCAAGGCCATCCTCCACTGCTTTTCCAGGGCACGTGCTGGGGGCTGGGTGTGAAATGGAGCAGCTAGGACATGAACTGGCGCCCGTACAAGATCCCAGCACCTTTAAGGTGAGGATTTAGTCACTAAGCTTTTGTGCCGGGCCCATGAGACAGTTTTTGAAAGATTTATTTGAATGAGTTATGTAAAGAGGGACACACACACACACGCGTGCGTGCGTGCACACACACACATCTGCTCTCAGCTGGAAGTTGATGCAACAGAAAAAGCTTGGCCAGGCTAAGCCAGGAGGCAGGAACTTCATCACTGAAGAGGGTGGCCAAGGCCCACACGGTGGGCTGCACTCTGATGCTTTTCCCAGGGTGTTAGCAGGGACATGGACTGGAAGTGAAGCAGCTGGGATAGGAACCAGTGCCCATGCGGAATGTGGGCAATGCAGGCAGCAGTTTCACCTGTTACACCAAACTGTTGGTCTAAGACATCATTTCATCAAGAAAACAAAGAACCTAACTGTATATGCATAAAATATGGTTTTGAAATATTTTATAAAAGTACCATATACACAATTATAAAAGAGTTGAGAGAAAGTAACAAAAATCAAATTTAAAAAAGAGACATCTTAAGTTAATGGGTTAAAAGACAATACCATTAAGATGAATGTTAATCATTACTTTCAACATTCAGTATGTCGATATTCTGAAAATTGGTGCATAGATTTAAAAGAAATCATATTGATAATTCAATAGAACTTCTTTGGAAAAGTGAGCAAGCAAATGCTAAAGTTCATATGAGCATGTCAAAAATGTGGGATTTCCAAAATGATTTTTAAAAGAATAATAAAATTGGAGAGCTAAAGGAACATAATTTTAAGATTAATTTAAGAATGATGGCCATTTAGATGGGCATCCGTTTAAGGAATGCATAGATTAATGGAAAAGGACAAACCATATATATGTGGTTAATTGATTTTTGACAAAGTTGCCAATTCAATTCAATAAGGAAGAATAATGTATTCTTAAAAGCATTATGCTAAATGAAAGACTTCAGACATAAAAATGCTATACTGCAGGATTCCATTTATAAAAGTCTAGAAAAATTGAAAACGTAAGCACAATAACACAAAACAGATCAATGATTATCATAGCCTCGGGTGGCAGAACAGATTGATTGAAGCTAGAGAAGGGAAAGCAAAAAAAGTTTTGGGAAGCATGGAAATGTTCTATATTTTCATTGCAGTTGTTATAGCATGTGTACTAGATCAAACCACTTGGATTAACTAGTTATTACTCTGAACTTTAAAACGATATCTCATTAAAGCTATAATCATAATCTAATGCATCACATTGACAGATTAAAAGATGCAAAAGACAAACCACAGAAAAATTTCCATTTATAGTAAAACCCCTTATTAGTCTGGGAATAGAATGGAAAGTCTCCTGTCTAATAAAACAGCATTTACAATGATATGCAGCTAATGTCAGGCTTAAAAGAGAATTTCTTAAAGTGCATTTAACGTTGTTTTGAAGATCTTACCAGGAAAAACTGAAAATGAGATAAAAGCATAAAGACTGGATTTAATGCCTTTTCATAATATAAAATATTTATAAAAATAGTGCATTTCTCTGTATCAGCAACAGTGCATTGTATATTACTGCACAATGATATGTTGCTGAGAAAATTAAAGCATGCATAAATTAATGGAGAGATATGCCATGTCGTGAATGGAAGACTTGCAGTTTAAGAGAAATGAACTTGGTGCCAATTTAGCTACAGATGCAGTGAAATCCCTTGTCAAACACCTCACATGTCACTTATCTTTAGAAAAGCATGTGCATGTAAGAATGTAAACTCATGAAAAAGAATGAGTAGAATTTATATGATCTAACGTCAAGATGCTCTTTAGAGTGGCAATGAACAGGACAAGTTGGTATTGACATCAGCACAGGCCAAGGGATCAATGGAACCTGACTGAGTCAGAGAAAGAGTTCTACAGTGATTGACATGGTATCTTATACACATATACCAAAACAGTAAGGATGGGAAAGAAAACTGTTTCTAAGAAATGTTTTTGAAACAACTAGGTAACTATAGGGGAAATATATTGACAATTTTGAATATGGTTCCTCAAAATTAAATCAAGGAAGATCACAGAGTGAATCATAGAAATTGAGACTAATAGATTTTAGAGATCAGATAACATAGAACATTCTATGATAGGAAAGTTAAAAAGAAAACCTCTTAACCAAAATTATGAACTTCTATATAAAAAGACAGCTTACGGAAAGCAGTAAAGCAAATTGTGCGGAAATGATAACAATTGCTTATCTGAGATGACTTTTATGAAAGATATGTAAAGAAAACTTATAGACTAATAAGAAAAACTAAATTGAAAATGGGACATGTGCAAGCATCATAAGAAAGAAAGTACAAATATGGCCAATAGTCTATGAAGTCATGTGTAGGGATTTGTTATGTAAACCACAATAATATATTTGAGTGTCAAAAAGTTAAAGATGGAGAACAACAGCTAGTTTTGGGCTTATGGGGCAACAGGAATTCCCATTTCCGGCCACATCTAACTCAGAAAACTGCAATTCTTCCAGAGTTGAAGTACTGTCTTCTGTAATGCAACAATTTCACTGCTCATTAATTTTCCAGGAGAATCACAACCTTTGTGGATGATCACATTCGGATCATGAATAGAGTTAGGAGTGAAATCTCTCAAGCATCCTTCAAAGATAGTAAAACAACTTTAATCATATAAAATACTTTTCAGCAATAGAAAAGAAAGAATTCTGATTCTAGATTGCCCGAGTAGGAGAGAAAGATAGCATGGAGGGCATTACTGGCCTCTGTGACTAAACCAGAAAATGGAATAATTTATCGAATGGTTTCATTTAGGTTAAACATTCACTGGAGAAATACAACATTTTAAGTGAATCTCTATTATTAGCTCACCGAGTAGATAAAGACAAGTGATGCATGTGGTTTCTCAATGTTTGAGGAAAGTATTGTATGTGTTATATAAAACACATACATGAAACGGCAGGTGTTTAAGCACCACTTCAGCAGACTGAATCCCAAATCAGAGGGTCCATGCTGTTTTTCTTCTGATAAAGCTTCCTGCTCAGAGACACGTTGGACAGACCCTGCCCCCAGGTATGAGATCCTGATGCAGCTGCAGCTCCAGGCTTGAGCCTGGCTTAGCACTGGTGCTGCTGGCATCTGAGGCGTGGAACTGAGGTGAACACACGCGCTCTATCATGGACATCTTCAGTGCTGACTTAACCTGCCCCCCAGCACACCCTTTCATTATTTTAGCTTGTACACCTAGTTACATTAAAACAAAGCTTTCTGCAAAATAGGATGTCCCAGGTAGCAAGCTTAACGTCTTGTGTTGACTGTGTCTGTCAATTACATCACTTTTTCTTGCGCTTGATGTAATTGCATATTCTGTTCATCATGAAACTGGGAGGAACAAGAACTCTCTCCCTCTCTCACACACCTAGATACACACAGCTCACACCCACCCACCCCTAAACATGGAGCATAGGTGGATAGTAACTATAAATCCAACTTTATTTGTAAGTGCATTCTATGAGCTTTTTACAATGATTAAATCAATTCATGGGTTATCTTTTTTCAGTACATACTTCTGCATCAAGTGAAACATGGTTGTGTTTCTCAATAAAATTATTTTCAAAATATATTGCTGAATCATCATCCAGATAATGTAGTTAAGTAAAAGTCAAGCTGAATTCTCTCGATTGAAATGTGCTTTCAGGTCCTAATATCAACATTGGCAGCAGTAAAAGCTATCACTAATTATTTTGTGGTTCTACATATTATTTCATTTATCGGAAGAGACTGCCTTTATATCTGAATATATAAAACCCAGCTATGTAATGAGGATACCAGTGATGTGCTTGTAAATTAACAATTGCATGATTGAAAAAAAAGTCACCATAAAGACAAACTTGTTATAGGCAGTTTCTGGAGATGGCCATGCAAGTACTCCCACTATCCACATTTCAGCTACTAAAAGATAGTCAAAATCTACCGTAAAATTGGCTCCATCACACTAGAAAGATGAAACACACAGACGGGCTCTATGTGTCTGAGGAGCGCTAATCACACCACCGGATGTGCAACGGCCACCGAAGATCCGCACTAACACTGTGGTTTGGATATCACTGAATATTGGTGATTAAACAATTCTATTTTGAGTCTTCTCTCTTTCTCTCTAAGCTGAGTTTCTGCTTATTCTTTGTAAATATTGCTGCAGAAATCTGAAGGCGGGTCACTCAGGTCCATGACGAGCTGAACAAGCACTGGAGGCTGCTGACGCTGATGATTTTTTACCTGGTGGCAACAGGAGGTGTTTGCAGACACTGACATTGTCAGAACCTTTATCCCTTACAGCAGGTATTGCCCTGAAAAGTCTTGATTTTGTGTCATCCTTCATTAAAGAGGCCCTGCTCGTCTCCTCGGCATGTGAGCAAGTCTTTCAGTGAGTTTCAAGCTGAGGGCTTCTTTGGAAAATAGACGGAAAGGACAGCTTCTTTCTCCTTCTCTTCTCCTGCTCTTCCCTGGTTTGTCTCACTTCAATTAGAGAAGTGCAGGTGCCGAGCTTAAGGTTCTGGGAAGGTGCAGGGTCTTCAGAAAACGATTTTTAATGCATGTTGTCAGACTAACCCAGCAGCAGCTATGATTACAAATGGGGATTCTTTGAATTTGTCATCAGATTAGCAGCCTTCCTGCATATTTCCTTCCTGTGTGTGTGCTTGTTTTAATAGGGTGATTTTGAAAAGCTCATTCAATCCGTCTGCTGTCCTCTGTGTACATTCTGAAGCAGTATCATTTCCCTTACTCACTAAACTGGTGGAGGCATCTACATTTTCTACAATATTACGGGGAAAGTCCAGATTTTTTTTTTTGCAATGCTCCCAAATCATGGTTATCTTTGAAACAATAGATATAATTTAGCTTAATTTTGTTTCTTAGATTTTTTTTTGTTATCTTACAAAACACCAAAAAAATATACATGGAAAAGTAACCCCTCAAATTTATCCTAAGGAAAGATGAAGGTTCTATCTAAAGATTTAATTCAGTGACTTATTTGTTTATGGTTGTGCAGATTTCAGGGTTATTTAAGTGGCAAGCAGAGTGGTAAGCTATCTGAAATCACTCACATTGTATGAAAGTAACTGCAGGGTAAAACAGAACACAGATTATTTAAGTATATAGGAATGTGGTTGCTGTGTTTCCAAGTGACAAGTCATGCTATAAATAACCACATTGGTTATGGTTTCTCTCTGAAAGCAGATACAGAAAGCAATATCAGTGATCTTTTGTGGGTCATTAAGATGAGGGTACGATTTGACTTATCTTCTGTATGTTTCTAGACTGCGTTAGCATTTTAACCTGAATGAGCTTTTATATTAACAGGAAACTTAGTGTGTTGAGTTAATTTGTGTGGGAGTGTTATGGAAAGTAAAAACAGATGTAATTATTTGAGATTTTCTTACTTTTGCATTAGTGAAAAAAATGGAATCATTTATTCTTAAATAGTTATCCTCTTACGTTACTGCTACTTCTGCAGGTTTCTCCCTCTTAATTTATTAAGAAGGAACTTAAAGACATGCAAAATAATTTATAGGAATGAGAAATTACTAAGCTCTATGTTGACCAGAAAACCTGGGAATTACAAATTATCAGGTCACACACAAAGCAGGGAGTGTAAAAATACAAAGTCTCATGGAAGGAAGACAGGTTCTCCATTTCCAAAGGATTTCTGCTGCACTGGGGATTTCTTCAACAGGAACATCTTTCCTTCCGTTTCTCCCCCTTTCCCTCTTTCTTTCTTCCTTTCTTTTCATCTTTCTTCCCCACAAAGTTCAATGAATCCCTACTCATTGTGAGGCTCTTCACACTGGGGCCTTTACATACATTCTCTTGGTGGGGAAAATTAGCAAACCTTAGCTAATAAACAAATACATTATTGCTGCCCGTCACAAGCCCTCCAAAAAAAATAAAAGCAGGCAGTTGAATAGCGAGGAGCAGAGGGCTTCGATGATACATGAAGAGTACTTCTGAATCTCAGGAGAGGTGGCATCAGTTCGCAGCTCTGCATGAAGAAAATTTGTGGAAACAGAGGGTCAAGTTCAGGAGCTAAGTGAGCAGGAAAGGAAAATGTTATCAAATTCACAATAAACTGGGAAGTTCTTACAAGATGGTAAGCAAGGATGTCAAGGACAATGACCCATGAGTTAAAAGATGTCGCTGCTGTAGCAGGGCATGCCTGGATCCTGGCGATCTGGCATGGAATGCAGGGCTAGCTTTAGAAGGCTTTCCAGCACCCAGAATGGGAAGTGTGGCTTACCAAGCCAGTCAAACCATGAACTTAGTTATTCCCCTTGTTTCTGTCCTCCTCTGATTTTGACTCACTCAGTTCTTCCATGTAACACAATTTCTGTATGTTTCTCTAATTGACTTTCTGTGGTTTCTCATCTCAGATTTGATGCCTGCCTTTAAAGCCTGATTGGATTTTTTTTATCCTCGGTATGGATCTGTGTAGCTCTACTAATTGTTTGGTTCTTTTCAAGCAGAAATTCCAGAGAAAAGCAACTTAATTAGTTTTATCTTGCTATAGCAGGCAGCCTCTTATGTTGTTGGAGAGCCCTGTGATTTATTTTTGAACTTGAATTAAGTACTTGTTTTTGGTTTGTTCAAGACACAGCTAAGTCAAGTTGTAGGACAGTGAGTACCCATCTACAGTTACAAGTAGAATAATTTCACTGAAATACCAAAGTATCAGACATCAGAACAGGCATGTTGATACAGCTTGGTCAATTTGTTTGGCAATTTGATTAATAGATATCCTAGTAAGAAATCCAGTAAATAATAAAAAAATTACTAGCAAATTAGACATACTCCCAGAGGAAACGAGTTAACCTGTTCATGGGCAGGTAACTGAGTCATGTGTGTATGTGTATGTGTATTTGTGTGTGTGTGTGTGTGTGTGTGTGTGTGTGTGTGTATCTTCCTCTGGTTAATACTCCAAACTTTATGAGAAATAGGACTTGCTGAATAGGAGACCTTAACTCATAGACAAAAGGCAAAAAATAATACTTAACATAGAAAATTTTGTACGTGTCTCATTAATTTGTTAAAAGATCAAGCAAGCAGTGAACAACTGAGTCGAATTAAAGAATACTCTAGTTATTTGAGTCCCTGATGATTGATAAGTAATTTTAGTAAATTTTCAGGATCCATTAGGGAAAATATTAATAATATTTAGAAAGGTCAAGAGACTTGAAAATGAGTTTTGAAACTTTCAATGCACGTAGTGCTGTTTTCCAACTGCTTTGGTCAGCAGGAGTATAATGTGCAGGACCAGCATGCCAACTTATGCTTTTGGAAGAACTTTGTCTTACTCTGAGAAACAATTAATGAATTACATTGTATGCTTTTATTTATCCATATCCATATCATTGAACTTCCAGTATGGAGACTGTATCTCCAAGTACATTTAATGACTGTCACTGTTACTTAATGGAAACATAAATAAGTGAAAACAGAAATAGCTCAAAGAGATAGAAAAAGATTATCTTTGAAAGTATTGATATTTTATACCAATACTTGGTAAAACAAATTGCAATTTATTTCAATAGCAGTTTGGTTGGGAAGGTTGTGTTTTCCTGGGAATCAAATATAATGGAAAAACTTCAGCAAATGGAGGAAAGGATTTATCTAACACATATATTGTTTTCTACTTCTCTGCCAAGACCTGAATCTGAAATGTGTTCTTTCAATAACCAACTTATTTGCCCAAGAGGAAAGCAACATGGCATTCTGCTTTAATTAATACCTTGCATCTGGCAGCAATGCCACTTTGGTACTGCCAAAGCTCTGAGTTTCTTTTCAAGGATATTCCTTGGGATTAAGTTCAATGTTATGTATGATTGTAGCAGAATTGCAACACGGAGAAGTTTTGGCAACATTTGAAAATTTCACACACACAAAAAAGGAGGCAATCAAGCTGTATGTGTTTGTCTACTTTACTCTGTGAGGCTGATGGGAATAATAGGTAAAAAGGCTATTGAAACTTAAAGAGCTTACATGACACATGGGTGAATTTGCAAGGCTAAGAAGGGAAAAATGCATGACCGCAATATAGCATTGGGGATTAGTTTGGTAATAAAATTACCTAAATTGGCAATTAATTAATTTGATAACAAAAATGTAGGTAAAGAATAGATAATAGCTAGTCTTTGTGGATGTTCTCTTGACAGAGAAGAGGAATAATACCAACCGAAACCAAAGGCAAATGTGAAGAGTATCCCAGTAAAACAACAGAAGACTAAACCAATGAACAACTCATTGCTAAAATGACAGGACCAAAGTACCACCCATTCATATTAACCCTGAATGTAAATGGCTTAAACTCGTCACTCAAATGTCATAGATTAGTAGACTGGATTAAAAAACGAAACCCATCTATTTGTTGCCTACAGGAGACACATTTCATCAGCAAAAATCAGCGGAAACTGTATCGCATGGGTTTTGATGTTTTCTGTTGGTTTCATTTCTTCAAAACACTTTCTTCTCATTAAATTCTTCAGTGACTCATACATCATACAGTAACAGCATTTTCTTCAAGAGGGTTCTTGATTTTCTTTTTCATTTTTTTCAACGGCACATTAGTCAATCCATAGCATGTTATTTCATTTCATGGTGTTGCTAATTCCTAATTTTCTTCCTGTTGTTGATTTTGTATTGTGGATTTTCATTGAAAGGGGCATATAGTAACTGTGTAATGGAAACTATCATATCCAGAAGTGAGGATACAATGTGGTATGCATCTCTACTTCCAGAGAAAGATGGACTTAAAATGAAACTGTTTACTATATCTTGATAATAGGATGCTGGACTCTCTGCCATTGTCCATGTCTGCAATAATGGACATGCAACTGTGTATGAAGAACTATACTATCATAATGATATAGAAGAACTCAGTGGGGGGGGAGGATTTGTGGAGGGGGTAAGGGAAATCTCAGGGCCTATGAACTGTATCATAAAATGATAATAAAATGAAGTGAAATTTAAAAAAGGGTTATGAATGGCAGAATTTTGGGTTTTTTTTAGAAAAGCTAACAACATTCCGCCTATGCACATACCACATATCGTTATATATTAATCTGCCCATGGACAGTCAGGTTACGCTCACCTAGAGATTATTATGAATAAAGTGCAATACACTTTTAAGGTTTTATCCTAGAAGTCATCACCTACATCAGTATGTCGAGGTGCTTCCCTGCATTTCTTCCAGTGATTTCAGAGCTCCAGATCTCTCAGGACATTCATCCATTTTGAGTTGATTGTTGAAAATGATAAGTAGGAATCTGGTTTCATTTTGCCAGCACTTTTTGTAGAGAATACTATCCCTTCTGCAATATATGTTCCTGGGGTCTTTGTCAAAATTAGGTTGGTTGCATGTATGTGAGCTAATTTTCTTCTCTCTTTTTCTGTTCTGTTGATCTGTATGTTGGTATTTATGCATACTGTTTTAATTTATCTATGTAGAATGCTTTGAATCAAGAATTGTAATCCTCCAACATAATTTTCCTCAAATTTGTTTGATTATTCTGAAACTTATATGGTTATAAGGTTAAATGGGAGTTTTAGGATGTTGTCTAATTCTAGAAAGAATGTCATGGCTATTTTCACAAGCATTGCCTTATGTAGTATAGACATTCTTAAAAATATTAATTATTTTTTGCCTTGTGTTTTCAGTAATTTTAGTAAATTTTAATAAAAATTTCATTATATGAACTTATTATTTTTATTATACAAATGTTTTTATTCCTAATAATTTGTTTTTATAGCTATTGTGAATATATCACTGTTCATTTCTATTTTAGCAAGATCATTATTGCTGTACAAAAATTTTGGCTTTTTTTCCACATATTTGTTTTTGCATGCTGTTAATCTACTGATTTGTATGATCAGTTTCCGACACTTTTGGATTGGCGTGCTTAGAATTTGCCATGTATAGCATCATAAAATCTACAAACATGGGTATTTGACTTCCTCCTTCCCGACTTTAATGTCCTTTATTTTCTAATCCGTAATTGATCTTGCTGATACTCCCAATGCTCTGTTGAGTAGCAGCGGCGAAAGTGGCTGTGCTGGGCTTGTTTCATCTCTGTAGTGAGACGCTTTCAGCTGTTCTTGAATTTAGTATCACGGTGGTTGTTAGCTTGTCACATGTGACCTTTGTAATTTTGAGAGTCAGTCCTTCTACATAAACTGTTGCAGTTTTTTAAAAAATCATAAATTGAGCAACTTTATTGAATGCTTTCTTTGCTTCTATTAAGATGACCATATTTTTTCCCCTTCATTCTGTTGGTGTAAGTCATCACATTGATTTGGAAATACTGACCTACGCTTGCATCTCCTGGATAAATCCCACTCCATCATGATGCATGGTATTGTAACGTAGTGTTGGATTCAATTTACTGGGTCTGTAAAAACATTTCATTAAAACACAACATACATATCAATAAATGCACATTAGTGAACAGATAAATACACTTTTAGTCTTTAACTATTTTCTTCAGAAAATTTTTAATTTGTTGATGTTTACTTTGTGTTAATTTCATTTTTTTGGTGACTCTTACCGTTTATTTTCTCTTGCTAATTTGGGGTATGATGTATTCTTGTTTTGGTTTTTTCTTGTTCGGGCTTTTGTTTGTCAGATGAATAACTGAATTTTTAATTTGAGATCTTTCTATTTTTTTAGCATAAGCACACATAATTGCAAACTGCCCAGTTAGAACTGCTTTTACAGCATCCAAAGATATTTGATATGCTGTGTTTTCATTTTCATTTGTATCAAGAAATTTTTACGTGCTACACTAATTTTCTGTTGGTCTTCCAGTATCATGCTGTTCAATTTCCATGCACTTCCACATTTAAAAAATTTTGTTGTTGATTTTTAATGCCTTTACATGAGAAACCCTATTTGAAAATTTAATCTTTTGAAAGCTATTGAAACTCAATGCCATCTAACATAAAGTCCACATTTAAAAAATTTTGTTGTTGATTTTTAATGCCTTTACATGAGAAACCCTATTTGAAAATTCAATCTTTTGAAAGCTATTGAAACTCAATGCCATCTAACATAAAGTCTATGCTGGGAAATGTTTGATAATCTGATGGGAATAATTTGTGCTCTGCACCTGTTAGGGTGACACATTCTTTAAATGTGTGCTAGGTTCCTTTGCTCAATACCATGATTTAACTCTAATGTATTTTTCCAATTTTCTTTCCAGAAAATTCTCTTTTTTTCATTCAACCATTGATGAAAATGAGATATTGAAATCCTTCCCAATTATTGCATGGATCTCTGTGTCTCCCCACACATCTTATATTTGCAGTGTAGAAGTCTAGATGGCAATATATTAGAATTTCTGATTGTTACCTTTTCTTGTTTAATTGATCATATTCGTAATATACAATGCCCTTTACTGGCTCTTTTAATAGTTTATATTTGAAGTCTATTTTATGTGGTGTAATGCAGACACCCTTGCTTGTTTGGGGTTCCATTTACATGGCGTATCTTTTCCAACACTTAATTTTCATTCTATATGTATCTTTGTTGTGATGTATGTTTCTTGTAGGTAACTTGTAACTTTTTTTTTAATCAGTATATCCATCCTGTATCTCCATACTGGTGAATATAATCCATTCACATTCAAAGCTGACACTGGTAGGAACAAAGTCCTGTCGTTGTGTTGATTGGTTATTGATCATGTCTGCTCTCATGTTGAATTTCATAATGTCCCATGTTTTCATTCTGATTATTCCTAATATGTGTTTTCACTCAGGATTTCTTGTAAGGATGTTTGGTGGGGTAGTAGTAGGCTTTTTTTTTTTTTCCCAATTTTTGCTTTCCTAATAAACACCTCACTTTTCACTTCCGAAGGATAACTTGGATGGATATACTTTTCTTGGCTGGAAGGTATTTCTTTTTCCTTTTATAATTGAATATATCATCTGTCTTCTAATCTAGATGGCTGTCAGTCTAATTAGGTTTTCTTTATATGTAACTTGTAGGTTTCACCTTTTCTTTCTGAGATTCCCTCTTTATCCTTAACTTTTGAAGCAGAGGAATTCAAATAGGACCTTGTATGCCCCCTAGATGTGACTCAAAGGTTTGTGGCACCAGCTGTGACAGTTTTAGCGTTGCAGGGGACAGAGTGGACATTCCCCTGCTGCCACAGAGCATACAACAGTGATGCCGGGTCTTGTGCTCAAGCCCCGTGGGTAGAGCTGCAGGAGGGGCTTACTCCGGTCTGAGTGTGTAGCAGCGCGTATTGGCTACTGCTGGCGGCTAGCCCCAGACCTCCACAGATCACAAAGAGAACGCAAGGGATGGTTCTAAGACTTAGCCCAGAGCTCTCCTAACCGCGCTGCTCACAAGCCTGTTCTCTGCTCTGGAAATGGTCTTTCTTTTTCTCTAGGGTCTTCTCATGGTTTGGGAGCGGCTGGTTTTCCCTAAGCCGCTCAGAGCTCAGCAGCTTCTTGGCAGTAGCTTGGATCTGGTGCTCTGAGTGTAGACCCCGGCAGTGTGAGTTCCATTTACTGAGCAGTGCAGTTGCTCACACCCCAGTCAGCCTTGACTTGATTTGGGCTTAGAGATGGCTGGAATTTCCCCGTTTCAGTCTGCAGCAAAGGAAGAAGTCACAGCCCTTCTTGCCTACCTCTCTCTGCAGCAGGGGGCCTGGCGCAGGGCTGGGGGCTGGCAGCAGTGGGAAGCATACTTGGCTGCTTTACTCACAGCCTTCAGAGTCTGTACGGCTTGCAGATCTCAGCTTTCTTATTGAAGCTTCTGCAGTTCTAAGATTTTGTGCGTATATCCATTTCCCCAGCAAGATGGTGTCCGCGTGCTAAGAATGGGTGTAGGAGTGGTGGTAGCAGTAGCAGCAGGGCAATGTGTGATGTTTCTCCCACTCGGCTTGTTTTCAGAGTCTGTGTTGTCTGTAGTTCTTTCCAAGCCACTCCTTCAACCAATCTCCTTCATTTCAATAGCTTGTGTATGGAAAGCATTTCCCAGCTGGCTGGTGTTGCCTGGCTGGAACGCTGGGCTAAGAGAAGTGACAACAGATGCAAAGGTTGCTTTGAGTTCTCTTTGTCTGCTGTTTACAGTTCCTGTGGCTTCTTTAACCAAACTTTCACTCGGTGCTATGGAAATGTGGTCCTCCCTCGTTCTGCTGCCTGTTTCTCTGGATGTGGCTCCTCGGCATCCCACTGCATTCAGGGGGGCAGCTGCTCCCTGTGTGATGGTTTTCCCAGTAACTTAGTTTGGTCCTGCTTTGTAGTTTCTTAGTTGAGAAAGTTAGCTTCTTTTATTTGAGATGGTTCTTCTTCTAAAGTTAGAAACATATTCTTAAAAATTCATTTTTTAAAAGATTTATTCATTTTTATTACAAAGTCAGATATACAGAGAGGAGAGACAGAGGGGAAGATCTTCCGTCCAATGATTCACTCCCCAAGTGACCGCAACAGCTGGTGCTGAGCCAATCCGAAGCCGGGAACCTGGAACCTCTTCCGGGTCTCCCACGCGGGTGCAGGGTCCCAAAGCATTGGGCCGTCCTCCACAAGCAGGGAGCGGGATGGGAAGTGGAGCTGCCGGGATTAGAACCGGCGCCCATAAGGGATCCAGGGGCGTTCAAGGCGAGGAATTAAACCACTAGGCCATTGCGCCGGGCCCAAAAATCAATTTTTAACACTATGTTTGTTGTGTTCCACCTGTTTTTCTATGATACATTTTTGGCTTGCTTTGTGTCAAGCTCTCTTCTAACTTTCCTTTTCATTTCTTCCTTGATTCAATAGCTGTTCAAGAAGAGATTTTTTTTTCATTTTTCCATATTTCTTAATGGTCTAGTTTTGCTTTTATTGGTGGTTTCAGTTTGTGACTTAATGATACACTTTTCAGAATGAACTCTATATGTTGGGGAAGAATATATATACATACTGCAGTTTGTTGGGATGTTCTATGGATTCCAATTCGGTCCAGTTTGTCTTTCCTGTTAGATGATATGTTACCTTATTGGCTTCCTGACTGGATTGTCTATGTGTTTCTGACAGTTACCTGTTGTAAAACTAGCATTACGGTGACGCTTTGTTCATTTGGCTGTTCTGATGATGCTCATGAATTTATGAAAATATTCAAAACATTGATAGAAAGTGAGTATTATGAAAAATACTCATGGCTTTCACATTTTGTGCTCAAATAGATTCATGTTTCAAGCTCATTTTCCACAAGTTTTTTTGAAGTAGCGTTCTACTGTGGTGCAAATCTGGTATCTTGAAGACTTAAAGCTTTTTGCTGCGATATAATGGTCTTCTTTTTTTCTTGTGTTAGACTTTGAATTAAAGTTTATTTTGTCAGATACAAGTGTAGACATACTATTCTCTCAGGGCAAAAGTTCACATTAGGTATTTCTCCCCATTTTCATTGTTTGCTATTTTTAAAAATATTTATTTGAAAGGAAGAGTTAGAGAGAAAGGGCGCAATAGAAAGATTGTCCATCTGTTGCTTCACTCGCCACGTTATCACAGTAGCCAGAGCTACACCAGGCCAAAACCAGGAGCCAGCAGCTTCATCTGGACCTCTCACGGGAGTACAGGAGCCCACGTACTTGGGACATGTTCTACTGCTTTCCTAAGCACATTGTCAGAGCAATGGATCAGAGGTAGAACAGTTGGGATTGAGCCCAGCGCCCAAGTTGGATCACAGTCAGTGGTTTAACTTGATTTGCTACAACACCAGCTCCTGCATTTTCTACTTAAACTTGGAATCTAATTTGTGCCTCCTGCAGACAGAACACAATTAGATCTTTTTAAACCTATTTTTAATTGTTTTCATATTTTGAGTGGTAAGGAGTGAAAGAAACACACTGAAAGCACTCCTTCCCTGGTTACTCCCCAAATGTCACTAACCGCTGTGGTTGGGTCAGGACCGGAACTGGAAACTCAGCAATGTGACAAAGGCTCAACTTACTTGAGAGCCAGCGCTTACTGACTACCAAAATCTGAATGCCCTGAAAGGTGGGATCAGGAACAAAAGTGGGAATTGAATCTGGGATCTCCAAAGTGGTACAGGAATAATTTAACTGGCCAAAGTTTTGTACCTTCATTTTATATCTCTCTCGTCACTCTATGTATTTTGATTAGGGAGCTTTATCTACTAAGTTTCAAATAATCACTAATATGGATATACACATTGTTGTTCTGTTCTTGTCACATCATGTTTTTTCTTATCCTCTCCTGCTTCTTGACATTTTTTAATAGTTTTTTAACAGTTTTTGTAGTCATGCTTTGATTTCATTATCCTTTTTCTTTCTGTTCTTTTATAGGCATTTCTGATTTCACAGAGTGTACATAAAATTCTTATGATAGTAACAATTAATGTAAACATGATATTGATTTAACTTCAATCACAGAAACTACTGGTTTAGTTATCTTCCATTTTAAGTTGCTGAATTTACAGCTCTCACCTTGTTACGTTGTGTGTTCACTAATATATTTTATTTTACTTATTTGTAACATTTTATTTATAAAATGTATTTATGTTTACTTACTAACGTTATCTTCTTGATTTCTTTTTTTAAAGATTTATTTTATTTTCATTAGAAAGACAGAGACAATTTATAGAGAGAAGGAGAGACAGAGAGAGTGAGATCTTCCATCTGTTGGTTTACTCCCCAAGTGGCGACAAAAGTTGGAGCTGAGCCTTTCTGAAGCCAGGAGCCAGGAATTTCTTCTAGGTCTCCCATACATTCTAGAAGTTTGTATTCCTGGCACGTTCTTTTCCTAATTTTGAGGAGGAAGCTGTCAAGCCGCATAATTTGCTCTCCTACATGATTTATTTGTGAAGCAATATCTCATCGTCTGGCACATTTATTTATCAGAACCCACAAGCCCCCTACAATGTGCCATATCCCATCAGATTCTGATTACGTGAAGCATAAACCGGTTTCTTGGTCGTCCCCAAAAAGTTGGATAGAAGTCTGGGTTTTTTAAACCCGATTTCCCATGTGTAAGATAATTTAAATTATGAGACATTCATTTTAGAGTTACTTGGTGTTCTGAGGTACAAATTCAGCATAATGAACTTGCAGACTACTTTACATAGACTATCAGAATATATTACTGTCAATATATAAAATATGTCATATATACTAATGTAAAGTATTTCCTGTCCAGTTTTATAGTTTATCTTCTTCAATAATATAACCTTTAAGGCCTAAATTTTCACAGCAAGGATGGTATTTGAAATTTTTGCATAAAAGTATAAAATAGTTAACAGCTTTATAGAACTGTGACTGCGCATTAGCCCGTATAAAACATTCTGACACTTGTGAATAAGGTCTTGTCTTAAAGGCATAAAAAAATTTCAGAAAATATCAGTCCATACTATATTCACTTAAGTTGATGGTCAGCAAGAGAGCAAATAGAAGCTTGCTTCAGATGTAATATTATATATTAAAAATTAAAAATAGAAAAATATTGAATATGATGCTTAATATTTGGATTATAATTGTGATTGTGACTTGCTTTCTAAAAATGACAAAATAATTTCCTTCATTTACTTAAAATGGGCTTATATATTTGTATTACGCTTTCCTTTAAACACCTGAAAACATCTTTAAACTTTTATTGGACTAAAGTCAAGGATTGTAAAAATGATAATTATACTTTATTCAAACATTTAAACAGGTTTTTCCTTCAAAGTCCTCCCATGATCTCTTTTTGTCAATGTTCAGAGTTTTGTTTTTTGTAAAGTAATAAAATCATCTATGAGAAGACTTCAAAAAGTAAGTTGGGATGAAGTAATGAGCTCATTCTGATGCAGCGATATTCAAAATTAGTGTATATATTTTCTTAATAGAAGTTTTTAATATTTGGAAGACTTCATATTTGTATGAGGTAGGTTGGGGTATGTTTTAGTATTGGTTCTTGGAGTAGGAGAGATTAATATCATCCTTAACATAAGGGATGGATATTAACAGTATTCCATGATTAAGTAGAACTCTATTAGAAAATACAATCAAATAATTATAAGTCCATGTATAATGAATACTCAAAAATTGCATTCTAAGTTTTTCAGCAAAAACATGGTAGACATTAACGTTATGTTCTAGGACAATATTATGTTATCATGAAATATAATTGCATTTTGGTTTTAATCTCTTAAACTAGTCTGATGTGCAGAGAGAGCCCTAGGGGTGTGTGCTTGAACTTTAACCAGGCAATTCACAGTTCCTCTCAAAGTATCCCTTTGCCTGGAAAAGTAGTCTATTCTAACCATAATATTTAATAGTCAATGTAAAGTGACACAGATCATAACTTCTCATTCTATAATTCAAAGTAAATCTGGTATGTCTTTTTTTTTAGTAAAAAACGTACAAATGATATATTTGCTGAAACATGTTTAAATTTTTTGCCTGACTTGTACATATTTAACTCTTAACTCCGAAATCAGAACAAAATTGATTTTGTGTTTATTTCTGAAATAATTTCGTATTCCAACTCTTTGTAATCCCATTCCATCTGAGTTATTGGAGTCTGACTTTCCCAACAATGTTATTCAAGGTCGTTAATGGGGTATGAGTTATTAAAATAGTCCTCATTGTGATTTTCAGAGCATTTTCCCCTGGAATTGCCATCCATACATTCAATTTTCATACCGCTCATTTAAATGTTTTCACATTGACTGATAATGAAACCATTACGTAATTAGTATCTGGTCAAGAGCAATCACTCTTCTGATTTTAGAAATGTTAAGACATTTTTTAAAATGTCACTATTAGACTCAGTGACAGATAATAGTTGAAAATGATCTCTCAATGTAATAGTAATAATTAACGTATCAAGGCTAACTTGGAAATAGCTATTTTTTTTAAAGATTTATTTTATTTTTAGGGGAAAGTTAGATATACAAAGAGAAGAGTAAACAGAGAGGAAGATCTTCTGTCCATTGATTCACTCCTCATGCGGCTGCAAGGGCCAGAGCTGAGCTGATCTGAAGCAAGGAGCTAGGAGCCTCTTCCGGGTCTCCCACGTGGATGCAGTATCCCAAGGATTTGGGCCGTCCTCAACTGCGTTCCCAGGCCACAGACAGGGAGCTAGATGGGAAGTGGGTCCGCTAGGATTAGACCTGACACCCTTTTGGGATTCTGGTGCTTGCAAGGCAAGAACTTTAGCCACAATGCCACTGTGCTGGGCTCAGAAAAGAGCTTTTAATGTATTTGAAGTTATGCTATGAACTTTGCCTTGTATAACTTATTTAAATGAATTGCTAATATCATAAATGACATGAATTTCAAAAGTACATGTTGTTATTTTACTGGGATGTTCTTCACATTTGTCTTTAGTTTAGGTAGGCGCTATTCCTTTTCTCTGTCAAGAGAACATCTTTAAGTATCATTTGAAGGGCAGTTTTGGAATAGGCATATTCTTTTAACTTTTCTTTACTATGAAAGAATTTAATTTCATTTTCAAAGACAAAGAAAAGCTTTGCTGTGTTTGTAATCCTGGGCCAACAATTTTTGCTTTTAGAATCTGGAATATGGGCCTGGCGGCGTGGCCTATCGGCTGGAGTCCTCACCTTGAAAGCCCCAGGATCCCAGATCCCATGTGGGCGCCGGTTCTGGTCCCAGCGGCTCCACTTCCCATCCAGCTCCCTGCTTGTGGCCTGGGAAAGCAGTTGAGGACGGCCCAATGCATTGGGACACTGCACCAGCGTGGGAGACCCGGAAAAGGTTCCAGGTTCCCGGCTTCGGAGCGGCGCGCATCGGCCCATTGCGGCTCACTTGGGGAGTGAATCATCGGATGGAGGATCTTCCTCTCTTTCTCTCCTCCTTTCTGTATATCTGGCTGTAATAAAATGAATAAATCTTTAAAAAAAAAAAAGAATCTGGAATATGTCACTCCATTCTCTTCTGGCCTGTAGAGTTTCTTGTGAGAGATCTCCTGTGAACTTAATTGGGATTGCTTTATATGTCAACTGATTTTTTCACGTTCAATGTAAAGATCTTTTCCTTATGTTTGAGTGAAGAGAGCTTGATGATCATGTGTCTTGGTGAAGATCACTTTTGATCAACCCTGTTGGGAGTTCTGTGTCCCTTCTTGATGCTGCTTCCCAATTTTTTTCTATAGATTAGGGACATTTTCCCTAATTATTTTATTAAATACGTTTTTAAACCCAACTTCTCTTTCTTCAGCTTCTGGGACTCCCATAACTCTTATATTTGACCTTTTAATAGTGTCTTTCAATTCTTGAGTATTTTTTCTGACCTGATCCAGTTCTGCTTTCAGTTTTTTGTTTGTTTATCCCCGATGAAAGGAAATATTATCTAATTTTGAGATTTTTTTTCTGCTTCATTGATTCTATTTTGGAGACTCTTCACTGTACTTTTAATTTGCTCCACTGTTTTCTTCATTTCTAATATTTCAGCTTTCATCTGATTCATTTCCAGTGTGACATATTCCTTGAATTCTTTGAATGCCTGCTTTATGTGCTTCTCATTGTTGATAAGAAGTTTTATAACAAGTGGTTTGATTTCTTCTTGTCTTTGGTCTTGCTCATTGTACTTTTTGTTATCGGAGTCTTCTCCTTCGGGCAGGTTTCTAAGCTGGGTCACCCACAGGTCTACAGTTCTATTTTACTTATTGCAGTTGGTACATGACTCTTTGCAGCCAATTGTGCCACTCCCTCTAGCGAGTTCAATTTCTGGGCTCTTATGTTAGATTTCCACCAAAGTCTTTTTAGACCCAGCTCCTGACTCACCAGTCTCCACCTCCTGTGATACTGTGCTGTTGTTGCACCGTTGTCTGTACAAACTTTCTCCCACTTCCAGTTGGAGCAAGTTGCAGGTTTAGGGAGACAGCAAGTGTCCTATATAGCTAGGTTGTTGTTGGTGGTGATCTTGCCAAAGCCTGTAGGACATTAGGTCTGAGGGCCACACAGACCTATTTGGACCCAGACGATGCCACAGCCCATATTATTTTCCTGTGGGACCAGTGCAATGCAATGAGCTCAGTGAGTTGTTGCCAAGCTCAGAGCATGCACAGCTCACTGCTGTTCCTGTAGTGTTAAATTTTTTCCACACTGTACTTTTGTACACTTGATGTGCCACTACCAGAGTTCTTGATCTGCTGGCTGTCAGGTCTGAAGGCTACCAGGACCTAACTTGGTTGGAACCTGTAGGATGCCACGATTTTGCATTTTGCTGAGTCACTCCCAGCTTAGTACATGAGCAGTACTGTCCATAGACCCTGCCTCCTTAAACAAAATGGCACCAGATACAACTCTAGGGGGTGCACTGGGTTGTGAAATCCACCTGGTTCTCATCCTGCCTGTCTGGGATATGCCGCTCTGTCTCTGCTCCTGATCAAATCAAACAGATCAACAGGACGGGCAGTTCTTCATCTGGGTTCACCTCTGGAGCTCTCAATGAATGTCCCTTCCCACCTTGTTGCTGGTGGAGTTCTGGCTGCTGGTGGAGTTCAGATCACCATTTGCTGAATGCCGCTGCAACACCACACCGTTGTGTCTGCTGCTTTCCTGTGTCTGTCAGTCTCCAGGTACCCCTCTATTGTTCTATCCTCTCCTATTTCCTGGAATGTGCCCTCTCTTTTTCACACTGGTTAATATTTATCCATCTGTTTAAACATGTCTTTACCTTATTCTTCCATCTTGATTCTCCTGAAAACAGGTGAGAAGAATCTAAATGCTCTCTGCAAAGTGCGTGCCAGAAGTCATCTCATTTAAACTCCTACAAATTGGTCTGGCTTGATGAGAAAAGTGGGCAGCAGGGAAGGGTCCCAAGGACACTTTCTTTGGCATTTTTTCTGCTGAGATTTTGGCTAACTTTCTCAAAATTCTTTCCTATTATAAGATATGGATTTTTGTCTCTCCAGAAAGTAACAAATCGCCTTGAGTGATGCAAAAGACTACTGATGTGACGTTTGCTCATCCACCTCTTGATAGTCATTGCTTTGTGTGGGCTTTGTTTTAAGGAACACTCTGGTAAAGTCATATTTCATCTCCTGTAACAATTGCTTACAGCGATGCTTTAGGTCTTGATCCTGCTTATTGAAATTTCCCATTGAAAATCACTCTTGCCTGTAGCTGTTTTCCATAGAAACAGTGTTGTTATCAACTGAGCATAAAGTGTGTCTCATTCTAATTTTTCAGTCAGCAATGTATTTGTAGCATGAGTTGAGACATCTGTGGCATTGCTGATTGACTTTGCTGCTAATTGTCAGTCTTTTGCATTCAGGGCATTGATGAGGTTGTTTTTCCCTTGTAGACTCTTGTTGGAGACTTGCTGTGGTGGGCTTCATGCTTCCTAATCATCACATCTAAAATGAGTTGCTGACTTGTAGACCTCACGTATTTTCAAGTATCAAAAATTTTGCCATTCTTTCTCTCACGTGTCATCATCAATTTGGTGATTTTGGGGGTTCGTTTTGCTTCAATTTTAGCACAGCAAGTGTTGCTCTCAGAGGGTTTCTTTTCAAACTGATGTCTTATCTCTTTGAAAACCTCACAGCAGATGTTGTTTAGAGATTGAGCAACAAATTAGAATGAGTTTTTGTGAAAAGTGTTTAAAAACACTAATTTTTTCATAATGTGCATTTTCTCTGACCGTTTTAGTCATAGACACACACACACATACATACATAAGCACATACATACATATCATTAACTTGGGGATCCTGCATGTATATTCCTGTTTCTGCTTGTTGTCAGATAAGTCTATAGGTTTCACTAATTTCTGCGCAAATTCATGTTCTGAATGTACAGATTGTTTCTTAATCAGATGCAAGAATAAGTGAATATATTGTGTTAAAATAGTCAGCCTTAGGGATAGATAAAAAGCAGATTAGTTAGATATTTATAGGTATTGTTAGTGATCCATGATGAGCTGTATTTCTCACGATGATATCATTTTGTATTTTAAGTATCATGTCAATGACATTTGAACAGAGCTCATTGTAGGTCTACTTCTGATTGTTTTCTTCATGTACATATTTTTTTTTCCAAAATCTCAATATGGTGTATTGTTATATTCTATAGAAACACATACATTTTTTAGCAATAACTAATATATTCTTAGCTAAGCATCAATCCACATCGTTGGTGTTGCATGGTGAATCTGACTCACATCCTGTTCTCTAAAGGCAGCCAGAAATGGTAGGTCCATATGTAAAGCAGATCCCCTTTAGTGCCTGATGTTGGGGAAAGCTTTCCCTGGTGAAACTTGGAAGGACACATTTTACTTTTCAATATTGCTTTTCTCTGTTGCGTTATTATTATAAAAAAAAAACAGTGTTTGATCCATTTTATGTTGCTATCATTCTTGAATTATTCATGAACAGAGTTTTGCTTCCATGAATAGACTTTATTTTTATTCATTTTTTTGTGAGTGAAATTTTAAATGGGAGATGGTCTTTAGTTCAATGCCTTTTATTGAATACCTGTTATGAGATAAAGTAATACTCTATGAGTATGAGAAAGGTATTGAGACAAGTTTCTTCCTTAAAATATTTTGTACATTTAGAAAATACATCTGTCAATCTCCCCCATCATATACAAAATTAATTCTAATTTGGTAAGCTTGTGCATTGAAAGATAAATAGTGTGATTGATGATCTCCAATGTATAAAAATTAAGATAGTTCCCAGAGTTCTTTGAGATGTGACACTACGCTATTTTAGAATTCTTATTTTTAGTTTTTATTTATAATGTCTGATGATGTAATACTGACTTCAGTTTCAAGCTTTGGGTTTTTATATAAAATTTTCCGTGGATGTCTGTTTCTTGCAATGTCTCCCATGGTATATATAATTGTTTGAGAATGGCATTGCTGTCACTGTAGCAGATTGTTTTTGCTTGCTTGGCTTTCTGTTCAGTCTCTATCTATTCTAATCATTGTTTGTATCCTCTGTAATCCAGCCATTCAGTATTTAAAGCACACCTGGTGATGGCATTCTGAGTTTGAGGGATGAACTGAAGCCACAAGCCCCCTTGGCAGCATCGCTCCATTGCCTTGGTTTAGTTCTGAAGTACCTGACTATGGCACTGGCTGTTTTTTGGTGTCAGAATAGACAGCATATACTAGCAATTTAACAATGCACTAGGTTTTCGGTTAAAATAATTGAAATTGGAACTTAAAAAAATAATTCTCTCTCTCTATCTCTGTGTATGTATATATATACTTGACATACACAGAGAAACATACCAGTATTCTCCAGCTTGTAATTAACATCTCTCATTTATCTTGACATACTTGATTTTTCTTGCCTTTTAATGAAGGAAGAGATTATTTTATTCCATATAGATAAGGTAAAAAAGCAAAAACAGGGTCATGGACAGTGTACAGGCAAATTTTGTGTTTTGAAAACCTTGGTGGGCGCAGCTGGATAGACTAGTGGCTAAATCCTTGCTGTGTATGAGCCAGGATCCAATATGGATGCCAGTTCATGTCCTGACTGCTCCACTTCTCATCCAACTCCCTGTTTGTGGCCTGGAAAAGCACTCAAGAGTAGCCCAAAGACTAGGGATCCTGCACTGCATGGGAGACCCCAAAGAAGATCCTGGCTCCTGGCATTAGATAAGCTCAGCTTTGGCCATTGGGATGATTTTGGGAGTGAACCAGTGGAAGGAAGACCTGTCTTTGTTTCTCCTTCTCTCTGTAAATCTGCCTTTCAATATAAATAAATAAATATATTTTTAAAAAGATGATATTAGATTGGCTGAGATTGTTTTGTGTCCTAGTTTGTCTTATCAAGTGCTCCTAATTATATTATTATTAATATCTTACTTCACCTAATGAATTTTTATTCCATATATAATACTCATATTTAACTAAACTGTGCGATAAGGACAAAAGGAAGAGTTTTTTGTTTTGTTTTGAACAGAATATGCAGACTAAAACACAAAATGAAAAGCAAATTATTCATTTTCCTCTTGGCTTTGTTATTGAGTTCAGTGAAAAGACAACATCAAATGTTTAGCACTATCTCAGCTCATCTTTCATAAAAACAACTCTGCATCTCCAACTTGAATTAAATGTAAAATTGACATCCTGAACACAGACCAAAGTATTTTGGGGTTATAGCTGCTGTGGTTTTTAAATCCTGGCTTGAACTTTATATAAAGTGATACTTAACTTGAATGATTTATTCATAATTTTCTCATTATAGTCTTCTCTGGTTTGATAAAAGGACATGGGCATCTGCAAGGCATATAGAAGAGAACAGGATAAACTTTCTCCCTGCACGCTTCATGCTGCTTGTAACATTATCTGCTAAGACGGCTCAAATGCACAAAGTCTCATCTATCAATACATTCAAATCACATTTCAAACTGCCATGAATGAATTGGCGTCTCTTTTCTATGGCCTGGCAAATTAGTGTTTTAATGTCACAAAGTACGATTTTTGTTAAAAGCTTTTATTTTAGTTTGGAGGCTTCTACAGGAGGCTTACCAGAGTGGTGTGTGTGTGTGTGTGTGTGTGTGTGTGTGTGTGTGTGTTTAGTGTACGCCTGTATGTTTCCTGGGACTGTTGGCTTAGCAGGTTCAAATTGCTGCCTTCAGAATTCAGTGGAAGCAAAACGAATGCTGCCTCTCCTCCTCGTCTTCAGTGAGAGGGAAAGCCAATTGCTTAGTTCTGAGTATCTCTGTGTCTTTGCAGTAGTCAGATACTTCTAAAAGTTACAATACACACTTTGGGGGCAGAGAAATGTTTATTTTATTTTATATCAGCAGAGCCTTGCCAGTACCTGGTTCACAAGAATTACTGAACAAATGCTTTTTACACACACACACACACAGAGATTATCATAAAAAAGGAAATTGCATCAAGACCTTTGCGTTGGGTCTGAAGTTCTAAAAACCACTGTAAGTCACTTGGTGATATTCACAGCTGCACAGCTCTGGCAGGTGATTCATAGGGGGCTTAGGCAAAGCCACACTGCACATGAAAACCATTCTGATCTGCTTCCTTCTAGGTCTTAATGGTGAGGAGTAGCACAGGGATTCTGAGAAATGTAGTTCCCCAGACTTTTAGCCCATTTAAAATAGAGGAGTAAACAGAAAGAGTTGGTGAAATTTTTCAGAATTGCCAGTAAATGATGTTGCATAGATTTCCATATGTAATTACTTGGGAATAATTACTTGGAAATATCTGCACAGATCCTAGGTCTAAAATGCAATCCATTCCAGTTGATCTGGACCTTACACCATTTACAAGGATATAATGCTTACAAATTTCAAAATAACTTGATTCTACTGTTTCATCATACACTTTGGGATTATACCAGCATATACCAGGCAATGCATGTGCATTTCAGTGTGTGATTTTTCTTAGGAGTATGGTCACTGAGCTGCCACTTTGGAGAATCTTTGTAAAGTGGAGCTAGTTAGGGAAAAATCTTTGCATGATCCTCAGTGTGTTGATTGAGGTTCACTGATACCTCCAGTTTGCTATTTTTCTTTGAGAAAAATCCAAGTGGACTATATACTGAACTAAACTAAATCACATCTGAGGATTTCTTACTCTTTCTTCCTCAAGCTAGAATAAGTAATTTTAGTGAAAGAACAACATATACAACTTCTGCATATTTTATTTAAGAAGAGTGAACAATTCTTCACTCTTCCTAAATAACTTTTGCTAACTATTGGAAGAGTATATTAAAGCCTCAGGGAAGTCAGTTTTGTACTATGTCAGGAATAAAGTGTGTCACCCTTTACCCAACAGGCTCTGCCTTTAGGGAAGTAATAGAATAAATGTGAAAACAAATTTATCTCTTCTATGTTACAGAATACTTGGAACATGATCAGTGTAAACTACGTAGTTTCAAAATGGACCAATGAAGTAAGTAAAAGGCTTATTGTTTAGGAACCCACTGTATTTAGAGTATCTTTTTTTGTTATGTTTATTACAAAACACGTCTTTGATGTGGTTGCTGTCTGCATTCTAGACTGTTCTTCAGAGTTGACTCAGACTTGCATATTATCTTCCAGAATGCCAATTCTATGACCGAGCCGGAAAGGTTACTGACAGATATCCATTCTCTCTGTATGAGTAAGATTGATGGATATGAGGAGAGGAATGAATGGTGTAGTTCTCTGGTTATACAGGCAAGGACCTGCAAAGTTTTCAGTACAAGCTGTCATTAGCCTATCAAAACTCAGGCTACTCTGATTCTATAATATCGTGCCTTATCCCACTCCCTATCTTTTCATGGCATTTTATACCTACCTCAAGTTATACTTCTGTATTACATGAACTCAATTTATCAATATTTATTGAGTGCCTGATCTGTGAAGAGTTCCATACAAACAAAACTGAATCATCTTTCCTTTTAAAAGTGTATAATTTGGCTATGAAAGCAGATGGTAAGATGAGAACTTTAATATTTTGAAAGATGAGCAAAAAGATGAGCATTAGCAGCAGTGAAAGCAAAACAAAACAAAACAAAATAAAACAAAACAAACTAAAAAGCATTTAATTTAGAGTGGTTTGCAGGCCTAGGAGAGTATGTTATTTGGGTGGTCTGAACTGGCTTATAGCTCTAACAAGACATGTGTCAACAGTTTAGGTGCAGAACATTTTTTTTTTTTGAGGGGTGTGCAGAGAAATCTTCGATACTCCAATGAGGAGTAACTAATCTTTGTGTCCCATCTAGTGAGGTATGAGTAAATCCACGTTGGCCATTTCCTGTCTGATTCTAAGCTTTCCTTGTTGTTGTTTGTCTCTCTATTTTAGTTTTTTTTTGGTTTGTTTGTATGTTTGTTTGTTTGTTTTGAGGGGTTTCCGGATCGATCTTGATGGTCATTGCGAGGGAGGGTGGGGGTCCAGAGCCAGAACCAGGTCAGGGCCAGAGAAGGCTCCCCTCCCTGGTCCCGAAGGAAGTTTATTATTCTTCTACTTCTGTGGACCGCTCAGGGCTCCTGGTTGTCGTTCCGATGACGCTGATTTCTGCATGGTAGTGTTTGGACTTCTTCCATCCCCTGCCGAAGCTCCAGATGGGGGTGGGTGACCTCGGAGTTCTCGGCCTCCTAAGGCACTCCAATTCCCCGTGGTCTCCTTGGCAGTTGGGATGTAGTCCTTGTTGCTCGTGTTGATAGTCCGTGGTGAGGATCTGGGAGTCTTCAGGGTTAGGATACAAGCCTCCTTCTGTCCACCTGCTCCTCTCTGGGCCCCCCCCCTACTCCATGCACATGACTTCCTGTTAAGAGGCTGTCAGGATTGCTGAGTATGTTATATAAATCTGGCAAAAATGAATAGGCTACAATTAATAAATATTCAGAGAGGAATTATTCGCAGCGATGAGTAATTAAAAGTGTATTGTCACTTCATTAAAATTTTTGTGAAGAAAATTCAAACTCTAACAATATGTGTAATTTATACTAAATTCTGAATTGTTACACATATTTCATTTTTTTCCAACCAAACCTTCCTTGTACAGTTTTGAAATAATGCACTGAATCTTAACTGGAGGAAAGCTAGAAAATCTGCTTTCATTCCTTGGCAGTGATGGAAATGCAACATTTCCATAGTTTGGAAAATTGGGTCCTTTTATGCTACTGTGGCCAGAATATTTGTAATTAAATATAATGATAATATTAAAAATGATTTCCTGGATTTTTCAACAGGTAGGCTCAAATCTAATTGCAGTACATTGAAAATAATTTTTGCCCCATTTAAGCACACGTAAAGATGTTGCTGGCTGTGAGACACACACCTGACTCATCCTCAACTAATCCACTGTTCCAGACACATCACACCAGCCTCCTACCTCTTTTCTTCTCACAAACATACAACTAACTCCACATGGTCCAACACCCACCAATTTTAGGGACATGGTCTAGATAATCAATTTCCACAAAGATATGCAAGCAAGAACACACAGAGCTCTCCCACACAGCTTGGAACAGTCACGCAGAATGAAGCATAATCTATTCTAGTTCCGTGTTTCTGTTTTCCAACGGTGAGTAGGCACATCCAGAGAAGATAATGTCGCAATAGGCTCTATGACCATGGAAGTTCTTTAACAATATTCAGCAAATGCATTCCTAAGATCATTTAGCCTTTAAAATTAACTCTTATTCTACAGGAATCACTTCACCCATTATTTTATTTTTTAAGTTAAGCAATAGACCATAAATTCTTCTTCATTGTCATCAGTCTCCTCCTTATATAGGTACCCAACTTAGGCAGTCAAGAAAAGGCTGTCCCAGCACTTTAAATGCCAGCAAACTTCATTACTGCCAGAAACGGAATTCATAGTGAAAGAATGATAAAACCAAGACAATAGTTTGGGAAACATACAAGTCAGGACACTTCACAGCTATCTACTCTGAAAACAAGAGGGAAATTGTTAAAATGCAGCAGTAGGAAGATGTCCCTTAGTCATTTGGATTTTCAGCTCTCACCAACCATGTGTGCTTTGCAGCAATAATCCAAGAAGAAGACCTGCCTACTCAGCTCAAATCTGTTTCTTGGGTGCTCGAGTACAGACAGATCTGTACTGTTGGATATCATCTGACTCAGCCCTGAAACCAGGTACCCATAATTCTTTGTTGTGATGTATGACTGTTTATGTATTATAACAGTTGGAAGGTGCATATCTACACATATTGTGATTACATAAACTTGAGAGAAATCATTGTGAGAGGTGTATGGAGTCAATTTATGGATCATCTTGTGTACTCTACCAAACAACTGTTACATTAGTCCTTCTGTTTCCATTTATTTTCTACAAATAGATGCAAGAAAATCAAAGATGCAGGTAAAGGCTGAATATATTAATGTAACATAAATTGTTTGGGTTTATAATTCATTGACAAGATGATATACAAATTGTGAGGAATTTCTATGTGAATTTTAGGAGATCTTTCAGTACTTAAAAATTGTTTATGTTAACGACATGTTGCTATGTTCTCTTCACATAATAATCTGTATCTTCAGAATTTCTGGAGTGTGTGCTGCTGTAACAGGTTGTGATAGGGTGCAGGTGAATGAGGGCGCACTAAGCCTCACTAGTTCTAAAGCTGAGAAGTCAGCCTCATTATAGTTAATGAAGCCCTGGAATCAGCTCAGGCAAGGATTTGTCTTTTCAGTTTCCTTTCAGATAGTTTTGCGTCATTTACTTGTGTTGAAGGTATTGCAATCCTCCCCTCATGTTAGGGTCAAGGTGTCGGTTCGTTTCAGTGTATTTCTCAAGAAATGGCCCTGGCATTTGTTATCAATATGAAGCATCTTGTGACTGGCCTTACAACTAGTTTTGCTATTTAATCGTTTACTACTACTAAGTTCCTTTCTCCCTAATTCCTAATGTGGTATTAATTGTACAACTTCCTATTCTGAATGCTTTACAATGTTGAATTGTTGAGATGTTGGTGTGCTATCTCATTTTAGCGGTAGATGAAGCTTTCTCTTCCTTTGGTCTCTAAACCTTGTCCTTGTTCCTCTGATTTGGCCCTTTTGATGAGAATCATATTTTTGACATTTCCAGTACCTTTTCCACTATCTATGAGATTTAACATTCCTACAGATATTTGATACTTTGGTAATAAATTACATTTATACTTTGATTCAATTCACATCTATTTGATTCTGCTAACAATGTGTATCTCTCAAGCTGGGTGTGCACTTTTGTTTAGCAACTTACTCTCACATTGATTGTGTTTTATGAGGCAGTGAGTGGATTTCACCTAATTACTTGTTGGTTTTCAACATTATTTGAACATTATTATTTTTCCCATTGATTTGTGTGATTGCTTCTGTTATGTCTTTTTTTTTCTCAATGCTAACATTAGAAGTTAAGCCAATAAATGTCTGTTGTGTGATGAAATAAACAGGAATCAGAAGGAGTCTCAATCTCAAACCTAACCATTCAGGTAGTGACAGAGTGAGTCTAGTGAACTGGGGAAGCTGGATTTGGAAAGAAGGAAAAGATTTGGTAACTTCTCAGTCTCAAAAAAAAGTTGCTGATGAACTGAGTGGGAAAGCAAGTCCACAAGAAATGAAGAGAAAATGCACCCATTTCCTACTTTGTATAAGGCAGAAATTTACAGGGTAGAACTGCCGAGTCTCAGATGCCGTCATGTCCCTCTGTATGCTTTGACTGTATTTTTTTTTGTACTTCCAAACTTCCCAGTGTCGGCCTGAGGGCAAAGTTGATTACACAGCCTTTAAGGTATTGAAGCCAGGAATGCTGTTTGTATTTTTAGAAAGGGTTGGATATTTGACTGGGGCAGTATGTCCTGGTCCTAAAAACCAAGCATGTATAGTGTCTGGCCCGATACAAAAAGTTTGCCACCCTCCTCCTTCAGGGGATGGCCTGTGACTATCTCTGAACCTGTCTTTTCTTGCCACACTGTTCATGTTCACACTGAACAGTGTAGGTCTCATGTCTACTCCTGGATCTAAAGTTGGGACTACTCTTCTCTGAAGAATAGAGACAGAGTGGGAGAGGAGTAACTGTTGTGAGAAAAGGTAGAAAAACTGAATTGGGCCATTGAATAAGAAACTACACCAAGTATAAGCTGAGTGAAGAGAATATGCTCTCTCCCTCATAGCAGGTGCCATGAAGGTGTCTATGGTGTGAACTGGCATGTTTATCTTTGAATTTCAATATATTTGAGATTTCGGGAATGTAAGCCAGTGCTCCAGGTGTACTTCTCTGCCCATTGGCATTTACCGGGTCATTTTACCTGAACGCCAGGGGACTTCCCCTTGCCAGGCCATGCTGATGAACATGACTCATAGATTCCAAAAGCACAGGGAGTGGGTGCAAAAGAAACTTCTGGCCAAAGTCCCAATGTTTTAAATACATATTAGCAGATCGGCTTTTTTAACTTCCATAAATGAGATAAGAATCAGATTGTTCATGCATGAAGAGGCCATGACAACCTCAAAAGGAGGAAATAATTAGTCATTCACCCTGGTTGATGCTGCATCCAGTAGGGTGCAGGAGGATCAAGGAGAAATTGCTTTCTTTGAAGACCAGTTTCCCAATTTTAGCATATACATCATTGGCATATTTATTATTAAAGCTTACATTTAAATTTTGGAAAACGGATGAAATTAAAAAAAAATCCACTTTTCTTCCAGGATCCCAGAAGGCATCATTGCTGTTGGTCTGTGGATGCTGTGTAGAAACAAGGGTATGAGGTGTTGCGAGCTTACACAGGAGTTGAAACAATGCCTGCTTTTCTTTTCTTATAACTGTCCAAGTAGAATTAAAATCAACAGTGATCAGCACATGGGCCATCAGTTCAAATGGCATGTCCTTGTTGTCTTTGCTTCCTCTCAACTCCTTCATCTGAGGCTTGCATAAGACTCAGAAGTAAGCGAGCCTCACAGTATAAGTTGCCCTCTACTTGATGATGAAGTAGAGATTGAGCACCTTGGTGAGTGACACAAAATGAAGGGAGTTCTTCCTTTCCTTACAACATGGAAACAGATATCATCAGTGTGGAAGTACCCTCTGACTTCGGTGGCCACACACATACAGTCCCTTTGACACTAGCTCAAAGAAATATGATGGGTTGGACAGGAAGCAATCAAGGAGAGAAAAGCCCAGGCTATCTTAATATTCCAGGGGAGAGGTGACAATGCTTAGAAATGAAATATAGAGAGTAGTAGAAAGAAAGAAATCTGACTGGAGAGTTATCATCATTAAGATGGTGAAATCCTTGCCTTCAATTCTTGGAAAATAGAGATGAAGTTACCATAGGAAATACTCAGAGTGAGAATTTGAGAAACTGCTTTTAATACTGTTTAAGGACTTAGAAAACCTAAGTAAAGGAATAGGAGGACTTTTGTGGGAATTGCTGTGGTTTGGGTGTTTGCTTTGGAGTCACGCTACAGAGCTATAATTATGGCCTTGGTCCCTAGGGTGGTGTTATTGGGAAGTTGTGGAACTTTTGGCATGTGAGGTCTAGTGGTAAGTTCTTGGGTCATAGAGCATGTGTTCTTGGAACTGACTGTGGGATCGGAGTCTCCCTCTGACTTCCTGTTTTGTGATTTGAGCTTCTCCACAAACAACACTTGCTGGCATCATGGAACTGCAGCTGAGGAAGGGGTAAGATGATACAAGCACCACGTCCTTGAACATCCAAAATCTACTTGCATTGGGTATTTCACTGTAGTCATTAACACTGAAAAAGGGATGGATGCTTATTGAGTGTCTGTGGAAAGTGAATTTTGGATGGAGTCTTGGAGGAACGATGGGCAATGCAGACAAAGAATGGGAATTTGTAGTGATGTTTCCTGACAGAGTTAAAGACATGTGCCATTTGTAAAATGTCAAAGGCTCGCCACATACATAGCTGAAGAAAGTGATACAAAATTGGGAAAAGGGTAGGGTGGAAGGTGAGCCTTAAAATGTAGACAAAAACCAAATCTCAGACATGACCAAGAACTTACAAGTTGTTTCTGGAAAATTGGGGAAGCCATTCAAGAATTGAAGCCCAGAAATAATATAATCTAATGAATTATTCTGGAAGAGTGAGAGGGACATACGATGTCATTAACATGTAACATGCAATAAGTTTTATACACTTCACTTTGTTTTGGCATGGGATGTGGATTAGAGTGTACATATGCGAAATTCCAGATGAGTTGCATGAGGCTGATATCCAGTTTTGGACACAGAATATCTTCTTTGAATGAAATGCACTTAATGCACTGTGTTGGAGGGACTGTGGTCTGAACGGTTGTAGTGGCTTCTCTCCAGATCCTTATAATGAAATTCTCACTTCCATAGTGATGGTGTTAGGAAGCGGGGCTTGGGGTTGAACACTAGCGCATGGGAGCTGAACACTAAGGAATGGCCATGCTGTCGTATAAATAAATAAGGAGTAAAAGAGATCTCTCTTCTATCATGAGGGAGTCACACATCAGATTTAGAAAGTTGGTCCTCACAAGACACTGGATCTGCGTGCATGTTCATCTAGTAGTCCTCAAGCTGCAGACCTGTGAGGCTTTGTGCCTGTTATGAGACAGCTAGCTCATGGTATTTTTCTAAAAGAAATATGAATAAACCAAACCAGGAGTCACGTGCTATGCATTGAGAAGCAGTACACTCTGCATTCCCCTTGGTTTCATGCTATGGTAGAAAATGCTATCTTAATTCCATTTCCTCAGTTGTTAAACTTCACAATTAAAAAAAGCTTCTAGTTATATGCTGTGATTTTTCTAATTTAAATTGTATTGACAACTTCCTCTTAGGATTCCTTACATCATCCTTCGCCTGACACAAATAATCTCTTCCCACATCTTCTGATCATTGCTATATATCACAATTTGCTTTAAGTTAACATTCAGTGAGCTCTCATTTATGACTGTGAATATCATTGCAGCTGGGACACGTGGCTCCCATGATCATATTACCATTGTTTACAATGTCTGGGAATGCCTTGCCCCTTCTTTTTTAAGATTTATTTTATTTTTATTACAGATCAGGTATATAGAGAGGAGGAGAGACAAAGAGGAAGAACTTTCATCTGATGATTCACTCTCCAAGTGACTGCAGCTGCAGGTGCAGTGCCGACCCGAAGCCAGGAGCCAAGATCATCGTCCAGGTCTCCCATGTGGGTGCAGGGTCCCAAGGCTTTGGGCTGTCCACGACTGCTTTTCCAAGCTACAAGCAGGGAGCTGGATGGGAAGTGGGGCCACCGGGATTAGAACCAGCGCACATATGGGATCCCGGCACGTTCAAGGCCAGACTTTAGCTGCTAGGGCACCACACTGGGCCCTGCCCTTTCTTGTTAATTTTGAATGGGGAGTGTCAAGTTTTCAAAGCCTCCAACACTAATCCACACTGACATTTCTTGACGTCTAGCAACATACTTATTCACAGTATGCAAAATGTTGAAATCTTTGTTTATTTGAAATACAAAATGACAAAGACATAGAATGAGAGAAAGAGGCTGATCTACTTGCCCATTCCTGAAAAGCTGCTGTTAGCTGGGGACAGGTTAGGCTGAGTCCAGGGTCCTAGAAGGCAAGCCAAGTATTCCTTGTGTGTGCAAGGATGTTACCCAGCTAAGGGCAAGTGTTTGGGCTCCCAGGCTGTGCATTCATGGGACTCTGCAGTTAGGAGTGGAGCAGTTACTAGAACTCAGGAGTTTTGAGGTATGGTAGGGATGTGTCAGTGGGGTTTGTAATTGTTAATCTAAATATCCACCTATAGCAAATAACTGAATTTTTTGAGAGTGTATATCTTGGATGTCTTCACGTTATAAAACATAGATTTTGCTCAAAACTGGCACAAAGATGCAGTTTTTGATACTTATATTTGCCTTGATATTTGGAATCTCTCTATTCTGTAGTGTCGATTCTGAAACTTCCAAATAGCGCCTCTTTTGTTATTCAGAGTTCTCTCACATTGTTAGTGGAAGAAATGTGGAACAAACTGTTAGTTCTTTTCTTCATTTTTTTTAAATGAAAAATGCATGGAAGCTTTTCATTTTATTGTACAAAGATTTATTTGTTTTAAATGCAGACTTGGAGAAAGAAAGTGAAACAACCAGAGAGGAAAGAGAAAGATAATTTTGATTTTTTTTTAGTTTCATCTCTTCAAAACACTTTCTTTCTCGTTAAATTTTCCACTGATTTATAGATCATACATATAGTAGCATCATTTTCTTCAAGAAGGTTCTTGATTTTCTTTTTCATTTCTTCAGCAACACATTAGTTATTCAGTAGCATGTTATTTAACTTCATGGCATTAAAAATTTTTTTCTTCCTGTTGTTGATTTTGCTTTGTGGCTCATCATTCTAAGATGATGTACAGTAGCTGTGTAATGTAAATTATCACATCTAGGAGCATGTTATTTAACTTCATGACATTATAAATTTCTTTTTTTCTTCCCATTTTTGATTTGGCGTTGTGGTTTTTCATTGAAAGGGAGATATAGTAACTACGTAGTGGAGACTATCATGTCCAGATGTGTGGATACAATGCAGTATGCATCTCTACGTCCAGACAAAGATGGGTTCCCAATGAATCTGTGTACTGTATCTTGACAATAGGATGCTGGACTCTCTGCCATTGTTCATGTTTGCAATGATGAACATATAACTGTTTATGAAGCACTATACTATAGTAAAAATATAGGAGAACTCAGTGGTTGTGGTGGGAAGGGGCCTTGAGGAGGGGATAAGGGAAATCCCACGGCCTCTGGAACTCAATCATAAAATGATAATAATAATTTTAAAAAGCAATTGATCACCTTAAAAAAATGAGAGAACTCTTCCACTGATTCCTTCCCCAAATGGCTGCAACAGTTAGAACCAGGCCAAGCTGATGGTACAAGACAGGACCTCCGTCTTGATCTCTCTAATAGTTACTAGGAGCTCAACTATTATTTTCCTATGTGTATTAGCAGGGGGCAGAATTAAAAATATTCTTCTCATATCAAGCTACATATTAGGATATCCCCCAACCTCATTTTATTTTCAGACTTTAGAACTCAGTAGAGAATGGAAAGTTCAGCCAGGTTGAGTTTGCTGACTGAGAATTGCCAGCTGATAAATGGGTACCACTTTAACCTCCCAAGTGTGTGATGTGGTAATTTTTTACACAGTAGTAACGCTCTGATGTATCTGGTGACTATTCTATTTCCTACTTAAGAGAGAAACACCACAATATAAACTGGAATCTGAGTATGCCAGTTCTTTCAGTATCTGAACAGGTTGTCATAATTGTTGCTTAGTTTATGTGTCTCCTGAAATTCACATCCAAAGATCCATGTTTCAAAACCATGTTTAAAAAAATCATACCTCTAGACTTTTTATCATCTCACAGTCTCAAAATTTGATGAAATGTATTAACACATATAAAAAGCTAAACGAAAATGAAGGAAAGTAGCTACAAAAATAGACATATAGAGACAGTTAACGTCTCTGAAATTACAAATGGAGGGGCACAATATAGTCTAGGTACTATAAAACCCTGCCAACTATATGGTATTTCTAGAATAAGTGTGTTTCAAAAGGTAAGACAAAATAGAAAGCTTCCCAGATAACAAAAACTGAAGAAATTATTGCTAACCATACCAGGCTACAAAACATTGAACAGGGAAGGAGGCCCTTTAAGCTAAAGGCCACTGATGCTGGATGGCAACTCTCATCAACACCCAAGAAAAAAGAGTGCAAGCAAAGACAAACTTGGTGATAACTGTACAAATTAGTGTACTTGCGTATTTATTCACCTTTCTTATTCTAACTGGTTGAAGCAAAACTCTAGATATTTATATATTGAGCTCATAATGTGTATGATGCAAGGTGTCTGACAAAACAATAGGAAACTAGTAGGTGAGAGCAAAGTTGAATTAGAGAAAAAAAATGACATAGTAATAGGTCAGAAATGGAGAGAGACACACTAGATATGGAAAATAAGACTAACAACCTATTACAAGCTCTACAAATACATGAAGAGTGTTCCAAAAACCCCAGGAGCTCTAGCTGTGGGCAACTGCTTGAGTTACCTAGTACCTAGGCAAGTAATAATAGCTGGTGGGCATTCTGAGGCTGGTTAATGCCACATTTGTGTTAACTATATTAGTTTGCCGGCATAGTTGCTTATTTAATTAATTTATTTATTTTCTTACTTATTTTAAGATAAGTGGAGAAATTGGGGAATGTTGGAGCAGGATATGCCATCCCAGCCCCAGGTTGGGTGCTTCCGACTGCTCAGGGGAATCTGGGGCCGTATTGGAGTGACAGCAGCTGAGGGCATGTTTGACAGGGAAGGAATGACTTCTGGAGTCATCCATAGACTTGGCCACTGCACTCACAGGGAGGCGAGTGGTTTAGGGTGTGTGCAGGGGAACCACAGGGCAAGTCTCAGAAAGGGCAAGGCACCTGCCTACATCAGAGACCTGGACTGGGCTAGGCAGCATCTCCTGGCACTCCTGGCATATGCAGAAGCTGGGGCCAGCGGGTACACCTTGCTGGATTAGGCCACAGTAATGTCAGGCCAGGTAACAGCACTCACCAGGTTTTGAGAAAACAGGATCTGGGGGGTGTATTCTCCAGTAACTTTTTGAAGGCCAAGTGTGTGGACTGGCTTCAAAAAAGCTGTTCTTTCAATTCTACTTTTATTTATTTTTTTAAAGATTTATTTTATTTTTATTACAAAGTCAGATACACTGAGAGGAGGAGAGATAGAGAGGAAGTGGAGCTGCCGGGATTAGAACCAGCGGCCATATGGGATCAAGGCGAGGACCTTAGCCACTAGGCCACACCGCCAAGCCCTCTACTTTTATTTTTATTTTTTAAAATATTTATTTATTTTTATTGGAAAGTCAGATTCACAGAGAGAAGGAGGAGGAGAGAGCAAGATCTTCCATCTCCTGATTCACTCCCCAAGTAGCCGCAATGGCTGAAGCTGAGCTGATCTACAGGCAGGAGCCCAGAGCCTCTTCTGAATCTCCCACAAGGGTGCAAGGTCCCAAGGCTTTGAGTCATCCTCAACTGCTTTCCCAGGTCACAATCAGGGAGTTGGATGGGAAGTGGGACCACTAAGACCCATATGGGATCCTGGCACATACAAGGCGAAGACTTTAGCCACTAAGCTACCATGTTGGGCCCCTCAATTCAATTTTCTGGAAGTTTCTGAAATACTCTGATATTTGAACAAATGCGTTAAAAGATAAAATGAAAGTTATGTTTATTTTCATTTCAGGTACTAATAAATGAACAAGAAACAGTGGAGTAGTTTATACTATCTCTGGGAGACACAGTTTAGATTTAAAGATGCAAGTCAGGACAAAGATGGAAAACATGTGCCATCCAATCCACAGCCGTAAGTGAACTGAAGTACACCATCGCTATTAGACAACGCAGTCATCTTATTTCACAGTGCACACACCAATTATACCTTAACAGATTAAAACAACAAATTATTTAAAATAGAATAGGTCCAGAGTGATTGGGTCCAGGCTACTGTTGCACTTAGAGATCAAATTTCCAAGTCTGTGTTTTTTTCGTGTGACTGGTTAAGAATCTTCCAACGTCCTGCCTGGATCCGGGCTGGCACAGGGGGGATGGAGGAGGACCGAGCTTCCCATGTAGGATTCTCAAGCGGGAGCACCCCATCTGTTCTCTTCAAGACAGCATCTCTTGTGCAGCCTCAACTACACTGCGATTCCTAAGACTGCATTTTTGCAGGCTTAGGAAAAAAAAGTTTTTTAAAATCATCATGTTTGCTAGGTTGATATAAAATAATTGCCTCCAGGGGAAAGTTAGGAGAATGCACAAAAAAGATAATTTTCATTGTTTCAAAACTGTTAAACATCTTCAATCAAGTATTTATCATTTCTGGAATTTTTAGTAGATACTTGTGTTTTCCTTCTTAATATATGAGGGATCTTCAAAAAGTTGATGAGCGTGTGCACGTTGAAGAATGCATGCATGGATTTCCAACTTTTGCATTGAAATGAACATCTCTTACTTTCACATTCGATACAATTTTGGCAATGTTCTTGTGTTGGTTACCCCTTGTCTGATGTTCATTTGTCAGATATGTCCTTATTTTTTTGGTGTTGTCTCCTCAGTCCTTTTTTCCCCCTTGAGTTCCTGCTTTTTAATTTTTTATTTATTGATTGATTTATTTAAAGATTTATTGATTTTTATTACAACGTCAGATATACAAAGAGGAGGAGAGATAGAGAGGAAGATCTTCCATCCAGTGATTCACTCCCCAAGTGACTGCAACGGCCAGTACTGTGCCAATCTGAAGCCAGGAGTCTGGAACTTCCTCTGGGTCTCCCACACAGGTGCAGGGTTCCAAGGCTTTGGGCCGTCCTCTACTGTTTTCCCAGGCCACAAGCAGGGAGCTGGATGGGAAGTGGAGCAGCTGGATTAGGACCAGCGCACATTTGTGATCACAGTGCGTTCAAGAGGAGGACTTTAGCCGCTAGGCCACCGCGCGGAGCCCGAGTTCCTGCTTTTTAAAGGCACAACCTAAATGAAAAGATATGCTTCTATCCCCACATTATGATAATTATCTTGAGTCCCACATTTTTTGACGTTAATATTTCTGTTTTCAAAGTCCTACAGATAAAATGACTGTGGAAAACACTAAGAGTTAATAAAATTCAAAACTAACCGGTGTGTAATCCTACAAAACATTTAAAAAATAAAATTCATCTTTTTTTCTATAGTTTTAGTGGAATGTTGGAAAGATCTATGATATATGGAATTATTCAGTGAACCATATTTGACCTTAAATTGTAACTTTTAAAAATTGGTCAGCAAAGTGAATATGAAACAAAGGGCATAAAGGATCTTCGTTCAAGTACTAACTCACACAGTAGTGGCCTTGTGACAGACAGGTTACATATTTTCTCTAGATTTTTGTTTTCGCTGTGGGAAAGCATGCTAGGTAATGCATACTTCACAGGCCTCATGTGAGGAAAGCAGTACAGTATTTCTGTACCTTGTTTCTTTGTGACTGAAATCATGTTCATTATCACCAACTAGGCTCCGAATTTAAAAAGGGAAAGAGAGAGAGAGAGAGAGAAGGGAGGGAGGGAGGAAGCAAAGAAGGAAAGGAAAGGAAAAGAAAGGAAAGAAGGCAGGAAGAAAGTGGCCTTGTGTCTTGGATCAATATTTGAAATGAATGAGACATTTAGTAATTTCAAGTCACCATCCTACTTTCTATATTAGAAAGAATGTACTAGAGGGAATATGGATCACAATTTTGGAGTCTATTAAATCTAAAATAAGATGAAAAGCTGGACTCGGTTTTGAAGGTTGATTGGGATGAGGTTATAGTTAATGGAATAATCATAAAGATATAATGCTGTAATGGTATAATCAAAATTAAGCTGTTAGAAATTAGATCTGTAGGATGTCATGACTTCTAAGGATAGGTGGAGAATTCAAGGGCACATACCCAAGCAAACACAGACGCGGGGCAAGAGGGAAACTTCAAAAAGTTCCTTAAAAGAGGAATTAAGAGGCAATCTTATTATGGTGCAGAATATTTGAAAGGTCTGTTATGAATGCTTCAGGGATTTTTAAAGTACAGTTACATTCATGTCTGTCTAAATATCTACATTTATGCATATGCTTATACATGCATGTAATCTGTCCATCTCTGAGCTAATTGCATTTTCCAAATTAGCTTTTTCTTCTTTTTTGGCTTTGTATATTCAATGTTATGTCTTCATTCCCATAAATGTTCTTTGCTTAATATGATATGTTTGTATTTATGGATAACATTGCCCCAGCACTGAATAATTCATTTATAGAACAACAAGCAATCATCATTCCCAATTAGCCACATGCACACTCAATGAAATTTAAATAGTTCCCTAACAGCCTCATGAACCAATAGCAACAAAATAGAATCTGATTGGCAGAAATGGTAAGAACTAAAAATCATGAAAATACTTAAATCTTTAGGAATCAGGAAACATTAATGCAGACAGAATGTTATAAATATTGAAGTCTTGCTACTCAGTAAGACTCAGTTAATATGAATATCAATGTCTTATGAAATTAGATGCATGTGAAAAGGAAAACATTTTTTGTTTGTTCAAAATTAATTTCTGAACAAGAGCTTCCCAGTCTGGAAGTCCCTAGAGTGGCTGCTCTGCACATCTTCCAGGCTTGCTTATTTTCAGTTGCTGGGTTTTAAACTGATAAATAAGCTGTCCATATATTTTGTAAACATTTTCGAAGAAGATAGTGTATTAAATAGTAAAATTGCTGAGCCATATATATGTATTACTGATGCAATAAAGTTTTATGAGCCCTACAGATATCATGTTATATATTTTATGCTTCCTCTCTTTTGGTACAATATACATTCTGTTTTTTTTTTCTGTTGAGTTAATTTCACAGACATTGCAATACATGTGGTAACATCTTCATAGACATTATATGTTTATAGGATTCATTGTTTTCCATAGAGACAGTGACGAATCAATCTGTACCCACATTGGTTATACATAGAAAAGATGCTTAAAATTGAGATATAATTTTCCTTATTTCCTGTAGAATCAAATAATTTCTCATCTTTGTTTTTTAAGTTTTTATTTAGTTATGTGAGAGAAGCGCACGAGTGAAGGAGAAAGAGGCAGAGAGAGAGAGGAAGAAAGAGAGAGAGAGGGAGAGAGGGAGAGAGAGAGAGAACGCTGTCTCCTATTTACTGGTTTATTCCTCAAATTAAGACCGGCTTTGGTGTGAGCCAAAAGTAAATGCTCAAAATTCAGTGTGGGTCTTCCACATGGTGGCAGTAGCCAGGCCGCTTGCTCCACCACCTGACACCTGTTAGGGGATGTCTGTACTAGCAGGATGCTGGTGACAGGATCTTCTGTCAGGTTTCAACCTCAAACATTTAAACATGGAATGTGGGCATCTCAACACCTCAGCCAGACACGTGCCCCATTTTGTTTTAAATCTTATACATTTCCATACTAAAATGCTAAAAATATAATTGCTGTATAAATTCTAAGGCTTGTTCTTTGTTTTTATCCAGTTAAATTAGAAAATACCAGAATTGATTAGCACCTAAATAAAATATACTGGATTTTAAGGAAACAAATTCATTAAAATTATAAAGTGTTAGAAACGTAATCACCATACCTCGAAGCTGGTTTCAGTTTTCCTAATTCCCCCTGAATTGAATTCAGTGTCAGTGAGGAGTTTGATATCTGTTTCTGTTTCTGCTGCTTTGAGGAAGGAAGGAAGGGAGTTATACAGAAAGTCCCAATTTAATCCAGATAGGTGGTGCATTGTGGTATCCTTCTCTTTTATAAAATTTCTTCACATAGGAATCAGATTGATGGTGCGTCATAAAAATAAATGAATGCTGAAAAATACATAAGAATATTTCTAGTGGTTTTGGAGGACACACACACACACACACAAGAGCCATAGTTTTGGTGTCAAGGGATTTAAGGGCTGGATATAAAGGTCTGTAAGAGAATACACATAAAGTGTTATCTATAATCCAAGACAGAATGAGTTAAGATTCTTCAGAGATTGAGAGTTAAAGCATTATGTGAACTTCCTGGTGTTTATTCTTTAACTCAGGAAGCACTTGCTATTTTTCCTAGCTGTCAGTTTTCACAATGAGAAGTAAAATTGTGTAGAGATCAGAATCACGGCTATTGGAGATGGACTGCCTACATCCGATGGGTCATCAGGTCCTGAACTGATGCTTTTGGTTAACAATTTCTTTATTTCTACTACTACTACTATTATTATTATCTGTATTTCAAGGATGCTAACATAGACAGAATGAGCCTACCTGCTTGCTCATTCCCTAGATGATTCTGGACTAAGCCAAAGCCAAGCCTGACATTCAGTCTGGGATGTCCACATGAGTGACAAGGACTTTAGCAATTGAAACATTCCCACTGCCTTTCTTACTCTAGGAAACTAGAGTCATGCATTGAATCAAATCAGTGTGATATGAGGTGAGGGCATATTAACTGATATCAACAGTTTCTTAAATTCCAAAGATTTGTACTTTGATTGGATTCAATGTGTTCTTAATTTGAGACATATTTTTATTTACTTCTGAATTTTCAGGATATTCTGTCAAATAATCTGAAAATAGAAAATCGCAAAAAGCTTTGGTCATAAAATCAGACAGATATTGGGCAGGTTCCCGATGAAATTATGATTGAAAAATCCTATTAACATTAAATTATATGCTCCATGTGACATAATCCTTTTGGGTTTTTGAAAGATATGCTTCAGGCAAAAGGATTTTTTAGCTGTGAGAATCATAATTTCTAGTTTTATCAGTATTTATCCTAAAAATTTCTTGGGTTGCATAGCTGTTCCCTCAGACAGAAAAAGTGAAGCATAGAGGCATTTCTTTTATGCACTGACTTTTACTCCAGGGTTTTGAAACTACAACTGGTGTTAATCATTCACAATGCTTGAATACAATTCCGGATTTCTTAGTTTTTTTTTCTTAAAACAGAATTGAATAGGTGTATTTGTTCGTTAACAATGTCTCTGCAGCACGAATCCTTATTTGATACTATTTTAACTACAACAGATGTCTTCTTTTATTAGACTTGAGTGAAATTAGTTGAAATGTTCAGGTTCAAGTGCAGATGGGTACAATTTAAGGTTGAATTATTTCATTTTGCATTTTAATGTGTATCTCAGAACTTCACAGATATGCGTGTTTGTCATTGTTGTCTATTTCTACAGATTAAGCTTAATTTTATAACATTCACATTCAAATATCAGCATAAAACTGGTCACAGCTTACTTAATATACTTTCCAGTAACAGAAAATTTGGAATTGAAGATTTCCTCTTGTGTTAAACACTGTTGTCATCATTAACATTTAAAAATGCAAATAATTAAAAGTTTAATTTTAATTTTAGTTTTAGTTTTTGAAGATTTATCTTATTTATTTATTTATATATACTTTTGGAAAGTCAAATTTACAGAGTAAAGGAGAGAGGATGATCTTCTGTCCGCTGGTTCACTCCCTAAGTGGCCACAATGGCTAGATGGAGCTGAGCTGATCTGAAGCCAGGAGTAAGTAGCTTCTTCTGGGTCTCCTATTGGATATTGCCCCGGATATCTGCTTTAGGCACATGGCACACTGTGTCCCCGATAGGAGTCTCAGCTAACAGATACCCCAACATGGCCTCTTCACTGGGCATGCAGCAACAGAAATGAGCTGCACCCCAGTCTCTTCTCTGCCTCTTTAACAAACTGTGCTGGGATTTCCTTGGTAAACAACTCCAGGTAGTCAAATGTTACATTCATCAGGCAATTTCAGCAGGTAATAGGTTTGCCCTGAGACACAGCTTCCTGTGCTTCCTGACGTTTAACTTCATTGGAGGGTCCAGAGAGATAGACATATCTGTTAGCCAGTCACAGTGTCATTGCTGGGTAGAAGTAGTGTGGGGACCACCCTTCTGCCTGTCCCCTTTTCCTACCCTATATAAGCCTGTAACTCTTTCAAATAAATGGACATTCCTCATCACCAGTTTGTCTTCAGTGTTTCTGCTGCAGATCACTGTCACCTCATCCCTTGGTGGTCTCCAGGCCTGGAGGACATATGTCTGAGAGTCTCCCACATGGGTGCAGGGTCCAAAGGCATTGCATTATTCTCTACTGCTTTCCCAGGACACAAATAAGGAGCTGGAAGTGGAGTAGCCAGCACATGAAACGGAGCCCATTTGGGATCCTGGAACATGCAAGGTGAGGATTTAGACCCCAAGCTATTGAGCAAGGTCCAGAATTAAAAATCTTAAATGCAAAGGCTAACTAGTTTGTGGAATTTTTTAAGAGATCATCAGTGTATCTCATGTGAAAGAAATAATGAATGCACCCAAATGAATATATGAAACACGTAACAGCACCCCCTAATAATTTAGAGGAATATTTTCAATATATAAATATATGTGCATATAACACACATATATGATATAATATATTATAAAATATATGTGCATATAAATATATATAAATACACATACATATGCATACACACATATAAATGTCTGCATGTAAAATATATATACATATACAAATATGTATATATGTATATATATTTCTAATAAATATATCTATTTTCAAAAGTACCAATTTAATTTATAAAATATACTTTCATGGTGACTCAATTTATCATATAATCTTTAGAATTATATAAAAATATATTTGTGTTAAAATTTAGGCATATAATCTATAAGTGGCGGTATTGATTGACGTATGAAAAATGTTCTCAGGAATCATAATTAGAAGTACTTGCTTGAAAGTAAAGGTGAAAAATAAAAAATGCAAAAGTGACCATTATCCAATCTGTGTTCAATATTCTACCCTTCCTAGCTTCCAGTAATCAAGACTTTAAATTATACTCACTATAGTTATTTTTTAAAGTTCTGCATATAAGAGAAAATGTCATGTTGCCTCTCTGTATCTGGCTTTTTTCACTTACTGCACTGCTTCCGGCATCCATGCATCTTGACTAACTTGTGTGAAACCCCAATGGCAAAGGCCAAAGGATGTAGCAAGAGTGGAAGGAAGACAGTAGAAGGGTTAAGTTTCTGGTGCAACTGCTGTGCATGTTTATTGAAATGATGTATGGAATTCCATAGAAATGGACACCAGTTTTATATTAATCCCAAATTAAATGCAAAAAAAGAAAAAAGAGATTGAACACAAAAGTGTCTGAATGCCATGAGAGTGGAACTAGAAAACCTTATATTACAGGCAAGTGGGGATGAGGATGCTTCCTGCCTTGGACAGAGTTAACTTTGGAGTAATATTGGCACAGAAGCAGAAGTACAAGGGAAAAGTGATTTGGAGGAAAAACTGCAATAAAACCAAAACCCTTACATAGTATTCACGGGAGCAGCCAGATGCAGACTGCCAATGGTGACCCCAAAATGAAGTGGAAAAGGTGAAAGTGTTCATGTTTTTCTAAAATATAACAAACATTACCAGGCCTGATAACGAACCACAATGCAGCTCATGAATGATTTTTAATCGGTGCCATAGTGTGTCTCTGTCATATTCTCTCACCAAAAATATTAACTGGATTTAAATCTCCTTAGAAAACAGGGAGGATTGGTGTTATCATCTGTGCCAGTTTAATGCTTATTTTTTGTCTTGAATTCTGATCAAATTCTGGATGATTTGTCTAGTTAAGTTACTTCTCACCTGAGAGACTTTTTCCCTCTGTGCAATTGGTTGCTGATGGGATAATGTGGCTGAGATTGTCTTTTTTCAATTTTAAGGCTTGAAGAAATATTAATGAATCAGAAGACCATAGAATAAATCTGGTTTATTTCTATTATTTTGAAAAATTTTCTTATTTTTCATGATATGGTTTTATAGGCATGGAAAATTTCCCCTCAATCCCCACCATTGTCCCCACATCATTTTCCACACATTATTACAATACTATGGTCCTTCCGCTTCCCATCCAGTTCACTGTCTGTGGCTTTGGAAAGCAGTCAAGGACGGTCCAAAGCCTTGGGACCTGCACCTGTGTCAGAGACCTGAAAGAAGCTCCTGGCTTCTGGTATCATATCAGCTCAGCTCTGGCCATTGTGGCTACGTAGGGAGTGCACTAGCTGACGGAAGATCTTTCTCTCTGTTTCCCATTCTCTTTGTAAATCTGCCTTTCCAATAAAAATAAATAAATCTTAAAGATTAGTATATTACTTCAACAACAGTCTCAAGTCTGACATTCTGCTATTTATCATATTGTGACATTGTAGGAATAGACAATGATGCCAAACTAGATTATTTACATGGAGCTGGTAAAAGGATAATTTGCACAGCAGAGAAGTTGAGTATGATGATGGGGCAATCATTCCTACTGTTTAACTAGCTACTTGAAAAGCTTCCTTCAATCTGTTTAGATTACTAAAATGATCAGGAAGAAAGCACAGTCTTAGTGCAGCTTGTAATCTAATGTTATTTTGTCTACATTTAAAAAGATTAAAATATGAATTTCAGGCTTAAATGCAGATGTACTCCAGAAGCGATCTCTTCAATGCACAGGCAATGCCAGCTCACCTTTGGAAAGCTCTTACACCTATTTCCTTCAAGCGTGAAATCATTACATTGTGCACCGCTCTAACTTACTTCTGATTCCTCTTAAGCATGGTTCTTGCATTGACTTAATGAAGTTAACACTTTGCTTTTTAAATTCACCTGTGACTTACTATTAAATTTATTTATACATACTCTAAGATCCAAAATCTTGTTGACTCTTTGAGCAATTTTAACCTACTTAGCAGGAAAGATTCATGTCTTCCTACGTGTTTAAAATATTACCTGATCATTACAATTTCTGTTATTTAGGTCCAATGGTGGGATTGCCCAAACTCACTTTGACCATATTTGAAAGAATATCTTGGTTTTAAATCACGAACTCATTCACTTACATCTGGATAATTTTTGAAGGTGATTTATGAAGACATTCTGATAATAAATTCCCCAATCATTGATAGTGACCCTGCGTTCTTTAAATAATTAAACAAGAATCATGTTTACCTATATACTCATCTTCAGATTTTTTCCCTTAAGTTACAAAAATAAAATACATTTAAAGGGAGTTGAAACTAAGAGAGTGTGAACCTGCAAGCAGCCGTGGGCTGGTCAGAAATGGTCATTTCAATACGTTCCACTTAAGATCACACATAGCAGTTTCATGTGTAACATCGATTGAGCTATGCTAATTAAATCAATAGCAAATAGAACTCTAGTTCTGTTTGCCACTTTTCCCTGTCACTAACTTCAGTTGTTAGTTGAAACAGGGAGATTGTATAATGCGTTTTAAAAATCCATGTTTAATTGTTTTAATATCGATTGTATTTCCTAGAATTTAAGTTCCTATCATTCTGTAAGCATTTCAATGAAATACCTATAGCTTTTATCAATAAGTTTGTTTTCTAAATAATCTTTATAAAAGATTCTCAAATATTTCTTAGATTTTCAAATATATTTAAAGGTATAACAAATTATATTGACTTTGTATCCTTAAGAGTTCTAACAAAATTTTGAAAGTTATGTGTATGTAAGGGTCTTCAAAAAGACAATAGAAAAATTAATGTTACAAAAAGCTATGGGCTTCAATGTTTATACCAAAACAAACATCTTTTCTTACTCCATCTTTTCTTGAACTTTTTGAGGTATTCTATTACAGTTCTCAAAAAAAATGAGTTTGTGTCCCTCTTGTTTGATTGATCAACCTATGTCAATTGGAATAGGCTGTCAATCTAAATGGATCAAAATGAAGTAGACCTATAGTAAATTGAGTATTCTTTTAAATGTCTTATGGCGTGTAGGAAACTGCTATTTCTTTAGAGATGAGATAACTTATAACCACACTGCAAAACTGAATCTTACATTTGGGGCCTGGAATTGATTCTTTTGCCAGAGCTGAAATTAAATAGTAAAAGTGTCTCAACATTAACATGTCTGTTTTGCTCTTCTGTTGTTCACCTTGCAGGTTTAGAAAAATTCTTACGAGAGAATGAGTTTCTTCTTTGACAATAAGAAATTTTGTGTGTCAATCAATGAGCTGTTTGACAGACTTGGATATTGTGGGCTCCTTCCTCCGTCTGTGCTGACATCAGACTGACCTTTGCTGTGCTTGGCACGGAGGCTCTAGTCCTGCAAAGAACGGATTAGAGCTGCTGAGTGTTCTTGCACTCTGCACATTTCAGGTGGGACTCCCTGCAGAGGATATTGTAATCTCCCACTGGATGCTTTTTTCCTTCTTTCTTCTTTTCTGTGCTTTGAAGAGCTGGACAAGAAAGGCAACTGTGCTGAATGCTGAGCAAATCTGGAGGGCAAGGGCTGAAATTCACGAGATCAGAGTTACTCTTGCAAGAGCTAACCAGCAGGCTAAATAGTTTGTTGTAGCTTTTATGAACCGGGCCATGAGAAACGCTATCGGATCGCTTCATCTGCACATTTCCCGTCTTCATTCACAACTAGTCGTCATTGAACTCTTTTTATCACACAATGAATTTCTTCTACCATTCTGCTTTTTCTTTCACTTTACTCATCATTGCTCTCCCACAGTTTGTATGACCCCAAAGTGGCATCCTGAAATGCGTTGTGATTATTGCAAATATTTTGTTGATACAAGACATTCACAGAAGAGTTATTCGCCAAATGGAAGGAATTGAGTTGTTACTGATGTTGCGCTGTGGGAAGTAGAATTCGGTGTGACTGAAAGCCCATACAGTCCAGTTTTCCATTCAGCAGACTCTCTGTTCTGTGAGAACTTTCTGGTAATATCGGATACTGTAGCCTCAGAAATACAGACTTAAATGGATACAAAGTGGTATTTAATAATCCACGGGGGCAGAATTCTAGCTCTCCAGGGTGCTGCTGTTTTTCTATGTAATAGATCACAGGGGAATATTAGAAATAAATTAGGACAGTAATGTGGTTTTATTTATTCTTACACAAAGATCCCTGGAAAATGTAGAGAACATTTTGCTTCTTTTATACAAGGGTCGGTATTAAGAATGCTAAATGAATATTGTTTGTATGAAAAAAGATGTCAAAGACATGTTTTAATTTTTAAACATTTAAAATGTGCACAAGGGCCCAGCATGGTAGCCTAGCGGCTAACGTCCTCACCTGAATGGGTGCTGGTTCGTGTCCTGGTGGCCTCACTTCCATCCAGCTCCTTGCTTGTGGCCTAGGAAATCAGTTGAGGATGGGCCAAAGCGTTGAGACTCTACTTCAAGGGAGAACTGGAAGAGACTCCCAAGCTCCTGGCTTCGGATCAGGTCAGCTCAGTCCATTGAGGCCACTTACGGAGTGAATCAGCAGATGGAAGATCTTTTCTTTGTGTCTCTCCTTCTCTCTGTATATCTGACTTTCAAATAAATAAATAAATAATTAATCTTTAAACTGTGTGCAATGCCAGCTCCAAATTGTATTCACTGGGAGGTATCGCACATGAAGCTACATCTGTGTCCAACCTGGTGATGTAGGTGATTGTGAAGGCTGCCAGGTGTTTGAAGGTGTTACCATAAAAAGATCAATTATTTTGAAAAGCAGAGTTACGGAAAGAGACTGCAAGAGATTCCATTGACTTGCTCATTTTACAGATGGCCACTGTATTAGAGCTGAGCCAGGAAATAAGCCAGCAATCAGAAGTTGCACCTGGGTCCCCATGGTTCCTATGAACCCCCAAAACTTAGGCCTTCTTCTGTTGTTTTTCTGAGCACATTATCAGGGAGTTGAATGGGAAATGGAGCAGCCTGGAAAAGAAGTGTTGTCTATAGCATAACAGTGCCTCATTTAGTTTACAGAGAAAAGAATCTTTTTTCAAGAAGGGCATTTGGTGATAATCATGAGTCACTAAACATACATCACCTACATGGGAACTCTAAATCCTATTAGTTCAAATGCATTGACGCTCTGGTAGACTAGATGTCTCGTTACAGAGCTAATCATGCTAATTAAAAAGTGTAATATTTCCTCCTTCCGGTGATACAGCAAAACTCAGGCAAAATCAATTTCTACAAAATTGTAAATATCTACTAGCAAGGAGAAAAGTAGCAAATGTACCTATCATGAGTCTTGTTTCTCAGTCTTACAGTGTTTTTGGTTGATGTTTTGGTTATGTTGTTATGGTCTTTATGTCTTTTATCTGCCCAGAATGAAATTGCCTTGGTTTCTGAGGATGAGCAGGTAGGATTAGGAATTTTGTAGCAGTAAAAAAAAAAATTAAGATGAATCAATGCTTTGTTTTGAAATGAGAAAGGTATTGCTTGCAAAAGAAACTAGATATGAATGGAAAACATTGGAATGAATTTTTCTAAATTATTTAGCTTATGTAAATTCTTCTATGTAGGTAGAAGTCACGCTTTTCACCTTAACCAACAGCCAAGAAATGCATCCCTGACGTGGCATCCATGTGAACTTCAGGGAGAAGCAAGAGGGGGCGACTCTGCACTTCAGAAAGCATTTTGAAAGATGGCTGCGGACTTTGCCCAATCAGAGGAGGGCATGTTGTTCAGACTGAAGGACTCACTACTAGTCCACATTTTTCTGAAACTCCACAAGATTGCCTTTTTGAGGACACACACACACACACACACAATTTTGGAATCCAGTGTTGATAGATTGATAAAGAGATGAGATTTATTTTTCTTGAATTGCTTGCTGCACCACTGAGGTTGAATGGAATCCGTTTTAGCTGCATAAGCTTTGTCACATGGGGAGGTTTTGGATGTGATGTCATGTGAGCCAGCTACTAAGGTAAGAGGATATGCATGGGGCTTGTTGCAATCACAGGTGGAAGATGAGGCAGTGTTTGGTGGAAGTCCATTGTACTGGAAAGGGTATATGGTAAAGCCCTGCAGTTAGAGCTCCAGGCTTTTGGCAAGTGTGCAGCACCCTGACCACAAATTCCAAATGGAGAGGCAGACACCAGACTGATAAGAAACCTATTCCCAGAGACTGGGTAGCCCCCAGACTCAGGGTATGCTAGATCCCACTACTCATCCCAAAGAACAAGACAAGCCTCCTAATTTAGCCACACCTCAACCCTAAGGGGGAAAACAAAATAAACAAAACAAAACAAACAAAACACGAAAGAGTGAGAGCATGATTGCAGATTTGGGGCATCCAGCTAAGAAAGACTTACCCTGAAGAACTCTTTGAAATGGTTCTGACGCAGGTTTGGACGTTGAGCGTGCACACCAGCAAGGACTGCAACACTTTGCACATTTGGTGGGAGCAAGGATTCTTTTGTGTCGGGATGAGCTCCAGACTATCTGGCTTGGCTTGAGAGTACCGGAGCAGTGCATTCTCTGTACCTTCCAGATTTTGTGAATGCTCCAGGTTTCTATGATGCTGCTGTACTCATTCAGTCCTATAATGAAGCAAGGTATTAATAAGCTGATTTTATTAATTCAGCAATAACTGAGACCTACATATGAAAACAAGCAGTGTCTAAATATATTAAGATTCTATTACTTGAAACAAAGTATCACACATTTAGCAGCATAAAGCTACACACTTATCTCAAAGTTCTGTTGGTCTGAACTCTGCCAAGTTCAGTTGGATTTCCTGCTTCATCTCCCAAAGGTGGAACAATGGAGTGGGAAGTGCTAGCTGTCCTTGCAAGAGATGGTGGAAGCGTGTCCTTCCAACCTCATTCACACAATCATTTTCCACATTGTTTTCCGGTCAAAGTGCGTAGTTTTATTTCTGGACTTTGCTCTCTTCATTAAAACTACCTGCATTTTTTTCTCACTTGGCTCCTCCCAAATTCAAACGATTGCAGGCAACTTAAAAAGATAAAATTGACAATGATTTAACTAGATTAACAAAGAAAAAAGAAAGAACACAAAATTAAGAGCACAGCAGGAACTACAATAACTGTTTGAATTAATGTCACAGAAACACAAAGAATCATTAGGGATTACTATGAACAACTTTACACCAAGAAATTTGAAAGTCTAGAAAAACGAGCACGTTTATAAATGCACATGACACACCAAAATTGAACCATGAATAGAAAAATCTAAACAGATCAATAATGAAGAGTGAAGTTACATCAGCAGACAAAAAAAAAAAAAAAAAAAAAAATCCCCCAATATAGAAAAGCCCAGGACTAGAAAGGCTTTCCTGCTGGATGCTATTCAACTATAAAGAAATACCAACACTGAGTCTCCTCCAGTCATGTGATACTTTGAAACCTCTTTCATTTCTCCTTCTACCATGTAAATAAAAGTCTGGACTGTTACTGAACTTTGTGATTAGATTTGGTCCATATAGGGAGACAATCTTTCTGTTATTAACTCTAGCACAATCCATTAGTGTCCTCAATTTTATCTGAAAAATCCCTTTTGTCCTGTAACCAAATATAAAATGCAAGCATAATAGCTCATCAAAACCCAGTCCTAGCATATAGGGTTAGGGTGGGAAATCATGGGAGTAAGTGGGAAGAGCCAGGTCATGGAAAAATTCCTTAACTTTGTACATTAATACTGTAGCAAACCCTAAAAGAAAAGGTAATATTGGCTAAGAAAACAAGCACATTTATAACTGCCATGATTCAGTTACTTGTTCTTGATAGTATCATTCAAGCTTATGCACTGTCTACCGTAAAAAACGTACTGAATATTCAAATCTCTGCTAGACTTTGAAGGCATGCCTAGACGAATTGCACATAATGTCTTTGTTCATGAATCTTCTGGACTGCAAGGATAATTACAGCATGACTGATAAACATCATCATGTATAGACAAATAACATTTGCTGTGAAAGGAGAATGTAGTGACAAATTTATAAGAATTCATGCTAAAGTCACATTACTTTCTTATTCAAAGATTAGTTTTAATTCCCTAATGAAGAAGAAAGCATGAACCTGGCATAAAACATAAAAATCACATGCTTCTTGAAATAACTTTCATTTACTCTTTAACATTTTTCTTATACCTTATTTCATATGTTTATTTTCCATATATTTTACATGTAAAACTGTATCTTTTGGTATACTGGTATACATAACTATTTTGTGCGTATTAAAATCCTTAGAAACACCATTTTAAATAAATTAGTATGAATGGACCAAATTTTGCTTAGTGATCAGATAATTTTTTAATATTTTGCATGATTTTTTTATAATTTCAAAATTGAATCCAAAAGCCATGTGACTGGCAGAAATAGGGGTGCTTTGTTGTTTTTTCTTAAGACTTTCAAGTGATTGGCTAAGGTTCTACCCCTTCACAGGGCTAAACAGGCTTTCTCAAAGCCTACTATTGAAACAGTGATACCTTCAAAATACTATCCCAGAAACTTACGGCATGTAACATCTGGCCACCACCCCCTCACCAAACTGGCCAGTGACTCAGCTTCACACAGACTAAATGCTGTGATTATTCACAATCATTGGTATCTGATAGGAATAGATTTTTTTGAGGTTGGTCTTTCTTGGTTTATCCTGGAGCTGACATAATACTAGCTTTCTCAGAGGCAATAACTGAGATGCGGAAATGTCAAGAAATCCAAAGTTGATGGTGATTGTCAGCTTAGAGCTTATGGGGTTAAATAATACCCCAAACCATCCTTAAAGGAACCACCTTTCTATTTGTTAACTGCCCAGTACAAAATAAAAGTATCATTTACTATTATTACAACAATCTCATGAAGACTATTTGTAGTAAAGTTTATTTGAATATATCAGACACTGATTTAGTTAATATGTCAAGGAATCAGTAGTTTAATTTTTCTCCATGCTGTTACACAAATTGGCAAAATGGAAAAATCAGATTAAGCATGAATGCTTTGCTGAGCATAAGTCACTATACACTTCTTTAGTGGCTCTATAACACACCATCTAATTAGAATATGATAGAATGAATATTTTTGCAAACTATTTAAACATTATTAAAAATAGATCCTTCTGCTGGGATTCCAGCTTCCTAAGAATGAACAATGTGGAATGTCAAGTGGTTGGGTCTCTGCCATCCATGGGAGAGCATTTGAGTTCCTGGCTGTTTTGTGGCCTGGGTCAGCCCCAAATTCTGTGGGGCCTTTGGGGAAATGAACCAGTACAATGAAAAGCTATACCTCTTCAATATAAAAAAAAAAAAATCAAAATAAACCTCTAGGCATGTTTTTAATAGTATGCATATATAGCATTTGCAAAAAGATTAAGAAACGCAAGCTTCACCTTAAATCCTCTCTGTGTTACTGAAAATTCCAAGTGATTTTAATAAAATGTATCATGCTTATGTTAATCTCTGAAATGTGTATTTTTTTCTTGCCATACAAGTCTGTCACTTGTTTTTTTTTATCACTTTATAAAATATCAAGTATACTAGCAGAGATATTATTGGTAGTTGATAAACAGAAAAAGGAAATATGCATGCTTTTTGGAAATACAATCAAAAGTTTCATATTTCTTATGAAAATGTGCTTTTTTCATCAATTTTTTTTAGAAATTCTCATTTCAGCTACTTGAAAGTTCAAATGATAGACACACACACGACTGCACAATGGCTGTTCCCTCCTCTGGATCACACTGCAGCAGCTAGCATGGTGCCAGAACTTCATCCAGGTCTCCCCCACGGGTTGAGGGGCTGGGCACTTGAGTTATTGCTCGCTGGTGATAAGGATGCATTAACGGGAAGTTGGATCCAAACCTGAGCAGCCTAGGACTAGGACTGGACTACAATGTGGGGTGCTAACATCCCCAGTTTCAGCTCAGTTCTGTGTCACAATGCCCACCTCTGAGAATGTGTTTTAATTTGGAAGTGAAAATGCCTGTTCTGAGAATTGGCCATTTTACATTGCTTCCATCTATATCCCGTGTTACTAATTGAAATAGATCTTCAATAAATTTCCTCCAAGCTAAATAAAATGTAGATTTCAATTCCTTTGAGCTGTAGTATTCTAACAATGTTAGCAAATGAACTTTGACATCAGTAATATATTTGAGGGCTTCCTGACCTAAATGACGACCTCAAACTTTAGTATAGCTCTTCAAATCCTGTGATTAACTAGATAATCCCAGATTGCAGGCCCTTTATCTGAGTAAGGTCATAAAGGGTAGGCACAGAGAATACAAATCCTACCAGCCATGTGAAAGGTGTTGCAGCTTAATTCTAAATAATACTGCAAGCACGTCACTTAGTTATTCAAGAATAGATTAAAACCTCCGTTCTCTTCATTCAACATGAAGGCTGCTCGGCCGGTTCTGAGATTCTGAGCACTGCAAATGAAGTTCACATCATATACTAATTCATAAAGTATTAATTCATTCCAATTGCCAATGGATTTACATTCCCAAATAATGTTAATATTTTCCTAGTTAAATCAAGGAGAAATTAACATTTGTGTTTTATTCTTTATTTCTGAATTATGTTTTTCTGACCTTTAAGTATTAATGAGGGGAAGTAAAATGAGCATAAAATATTTGTCTTAATTGTTTTGTGTTTTGTTTCATGATTGTGAATCCTCTCTAAACAGCTTCACTTTTCCCAGTGTCACTGTAGGGGGCAAATATCAAGTGCGCCACTAAAGAGTCGTGAAGGAACAGTCAAGGATTGTTAAAAGCACCAGACGATTACAAAGGTGTGAAGATTTACTAATACAGATAATTTAACTACATTATTTTCAGGTCACTGGTTCTTATTTTTATCTTGCTGTGTTAGGGAACGTTGGAGGGACTCTTCTAACAAAGCAAGGGTGGGCACTCTAGGCTTGTAATTGAAATTTGACAGAACATTGCATATTAAAAAAAAAAAAAAGCTAGCACACCAGCTCCCTGGGGGTACAGGGATGTTCAGCGGGCTTCTGGGATCACCTCATTCTGGAAGTTATTTGTTTTTTTTTAAGTTGTTATCTTTTTTTTTTTGACCTGCACAGACGCCTGTAGCTGGGTCATGTGGCTGCCTTGGGGGTGGGGTGATCATGGGGGGCCTTCAGGACTCCCTGCTTGGAGGTATTTCTGATTGGCTCAGGTACATACAGCTGAGCACATTGGCTCCCTGGAGGGATGGGTTAGGGACTACCCCATCTTGGAAGTTATTTTATTTATTTATTTATTTACCTGCATGGGTGCCTGAAGTGTCTGGGTGGAGTCTAGTCAAAGGCACTGGGCTTTGGGCTGCCTGGCAGCACACCCTCAGGGTTTGTCGAATCTTGATTTACAGGGGAAGGATGAAATCCCACAGGTGGTAGTGAGACATGACCTGTGGTTTTTATGCCCAGGTTAGGAATTATAGCTGAGGGAATTCCATATACAAGTCCACGACATGTGTGTAAGTAGGGGACTGACAGCAAAATGGTTTGGAGTGGAGAACAAGAGTGAGAGAGGTGGGTCTGTTAGCAGAATCTGTGGGGGCAATGTGGGCTCACCCCTATGGAACTGTATTCTCTACTGGCTTCCCCAAGGAATGCGGATGGGTCAGGCCTTGCTGGGAAGCTAACGGGGTGTTCCAGCTGGGTTCAGGTTCCCATTGATGAGAATAAGAGTAGGATTGGGGGCAGCAGGCTTGGTCGGACATGGCTACAGCCTATACTGGTGCAAGCGTGCACTTGGACTATGGAGCATCAGATTGGGCTGGATTCCAGCTCCCACTGGTACTTGTGAGAGCCAGATTGGATATAGAACAGGCCAGGCTAGGTCTTGACTCCCGCTGAACCACATGAATGCTGTGTCTGGGTGTGGACCAGGTAGCACTGGGCTGCCACAACCAACAACAAGAAGCAGAATGGGTGTGGTTGGTTGAACAAGTATGTGGGTCCTGGGGCCCACATACTAATTGGGTTCTTGCCAGGGCAGGAGGTAGATAAAGTCAACCTAGGCCAACCATTCACTGGTATACACAAGAACTGCAACTGGGAGGAGACTCGATGGAGGAGCTTGGGAAACTCCTTCACTGGAACGCAGCTCCTGCACGTGAGCGCAAGGAACAAGGCAAAGAGCACCCCAGACTATGCCAGGTTACAGCACCTGCGTGAATATATGTGGGTCAGGTCTGGGTACAGACCAGTCTGGCCCAGCGCATAACACCCACTGGAAGATCTGAGAACCAGGGCAGGGGGCAAGAGGAGCCAGATCAGATCGCAACAGCAGCCAGTTCACATTAGGACTGGGACAGCAATCAGACTGGGCTGGGATAAGCTGCAGCACCCACCACTAGGAGCTGGAACAGGGGGCAGGTTAGACTAGGCCAGGCTGTGCAATAAGATTGCGGATGCTGAGGTGAGGTGAGTCATGCCAGCCTGGGCACAGTGGGGACCGGGTTCGTGAGTCCCGAGGATGGGGGATTGGACAGGGCTCAGGTAGCTTGGCTTAGGTCCTGGGGTCTACCTGTGTGGTGGAGGCTGGGTCCCTGAGCCCCAGGTATGTGGGAACTGGTGTTGCTTCGGTCACGTGGCCCAGATCCTGGGGCTTGCCTTTTAGGTGAGTGTCAGATTCATGAGCCCCAGGGTTGGGGGACCTGGTTGCCTGGAGTCACCTGGCCAAGGTCTGGAGGTCCACCTACTAGATGGGTGTTGGGTTCATGGGCCCTAGGAATGGGGGGCTCGGTGGGGCTCGGATTGCCTGGCCTGGGTCCTGGGTCCTGCCTGAGAGGTAGGTGCTGGGTTTATGAGCCCCAGGAGTGGGGAATCTGGTGGGGCTTGGGTTGCCTGGCTCTGGTCTTGGGGCCCACATGCTAATTGGGTTTCAGGTTCGTGAGCCCCAGGGGTGAGGAATCCACTGATGCTTGGGACGCCTGGCCTGGGTCCTTGGACTTGCCTGCAAGAACATGTCCTATTTAATGAAAAAGGTGGAGCAGTGGACACAGGCCCTGTTGTAGAAGGAGAACACGGCAGCTCATTCAGTGCTCTGGCAGGGCAGAACTAAATGGACAACTACCCCAAACAAACGATGACAGCAAAAAATTTTGGTGAATGGAGCTAATGGACATTGGGAGAGTGACATCATCCTCCGATTGGTGAAATCAGCAGTGTTCTAGAACTATCCAAGCCACCTGGGCAGAACCCTCAGAATATGTACACATTGAGACTCTGTGTTGATATAAGGGGGTGGTTCCTCAACCTTGGGTACTGGGCCATGTGGAAATCATGAATGGTTTCCCTCTTTGTTTCTCCCCTTCCCTAGGAACAACAAGAAGAAATAGCAAAATTGGAAACAATGAATACACCCGATTTTCCTTGAACCTTGATGCTTCCCAACCAGACTCACCATGTAATCATTATAAAAATAAAATTTATGTAAAAAAAAAAACCCTATTTTTTTCTGTAATTGATAAGGACTTTCTGCAAGCACTGAAAACTCTCCACAGGTGAGATATCTATCCACACAGTTTTAGATAAATGTGAATTTATAATTAGATCCTGGAAATGATCTCTGCCCCATAAAACTTGGGTTTCAGGCATTAAAGAGATAGGTTATGTTGCCATGACTTACGTTTTGTGACTTTTAAGGGTGAGAAAATACTTGGTCCACTAATTTAAAGTTAAAAAATAATAGACATAGAGAAGTTATGCAGGGCCCTGCGCGGTGGCCTAGCGGCTAAAGTCCTTGTCTTAAACGTGCAGGGATCCCATATGCACACCGGTTCTAATCCCGGCAGCTCCACTTCCCATCTAGCTCCCTGATTGTGGCCTGGGAAAGCAGTTGAAGATGGCCCAAAGCCTTGGGACCCTGCACCCGCGTGGGACACCTGAAGGAAGTTCTTGGCTCCTAGTTTTGGATCGACTCAGCTCCAGGCATTGCGGTCACTTGGGGAGTGAATCATTGGACGGAAGATCTTCCTCTTTGTCTCTCCTCCTCTCTATATTCTGATGTCCCAATAAAAATAAATAAATCTTTTTAAAAAAGTTACGCATACGTACAAGGTGCTATGTGATGCAACACACACATATATAATATATATTAAATATATATATTTAAGATTTATGAGGAGAGGCAGAAAGATCTTCCGTCAAATGAATCAGTCCCCAAGTGATCGCAATGCCTGGAGCTGAGTTGATCCGAAACCAGTAGCCAGGAAATCTTCCAGGTCTTCCATGTGGGTACAGGGTCCCAAGGCTTTGGGCCATCATCAACTGCTTTCCCAGACCACAAACAGAGAGCTGAATGGGAAGTGGAGCTGCTGGGATTAGAACTGGTGCCCATATGGGATCCCTGCACGTTTAAGACAAGGACTTTAGCCGCTAGGCCACCGCGCTGGGCCCAACAGGATATATTTTAAATAGGCTACCCTGGAGGATTATGTATTTAGTGGAGTGTGGAAAATTATACAAAGAGACCGCCAGTTGCCACCTGTGACAGTAGTTGCCAACATTCATTTAGACCATTTAGCTAAGTTTTTAAGGATAAACAGAGGTTAGATGACGACACCATGGAGGTGAATAGAGTATGCCAAGATATTCTAGCTATTTCAGCATGCGTGGTTTCTATTATGCTGCATTGAGTGGAGGTGAGGGGAAGAGGGCTGGGTGTAATTTTCTCCAGTTCATGAAAAGATCAAAAGAGCCTCTGCCTCCTACTGCTTGATTTCAGATGCTACTCTCTAGACACAGTTTGCAGCCCTCAGTTATTATAAACAAGGGAATCAATACAGATAGTTAGGTCGTTAACAACTACATAACACTTCACGTTCACTCTAGTCCAGATGCCTTTTTAAGTTTTCATATGCATGATCTTATTTAATTGGGAAAATCATTCTTTCTAATTATATCGAAAAGAGAATCATGGAGAGATTAAATAACTTATTCACATAACTTAATTTAAATAACTAGTTAGAAATACTGAAAATTTCAAAGCTATACATTGAACCACTCTCTGGCTTTCATTTTCAACTCTTTAACATATTTGAAATGAATTTTGAAACAGTCAATTCCTTTTTTTTTTCCTGAGAGGAGATAAAAGTCATATTTAAGAAATTATTTCCTGGATCTAAATCATACATTTATTTTTATAAAAGTTTATGTAAGAATAGTCAGATATGTTTTCTTTCTGAAGTTAGTTACTCAGTCTGTCTGAAATTACGCACATGAAAATTTGAGGTAGGAACGTTTTTTTCTAAAGTGGATTCATCAATTTTGTCAATAAAATGCATTACATTCTTAAAAATTAGCAGACTTGACATATTAATGTGGTGTCATGTGATGTTTTGATACATAAATACATCGTGTAACTTCCAATCAGGTTAGCATCCTCAAACATTTAGCCTTTCTTAATGGTGGAAACATCCATAAACCTCTCTTTTGTTTTCTTCCATTTTCTTAAAATGGAGAAATACCTAAAAATGATCATTATTCATCCTCACCCTGCTGTACAATGAAATTCCAAAGCGTTTTACTCTGAGTTAGCAGTAATCTAGACGCTCAATTCATCTTTGCATTCCTTCTCTCCACACGTGTTTCCACAGCTTCTGCTCTGTAACGTCTGTAAGATGACCTTTACCGTTGATTCCAGGTATGAGTGGAAGAGCATGTAACACTTGTGTCTCTGTGCTTGGCTTATTTCCGTTAATGTAATGACCTCTAGTTTCTTCCATATATTGTGATTAACAAGATTTAATATTTTTGTGACGGAGGAGAATTCAACTGTGTGTTTGCACAATGCTTTCCTTCTGCTTTAGCACAACCTATATTGACACCTCTTCTTGCTCCCTGCGTCCTCAGAAGCTACTGTGTTTTGTCCGCTGTAGGACCTGGCTCAGCTCTAGAACTCTCTCACCTGTTTCTTTGCTTAGATTTTTTTTCTAAAATAAAATGCCACATGTGTAAGAACTAGAGCTTGGTAATACATCCCAATACATTCTGACACATGGCTAGATAAATTTCCTTTTATGTTCTTCCATTTTTATCTACTTATTCACGCTGCTTTACACTTGTGCAAAAAACTAGGATCTGTATTTCAAATTTTTTCAAAGTTTGATTGAATTAAATTTAAAATGCATTTGTCATGAACATACTTTATTGCTCATTGAGTATTCTTATCTATAAACACAAACTATCCCTCCACTTATTTATGTGTTAACGTCTGTGAAGTCATAAAATCCATGCATTAGTTGCAGAAGTGACATGTCTTTATTGGCTATCTTCTGAGGCATCGGATCAGTTGCCAATGTGTGCAGTGTATTTCCAATTAACTTTGCATTCTGTATGTTGCTGATGTGTAATAATATAATTTATTTTAAAAACATTAATCTCATAGCTATCAAATTTCCCAAACTCTATGATTATTTCTAATAATTAGATTGTAGAGTAGCTTGGATTTTTCTGTACAGACAGCTAAATTGTTACCATTAGATGACTGCTCTATTCAATTTCTAATCTTTATGTGTTCACTTATTTTTCTGGTCTTAGTTAATGTTAAACACCTGTAGCACACTCTAAAATTGAAAAAGGCTTCCTATGTAGGTATAACATCCAGAAGATTACTAGTCATTACTAACTGTCCAGTACCATATCTACCCAAGTCACCTTTATCTCTAGTGATTACATTTATAAATATTTAACAGTACTCTTGTCTCTACTTTTATTTTTACTAATACCAAAGTCAGGTGGCTCCATAACTCCAATGATTCCATATTTGTCATTGGTCAAAAGCGAAGTCATAATAGGATACACAGTGCCCTACAAGATAGTCCTTCTCTTAGGCTCAGGGAGTTCTGAGAAGGGATGCCTGATGTCATGGTGTTGTAAATCAGCTGATAAAAGGTGCTTCAGCAGCATACTTAACAATTAACATCCTTTCCAAAGAAAGCAATAGAAACTAAGAACAAATGTTCTGCTAGTGCGATTTGTGGAGTGCTTTATGTGTCATTATCAAAGTGGAAACTACACTAGCTGTGTATGTGCTCTGAGAAACTCGGGGGCCACAGGAGTATAATCCTCAGTAAAGTCACAAGTGTGGCTACTGATGATCTTAGCATTTAGTTCTAAGTATTTGACTTTTCACTATGATTTCTTTTAGATTCAAGAATTACAGTTACGGCTCACTTAACAAGAGAATATGTTCTGAGAAATGCGTCCTTAGGCAATGTCATTTCTGTGTGAAAACCATGGAGCATACTCATACCAGCCGATAGGGTACAGGTCAAAAACTCCATGTGGCCTCTTGCTTCACTGAACAAAATTGATAAATGCCCAATATGTGAGGCCACAGGGTTGGCATAACATGACAGGCTGCCTTAGAATGAGTGAAAGGTGTATAATCCAACATAATGAAGAAGGAACAGTACAGGTACTCCATTTATCAGTCATGCTGTCTTTTGGAATCAGTTATTCCATTGTCATTATAAACAAGGAGTCAAGACTCGCTTACATAGTGGGTTATTGTAATTGTCCAGTGGGATTGCTATATGTGATTGCGTATGCTTTGCTTTAATATGCTTGGTAATGCTATAGGCTTCTTTTTTTTTTTAAAGATTTATTCATTTTTGTTACAGCCAGATATACACAGAGGAGGAGAGACAGAGAGGAAGATCTTCCGTCTGATGATTCACTCCACAAGTGAGCCGCAACGGGCCGGTGCACGCTGATCCGAAGCCAGGAACCTGGAACCTCTTCCGGGTCTCCCACACGGGTGCAGTGTGCCAAGACTTTGGGCCGTCCTCTCCTGCTTTCCCAGGCCACAAGCAGGGAGCTGGATGGGAAGTGGAGCTGCCGGGATTAGAACCGGAGCCCATATGGGAACCCGGGGCTTTCAAGGTGAGGACTTTAGCCGCTAGACCACTCCGCCGGGTCCAATGCTGTAGGCTTCTTAAAAGCCTACATACACATAACAATATGAGGAAAGAACTGCACTAAACTCTTTTGACAGTTACTATGTCACTAGACTGTAGGAATTTTTCAGGATCACCACTGTATATGTGGTCTTCAGCTGAACAAACTATTACGCAGCACATGGCTGTTTTCAACACACTGTGTACTTCCTGTTTAACAAACATAGGGATTTTTTAAAATCGTGTTTTGATATTGTTAGTGGCTGTACAGGGCTAGCTTGGAGATGACACAATCGCAGTTCCAGATACCACACGAAAACTAACACGAGAGTAAAGTGAAACATGTAATTTCCTTTCTTATTCAGTCCATAAAAATTGTATTCTATGTGGTAGTGTATTAAATGTACAATAATATTATGTCTATGAATACAGTGTGCATATCTGGATTAAGAATATTTTCTGGCTAAGTAACTCCCGCAGTCTTTATTTGAGCCATTGTGATCACTTTGCTGGCAGACAGTTGCTCCTTCACTTTGGGGACTGTTGATCGGAGGGCCATTCGCATAGGATTGGGGTAGCTGTGGGAACTGGTAAAAACAAAGCGAGAGTGAAGTTTACTACGCCGATTCCCTTCTAAGGCAGCTTTCTCCGGAGGATGTGCTGCTGTTGGTGAGGATTTTATGCACAGTGGGATTTCTTTCTGAGTTGGAGTCAGTCCTCTCCAATACTGCCATGACTTCACCTACTAAGTTCACATGATATTCTATATCTTTGCTGTAAACACACAAAAGAAAACAAAACACTTTTTTCATAATTAGGAACAAACATTTCAATTATCGAATGTTTTACCTTGAAATCTTCAAAATTCAAGTCATGTCTTCAAGCTTGATTTGTTAAACAAGCTCTGCTATTTCTACCACATCTGCAGCACCTACTTCTGCTGAAGTCTTGAACTACAGTCCTCCAAGATGGGCGGAAACCATTTCTTCTAAACTCCTTTATTATTGATGTTTGGATCTCCTCCCATGAATCACAAATGGGCTTTATTTATTTATCAATTTATTTATTTTAATTTATTTTTAATTTATTGATCAGGGTTGGAAGGATTGAGGTTTAGGGAAAATTGGGTGAATTCATTGTTTGCAAATTTGCTACTTCTTCTTGTTGTACCTGGGGGAAAGGGAGAAACAAAATGGGAAACCACTTACAATTTTCCACACATCCCAGTACCCAGGGACAAGGAATTGCCTCATATCAACCCAGAGTCTCAGAATGTACACAAACAGTCTTAATGGCATCTAGAATGTTGAATCCTTTATTGGAAGTTTCCAATTTGCTTTGCCCAATTCCTTCAGAGGAATATATGTCCATGGCAGCTAAAATCATAATAAAACTCTGCTTCAGTAATATTCCTTGAAGTCAAAATACTTTGGTCTATGGATTGCAGAAGTGCTATTGTGTAAGCAAGCATGGAAAGAGGATGATTTCATTGCACATCTATACCAGAGCTCTTAGATAACCTGAAACAATAGTAAATAAGCAGTGATGTATGGGTTTTTAAAAATTTTATTGGAAAGTCAAAAAAAGAAACAGGAGGAGAGAAAGAGAGGAAGACCCTTCCTTCAATGATTCACTCCCCAAGTGGCCACAATGGCAAGAGCTGTGCCAATCTGAAGCCAGGAGCCCAGAGCCTCCTGGTTCTCCCATGTAGATACAGAGTCCCAAGGTTTTTGGCTGTTCTCAACTGCTCTCCTAGGCCACAAACGGAGCTGAATGGGAAGTGGGGAGGTGGGATTAGAAATGGTGCCCATATGGGTCCAGGTGTGTGCAAGGCAAAGACTCTAGCTGCTAGACAACCATGCAGGGCACAGCAGTAATGTTTTGAAGGGTGTCTTTTTTTCTTTTCGTTCTGAGTACTAGATCTCAATGTAGGGCTTAAGCATTCAGTAATCCACGTTGAAAACAGATGTGTTGACACTGGGCTTTGCTTTTCCATTTGCAGGGCACAGAGTGTAATTTTTAAGGTCTCTAAGGTTTCTAGACTGGCAAATGAACATTGGCTTCTAGTTAAAGTCATCAGTTGCATTAAAATTTAAAGAGAGAAACACCATGTCCTGTAAAACTTCGAAGAACTACATTGGCTTCTCTTCTATAGTTAATGAAATCCCTGGATAGAAACTTCTTTCAACCTAAAGCCATTACATTTACACTGAAAACTCCTTTATTTCTCAATTGTCTCACCAGAATATTTATGGAAAACTTGCTGCAACCCCCAGCTTAGCACCTGTTGCTTTCAGCACAGGCTGCACTTCCATGCAACAGGTAGTGAGTTTCCTTAGTTCACACATCTCTTTTTACAGTCAAACTGTTCTTGCACCGTCTGCTCAGCTCTACCATCTGCCATAGACTGAAGAGTTAGAACCTTGCTCTCGATACAGCTTTCATCAAAGGGGTTGTTGCAAGTGGTTTGATCTAGCCAGAGAACTACAAACTTCTTCTCATCACAGTATGGCTCTTCTGATTGCTTAGAACTCATATTTGCATTAGAGTAATATTTCTAATTTCTTTTAAAGATTTATTTACTTTTATTGGTAAAGCAGATTTACAGAGAAAAGGAAAGACAGAAAAATAATCCATTTGCTGGTTAACTCCTCAAGTGACCACAATGATTAGAGCTGAGCTAATCCAAAGCAGCGAGCTGGGAACTTCTGTGTCGTCCACGCAAGTGCGGGGTCCCAAGGCTTAGCGCCATCCTCCCCTGCTTTCCCTGGACACAAGCTGTAAATGGATGGGAAGTGGAGTGTCCAGGACACAAACCAGCGCCCACTTGAAACCCTGGCATGTGCAAAGTGAGAATTTAGCCCCTGGGCCACTGTGAAGTACCTGGAACTTCGGATTTTAATGAAGCAGTTTTCTTTTCATATCCGGTTTGGGTATTTGGTGGAGGAAGGCTAGTTTTCTGTCTTTGAACTGCACTAGCATCAAGGGCAGTAGTTTCTAGTTTTTTGTTTCAAATGAAGAACTGGAAGTTTCTCTTTATGTGACTATCTGGAAGGCCTTGAAAGATCATTAGTTGCCCTAATTTCATTATTATTTTGTGTCATGGAATAGGAATAACCATGGAAAGGAAAATAATTGAGGTAATAGAGCAATCAGAATGCACGCATAATTTATCATCTAAATTTACTGTCTTCGGTGGACGCCAAAACTGTTAAAACAGCAACTCCAAAGTTCATGCTGGCTACATATCACCGTAACAGAGATAATAAATGTGAAAATTTCTGAAATTTTGCAAATGTTACCAAACACAAGAGAGAAACACAAAATGAACACACTGTTCGACAAGTACTAAAATGTTTGCTTGACGTTGGATTGCTATAAACCTTCTATTTGTAAATAAGGCAACATTTGTGAAAGCTTAATGAAGTGAGGTGCGATCAAAGAAGATATGCCTGTATGAGTCAATGTTTTCCACAAAAACAGAACCATTTGTATATGTGTGCATTGTATATAGATGTGAGTGTGCAGATATATCTAGCCACGTGAAATATGCAAATGAAATAATTGCATACTTACACACATAAACCTACAGTTATCCATGTTGTATTTATAGAGGTGTCACATTCAGAAATGTACGAATGAATCCGCAAGAAGAGACCTGGGGGACTGACTGCTTATTTTTAGTTCAAAGGTGAGCAAGGTCAAGACACAGGAAGAGTTCATGTTTTGGTTTCAACTGGAAGGCAGGAAGTAAGCTCATGTCGCAGTGGGAAGCCTGGCAATAGGAATCTCCCCTTGTTTGTAGAAGGTCAGTTGCTTTGTTTTTTTAGATACTCAACAGACGTGCTGAGGCCCAAACACATTGGGATGGGCAGTCGCCTTTCTCCAAGTGTGCTGGCTTGTATGTCAATCTCATCTACATACGCTTGCCCAGACATAGGTTCACATCAGCTAACCACCACACAGTTTTATTTCATAATAGCTATTAAATGTGATATCTACAACAAACGTTGCAACTTGTTGAGAACATCATTGTGGCCAAATCATTATCATAATTAGTATGAGAACAGTCTGTGTTCTCTGACTACTGAGGTCCAAAGTCTGAAGGTGTGAGTTTGTGTGAACAAGTATCTGATCCTGAGCAAGTAGGCATGCTGACTAGCAATACTTTCACTCTTTTTCAATTAAAAGTCATTGTGGCTAGAACCTACAGGAATCCAATCCTGCAAAAAATGGTAATAAGATTTCTAGGCTTCTCGGAAGAATCAAGATGGCAGAATAGGGTAAGAACACGTTTAAACAGATGGAAAAACATTTAATCAGGATGAAGCAGAGAGGACATATTTCAGGAAATAGGAAAGGACACAACAGCTGCAGAGGGGTACTTGGAGAAACAGACACAGGAAAGCAGCAGACACAACGGTGTGGTGCTGCAGTGACTGATACTTCAACAACATTCAGCTAATGGCAATGTGAACTCCACCAGCAGCCGGAATTCCTCCAGCAACCAGGTGGGAAGGGACTTTCACTGGAAGCTTGGGAAGTGAACCCAGGCAAAGAATGTCTGTCCTGCCTGTCCGTTTGATTTGACCAGCAGCAGAAACAAAGCAGCAGATCCCAGACATGCAGTGCGAGAACAGGGTGGATGTCACAACCCAGTCAGCCCCCTAGAGCTGAATTGGGCACTATTTTGCGTAAGGGGGAAAGGGCAAGGGAAAGGACTGAGCATATGCTGAGCTGGGAGTGAACTCATTTCTGACTCAGTGAACTGCATCAATGTGGCATTCTACAGGTTCCACCCAAGACAGGTCTGGGTAGATCTCAGACCTGACGGCCAGCAGATCGAGAACTCTGGTAGTGGTGCACCAGGCTCCATTTTGCACACTGTGGCAAACGCTTTAGGGCTGCAGGGGACAACAGTGAACTGCGCATGTGCTGAGCTCGCAAGAACTCACTGAGTTCCCTGGATTGCACTGGTCCTGCAGGAACATAATACCGACTGTGGCATCATACAGGTCAAAATAAGTCCGTGTGGCAGCTAGAACTAATGTCCAACAGGTTCCAACAAGTTCAGCGCCACCAACAACCTAACTATATAGGACACCTGGTGTCTCTCTAATCCTGGGACCTGCTCCAACCAAAAGTGGGAGAAAGGTTGCAGAGACAACGGTGCAGCCTCAGCACAGTATCACAGGAGGTGGAGAATGGTAAGCCAAGAACTGGGGCTGTGGAGACCACGGTGGAAATTTAACATAAGAACCCAGACCTGGAACTTGCTGGAGGTTGTGACACAATTGGCTGCAAGCAAAAAGTTGTGTACAAACTGAAATAAGTAAAATTGCATTGTAGATCTGTGGGTGACACAGCTTAGAAATCTGCCCTAAGGAGAAGACTCTGCTAACCAGAAGTACAATGATCAAGAGCAAAAGAAGAGACAAAGGCACAAAGAAATATTACTGAAAACTCCCCTGCAAAGGAGCAAAACCCTATGCCAACCTCAGAGTTAACTGAGGAAGACATGGAGAAAATGGGGCACACAGAATCCATAAGACTCATTTTAAATCTTCTGATCAGAAATGAGAAGTACATGCAAGAGTTCAAAGAATTTAAGGAGGCAATAAAGCAAATCAAGGCTGATACATCAGAAATTAAGAACACGGTAGAGCAAATTAAAAGTACAATGGAGAGTCTCCAAAACAGAATGAATCAAGCAGAAGAAAGAATCTCAGAATTGGAAGATTTTTCCTGTCATCAGGGGGAAGCAAACAAAAAGCTGGAAGCAGAACTGGATCAGGCCAAAAAAGTATTCAAGAATTGAAAGACACTATTAAGAGGCCAAATATAAGAGTTATGGGAGTCCCAGAAGGTGCAGAAAGAGAAGCTGAGTTTGTAAATGTATTTAATGAAATAATAAAGGGAAATTTCCCTAATCTAGAGAAAGAATTGGGAAACAAGATCCAGGAGGGGCACAGAACTCCCAACAGGCTTGATCAAAAGCAATCTTCACCAAGACACATGATTATCAAGTGTGATCGAACATAATGAAAAGATCCTTAAATGTGCACGTGAAAAAAAAAATCAATTGACATATAAAGGAATGCCAATTAAGCTCACAGGAGATCTCTCACAGGAAACTCTACAGGCCAGAAGAGAATGGAGTGACATATTCCAGATTCTAAAAGGCAAAAAAAATTGTCAGCCTAGGATAACATATCCAGCAAAGATTTCTTTTGTCTTTGAAAATGAAATAAAATTCTTCCACAGTAAAGAAAAATTAAAAGAATTTGCCTCTTCCAAACCTGCCTTACAAATGATACTTCAAGATGTTCTCTTGACAGAGAAGAGGAATAGCACCTACCAAAACCAAAGGCAAATGGGAAGAACATCCCAGTAAAATGACACCAGAATCCTAAACCAATGAACAACCCATTGCTAGAATCACAGGACCAAAGTACCACCCATACATATGTAACTCTGAATGTAAATGCTTTACGCTCAATGAAACGTCGTAGATTAGTAGTCTAGATTAAAAAACAAAACCCATCTATTCACTGTCTGGAAGAGACACACTTCACCTACAAAAATCAGAGGAAACTATATCGCATGGGTTTTGATGTTTTCTGTTGGTTTCATTTCTTCAAAACACTTTCTTCTGATTAAATTCTTCAACGACTCATAGATCATACAGTAAAATCATTTCCTTCAAGAAGGTTCTTGATTTTCATTTCTTCAGCTACACATTAGTCATTTAGTAGCATGTTATTTAACTTCTTGGTGTTGTTAATTTCTTCTTTCTTCCTGTTGTTGATTTTGTTTTGTGGCTTTTCATTTAAAGGAATGCATAGTAGCTGTGTAATGGAGACTGCCATATCTGGTAACATGTCATTTAACTTCATGGCATTATAAATTTCTATTTTTGTTTCCATTGTTGATTTTGTCTTATGACTTTTCATTTAAGGGGATGTACAGTAGCTGTAAAATGGAGATGAACATCCAGATGTGAGGGTATAATGTAGTATGCATTTCTACTTTTAGACAAAGATGGACTTAACAATGAAATGTCATTTGTCATTGTCACTATATCTTGACAATAGGATTCTGGACTCTCTGCCGTTGTCCATGCCCGCAATGATGGACATGTGACCGTGTATGAAGAACTATATGTTAGTAACGTTACAGAGGAACTAGTTGAGGGGGGAGTGAATTGGGGGGGGGATAAGGGAAATGCCAGGAGCCTATGGAACTGTATCATAAACTGATAATAATAATAATAAAATGTAAAAAAAGATTTCTAGGCTTCTCAACTACTTAATGCCTCAATATTAACCAAATTTATACTTGAAAATAATCACATACATTTCTACATATTTATTTAGGATTTCATTCACTATATTTTACCCATGACCACTTTTTCCTTCCTAAGCATTTCTTTCTGGCTTATTTAAAGAAAAAAAAAAAGAAGTATAAAGAAGAAACTTAGAATAGGGGAAAACACTTATTTTCTGCTTTCTGAAATTATAGCTATTCCCTAGGGGAAAAACACAGAGAATAGCCTGTTTGCACGGATGCAGTGACTGGATAACTTAAGGGAAAGAGGAAATGAAAGGAAAAAAATTAAATAATTTTTCTAGCTTACTAAATTAAATGAACTTTTCCATTTAATGAAACCAAATTGGCCATTTCTGCACACAGTCTACTGCTACTGACTGTAGAATTTACATTTTAAAATTTCAATTTCTTTTGTTGGATGTGATAAGAAGCCAACATTTCCCTGTATTTGTTTGGTCTGTGTAGGGATGACACAATGACATAAATTACTATGACACGGAACAGAGTTATAATGTCCATCTTTTGTTGTTACCAACGATCTGTGTTAGACTAACTCTTAAACTCAAACCTATTGAAATGAAATTTATTTTGCTATGGCCAGTACTCACAGTGTAATTTCACTGTAGCTCTTGCACTATATCTAAGTTGGCAAGTTGGAAATAGCCATGGAAATGCCTTACCCCTAGACCTCCATGAGCAATTCCATGATTTAATATTTTTCAATATAATATTAGTGATTCATTTTTTTTAAAAATTATTTATTATTTAACTTCAGTAATTACATTGTATTATGTGACACAGTTACATAGATACTTGGGTTCTCCCCACCCCTCCCCAAGCCCTCCCACCATGGTGGATTCCTCCACCTTGTTGTATAACCACAGCTCAAGTTCAGTTGAGATTTCCCCATTGCAAGCGTATACCAAACATAGAGTCCAGCATCTTGTTGTCCCGTCAAGTTCAACGGCTTCTTAGGTATACCCTCTCTGGTCTGAAGGCAGAGCCAGCAGAGTATCATCCCAGTCAATTGAAAGCTCCAACATACCATCAGCAAAAATTTACATCATTATGGAATTAATTGACATAGTAATGAGTAACCAATATGTTAAAATAGTGACTCATTTTTGTCAGTCAATTTAACCACGCTTTGATCATGTCATTTTACTTTTTTAGCCTCTGGTAAGTATATAATGTCTCTTACTTTTTTTTAAAAAATGAGAGAAAGAACAAAAACTCTATGTACAAGGGTACTTAAAAATTCCATGGAAATGAAACCAAAATAAGTTTCTTTTTGTGCAAAATGTATGACATTAATACATAATTTTTATATATTTCAAGACTTTATATATTCCAATTATGATAAATAGTTATTTGAAATTTATTCTTCAGAAACAGTTTGTATATTCCATTTCCCTGGTTTTGCTTTGTTAATAGTAGCAATTGGCCAAACTTGTTTACTAGAAACAAATAGAGATTACTGGGAATCACTGTACTCCTCTCTCTACTCCACATCACACACTCCTCTCCACACAGACCATTTCTTGAGCCCGTGGAGTATGTGGAAGGTACCCCTTGGTTCGCTTTTGCTTTTCCACAAGCTGAAGGTGTTTCCGGACATTGCTGAGCCTCTTCACTCAAAAGGGTGATGTTTTTTAGCTGAGACTACACATGTAAGCTTCAGCCTCCTTCCCTAACTCAGAACAACACCACTATGGAGCAAGCGAGAGAGAGAGAGAGACAAAGAGAAAGAGAGAGAGAGAGAGAGAAAGAGAGAGAGAGAGAGAGAGAGAGAAAGAGAAGGAGAGAGAGAGAAAGAGAGAGAGAGAGAAAGGCAGAGCAAGATTGAGAAATGAGCTTGCATGAAAGTGGACAAAAAGTGCTTCCATTTATGGGTTCATATTCTATAGCCTGTGATTACCAGGTTTGGGTCAATGCCAAAGTCAGGAACCAGAACCTCAGCTAAGATCTTGCACATGCTTGTCAGGGAACTCAATTACTTGAGTCACCACTGTTACCTCTTGGGGTGTGCATTAACTGGAATCCAGGTTCTCCAATACAGGACATGGGCATTCTAATCACTGCCGAAAATGCATGATCTTAAGGCATTTATTTTAGTTTATCAAATTCAAAATAATTATATAATTAAAATGCTTTCAGTGAAATTTTTATTAATGCATTAATTTTTTCAACATCTATTATTCCCTTTTTATTGCCAAATGTTTATACAGAATTATGGAACCGGTTTCGACCAAGTTCACAAAAAAATGTCTCAGTGAGTCATAAAAATTCCATCATTATAGCCATCAGAATTTGTATTGCACAGATCCATGCTTGTCTTTTTAGAAAGGCAAATAAAAAATTAAAACAAAAGTTAACTTGGCTGATGTGTAAATTCAAATCATAATGGTAGTTGCAGGCCATAGACTTTTTCTACATCTAAAATTATTCAAGCTCAATATATATATAATTTATTAAGAGAAATATTACTAAACCACATCAAAATATTGATGAATGAATGACATTTTGTGGTTGTCAAAGTGTGAAATGTATTAGAATAAATTAAGCTGTTCTGCATGTGCTGGTGTCATGGGAAGAATTCTAAAGTTTATAAGCTTTATCTGATGTCTGTTACTCCCTGGTCACGTGTATATAAATCCAGGTATTCCATGAGATATTATTGCATTAATTGTGTTATTCAGAAAAAAAAGCATTTTTCAGGTTGAATTTGATCTGATGGCATGATTTCTTTAAAAGTAAAGCTTTTCCCATGGCAGGTAACAGACAAATAAGTGTAAGAAGAAAATCAGGCTCTTCTTGTGGTTGAGGATGGAGATGCCAACCCTACGTTCTGAGCTGTCTGTGAGGGCTGTGAGTTGAGGAACCCTGTGCAGCCAGTTGGGCTCACCGCTGGCAGCCTCCAGAAAAGCTGAAAGGAGACTAACAGCCCAGCTCTCCTGAGGGAGCAGAGGATTCTGAGTAAGTCAGGTGGACAGCTTAGAGGACAGCATCACGGGGACATCAGATTTGGGAACCCCAAGCACATCCATTAAACTCACACAATTCTGACTCAAAGAAAAAAGATATGAAAGAAATCCTCACTGTTAAATGTTGTGATAGTTACAGCAATGTATTATACAGCAACACAAACTTAAAGCTTGTTTTCTTCTGAAATCAATATGTGGAGATCCTCATTCTTGATGAAATGGTATTAGAAAGTGAGATTTGGGGTCGGCAGATATTGTGTGGCATCTGATAAAGCTACTGCTTGGCATGTCTGCTTCCCATATCAGAGTGTCTGGGATTGGGCCTTCACCTCTGCTTCTGATTCAATCGCTTGCCAATGCAACTGGAAGGCCCAAGTACTTGCCTTCTTGTCTCCCCTGCAGGAGGTGTGGATGAAGTTTCTGGCTCCTGACATTGGACTGGTCTCATATTCAGTTGCAGGCATTTGCAAGCCGTAGATCGCTTTCTGGCTCTTTGTCTTTCAAATAAAGAAAACAAGTGTTAAAAGAGAAATGTGGGATCTTTGGGAGGTAATGAAGTCATGTGGGTTCCGTCAGACGAGGATTAACACCCTTAAAAAAGGCCCTAGAGGGTGTAAGAATGCAGCAGGAAGACCACCCTTGCTAGACCAGCTCCTTGGTACTGGTGTCACAGATTTCAGAGTGTATGGGAAAAATGCTGTTCAATTTGTCATTCTATGGTTAAAGCAGCTTGAATAAAGTAAGACATGTAGTGACAGAAATCTAATACATTTGGCAAGTTTTAGGAAATTCTACTTTTGTGGCCAGTGTTGTAGCACAGCTGGTAGAGCGACCACTTGTACCAATATCAGATATGCAAGCACTGTTTTGAATTCAGATTCTTCCATTTCCCATCCAGCTTCCTGCTAAAGTGCCTGGAAGACAGCAGATGCGGGCTCCAGGACATGGCCCTCGCATAGCAAGTTCCTGACTCCTTGCTTTGATCAGGTGCAGCTCTGACTATTGATGCCATTAGAAGACTGAATCAGAAATATGGAAGACCTATCTGTTTCTCTGACTTTCAAAAAAACTAATAAATAATTAATTAAAATGCAATTCCATTTTTGTTTTCTTTGAATTTATCATTTAATGGCAAGCCATAAGGCAGGAACAAGAAGGAGATTATCTAGTTTAAAAAAACAATTACTAATTGTTATTGCAATGATTATTTAGTATACATGTTGATGGAAAAACATGATCAAAATAATTTTATTGAAAAGGTGTTCTAAAAATACTTAGTGCTTGATTTCTTTTAGAAGATTCATTTTTTATTGGAAATGCAGAGTTATAGAGAGAAACACAGAAAGAAGGATCTTCATCCACTGGTTCACTCCCCAAATAGCCAAAATAGTCAAGGCTGAGCTGTTCCGAAGCAAGCAGCCAGGAAATTCTTCTGGGTCTCCCATGTAGGTGCAGGGTGCCAAGGCTTTGTGCCATCTTTATTGCTTTCTGAAGCCACAAACAGGAGAGTGGATGGGGAATGAAGCAGGCGGGACACAAACTGGCACCTGTATGGGATGCTGGTGCTTGGAGATGGAGAATGAGTCAATTGAGCCATTGTTCTGGGCCTACTATATATTAAATCTATGTTCTGTCTGTGCGATTGTGAGGATGTATTCCTACAAATGCTACATACATGGGTGATGGTTTGTAGAAATAGCTAAAGTTCAACGGTTGGTGATACTGATGTGGATTATATTTTCTGTAATGAAAATGAATTATGGAATTTACAAACATATCTGCAAAAATTAAACAGCGTTTTACTAATATGCTTAGGATTTTTCATGTGAGTTCTGGGCGGTTTATTTCCTTTCCATTTTCAAATATATGCATTATAATTTTCATTGACCCATTAGTTTGGTCTGAAATAGGTGCCATAGTACCACAATGGTGTAAGCAGAGTTTACCTTTAAAGCACACATTGAGCAGAAAAGCCATCCTATGAGTCCCAGAATAGGTCTGTTGTATACAAAGCAATGGCAAGAACAAATTAAAACCTCAGCAGTGCCCCTGTAAGCACCAGGGCCCAAAGGGAAGCAACGTGTCCTTGTCTGGCTGACATTAGAGCACTGTGTATGCACAGTGCACATTTCTCTGTACTGTATTTACATAGCTTAATGGGGTTTTGAAAGGTCAGAATCAGAGTGGTCGACATTTGGAACTGTGAACTACATAGGGAAGCATTGTTGAATTCTTAATTATGTTATTAAAGGGTTTATACAAGGTTAGCTCTACTAAAGAAGAGATTGTTCTTGCTCCACATCAATTTTAAACTTGCATTTTCACTTATCCTGCTTAACTCTCCAGCAAACGAGAAATTACTATGCAATAGGGTCATATAAAATAAAAGTCTGTTCCCTCTGCAGCATTCTGCATTTTCCTGTAGTGTATTTCATTTCTTTCTTTCTCTGATCAGTGGTTACCAAGAATTATCACTTGAACAAGATGAATTCAGCTTTGGAAGGTATTATGGGAAAACTTTGGAAATGAACTGCTAACTGAATAAAGATACTGATTAGTTTCAATTGTTTTTCAGTTACCTTTTAAAGTTTCTCATTTTAAAGAAATTCCAGAAGGGGGCCATAGACAAAATTGAAGTTCCACGTGACTTAAGAAAAATGGATGTGCCAATGGAAGTTGTGCAGGGAATCGGCAAGTCAAATGTAAGTAAATTTTCCCCAATCAAGGTGTCCTTATTCTCCTTTATGTTGATTCTCATTAGAGTAACATGAGAATAGAGTTTCCTGCTTTTAGGTGAAAATACAGTTATTTCCTACAAGACCAGATTTTTTTTCCTCAAAAAATTTAGTTTGATAATCTCAACAATTAGAAAAGAACAGATAAACAAGTCAGAAAGGAAGTAAAATCTTACTTAGTAAACTTTTGCTGTGGGAATGTGAATGTCTGAGAACAAAATGAAGTTTTGAAACTCTGAAGTTTTAATGAGTTTTGCCTGGTAGAGGGTAAAGTGTAAGAGTAACTGTAGGCCAACCACTGACTTAAAACATTAAGCTTGAGATGGAATAAGGAACAGAAATTCTTTGAAAAGAAAAAGAGAAACCACTCGACACTAGGAAGATAGCTATCAGACTCAATGAAAAAGAATTCAAAAAGCTTTCAATTAAATGGACTAGGAAAAAAGTTTACCATATATACTTGTAAGTGTGAGGGTTTAGAATAAAGGTCCAATAATACAACCACAGAGAAGTGTAGGGAGAGCTGATTGGCAGCAACGTGGTTCATGTATGTAGGTGTTGAGTCCTGGCATTGTTCTGCTCCTTGAGCTGCAACCTGACTACTGCTCTTTGTTGCAGCTTAAACTTTAGTGCTGGGATGGCCCTTGGATGAAGTGGGGAAATCAGCTTTCACGCATCTGAGTTAGCTACAGTACATCTTCCTACAGTAATCAGTTCTGAAAAGATGCCATTGACACATGAATTAATACAAAGGAAAGTGAGAAGACTACAATTTTTGACATCTGAAGGGTGGTTGAATGAAAAGCATGTGTGGAGAAGGCATGGCTTTATGGCAGCAGGAGAGCTGTTATGTTCCAGCACAACATTGGCTCCTCGAGTTTTATCTGGTATAACAAAGCTAGTTACTTGATCTTCTCCTAGTATCCCTAATATTCTTTCCATTTTCTCACATTTGTAAAACTGCATTAATGAAGGGGCCTATATACTTTGTAGGATTGTTTTGTACTAGAAACAAAATAATTTTTTGGTACTAGAATTATAAGACAATGTACAAAGCCAAAGGAACCATTCATGAAACAGAACAAGTGCTTAGCAAAAGTTATTATAATTGTTGTTGATACATTGACTGCTAAATATTTGAAAATAAGTTCGTGTAGGTGAGAAATAATAACACTCTGATTAAGGACATTCAGTTTGGTGTTAAGATATCTGTCCCCTGGCTGAATGCATGGGACTGACTACCAAGTGTGTTTTCTGACTGTAGCGTTCTGTTGTCTCTCCCTGGAAGACAGTGCTGATGGCTCAACAGGGGGTCCCTTCCAACATGTGTGAAATATGGATTAATTTGCAGAGCATCCTTGGATTGGCTCAGGCTACCTGGCTCTGTGTTTTTAGGAAGCAGAAAGCAGATGGGAGTTCTCTGTTTCTGTCTCTCTTGCTTTGTCTCACTCTTTGCCTCTCAAATAATTTAAGAATTTAAGACATAAATTATGTCTTAACTCCCCAGAAGTCCACAATGGCTGGGACAGGTCCACCCTGAGACGAGGGGTTTTGTCAAGGTATTTTATGTATTTATTTGGAAACCAAGGAGTTGGGCAATCCTGTGCTATTGTCCCAGGAGCATTGTTGGCAGGGACCTGAACTGAATATGAATTGGGTGGGATTCAAATAGGTACTTTGATATGGAATGCGGATAGCATAAGCAGTGGCCTAATCTATGTGTCACAATGCCAGCCCTCAAAACTTTTTTTTTTTTCATAAAGCAGTCTTAAGTCTTTAACCATAATAGGAGGACAATAAACAAGTATATTCTGAATATGAATCATGATTTGTTCATGTGGTGAGCAACACCTGTACACTCATACACACTATAGCCTGTGTGTCCCTGGAAAGAACTTCTGAATATTATTAGATTGTTATATGCAGTGTAACTGTACATGTATGTATCTGTAATAGTGTGCATTACACATATTCTGCATACCATATCTTTCTGGGCAATAATACTATATTATTATAGATTACTGATAATGTCATATACACATGATATTCTGTATTTCTTGAAAATTACTACAGTTGTTCTCATTTTTCCAATTTGAGTTCCATTCAAGTGGATTCACTCACAGAGAATTTAAGAAGAATTTTAGAAGAATTTCTAATCTTAAATTTTGTTTTCCTTCTGTGTCTAGGATAGGAAAGACAGCTGTGAGTCACCATTACAATGAAATGAAACAAATCGATTATTTTACCACAATAAATCAAAATTTTTTGTAAACAAAAGCAAAAGAATTTAGCATGTGCAGTGGCATTACAATTTATTTATCCACTAAGTTGGATTTTTCCCTTTAAACATTGAAGATGGAGCTATTGGCTTGACATCGCACACATTACAACCAATAAAAAGAAAATGAGCTAACTCCCTCCAAGGGGCATTGCCCTTTCTGTGACTGAGCTCTGTATAATGCTGTGTGCTGCAGAAATTTTAATAGTGTCACACAGTGAAGTAAGCTAAGGGACCATAAAACCCTGTACCTTGTCTGTACTTCAACAGTAGCCTACCAATGATATCTATCTCTCTCTCTATATATATATAGATAGATATAGCCTACTATCTATCTAATCTATCTATCTATCTATCTATCTATCTATCTATCTATCTATCTACCTACCCACCAAAAACAAACAACCAAAAATGCCTAAGTAACTGAGAAGACCTTGCTGCAATAGAATTCAAGGCTTGAGAGATGGCTTGTCTACTTTCCTCACCTCAGGCTTATTGTTGTTTATGCATCTGCAAGGCAGGAGAGATGTTTCCTTTCACAGTTATCCAGCCAAGACTTTAAAATGTGTCCCAGCTGCTCCACTTCCAATCCAGCTCCCGATTTATGGCCTGGGAAAGCAGTAGAGGATGTCCCAAACTTTGGGATGCTATATCCACATGGGAAACCCAGAAGAAGCTCCTGTCTTTGGATTGGCTCAGCTCTGTCCATTGTGGCCATTTGGATACTGAACCAGAGAATGAAAGATCTTTGTCTCTCCTTCTCTCTTTACAAGAAAAACAAAAAAAATCTTTGAAAAATCAGAAACACCCCAAAACCCAATGGAACCCAAACAGTACCATACAGAAGTTTCGTTTTTGAGTTTCGGTGTATATACTGAAAAGTGTCCTTCTCAATGCCTTGACAATTCACATGCACTTGTATATACACACGCGTGTACATACACACCCAGTCCCCTCAAGAAGGTACGAGTGGGCAATAAAGCATAGCATGCTTGCTGAGCTGAGCCTAACTGAAGATCTCTAGGACCTGGAGAAGTATTTGTGTTCATTTCTTCTAGTGGCTGTGAATCACTAACTCTGTGTTATTTTTCAGTTGATTTCCCCCTTGCATATTTCACAGTGGGAATGTGGTTTTCCAGGTGATCTTTCTGTGGATGGAATGTTTCACGCAGGAATGAATGGTTAACCCCATACTTCACAGGCCTCCAAGGCAGAGGGGAGCAGAGCCATTTCCATCATATTGCCAGGTTGCTGTGGAATGTGCTTTCCACATTGTGAATGTGTTTTCATTATTGCGGCTTCTGAAGTCCAATAAGCTGACTGATAATTGTAGTTGTCTCTGAATGGCTCAAGTGGGAGCAGTTGCTGCTCACAAATTGCCAAGCAAATCTCAGTAGCTCTGAGCTGTTGCATAGGAAAAGCCACAAGAGCTGAATGTTCGCCGACGATGGATGATCCTAGAGCGAAGAGTGGAGATGAGGATCAGGACATTGTTTTGTAAAACCTTTTGTATCTTTTGAAACATATGACATATGATCAAAAATGAAAGGAAACATGCCATTTCTTATTATACACCTGATTTCTGTATCAGCAACTAAAAGCAGTAAATCTAGAAAAAAAAAATCATATGGCTCTCCTTGGCATCCAAGCTGGGGCATGGTTTTCTACAGGGAAAACAAAACAGTGAGAAAAGAATCAAAAAGAAATATTAGTTAATAAAAACCCAAAATCAACACACCACTAGGAGGCATTAGATTTAAAAATGCTGGAAATTGTATAACAGTCATTTGAAGAACTGTTCCTCATTTTGTTTGCTTTGTATTTTATTTGAAAGAGTATTTTTAATACCAGTTTTCCTCCCTAACATTTTTTTTCCTCCCTAACATTTGTAACAGCCGTAATATAACAGACGAGAGAGTAACAGTGATTAGTCCATACTTAAACTTTCAGCTCTGTTTTCTATGCTTCCGGCCACATGGTACAGAGAGAAGCGGACTTCAGTTGTGGGTTAGAGCCACCAAGGGAGAGATCACATGTTCCTCATGGATTGCCCATTTCAAACTGAATCCTTAGCAAGTCATTGCATGCAGTGACAGAGCACCTAGGAGGATGAGACCAGTTCTTCAGGTTCTCCCTTTCCTATGCATTGATACTCTACAATTCATGGATGATTATAACATGTTCCATGCCAAATATGTGTTATTGACATTGAATTATCTGAATAAACTCTATTGGTGGCTACACTGTAGTATCATCATATTACTTTAAGTTAATAGTGGGGTTGGTAGAAGCTTATAATGGTGGATACTATAGTAGTTAATGAAGTAATTTTCATAATATTGGAGAAGTTATTTTGAACATATCATCATAGCAAATATGGGTATATATGACAACAAGGATACAGCATCTTAAATCCTGTGGTAATTAATGAAGTTTCCAAAAAAGTCCAGATATGCGCATGATGTGTGGTGATTAAGATGATGAGTACTCTCTTTCAGGATGAGTTTTCAGGAACTAGTTTTTTTTTTTGTTTGTTTTAGAATGTAAAGCTTCAATAAGAGTGTGATGAGTAAGTGGATTTATATTTGGTTAAGTTATCAAGTATTATGGTCATAAAATTAATGTAAAAATCTAAGGAATGTCCTGGGTGCATATATGAATAGTTAGTATTCATTGATATCAACCATAATAGCACAGTTAGTCTAGGTGTTACATACCCACTGCTTCCCATTCTAAAATGCCAGTCCTTTCACGTATTTATGTTATTTCCTTAGTTGTTGAAGTCATTTCAAATTTTATTTATTTACAGAGAAAGAACTACAGATAAATCGATAGTTCTCACCCACTGGCTCATTTTCCAGGATGAGCCAGACAGAAACCAGAGATGAGGAACTACTACAGGTCCCCCCTAAGGGTGGCAAGCACCCAGCTATTTGAGACATTGCTGCTGGCTCTTATCTGCATCCAGAAAGCTGAGGTTGATTGCCAGAGCCAAGAATTAAACCAAGGTACCCTGAGTTGGGACAGGTGAATCTTATTGCCTGGACTAACCATGTGCTCCTTAATGTATATTTAGTTTGAAAAGTTGTATGGCTACTTAAGGTGTCAGAATATGAAATGAAAGTCTTATTAAACCAAAATAACATGGGATGAGTTGCTTCCTCATCTAGTGTTTGCAGGAATAATTCCAGCCTTTAGTTCGCATAGTGTTTCTCTAGTTTTATTTCTTGGCGGTCATTATTGGTGTTGTGTATGTGTGTAGATGGCCTAGAGACACAGGAAACAGTGAAAGAGACCTCCTGTGTGCTGGTTCACTACTCAGATGCCTGTAGTAATTGGGGCTAGCCTGTGGCTAAAGCCAAGAGGTGGGCACTCAATTCAAATCTCTCATGTGGGCAAGAACCTAATTATTTGAGCTATCATTGCTGTTTCCAGATTCTGCACTGCTGGACACTGTAATCTGGACCTGGGATTGCAACCAACCCCAGGGACTTCAAGGATGGGATGTAGATTTCTTAACAAGGTTCTTACATGCTAAGCTAAATACCTGCCCCGTGAGAAGTAGCTTTGGTGATAAAATAATTAGTTGTCTTTTAGCTCAGAAATGCAATCCATTTGAATCAGCCATTTGGCCTAATTAAGTCTTCAAGGACAAAGTTCAATTTCAAAACCATTTAATATCCTAGAAAGTCATTGATATTGATGCCTACTGCAATATTTGGGGAGAATTTATAATGATCTTCCTCTGGCAATCGTAGTGTTTTGCAAATACATACTGTCAGAGTAAAACTACCATCAGATCTCATTTATTATTTCAGAATTTGATAATTTGAGGCTTCCTAATTTTTCCTTAATTTTCCTCTTATTAGTAAAATAAATGAATAGTTTCTGATTTCTGGCAGGTGGCCACCTACTGGGTGTATGGTATCTCTATGTGCTTGCTCATGCTTCCAGAAGAAATATTTTTAAGCCTTGATAATCTTATATGCACCTTGCATGATGGATGGGAAGCATTTTACATACTATGTCTGTTATCAATACCCATAAACTTTAAAACAAGTTGTAACATCATGGCATATAATGAAAATTAGAGATGCATCAAATGGGTTTGGTCTTTAATTTACATGCTTTTGTTTACTTCAGTTGTCCCACACATATTTTCCATTTGCATCCCACCTGGGGTAATATCACCATGAATTTATTTTTTCTGAATGCATACCAATTGATGCTAGGGAGTAGGGATCTGAACAGGTGCTTGTGAATGTTTTCATGGACACAGCATGTTTGTATTACTTAGAATAAATTATATGTCCCTGGCAATCTAGATGAAAGAGAGAGAGCGTCATCCTGGTGTGCAGTACTGTCTTGCTATCTCCATCAATGTCATGTCATTGCTGACTACAGTAGGTAATAAGCCTCAGCATTCTGCTCCACATAGAATGCGTGGATGTCAGGTAAAAGGTAAAACTTGTGAAACATAGAAGGTAAGCCTTACAGCAAAACTTAAATCACTTCTCTCCTAACTAAATACTATATGCTTTCTCACTCTGTGACTTTCTACATTTAAAAGATTTGTCTTTTGAGCACTATTAAACACTATGGTGTGTTAGTCATGGTGATAATAGTACTCAAAATGCGTGCTGTGGTATAAAATAAAGATGGACTTTGAGAATTTTACTCCATTTGAGAAAGGGCTACAGAAAATTCTAGATTTGATACTATGGATTTTCTTACCACAAATGAGTTTTATTGCTCCTTTCTTCTATAACCCTGGCACCATGAATGAAAAACAATTGCTTCTGCATTCTCTTGCCATCTGTTCCATGGTATTAACATCAACTGCCCCCCTCTTTCTGTTTATGGTGCTTTTAAGGTTTCTCTTTGGCAATCAGGTCATCCCATCTGATCCTGCGGCTCTGTGCCCATGGGTGGACATCTGGAATTGTTGGCGTAAGTAGGTTTGTGCTTATTGCTAGTCTTGGTAGAGACATACTGCAGTTTTCAACGGTTATTTCCTTAGTTTGTTTGTTGCAGAGAAGCAGTTCCATTCCCACAGACTATCTTCCATTGCAATCGTTTTCAGGGCCTTGCACTCTGGTGTCTAAGTTTTGGTTTCTTTCCAGTTCTTGCAGCTGTAGGTTAGCAGTGATTACATCTGAGCTGCATATCTTCAGTTTTATTTTGGTGCTTTTTAGCTGTTGCAGACTCCAAATAAAAATTTAATAGTTACTTTTTAATGTGGGACATTATTATTGTCTGCATCTATAAAATAAAGGTTTTTGCTAAGTTATGCACGGTACTGTGGGGAATAAAGTGTGCTTGTTTGTCATCATCTTGAGACTTTGAAGTTTGCTTGGATTTTGCAGGAGTCTTTGATTATAGTTAACATTTTGAATTTTCCAAGTGGTGGTTTTTGTATTTTTTATTTGAAGAAAACATCTGATGTTCTGGTGTACCTCCCTAAAGACTTTCTTTATTTTTCCCAACATACAAGTGTATCCTGCATTTGAAGGTTTGAAACTGAGTTGAGAGTCAGCACAGAGTGAGAAAGGCACTTAGTTAGCCCAGATTTAATGATAGTGAAATGCATTTTAAGAAAGCCAAAACAGAGGAGAAGTTCAAGGAACAAAGCGAGTCAATATGTTGAAATTATTATTGATATTTTAACATTTGTGCTTCAAAGGCTAAATTGTCATTCTGTAATTTCAAGTATGATCAGAAAAATGTTACTCACCAAATACTCAGAATATAACTTTTTTTTGGATAGATATTAACTGGATTTAGCCGTAACTGAAATAAAAATGTGAATACTTGGCTCAAAGCAGTTCATGAACACATGCCGATTTCTCAGCTGCTCTGCTCACAACAAAGCTAATCATGCTGAAAAGGAGTCCATCTCTTCTGCCCGGATGGAACCTTCAGATTCTCCCACAATGCTCCTGAGTTTCACACATGACATTCAATGGTGCTGCAATGGAGCTTCAATGCACAAAGGTCCAGGGTGCGACTTCAGGTGTGTCAGTTAACCGTTCATGTTCCACAGAGGAAAGTTCAACTTTCCTTGTTGGCCATTTTGTCATGCGCTAACAAATTAATTTCTAGTTTGAAACCTAACTCCTTTCTCTTCAGGATACCCTTCAAAAATAATAGTTCATCCACTCAGAAATTGTGGTTAGTCTTGATTCAGATTTCTTACAGTGAGTTCAGCAATTTTGCTTTTTACTTACATTATTCAATGTTTGAATATTGCATTATTATCTTTTCATAGTTGAGCAACAGAATAATTAAAATTTTTGTTAAATTTCTATCACTTTTGTACTATTTTATGTCAAACTTAGATATTGAATAGAAAGATATACATAATCACTTTCATTCTCAAATGTCTTGGGTCAATATTGGGGGTTGTTCCCCATCCCAGGGTGCTGAGGCTATTGGGAGGCTTGGCGTGGCTTCTTTCCTGGTCTCCGCTACTCCCCAGATACAGGAAAAAGAAAAGGAAGACCTGGAAACAATGATCACACCCACCTCATCCTAACTCTTGACCCTTCCCACCCTGATCAACTACGTAAGCATCATCTGAAATAAAAATTTAAAAAAATATATAAAGTTGGAGGTAGCAAGAGGGAAAGAGGAGAGAGAGAGAGAGAGAATGAGATATCTTCCATGTGCTGACTCACTATCCAAGAGGTTGTGAAGGACAGGCCTGGCCAGGACAGTGTCAGGAGTCACAGATTCAAATAGAGGTTGACCTTCACACTGAGGAACTCACCTTTGGTTTTCATTTTTCATTTTTGGTCACCAGTGGATGTTCATTTTATTGAATGCATTTTTTTCATTTGTTGATATAATTATGTACTACTTCTTAAAATTCTAATTTGCTAATACTATGATTAAACGAAGTGATTAAAAAGTTGATAAAAAAATCTACCTATCAAATAAAAACTAAATAACTCTTTAAAAAGGTAGCACTGTCTTGAAACAACCTACTCATCTCTTAAAGGTCTCTTAAGAAAAGCTTTTATCACAAGAATAATGAATTATTAGCAAGAATTTTCAATGGGACAAACCATTCTCAATCCACAGCAGTAGGAAAGGAATCATGTAAAATGTATGTTTAACAATTATTGATAGTATCTAATGTGAGCATGGATAACTAGGATAGCTTTACCAGGAAGTGAAATGATGTAGCATATTTAAACACTGGAAAAATTGTGGGTTACAAAATCCAGCATTGAAATATTGAAGTAGATGAGTTGGATGACTTGTGGCTCAAACCAGTTTTCTCTTTGTATGACCAACAAGGGGAGTTGAAAACTGCATTAAATTTTTTTCCCTTGAAGTTTGCCTCATGTATGTGGTTATCTTAAGAATGTCTGGCTTGGTATTTCTGGTCCCGTATGCTCATCTGAAATATTGCTATTTCCTGTTTTGAAGAGATGGAGTCTTTCTGAAAATGAGTTATTCCTCTATTTACATCTTTTCCAGACAGAAATGATACTGAATTTGAAATACAGACTATGGCAAAGATTGCATCAGGAATTCCTCATGAAAACACAACCTATGGATGAAGATAAGGATATACCATATAGTCCTTCTCTAACCATCTATTGATTTAGGGAATTTTTTTCAAACAAAATTACTCATGTTATTTAATAGTTTATTCTTTGTGTGAAAAAATACACATTTATCGGACTATTAAGGGCAATGTCTTAAACTATTGCATAAAGCTAAAACAAAGTATCTCATTTCAAAAGGATTAAAGAGTGTGGATGTTGCTTACTTGGGTAAGCTAAGTAAGATTTATAAGAAATCCATACAGCCCATAAGAGAATAATATAGGTGAAAACTTTCACAACTTGGACTATCAGAAGTGAAGGAAGGAGTCTGAATTCTCTCTCTCTCTCTCTCTCTCTCTCTCTCTCTCTCTTTAAAGCAAAAAAGACAAAATGACTCGAAGGAAGATACCAAACATTACAGAAGACCAAACAAATATCTGTAGAGAACCAATCCTTAAATTATAAACTGGAATTTACAATTTTGATGCATTTTTAATTCATGGGTGGCTTAGTTATTTTTCCCAACAAAACTGAGAGACCCTAAGTATATTTCATTGTTACATGCAATGATGTGGGGGACGGTAGTTTGCTAAGTGTGTGGGTCACTAAATCAATAGGAATATATTTTCTAGAAATGTGCTTGAGAAATGCCAAGTGGAAAATGTGGTTTATGGTTAGATCTGGTTTTGATAGTGAAATTCGGGACTGAACACTTCAGGATCATGGGGAAGGGGCGATTGTATTTTGCACACAACAGGGATGAGAAAGCTGGACTCTCTGCCATTATCCATACCTACAATGTCAGGATATACTTCTTAGCAGAATGATGGACTTAGGACTATTTATGAAGGACTTTGCTACTGTAAAAATATAGGGGAAGTCAGTGGGAAGGAAGAGAAATATCAGAGCCTATGGGCCTGTATCATAAAATAATAAAATAAATAATTTTTAAAAGTTCACTACTTTATTTTCAAAAGCAGAATAGATAGAACAGAAATGCACAGTCTGTGATACGCTAATAACTCACAAAGGATCTGTCCTGGGAAATCCATTGTCTCTCACATTTCTGCGTTTTTGGACAAATACAACACGTACTACATATAAACAGATCTTGCGGCAAGTGTGTTTGACTTTGAAGCTTGTGGATTTCTATGTCTGGCATTTAAACACACACCCACACAAGCAAATGCACACAAAAACAGACACACGTTTTCTGAGTTGCCATCCAGTACATTTTTCCTGCTTTTCCTATGCTCTTTAGCATGCTAAAAAAACTGTGAAAACTATCACACAAGTTTGCAAAAAAAGTATTACAGAGTCATAGTTTTCAAAATGTACTACTTCAATATGAACTTGATGAATGACTGGATTGATCCATAGTAAAGTTATCAATAAAAGTGCTTGTGTTCTCTGGAAGTGATATATACATTTCTCTCTCTGTATGTATGTGTACATATATATATACATAATTATTTGTATATAATTATGCATTTTATAAAGAATACAAGCATAAAAATATTCTTGTCTTTGTGTATATATGCATATGGACTTACAGTATATGTAAATATTAGACACAAATACATTTTTAAGTTAATAAGTACTTTTACATTTGATCTCAACAGTAATCTTATGAAATGAGGATTATTATTTTTCTCATTTTATAATTGATATATAGAACATTTGCTCATAGTCACATCCAGGATAAGTAGAAGGTCTGGAATATTAAATAGGCAGTCTAATTTCACAATCCATATTCTTAATTTTTATGGCATCATACATATTAAAATAACACTTAGTATTACTACATAGATATACTTTATCAAACTTTCCATTTGACCTGTAAAAATGTCAAATTTTGCATTTCAAACTATACATTTGAAGTTTGACCAAGAAAATGTTAATAGTGTTATTTTCCATGAAAGAGAAATCACAGTGAAAAGATAATATTACAGGATAGTATATTCTCCTCCCACTTCCATGACAACAGTGTTTTGCAAAAGTGATGGAAAGAGCTATTTCTCAGTGTCTTAACTTTCTAATCAATTTAATCTATCTCAGGCTGGGCCCTAGGAGTGTGGCAGTTCTGACTTTAATGTGCATGTAAATACAGCTCAGCGAGTTCTGCTAAGAGTAAAAGCCCCGCCTGCTGGAGACAGATCAGTGGTCAGCCAGTCGGGATGATCGGTCATCTGGAAGGAAATCCTTAGCCAAGCAGCTGTGTTTTTGGTAAGGCACTCTTAATTCAGCCTGAGAGAATACGGCAGCACGGAAAGCATTCTACTTTGGAATTCTTCGGCTGACAGCACATTCTTTTGCTTTGCTTGGATTTTGACATGAGTGATATTTATATCCAGATGCCAGGGAGTAATTCTTTCCCTTCTTGAGCAGATAAATAACCTTACTGGGAATTGCATTCTAGAAGAAGCCGGGTGCATGCATTGCTGGGGTCGCTTTCTCATCTTATTTTTACTTTTCTAAATGGTTTTACCTTAGACACAGTTCACATCTTTCTGTGGATTAATTTACTCAGTTACGTTTATTTGCTTGACATTTTAATTATCATCCAATCTATCGTCTGAGAGTGATAAAGATGTTTCTGTGACTGGAAAAATGGGGTTGCACTGATGGAGAATTCATAAACGAACAAGAAAATCTATGGGAAATATCTGACTTTGTAGTTCATACACATATGAAACAAAGCACTTATTTTGCAGATAAATATCAGAATATTGTAAGAATATAGCATAGCCATAACAACAAAAGTTAAATTTACTTTTGAAAATAATCTCTGAGCAAGTCTGTAGGACTTTTTTCACCTAGGAAGGGTCAAACACAGCAAGCTGCTTCTTCAATGTGCAGCCTCAGGCCTCTGTCCCCAGTACTCCTTCACCGAAAACTTCAAGCCCAATTTCCCAGTGGTGGTACTGATGTAGAAAATAGGCTTAGCTGGGGCCTAGAATTATGAACATAGCATAAATAAATAATGACTATTTTAATGGAAAATCAGGAATTTCCAATATGCTGAAAAAGATGAATTAGACAACTACATACACTATATCTAATAATTTATAATAGATAATTAGATATTTATTATACATACAATAGATAATTTATAGTAGATAATTAAATATTTATTACAAAATGAATATCTATTTATCTGAACCATTACTGTTGTTGTAGATTAGCAACATATTCTGTCACATTCCAAGATCTCAACCTTCTTATAACCAGCACACTTAAGACATTTAATCATTCAAGTTCAAATATTCTTACTCCAACACTTCTTAGTAAGAAAAAGCTGAAAGAAAGCAAAGAGAAATTAAGACTCTCAAAGGCAAGCAAGCAAATTCACTTTGTAAAAAGCATGGAGAAAAGTATTATCTGCCAAAGGCATATGGAAGAGTACAGAAGATTGATTCAGAAATGAATTGAGTGCTTAAGGAGCATGAAATGAAACACAATACATGGTGTGGCATTATAATATTTAAGGCATTATGGGTTTTATATTAGTGCTCATGAAACATCTAATATCTTAAGAAACTAATTTTGACTTTGTTTTGTGCCCAGAGTGCTCGTCAATAGAGGTTTTTGCTTCCACAAGCTGCCAGCATCAAGCTCAGGAGTACATATTGTGTCCTCCAGTATCATATGTGGTCAGATTCACACTGTGCACCAGGAGCTAATTATGACTGCTACTCTCTGACATTAAAGACATTAACATGACTATGTGAAAAGAAGTCATTGCCACATCTTTGCCTGGTGTGTCAGTGAGTTTCGGAGAACTTAGCACATAGACAAAAGGGATTGATAAAGACGTTGAACTTCTTTCCCTTTGAAACATGTGCTGTGAAGCGAGTCATCTTAGATGTTAAAATCACTTGTTGGTTAACATGTTAATTTGTCTTTCATATAGAACAGAAAACAAGTGCTATTATCCAGGTCCATTTTGAGGGGAAAGTAGATAAGAAATCCTCTAAATACATCCTCGCTACATTTATTACACTTTAGGGGAAAAAAAAAGGAGAACAGTTAGGAAGTACAACACAAGAGCCCTAAAAGTTGCTTTTCATTCTCTAAAATGAAGTTTAATTCAGCTCCTGTTTGATCGACTTACCTATATTTATGAGTAAATTAATCATGATATATGTGTCTCAGTATAAGAGTTACTGTCAAACTTTAGTGACAATTCTAGAGCGAATGTATTAATGTAATTAGACCTAAATAGTTCAGTACTTATTTATTTCAAAAATACTATAATGATTGATTTTCAACTGTAGAAATACCATAGAAAAATGTTTTATCTTTAAAAATGCATATAAGCCTTAGTTGTATTCATATTTACTAAATTGCCTCATGGAACAATATTTTATACAGAGAGAAGCTTGGAAACTATACCTGATAAAAACTGTACTTGGTATTAATCTGAATGGACATGTTGTAACATTAAGTATATTACATTTCTTTCTTGCCACGCATATGATATCATGTCCAGGATTTAATGCCTGTTTGCACAATCTCTGTTCCTCAATTTGAAGCAATATGTCAATCAATACTGACAATAAATATACATGATGATTTTCTATTCACTAAGAAGATGAAATTTTCATAAATGTACTAATTAATGGCTGCTACATATATTCAGAAATTGAACCATTGACCCTCAGGCCGAGTATAATATCTATCATTTAGTGTAATGTATAAGTAAATATCTGGGACAAGGGTCTTCAAAAAGCTTATGGAAAATGGGTTTTTAAAAATTAGTTCCAACATTGAACTTATAATTCATTTCAATTTTCTAATAACCTCTTGATTTCCCCGGTACCTCAAAAAGCTTAGTGACCTTCTTAATTCTATTAGTTGAGGTTTTGCTATGTGTTCACCTTTTAATTGGGAGCAAGGGAAGATTATCGAAAATGTGCAATATGGGGTCTGGTAGTGCAGTGGGTAAAAACCATTGCCTGTGACATGTGAGTGATAGTTTGTGTCCTGGCTTCTTCTGAAGGTGTCTCGGTGTTTGGGCCCCTGCCACTCAGGTGGCAGGCATGGATGATGCTCTCTGTTCTGACTTCAGCCTAGTCATTGCAGCTATCTAGGGCGTCAAACAGTGGATCTCTTTCTCTCTCTGTGTGACTCTGATGTTCAAATAATCAGACAAAAACAGAGCAAAACAAAATTAGAAAAATGACAAAAATGCACAGTTTGTATGATCTAAGCAATATATACTTTAGCCTGTGTATTTTTATGATGATCATTCTTGCATTGAATTGGTCCTATGGGACTGATGGTTGCCACTTTCTTACCCACAACAAAAAGACATACATGATAACATAAGAAACATTTTAATTGGGATACCTGTGAAGGGTGTAAAGGCTCAGGAAGAGCACTGATTTTTTAAAATTATTTATTTTTTTTATTCATTAATTACATTATATTATGTGACACAGTTTCATAGGTACTTGGATTCTCCCCACCCATCCCCAAACCCTCCCACCATGGTGGATTCCTCCACCTTGTTGCATAACCACAGTTCAAGTTCAGTTGAGATCCCCCCATTGCAAGCGTATACCAAACATAGAGTCCAGCATCTTATTGTCTTAGGTATACCCTCTCTGGTCTGAAGGCAGAGCCAGCAGAGTATCATCCCGATCAATTAAAAGCTCCAACATACCATCAGCAAAAATTTACATCATTATGGAATTGACATAGTAATGAGTAACCAATATGTTAAAAGTAAATGCGAGTTCTTAACCACCTTCTGTGACCACCTCATTGACATTTCAATTTTAGTTTATACACAACATATAACATACATAACATAACATGTTATATATAACATCATATCATCTTAAATTAAGGCAAACATGTGGTATTTAACCTTTTGGGATTGGCTCATTTCCCTTAGCATTATGGTTTCCAGTTTGGCCCATTTGGCCACAAAGAACTGCATTTTGTTTTTTTAATAGGTGAGTAGTATTCCATGGAGTAGATGAACCATAGCTTTCTTATCCAATCCTCTGCTGATAGGCGTTTTGGGCTCTGATGTTTAACAACAACGTTGACTGCACCAACAAAGCAGAAAGCCAGCCGGGTGAGGATGGGATTATGGAACCCCAACCTGTGAGCAAGGCCAGCTTTTCCTTCAGTTTCTCCTGGGTACTTTCTCTGGACCTTTCTTCTCCTGAATGTTCACATTGTTCTGATGTCATCTCTTACACATCCATAAATGCAAACACAACTTTCATGTGTATAAGTCTTATGTGTATATCATCAGGTCTTGTCTCTCTAACCCATCTACTTGGATTTTATTCTATTCATAAAACACATGCAAAAACCTCACAGTTTTTACATTTTTGATCTACTTCTTTCTGTCACCTTCACTCTCTCTAAAGACCAGGACCAGAGACCATGCAGAACGTTTTCCTAGGTTTGCAGTATTTATAGCCTTTTAGTCACACATACTGCAAATGTCCATCACATTTGCAATAATCCTGCATCAGCATTCTTCGGGTCAGCACATGCTGCCAGCTATCATTCACTAGAAGTCCAAGTCCCCATCTTTCTACTAATCCTCAGTCCATCACCAAGTCCCATTAATGTGATGGTCAAGGTAAGTCCCCAAAACACTGTCTTCAGCCTAGACTTTGGCATAGAGTTTGAACTTGCCACACTTACTTTTACCCAAGAAGCATGAAGCCATTGTGATGTCTTGTGTTTCAGAAACTTCAGGGCCTTGCTTTCATTCTCATTTCCTTCTTGTTTAGCTACCAGCACCATGCCTTTCTGTTATTGTCTCTCTTGGTGGCTTGCGTCCAGTGACACCAGACTTCCCTCCAAGCAGCTCCCATTCCTACTCCTGGGTGTTGGCACCTGTTATAGTGTCTTCCTCGTGTCCCACTTACCACTTCCAATGATGAGTTCAGACCCACGTTTAAGGGTCTTAATTTAATATTCAGAGAAGACATTTGCTTATTTTTCTTCTCAAGTTAAGCACTTGGCCCACCTTATACTGTTGTTTATTTCCTTCGTTAAACTTAAAAACTTCTTTTTGTTTGTCTTGGTTTTGTCTATTTTTTTATGAAAAAAGATTATTTAAAAATGTTGGCAACGCCCGCGTCGCCACGTAATCCGAGCTGAGCGAGGGACTAGGGTTACAACACAGAAAACGCACAGAGGACAACACAACATAACACGCAGTACACAGAATGCCGATCGATGACAGACTGATCTTTATTGCAACTCCAGGCTTTCTTTTATACTCTCCCTAGCTCCTCCCAGTGTTTATCCAGTCCTCAAGGGGCCACCCTAAATCCTCGAGTTCCTCCCAGTAGTGGCCACCCTAAATCCCTTGAGTTCCTCCCAGTGTTTATCCAATCCTCTAGTGGCCACCCTAAATCCCTTGAGTTTTATCCAATCCCTTGGCAGATAACTTGACAAATAGGAAGCAGGAACTTGTGGTTAAGCCAGTGGCTAGATGTATCAGGCCAAAATTGCCAATCCTGTTATGCTCTGAGAAACAAGCTAAGCTGTGGAGTTAATCCTTGGGAGACCGGGGCCTGCATAAAAATATTTACTTGAAAAGCAGACTTAGAAATAGGGAGAGATTGAGAGAGAGTGACACACAGAGAGAAACAGAGTGAGTGAGTGAGAGAGAGATCCTTAATTTGCTGGTTTACTGCTCAAGTGAGTGAGGAGCCACTGGAGCTGGGCCTACCTGAGGCCAGGAGCAGGGTCTTCCATGTAGGAGTTGGGACCAAGGACTTCGGTTTAGGTGTGGATTTATGAGGGCAAAATAAGCAAAATAGGTCCATCTTAGACTGTCAAGGATGTTACTAGATGAAAATCTTAATAAAACGCCAGTGAAAAGGATGAATCAGCTCTCTTTGAGTAAACCAATGAGGTATGGTTTTTAATTCTTGGCTTACTGAATAGCATAATTTCTTACTAGCTTTGATAAATGTAATGTAATAGATTTGTTTCCATATAGTGCTTATATACACATTATGCACTATGTTAAAGTCATAATTCATGTGCAGTGGCTACTCCATTGACAAGTGTGAACAGCCCACTACATTGTCCTGCAGGAGATAAATATCAAAGCTTTCAAAAACAAACTTAATGTTTAAAGTAATGAATTATGATTTCACCTTCAAGTTGTTAGAATATCTTCATGTTTCAGAATATCTGAAAAAGTTTAATCCGTTTGAGAGAGGTTTGGAAGATGGAAAATAAATTGAGCATAGATGTCAATCTGGTTATAATTAGAGCAATATCTGTTTGTATAGTAATGATACCTTGAACTTTGATAAGCTAGAGATCCTAGGAGTTTATTGATTTTAGTGTTTAATTAAAGAAGAAATGTAGCAGTGATTAAGGAGATAATAAAGCAGAAGGAAAAATCTTTCATATGATTTTTTCCTATTGTGGTACATTGTGTTCATAAAAGCATTGAAGTGAGACATAACAGTAAAGAAATTAGAAAAAAAATATTTGTCATAATGTTGGATCTTCCATGAAAGACTGTTAAAGCAGATCGTGTCTGGGACCATAACTTGACTCTGTGGACAGAATTATGACTCTGGACTTTTTATGCTTATCAGATATTTAAAATCTGCCTGTAGGAAATTCCATTTCTAAGTAGATATTACTTACAGTTTGTGGGAAACAATGAATTCAATCTATAAATCAACCTCCATGAACACAGGCTTATTGGCTGCCATGTTAGCAAATTAGCTCACCTAAGCTATCTTGAGGCTCTGACAACGATGCAGGCTCCAGGCTTGGAAATTTAGTCATTGCTTCACCGTGAACTTGATCTTCTGACATTTTAATGGATTGAGGTCTTATGGCTGATGGCTTAGTTTCTATATGGTATAAACTGTTCTGAGCACTTCAGAGCTCAGAACTAAGAACTGATGTTCAGATTTGGAGTCAAACTGTCTAGCCTTTGCACTAAACAGGGTGAAGTAAAGTGAGTACCTAAGGAGCTTCCATTACATGCGCCATTGCTGCACTAAATCATTTCTTATAAACATGAACAATAAATGAAACAAAGTCAAATAAGACTAGGTACTCCAGTGGGGAAAATATATTTCTGGTAACTTGTCATCTTCAAGTCAAATAACTTTATTATTACTCGGTGTGTGTGTGTGTGTGTGTGTGTGTGTGTGTGTGTGTGTGTGTGTAATAGATGCTGTTAACATCAAGACATAAACTAGCTTCCAAGAACACAGTCTAATATCTGGAGCAGTTTAATTCTACGTTCATTGCACTGTCAGCAATTGTTTGGCAATTATCTGTGTTCTCTGCTGCTTTGGTTTACTAATGTTTTAAGATTTGACTGTGCTTAATTATTCAAGACATGATCTGCTAAAAGCTACATCTGGAAACAATGTCAGTCTATTTGGCATTTGAAAGTTCGACTTAATGGTAAACAAGTGCTTTTAACCGCAGAGCTTTGGGGGAAAATTAGTGCTACTAGACACTTGGTATGGATTTTGCTTAAAAGAATAGGTATGATATTTACTCAATACTTGTTTTCGAGGCTGTGTGCGTGTCTCTTGCCTTAAAGCCTATTTTGCCTCTTTATCTCATCAGCTTCTCAATTCATTGCCAGCTTGGTTCTCAGAATCAACTTGGTCCTGTAAATTTAACGTTGGGATGTCGTGGGTGGCAGGAAGTGTTACCATTTGAGAACACTTTCTGCTAATTTTGAAAATATGGGAATTCTTGGGCCCGGCGGCGTGGCCTAGCGGCTAAAGTCCTCGCCTTGAAAGCCTCGGGATCCCATACGGGCTCTGGTTCTAATCCTGGCAGCTCCACTTCCCATCCAGCTCCCTGCTTGTGTCCTGGGAAAGCAGTTGAGGACGGCCCAAAGCTTTGGGACCCTGCACCCGCATGGGAGACCTGGAAGAGGTTCCAGGTTCCCGGCATCGGATTGGCATGTACCGGCCCGTTGCGGCTCACTTGGGGAGTGAAACATCGGATGGAAGATCTTCCTCTCTATCTCTCCTCCTCTCTGTATATCTGGCTTTCCAATAATAATAAAATCTTTAAAAAAAAAAAAAAAGAAAATATGGGAATTCTTTACATTTTTGAAAAATATTTTGAGAATTTATATTGTTATAAAGAAAACATTCTTTATTTTATAGGCACAATTCTTATAAAAGGAACTACATTCTACCTCCTTCCCCTCCTTAAATTGCTCTCTCTCCTCTCATTGTCTTTTTTCGTCTTTAATTTTTTAAAAATAGGATTTTGGTACACTCTCTCATCACAGGCTTAATGGACTCCTAACTATAATATTGAACAAGTGAAAGTACAGAAAGAGCACAATCGCACAGGGACATAAAGGAAGGATGAGCAGGAACCGCGTCTCCGCATGTTCATTTGTTCCGATACATTTTCTTGGACACCATCTTAGTACATATCAGATAAAACATGGTGTGCATTTTTGAAATCATCTTATTTGAATAAGCATAATATTTTTTAGTTGCATCTATTTGTTGCAAAAGACAGGATTTCAATCTTTCCATGGCCGAATAGTTTGTGGTAGTGTGTGTGTTTGTGTGTATGTGTATGTAGTATATATGTATAGGTATATATCATTTATCTAGTCATTAATGGATGAACTTCAGGTTTATGGCGTATGTCAGCCGTTGTGAATTGTGTCACAATCAATGTGTCAGTAAAATAACTCTTACATCTGCTGATGCTAATTCATATGGGTACATTCCTATGAGCGAGCTGCTATTTCTTGTGGTAGACACATTTTCAGGTCTTTGAGGAATCACCATGCTGCCTGCCATATTGATTGTATTAACTTATGTTTCAACCAACAGTGTAGCATACCTTTCCCCCTCCCTAGATCTTCACCAGTGTTAACTGTTTTTTTTTTTTTTGACTCATAACCATTCTAACAGGGTGTGATGAAACCTCATTGTCCTTTTCATTTGCATTTCGCTGATGGTCCTTGATCCTGAACATCTTTTAATGTGTCTATTTTCCATTTATATTTGAGAAAAGCTTTTTTATGTTCCTGCCAATTTCTTAACCTGATTGTTGTGTTGTTGAGTTTCTTGATCTCCAGACTGATCAGTTGCATAGCTGGCAAATATTTTGTCCTGTTCTGTCAGCTGTTTCTTCACAATGTTGAGTGTTCCCTTTGTAATGCACAAACTTCTCAGCCTAATGTAATCCCATTAGTTCAGTTTCTTTTGCGTTGTGGAAGCTTCTTACAATGTAATGCCGTTTGTTTACTTTTGTTTTAATTGCTGGTACTTCTTGGGACTATTCCAAGGAGTTTTTGTCTATACTAATCTCTGGCAGTTTTCCTCAGTGCTATCAGGTCATAAGCTTGTGTCCTTGATTCATTGTGAGTTGAGTTTTGTAGAAGGTGTAAGGTAGGAATCTTGTTTCATGCTTTTGCATGTGTAGGTTCAATTTTCTTAACACTGTTTCAGACACTATTCTTTCTCCAGTGCTGCTGATTTTGGTTTATTTATCAAAGACTAGCTCATCTTAGGTGGGTGGATTAATCTCTTGGTTCTCTGTTCTATTCCCTTGGTCTTCATGTCTATTTCAGAGCTAGAACCAGGCTGCTATTATTATAACTGCCCTGCAGTAAGTATGAAAATATTATACTGTGATGTTTTGCTTTTTGTCAAGATTGCATTAGTTGTTTAATGCCTCATTTGTTACCTTATGATTTTTAGCATTGTTTTTTTTTCCCTAGATCTGAGTAGAATTTCCATAGTATTTTGACTGGGATTTCATTGACTGTGTAGATTGCCTTGAATAGTATGGAAAATCTGTTGATCCTTTTAACCCAAGAATTGTGGAAGATTCTATTTTTTTGTATCTTCTATTTGTTTTTTAGAAAAATATTTTCTAATTTGCATTGTAGAGATCTTACACATCCTTATTTAACTTTATTCCAAGGTATTTAAATGTTTTGAAGCTACTGTGAATAAGATTAATGTTAGTTATTTAAAACAGTTTGAGTTCTAGTTCATGTTCATACGATATTATGATATTATTACGTGCAGCAACCTGGTTCTTTACTGGGAGCTGAAAACACCAGGCACAACGAGGTATCTTAGGAGATTTATTCCAATGGGGGAGGAAAGTGGGGTGGTGAGGTGGTGGAGATCAGGGGGCGGGGGGGGGGAAAGGAGAAGGGAAGGGAGGCTGGAAGGAGAAGACAGAGAGAGAGAGCACCGCACCTGGGGACCTTTTTGTCTGCAAGGTGTGGGGGGTGGGGATTGGGAGGGATTGAGGGCAGGCCCCAGGGGATTGGTGCCTGCAGGTGAATGCCTAGGGATGATTGGTGAGTGGGTGGGGTTGGGGAAGGGGCTGGAAATTGGGGGTGGGATTCAGGTGGAATGCCAGGTTACAGCTGATCGATGGATGGCTAGACTGGCGTGAATTTTGTGAGCTGTGAGGAAGAAGAAATGGTGCCAGGTCCAGGGTGGGATATTTGAATAACTCCTTACAGGTAGTAATGATATAAAACTAATGGAATTTTTAGTTAAAATTGAATCTCTAGTAATTGATGGTAATATAGGTAATAATGAAAGAGGATACAGTTTAATGCCAAAACAAGACCGTTTCTATGGCCTTTCTTCTGGCTCATAGCTTTATTTCTGACATGCTTCACTTTAATGACATGAAATACTTAATTGCACCTTTTAATTCAGCATAATTTAAAAAACGTTTTTCTAATAAAAGTCTGCTTTTGGAAGAAACCTTTGGGTATTTTAATTTTTTATATATTTTTAAGAGCTAAACAAAGTCAGTCTTATGTCACATTATATTAAATTGATTCTGATTAGAAAGATGTGAAATTAAAGTATCCCAAAACTCAATTCAGGGTTGATCTTTAATTTACAAGCTAAAATTAAGCATGCTGATTACACAGGAAGTGAAATCAGAGACATGTGCAGGAAGCACTCATTGAACCAGATACAACTTTCTTAGAATGTATATTCTTGATAATAAACCAACGGACATGTATTTACTGCCATGTAATTTGCAAAAATCACGTCTTGGAGATATATTGAAATAAGTTTGGCAGAAATCAGTTGCTCGTTGCCCACAAAAGAGAAGCCCCTCAGTTTGTGCTTTCATAATCTACTAGCTGCATAGGGAAGCACTGGAGTACAAATTGTTTATATTGTTAATTGTATCAACAGAGTATTGCATTATATTAGCCTATCTATTTTAGAATATTTGCTTTAATGGTAACGTATGCTGAATCACTTTAACATCAATATCGTGCTGCAGTGTAGGTTGTGCACATTGTATTACCTTAATAGAGCACTTACAGATGGGAAATAATTTAGGATCAAATGGTCAACAGAGCCCTTCCCTTGAATAAGCACTTTGGAGAATTAGTGAAATTAGTCGTGGCCAAGATATGAGAGATCAGTGTCCTTTCTGTAGTGCTATTACAATTGTGCAGCAATTGCCTGCATTTTCTGCTTTGCGTCTTACACTTGCAGTGACAAGGGAGCCCCTCCTTTGACTAACATTCTAAGAGACATATGAGGTTATTGTTTGGAGACTATAATGTTGTCTGTTCTTCCAAAGCTTGCTGTGAACTCTGACACAGGCTGCACTCATCTTACTATTACAAAAAAACCAAAATTGTCACACTTTTAACATGCCAGAATGCTATGAAATACATGCTTCTTGAATGCATGTGATATAATAATGAGATGCTAAGTTAATTTTGATCAAAAATAGCAGTAAGCACTTGGAAATTTCTAATTTATTTCCCTGTCTTGCTTTTAGTGAACCCTGGTCTGGGTTCAGTGACATGGATCACATAAGGAGTTGTGTGCAACACTGGATTCAGGGTAGACATCATTTCTCCAAAGTGTGCAGTAAATCATGATAAAACCATCCATGGAACTGTGAACTAAGGAGCAGTAGCCTAGAGAATGTACATAGAAACAGAATGATGCACTTCTCCCTATTGCTCAGGGTTATGGTTTTGGGCTTCTTCAACACAATGATAAATACAATACGTATAAGCAAATGTATTTAGCATAATTCACCTTGTTGACATAAAATGCCAATGTCCTCCATGCCAATTTGCAGTGAAATGTATTTAGTACATTAAGAAGAGCTCTTCAGACATTTTACAGCTGTTTTACACATATTATCATTTATATCATGTATGTATCTGTTTTCTTTTACTTGAAAACCAGAATTGCAGAGAGAGGACGAGTCAGAAAAGAAGAGACAGATAGAAATCCTGCATCCCTGGTTTAGGAAATTCCCAAGTGACTGCAAAGGTTGGGAATGGGCATGGTCTCCCATACGGGTAGTACTGGTCTCAGTACGTGTTTTATCTACTCTTGCTTGCGCAGGTATAACAACAGGCTGCTGAACTGGTAGTGGAGCAACCAGGACTTGGAAATGTGATGCCCATGTAATGGACAGTGACATAATATCCTCTGCTAGACTGACCTCTAATATATTCCAGAAATAATTTTGTAAGCAAGTCTTTATGATGTCTCTTTAATAGTTATAACTTTTTCATGCATGTATTTATTTTCTTGGACAGACGAATTGCTAGAGAGAAGGAGATACAGCAAGAAAGATTTTCCATCCACTGGTTCACTCCCCAAGTGGCCATAATGGCCAGATCTGAGGTCGATCCAAAGCCAGGGGCCAGGAGCCTCCTCCAGGTCTCCCATATGGGTGCAGAATCCCAAGGCTTTGGACCATCCTCTATTGCTTTCCCAGGCCATAAGCAGGGAGATAGATGGAGAGTGGAACAGCTAGGATGTGAACTGGTGCCCAGATGGAGTCCTGGTTCATGCAAGGAGAGGATTTAGTCACTGGCCATCAAATTAAATCCTCTAGAATAGTTTATTGCAGATGAAGCTATTACTTTGCATTTCACCTGCTTTCCTCATGTTTTCCTTCATTCTGCTCCTTTTTAAGCAGAAGAAATTTAACAAAACTATGTCACACAAGACCTACAATATCACTATTTAAGTATACCTTTATCATGTGTGTATTTTTCCTGTAGCTATGATTGAATTCACTTACTTTATCTCCATTTCTTTTATCAATAACATACCGTGTAGATTTCTGGTTTTGCAGAAGCAAAAATGCATTTTCTATCGTATTTGCAAGCTTCACTTTCTCTCCCCTCATCAGCGACTTATTCCCTTTGGGGAGCTGTGCATGTCTACAGCGTGTTTGCTTCTGATGCAGCCAAGACAAGTCCACCCTGCCTCCCTGCTTGTATCGCTGCAGAGAAGGCAGCGGCTCTCTGGAGCTTGTTGCCACTTACGTGTCTGTAAAACTCTTTATCCTCCATCTCACTGCCTTTTGCTTTTCCTCATTTTGTTTTCTCCCTTGACTTTCTAGATCATTTTCATGTGTCTTTTAAATCAAACAGGCTGCTGCTGCAAGGTTAATACCATATGGGACTTTTTTTTTCCTTCTCGGTCTTTGATCATTTTCTTTATTTTCCTAGTCTTTCGTACGGATCATTTACAACTTCACATAAAAGTTTATTTCTTTGAATTCCCTGAAATCAACCCGTGAATACTTTATGTTTTTTAGTGGGCTCCATCCCACTTACAACTGCATTTCTCATTGCCCTTCCTGTAGCATAATACACATTTATCTCACTGTGCCTTCTGCCTCACGGGGTTTTTTCAGTTGATTTTTAAGCAACATGTATAGGGTTTTTGTTTTTGTTTTGGGACTAGTGGATCCAGATTCCATCAGTGTGAGGGCCCTTCAGCTGTTTGATTTTATTTCAAATCTATTCCTTGTGTGGCTGTAACAAATATTTAAAAACGGCCTTTCCTTCTTACCCACCACGGAGAAAACAGACCTCTGGCATGGGGATCCTCCATTTTGTATACTCTCTCTTGCTTCTAGCTGTATAAAACATACTGAAAACAGTCATCAAAAATGTATGTTCTCCAAGCTGCACACAGCACGTGCAGATTGTGCTAATTCGTTTAGCAAAGCCATTGCTGAGAATTCTAAAGTTGGGATGGTAAACTGGAAGCGATCTTTCTCTAAGGAATACTGCAGGCGCTAACATGCTCCAGCCAAATGAAGTGCGAGGTTGCGTTCAGTTCCCTCCCATTAAGAAGAGAAATGGATTGAATTATGGTTGAAATAATTTGCAATTAGACTTTAAAAAAATCTTATTACTAATTGTACAGGGGCAGAGGCTCAAGACAAGCCTACACGCAGATTTTTGGAGGACTACCAACTCTGAATTCTAAAAGCGCGGAAGGTAAGTGCTCCTGTAGGTGTGGGACATCTTCACAAAGAATGGAATACATCTCTTTGGGGGAATTCCATTATCCCTTCCAGCACTGTAACATCTTTGATTTATAGGTCTAAAAGTTTTCTTGATCATGGTCCAAAAATTCTATGTGTAAATTTCACTCCTGGGGACTATGTTTGAACAGTAGGATACTGAGTTCATGCTGCTGTCTGAATCCAGAAATTCCTGAAGAGTAACTTCCATGCTGAGGGAATTCCACAATGGGCTCCTTAGCCGCACTTACTTTCTCTGCTGTTGCTGTTGGACTACTTTTCAGACACAGCATAGATGGTTTCTCTTTGCCACAGTTGTTTCCACACTTTAGGTACAAGTACACAGATGACTTAAGGGAGAGCTGGAGTTTCATGTTCTTTCCTTTGATAGGTTCTGATCCAATTGTAGCTAATTTTTTCCTTTTATTTTCTCTCATTTGAATTAGTGATTGTTAAAAGTATCAGAGATAATCTTAAATATTGAAAATACCTTCTAAAAGTTTGAATTTCTTTCCTTTTAAAACATTTATTTATTTTTATTGGAAAGGCAGATTTACAAAGAGAAGAGACAGAGAGAAAGATTTTCTACCCATGAGTTCACTGTCCAAATGGTTGCTATGGCTGGAGCTTATCCAGTCCGAAGTCAGGAGCCAGGTGCTTCTGTTGGATCCCCGATACAAGTACAGGATCCCATGTCTTTGGGCCATCCTCTGTAATCTTCTGAGACCACAAGCAGGGAGCTGGATTAGAAGTGGAATAGTCAAGACATGAATCTGTGTCCCTACTGAGTGACACTGCTTTTACGTGAAGGATTGGTCAATTGAACCCTGAATTTTGAGTTTCTAAAATTGCTTCCCGATACAAATTTAAATAAACATGAGACTTTAATTTTGTTTATTCGACAACCATATGCTTACCTGTGTTTCTAAATATTAGGGAATAAGTGGTAACAGAGGATTTTATTGGTTTGTTAATAAAAATATTTTCCTGGGCCTGGTGCGATGGCTCAGTGGCTTAATCCTCGCCATGCATGTGCTGAGATACTGTATGGGCACCAGTTTGTGTCCCAGCTGATCCACTTCCCATCTTGCTTCCTGCCTTTGGTCTGGAAAAGCAGTAGAGGATGTCCCAAAGCCTTGGGACCCTGCTTCTGTGTAGCAGACCAGCAGGAAACTGCTTGTTGCTGGCTTTGGAACCAGTGAATGGACGATCTCTCTCTCTCTCTCTCTCTCTCTCTGTCTGTGTGTATCTCCTTCTTTCTGCTAAGTTTTCTTTCCAATAAAAATAAAGGAATCTTTTTCTTAAAAAAATTAGAAATATTATCCTCCTTAAGATACACACAAAGATTTTCTGGAAGAACACAGTGAAGATTGAATGCCTTTAGCTTATGTCACCATGGAGACGTGACAATAATCTAAGCAGAAGGAACATTTTACTTCCCATCCTCTTTAGCTCTGTACTATTTGACTATCATATCTCGGGAAGGTTGGCTTATAAGTTTACTTATTTACATTTAACTACAAAACAACACTAACTTTAGTCACTGTTACAAAGCAACTAATTTTCAGTCGAATTTTGCAAGACATTTTTATCTAACAGCATCAACCAGAGGGGGAAAAAAAAGTAAGAAGGCATTCTCTTTGCCTTGCCTCAGAAATGTGTTCCAAGCAGAGACATGTTACACACCTGCTCCGGAATCCCTGTGAGTAAAGCATAACAATGAAAGAGTACTGTTACTACTATTTTTAAACAAATTTATCTATTTATGCATGTATGTATGTATATTGGCAACAGAGAAAAGGAGAAAGAGAAAGATCTTCCATTCTCTGGTTCACTCTTCAAGAGGTCACCATGGCCAGAGCTGAGCCAATCTGAAGCCAGAAGTGCCGGGATCTAATCTCAACTCTACAAGCTATAACAAGTTTTCTTTTTTTAATGTTTTAAATTATTTTTATTGGAAAGGCAGATCCACAGAGAAGAAGGAGATACAGGGAGAAAGATCATTCATCTGCTGGTTGCCAAGTGGCTGCAATAGCCGGAAATGAGCTGGTACAAAGCCAGGAGCCCAGAGCTTCCATTGGGTCTCCCACACGGGTGCAGGGTCCCAAGGCTTTGGGCCATCCTCGATGCTTTCCCAGGCCACAAGCAGAGAGCTGGATGGGAAGTGTAGCAGCTGGAACATGCATGAGAATTTATATGGGGTTTTAGTGCTTGTAAGATGAGTATTTAGCCATCAAGTCAAACCCCTGTTACTGTTTTCTAAAAAACATATGATACCATATTGGGAGCATGAACAAACCCTTTGGTTATGTTTGTTTATTAAAGTTAGTAGAGAGGAGCTAAAACTGCACAGCATTGTTTAACTTGCTGCTTGTGGACATAAGAGAAAGGTTCTGGGTCCTCATAGTTGTGCTTTCCTCAAAGATCTGAGTGACTCTGCTGAGCTTCAACTCTGGCCGTGTCTCCTGTCTCTGGCAATGCTCTAAGACGATGATTGGGAAACTAGAAGTTCAGGCTCCCTGGAGTGATGAGGAGCCTCAGAGATGGCCAAACACGCAACAGATTCCTTTTTACAGCAGTAAGAAATCATGCAGTAGAACTCATTATTGCTCCTTGGAATTGACCTGCAACTATACTCCTGAAATTAAAAAAGGAGATATTTGCATTAGAACCTAGTGAAAATAAACAAGAATTCACATGCACTAACTGTCTTGCAGTAAAGGAGCAAAATTTACAGTGGAGTGGAATCAAAAGTGTAAATAGAGTAGAAAGATTGGGGAAGAGGTGTGACCTTGTGATCAAGCAATCCTAGAATGCAAGAATACCTTTCTATTTGAAGACGGGAAATTAGAAAGATGAAACTTAAGCTAAATTACATACTCTATTTAACAAAAAGATTACAGCATTTATGAAGGAAGTGGTCTTCTTGTATCTCAAGTTGTTGCAACAAGTTATCTGCATAGTTCAAAATGTCATCTCACACTGATTAGTCTCTGTTGGAATGGTCATTAATTGCGTTTTTAGTGTTCATTCAAGTTGGCAATTGATGTTTTCTTGTGAATTAACTCTGATATGACTGCCACGTAATTTGGTGATTGAGTAAGGCACTGCTTCATTATTATTAAGTAAATTGGAGCAGAATAAGAGAATGGCAGAAGTTAGACAACACAGATGCAAGGTGAGGTGTAAGTTGGAATTCAAAAGTCAAAGGGAAACTATTTGTGGATGCAGTGGCTGGCTCACCTTTAATTATATTCATTTAGCAATGGTGTCTCTACATCATCCGCATTGTCTGCACACGGCGTTAGAACAAAGTAGAATAGAGTTAATGTCTTGAGAAGGAATTTGTCTTCAAGAGGAATTTGTCATTTTCCAGACTGCAAAACCACATCCATAACTCGGAACAGGGACACCCTACACCTTGAAACATACTGCCACATACAGAGGCATATTGCTCAAAGTAATCCAACAGGGCAGGCAACTTGCACCTTTTTGATGAAAATAAACATAACTCCCGGATGTTAGTTTGTGATTTATCTATCATGCTTGGATATCCTGCTGTTTGTCAAGAGCAACATGCAAACTGTGCAATGCTTGGCTCCTCTTCCTCCACCCCCAAATCAAACTGCTTGTGAATATAGCCTAATGCTTAGTCTTGTCTTTTTCCATCCTTTGTAAGCAACATGTTTGTATAGCAAAATGTCAAAAACAAAATTTGGCAAAGTTTTACACTGTGAAGGATCAATTTGCTTACAAAGGACATTAAGAGGGCACTGATGTATTCAGTTTATGAGTAATGCATCCTTTCGTGGAAAGCAAATGTTAAAGATTTCCAATTCATGTCTGGGATGGCTAAGAGCAGCAAAATAAGGTACTTTTACAATGTATTTTCTTATGCTACAATAATGAAATAAGATATATTTTATATAGCATACTGACAAATATATCATTTTTCAAGATTCCTAAGAATTATATAATAAGTTTACCTAATATTATGAAAAGCATTAGAAAATGTCTACATTATTTTTGAAGAAATAGGAAAAGCAAACTTTTGAAAATTGTATTACTTGAACATCTTGCTGATATTTGTAGATTGTCTTATTTATGGTATTGTTGTCACTTATTACATGTTAAATATACTGGGAAAAGCAAGCTGATACAGCCATTATGAGAGGCAGTATGGAGTTGCATCAAGACATAAGCAGTGCATCTTTCGTATTATGCAGTAATTCCATGCTCCCAGGATCTATCCAGATGATGACTGTACTCATGTGTTTAGAAAACTTCACTTCAAAATAGCAAAGTTATGGAATTAAGCTAGCAGTCCAGCAATTGCTCCTGGCTTGAGAAACTTGGGTAAACACACACAATAAATATTCAGCCATAAGAAGAGTTAAATGCTGACATTACAACAAAATGGCTAAAATTATAGCTCATTATGCCAAGTGACTTAAGACAGAACCAGAAAAATAAATAAATGTTTTCTTTTATTTGTGAAGATTGAGACAGAGAGTTTAAAAATTATTAAATATAGAGTGATAAATACTGCTCCATGGAATTAATCCATTTGTATGACAATATATTCTACTTTCCTCACTTTATTATTAGGGTCATGCATCTAAAATTTTTAGTGTGATTAGTACTAATTTCAATAAAACAATGTATTTACATGTATGTACGTATATAATCTTTGTGGGTGAAATGAATGGAAGATATTGAGTTATTACATCATAAAATTAAAAACACAGATTAAAAAGTTCAACACATCTATTAAGAATTACTTTTTATGAAATACTCAGTGGCATATTTGCCAGCACAAGGAGTAAATGCTCACATAAGCTATAGACTTTTGTTAGTAAAAATATTTCTTTATTGGCTAGAAGTTGATCCAAGTTCCACAATAGTGCAATTTGTTGGTAACAGCAGGAGATGGGAGGGAAGGGAAGAGGGGTCTATGGGAGTTATGAGACCCGGGGCTTTGTGAGGTGGTAATAATGTCTGGATGACAGAGTAGACACACAGTGATTCTGCACTGTGCCGGGAGAGTTCATTGCTAGGTTGAGCTTCAGAATAATGTGATCACACTGCAAAGGCTTGTTACAGAGCCTGGCTCCTTGACTTCACAGGATGTAGCTCTCCTTCAGTTTTTCTTCCTGGACTTTGAACCTTCTCTTCATGGATTACCTGAAAGAAATACATTTTTTTTAATGTTCTTTATTGAACTCCTAAAGCAAAGGGCATATTTCATTAAATTGAGGCACAACCTTTGGACTTCTGCATACATTCTAGCCTCGAGGGTATTTTATTAAAATATTTGAGGTACTCGGAATTTTTTAGTTGTAGATCATTATCACCATATTTACCACTCTCTTATACCAAATTTTTACTGAACTATTCCCTGGATTATTTGTTAGTTTCTACTGCAGACATTACTGATTCTCTGGAATTTTTATCTAATAAGCAAGTAGAAGGCACTTCCAGCTGTGAGCAGGAGTAAACACTTCACCATTTTAAAATGTAGTGAAATTAGGGCCCGACTCTGTGACCTAGCGACTGAAGTCCTCGCCTTGAACACGCCGGGATCCCATATGGGCACCGGTTCTAATCCCGGCAACCCCACTTCCCATCCAGCTCCCTGCTTGTGGCCTGGGAAAGCAGTCGAGGACGGCCCAAAGCCTTGGGACTCTGCACCCGTGTGGGAGACCTGGAATAGGATCTGGACTCGTGGCTTCGGATTGGTGCATCACTGGCCGTTGCAGTCACTTGGGGAATGAATCATCGGACCGAAGATCTTCCTCTCTGTCTCTCCTCCGCTCTGTATATCTGAATTTCTAATAAAGATAAATAAATATTTTTTTTAAAAAGTAATGAAATTAGCTGAGGACAAGTGAACATTATCATTTGTGGATGTACGTTATTGCTTGTGTGAGAGCAAAGATCTTCAGTAAAATAATCCATGATAGTTACAATAAAATGTGTATACAGGGCTAGTATTACAATTCAAAGGGTAAGTTCCCACTTGCATCTCATATCTAAGGGCTGGTTCATGTCCTACTTACTGTGTTTTCAGCCCAGTTCCTTGAAAACATGACCAGGAAAGCCACGTCTAGACAACAGTGCAAGTGTTTGGGCTCCTGTCGTCTGATTGGAAGACAGGATTGCTCTATGTTCTCGCCTTCTGGTTGGCTCAGCCTCATCACTGTGACCATTATAGGGTTGTGAATCAGGGGAGGAGAGACACCGTCCCTCCCTCTTTCTCTGTCTTCCTGTCATTTTGCCTTTTAAATAAACAAATTTTTATCTATAATTGAGAATTTTACTAATCATGTGTATAAAAAACACAAGGAAACCAGTCTAAATTTTGTGTTCGACAATGTTAGCACATATTGCAAATACTTTATATTTATTTATAGAAAACTAATTGCATATTTCTGAATTTATGACTAATGTCAATTTTATTTTAACACATACATATTTATAAATCCATTTTAGCAATTATAAAATTATAATGGATACTAAAAATAAAATGAACAGTTTTGGAAAGAAATACAGTGAAAAATAAATTTTGCTCATAAGCCTCCCACTCCCCTTCCACCCATCTAAGAATATTTTCCATATAATGGTTTCTTGTGCTTCTTCAGAATTATCATTGCATATACTATGGCATCTAATCTATATTTTTTCATACCTGTTTATGTGTGTTCATGTGCATATGAGTGGACTTAAACACACAATGAATGATCCTAGATACATGATAATGTATGACAGTACTCCAGAAAGTACATAGGAAGTAGAATTAAAAGGTAATTTCATTTCAGTGCATTTTTTTTAAAGTCAACACTGTCAGTCAATTTATCTTGGAAGGATTTCCCCAACTTCGGAACAATGAAATTAACAACACCTCAGAACTACTGAAACAATTTGGGCAGCGCGTGAAAAATGCTCCATGCTGTGGACCCTGCAATGACACCAGATGGCCATTCCATGCCCCTGGGTGTTGGTGCAGTTGGGCTGCTGGGAGTAGCCCTCTGCTTTTCTCTCCTGCATTCATCCAGATACAGGAAGAAAAAAAAAAATAGAACGACTGGTCTTATCCACTTCCCACAATCCTCGACCCTCGCCACCTTAATCAGAGCTCCAAATGAGCGTCCATCTTCTCATCTTTGTAAACATCATCAAAAATAAAACAAAATAATGACTTGAGATATAAACAAGCAAGCAAACAAAAATCATGTGTAGCAGCTCATCTTCAGTGAAGCAAATGGAACTTGCACATTATGACAAAAACACAGGAATATCAAAATTTTGCCCCCAAATGAATTCAGCTTTCAATTTTACTTTTCACAGACTTAGTACTTTTATATCTAGCTTATGTTTTTGTACATCACTACATAAAAGCTCCATCAATTATACCTGTGGGCATATAGACATGGAACTGTGTACGGATGATGAGGGCATGTTTTACTGTTCAGGAATATGCCTCTGAGAGAAACATACAATTTCTTCTACCTGATGGAATACTTCATTGATGGTCATCATAAGATACAACAGGCAACTGTCCAAAGTAATGCAGTACAAATTTTGAGAGTAGAAGCTGCTACGAATTATTAAGATTTGACTGTAGATTTTGCTAAATCCCTGTTATTTTTCAAGACTTGGTTTTATAAATTTAATGCGGTTTTGTAGTGTTCTGAACATGACACTTCCAACACTTTCAAAGTTTGCAATTGGTTATTGGCCAAATCATACAATCTTTGTTTGATTAGTAGTGGAAAATATTCATTTAGACAACTATACAATGGAATGTGCTCTCCCTGATTTATTCAAACTCAAGAAAATATTGCCATATAATTTTAATGGGACTACATTTCTCATAAGGCAGGGCCACTCTAAATGTTAAATGAAATTAAATGTGCTACATTTTCTGGCAGCAGTTTTATGGATAGATTATAAACTTCTCCCATTCCAAGTATTTCTTATTTTTTACACCTGAAAGACGGAATTAAAAGGCAACAAACTGTGGTTTTAAAAATAATCAGAGAGACCTTTGTAAGTAGAACTATTTGTACTTTTCAGGATCATCAGCAGTGGCTCCATAGTTGCCCAGTAGTGTGCTCTGTTTTTCTTTCAGTGGAGTAGAAAACAGAAATAAAGGCTGATTCATGAACAGGTATAAGTGAAATTTGTTAATATTAACCAAGTTTCTCTAGTATGGGGTTAGAATTTCCAACCGGTTACTCTATATCCATGACTTTTCATTGGTCTTGTGGTCATTTCAATCATCGATTTCTTGCGTATTCAGTACTATCGAACGCAATAAACTGGGCAAACACACACTCACATTCACACACGATTCAAGTGATTAATAACGAGAACTCAATTATAGTCATTTAACAACAATGAAAGGTGGTTGTTAAAAAAAGGACAAACAATAAAATGTGGTAGTCACTGGAAGTGAAAGGCTAACATTTGACTGCATGTGTTTAATTTTAGGTTGCTTTGAGTCTCAGATGTAGAACTTTGGATGATGGGGTAACAACACTGAAGGGGAACAGGAATGAAAAGGAAGAGAATGATGGTTAGTGAGGGAACTTTTCCCTTTATTTGCATTTGATGCCAGATTCTTTTCTTAGTTGTTTCATGTGACCTTTTCACATGGTGATTACACGGCTTGATGCTGTTTCTTGTTGAAAATGCTCAGAGAAATGTGCTCTCATTTTATATTAGAAAAAATATCACTTTTATTGAATGTTTTGTTCTATTATGTACAGAAGCAAGATAACAATTTGCATAGTCTTAACTCTAGTGTGTGATTAACAGCTGAACAGTATCAATGTGTGCTTTTAGTTTATCTTAATTCAAGTTTATCAGGACTTATTTCATATATTTAAAGATGCTCAGAATTTGAAATAATAAACTTCACTATGGCAAAATTGGGACTAGGTAAATTATATTCAGACCTTGTCTTAATATTACAACACGTCTTTCTTTCAGTCCTGGCTTCTCCACCAGTAACTATCAAATACTTACTTTCCTTGCTCTTTTATAAATGCATTTATTCCACATATTTTCATTAATCTTTCAAAGATTCTAAAAGTATTTCCAACATTAACAAGTTAATTTTACATATCCGTGTTAGAATGCCAGTGGATGTCAGGTGAGAAGACAGGGAATAACTTTTAAGACATTCTTTCATTTCTCCCTTTTCTCTCTTGGGAACACACACACACACACACACACTTATACACTTGGAAAATAGACATCGAACATGGTTTTATTTTGTGTTAACATTTTTTGAGATCTACGAATATAAGAAAGTTAAAAGGTGATGAAAAATGCATGATAAAAGTCTTTATGTGGATTTCATGATGTTTTGGTAAAAAATATTTTAATTCAACTTTTCTTGCATTTATGTTTGCACTTGTGTCTCATTAATTTCATTGCTGGATATTAAAATATAAAAATACATGATGTTTGCATTTACACCTCTGAATGATGTTTAAAAATTAGTACCTTCCCTACAAGAATTTGTCCACAGGCAAAAGTAAATTGGACATGATAGTATGTGTGTTCTTTCCAATCCTTCTCTTATCATTGTGTTTTGAACAATTTGATTACAGAGATGGCTTTAGTGCTTCCAAACTATATTTGCATAAAGGCATTGTGATTTAATTAACTAATGTAGAAAAAAACTTTAGGCTATTTTGGTTTTGCCATTAAAAATAGGAAAAACAGGGCCCAGCAGCATAGCCTACCAGCTAAAGTCCTCGCCTTGAATGCCCTGGGATCCCATATGGGCGCTGGTTCTAATCCTGGCAGCTCCACTTCCCATCCAGCTCCCTGCTTGTGGCCTGGGAAAGCAGTCGAGGACAGCCCAAAGTCTTGGGACCTTGCACCTGCGTGGGAGGCCTGGAAGAGGTTCCAGGTTCCCGGCTTCGGATCGGCCATTACGGTCACTTGGGGAGTGAATTATCGGACTGAAGATCTTCCTCTCTGTCTCTCCTCCTCTCTGTATATCTGACTTTGTAATAAAAATAAATAAATCTTTAAAAATAGGAAAAACAATTGTTTTCTTATATAACATAAATATGTATGCTATAATTATAGTTAATATTTAAACTTTAAAAATATAAAATGCTATACTAGCATATGCACATTATATATAATTATACATATACATATCTATAAGTGACCATAGATATCTTTCCACACATATCTGAATATCAATTTGAATTTCCTGTAACTTAAAATTCTTCAAGGAAGTAGAGAATTCTTGTTTTGTTACCTAGGATGAGTTTTCTATCTAGGAACATACTGTGAGTTTGCAAATCTGTGTGAATGATATGTTCTCATGGTGTTTTTATAAAAAAGTCTCTCATAAATTCCTTTGAGTATTTGAAACCAAGTAGTAAAACCAGTACATGGATAAATGAAATATGTGAAGAGCATGTTATTGTTTATCTGCTTTCAATTTATTGTGCATATTTAGGACCTTTGGCGAGAGGGCCATGCCAAAGCTGTGTTACAGAGGCAGACTCCTTCTGCATGGTCCCAAGGCTTTGGGACTGTCCCCTACTGCTTTCCCAGGCCACAGGAAGGGAGCTAGATGGGACGTGGGGCTGACGAGATTGGAACTGGCACCCAAATGGGATCCCAGCACGTGCAAGGTGAGGATTTCAGCTGCCAGGCTACTGTGTTGGGAAAGACAAGGTTTTAGTGTTATTGTGGTAATACTAAGAATTTAGAAATTCCTTAACAATAAATAATGCCCAGTGCCTCTCTTTCCATTCCCATGAGATACCTAAAGAAACTTTCAACTGGTTAAATTTGGAATACACTAGTCAATAGCCTTGTTATTTTCTAATCCTGTAGCCCAGAATAAGATAGAAAAAGATGAGTCAGAGATGGCCCACTTGGAGTATGATGCCTCTTGTTTCATTACATGCTTATTCATTGAAGCGGTGAGGCATGGACAGATTCAAGGTGACACTGAGTCAAGTCTGCCTCCTGAGACACCACATCTGCTGGACAGCCAGTCCATGGTGAGCACAAAATTGAAGACAAAGGGAGAGGAAAAGAATTCGAGCCTTTAAAGTGTGGGACCATGTGCATGTCAACCAAACTGATACCTACATGGTATACACCACACAGTGTTTCCATGGCATCTCCTAACGGCTGTCACACATATCAATTTATTTAAAATTCCTAATAACCCAGCAAGAAAAGCACAGAGATGAAAACTGGAGCCCAATGAGGGTATCTGTTCCATAACAATATCAAGATTTGGGATTTGAGGGCCTGGCTGCGTGGCCTCGTGGCTGGGGTCCTTGCCTTGAATGTGCTGGGATCCCGTATGGTCATGGGTTCTAATCCCGGCAGCTCCACTTCCTCTCTGTCTCTCCTCCTCTGTGTATATCTGACTTTGTAATAAAAATAACATAAATCTTAAAAAAAAAAAAAAAGATTTGGGATTTGAGTCTGGGAGTTGCCAACAATGGAAAGGTGTGGCTCTGGGGAGAGGGGAAGGAGAAGCCGAGCCCCTGAGATGGTAACTCCCGCCATGCAAGGCTTTGGTCTAGCTCCTCCTGCAAGACACTTCCTTGCCTCTCCCTTTCCTCCTTTCATTATTCAATTGTTTATAACTTATATTTGAATATGAGAAGTCTGGGTAAACAGAGACCAGCTAATTTGAAGTTCAAAGTTAACTTTCGAAATTGGGATTTATCACTGCATTGTTTAATTCAAAAAATTGAACATGTCTTCAATTTGTATTACAGTCAATGGCTTATTGCTCTACTAAATAAGTAGTTTAACAAGGACAAAAAAAAGAAGACTATCAACCTGAGCATGAACACAGGCCATGGTCATAATAAAAAACAATCAATGTTGGTGGGAATGCACACCAACAGAACGATTATAGAACACAGTATGGAGATTCCTTATAGATCTGAAAATAGGTCCCTCACAAGACCCAGCCACTGCACTCTCAGCAATCCACCTGAAAAAGTAATCAGCACACGAAGGAACTATTTATATACTCAAATGTACTGCTGCTCAATTCACAATTAATGAAGATGTGGAATCAACCCAGATGCTTATCAACTGATGATGGGAGAAAAAATGTATATGTACATCATGGAATACTACTCATGCATAAAAAATAATGCAAACTTGTCTTTTATAACAAATGTCTTAAATGGAAACCATTATGCTTAGTGAAAAGAGCCAGTCCCAGAAAGACAATGTTGTATGATTTTCCTAATATGTGGTAACTGACACAGAGTACAAACAAATGTAGCCTGTATCAGCAAAATTGACATTCTGAGATTTGATTGTTTCTATCTGTACACTTGAGAACAATAGGGTGTTTATCTCCATGCTAGTGATTGAATCTTTTACCTAATGGAATGTTAAAACCGTGATAATTTTAAAAGCCAGAAGTAACAACAGTAATAGGGAGGGAGGAGGGTGGGTGGTGACACAGGCATGACTGAGGGTAGAGAGGGAAATATCGCTATGAAACTGTATTGTGAAATGTGTTCACTTTATATAAATAAAATTATTTTTAAGATTTATTTATTTTTATTACAAAGTCAGATATACAGAGAGGAGGAGAGACAGAGAGGAAGATCTTCCGTCCAATGATTCACTCCCTAAGTGAGCGCAACGGCCGGTGCGCGCCGATCCGAAGCTGGGAACCAGGAATCTCTTCCAGGTCTCCCACGCAGGTTCAGGGTCCCAAAGCTCTGGGCCATCCTCAATTGCTTTCCCAGGCCACAAGCAGGGAGCTGGATGGGAAGTGGAGCTGCTGGGATTAGAACCAGCACCCACATGGGATCCCGGGGCGTTCAAGGCGAGGACTTTAGCTGGTAGGCTACGCCGCACCGGGCCCTATAAATAAAATATCTTTAAAGACATTTAAAATAATCAAATGCAAATATGACAAACTCATCTATTTACAGTGGTCTTCAAGACAGTCACAGATCATGTAAACCATAGTGGTATAAAACTCGTAACAATTTACCTGACAAAGGTCTAAACCACATTGTGAAAAAATGCTGCAGTTGCAGTTCAGGCAAGGAGTAGAAAAAAGCCCTCAATGAACAGTTCTTATAGGAAATACAGTTGACCAACAAATACACGGGAAAATAAACCACATCACTAGTCAACAATGAAATGCAAATCAAAACCACAGTGAAATGTCGCCTCTTCCTTGTCAGAATGACTGTTATCCGAAAGCCGGAAAGTAACAAATACTGGTGAGGATGTGGAGAAAGAGTAACTCCCACACATTATGTTTGGCACTGTAAATTATTGCAGCAGCCATTGAAAACTGTGAAATTTCCTTTCAAAAAGTAGAACTAGAGCTGTCAAATAATCCAGAAATTCCACTACTGGGTATTATCCATTGCTGCATATGTCAAAAAAGATTCCTGCCTCATACTTAGAGCAGCACTGTTCATTATGCCCAGTAAATACAAATACCAAGGTATCATCGGCTGAACAGATAAACAAAATGTGTTGTTTAAACATATAATGGCATGTACTTCAGCAATGAAAAAGAAGAAAGCTCTATCATTGGCACTGAATATTTTACAACTAGAAGACATCATTATTATGCTCTTATCCACAACCCTAGTATGATGGGTGCCAATAAAAATTCTTTCCCAACTGTCCTTGGTATTGTGTGCCTTCTTAGCTCTGTGGGATCATCAGTAAAGACTATGTGGGTGAGGAGTCCAGCTGTCTTAAAACAGACTCCTGGATTTAGATTGAGAAGCTACGTAGATAGGTAGGGGTAAGAGCTGTGGCCTGACATCCCTAAGCAAACTATCCTTGCAAAGCTCCAGATGATCGATGCGTCAGTTCACATGACTGATTAATAGTGTCACACAACCTTGTACAGCTCTCATGAACCTGAGTATCATGTAGGTGGATGATTGACAGTTGCAAGCATTTTGTGGTCTGACAGCCAAGAGCTACTCCTCGTGGAGCAGTTACAGCTGGTCCCTGATGGCCTATCCCAAAAGACCACTGATTCTGTGTCCAATCCAACATCCCCTTTCTAGGAAATATCTAGGCCCATTTTACATCTACACCGAGTTACATCCCCTCTTCCCACATAGAAGAAACTGAAAGTTCCACAAAATTTAAAATTCAGAACTAGCGCCACCCAGAAATACTCAGTATTGCTATAGGATGAATCTCCTCATGGCCCTTTGTCCATTATAATGGAGTTAAAATAAAATTGCCATGGAGGCAGCTCCACTCTCATGTATCTGATATCAAGATTCTTCCGGTATTTCCTAAAAGGGTATGGGAATGAGTGATACTCAAGTCATTCCACAAACTCCGCTTTCTTTGATTATTCAGTTACGTCCACCTCAGCAACCATCACCGTGATTATACGTTGTTTAGCGTCTATATTTGTGATAGTCTTTCCCTAGTGTCAGTTTTTTGTGTGTGTGTATTTCAGACATTTGCTCATTCTGACCCTCACCCCACCTTTCCCTTGCTCGCTGTCCCGCTTGCTCTCCTGGTTACTTGTTGGGCTTTAGTGTGAACACTTGCTTTGCCTGAAATAAATCCAGGTTTCTTGTGAACCTGTGTTCCTCCAATCTGAACTCTTACGTGAATCGAAGGAAAATGCTGGAGTGATCTTGGGTGGGGACTCGTGCTCACAGGACTGGTCTGAAGACCAGTGGCTGATCACTATCTATTTACCTACTTAGTTCTCCGGATCTATGAATCAATGTATGTGTGCCAATATTTATACATCTTTCTATTTATCCCTCTAATTAATTACGTATCTATCCAGCTTTAATCACTATATTCATGTGTGGAATTAATGGGGTGGGTACTTCATTTTTCTCAGGTATTTCTGTATGTGTAGTCACAATTCATCTGTCATTTAATTAAACTTTTACTTTTGAATTATTGCTATATATTGTGCCACTCCAGAAAAGAATCCAATTATGTCATGTTAAAAAGAACATTAACAAAATAAATCACAGCTCACTATTTCAGCTTTAGAAACAAATGAAAATAAGAAATGAAATTCCCTTCTTGACTGGAAAAAATTAACTGTGAAGATACCAAAGCCTGAATTCACCTATCAATGACTCAAAAATGGAAGATAATCGTATGTTTAATATTAATGTCATGGTAACTGTAATTGGAACATTCCTTCTCTTTCAATGAGATTTATTCTAACCAAATCTTTCATATTTTTCAGCATTTCAAAATTATTTCAGATGGTTTTAAAATTTAAAAAATTAGTTTTCCATCTGCTTTACATATCAATAGTGATTTACTCTGTTATTTTTGGTAGTCAACCTTCCATGTTCTCTGGTGAGTAGCATACAGCACATTTGCAGCATTACGCTAGTCAAGCTTTGTTAACACACGTCATATATGCTCATGTTCTTATCTCTCTTTTTGTTTTTATAAAATGCCAACAGTGTCTGTAGGTTTTCCCCTGTGTTATGGTTTCTCTCCCCAGCAGTGTTTGTAGCTGAAGTGCTCGCTCAAAGAACAGGGTGCTCACTCTCAGCAGACCCTGAGTTTCAGGTGCTGTCACTTACTTTTCTAATGTAAATGTTCAGACTCAGGGATTGAAGAAATATATATATATATTTTCTTGATGCACAAAATTTCCAAGCCCCGAGGAGTGTCTATTAGCTGGTACAATGGCATGAAAAAAAAAAAAAAAAACAAGAAACCGATGTGTTCTACTTCAAAGCTTTGTTTTTCCATGGATTTATCCTAATTTTCTTGAATATCCAAGTGCTATTGAAAAAATCCAAAATACTTTTTGTCATTGTGGTTATGTTTTATTGATAAGAAGTATGCCAGTTGTTACTTTAGAATTTTTACTACTTTTACTTTAGTTTCAAGCAAAGACATTTATTGCTGTAGAATGCCTTTCTTCATTAGAAGCAAGTGACAGATCTCCTCAAAGCATTTGTTATGTTGTAGTCAAAACAAAAATAAAGACATGTTCCTTTTGTCATCGTTTGATGGTGATTTTAAAGATAGAAGATCCACTTTTAGAATAGGCTTGCAGTAATTATTTGGACTAGCTCCCTTTTAGCAAATTCAGTTTTCTCTGTGTCTGTTTGCCTTCCCAAACATTCACAGAGGGGAGAAATACTCAGCATGTACTAGAACTCCATCCTGTTGAGACTACTCGGTTGTTTGTGAGCATTCTTTCCTGATGTTGTAGACCTCATTCCCACCCTCGCCACTTGTATTCACCTGTGAAGGAACTGAACAATCCTGTAACAACTCATCTCCCCCATTAATACAATTAATAACTGTTCCCAGAGAAAGAGCTTTAAATTAGATTTTTCATTACGTGTTCTTTTTCAAATTCCATAGATTTTATGAAATCTTCCCATTGTGTTGAACTGACTTAAATTTTGAACATACTCTTAAAAAATGAGAATCTGCCAACTTTTTGAAATCCACTTTTTAGAAACTTATGGTTATTGGACTATATCATTGTTGTTCCCATCCATCTACCTCAATCTCCAATTTCTCATTTTCCAAAGAAAATTCCTTCCCACAGGTCAATTAATGAGTCTGTCTTCACTTCTTTATTCTTTCCTATTATTGAGAATGAAAAATATATCTTAAAAATAAACCCCACTCTCCCTTTTCCAGTCCCGGAGGCTTCGGCAGCCATGGGTTTCGGTGTAGACATGGCCAAGTCCAAGAACCACACCACACACAGCCAGTCCCGAAAGTGGCACAGAAATGGCATCAAGAAGCCCTGATCACAAAGATACGCAGCAGCTGCTCCAGCTCAGCCATCTCCCAAAGGTGCCCAGCCCCCCACGAAGGCTCAGTAGTGGGGACTGGCCACTGCAGGGACAGAACTAATGGTGTGACCCCTGGGCTGCTGTCCTCCTGTGCTGTTTGTACAAATAAACCAGAGACAGGGGAAAAAAAAATAAATCCCATAGATAGTCCATAGAAAAATAAAAATATAATGAAAGATATCTTGTTTCTTTTAAATTTATCTAATATAGACTAACTGCTATTTAAATTGACTATAGTGCAAACTGATTTGCGTAACATGTTTAATTAAACCGCTTTTTGTGTACCCGGGATTGTCTATTAGAAGCATTGACTTCCTGTGTCTCACTATTCAAGTTTGATCTGGTTTTGATTTTTTTTTTTTTTTGGAGTTCAATTCTAATTGTTAGAAGTGGGTAATGCCCATATAAGGCTTTATGCTTTCAATTTACTGAGCCAGATTCCTTTACTGAATATAAAATTAAAACTTTGAAAACTAATTTCTGCTGTAGTTGATTTATGTGAGTTTTATTTATTTTTCTAATACCCTGTGATGGCAAAAATGTGCAAACATATAGGCATACAAAAACACGCACACACGTATGAATTTTTATCTGAAAGGAAGAGGGAGAAGGAGAGAGAGAGATTTCCATGCACTAATTCACCATCTGGATGGTTGTTGTAGCAAGGATGGGCTGGGCCACCCTCAGGAGTCAAGGATCCAATTCTGTGATTGGGTAACAAATACTTTGAGTATATTTTCTTGCCTTCTTGCAAATGGATTGCAAATAGAGTAGCTGGGACTCCAACAGGTACTCAAACATAGCAAAGACAGCATTGTGTGTCATGAATTAATACACTGTAGCGTAAGGCCAGCGCCTGCCATGTGATTTTTAAGGCTAGAAATAGCAGTTGGTATCTGTTTCGTGATGTTTTCTCTCTGACTTGGTTTTTCAGGGCTAATGCATTGAAAGGCTTTTCAGGTGGATTAAATGACATTCATTTCCTCAAAGACTGGAGGCTAGCCTTATGCGATCAGGTTGTTAGCAAGATCATGTCTTGAATTGTCTCTTATATGAAAATCATTTATCTTGATTTCTGTTCCATCCTAGTGACCTCATCTGACTTTAGTTACCATTTGAAAGATCTTCAAAAAATCATGTTCTGAGGCATTTAATCTATCATACAGATTTTGGGGTAATAATTCATCCCATAAAACTCTCAGTTCCACAAACAAGGATCATAACTTGAAAACCAAGCGTCTAATGCCAATTTCTCTCTTGGTTGCTGATAACCTCTGACATGGTTATTCTTCCTTAAGCAGAAAAGATTTATACAGATGATAACCTAGTGTTTTTGTAAGTTGAATGATTTCAAAACTGTGACAATGTTTCCCCCTTTAAAAATCTGGTTTGTGCAGCTTTTTAAATTTTTTCAATTTCTCTCTTCTACCATTACTCTTTGGCATGTGTCATTATTATTCATCATCCAGTCATTATTTGTAGGGCCATCTTAGCCCTTCCGGAATACCTGAAAAAAAAATACAACCTTAATTTGTGCTAACAATTCAGGATTCTTTCTCATCTTCCTTTCACCTGAATTATAATTCATGGTTAATAATTTCAACAATGCTCATTAAAATGCTAAATTCCATTTTTCTCTTTTTTAATCACACTTTATGACAACATCCTAGGAATTAATAAACAGCCTTACTATGCACTGTCTTTATTCAAGTCCTGAAACAAACAAATCCCACTGCAAACGTGTATGCCACATGCTACTTACATTGTCTACCAATATTACTGGATTTCTCTGGCCAGTTCATTGAACTATTTAAGACATTTTTTTAAATTTAATGACTTCTTCCTAAACTCCACCATTCCTTTCATCCTGGTTCTTTCCTAACTGTATCTACATCATCCTTCCTTTTATTCCCACTTTATTTGGAGCATGCTGTACATTCAACTGCTCACCAGCCCATTCTAAAGTTGCCTCAAACATTTCCTGCCTTTCAAAGAAAGTGTCTGGCTTCTAATGATGCTTTTAGATATAAAGTAATAAGTCAGCAATCCAAACAGCCCATTCTCTTAGGCTCCTTCTACACTCCTTCCCCTCGGATTTTACAGCATTTATCTTCCAATTATCTGTTTCTTCAGTCTTCATTTTACTCCACTAATGCTGTTGACTGTCACCTCCATCTCTGAATAAGCACACTTCTCATTTATATCTGTAAGAGACCCCGGCATCCTCTCCCAAATAATAGCCAGAATAACCTTTTCAAAATAGAGCTGTAGCAATGTCACTACCTCTTCTCTCTTGGTTATGTTTCTTTGAAGTCTGTCAGTTTTCCTTAGGCTAATGGTTGTTGGTACTGCATTCCACACAAGGCTCTGTGAGGTCTCTAACAACCCCTCCTGGAGTCACGTGTCCTTTACAGTCTCTGTCAATTCCAGGTTTGCTTCCTTCCTGTGGTGCACTCTGAGTGCAGGGTCACTTTGATCTCATTTGGCATTGCTTTCTTGCTGTTCTTCTAGCACTTTTCCACTGGATCCCGTCTTGTGTTTCCTAATACAAAATGTAATGCTTTGGAAATTCTCAAAAAAATTTGACAAGTTGATAGCAGAGTGATCTCATTAGTGAACAAGAGATTAATATGTAGAATCTTGGGGAGAAGACATTTATAAGATAAGAGAATTGTAGTGGTAGAAAAGTGTTATCAGTGTTTATGGGACTGGATGGATGAGTCTGATAGGAGTGGGAAATTTGAATCACCTAGCTGGTATCTCAATGGCAACTGAACTCGTGTCTTCTTCCACTTCGACACTGAGTTGATCACTTTAGCATTTCTTCTACTTATTTTTATTCTTCCCAAGTGAAGTAAGTTCTATTTTTATAATCATACCCTCAGTTAACTATTCTTGTCCATTTCATTTCCAGAAAAAAATTCTCTCAACTGTTCTTTCTGCTTCCAGTTTTAAGAGGGATGATTCTGGGATTCCTCGTGAACAGCTTATCTGCCCTTCAGCTGTGTTCCCAGGAGACGTTCTGCGGACTTTGTCCCTTCTTAGCATCTTACATTGAGATGCCTGCTTTATTCTTGGTTTGTTGGATTTTTATGCTTATTACCACAGCTGTCCAGAGATCTGTCACAGTGAAGGTGTTCACATACACTGAAGAAATAGTGAATGATGGATTAAAACACGCCAGATCTTTTTCGAAATAGTTAAACGTCAAGGAACATTTATTTAGTTTTGTTTTTCTTTTAATTTGGTAATAGGTTAAGATTTTTGCATAGGGGCTAATATTGTTAGCCTTTTCAGATGACAGGCCCTAAACTAGTAAGTTAAAACTGATCGTGAATTTATATTACAGGTTTCTGTACTATTTTTTGTCACTTGGATAAGAAGAGTAGTTCATGTCCTCTAAATTCTCTTACTGAGTTGAACCACAATTTGTCCTGATTCCACAATACTGAAGTTTCATCAAAATTTCTCAAAGGTTAGTGAAGGTCTTATACATAAGAATTACTAGAAACTTGGCATTGAAGAAATTAAACTGAAAATGAATAAATGAACCATGTCGGGTCTGTCTTGGGTTGATATATAAATTATCAAAATGTTATTTCAAGGTTAACAAGGGTAAGTCTCAAACTTTGAATGTTAAGTTACTAGCTTTAGATTCTTAACAAATTCTTTCTTTACCTTTTTATTGTTATTATATTCCATAATACAATATCCTTCCAAGTCTTTCTTTCCTTTGTATTTTTCTCCTTCCATCCCAACTATTTTCTCCCTTTTTTGCAATAGTAGAGTCCTTTTATCCCACATCCATGCCAGCAGGTGTTGTTGCTAGAGTTCTGAAAGCAGAACGATCTTCCTAAGGTTAGGCGGTACCTCAATGGGGTTTTTAATTTGTGCTTCCCTGACAGCTAGGGAGTTTGAGCATTTTTTTTATATGTCTATTACACGTTTGAACTTCGTATTTTGAAAAATGCCTGCTCATTTCTTTTGCCCATTTCCCACAGTGTTATTTCTTTTACTGTCATTGAGTTTATGAAGCTCTTCACAAATCCTTAATAAGAGTCCCCTATTGGTTGTGTAATATGCAAAGATTTTATCCCATTCTGTTGGTTGCTTTTTCACTTTGTTGATTGTTTCCTCTGCCATATGGAAGCTTCTTAGTTGGATATGGTCACAATTTTTTTTTTTTAAACGTTTGCCTTGACTGCTTGTGCTTACTGACTATTGTAAGAAGTCTTTAACAATGCCTGTATCTCGGAGAGTGCTTTGCATGTTTTCTCAAGTTGTTTAATGGCTTCTGGGTGCAGATTTTGGTCCTTGATCCATTTAGAGCTGTTTTTTGTACAAGGGAACTGGTGGAGGCCTTGTTCCTCAGTTTTGCAGGCTGTTATCCGCTTTTCCCATTAGTGCTTGTTGTATCATGGCTTATTTTCAGTTCTCTTGTGAAGGATTTATGGCTATATGTATGTAGGCTTCCTTCTGGGGTTTCTATTCTATAGATTGAACTTCTTTGTTTCTGTCCCAATAACAAATAAATATATATAAGACATATATATAAGCTGCATTTTACTGTTCATCATGGAGCACATTTCATCAGTACTTAAAACTCAATTTTGTGAATCTTTTTTTTTTTTAAGAGTGTTGAGCTTTAAGACCATAGAAACAAGACAAAATAAGAAGTATGTGAGGAAAGGGCTTTCAGATTTTAGGAATGGCACTTTTTTCTTCTTTGTAGTACAATGATATTGTCTTAGCTTGGAAAATAGCATGGTCATATACTATAGCAATTTTCTACTAAGTATTGCTAATAAAGATAAATTTAAATACATTTATATCCCAAAATTTATGCCAAAATGACATCAAACATGCTTGAAGTAGTAGTATTTTGCATCTTTCCTATCATAATTTCATTTTCATCCTGTCATATCTGCTGACATGGCTAGAGTATCATGTGCAAATCCTGTAGGAGACAGGCATCCATTGTGGTAATTAAGATGTCAAGTTGGGAGGCTCACATCCTAGAAGTGGGTGTCTGCCTTTGAATCGTGGTTCCCCGTGCATCACCTCCTTATAGCAAAGGCATCATTACTGAACATGTGCAGGAGAACACAGTGCCAGGCCGGAAGTTGAAGTGGCTGGAAAGTGGCTAGTCATGCTCCTTCATACCAATCCTCTCCTGAGGACTGACTCAGGAGTCTCGGGAGAAGGAGCCTAAATCCCTTTCAAGCATACAATAATTGACCTAGGGATATTGCACTGGGCAGCACCTTCTGAAGATCCCATTATGCCAGACCAAACTTCCAATAAACTTGAACTAACCCCTTTCGAAGTGTTTCACTCTTTATGAATGAATTAATTGAAAAAAAGTGCTAGAATATTCACATACAGTATCTGTTTTTTGTGCCTTGAAATACCACAACTTGGCACACACACACACAAAAAGAAAGTAAGAAAGAAAGAAAAAAAATTACCATTCTGTGTTCTAAATTGTCATTTGTTAGAAAGAGACATGAAAGAATACAATAGTATTAGTTGCTTGGAGTTGTGGGCTAAAACTGAAGACTTACAGAAATGTCTGGGATAAGTCTAGCTAATGTGGACTAATTCTCCTAGACAGCTACACGAGTAATGATTAATCTTCATGGTGAAAGAAGACTGCCGAGGGGCTGCGTGAGGGCTTGCACAGGTCCCAGCTGCTCCCCTTCTGACCCAGCTCCCTGCTTCTGGGCCTGGGGAAGCAGTGGAAGCCAGCACAAGCGCTTGAAGCCGTGCTGTTCACGTGAGATGGACAGGTGAGTGGATCATCAGCTGAATCATCTCTGCTTCTGGCTTGCCCTCTGTATCTGTAGCTCTTTCAAATAAGTGAAATCTTGTTTTAAGAAGGCTGTTGGAGTGGACAAAAAAACGGTTCAGCTCTAATGATCAATAATAAGACTGAAATTCTCCATTAGAAGTTGGTATGTGAGGAAGATTTATAAATATTTAAATAACTTACCAATCATAAAAAATCACCAATGTTATTAGAAAGCATTGTAACTCCAGCTTCATTTTTGGTTAGCCCACTGATTTTTTGGGTAGCAAAAAAGAGTGTATCAGTTGTTTTTAAATAAGGAAATTAAGCGATAATGGGATAATAGGGTAGAATGGGTGATATTGAAGGATTTCAGTGAGGGAGTTTGCACCATATGCTCTAATTTGGATTTGGACAGCTTTTTGAATGTCTTTGCTAATAAACAGGATTTCTGTTTTTTGTCTTCTTGATGTAAAGTTTACATATAGAGAAAAAAAATCCTACCCTATTAAAGAAACAAATGAAGACCTTTTGATTTGAATATTTATTTTAATGGGAAGAAATCCCATTTGGATGAAAAAGGTGAAGAAAAAGAAAGTTTGCACTCCCCCGAGGCACACTATGATCACGTCTGCCTTATCCAGCTCTGATTTCCTTTGATTTTAGTTCATCCGTATGAGCAGACATCTGTGAGTATTTATGCCTTTTTTGGTTATGTGCTGTCCCGGTCTGGATATCCATCAAATCCAGAACAGACTTCCCAGTAATGTTTGTTACAAAATGTAGAGTAGAAAGATAACTGATTAGCATTGCGTGATAAATGGGCATTCTTCAGCTGAAGCTGTCAAGTGCAAAACAGCTGAGACAACATAGCGGAAGGAAATAGAGTGCACGCCTGCCGGTGGGTTCATGTTCATACAGTTTACTTTTTATTGCCACAATTAAAAACTCAGTGCAGCTCAGGCATTGTATATTCTATGCAGCAAACATAAAGAGAGGGCTAGTACTCTTGTCTGCATATATTTGAGGGAAGACATCTTGCTGTTTTATTCCTATGATGCATTTCTTAGAGGCAAATGGAGGAAATGGTAACAATAAAATTGTTGCTCTCAAGTGAATGAAGTGGCTTTCCCTTTAAAACACTTTCCGACTGAATCTCTTGGTTTCTTTTTTTCCTTTCCTTTCTTCTTTTTTTTTTTTTTTTTGATTCTTTCAAATCACATTAATTCCTTGATGAATTGTTGAAATAGAAAGAATGAGATTTAGGATCTCAAAGCCTACAAAGTGAAAGAGTAAATAGGGGTGTCTGGGATCTTCAGCAATAGCTAATCTTACTAGAATTCAAGCTACTAACCCCTAGCCAACGATTTCTCTGCAGAAATGATCGGACAATTGTTTCCAAATTCGGTTCTTTCTTTTCTCTTGGGGAATTTAGAAACCCATCAAAATTATATTTCTGAATTTAAAAACTTTATATATTTGTTTTCTTTTAAACAAGCAGTGTCAATGTGTGTGGCAGGGTGGGGAGACACCAACTACTGATGAGGATTAATTCAGAGAAAGTATACTCAAACCTCTTTCTCAATTTGAAAATAAAGTTCATATTTATGTGTTGCTCATAGTACCTGGCAGTTAATTATATGATAAAAACTATGCCAACCAACCTTCGAAGTTGAAACGCTATATTTCATTGTTTTTGTTACAAACTGTTAGCTGATTTAGTATGAACTTTCATATATAAAAGAGGGTTAAACCAAGTAGCATTTCCTTACAATAATTTTTAATGAGTTTCTTGGTACTTTATTGCTTTGGCTGAGACTATCCAACTCACTGTAAGGATGAAAACAATTGCACTCCAAGATTCAGTGATGAGAACAATGTATTGCTGTAAATTAGTAGTAAGTGATGCCCATTGCCTAGTAGTTTTTGCAAGTTTCCTTTTGCCTGTGTCATGCTTCTGCACTTGTAGACCTGAGAGCAAGTGTTGCATTATGCTTTACTTCGCAAAAACTGTGAAGATAGTTTCATGGCAGTTTGCAAAGGCAAACTTTAAAAATTAGACATCAAATTGAAGAAATTTTAACTATGTAGACTAATCTCATCTAATTAAAATAGTTCAGTATGTTTCACCTTGATTTATGCAATTATCATTTATTTTTCAGCAATTAAATATATAATTCATTTTACTAAATTATTTTTTAATATCTAAGATCTAATAATCATGCAAAATTTAATACTTACAGTTGTAACATTTCAGTGACCTCTGGATTATTCTCCTACATATCAAATTAAATTAAAACTTAGACACTTCAACCTTTGGAATAGTAGATAGTAATTTATTCTCTTTCCTGTGTAAAACATTGCTTGTATATCTAGTTAAATAAAACAGCTTTTTTTTTCAACATCCCCTATTGTCAAAGTTTTACTAGATTTCATGCATCTTTGGCTATGTTTTGAAATCAATTTGTAATAACACTGAAAACATCTGTACTATTTTTATTTTTATTTTGAGGTTGCATTAAAGCCTGACATTAATTCCCTAAAAATAGTTTGGAAATTCAATTATGTTTTCTTAGGATTTCACTTCTCCAAGATTGTTTTGGTATCTGAAAATATTTTTATTAAGCCCCATTTGTATTTTTTAAATATTAAAGGAAATTTGTTATGGTATAAAAATTGGATGGAAATGTATTTTGGAGCAGGGAGAGATATTATGACCCTGATGAGGTGTTTTTCTTTAAAATACCAATTATCTATGATGTCCTAGGAGTAACTTTTGGATGTCTCACTTTATATATAATTTATTTCCTGGCTCCACTCTTTGTACATCATATTTTATTTCTGTTTTCAAAGATAACATACTAAATCAATTATAATATGCTAATGAAAATAAAATACTAGGACAAATGAGCTTAGTAGTGAACTTTTTAAAATAGTAAAATCTGTCAGAGAAATTAGGTTTTATTGTAGGGTTAATATTCCCTCCTAATGCTCTTGGCTGACAGGCAAGAAAATTCATCTTGTACCTCGTTTTTAGTATAACTGATCACCATCGTGAAATAAGACCTTATCCTGCTCGTAAAATCTCTTACTGCTCTTCTCAAGGCACATTTCCTGCATTGTATGAACTCTTTCTCTTTATTGTGAACCCTGTCTGGAACTAGGACTTTCCCTTGAAATGTAGTATGTTTTCATTAAGTAAGAAGCTGGTAAAATGTATGTGTCATCAATACAACTAACAACATTTTTGGAGAGATAATTCATAAAATTAAACCATAGATTCAATGTTAAGCTGTTGGTTCGAGAGCTTTGAAAAATGCAATTACATATGACCAAAGTGAACATACTTGCCTTTAATGTCAGAGGGCTTTACTGAGTTTATGCTTGGGGAATAAATTAAATGATTACTCCATAAAATGATTTTAGTTCCTTCTCATGAGAAATGTGAAAATATTCCTGGAGGAATGTATGAAATGTTAATCATCGCTTTTATAATATTATTCATCTTTAGAGGATCTAAACAATGTTCCCATGACTCTTGGTGTGGAATGATTTTAGTGTTTACTTCATGACTATTTCCAGAATCACAGTGTTTTCCCATGGTGTTTTGGAATTCTGTTTTTATTCCAAAGAAAATTATCAATGCTCTGTTTACAGTGTCGTCAGGTTTTTTTTTTTTCCTTTGTATTTGTTCTATTCCCAGTAAATAATTGCTTCAATTAAACTGTGCAGTTAAAAGTGCGGTGGAGGCATAATCAGGAGTGAACCTCAGAGATACATGGTGAAGAGTACACTCTCCTGGCCTTTTGTTCTGCATATATCCTGGAGCACATGGGGTTAGGGCAGTTGCATGCAAATTGTTGTTGTGTTACCTCATTTTTTCCTCATTATTTTCTATAATTTCATAATCAGCTTTATTGTTTAATGTGTTGAATGTTACGTCCCACGTAGGTTGTTCTCATAGAAGAAGTCATCACACAGACAACAAAGACATTTTCATCATGGACGTGCAAAGTGACAAGCAAGGACTAGTCTCAACTGCAGGTGGATGAAGGGGTGATTAAGTACATAGTTAGGTTTGTGCTGATGGTGTGGCTATGACAACATTTTCCCGTAAACAGAAGACTCACAGATAATGTAGGTTTGGGGAATATACTTGCTGTGCCTTTGCCTGATAAATAGGAATGGATCTGAATTTTTGGAAGGCCACATACGGCTCTTGACCTGCTCCACATACTCAGCATCCTATTTTATCCATGAATCAAAGCTTGTGATTCTATAATTAGAGTTTAATTTCCAATTTGTTTAGTTGTTGAAATTCCGCTATTCCAATTTAATTTTCACTTTAAGGTTTTGTGCCTGTTACCACTACATTATCATTGGGAGATGGAAGTTCTAAGTCTGTAGTTATTTTTGATAATAAAAAATGGAGAATGGGCCTGGTGTGGTAGCCTTGTGGCTAAAGTCCTCACCTTGTAAGCTCCAGGATCCCATTTGATTGCTGATTCCAGTTCAGACAACCCTGATTCCCATGCAGCGTCCTGCTTGTGGGCTGGGAAAGCAGTGGAGGACGGCCCAGAGCCTTGGGACCCTGCACCCATGTGAGAGACCTGGAAAAGGTTCCTGGCTCCTGAATTTGGATGGGCACTGCTCCGGCTGTTGCCACAGCTTGGGGAGTGAATCAAAGGAGAAAAGATCTTCATCTCTGTCTCTCCTCTCTGTATATCTGACTTTCTAATGAAACCAAAATAATGTATCTTTAAAATAAACCTTTATCTTTGTATTGTCATACTTGAATTAAATATGTGCTAGTAATAGAAATGTGATAAAGAGCAGACAAAAAAGTAGAGCAAGGGCATTGGAGGAAGAGGACCTTGGGGATGAGACGGCTTTTAATGAAACATCTCAGTTTCACAAACTGAGTCACTCTGAGAATGCCAAAGAGTGGCTATTGCATAAGTTTATCATGGTCCGTTAATGAAGACTTTGCTAATGTAGTATGTAGGTTGTAAGGTTCAGCTGTGATGATTCCCCAAGCAGATGGTTTTAAAAATCATTTGGGAGTATTGCTAACTTAATTAACCATCTATTGTGCTATGTATTATCATCTGGCACTAGATGATCAGCACTGTGGGAGGGCCCCACTTCACTCGTATGTATTCAACAACAACAATAGGAAATAATAAGTGATTGATCTTTATGCAATGTTATAACATCATTAAGCTAGCAAAAGCTAATATTTACCATGATAAAATAAAATAGATGTGAGGAGGGGCAACAGTTTTATGTAAGTACTAGTGGCATATATATGAGTACTATCCAATACACAGCACAGAGTGCCAAGCAAATACTAAAGAACTCAATTTCAGCATTTCAGTGGCACATCGTCCGATCTGTAGGAGGAATTTCTAAGGAAAATATCTACAGCAGAGAGAAACTTTGTGCAATGAGTATCTAAGAGTAGCAATATCTTTTGGGAATATTATAACTTCATTAATGATGAAAAACTTGTCTGATAATTACATAATATCATGATTATATGATGATAAATAATAATATGTAAATTTGTGTAAGATAATTTGCATTGATATAAACAGGGTATCTATTGAGGGAGATGTTAAAAATGAAAATAATTGTTGCATGAATGATGTGATATTTATAATATAATATTTTTAGCATTCATAACTTTTTTCATTTAGGATGAAATACAGTCATGTTGGATGAAAAGATAACTTGAGAGTCGACCCGCAGTCCTCAGGACCCGCAGATGCTGTGGCCGTCAGGACCCGCAGTCATCAGGACCCGCTGGCACCCGCCCACCCTAGTCGCCAAGTCCCGCCAGGACCTGCACCCGCCGCAGTCTCCAGGTCCCATTGGGACCCATCAGGACCTGCACCGGACGCAGTCACCAGGAGACGCACCCGCGGCGAGGGTTCCCACCAGAGGAAGAGGCAGACTGCAAGAACCTGAGGTTTGAGTGAGTTGGGTAGGGACAGTGGTGGGTCAGAGGCTCTGGGAGTTGGCCCCCCAGGGGAATGCACAGAGCTTAAACACCCTTGATGCTCATCTCCCTCCCCCTCCCCCCCGAGATTCCAGCATCTAGGGACACAGGGCGAGTGCCTTGAAACTGCCAAAACTGTGTCTGGAAGGTGACACACAGCCGTCCTGTGGGCTGAGGAGAAAGGCAAAAGGCACACTGAATAGTCCCCCGTGCCTTTGCGGTCTGGCACTCAGCTGGGCAGTGCTGTCCCACAGGAACCCGAGCACGCCTCTGGGATGGGCGGTCCTATGCTAGCGCTGGGGTGGTCGGTCCCCTGCAAGTGCTGGGGTGGGCGGGCCTGTGCAGGAGGCACTTTCAGAGAGCACCTGGAACACCCCACGCCCTATAGTCCCGTGCTTGGGAGACGCACCAGGAGGGCACTGTGGACCCGCGTGCAGGAGGCGTTCCCAGAGAGCACCTGGAACCTCCATGCCCTGCAGTCCCTGGCACTGGGGACACATCGAGAAAGCACCTAGAATCCTCCGAGCCCTGTGATCCCACACACAGGGGGCGCGCACAGAGAGTGCCTTCACTTCCCCACGCCCTGTGGTAGCATACCTGTAGGGGACGAGCTGAGAGTGCGCTTTGAATCCGCTGGGCCCTGGAAGTGGCGCCCTGAGGTCCAGTGTTCTGGAGACGCACCAAAAGAGCCTTGAAAATTCCCACACCCTGCTACTCCATGCCTGCAGAATCCGATCTCTACAGGATAGTGCTTGGAGACCCCTCAGCATGCTGGTGCCTAGGTCTCTCAAAAAAGAAACACTAACACAATGGGAAGAAATACCAGAAAAGGTAATGATCCAGATGAGAGAGCCAACACCCTACCAATAAAGGATTAAAAGCCAATGTCTATTTCGAAGATGCGAGATGAAGACATAGAAGATCTGCCAGACAAGGAATAAAAAAAAAATGTTAAAATATGTCAGAGATAATGAGAAGAATTGGGAGGACTTCAAGGAATTCAAGAACCACATAGTCACAGAAATACAACAAATGAAAAGTAAAATCCTTGACTTAGAGCACAAAATTGAGAGCCTAACCAACAGAACAAATACAGCAGAAGAGAGGATCTCTGAAATGGAAGACACACAAAATGAACATACCCAGTTCATTAAACAGCTGGAGACAAGTCTGAACAAAGCCAATAAGACCATACAAGAAATGAAAGACAACCTCAGAAAATCGAATATTAGGATTATTGGCCTTCCTGAAGGAGAGGAAAAAGAGGAATGCAAATGGTGCTCGACGAAATTATACAGGAAAACTTACATGAACCCAGCCCAAATCCAGGACGGTCAGAGGACTCCCAGCAGATATGACCCAAAGCGATCTTCACCCAGACATATGGTGCTCAAGTTCCACTCCAACGAAGACAAAGAAAGAATCCTGAGACAAGTACGAAGCAGAGAAAAGATCACATACTGGGGAAAACCAATCAGAATCACTGCTGACTTCTCTGAAGAGACCTTACAAGCAAGAAGAGAATGGACAAAGATCTTCCAAATCCTGAATCAGAACAACTGTCAACCAAGAATATTGTACCCAGCAAAGATCTCATTCGTATTTGAGAACAAAATCAGATACTTTCATAGCAAAGAGAAATTAGAAGAATATGCCAGCACAAAACCAGCTCTACAAAATCTCCTTAGAAATGCACTAAATCCAGAAAAAAAGGAGGTGAATCATAAGCAAAGATGGCAAACAGGAAGGTCTCCCCATTAAAGGCCACACAAGGAAGGGCAATTACACAGATATCAACACCCACAAAAACAAGTATGGCAGGGCAAAATCACAGCCTCTCAATTTTAACTCTTAACACAAATGGCCTGACCTCACCAATCAAAAGGCACAGATTAACAGAATGGATTATGAAACAGCACCCAACTATCTGTTGCCTACAAGAGACACATCTAACCAGAAGAGATTCTAAGAAGCTGAAAGTGAAAGGTTGGAAACAGATATTTCATGCCAATGGACGAGAAAAAAAGGCTGGGGTAGCTGTCTTAATTTCAGATGATGTGGACTTCAATCTGATACACATCAAAAAAGACAGGGAAGGACATTATATATTGGTGAAGGGGCTGATCCATCAGGAAGTAATTACCATTGTGAACATATATGCACCAAATTCAAACGCACCTAGCTATGTGAAGCAATTACTTATGGACTTAAGGGGAGACATAGATATGCACGCAATAATAGTGGGTGATCTTAACACCCCACTAACAACAATAGACAGATCAAAAAAACAAAAACTCAACAAAGAAACAACAGAGCTCATACAAACAATAGAACAACTGGACATGATAGATATTTATAGAATTTTTTACCCTAAGGCCACAGATTATACATTTTTTTCAGCAGTGCATGGCACCTTCTCCAGGATCGACCACATGATAGGACACAAAGCAAACCTAAATAACTTCCAAAAGATAGGAATCATACCATGTCCCCTCTCAGATCACCACGGAATGAAACTGGAAATCAGCAATTCAAAATGCCCCAGGAAATACAGAAACTCTTGGAGACTGAACAATATGCTATTAAACGAACAATGGATCAGAGAAGAAATTAAAGATGAGATAAAAAAATTTATGGAAACCAATGAAAACTCTGACACAACATTCCAAAATTTGTGGGACACTGCCAAAGCAGTGCTACGGGGTAAACTCATCGCAATTGGAGCTCATGTCAAGGCCCAAAAGAGGCACCAAATACAGGAACTAAACACACACCTCCAGGAATTGGAAAAACAACAGCAGAAGAGCCCCACACACAATAGGAAACAAGAAATCATCAAAACAAGGGAGGAAATTAATCAGATAGAAATAAAAAAAACATACACAAAATCAATGAATCAAAAAGCTGGTTTTTTGAGAAGATAAACAAGATAGACACCCCACTGGCCCGAATGACAAAGAAAAAACAAGAGAAAGCAAGAATTAACAGCATCAAAGATGAAAAAGGCAACATAACAACAGACACCGCAACCATTAAGGACATAATTAGAAATTACTACAAAGCACTGTACTCCAACAAATCAGAAGACCACCAAGAAATGGAAAAGTTCTTAGACTTCTACCACCTGCCAAAACTTAGCCCAGAGGTAACAAACGACCTGAACAAACCCATAACTGAAGCAGAGATTGAATCGGTGATTAAAGACCTCCCAACAAAGAAAAGCCCAGGCCCAGACGGCTTCACTACAGAATTCTACAAAACATTCCGAACAGAACTAACCCCAACCCTCTACAAACTCTTCAAAACAATAGAAAAAGAAGCAACCCTTCCAAATTCATTCTATGAAGCCAACATTACCTTAATCCCCAAACCAGACAGAGAACCTACAGAGAAGGAAAACTACAGACCTATCTTTGATGAACATTGATGCTAAGATTCTCAACAAAATCCTAGCCAACATAGTTCAAAAACACATCACACAGATCATTCATCCAGATCAAGTAGGATTCATCTCTGGAATGCAGGGATGGTTCAACATAAGGAAATCCATAAATGTGATACACCACATCCAAAAACTGAAAAACAAGAATCACATGATAGTATCAATAGACGCAGAAAAAGCTTTCGACAAAATCCAACACCACTTCCTACTAAAAACCCTAACCAAGGTAGGCATAGATGGAAAAAATCCACAACATAATTAAAGCCATATATGAAAAACCCAACGCCAACGTCATACTGAATGGAGAAAAGCTGGAACCCTTCCCACTGAGATCTGGAACAAGACAGGGATGTCCACTTTCTCCACTACTATTCAACATAGTTCTAGAGGTACTCGCTGAGGCCATAAGACAAGAAAAAGAAATCAGAGGAATCCAAATGGGAAACGAAGAAGTCAAGCTCTCACTATATGCAGATGATATGATTCTTTATGTAGAAGAGCCAAGAGACTCAATACAGAGACTGCTAGAACTTATACAAGAGTTTGGTAGAGTGGCAGGGTACAAAATTAATGGACAAAAATCAACAGCCATAGTGTATGCGAACAGCCCCAAGATGGAAAAAGATTTAACCAGCATGATACCATTCAAAATAACAGAGAAAAGTATGAAATACCTGGGAATAAATCTAACCAAAAATGTAAGAGACCTATTTGAAGAAAACTACAAACTACTTAAAAAAGAAATTGAACAAGACCTCAAATGATGGAGTAACATCCCATGCTCCTGGATAGGTAAAATCAATATCATTAAAATGTCTATACTGTCAAAAGCAATATATACATTCAACGCAATCCCAATCAAATTGCCCAAAACATTCTTCATGGAACTGGAAACAATGATCCAAAGGTTCATCTGGAAACACAAAAAAACACGGATAGCTAGAACCATCCTGAAGAACAGGAAGTTAGCAGGGGGAATCACAGTTCCGGACCTCTGGACATACTATAGGGCAGTGGTTATCAAAACAGCCTGGTACTGGCACAAAGATAGAGAGAAAGATCAATGGAGCAGAATAGAAACACCAGAAGGGAACCCAAACAGGTACAGCCAAATAATCTTTGACAAAAAGACAAACGACAATCCAGGCAAATGGGAAGGTCTGTTCAATAAATGCTGTTGGGACAACTGGTTAATAACCTGCAGAAACAAAAAGATAGGTCCACATCTCTCACCATACACTAAGATCAGATCTAAATGGATAACAGATCTAAACCTACATCCAGAAACCTTCAAACTTTTGGAAGAAAATGTTGGAAACACACTGCAACACTTAGGGGTAGGTCCTCACTTCCTAAAAAAGACTCCAAAAGCAGCAGAAATCGAGACCAAAATAAACAATTGGGACCTCATCAAACTAAGAAGCTTCTGTACAGCTAGAGAAACAATCAGCAAAGTAAAAGGCAACCCACAGAATGGGAGAAGATCTTCGCACACAACATAGGTGATAGAGGGCTAATCTCCAGAATATACAAAGAGCTACAAAACAACCAAAATGTCAAAACAAACAAGCCACTCAAGAAATGGGCATGGGAAATGGGCAAACACTTCACAAAGGAACAAACCCAAATGGCAAATAAACATATGAAAAAATGCTCAAGCTCCCTGGCAATAAGGCAAATCCAAATTAAAACATCAATGAGGTACCACCTAATGCCAGTAAGACTGGCCCACATGAATAAAAGCACCAACAACACTTGCTGGCGAGGTTGAGGGAAAAGGGAACCCTACTCCACTGCTGGTGGGGCTGCAGGCTGGTATAGCCTCTATGGAAATCAGTATGGAGAATATTCAAACAACTCAAAATCAACATACCATATGATCCAGCAATAGCACTCCTGGGAATATATCCAGAACACTTGTTTTATGAGAAACCAACATGCACTCCTATGCTCATAGCAGCACAATCAGTAATTGCAAAAACATGGAAGCAGCCAAAATGCCCATCAACAGAGGACTGGATAAGAAAGCTATGGTTCATCTACTCCATGGAATACTACTCAGCTATTAAAAAAAACAAAATGCAGTTCTTTGTGGCCAAATGGGCCAAACTGGAAACCATAATGCTAAGGGAAATGAGCCAATCCCAAAAGGTTAAATACCACATGTTTGCCTTAATTTAAGATGACACGATGTTATGTATAACATGTTATGTTATGAATGTTATATGTTGTGTATAAACTAAAATTGAAATGTCAATGAGGTGGTCACAGAAGGTGGCTAGGAACTTGCATTTACTTTTAACATATTGGTTACTCATTACTATGTCAATTAATTCCATAATGATGTAAATTTTTGCTGATGGTATGTTGGAGCTGTCAATTGACCTGGATGATACTCTGCTGGCTCTGTCTTCAGACCAGAGAGGGTATACCTAAGAAGCCGTTGAACCTGACTGGACAATAAGATGCTGGACTCTATGTTTGGTATACGCTTGCAATGGGGGAATCTCAACTGAACTTGAGCTGTGGTTATGCAACAAGGTGGAGGAATCCACCATGGTGGGAGGGTTTGGGGAGGGATGGGGAGAATCCAAGTACCTATGAAACTGTGTCACATAATACAATGTAATTAATGAATTAAAAATAATAAATAATTTAAAAAAAGAAAAGATATCTTGAAATTATGAGTTTAAGCTCACTAAGAGATTGTGTACAGATACTACTTGTATTCTTCTACCTTTGCCATCAGAGCTGCCAAAGGGTTAGTAACAAGCCTGCCTTTAAAACGATGAATTCAAGGGATGGGGGAGTCACAACATTGGAATCTTTGAAAGAATTCATTATTTTTATGCTGTAAAATGTATCTGGTTTTGGAATACATCAAGAGTTGTGTAACCATGGCCACTCTCTAATTTCCCAGTGTTGTCATTCCTGATTGTTGTCATTTCCCATGCTCCCCTTTGACCTGCTACTTTGTCTATTCAAGGATTTTTATCCAGATGAAGCCACATAATATGGGCCTCTGTGTTTATTTCACTCAGCTTGATGTCTTTAAGGTTCAATCAGGTTACATGCATCAGAATGTTATTTCCTTTAAAGGTTGATTAGTGTTTTATTATTACTATTATTATTAATTGGCTGTTTAACAATTGGTAGTAATATGAGTTGTTTCCCTTTTGGAAAATTATTAATAGTGATGGTGTATATGTTTCTTTTCATTAATTATGTTGTTTTTTTGTTTAAGTTATGAAGGAAGGACTCAACTTTAACTTATAGATGGAAATAATGTGACATGTTGAAAGAGCTAATATTTTTCTCTTGAATCATCTTTACATTAGTAAAAATACTTGATAAGATATTTTTAAAAGATTTATTGAATTTTCATTGGAAAGGCAAAATTACAGAGAGAAGGAGATACAGAGAGAAAAATGCGGCTTCTGTTGGTTTACTCCTGAAGTGGCCACAATGGTAGGAGCTGAGTTGATTTAAAGCCAGGATCCAGGAGCATCTTCCTGGTCTCCCACATAGGTGCAGGCTCCAAAATCTTTGGGCATCCTCTATTGCTTTCCCACCCCACCAGCAGGAATGGGAAATGGTGCAGTGGGGGCACAAACATCTGTAAAGACTCCATTTCCAATAAGATCACACCAAGGAACTGACAGTTTGGGCTTCAACACAAGAATTTTTAAAGACATAATTTAATACTATGAACATAAATAAGTCATAAAATAAGATTCACAATATTTGCTCTTTGTGCTCCTGGAACATGGGATTTTTTCCATTTATCAAGATCTTCTTAATATTGGTTTCAGAACAGGAGCCTTAACTTGACTGCATTTATTCCATACTTTTTATGCCTTTGCAAGACACTCAAATTAAGATTCTTTAAATTCATTTTTATATTTCACTACTACTCTATAGACATAAAATTCATGTTATATATTGCTATAGTATCTTACAACGTGAACTTATTAGTTCTAATGGTTGTCATGAGAATTCTTCATAATTTGTGTATACAATGGTTTACCATCTGCTAATAATGTTATTGCATAACCAATACGGGTGTCTTTTATTTTTTTCTTGTCTATTTCATGGCTAACACGCTCAATATGATATTAAGTAAGAGTAAGAAGAACAGACATTCTTTTACTTTTATGAACAGAGGGACAGATTTTTTATTCTTTCTCCATCCAGTATGATGCTAGTTACAAATATTTCCTAATTGCTCTATAATGAGATGGGGATGCATTTCGTTTTTTGGGGGGGACATTTTTATTGGGAAAGAGAGAAAGTGTAGGACTATTTTATTTTCTTCTGCACTTATTATTAGAGTGATAGCTTTTCAGTTATGTGTATTTAAATTTTTGTCTTACCGTATGGTATTTTACAATGATTGGTTTTGTATATTGAACAAACTGTATCCTTGAGATAAACCATACTTGATCATGCTGTACAGTAGCTTTAACATTTACAAATTACATTTACTAGTGTTTTAGTAGTTTTGCAAATATGCTCACTTGAGATATTTTGCTCACAAATGTATTCACATGCTGATTACCTCTAGAAGTGAATCCCCTACAAGGACAATTTCAAAAAGCATACTGTGATTAATTAATTTATTTTATAAGTCTCAGTGCACAATGTAGTGTAGAAATATGGGACATACATCTATGTCACAAAATATTTGCTCTTCGCTAACAAAGAACTACCCTTTCTAAAAAATATTAGTTGAAAGGCAGAGTTAAAGATAGAGGAAGAAACACTGAAAGCGAATCTTCCATTTCCTGGTTCATTCCCCAAATAGCTCCAGTGATCGGAGCCAGAACAGGCCAACGCCAGATCCTGGAGCTACTTTCGAGTCTCCCTTGCGGGTGTAGGGGAACTTGGGACATAGCCTGCTGCTTTATCAGGTGCATCAGTGGGGAGCTAAATCAGAATTGGAGCTGCTGGAACTTGAGCTACTGCCCCTCTGGGTTATTGGGATTACAAGTGAAGGCTTAAGATTGTATGTCCATCACTTGCTCCCAGCAACTACATTTGTTATAGAACTACATAGACTCCTAGTTTTTCAGTATGATTCAGAACTATCAGTATTTAGTTTTTGTTTTTATTCCTGAGCAAGTTAAACTAATTTTTCATGGTTCTGTTGAAAATTTTTCCTATTATTTTACCTGTCCTTTGAATTTCCTTTCTCATTTCTTTCAATTTCAGAACAGTTTGGACTATAATTTCAAATTTGGGTCAGAATATCTTTTATTTGTAGAAAGAGCTAGCAATGTTATTTTATTATTTATAAATTAGTTCTATAGTTGATTCTGCATGTTCTAAATACAGTTATGGACAGACTGGCATGTTCAGAATTTCCTTTGCTTGGGGAAAATCATTGTAGAGCAAATCTACAATGTTACTTTGTCTTTATAATGCTGAGGGTGCTTATTTAAGCCAATTCAATGTTTGGTGAGAATTGTGTAATTTTACTGAAGCAATCATTTTGGGAGCATGAAGAAATCTCCTTTCATAATTTCCATTTCACCTAATGATGTTACTGAATAATTCTGAAAGATGTTACAATGCTGGAAATAGTTAAATGCTGTCTGTGATAGCAGGAAATGTGATCTTTGCTAAATAGGAACCAGTTCTGTTTATTCCAGTTGATAGAGGACTCTACATAGCTTAGGCTTTTCTTGCTTGATTGTGAACTGTTCACCAAGCTGGGATAGGGATGCGTGAGTTACAACCAGGAAAGAAAACAGTCACTGGAAACAAAACAAACACAAAGGAGACACATGTGCTGGGGTATTACCATCTTTTTAAGGGAGAGATATTGGAGCAGGGAGGTAGTGGAAAAGAATCGCATTCTCCAAGAGTTTTCGGGGTATTGTGTTTACAGTCACAGTAAAGTTGTGAGAAATGGCCCAGCTTGTGTTGAAGAAGCTCTCTCTCTAGGGAAAGTTACTTTCCCAGTGTTCCGTGAAAATATTCCCGACTGAGAAATGGACAAATACATTCTAGCAATGATTCCAGACTTTGTATTCTGCTAAGCAGAAGTACCAGATTTCTGATGTCACTCTTTCAGAAAAGGCCTGCAACCAAAAATCTTGCCAGTCCAAAGTAGAAGGTAAAAGCGCCTTTTCAGAAACAGCAGCAAGGCATAGCTGGGAGGAGCAGCAATGGCAGCTTCTGTTCACGTTGTGTTCCTGGTGGGACTTAACCAGAAAGTTCTTCTCTCCAGTGTTTTGAGTTCATAGTACACAGAGTGCTGACCGCACAAGAAAAAGCAGCAGAAAATGCCCATGCTCCTGGTTCATGCAAGTTTTCAGTTCTGTTTCTATGAACTTCTTTCTTCCACTCCTTTTTGCTTCTTCAGCCAACAATGTCATCATCCTTTGACCTGGTTCATTTTCCACCTCATTATTATGAAATATCTGCCATCTTTATCACTGGTGAGCCCTCCATTCTTGAAATTCACTGGTTCCTTGGCATCAAAAGCTGTATAGTTTTTTTTTTTTCTGTCATTATTGGTTACTGTTTGGCTGACGATGTTTGAGTTCTCTTCTTATATGTGTCTCAATGGAATATATCCAGATACCAACCTTGAATCTCTTAACTTCTAAATAGGAGTGTACCATGCAGCATAAAGCTGACCTTTCTCATGCTGGTGTTCCCAGGCTAAGCACCTTTTCTGAGCCTCATATTTGTATTTCCAGTCCCGTGCCTCTGATAGATGATGTGGAAGTTTAAGGGGATGTGTAGCTGGCTTTCCAACCATGGGTTCTGCATCTCCAACAAGTCACCCTCAGCGACATAAGGCTCTCTCCTGTCATCTGCCAATCAATTCCAAAGCCCTGTCGGTTATCTGGCTGTGCTCTGTTTACGCTCCTTCTATATCTCTAATAGCTCTGTATCTCAAACATCCCTGCTATGAAAAAGATAAATTCATTAGTAAGTATTTTTATGGAGTAAGCGGAGTAAATCAGGGGAAAAGGAGTAGTCAGAAAAGGAGAGAAACTAGTGAATGAACACAGTGTCCACCTGGATGCCACCCAGTAAGATGGCTAGATGCTGCAAAATGCTCCTCGTATATGTTCTGGAACCTGTCATTAAAGAATGGGTAGGGTAGAAATTAGGAAATGTTGGTGGAACTAAGCAACTTGCTCTTATCTTATTTTCCAGTCTCCACATAGGTGGAACCACAAAGCTCAACATGGAATCACAAAGAGCTCCAGGCCCAGTACTTACGGTAAGGTAAGGACATGTGAAGTGGGGGTAGGTTGCAGTCAACTGAACCTGCAAGAAATCTGAGGAATTTCCTGATAACGTGTCCCATACACTCCTAGTGTTTTTCCCTCTTGCATCTCGTCTTCTCTGCCGGGGTCTGAAGTCTGATGTTTTGAATTGTAAACTTGACCTTAAAGTCCTTTGGTGATTCTATAGAGCTTCTATGATACATTTGGGACTTCTACTATTGAATACAAGCGAGATTGCTTGTCTTCCCAGAAGTATTCTTGCATCTCCCTGGGGATACCCTTGTAAGATGCCCAGGCTTTATGCTTATTTGCTTACCTGTGACTTCATCTATTTGTAATGCTCTCCTATTTATCATCTCAAATAGTTTGAATTATTTTTATTTTGTGGTGCCTCTGTGACATGTGAAACACTTAAATATTTTTTTCACCTGAAATTCTTTAGTCACTGACAAATATACTGGCAAGCATAGTAAGGCAGACAAATGCTGATTTTATAGGTATAGAATAGAGATTGGTTACTATCCATTTACTATCATCTGAGAATAGCATAAAAAAAGCCAAAATGTAGTTAAAGTTGGGATTAATGTGGAAGATGATATAGAGGAACGCATGTAAGATGTACTTCTACTGCCAGTTATTTTATCTTGAACATAAATTTGTAATAATCATCTCTAAGAAAATAATGCATACTTTTAGGCAACAATACACTTTTTAAAATAATACATATTTATAAGTGCACTTATAAATGTCCATTTATGGGTGATGGAATTAGCAGATAGCTTTACTTTGATGCAAATATTTTAAATTTATGTCTAATATCATATAATACCAATTTGCCATGACATTTTGGAAGTATATTCCAATGTGTAATTTAATATAATGTCAGTTATTTTGTTTCTTCTCCTGGTTACTACTCATATTTTGAATTTTGATTCTTCATCTGGATTTTAAAAAAACTTATGTATTCAGTGTGCAAAAAAAAAGAGTAAAAATATACAAACATACACATATACACACAAAGTGAGAGCAAGAGTGAAGGTGGGAGAGAGAGAGGGAAAGTCATGGGAGAAGTTTCAATTAGCTGTTTCACTCTTTAAATTCCCACAGCAGCTGGTATGGTGCAATGTTAAATTCCACATAAATACTAGCAACCTAACTATTTAAGTCATCACAGTAGCTTCCCGGGATCCGCATTAGGTTATGCAGTTACTAATCAAAATTACGTATTCCAGTGTAGAATTTTGGTAATTTATCTATTAGGCTAAACACCTGTATCTTCAACTGGATTTTGAGCTATTTACAAGAGGATGGTTTCCCCGTATTTGTGATTGAAAATGAACCCCACAGTCACTATTTAACTCATTCAGGAAATAAGTGAATAAATGAACAGATATTTAACTGGAATTCAATGTTTTATGTAAATCTTTGCTAAATTATAAACTAAAAATTATAATTTTTTAAAGAGATTTCAATACAGTTTGAGGAAAATGGTTTTCCAGCTTTTTTTTCCCTTTTGCATTTTATTTGCTAGTTGGTGAAATTGTTGCTAGAGTATTGCTCATTAATTTCCTCTACATGTTATGAGGTATTTAGGTAACAAGTACTTTTGAATCCTGTCTTAAGACAAATGTAGCAGCATATCCATGACTCTGAAATGAATTTATATCTTCTAGGGGGTCAATATAATGATTGAAGAGAATAACAAAGAATTGCAGAACTAAGCTCACATTGAGGAATCATTCTATATAATGCTGGCATGTTTATGATTAACGGGTTCTCATTACCTTTCACATTATGAAGAGTGTGTCTATTTTCTCTTCTTACAGAGTTATCACTCTTCTTTTTATTGAATTCTCCTCCATTTATTTAAGAGTATCTACCACCTGGGGAAACAGCCTGATATATCTCTGATTTGAGACTGAAAACTAGGGCAAATTCAAGGTACTAGATCAATGTGTATAGTTGGAGCACTGAATATGAATATATTTACATAGTATTTTTGCTTCCATTGTAGTAAATATCTTCTGTAAATGGTAAGATAAGCATTCATACTAGAGAAAATATAATACATAAAGCAAAATCCATGAACGCTTGGGACTCATTAACAAAACTATGATTAGGACTATTTATAAAGTTGCATGTAAGAAACAGGGGGGATCAATATTTTTAAAGGTATTTTTGTTCTGATTTTCTTGCTTTTGTCTTACCTAAAATACAAAAGATATAGAAGACATTTTCATTTTTTGCTGTACCCGATTCCTTCTTTTCTCTGAGGATTAGAGAAATTTGGAATGTTTTGGGTGGAGTTGGGGCAAGAAGCTTTCAGAAAAAGAAATGCCTCTCTTTAAAATATATTCCGATATTTCATGTTAATTTCCTTACTGATCATTTTAAGCATGATTTGTTATTATTTCATTGTTAACTTTTCAAAAATCTCATAGGCAGGATGGGTGTCTTCTGTTTGTGGTCCTTAGAAACCTCCTCTCTGTTTACAGAAAGGAACCTTGTCTCTGGGATTATGTGAGGCAAGGTCAATATAATTAAGAGGTAAGTAGCAGCCACTCTGTGAAAAAGGCTGATATAGGTATTTTATAGCAAATGGTTTCTCGCTTATATTGAAAGGGTGTGCAAAATTATTTCTACCTCCATAATTATTGAACACAGAGAAGAATGACAGAAATATCTCCAATCACAAACAAAATAGTAAGTAAATTGCTTGTATGTTTAATGGGACTTTAAGATGAGTAACAGTCTAGACTGGGCTTTTAGAAATACTTTTATTATATTGTATCATTTGTACTAAAGTAATTAAAATCAATGCCATTGTACAAATAGTTTAGTAAAAATAAAAGCAGATATACATATCAGGATATTCTAAATTTTTTCAAACTACTGAAATGTGATGAAAGAAAATCATTACAAATATGTAATTAAGAAGTGATTGAATTTACTTCAGCTAGATTTATTTGGAACTGGCAAGTAATTGACTTTTGAAGTCAGGTATGGATTTTAAAGTTTAAAAAGCTGAGTTATATTATTCATATTAGAGAAAATTGTTAATGAGGACTCCATTGACTGATGCTATTGACAGATCAGCTATACTGGCAAATGTTAAATTATAATATTTATTAATTGCATACAGTATATTATTTATATCCTTTATCAGAGACCAGAGACCTTTTGTTTATGAATAATCCCAAAACATAGGACGGCAGGATAATAGATGGAGATATAGAATAAATAGAATTTAATATTTTGGCTAAGATTTAGTGGTCACCGAATCATAACCTTGACCAAGATTTGGTAGGAAGAACAGAAAACCTCCCTCATCACTGTGAATTGATGGTATGGAGAATGATTTCGTATTCACAGCAACCTTTCTATGTGAGTACTGGTCACATTCTAATAACAGTGTTTAAATATTTTTAAGTAGTCTTCATGGAAACCATTAATTTATAAGCTGCACGTATCCTAGTCACAAACACAAATGTAATCTCTGAGTTGTACAACTCCAGCCCTGCTAGACCACCGGTGCATTAATAGAGCAGGGCATCATGTGAACTAGGGTGATGGCATTGTAGTTGCGTTAAGTTTGGCCAAGTTGTGTATGTGTGTGTGTGTGTGTGTGTGTGTGTGTGTGTGACAGAGAGAGAGAGAGAGAGAGAGAGAGAAACCATCCTCTCTTATTCAGACCCATCCTTTCATAGGTGTCAGAGGAGACACTGCAAACATTTTTTCTTTGCCAGCTGGCTCCTGTCAGGCTCTACCGTTGGGGAATGCTACTGGGAGGGGCAGGTTGTGGGCTGGGGAAGGGGTTTCCGGTTGTTGTCAGCATCTCCTCGGCAGTGTTTCCTCACTGAGAGGCTGCAGTAGCAGTTCCAGCTGATGTCACCTGCAACCAGCCCCATCAGAGACTTCTGAAGTCTGGTGAGTCATGATGGGTTAGGAACTCCACTTTGTGTTGCTAAAGCTCCAAAGTTTTTTTTTTAAAGATTTATTTTATTTTTATTACAAAGTCAGATATACTGAGAGGAGGAGAGACAGAGAGGAAGTGGAGCTGCCGGGATTAGAACCAGCGGCCATATGGGATCAAGGCGAGGTCCTTAGCCACTAGGTCACACTGCCGAGCCCTAAAGTTCCAAAGTTTGCACTTGGTTTCCCTGGAGACCTTCTGAACTTCAATAGTCTCACCATAATCTTGCTGTTCTCCCATGTCTGAGTTAATGTTTGCCTCCTGTGCTTGTGTCTTGATCCTTTGCGGTTCTCAGAGCTGTTCCTATAAACTTCTCCCTGTTAGCGTGTGTTTTTGTGGCATCCCTCTCCTGCCTGGGTTCTGACTAACAGAGTACGACTGAGTCATTGGCTAATTAAAATGTCTCAGGCAAAGACAAGACTGTATTTCAGCTTCTGAAGAAGCTTTTAGAGTCGTTGGAGGAAAACGTTAAGTAGCCTTCTGATGTTGGTCCCAAAGCACAAATTCCAACTCTGTAAAATGCCTCCCTCGTTACAGTGAGCTCATTCTCCCCACACATCCATATAGCTTATAACTGCCTGTCCAGGCTCTTCCTCACAGAAGAAAAGAGTGGTACACATTCTAATAAGGACGCAGAGCAGGAAGAAGAATGAATAAAGTATCGTAGGATTGGCAAATGGATCAGGAGTGGTGGCTGCTTTTGAATTAACTTAAAAATATGTTTAACTCCTATTTGTTTCTTACACTACCAAAATAAAATAGGTATTCTGGCCCTTTTTGCACTATATGTTTATTGGGAGAAATATAAAATTTCTAACTAAAATATATTAGGGAATATAAATTGCTATATTAATACAATTTATGCAGGTAAGCACTAATTTTAAGGCCTTTAAATCATGTAAATTTAAATTGTGTAAATCCTTCAAATCCGAAATCTGTGAATTGCATATACTATCTTAGCATTTCTTGCTTGCCAAAGGATTATAGATATCTATATTTTGGTTTTGAAGAGATGAATTCAGAATTAAAAGGAAATACTGAATTTGAGTTAATTTTTAAAGGCATTGATTCATTTTTAAAAAAAAGTTTTATTTTATTTTTATTGGAAAATCAGATATGCAGAGAGGAGGAAAGACAGAGACAGCTCTTCCGTCCATTGATTCTCTCCCCAAGTGGCCACAATGGCTGGAGCTCAGCCTATCCAAAGCCAGGAGCCTGGAGCCTCTTCTGGGTCTTCCACACAGGTGCAGGGTCCCAAGGCTTTGGGCCATCCTCGACTGCTCTCCCAGGCCACAAGCAGGGAGCTGGATGGGAAGCGGGGCTCCCGGGATTAGAACTACAGCCCATATGGTATATGCCCTGGTATATGCAAGATGAGGACTTCAGCTGCCTACCATGGCAGGCCCAAGTTGTTAACTTTTATTGATCTTAATATTTGTCATTATCTGAAGAAACGTTGGCAAGATGGTGTAGTTTTATTTTCTGTCAAGAGGGCTGAACTTGCAACAAACATAGTGAGAATTCGAGGCTAACGTTCTACCTGTCCTATCACAATGCTCATCTGGTGGATCTCTGACTTTTAAGAAAGATTCTCTTATTTTGTTCTTAAATAATAAATCAAGAACCACTGATTGTCGCGTTTTTGTGTGATATCGTGAACATTTGGGTGAAATAAACATTTAGGACCTGTTTTTCCACATCATGTTATTGGCTCACTGCTTCTGAGAATTTGCTCTTGGTATCTGCACTGGGCAGCAGATGTGGCTGTGCCATGGTGCCACAGAAGGCTCCAGTGGAAATATATAGCAGGTTTCCACTGTGGATGCAAATTCTGTAGTTTTTGCCAGATTTCATGCTAGAAAAAAATACATCTCTTATCTATATAGCACACCAAACATAGCAGAGAACATTATTTATTGAGCTTGTGATAATCTGGGCCTTTCCCCAAATCGACCTTTATAGCATGAGGCCCATAGTTGGTCGACAACCAACACGTTTTATACAAGAGGTGTTGACAACAGACTATGGCTGCTGATACGCTGCATCCCTTCATGCCAGGTGGATGTGAAAGCCTCGTTACTGCTGTCCTGTTGTCTGCCTTACCTTCTGCCTCCATTCTGAGTAGTCACTGATTTCAGCAAGCCTTGATTTTTGCAGTTGTCTTGGCAAGAAAACACAAATATTCTGTTCTCTGGCTGCTCACTCTGGCTATTGGCAGACAGAGGATGAACAGGCTGCGGAATCAACCCCATTAGTGTCAACCTGATCCCCTGTAATGGAATCTACACTGGCCAAGACTAGCACCAGTCCCTGTCTGAATCCTCATTTATTCTGCATCTGAGCCTAGCACAAAATTGAACAGTTAATAAAAGGGATGAAAGCATTGCATTTACTGCCACCTTTTGAAGAAAGTCAGGACCATCAGAGTTTGCCATGGCTTGTCGTGTGACTGGGAAAAATGTGTAGCATTGTATTGAGAGAGATTATTGTGGTACATTCACTATTCTAATTCTAGCTGTGCTGGAGCTGGTGATTGGCATGGCAATTAAGACACTGCTTGGGATAACTGCATCCCATCTTAGAATGCCTGGGACCAAGTCCCTATTTCACATCAAACTCTGTCTTTCTGCCAATGTGTGTCTTAGAAGGCACCAGATGATGAATCAAGTAAATGAGTGCCTGCAGCTGAGTTTGGCTTGCTTGCTTGCTAATTCCTGATTCTGACTTATGTATGCTGTGAGAGATATAGCTGGTCATGGTTCAGTAGTTGAGTCTCTACCGTCCATATGGACTCAGATGAAGTATTAGGCTCCTGGATTCAGCCTGGCCCAGTTGCAGTTTTTAGGGAACATTCGAGGGTGTGAATTAGAGATTGGAAAATCCCTGTATATCAGTCTGTCTGTCTCTCTTATTCTCTCTTGTTTAAAAAAAATTGAAAAAATTAAAATGAATAATACTGTGGCAACCATCGATATCATGTGCAGATACCTCTTTTATAACCTGATCAGTCAACTTTCCGAAGGAACAAATATGAGAAATGTTTAGTGAAAAGCATACTTAAGATGTTGAATTCTGATCTTTTTTTCCAGGCTAATGTTTTTTTTTTTTTTATTTCGTTTTATGACACAGTTTCATAGGCTCTGGGATTCCCCCAACCCATACCCTCCCCCAGGCTAACGTTTTGTAGCACACCAGGCATAGGTACCAGAGAGCCTCGTGTTTAGGAGTGGCAGCTGATACCCTGTGGTTTGCTTGGTTGCTCAGCAGTGCTGCTTCCTCACCTATCTGTATTCATGCATTTTTCTACTGTATTTGCAACTCATGAGTTTATTGGGATTGACTCCATTGTAAGAAATATCTAAACAACTATTCAAAAAATATGATTTAAGTGAGATTGTGTGTGTGCGCGTGTCTGTGTGCTCTGTGTTTGTGTGAGAGAGATGCAGTAGGGCTGCGAATGGAGAAAGCAAATAGAACAGTAAGCCAATGAGCAGTATTACTACTTTTTCACCAAGAGAGGGTCAAGGAGGAGAGGAAGGAGAGAAACAAATTGAGTTCATGTTTGCTAAGTATGGAGTTTTAGAGTTTGGCACAGCAATTCTGCTTGTGGAAATTCCATTCTTTGGTTGAAAAACGATGACTCCAGAAGCCCAAGTTCTGCTTCCAAAGAAGATGGTCTTGGTAAAGTTTGTGGCTCCTTATTACAAAGTTAAAATTCCCTTGAATGACTTACCTTTTCTGCTTTTCTGTTCAGGTCACCTTGAACATCAAAACACATAGAACATGCAAAAACCTGTGCTCTTGGTAATCATCCATAATAGCACGGTCTAAGCATCAACAGCAAAAGAATAAATCATTTTGTACATTGTTTACCATGATGATGCCTTCTATTCTCACAGCATCACGGGTGCATACAGTGGAGGGAGGAACATCAGAAAAGGAAGAGCTTGCCTCTAGGTCCCTCAGCCCTGACCGCACTGTTTCTGACAGTCCTGAGCCTGGGGAATGTCGGGGTTCTGTTTATGGGGCTGGGATTCTTTCAGTCGTTGTCCGGTCAACCCTGGAATGTTTTTGGTTCAGCTGCTTCTTGATGAGATACCTGTGCATAGACCTGCAGGCCTAAACAAATAGAAATAGCCCAAACTGTGTGGGAGCCAGAAAGAAAACCCTTCTGTGCTCAGTTGGTGTTTCCGTTTGCTCCTTGTGAGGACATCCACTTATCATATTTCCCCAGAGTTTACAAGCAGCTGCACTGAGTTCTTATTTGTATGTGACCTTTTTCCTTTAGTATTGTGCATTTTAAAGAGTTGAGCCATGTTTGTGTAATTTGTCAGTATTGTATAGACTTCATCTGGAGGCTTTGTATGGTAAAGGTTTTTAATTGGAAGATACAGGAATGGGTGGACAAACCAAAGTTGGTGAAATTGAAAGTAATTTATATCCTTGACTCTAGACTTTTGAACTGCAGATGGAAGAAACACAGAATTTACCTTAAATAATCTTCATTTAACTACAGTACCTACCATTTCCTACTGAAATCAGGCAGAACAAAAAACTATGAGATTTTGGTGAGGGCAGTTTTCAGATTTGTTTTATGATTGGGGGATGGATCCTCAAACTCTGTTATTATTTGTCCCTGGAGTTCAGGTTAATTTATACCAATTGTTGCCACACCCAATAATATAATTGATTTATAAGTGGAGGGCAAGTTTTAATTTCTATCACATATGCTTTTTTGCATATATGAGTGTCAAAGGTCTGAGAAAAAGCAAAAGCACTTTAGCGGAAACTTCAATTTCCAGTTTCAGCAGCCGGTTCTTACATCAGCACATGGTTCATCCTGATTTTAGTTTTGGGATAAGAAATATGCCCACTAGTTAGATGTGATGATTCACACATATTACATCTTTGCCTTCTATGAAACCAAAAGATGAAATGTGATGAAATGAACAGTGATATTGACTTTAGCAAAGAAATAATTACAAAACAACCACCAAAATCAATACTGAAAGGAGGTATTTCACAAAATTTGTGGAAAAGAGGATTTAAATGATAAGAGCTTGGCAGTGGTACAACAATGAAGATGCTGGTACAGATACGTGCGTCCTTTTTTGGAGCACCGATATTTAAGCCCCACTCTGCTTCCAATCTTAGGATGGCACATTGGACTCTGCTTCACTTTGTTTCTTTCTCAAACAATAAATCAAAATAAAATCAAATGTAGATACGATTTGGTGAAAAACATTTTGAGATCCATCTTTGTTTTTCTTGCATAGTGTTTTTCTTGTCTATTTTCTTGCCAAACACTTCCTGTATTCTTACATGTAAGGACCACTTACCTGCTTCTTCCTTGTTTTTTCCTGCAGTATTCCCTCTGCTGTCACCCAGCACCACAGACCAATATGGGTGTCTCCTGGGTCAAGCCCTCAGGGATGTTCCTGAGGCACAGTTTGTTTTAGACACAGTGAAAGTATTGTTTCTTTGAGGGGAAGAAATTGAACTACATGTGACCTCTGCCCTTTCTCTTTCAGGCAGCTCCAGGGCTTTCTACCGTATCACAAACACAGAGATGACAAAAGAAAAAAAAAACATTGTATGGAGAATAATGGAATCTGAAAGAGTATTATGCAATCTTCCAAGCTGTCTGTACCCCTCCTGGAGAGAGGTCTGGCAAGGAGACTGTAAGTCATAGGTAATTCCAGGTTGTTATCAAATGTATTGTCCAATCACATGGATAGTTCACTCCTCATTTTGTAGAACTTAGCATTTTAGCGAGTCTCTCAAATTGGATAAATCAATAGCTTAGTTGATGAATTACTCAGGATTGTTGTAATGCAAGCATGTAACAAAATACGTTGTCTATTCACTTGCTGCATATTTGAGATTTTACCAGTTTGTGATTATTATGAATAAAGTGGCTGTAACAATTTGATCAACTTTTTTTTTTTTTTGCATGCAGTTGTCTTCATCTCATTTGAGTGAACACTTGAGAGGCAGACCCATTGGTGGCTACAGTAGGTGTCAAAATGAAAAATTTTCTGAGGTGGCACTGTTTTATCGCTTTTTGCTTCAATAGATAATGATTTGATTAAACTGATTGATCGGGGTGCACTTTAACAGATTGTTTAATTTAGATGAGTCCTAACTTATCTTTCCATGATTTTTAACTTTTAATTTATATTCTAATAAAATCACTATCTACTTAATATAGGCATATTCTCATATTTAACCAAAAATTCATAACATTAGCTTTCATGAAAAAATTTTTTTGTGTGTAATATGTAAGGCTCAGAGTTCATCTTAGTTCTTGTATCCATTCAATATTTGGAAGATCATTGGCTAAATACAAAAAGGTGAAACTTTAATGAAAATTCAGTTTCTGTAAATTTTTTTTCTAGAATCTCTATTTGTGTCTCTCTCTTTATGCCTATAGTATGCCATGATTGCAATATCTTCTTAGAAGTTTTTGATTTCAGAAAGTAAAAGTTGTTCCAATACATTCTTTTTTCCCCCAATATATTCCTTTTTAAAAATAGTTTTGTGTATGTTACACCTCTATATTTCTAAAGGCATTTTGAATCAGCCTCTAAGTTGCTAGCAAAAAGCTTTTGTGTTCTTGAGTGAGTGGTTAATCAAGACAAAACAACCATTGCAACAGCAATGAGAATAGCATTTATATAGGGTTTATTAGGATTTTAAAACAATAGGAACCAATTCAAGTAGCCTCGAAAAAATTTCTCCCAAATTTCGCGAAATGATGGCTAATTTACAACCTACACTTCAGGGGGGAATGTTGTTTGCATGTTCTCTTTGTGAGGACTTATGGTTAGTACAGTAAAGGGCACACTGCTTCACAAGAAAAGCGGTTGGATTGGAAGTAAGGGCGGTATTTTGCCAAATCGTCCCACAAACTGGTGAATACTGTTTGGAAATTAATAGTGTGCCCAGTTCACAAGCTCTTCATGTGCAAAATGGGTGTGCCAAGATGAACCCTATGCTAGACTTCAACTTCAGATGGGTGTGAAGTCTGTTTTAACAAGTCAAGCCACCGTGAGTGTCAGAACCAGTGCTGCTGCTCCATTTGTCTTTTCTCTGAGACAAATTCATTGCAACGTATCAAAGTGTGTGTGTGTGTGGGGGGAGATTGGCACATCAATATCATTCAATCATAGAATCTGTGAATATGATATAATTCTCTCTTTTTTAAGATTTATTTATTTTTATTACAAAGTCAGATATACAGAGAGGGGTAGAGAGATAGAGAGGAAGATCTTCCATCTGATGATTCACTCCCCAAGTGATCACAACGGCCGGTGCGCACCGATCCGAAGCCAGGAGCCAGGAACCTCCTCCAGGTCTCCCACACGGGTGCAGGGTCCCAAAGCCTTGGGACGTCCTCGACTGCTTTCCCAGGCCACAAGCAGGGAGCTGGAGGGGAAGTGGAGCTGCCGGGATTAGACTCAGCGCCCATATGGCATCCCAGGGCATTCAAGGTGAGGACTTTTGCCGTTAGGCCATGGCACCGAGCCCATAATTCTCTACTTGGTTGAATTAGCATTAATTTCTCTTAGCCATGGGGTTTTTTGCCTCAAGGCTAGCGGTCTGTCCTAAGTGGTTTATGTAGGCTGTATGCTTTTATGGTCTGATCTATCCCAAGAAACACAAACCAACTCCTGAAAACAGTTGTCTCCTACATTTGATTGTGTTTTCCTTCTGTATTTTCCAGGAGAGTATGTCTGTCTGAGCTAGTTGCCTCCTCATGATCAGAAGTGAGAATACCAGTTATTTTTCTTTCAGGAGAAAATATCTTCTGCTACCTTCTGTTCAAAGCCTGAGTGAATCTCCTTTTCAATTGTAGCAAAATATCTTGCAAGTTCACAAATTTCCCACATAGTTCATATCCTATTCTCACCCCCTTCCGCCAGCTTACTCGTCCACCCCTTGTGGCCAGGATCACTCCAGCCATAATGTTCCTCATAATTTCCAGTTAAATTCCAAAGCACCCTTTGCTCAGATATTCCCTCTGTAATAATCTTACTTAGGCACATGCTCGGTTGATTCTCGCTGCTCCTTCACCTTTGCGTAAATCTTCATAATCATCCTTATTAACTCAGGAAATGAGCCCTTGCGCTGCCTGGAAATTATCATCTCTTACTTACTTTTTTATATTTAGCTTTTTATTTTTTTATTTTACTAATAGCAGTTTTGTCGCCTCTTATAAAAGATTTATCTCACTTTTTACTGAGTTTATTGGGTGTTGTTTTTTCTGTCTTGGTGTAGCAGATCTGTCAATCCACTGTTCTTCCCCAGTGACCTTTGCGGTGCCTACTTTCACCAAAGTTTCACTGTGTCCATCTCCATCCTGGACAGTCGTCCTCTGGGACAACAGAAGGCTGCTCCGCCTGAGATTGAATATGCATGTGCTGAAATAATATGAAGCACTTCTTATCAAAGACTCACACACGATGATCTGCAGATCTTCCAGCAAACCTGTGTTGGATAATTCCAACAGCCATCTTTTGCTCTTTTCCCCTAGAGTTTTCTACTGTGGAATCTGATTTCATCATTGCTTTGCCCCGTTTCTTTCCCTACTTCAGTTACTGTACCGTATCTCACAAAATATTTAGAAGTAAATCCAAGTAATTTATTCATTAATGATCAGTAAATTGATTAACTTATAATCTATCAATTGATAAATTATTATTCAAAGCCTTTATTCAGGATCTACTTCAGTGGCAGTACAAGTTAAGATATCAATTTCCATGAAACAGAGTTTCTGAACATATTGACACATACAGTTGCTTCTCATTGATTTTTCTCGATTGCCAAAAACAGTGTTCAATGCATATTGTGTAGGTACTACTAAATGAATGGATGATGTTTGTATTATATCACAAATGTAGTGTCTAATAATGCTACAAGATGCATGTGTTCACATTATGTGGATTTAGAGTTATGAGTCAATAAGTGCTGTTTTCATTTTAATATTTCCTTAACAATTAATTTTTATTTTCAAGTGGTCTTCTGGGATTCTTTATATATTTGCTTTATGAACTTTACTGTTCTTTGTAATTTTCCTTTCTTGGCTGTGATTTCTCTAAGTAATCTCTGCAGTGCGTTTTACTTACTTGTTTTTAATCTTTCAGTTTATTGTGTGTATAAAAAGCTTAGACTTAGGTATTAAACTCATGAAGTAAACTTAAAAACTATACATTCATCACCTAATCTTTTTAATTCTTATTTTATGTATATATTCACAACATTAAGCTATGTATTCTCCTCACATAAAATGTACTTTTAAATTGAGGTTTATTTTTTTTTTCAGAATCTACTGTCTCTTGAGATGAGATTTCTTCTCCTTTGAAATGGACACCCAAGACTATCTCAGCACTTGAATTTCTGTAATGCATGAATACATTGAACTGTGTTTTGAAAATTGAATAAGGATTAATCAGGCAGACATTGGGGGCAAAGAAGTTTTCAGCAAGTGGGACATAGTGAGGAAGACAATAATTTTAGGGAGAAAATGGAGTTTCAGGACTCTCAAGTATTTTAGTAGTTGGGAAAGTCATTTGCAAACCCTGCAGCGGATTCTTGAGTAGCCATTACCAAATGTGTGCTGGTTTGCAAAGAAATGGTGCTAGCAACACAGATCTGAGTCACCCCCTACACTTCCTGACCACCCTGACAATCATGTGAAGGCCATGGGGTTGCCTCTGCACAGAGGACAGTGAGCAGCAAGGACATGTGTCAGGTTTGACACAGTCAAAAACTCATGACAAGCCCAATTCCGTTGCCGCTAAATTCCCTGTGTTTTTGATATTAGGTAAAAATGCAGTTTTAAAATGTTTAGGCAGAGTTCACACAAACCATGTGGGGTGTATTATGGCACTGAAAAATGAAAGCATGTGGGATTTGAACTTCAGACATGGGATGTTACCTTCAGCTGTACAACTTGCCTTGGGTGGACTGAAGCCACACCCAAAGCCACACTACAAGCACACAATTCACTCAGGACACATTATTCCTCACCCACATAACGATTTTCCTAACAAAATTCTAAATTTAATCAATGGTAAATTGATTTTTAGTTTTCTTAGAATGGACTGAGGTTTAAATAGGTAGATAAATTTGGGATACTTAAAATTTATTCCCCTCTAAGTTACGGTTTGCTATTATTGTGTATATTGTAGTTAGTCACCAAGGTGAATGCTTGGACTTGCTTTGACTTAAGTATTATTATCATTTAATTAGCTGTGAATAAATTTATTCTCTCCAATAAGTTTAACATTAAATCAAGCTTGCTTCCACTTCCCTTTCTGTCACCTTCTATGAAGCTTGACTTAGTCTACTTCAATAGCCTTATATCTAGTGTGCCTTATATTATAAGATTTGTTTTCCTCTTACACAGTCATATTCCTCTGAGACTTCAGTTACATTTCCAGTGTAGATTTGGGCTAAATTTTATTCTCAAATTCTGTGATACAGAGGCCTAGCTTATATTTAAACTTGATTTTACACCATTCTCTTACACACTTTTCCCTCGATGCCAGTTAGGTTATGGTCCTAAAACACACCTGTGTGCTTTTTTTGTAAATGCCGTTCTTTATGGATAGCAACATTAGTTATTATCTCAAATATTCTAAATTGTGAATTCCAGCCCAAATACCTCCTGTTCCTAAAAGTGTTTCAGGATTTTCAAGGAACATTATTTTCCCTTTCTGATCATTGAAATTGTATTGCTTTTTCCTGTGCTACTTTATTTTATCAAAAGTATATGATGCTGTATAGTTAATATAGGAATGTAAATTTTACCCTCATTCAGAACAGCATTCTGAGGGTTGTCACTAAAGATTAAGCAGCTGGTTAAGACGCATGTTTGGAACCCAGGCTTGGGTGCTAACTGTCCTCCTGGGAGCGTGCACTCTAACAGATGGAGGTGACATCTCAAGTGGTTGGATTCCTGTCCACCCACATCTCTGCCCCCAACAGAAGGCCAAATTAAAATTTTGCTTCCCGGTTTCAGCCTGGCCAGAACACTGCAGACTTTTGGGGAGGGAAAAAATGGGCAGGGACTCTCTGTCTCTCTTTTCAGTTTTACCTCTGGAATATATTACTATCGCTTCTCAGCCTTTTGGCTAAGATCAAGTGAAACACATTGCTAATGCATAGGGTCCAAATCACTTGGGTGGAGCAAAATGTGTTTCTAACATTTAGATATTGGTGAAATCTAAGAAATGATGTCAGGCAGTTTATATGCTGAGTTCTAAAATAGTCTGTTTCATGTGTAGCATGTAACTATTTATTTATATGGAGCCTATTTTTTAATCTAAGTCATTGAACTGCTTACAGTACATTTGATTAGTTATTAAATAAAACATTTAAGTTATCTACTTTTATTTTCTCACAAGATGACATTCATGCCTTTACTGTCTAAACAGAAAAGTGACAGACTTTTACATCTTCTCTGTACAATGGTCTAAATTATGAAAAGGTCCTTGCAAAGGCCACATGATATAGAATAAATTAGAAAAAATGATTAGAGACATGGAAGATAAACACCGTTACACTTGGACAGGCAGGAGGTGTGGGGAGTCCACTGAAGCAGCTGCAATTAAAACGTTAATAAGAATCTGTGAAAGAACAAGAGCTGTAAATTAGGCTTTTAAGAGGTAGAGAAATATGATAACCACAATTAGCAAAATAGAGAATAATTAAAAAACCAAATGAGAACACATATAGTGATAAATGAGTCTGTATATGCTAAAAAAATAAAACCAAACAACAACTGTGCTGTTAGTGGGTTCCTTTTGCTGGTGAGAAGAAGATGAGAATTGCTGTGTGAACAGAAAGGATAGGTATCCATGGCCTATTAAAATAATGACGTGGTGGTGAGGCAGGAAGGGACCCGCAGGCAAGAGAATCTACAAGCAGGCAACTGTCCCTGCACCCACCGGGAGGAAACTTTAGTCTCATGGCTGCCACTCAAGTAAGGAAGATTCAGGTCACTTAAGCATACCTTTTCCTGGCTCTGTTTTCCTTTACCAGTAGCGGCTGTGAATTACACAGCAGGTGCCATGTGAGTCTGTGCTGATTAAAAACACCCAGGCTCAATCACATATGGTCTATGATACCTCAGGTAACCTGCAGGAACGTTCCAAGAATATGCTTAAGGAAGCAATGCCCCACCGTGCCACTAACAGTTAAACTATTGTTGCAGGCATATAGATAGACATTATTAGAAGTTTTCTTGATGTCCTTACCAAACAATAAGAGAGTTGATTTTTGTCCTGGGAAACACAGGCTTACCCTGAACCCCAGGGTTTGTGTTGCATGCCAGTGATGCTGGAGCTGTCAGGCCTGTGACTGGACGTTTTATCTGTAGTGCATGTACAAATGGCCCTACAGAGTTGCCTGATTCAGTTCCTCCTGTCAAAATTAAGTTAGAACCAGAGACCTAACTAACTTGAAGTAATAGTTGTGGAACCATACAAACAGGCAGCGGTTTGTGACTTCTAGACACTGCTGCTCTCTGTTGCCTGTGGCCCTTGGTGACCACTCTTCTGTGAGAGATGTTTGCTGTGTTAAAATTATAACCACAAAAGCCAAGCAGCTTCCAGAGGCGCCAATTATTTATATGCTATTCACAGTTATTTAACATGATTTCTGTTTCTTACCAAATCACATCAATCTCCTTTAAGTGGAGATTTCACAAGAATGTGCAAGACTTAGTGAAATATCCGATGCCATTTTCATGTCTACTGTGAATAGATACATCAATATGAATTCACAGTCATCATTAACAGATGTTGGGAGTCTCCCGTGAGGCAAATACATTTTTAAGCATTAGATACAGGCACTTGAATTTAATCGATAGGGTATTTCCAAGGATTATATTGGCAAAGAGAAAAGAAACAAACAGGGTGAACACAAAATAATTGCTACAATGTGTTGGATCCAAACTTGCATGATGTCCTTGGAGTTATAGGGACAGAAATAGCCTCCCTGTGGGGATGGGACTGTGAGAATTCCTGAATGCCAAAGAGGGAGCCATTCAACGTCCTAGGCAGTGTCTCTGAAACTGTGCGATGCTCATATTGTGAGGAGTAGAAAGAGGAGCACCACAGCCAGAAGGCACTGAGCAAGGGCAGAGCAGTAGCGATGCCTGCAGAAGGTGGCTAGGGTTAGAACATGTGGTCTACTATGAGTACACACATCTGTCCTAAGTATAACATAAGGCTTTGCATTGATTTTGTAAAGCAGAACATTACAATTTCATTTACATTTGGAAATGATTTCCCTGATGACTCTGTTTATGTTAGATTGGAAGGAGGTAAGAGTGGAAGCAGAGAGAACAATCAGAAGTCAGTTGGAGCAAGCTAGATGAGAGAAGATGGCTTGAGTGAGAACAGCAAGAATGTGATGGGACGTTAAGCGCATCGGAATCATGGAAGAAGGAAGTGGTATGCAGAAAACACTATTCCTTCCACACGTTAATTATGAGACACCAGCAGTTCAGAACAGACTTCAGGCATAAAGGCACATGTTTAGAATCAAAGACACATCAATGCACTTAACACTATGAACTGATACGGATGAAAGCAAGAATGAACATGAGACATTGGATGGAAGGGGGCAAGCCTGCAATGGGGACTGAGAAGGATTAGCTAGCAGAGAAGCAAAGCTAGGAAAATGACATTATGGATGTCTGGAGAAAAGTGCAGAAGAAGAGACAGTAGAGCAAAGCTTCAAAATCACTATAAAAAAAAAACTCAATGCCCAGAACAGGGAGGGCAAGGCAATTGGAATTATAGAAAATGCAAAGTTCAAGAGGAATTGCTTAATCAATAGTGTTATACGATTGTTGCTGCACAAAACAAAAAGTCATTGTAAAATTTCACATAACTTTTGTAGGCTATTTCAATTAGGCACTTTTTTCAGTTAGTTAGTTTTTATCTATTTGCTTTATACATACATACATGACTGTATGCATGTTTGAAATACAGAAAGGATGCAGGGAGGGAGACACACACGAGAGAGATGGAGAGAGAACAGAAACAGAGAGATGCCATCCACTGCTTCATTCCCCAAATACTGAGGTGGCCAAGCCAAAACGTGTGTTCACTAAGAAAACTGCCATGAAGCAGATACTTTTTCTTGTGCATTGCAACACACACACACACACACACACACACACACACACACACACACACACACACACACTTGGAATTGCCATCAGAGTGGTAATCTTGTAAAAATGTAAATTGAAAAAAAAAAGAAGCAACCCAATGAATTACTATATTTCTATGGCAGGCATTGTGAATGTGGTTGATGTAACTTAAGGTTTTTCCCATTGAGTGGTAATTTAATAGTATGAAGTTGATAGTCAAAGTTATACTAATTTTAATTTATTTGATTAGAATAATTGGCATAGTCAGGGTAGAATTTGTAACTTAACTTAGAAGACAACTAGTCTATTGTCTCCTATCATAATGAGTGGAAATTTGGCTTTAAATTGTTCAAAGCCACATTAAACAGATAAAGGGGAATACGGGCTTCATGTGTTCTCTCAGTTTTACTTTCTATTCAATATTTGTGCAGAATAAATGGGTTATGGTGAATCACATGTGTGAATCTCTTAACTCTCCAAATATTTCTCTAAAAATCATGCTTGAGATTGTTGTAAAGTATATTTTTGGTTACACAAAAATGATTGAGTTTTCATCTTCTGTGGTTTTGCAACATATATTCAGAAATGTTTATCTATGTAAATGAATTTTATGAAATAGGAGAAATATAACTGCCTTTTGATACGATCTTGATTCGCCCATTGTTCTGTGCAGAGGTCACTAATTGCGCATCATTTTCTTACTTCACAGCGTAGGTAGCCATGGCATTGAAAATTAACAGGCGGCAGGAGAAGAATTTACATTGCATTTTACAGATTGAGGTTTACAGATTGAGGAACAATGATCCTAGGTCATTTCAAGCAAATTTCCTAACCTCACGTACCTTGCTGGTGGCTCTCTGTAGCATGCCCATCACCTTTGTCAATGGCTAAATATCTAAATGGAAAATAGTACATCTGAAAATGCCCACATATTTGATTCGCTTATAAAGATTTTTTTGTTTTCAGAGAAATAAGGCAACTTTTATGCTGACAGAAAATGATACCAAGAAGGAAACATATTTAGAACACCTGGCATCCTCAAAGTTCCAGGACTGTTGCTCGTCTGAAAACATTGGCGCTTAATAAATGTTTATATCTGATTGAACATGTGTGTCATCTAAGACACATTAATCTACATCTATATATCTGAGTTCTTCATAATAAAAGTCTGCATTTTAAACTCCCTCAGAGTTTACGAAGTGTACATTGCACATTTTTATCACTGCATCAGACATTATGCTTTTGCTTAAAACTTGAAGATGGGTTATGTTCAAATAAAGAACATCCGATTATAAATTAGATGTTTTCGAAGATTCAGCAATCTGTTAAAGGGATGATCACTGAATGGCAGCTGAAGCATATTGGAGCATTTATATTACAGCCAAATTGTACTCATTTCAATTTGTACCCATTGCTTAAGCAGAAAGTTGGAAGAAAACATCCATACAATGATTGACAGTATCAGGCTGAAGAAAGAACAAATCAATCACATTTCTTTCAGGACAGTGCACAAACGCATGTCTGACTGTTGAAGGCATGAGGGAATGAGGGTGTGTGGTGTTGAGAAGGAGGAAAAGGTAACCAAGATATCCTATCCCTGTTATCTTGAGTGAAATAACTGTAGTATTTCAATGTCATTCTGCTCTGCTTGAAGCAAAGAAATGAACATTGAAGAAGCTGTGCTGCAGAAGTAACGCCTTGTGCAGTGCCTTGCGTGAACAGCTTTACTGAAGGATATTTGACATGCTGTCAGCTGTACATATTTAAGTGCCTTTGTCCTTGTATGCTCTATGAAAGAATTATTATGGACAAGACTATGAACTTGTCTGTTACCCCCAAATTTTTCTGTAAGATTCATTTATAACCTTATTTTTGTTCCTTCTTTTTAATTTCACAGTTGAATAACATTCCGATATATACATGTAACACCATATTTTTATTTTCTATTGATTCATATTTGTGTGCTTGGTCATTGCAAATAAAAGCATATAGAAACTTTTTCAGTGTCCTTGTGTATAAGTGTTTTGTCGTTTGAGGTTAAGTATCTAGAACTACAAATGCTCTTTCAAGTTACGTGTGCTAACGTAACATGTAAGTATCCCAAATGCTCTCAAAGTGGCTGTACCATTTTACATTTCACTAACAAAATAGGAGAGTAGTACTATTTTACATTTCACTAACAAAGTAGCAGAGTATTCATTGTACATACACACAGAAATGCCCAAATGACCAATCGATCATTTATTGTAACTATTTTATCTACTATGTACCTATCTTCTACATCACAAATATCATTTGATCTGAGTGAATGATCTTTATGATGAGTTGTAAAAATTGATCAGCTAATATTTTGTTAAGGATTTTGAATCTATGTTCTTCAAAGATATTGATCAATAGCTTTATTTCTTTCTTTGTGATACTGTTTTTGGAATTTGTATTAAAATGATGCTGGCCCATTGGCAGAGTTTTTTGTTTTTTGTTTTTTTTTTTTTTTTTGGCTTTTAATTGATTTGAATTGTGTGAGAAGAGTTTCAGTTGGTTTTGGTTTTTGAAATGTTGTGTAAGATCTGCATGAAGTCACCTGGTCATGGGATTTTCACTGTGGGATGATCTGTATCAGTGGTTTAATACCCAACTTGGTTAATCCCTGCCTAAGTTTTCTTTGTCATTATGGTAACATGTAGGTATATTCTGTTTTCCAGAAATCTATGAATTTGTTCTAGACTTTCCAATTTGTTGACATTTAGGTATTTGCAGAAATCTTTGATGACTCTTCATATATCTGTGATGTCTATTGTATATTTATCTTTTCATCTCTTTCGTTGATTTGTGCCTTCACTGTTTTTGGTTAATTGGGCAAATTGTGTTCCAATTTTGTTTTATTTTTAAAAAGAAAAAAACAAAACAAAACAAGCTCTTCAATGAACTAATACTGTTTATTCTTTCTGGGTTTAAATTTTATTTTCTTCTCTAATTTTAGTTACTTATTCTTACTTATATAGGCTTCATTTATTCATTTTTCTAGGCCCTAGAAATGCATTTGTAAATAGTTTATTTACTGGGTTTTTGATTCTTAACAACTTGCTATGAAGTTTCCTCTTAACACTGCTTTAGCTGTATTCCACTGTTACATGGAGTGATTTATGTATTTATTTATTTATTATTTTAATTTGATGAGGCTTGCTTTGTGGTCTAACATGTTTCTATGCTAGAATAAGTTTCGTTCTCTGGTGAAAACAATGTGTTTTCTTCAATTTTGAATGAAATGTACTGTAGATATCAATTAGGATCAATTGATTCGTATTGTAGGTGATTTCTGTTATGTCTTTGTTGAGTTTGTGTGGCTGGTTGATCCCACCATTGACTGGAATTGAGGTTTCAAAGTACGCAATGACTCTTGTTTTAGAATCTGTGTCTCCCTTTAGGACCTTTAAAAATTGTTTTACATAGTGTTGCCATCGGGTGCATATACCTTTACTGTGGCCACTTCTTGTTGGTCTTCTTTAGCACTTTTAACAGTATTTAAAAGTCTGTTATGTCTGATATTAGATGGCTACATTTGCTCATTTTTTTTTCATTTCCATTGGCCTACAATGTCTTTTTCTGTCCTTTCAGTCTCATTCTGTGTGAATTCTGGTGGTTAGGGGTGTTTCTAATAGACAGTGAATACATTGGTCTTAATTTTTAGTTTTTCAGACAGCTGTATCCTTTGATTGCAGACTCCATGCCACTTGCCTTCAGGATTGTTATTGAAAGGTAATGACACATTCCCACCATTTTCCCATAAATATTCTCATTGTTTTGAATTTTATTTGCACTTAATAAGAATTCCCACTTTCATATTCTTTCATTATAGTGATTATGATAATTTATTTGTGTAACATTCTTTTTTCATTTTAAAAATTATTTTATGATACAGTTTCATACTATATGTGAGTAAGACTCCCCTTACTACCAAAACCCTTCTCTCCTCCCACTGATTTCCACTATGTTATTACACTGGTATAGTTCTTCACAAGCAATCATAAATCCATCATTTTGTGAGCGCATTCTTAAGCATCATTTGAAAGGCTGGTTGGCTATTCGCAAATTCTTCCAATTCTTTTTATTTTAGAAGGTCTATCTGTTGTCTTCTTGTGTGAATACGATTTTTGCTGGATTTGGCATCCTAGGTTTGGAGTTTCTTTTAGGTCCTAGTTGTGGCTCTCCATTTTCTTCAGGCTTGTAAGGTTTCTGATGCGGAATCAGCCATTACTGTTCTAATTAAAGATTTTCTGAATGTAACTTGGCATTTCTCATGCACATTTACAATATTTTGTTTATGTTTATATTGTTGAAGTTTGGCTCTGGTTTGTCATGGTAAAGGTCTTTTGACCAGGTCTATTAGGAGTCCCGTGTGCTTCTTATATATCTCTTTGTTTAAGCATTGGAGATTTTTTATTTTTTTGGCTATTGTTTTGCTGAATAATCATTCTAAGTCATCTTTGTGCATCCTCAGGAGCTCCTAACACACACGTTTGTTTGCTCATACACTACTCTTTGTAAAAGTTCCACCCGTATCGTATATGTATTTTATTATCTTAATAATTTGCACATGTGTTCTTTTGAATGATCCCGGGCTTATATTTTCAATAATTTTTCATTCATTTCATTGATATTTTCATCACCATATTGAAGAAATGTGCTCTTCTTAGGGAATCATAATTTCATCCTTGTTTTTGTTTTTTTCTGTATCTGTGTTTTTACTTTTAGGCATTTGTAGAAACACTTTTTAGTTTTTTTTCCTCTGATGGTCTTTATTTTTGAATTATGTTTCCAGTACAGGGTGCAGTGACTGTTCCTTCAGTGGAAATGCAGAGGTGTAGACAGGATAAGGCCAAGGTACTCTGGGCAATGCTCAAATGTAGGGTGAGAGTCCAGGGTGACAGAAAGCTGGGTGTGATAGAATTTTTCCATTTGTTAGCACAGGGAGGAAATGATCAACTTTAATCCCCATCTTGCCTCCTGTGTTTCAAGGCAAACAACACCTGGCTAAGTCCACAGTCTGTAACCCCTAGGTACACTTGCACATGAACTACATGGAGGAGCTCTGTGAAGTCTGTGTGAGCATAGAATCCTGCTATAATTCATCTTGGGTAATCTGGGATCTACACATGAAGAAACACTCCATGGAGCCAAAAATATTGTAAAAACATATGGCAACTGACAGGCACTATCATTGCCTCCCTGAGTTGTAGTTACAGAGGAGATGTCATCTTACTAGAGCTGCCTAGCTCCACCAAGATATGGACAGTGCAGTAGTCACAGAGATACACTCAAAAGAATAAAACCTTCAGAGGATATAGCAAGTGTCTTTTAGATGCAAAGCAATAAACAGAAATACAGGGAAAATGAACAAGAAATAGGATGTCACTGCCCCAAAGGAACACAATCTATTTCACTATTATTCTGTGAATGGGAAATTGATGAAATGACTGAAAAAGAATTAAAAAGAAATGATTGTGACACCACTCAAAAACAGAAGCAATTATATGAGTTACAGAAATCTGTGAATAATACAGATGAAAAATTCTACCGGGAAATAGAGGTATTAAGGAAAAATCACGCTGAAGTATTAGAAATGGAGAATTCATTATACCAAATAAAAATACAGGGGGAAGACTTAACAACAAACTAGGGGCAGAAGAAAGAATATCTAAGCTAGAAAACAAGTTATTGAAATATTTTAGGAGGAAAAAGGAGAAATTATAAAAAGGAATATATTACTCAGGATCTATGGGATATCATGTGTAGATGTTGAGGAGTTCCTGAATAAATGGATAATTGGAATGGCTTAGAATATTTAGTAAGTTAAATGAAACCAGAAAAATTCACTAATTTGGAAAATCATATGGGCATCGAGCTACAGGAAGTGCGTAGAACCTCAAGCAGAAATGATTAGAGAAGCTCTTCACAATGGCTTATTGCATGTAAATTTTCAGAAGTAAAGAATAGGAGCAGCTCATGGGGATCTGGGAGCATGGACTTACAGGAGGCTAGGGGGAATAGCAACAGCAGGGGGGCATGCAGGCACCTGTGAGCTCACATGGAGGCAGAGTGAGCCTCAGGATTTCCTCATGTGCTTGGTACCAAGTGCGGTGGGGGGAGGATAGGGGAGAACCCCACGTTAGCCTGATGACTTGCTGTGCTGGTGGACCAGGCCTGGGGAACCTTAAATGGGCCTGTATCTTGGGTTTGTAGAAGAGTAAGGACCCAGGCCAGCAAATGTGCCATGAGCTGGAAGACTGGGCTGAGCTGAAAGGTTGGGCTGGGGAACCCATGTGCTCCAGGACGCAGGGACTGTGCAATGATTATGGAAAGGGATCACCTCAGAAGATCGCTCCTACTGAACCGCTGGACTCAGAACTCCAACCGTGGAGAGAATTGAAGGTTCTGTGGACTGACAGTGGAGTGAATGTGTAAGAGCTGGGCCTCTTCAGGAGCTTGGATAGAGCAGTGGATGGCATATCCAAATGCACATGGAGGATACGGCAGCCCATTGTAGCCTGCAGAGAACATCTGGTACCATAACTGAGGAAGTAGGGCAGACAAATTCATCAACTACCCCAACCAATAGTGGTAGCAAATATCTGGGTGAATGGAGATTCTACGTTGGCCTGTCAGCCAGTGGACCTTGGAGGCATTTAATCATTCTTGGAGTGGCGAGGTTGACAGCATTTCAGTTCTATCAAACTATTGAAACCACTTGAGCAGAACCTTGGAGCATGCTCCACACTGGAGACCATAGGATGAAATCAGGTGGCTATTCCGCATTCCTGGGTACTGAGGCTGTTGGGAGGCTGGACGTGGCTTTTTCCCTCCCTTCCTTCAGATGCACGACGAAGAAAAAAAAATGTGAAAAAATGATCTCATCCACTTTCCTTTAACTCTCAACTCTTCCCGCCATAATCAACGATATAAACATCATCAAAAAAAGTAAAAAAAAAAAAAAAAAAAAAAAAAAAGGTTAGCACACCTCCCTCAAAGTAAAAAAAATAAAGAATCCTAAAATGTGCGTGAAAGCATGACAAGATTATATTTAAGGAATCCCCATATGGATTGAAAGCAGATTTTACATCTGAAACCAGGAGATATATACTCCAAATTCTTAAAGAAAAATAAAACTGCCAAGCCAGAATACTCTACACAGTGACACTTCCATTTATAAATTAAGGTAAAATAAAGACATTCAAAGACAAACAAAAGCTGGTAGAAGTTGTCGCCACCTTGCTAGCTGAACCTGTGATGTTTAAGTAATACTACACATAGTAAGAGAAAAATAATAAACATCTTGAAAAAATTGGAAGACAGAAAACTACCTCATAATAGTGCACCTTATTCCCAAAACAAACACAAAGAACATATTTGGGAAAACGGCAAGATCGAATCTTTGCTTAATAATAGCCATGAATACAAATGCATGAACTTCTCCAATTGAAAGAAATGGCTGGCCAAATGGATTGGAAATCAAGACTCATTTCTTTTCTTCCCACAGACACTATACCACCAAAAAAGCCCACAGATTGACAATGACAGCATGGAAAAAGACTTTCCATGCACACTAAAATAAGAAAAAAAAAGCAAAAAGCAAGCAAGTGTAGCGTTCATCATATCTGACTAAATAGACACTTAGACACAAACTGTTAAAAGAGACAAAAGAAAGCAATACATAATGATTAAGGGATCAATTCAACAGGGAGATGTGACTATAATAAATATATATTTGACAAGCTAGGACATCTAATTATTTAAAATAAATGTTGATGTATCTAAAAAGAGATCTATGCTCTAATACATATTTCTAAAAATTAAGGACATCTACACGTGACTTTCTTCAACTGGACAGATCAATAGGAGAAAAAAGTCAGCAAAGAAACAGCAGAGAAAAGTCTACATTACTGACTAAATGGACATATTGGCATCTACAGAATATTTAAAAACACAACCACAGAATACACAGATGCTCACTGTCACCAATGTTGTTCAAAATGGACACAGCCATCTCTTGATAACTGGATAAGTAAAACAAATGATAGGATACTACTTAGCCATAAAAAGAGTTGCTTACATGAAGTTGTTACCTGTGTTCTTTTCTTTCTAGAGGTTAGCAGATATTCCTACATGTTGGCATAGCTGACTGAGCGCTATAGGTACAGCTGTGCTCAATAAGACAGTTGCAGCACTGGAACCCAGACCCAAACAACAATGTGCCCTGGAGTAGGCAGTGTGGCTGGGCAACTGGGAAGCTCATAGGATTACTCTTATGATCACTTGTAAAATCACAGGTTGCAGCTGTGTTGCCTAGCACACACCCCATCTTTCTTCAGAAGCTGAGTTTCCCACATGCTGGAAATGGACATCCCCTGGGGACAGAAGGCACATTACAGAGTGTGCCAATGCTCTGGATGGTGTAGATTTGGTTGAAGGCACAATGACGTGCACTGAGACCATGAGCTCCCATTTAACTGCAAATCAGTTCGTCTTGGAACAGGGAGAAGGTAAAACTGAACACACTACTGAACCCAAGCATCTCTTACTTCCAATGAAGGGCCATATCACCTCATCTCTGTTGTCACTGTGGACACTGCCTGCCCAGAACCAGTTGCCAGTCTTTCCCATTGTGCACTGCTAAGGCTCAGGCAATCCTTCGGTTCTGTGTCTATCCCAGCAGCACCTCATTGTCTAACACTCCCCAAAAGGCTCTTTGTACTGAGTATCACAGTGCACAGTAATGTGGTTTGCAGGATTCTCTGGTCTTGGCAATCTGTATCTGCTACACTATACTAGGCACAGTGTAGGACCAAGGACTCTGGGTCCCAGCCCCTGTTTCCATGGAAATGCCCACAATTTTAGTACTGCTGCTATGTTATGCATAGGCCCAAGGTAGTTGCACCTAACCTAAACTACTAAATCACATACAGTTACTTTTGCATATCCAGTAATTTTCTCAAACAACATTAGTCCAAGTCCTCTACCAACAAGTAGTGCAACTGATGAAGCTTTAGATCTGGAAAATGGCTAAAAACTGTAAATCCACTCAGTTACAGAAATCAGCACATCCTTCTGTGAGAACTGGTTAGGAAATTACACACCAGGAGCATCCAGAACACAAGGAAGCCTGATTCCCAGCACACTGAGATGTCATCTATCAGCCTATCCTTTGAGGTATGGATGAAGAGACTATATAACAACATTTTAACCATATATAAAGAAAAATAACTCTACCAAACCAGTACCCACACATATATCCAGAAACAAAACCCACAGTCATCAGAAATTCATCCACTAAAGAAGAAACACAGCATCCATCAGTTGCACAAAAAAAGAAGAAATGCATGGAACATCAATAGGGGAGGCCATTTGGCTCTCAGAAAGGAACACAATAATTCTTAAAGCTTGGACTGTGAAGAAAAGGAGACTGACAAAATGTCTGGAAAAGAAGTCTGAAGAATGATTGTTAGGTCACTCAAAAACACAGAGAGGCTATTAAATGAAAGTACATAATTAGTACATAGCATGGATAAAAAATTCATCAAAGAGAATGGAGTACGGAAAAAAGCCATAAATATTAGGCATGATATACATAGTAAAAGTACAGTGAAAAGACGTGACAATGGGCTAGGTGAGGTGGAAGAAAGAATATTTAAAGTAGAAGAGAGGTGTTTCAGAATCACGTCAGACAAGATCGATAACAGATATTCGGAGGAATGAACAGTGCTCAAGATT